>NC_134929.1:13650634-14900634 GCF_051020765.1 Lasioglossum baleicum
ATATGCAATTGATATAATACTTCATACAATACTTAAATGTTTAGTAATTGATTAGATACCAACGTATTTAATAATCTAAACAATATTGTGAATAATGATACAGCAATTTTTAGTGGTGACTCTGAGTCATCCCTCGACTGCTAAGGGTTATTCCAAATGTATGGTCCAATTATGAATGATATAAATGATCTTGACCGACACATTAGTAGTCCAATTAATTTTCGAAATAATTCACTTAAAATTTGATAATCTCGAGTATCTCATAAAAGAGTGAGAAGTGCGTGAAGACAGTGAAAATACGTCTTACTCAAATAATTCTGAATGAAATTGTTCGATTGTAAGCATCGTAACGTGATATCCTGCCTTGAATTCGTAGGAAAAATTGAGATACATAATACGACCACGTGTTTGCTATAATCGAATGAATTTTTTGGCGCTGTCAATCGTCGAACAAAGTGAACAAAGTCGCAGCGACAGCGCGCGTAACGAGTAGCAGTAACGCCGCCGGCCGCCGTGTCGTAAATAATTTCCCCGTAGCAACGATAAAATTAGAAACTCAGAACCTAATTTACTTTCGAGCCGAAGTTATTATTGCTCTACCAGCAGAATGTTCGGGCGCGGGTTCTCTCTTGTCTAAATATTATGAAACGTTCGCTACAGGTTCAGCCATTTTATAACAGTGGGTAATCTCTCTCTCTGGCCGCCTAAATCCCACACATATCCTCCATTTTTCTGCTTTCCACGGATTTCTGCTGTCCGCAGTTCCGCTTTCGCGCGACGGAAACCACCGAGGCGTGCGCACCGTGTGTCCGACGGATAATAAAACCGCGAGACCGTGACAATTCGCGCGAACTAACGCAAAAACCGTCTTAAACCGTTGCCGAATCGGGACCGACGATTTTCCGACCAGAAGAAGAAGAAGAAGTTTCCGCGTGGATAACTTTCACGAGAGGCATCGGGACGATCCGAGTTCTCCTCGGTTTCTCATTGTTTCGCAATTCCCATTGTCCAAAAAGGACGATTAATTCGCTATCAGAGGTTTTCGCCGATCCATCCGCCCGCACCCGGCGAAAATTATCTTCGAATAATGGCTAAGTAATTCGCCTACAATTTCACTTATCCTCGGAATATTTAAATTCTAATGGAAATGTAGATCAAATAGTATTGTTGAAATGAAAATGCTTGAAAGGTTATAAAGCACCACAAGACACGAAATGACGTCCGAAATGTTAACTGTCAAGAGATAGCACGATTTTGCGATTCAAAATTAGGTTCAATAATAAGGGTGGATTTATAGTGGAGCAGCGAGGTGAGCTGTGCGGTGAAAAAAAAAGAAAAACAAAGAAAATACATATGTACTTTTTCATTAGTATGTGTCGAAATGTTGTCACGAATGTTGGTTTCCTTTCACCGCGCCGTTATCATCGATGCTCGCAGCTCCACTATAAATCCACCCTAACAAATGGAAGCAATGCCATCTCTACATGAATAACGAAATTACTTGCCGAACCTTCCAATACCTTGATTTCTAGTAAATTCACCAGGAGGAAGTTCAAGAGAATAAGGGAAATGGTGTGCTAAATAAATATTCTAAAATTTTACGCACTTCATATCCAGTTAATAAATGAACTGCACTATAAATACATCCTGCAAATATAAGTGATTGATGGTATCGCGGTACGAGAATACATATCCTAGATATACATATGGCCACTGAGAGCTGGCACAAAATGGTCGCATAAAATGAGAAGTCTATAATTTGATAAAGACTGATCGAATGAATTGAATCTTATTGAAGATGCTTAACCCTTTCGCTACCGTGGACAAGATATCTCGTCACCATAATGTCGTATATACAAGGTGCATATGTATAAAAAAGTAATAGTCATCCGTCCTAGGGATGAATCTACACCTCTGAATCGGTGGACATTTGTTAAAAAGAACTTGTTGCGAAATTGTTTACACCAAAGAAAATTGTTGTAAAAGTTTGTTTTTACATCAACACGTTCTACTCATCGAGAATAGAAGTTTGAAAGGAACCATATGTCGTAAACAAATACTTATTAATAGACTGCAGATTTTTATGCATTTATGAATAAATCGGTTGTGTGAAATATAAAACAGTAAAAGATTTAAAAAATCCAAGACTGTTGCTTTTAATGTAACAAAATCGTTAAGGGATGAAATCAATTTTTATATTATTCCTGCTTCCCACAATCAAAAATTTTTATTTTTATTTTAAGTTTCTAATACTTTACTTATTAAGATCTACTTATTAAGATTTGTCTATACACGTATCGACAAAATCCTACTACAGTCCGCCTAACCGTATCGATGAGACAGAATCGTGTTCGTGCTTGTATCAAGTCATCATCGTCTCCCTATCTATGTATATCCCGTTTCCACAATGTCGAAGAAACGATGCTATGGACGAGATATCTTGTCACGATGATTTCGTCGTGCAATGCTATGGTTGAAATATCTCGTTTATCATTAGTCAATATTAATACTTCATTTTAATATATGAAGTATTTTCTTTGTAATATTAACACAAGTAATAAATTTTTAAGACATGTCATCGTTGGTCTGGGTTAGGTGCTTAAGGATGATAAATATAAAATACTCCATATTTAACAGAATTAAAATTTTTATTAGATCTTCTACATCGATTACAATTATCCTCTGCATACCATACAAAATAAACAATAAAAATCCTAGTTGTAACACCTTTCACCTACAATGACAAGTCTTCAAAATCGATTACGTATGTCAAATTTTTAAATAAAACGCTTCATATCAATAATATGGTGACGAGATATCTCGTCCATAGCATCGTCTCTTCGCCATCGTGGAAACGAGATATTTCGTTCATTGTACAGTGGCGGATCTAACGGTAAGCGGACTAAGCGGCCGCGTGGGGCCCCGAGATACCATAGGGCCCCGAATTTTGAATAAATTTATGAATTTTTAAATAAATTTATTTAATGTGTAACGATATGAAATTTTTAATTACTTTTCTTTTCTGTGAATAAGTGTTTATATAAGTGTGAATAAGAGTTTTCTTGCAACTTCTATTTCTAACTTGAGTTTGAGGGCCCCAAAATTTCACAGCTTGCGGCCTCCACTTGACTTGAGCCGCCGCTCTCATTGTAGCGAAAGGGTTGAGCAGAGGGAGTTTTTTTGAGCGGTCCTATAATTTTGAAGCAGACGAAATAATTTGGCAGGGACTCGTAAAGGCTGTCGCGCGGGCGTATTTAATAAATGCGCAGCGAGAGCGGAATTTGGTTGCATCGATTGCCTATCTGGAAAGCGAGAGCGGTACGAGCCGGACCGGGACGGGTCCGGTTAATGAATAATCAGCCATCGTTTCGCGTCCTTTTTCCGCGGATTCCGTTTGCGCGATTACCGGGGCGCTTTAACGGGCTACCGCAGATAGGGAATACCGGAAACACCGTAAAAAACAGCGGCGTCGGGCGTCCGCGCCGAAGCTCCAGCTCGTAAAAGCTTTGAATACGGGTCTATGAACGATCGCGGGTGCTGGGATTTCCTCGAAAGTCCAGTCAGTCGTTTTGCCGCGGAACCGCCGAATAAAAGCGCCTGGCAAACACGAGCCGAAGTTTTGTCTGGTGCCGCGGCAAATCGCAGCGTGCCATTTTTATGTTTGCTCTGCCAGAGAGACAGAGTCGGAGAGAGGGAGAGAGACAGAGAGAGAGAGGAGACGGAGCAATGGCGAAGGGGGGGGGGAATAGAAGAAGGAAAAAGAAAGAAGGGTGATTAAAGAGCGCCACGGCGCTCGCGGGCAAGAACAAGCTCGAGAGCAAAAAAAACCCGACGAATCGTATGTCATACGTGGGCGGGGGGTAGTGTGCAATTGGAACCACATGGCCGCATTTGCATCTCCTTTTTTCCGTCTCTTCTTTTTGTATGCGGCCACAGGAGGCGCGGCGCCGCGCGCTCGGTTCGCGCCGACCGCAGAATAACAAGAACAAAAGAGCTTCTAATTTTTCGGAGACAAAAGACCGGTCTTTCGCGGAACTTCGGAAAACGGCTTTCAACACTTCCCGAAAAAAATCCTTTTTCTAGACGCGGCCCCCCGTTTATCTTAATTCCTTTGTGCTCCGGACATTTTTCGTACCTTTCGACGGTTCAAACATGCCACGAGCTTCTTTTGCTGTGTTTCCGTGTAACGCTTTTTTTCGTTTGACAAATGTTTCGTTGACAGTTTGATTCTCTCTGACTCGATTTTCGTGGTGCCAACAATCTTGGACTGAACATTTGAACAGTTTTTTTTATACGAAGTTGCAGGAGGTCAAAAATTGACAGCTCTTGTGGTAACTCAGTATTGCACATCAAGTATAACACGAAAACAAAAATTGAAATAGTATTTCTGCGGAATCTTCTTGCAAATATCGAGTATCATATAAAATGTAGATCTCCACGTACTAATTGTCAATAATCGCGGTGGAAGGGGTATAAAAGGCGCAGAGGGGGCGGCTCGTAAACTATTTCGATAGCGTATCTGGCAGCGCGCGCGCGAAAGTTGGGCGTCAAAAATTTTATGCGAAACGAAGGCGGTTTGTCGACCCGGTTGCGGAATGAAAAATGGAGGACGGCACCGGTTACGGAGGAACTTTGCCACCGATAGACCGAGAATAACAGCTCGTAAAACTTGCCGGAGACACGTTAAAAGCGATACCGGTGGCAGCTCGCTGGTTTCATAAATTCCTGCCATTGTTCGGGCTGGTTTCTATCGAGCGACGATCTTGATTCGGGAGAAGAATCAACGGGTCCAGACGTCGTTTCCCCGGGCTCTCTCGGATAGCGAAAATAAGGCTTGAATATTTCCCTTCCTTTATCCAGAAGAGCGCGCGATTGTCTGGCACACGCTCTTCCTCGGACTGCAAACGTCGGCGGCTAGGCTGGGAGAACGATTGGGAAATAATTGACCAATTTAAGGTTACGTGACTGGAACGTGTCTCGTCGGGAAAAAGACACGGGGGAGAAGAGAGAAAGAGCGAAAGAGAGAGAGGGTCGGTTCTGGTGGTCCCACGGGCACTTCTCCACCCCAACGAACATTGCCGCCCCTTTTTTTCTGCTCCCCCGATTCGACTATACCTTGTCGACAACCAGATTACGTTTCTGTCGCGCTGTAAATATGATCGATGCGTTCCGTTCGGCTGGATCGAACCGGGTGCGAGCTCGAGACACCCGAATCCTGTCTACGACTCGAGATTGGATTGAAAGTCGCGGCTCTCTGATTGAACCCGCGATCGGTTCGTTGCGATCGATTGGAAACCGGATAGCTTCTACTTTATTCCATACTATACTCGCTAGAGCTCTGGCGCGCGTCATTGTGGATGTTTGTAAAGCGTGATTCACGTTACCTGCACTGATTCATGAAGATACTTGAACAATTACTGCGGCTGTAGTTCGGATAATAATATGATCCAAATTGTGTTGTGTCTGGTATTATTTCAATCAAGAGCACGTCACGAGCATAATGGTACGAATTTTACGATAAAATAATTGAATATAACAACGTTTTGTTACTGAAATAATATTGTCTGATCGATACGCTGATGTGAATGTTTGATTTATACGATACAAGTAACGCTTCGGCCCCATATTTTTCGCACGTGCATGGATGCGTTGCTGTACTTAAATTTGACAGGCTCGAAGTGAATATGAAAAGGTTAGCTGGCGTTTGGATAAGAAATCGCGTCGACAGTTAATTCCACGAGAGGTTCGAGACGAGATTTGTAATCGGTCGACGGGAGCAGTAACGATAATTGATGGATCACGACCGAGCAGCCCACGGGAAACGAATCGTTCGACGCGGCCCTTAAACTGAATTAATCGAACCGGGTTGTACACACGCACTGGAACCGTGGATACCCGATGGATCGTCTCGCGTATTCGTCCCGGCGTGGCGCGGCGGCAGGACGCGCGCTGTAAATATGATAGATGAAGCTCGCTCATGCTCTCGTAAGGACCGGGAAATATGTTACGGCGCGAGTCCGATTCCGATGTGAAAAATTGGCCCCGGACCCCGTCGGCATGGAATTTCCATCCGTGACGGAGCCGGCCGACCATAAATCTGGGTAAACAGCGTGCAGAGGCCAAGGCATTTTTTGTGCCAGGCTGCTGCAACGACGGACGTTGCATCCAGCGAGGGGGAAACGTCGAACCGTCCCCGTCGAAAGAACGAAATACGATCGCGCGTCCGTTTTCTCCGCGTCGAGGAAACGGTGCGCGGGGGTGGCGAAATCCGCGATAAATAAACCCACCCCCTGCGTACAACTCCCAGGCGTGTCAATTTGGATACTTCTTTACGGCGCGGCGCCAGAGAATAGGGGAGTCTGCTGGATCAAGGTTTAGCACCCTAAACGGGGATGAATTACTCTGTTGGAGAAAATGATGGACATTATATTAGATTGGAACCACGTGTAAAAACTTCACATTTCTTTTTAGATACACGGCGGGGTTCGGGCAATTTTACCCTATCTAGCAAAACTAATTTTAGTTCGTGTTCTTGACTATTAAAGTTATATATTTTCCTTTAGCTTGCAATTTTAGTTAAATGTCGAATGACTGTCGTACGATCAACTTTTACATCTCTTGCAGCCCGCGATGTTTCCCGAGGATCTGGCTCGCTAATAGCCCTCAGTTCGCCATTATCAATTGCAGAAGGAGCTGGCTCGGGACTGCAGGAATAATTCCATTAGCCTGGCGTCGTATCTTCGTGGCCTCTTTTTTCCTCGGCGCGGCGCCAGACTGGGCGAATAAAATAATTGTCATCGAGCGGCGACGCATGTCGCGGCCGTGCGGGTCCACGAGGGACTTGTCTAGGGGTAAACCGTGTGGAATAGGGCGTGTAACTGCATTTTCTCGGAGAGAATCATCCCCCTGGAACACCGTTCGCCGGGGGTGAATATGCTGCAGCTATCTGTCTCTCTCTCTCTCCCTCGGATATCGGGTGGGATGAAAAAAGTCTCGCGATCTCGTGCGGTTTGCGGGGGTGGTTTCGGAGGGCTGCTGGCCGCTGCGCCAGGTGGAGAGCTTTCTTTTCATTTGTTAACGAGGTTAGAAGCCGCTGGGAGTAGCGGAAATAATTTTTCCGTCTTCTCTCTCCGCCCTGGAACCAACCGCGAGCCGCTTACCGTGGCCGTGCTCTCCCGTCGCGCCGGGCAGGAAAAGCCCCGAGAAAACTGATTGCCCCGGCTTCCCGCGAAATCACGGCGTTATTTATTTTTATTCCGCGCTAACGTACCGCGAAAAGCTCTCCACGATCTACGCGAGAGCCACGATCTACGACGCCCACACTCCCGGTGATGCGTCGCGTTAAATCATCGGGAGGCCGCGTGTTTATCGTCGAGACCCCGCGGCGAAAACCAGCCAGGTGAACGTGCGGTAAATTCGAGAAACTTGAAAGAGAAGCGTCCCGCCGATAAAGTGCCAGGCATTAAAGACGGGGTTGGATCCAGAGAGAGAGAGAGAGAGAGAGAGAGAGAGAGAGAGAGAGAGAGAAAAGGACCGCTTCTCTCTCGGTACCCCCTTCCCCTCCACTCCACAAAGAAGACGGGAAAACTGAATCGGTTTTCGCAGAGGGAGCCCGGTCTGGGAGAGACGGTCTCTCGCCGCGGCGAAACGTAATCAGCCGGTGATATCTTTACCCCTTGACGCCACCCCTCGAGCGCAACACCCCCTCGATTTACTCGAGTCCTAACGGGATCAAATTATTCGGATGAGTCGGATATTTGTTCTATCGCCGAGCCGACGGGATATTTCTACTACGAAAAAGAGCACGCTTCCTCCTCCTCCTCCCACGAGAGGGAAACGTAATCACGCGCCGATTTCTTCCAACCCCCAGTCCTCGGAAAAAAACATCCCCCGACGATTCCGGCTTGATAACATTACCAGAACTCGGACCAGCGTGGTGGGGAATGGTTCAACGTATGTTTCGAACTGAATCTGCAATACTGAACAAAGTTTCGCGATAAAAATCGCTAGCTACAAAATTACCTGGAAAGGAAAATTTTGGAACGCTCGATAGAGCCAGTTCGATGTACACTTACCCTATGATAATTTGAAATGCATACCTTTTTTATATGTATACAGAGACTCCTCTCTTCATTTAGAAGCTATTCGAGTGGCAATATCGGATTAAAGTAGAACAGAGTGTTGAACCCTTGCTACTACACGGCGTTTCTCTCAACAACTTGGTAATATTCCTCTAAAAGTATTACAAAATTTCTCTGAATGTCCACTCTTTGCTCGCTAATTTATCAATTTATAGTCTTAGAATGAGAATTTGTTTGAAATATCATAATTTATACATTTTGGTTGGCTATCATAAGGGTTAACTGTTTACCACTTATAGTTTGGAAGTTCAACTAACTCGGAGCACAAGTTTTCCAGGGGAACCGCAAACGTGCGTCGAGAATGGGGCATTTCTCTCTTTCTTTTGGCCGGAAGATCGCGGGATAGGGTGTCCCGTGGTCCGTGACCGAGGCACGAACGAGAAAACGGATGGTTTTCTTGCGAGTTCATCGCGCAGCCCCGGGTAAACTAAGAGAACAATTGGCTGTGGGACAAAACCAGCGAGCGTAAATTGAAAGGAAGAAGAAAACGGAGAAGAGCGAGCTGCAGAAACGGACGTCCTACCGATCAGCCGCCGCGTCTAAACGACGACGCTGGTCGATGCGACGCGACGCCGCGTTCTCTCGTTCGATCCCGTTGTTTTACAATCGGCGTTCTGGAAACTCGGCGGCGAAGAACACTCCCGAAAAATGGACGCATTCCAAACGGAGTGAAACTGCCGCCAGACGCGCATACATGGCCCCGCGTGTGCTTCCTGGCCGACTCAAACCAATACACCATATTTGTGAAGTCGCCGAGCCGGCGGAAAGACGCTCCGAGCTCTCGGTTTTCCGCTCGGATTCGCCGGATTTTATACCTTCGGACGCTCGCCGAGACGGAACTGCAATCCCTATAAAATTGCTCCGTATTCTGCGACCGACCCCAACCCACCACCTCGCGATTTTACTGCATTAACGTTAATTCTGACCAGTCGCGTGAATTCCGGACGTTTCTCTTCGTTTTCTATCGTTAGTATTATTACCGCTCGTGCAAAATAAAATCACCAGAGCAATTTACTTGATTCAAATATTGCTTAATTCGTTCAATCTTCTGTTTGCTGTATGCGGATTGTGGCGGTTTTACAAGAAATGTTCATTGTTTTTTCAACCCCCAACTTTAAGGGCTGTTTTGACCTTTTTAATATGAACACTTGCTAACAAGAAAATCGATCAAGACATTACACAATTCTAATATGATTTTAATAATCTTAAATAATCTTTGCTTTCATAATTTTTTTTACCACCGTGAGACTACACATTTTCGAATTCACATACTTTTTCTTTCTAGCTTGGTGTTTTTTTTGCTGCCGTGTCTCTTACTAACTAATTTTACGATAATGGTCCTAACCAGAGGATTTCTCGACGTTCTCCGCAGTGCGTCGCGATTTATTTCTCTGTTCCATCTTCCTCGGCGACCAGTTCTCCTTTTGCGAGCGTTTTATGATTCGTATATCATGAAACTCAAGAAAAATGATATGGTAAGCGTTTGAGCCGACGCAAGCGTATCCAGCACGCACCGCTCGCGGATCAGACAATACGCTAGCTAGATACAGAAGCAACGGCAGCAGCCTCGTAGAAACGGTTTCCCTTTCTTTGTCCGCGGTTCTTCCTCCATTTTCCCCTCGGCCGGGCCTACATTCATCCTCTCGTTGCTCCTGGCGCATCGTCTTTGTCCGCTTCGCCGCTCCGAATCCAGAATCCGGCCGTTTTTTTGACGGACGTGAAAGCCTCGACGAAGTAGCGGAAAGCCGGTTCCCGCCTCGTCAATTTTTTAACTTTGTGCGGAAGGCAGACGTCAATTGACGTCTTTTGTTTCCCTAGCGATGACTCGCATCTTCCACATATTTTCTATGGCTCCATTAAACTGGGAAACATCGTGCAAAATACAAATTTTCCAGGTTAACTGCTGGAAGCAACACTAAAATGTGAATTTATTTCTTTTCTATGAAGAGACCTAATATATACGTCACGATATATCGTTCACACTGTGTTAACATTTGGACATCCTTCTTAGTGACGTGCGTTTTCGAGTTCGCTGATTCCAAGCGCGTTCTTCGCGATGTTGCGCGCGAAATCGATGAATCACTCGGGTCGAGTCTCTCTGGATTTTCAGACAGGTAAATTATCGCGTTCCTCCCGACCGGGATCGAACAAATGGGCGGTGATTCATACCTCCGCCCAAAAAACCACGAAACTATTATTATTATACCGTTTTTATCGAGCTGAGACTGTGCAGCAGCCTTGCGCAACACAAAGCACGGATCAGAGAACTTTCGAATGTGGAAAATTCGATGCTATTTGCTGTACGGAGAACTTATTGCACTTCGTTACTTCTCTATCTATCTTACAACTCTCTTAGAAAATAATTGAACATTTTCACACTGAAAGTACCAAACAAAGTGACTTAGAGAATTTCTCAATTATAATACAAATTCTTTTAAAATATGAAATTACAAATGAACCACAATTGTCGGTAGGATTAACTGCAAAGAAAATTCATACGCTGATTATCCGAGCATTCAAGCTTCGAATATCGAGAATATTCATAGATAGATTTTGCTTTACACATTTCAAAGAGGCTTTTAAGTGGATTTTATTTTCAAAGTGTGTCGTTTCCAATTACGTGTAATTTCTTGAATTTTCATTTAGAATCATCGCGAGCCATACGCAGAAAATGAAACTTCGAAGAAAGTGTTAAATTATATTACCTTCCAAAACGACTAATTAAACGTCGGATCCGATTCGAAGCCTCTCAACTGCTTGTTAATGGAAGCCGTTGATATCGCGGCGCAAATAAAGCGAACTGTAATAAAAACGGTCATCTATTTACGACTAACACGGCACGATTAATGTGTTAGCAGTCATCAGCAGCCAATTTAAAGCTAAACGCGTTGAAAAGTCGTGCGATCGCAACCCTTCGCTGTAAGTGAGGTAGCGCTGACGATGCTGACGAGTAATCACCATGGAGAAGTTATGGCTGAAACAGAGTCGATATTTTTCAGCCGCTTCTTATCCCGTGCAGTCTAGTCCCTGCGCTGATCGGGTTCCGCGGAGGATCGTAACGATGATTATGGGACTACGGGCAACGGCACACCGGTGTGGAGCGTACATGCGTCTCTGGAGTCGCTGTAATAACGATAGCGGTAATAAATTGTCGTTGGCCGCGACAGCACCGACCATATTCACGATTATGACTGTAATAAATTGGTGGACAACCGCTGGATGTGAACCGATCGCGCTTATTATTATTAGAGCGAGCACAGAGGCGGTTTCGCGCGGCCGATTACACCGTGCCTCGCTTGTAAGTGAATTAACGCGAACCGCGGACTAATATCCCATAGAAACCCTACCCAACCCATGCGATTTTACAGTGTATCCAGGCTTTTTTCCTGGGGATCCCCATACGGGGACGATAATTATAGTGGTTCTCGCGAACGGTGTCGCATTTATCGCAAACCGAGCGCGAATATGTCGAGCTATCCCGTCGATGGGACGAGTTCCAGCCACGGGAAGATTGATACACCGTAATCAAAAGACACTCCGTAACAACCGTGGGACTCGGGGATTAGCTAACCAACGCGTGACCGTGAACGTGTACGGAACGTGTTCTAAAACACGAGCATACTTTCGCCGACGACGGTTGCCCCTACTTCGGATCCTCGCGCCGTTATTACCGCAAATTATTTGTCATTATCCTCCGCGTTCGCTGGCTCGTTTTGCGTTATTAAACCGCGGACGTTTATGCGAACTCCTATTTCAGAGACGAATTTTCGCGGCCGCACCGGCCAGCGAAAGTAATTCGCTTTTAATCTCTCGTAAGTGCGACGACGGTATTGGACCAGAGCTGGAGGGTTTGCAATTTTAAGCTTTTCGGAAGACGCGCGAATTTTCCACTGGCGAAATGATGATTATTTTGTTCGATTATTTCTAGAATTCGGGATTCATGGAATTATAGAGCAACAAATCTCTGTAATAGATCTTTCTGATTCGTTCAATACAATTTCAATGTTGAGAAAATTGTGATAATTAGACTGCGGATCTTCATGCAAAATGAGGTTCGAATTTCCGCGCGCGGTAAAATTGAGCGGATGTTCTGGAGCGGGTTGTTCGCAACCGTCGTTTCATCGCGCCGCTCCGGCGATGGAACCGCGCCGCAGTTATTAAAATTAGTTGCGCGGGACGGGTAACAGAATTTTTAGGTTGGTCCCGAGCACCGTGGAAATATTTTTCGGCTCGCACCCGATTAAATTCGCGCGGCCCGGCCAGTCTGCGCAATAATTCACGGGGCGGCGCGGCGCTCCGCGTCGCCGGATCCTTTTCCTCGTTTTTCCGTTCCCCTTTTTTGGCAACGTTTTTAAGGCTCCGTGCGCGGCTAATAGGAAAAGATTGTGTCTCGCTAGGGTGACCATGCTCTCTCCGGTTCTCCCCACGGCTCGTAGTTCTCTCGCTCGATTTATCATCGTGACGTGTACTGGCTGCGCCTCTCTCCCTGTGTTAGGGGGTAGCTTTCTCTATCCTCTTATCCCAGCTCTCTGTGCCTCTCTTTCCCCCTCATCCATCCCCCTTCCCCTGCAAGAGACCCGCCACGGGCTTCTCTCATCCCGTGAAATTAAGGCGAATCGCGAAGTTTCGTATTTCACCGACCACCCGGTCTACTCTCTCTCTCGTATGCGATTAAGTTTCCGTCGATGCCCGATAAATCCTTGCTGAACCTCCAGGCTGGTAGTTACGCTAGGCCGGCCGAGGGGCTGCGATCGAAACCTCATCGTTGTTCCCGTGACCCGTGAAACCCCATACTACATTTTCTACAATTGCTGCATCACGAGAGGAACCTCAAGTCGTGGCATCGCTCTCTTTTCAACCCTGCGTGTTTAACCATCGCGCGCCGTTCTGAGCATTATTGCACTCGAACTTCGCGTTCCAAACTGATTATAACATTCTATCGCCACCACCCTTTTCTACGATTTTCATGAAATTCTCTCCGGTTCTCTAACTACCTTCGGTTCGGATAGTCAAGGTTCTATTAAATCGTCAATTAAACAAGTACACAGAATCAAAACTGTATCTCCTGTTTGAACTCATTTCAATCAGAAAAGTGTGACAAATGTGTTAACAAAACTTTCACAACGAAATACTTTCAAACATCCATTATGTATATATAAAAAGGGATGCCGATTGAATCTAACAATTTCTGTATTAAAAACTTGAAAGATATATTCAATCTTCAGCTAGACACATCATTAATCGCTACAAAAGGGAGCGTAATAGAACTGGAAAGTTCACTTTCGCTTGAAACAGTCCTGGAAGCCGCGACAGGGTGGGAACGCGTGCTAATCGCGGCCATTTAAATTCTCCGGCAGAGCGGCTAGAACATGCAGGCGCATAATTGCGTTACGAATCGAGTGGCCCGATAAAACCGGTATCGTCCCGTCTCGTCCGAAAATAACCATTGGGGACGAGAAGAAGGGAGGGGCAAGATCGAGTTCTCCTGTTCTCCTAGCGAGAACCCCCTTCAATTATCAGGGGTAGCCGAGTGGCACGATGAAATTCGAATTCGGACGAAATTCACCGTGTTTCGGTGGTCGAGTACCAATCCACGCCCGGCTCCCCTCGAGTGGGCGGGAAATTCGAAATAAAAGGAACTAGACGGGACGGGACGCCTCGCCGGACCTTCGGAAATTTATTCACCGCGTCCGAGGGAAGTTAACGGAGAGAACACCGGTCGTCGACGCTTGAATAGTTCCGCGGTATTACCCTGCGCGAAATAGTGCTGACCGGTGTGATCCCGCTGCACTTCGTTTTAATACATATTCAGGCCGGGGGCCGGAACTTGCTCGGGAAGACTCCGACATCTTCCTACGTCGCCGATCTTCCTTCCTTCGTGTTTCCGTTTTCTTCCGTTTATTCCACCGGGTTTTATCGACGTTGAAATTAGGGGGCGTTTCTGCGGGTATTTTATTATATTCTCTGCTTCGCGCGAATACATTCGGGTCGTCCCACTCGAAATCGTACACGCGATTATTTAAAATTTTATGGGAATTTGAGTACGTTGTTGTCTTGAGTGACATAGAACCACGAAGCGTGACCACCTTGTATGAACGTGTTTCTAACGATTTTTTGCATTCTATCGATAGACATAATGCAGCAATTTTCTGTACGAAATGGGACAACGTGATATTTTTTAAATTATTTTTTTTTATTTATGTTGAACTGTCAAATGTGAGAATTATATTAAGACACAGAATGTCCAATTCAGCGTAGAATGACACTGTCGATAAATTAAGAATAAAACGAAGATAACATTTTATGATATCGGGCGTTTGATCATGTATTTGCAGGCTTCTGTATACTACGTACGCATAAATCCTAATTCAATCCAGGCGATTACAATTTAAATGCCTCATTACCTGGTATGGGAATTATTGATGACCCCAACTGCGAACGTGATTAATAATCTGAATAAATAATGACATTCAAAACATCAATCATATCAGGTTTTGCCAGTGTAATAGTTTGTACACAAAGTTAATTAGCCAGCGGCAACACGTAAAATTCCGTTACCTAAACCAAATATCGATGCTTGTTTACGTGATTACAAATAACAGTAATATTAATAATTCGATCATTTATTTCGACGATGCCTGATTCAAGAGTTTCCGAATTTGGCCGTTAAAAGCCGCGTTTCTCGTCCCATCTTTATCTGTATATTTCATAACGGAGTCTCACTCGGCTTTCCCGGAGCTCGAAGCTGGCGCATAATTCCTTTCAACCCTCTCGGCCCGGCACGATCTCATTGTAGCTCTGTCGGGGGTTGAAGTGGGTGGAAAAGGGGTTGGTGAAAGTTGCCGGTCCGCCGAAAAATACGTGGTTGCTATTGCTCTTGTCGCTGTTGTGGCGCCTCTCGTTGCTTCGCGGGTTCTCGGTGCTCGGTTCCCCGTAAAAAGGCACCTTTATTCGACGCGTGCAACTCTGGCGCGTTCATGCTCTCGCGAAGCGAAACTCTCGCGTTCCCTGCCGAGCCACGCTGCGCCGCGCCGTGTCGTTGAAAAGCGCGTCGTGATTTTTCTTGGCTCGGTTCTCGCGCGCCGTGTCTTCCTTTTTGCGGTGGCCGTCACTCCGGGTAACTCGGAGTTTTCTTCTCTTCTCTTCCTTCCTTCCTTCCTTTCCTCCGGTCTCTGCCATGAATTCCCACCCCACCGGGACACCGGTTCTATGTGCCGGGGCTTTATTTACGTGTTTTCGGCCGAGTACAAGTGTCCTAGACTCACCGGGCGAACTTCTCCGGCAGTTTGCGAGGAGAATCATCGCCCCCTTTTGCCCGATCCCGTGGGTGTGTCCTAGCTTCCCTAGTGGAAACTAATGGAATCGCGTTGGAGACTTTTCCTCGAGCGTACCTACCCTCTTTATTCTAGACTCTGGAATCTAGAGCTTGCTGCTCTCGTTGGCTTATTCGCGGATGCCACGACTCACCGGATTCCCCGATGCCGAACACACCAGGTTCCGACTGAGAATTTCTGAGCACGCCGAACTTTATCGGGCCCCGGGAATATTCTCTATTTTATTAGGAGCAGACTACCCGCGAGAGCCTAGTTTATTGGCGCCGCTGGATTAGAACGGACCAAGAGGCTTAAAGCGTTGGAAACCCTCGCGCCGGATCGCTGATTCGATGATAGAGACCGGTGGACTCGCTTCTACTCCGTATAGCGTCGCGATTCTATCCTGACGATGCTACCAATCGTGAGAATGTCGTCAGTTCCTGGTCAATAAGGGAAGAGAGGAAATTGCTTCTAATGTCCCTGGGAATCTCATGAATGCGACGTTATGGAGGGAATAGTACATACCTAGCGAAGACAGTACAAACCACGGACAGAGGGTAATTCTACATATGTATAGAAATAAATCGAAAACAAAAAGGGATAACATTTTTTCGTTATGTTCAGACGCATCAGATTTTCTCAAAAACGAAATTTTGGATCATTAAACGTCATATCACATTGTTCTCTTATTTTTTTACGTAGAATCATCCCCTATTATACTGGGTGAGTAACCTAACGTTATCACCTCAAATATCTTTGTCGTTTTCAAAGATACATTAAATTTTTCAGGACAAAGTTGAATGTTAAAATGGGGCTCATACGAAACCGAAACAATTTTTGTTTTTATGTGATTTTTTTATAGATATCAAGGTCACCCTCATTTTTTTAACATCTACAATGATAGTCCGTTTCATTGCGAATCCAGTGACTATAATTACTCAAGGTCATTCAAGGTCATGAACAGAAAAAACATGATCAATTCCTGATGTAGCGATATGTGAAACGGATGAAAATGTCGGGCCAGAACTGACGCTACTTTGTCTCGTGCTTGCTTCTCGGGCAATTTCTTTGATATCTCTAAAAATATCACATAAAAACAAAAATTTTTTGGTGTTGTATGAGCCCCACTTTACCATTCAACTTTGTCCTGAAGACATTTAATGTATCTTTGAAAACAACAAAGATGTTTGAGGTGATAACGTTAGGTGACTCATCCTGTATAATAAATAATATATAAATTTCAGTGATACGAAAGTAAGAAAAAGAGGAAACAACAATGGTAAACCCGTTGCATAAGATATAGCCGAACCGTATACCCAATAAAATTTCTTTGAAACCGGAGCATGCTGTGTCCGAATCCACCCCTCGCCAGTTGGCAACCTGTAAATTGGCAAACTAGGTGATCGCGAGTTCCTATCGATTGAATTCCGTCTCCGAAGAGCCGAGGATCGGCACCGAGCGGACGAGTCGAGCGAGAGTTCACCGAAGCGTGCTAATTAAAATTGATGTCGGGAGAGGCCATGGTGTGAGGTGGCAGGAGCGGTCCCCGCGTGAAATATGAGAAACGATGGGACACGCGCGCGGCGCGGCGCTAGCCTCGAAATTTCGAGTCCGGAGAACGCGGGGGCGAAGGTGGAAATCGCGGCCCGAGGAAATTGAAACCCATAAAACATAATGGTGAGCGACACTCGGAGGGATTTACGGGCATCGCCATTTCCCATGACCACCTCATTATTTCTCGGCCGTGTCATTTCGCATTCGCGAGGCCACGTTACGTGCCCGGAATGCCTCTCGGACCCCGGTCCTCGACGACAAGCGATCATCCTTTTCACCGTAGGGAAGAACAGAAGTACGCTCGCGCGCCAGGTGTTGCTGCGAGCTGCGGCACCGTCACACTGCCATATGGTCGCGCTATGCCACAGTGCCGTAACATCGTCGCGTCCTGTCGCGTCGTGTCGGGGCGAACTCTTTTCTCTTCGAATTTGCATGGAACCACCTGAAAATGAACTAGCTTCCGCTCGATTTGCCACCGTCAATACATCACGAAAAGTACCGTAATCGATACATTTTTCGGACTATCTTTCTTTGAATTCAACTATGACCTGACCAATTAAAAATTTGTTTAAAATAATATATGCACATGCTTTAAGTATTATTATCACGTTTATAAAAACGTGAGCTCGCTTTCTTGTCTGTCTGTTTGTCTGTCTGTTCGGTACAAATTTTGCAATTAATTTTAAACTAACTTCCCGATGAGAGCTAGAGACTTGAAATTTTAACCATAGCTCAGAACTGAATGACAATGGAATATTAAAAGAAATTTTTTTAAAAGCCTATGCGTTTAGGAGATATAAACTATTAAATTTAACCGTTGCACCTACCCGCGCGACGCTCGGTAGTACGTGATCGCGTTCAGCGATCCCCACTTCGCGCGGCAGCTCTCCCTACTCTGACTCATCCCCACTTCACTGACCCGCTTCGCACCGATGAAGCTAAGTGTGCGTTCGAGCTCCGTGCGGTATTTTACTACGTATAATTATACTATAATGTTTTTGTTTATCAAGCGAAAGAACAGTTACATCGAGATTCTCCGTCTTCGTAATTCCCCGTATTGTATTATGTTGCGCCCAACGATTTTCGTTTTAAATCTTACAAGTATTGTCATAGCTATTAAAAATTCACAATGACAAATTTTCAGGACCATCTGTACGAGGTTAGGAATCTGTATGTGTGAGGCTAGGAAAAATTATTTTATACATTTCAGTCCGTTATCAAAACGTAGTTTTTTAAAAATTTATGTTTATTTAAATAATTATTTTATCTTTTAACTGTTTTAAATCGCGCAGCTACTCATTTGTGTCATAAACGCATGTCCGATCAAATACGTTTCACTAGGGATGAACAATAAAAACCCTGATGTAATCAAAATTTTACTCATTCAACAGTGCATTCACTTACATACAACTTCGGAAAATATAAAGATAAAATCCCGTTTAAAGATCGTCACTTCAGAACGATGTTCTCTTGCGGAACGAAGTTCCGCAATATACATAATAGCCAGAGTAAAATACAACGAGGCTTTGTAACGAGTGTGCAACGAATGTAGAATGATACCCGCATAAAAATCGTCTCTCCGAAACGACGATTCATCGAAGACGAGCGAGATCCTGTCCAGCATCCTCATTTGAATCGAGAGCGCTGGCTATTGTTTCCCGGTGGATCGATCAACCTTGTGGATCGAAGGAGGATCGCATCGGACGACTATTTACGTCGTCCGGTCTCCTAATGGCACTCGGTCCTCGCGAGGATGAGAAGAAGAAGAGGAGCTTGTGGTCTTCGTAAAAAGGAAGGACTCTTTTCACGCGGCCGCGACAAAGGAGCCCCGAATGGCGCTCTCTCGGAGACCAAAATAAAAAGGTGGCGGGAGGTTAATCGCCGTGGCGAAAGTACACACTCGGCTCGTACGTTTTCTCGGTGCACTTATCGGCCGGCAGAACCACCTTCGCCGTATATGCTCGCTTCCACTCGCCACTTACGCGTGCTGACCGACATACAAAGGAGCCGCCGTGGTTCTCAACCCTCGCCTAACATCCTGTGGAATGTTCAGCCCGTTGAGAGAGACAGAAAGACACTATTCAGCTTTTACCTGGGCATAGCTCTATATTTAAAGCATTGAAATTTGATCAAGCACATTTTTTCTCGTTGCGTGTCTGTAAAAATTCGAAAAAGATTTTCCATTGTATGATGCTGGTTTTGACAATAGCCACACATGTCCCGAAGACGTGTGCAAAATTTGAGTTCGAGTGGTACGCGGCTTTCCATAATATCATGACAATTGTCTCCGAAAATGCGTTTAACGTTTCGATTTTCTCCGGCCTCCGACACGTCACGCTTAATGATCTATAATTTTGTTATCCTCTCGAACACGGTTACAAAGTTTGAGGAGTATGTTTTTAAAATACTATGCTATCGATATGCGCAAAAGAAAAATCATGTGGAGGACGGAGAGATGCGGCTGCTACCTGCGTGACTGGGACTCCGTCACGGTGTCGTTGCGCTGTCACGTCGCATTACCGAGTCCCCACGGCTCACAATCGTAGCCATTATGTTTCCACCGGTGGCACGAAAACAGTGGCTCTCCGAGAGCGGCTCAAGGATTTAATTGAGGCTGTTAGCCGGTCGCCTATTCTTCGAAAGTGAGCGCGACACTATGCCGATTGTCCGCGGCGCGGCCGGGTTTCGAAAGAATCGGGTGTTAAACGGATTCCTCTTTGTTCCGATGCTTGCGTGGAGACTCTCCGGTAGAGAAGCGTAACGGGAAGTCGGCTCCATTGAGAAAGAGAGAGAGACACTTGAGCCCCCGGATAGTTTGCCTAGCAATCGTCTTCCGCTCCTAACGGAATCTCACGACTTTCTATTATCGAAGTATGCCAAACTCTCGCAGGGATCGGTTCTAAAAGACTCCGCGCGCCCACTCGAGTCGACCTGGTTCGACGAAACGGGGGGGAACGTATCATGGAGTTCCAAATTGTCGTCCTTTTAATTTACGAGGGGATAGTAATCACCTGCATTTTATATTCGTGACACTGCGCTCGCAATGCACTTTCTCGCGGATGCCTCTACTTGAATCTCTTACTTAATATGTTGAGCTTCCAAGGTCATTCAATGTCATCAAGTTCTTGAAGTCAATCAGCACTGGTTGTACTCAAAAGAGCTAAAACTATATGCTACGAACGCGAGAGAGACTTTCTCGATAATTTCCTGTGAAGCCTCATTAGATGCCATCATTGCTTGCCTATGTAGTCATCAGAAATCCAGCGGACAGATCGGTTGCAGATCGTTCTCACGTTTTACACGGTTTCGAGGACGCGGCCAGGAGTGCCCTTCGAACGTATGGCTGATCGAGTCTTTTCGCCGGCTCTTCCGATGGGAAAAAACGGGGAAAAAGGATGAAAATGTGCAGCATATGGGGGAGCACAGCGAATCCCCTCGAACCCGTTACGGTTAGCCGATAAATTGCCGCCGCTTCTGGAGCACTTTGAAACGTTCGCCGCGATCAGCGAATCGTTATATGTACTACGTATAAAACGAACGAAATTGCGTTTGCACGCTAGTTTCGGCGGACGATAATGCCGACACGCGGTTCCATCGTGGAAAAAGGCCTGCTGCAGCCAAAGTGTCTTCCGATCATCCCGGTGACGATCCTTCCTGCCATTTTTAAACGTAGACGCTACCAAAATTTCATTCTCAATTTTGCGAATGTGAATCCTGTTGTGAACAGGACATACTGGGGTAAATGTATTTATTACTGCACAGAGCTGTGCTAATTCAATTACATTGTAATTCAACTACGTCGTAACTGGATTACATAATTCACAAACCTTTCAATTAATTCAATTACTAAGTATTTTAATCAGATGTGTAATTGAAATTCAATATAATAATTAAAATACAGCTCTTAAAGTACAGAACTTTGAAGAAGTGCGATATATTTTTATATTTTTCTTTCAGATACTTGTTTGCTATCTATGCGGCGTAGATTCTATTCCTCGTCATCCTAATTGAATGAAGATCTGAATTATAAATTACAATATGACTGAATTACAATGTAATTCAATTACATTGTAATTATAATTCGTGGAGTAATTCAATTGTAATTCTGCACAACTCTGTTACTGCAGGTGTACGTTTTACTACGGTATTTTTTTCAATGAGATTAACCCTTAGCAGTTGAGGGGTAATTTTATATTTCAAAATTATCTTATATATGTTGTTTTGAGAGTCACCAATTTTTGTTCTGTAATCAGAACATTCTTCCATAAAATGCTTGCACATATTATTATTTCATGATCAATTAGGAATAATATAATTGGTACAGTTACCCTAATAATATGGTAACTATGACACAATAAAATGAAAGAGTCATTCATAAAATCAAGCAGAAACTAAAAATGAATGACGAATCGACTCGTCTTCCCTAGTGAAATGAAATTAGTCGATCCCAAGACGCAGCAGTAAGAAGGAACGCGAATGATACCGTACAGGACGGAGTCTAAACTCCGTTTCGTGGGTGGAGGATGTTGCCTTCCCTTTTACTTATTTAATAAATTCCTCGGGACGATAAAATCGTCGATCGTCGTCGATCTTCCTCGAATTCCTGAACAGTAATTCCGTGACGGGGCAAGGCCGACGAATGGCAGGATTGAGTGGATTCCTAACGTAACTGGGTCCGATCGAACCGTAAGCAGATATTTTAATAATCCTGTTTCAATTAAACGTCTTGGTGACTGTTTAGCCTCGATCGAATGCCTTCTTCGATGTTTCGGTGGAGGCATCGCTTAATCACAACGGTATAAAGTATCCTCCGTGTACCTTACGGTCCTCTGATCCGTTGTGAATCATGCGAATACCGAGAGTTCATCGATTCGGGAGTTCGGAATTTTAGTTTATTTCGGAGAACAAGAACCAAAACGTTTTTTTAACGCTTTGTCTTATACTATTTATGGAGTACTCTAGACATATAAAAAAAAAGTTATTTACGGATCATTGTTAATTTCGAGATTGGAGAAATGAATTGACTACATTCCATTTTTTTTTTACAAAAATTCTGAACAAAACAATGATGTGATAAAAAGAAAGAGACTTTTTCATCAAGAATCTCGCTGAACATCAATGAAATTGACTAAATCACGGCCAGTTTGAACACATTGAAAATCCCCCAAACCGTGTCCCGCTGTCTCTATTTTCCGTCCCGCTATGTTTGTCGCACGGTCGCGTAAAATCCGCGGTCTAGTTGCGAACGATATTCGAAACCCGCGAAACGAGACTGCCTATTGGAATTGCCAGGGATTCGTGAGTACATATTGAACTTGATCCCATCCCCATTGCTCACGGTGCACATATACACGCGATCGCGTTACCTGCGTTCCCCGGGCGCAGCGGACTAATAGCGCCGAACTGGAGCAAGCAACAAAGCCGCGCGAGAACGCTCCGCACCGCTCCGCACCGCTCCAGTCGGCTCTGCTCAAGCCAAGAGGGCGACTCCGGTTCTCGATAAGTAGAGCATGAAGCGTAAGCAAGCGAGAGCAGTCCGGGGGAAAATGAAACGTTGCCGGCGCCGAGCAGAGCAGAGCATTTCAGAGCGGTGCGGATCGGAATGGAGCTGGAACCACGCGAAAACAGGACCGTGGTCTCTCTCTCTCTCTCTCCCTCCCTCCCCCCTGTTTCTCTCGAGGACCGTTCTTGTTTACACTCGGGCCACTTCCGCCGGAAAGCGGACCGCACAGCCGAGTTATTGTTCCCTCGAAGAGCTCGCGAAACTCTCTCTTCATCTCTCTCTTCGCGTTCGTCGTCGTATGAAGCTTGGATCTACGGATTCGATATCTGAATCTCTCTTCCTTTTTCTGTTTTCTATTGGGAATCGATTCGGGATTACGAGATCCTTCTCCACCACCACCTCCTCCTCCTCCTCCTCCTCTGCCTGGAGTGCAGAGGAATTTATGGCCCCATTGTTCTCGCTAAAAGTGGACCAGCAGCTGCCGATGGAAACCGGGCCGCGCGGCGAGCCAAGCGAAGGATGCTTCGAGGAGGAACTGGTTCCGCTGTTTGCGAACTCGTACAGCTACCGTTCGCTCGTGAAACTACTCCGCTCGCGTCTACGTATATCCATCTAAAAGTCTGAAGGATGCTCCCGGAGGCCGCGCGGACCAACCGACCGGCGGCGGCGGCGTTTTTGCTCTGAAAGTTACCCGATAATCCTGTAACTCGCGGATCCTGGACAACTTAAATCCTCGATCGCGTTATTGACACATCGAACCGTGATGCTGTGAGTCCTCGAACCAAGGCTGAACTCTTCTGGACGGCTCCCGGGCGTCGAAAGTGTCGTTGATCCCCTTACGTTCGATTTTTTACTGGATTGAAGCCTGGTAATGAACTATTTGTCAACACTAGATAATAATGTATTTTCTGCATTCATTGCAAACACACAGAAGAGACATATAGGCATTTATCTCTTTTCGTGATGTGTTTGTGTAAAAAATTTCGTGTACCAATTGTGTGAAAAAATGATTTTACGCACGACCACCCCCTCTCCGGCTCCATATAAGGCGGCTGAGGGGAAGAGTGTGGGACTCGGCTCCGCCAACGATGATAGACGGCGAAAACAGGACTAAATCCTTGCCCATACCCACTAAAACAACCTCTGTTTAGGGGCCAATTTTATTGGTCCCTTTTTAGCTCATTAGCATGCCGGGAGTTGGATCACATGTGACCCGTTTTTCACATGCTACAATGTGAACCTCCTCCGGCCCTCCGCCACAGCTGTTCTTTGCTATTTAACCATAGTAGTGCCTATGTTGGGGATTTGTAGACAAAACCACCAACCAATTTCCAACCGTTGGCCACTGTTCACCAACCATAAATGTTACTAGTGTTGGTGTTGGTGACGATCGTCGGCGATCAACTGGGGCGATCTGGCGATCGCCAGCTCGTCTCGCTGGTTGTCATTACGAGCCGACGATCGATTTGTTATTAACAACCGATATTCGTTTTGTAATTAACATTCGTTAGCGAGCGTCTGAATGTAACGAACCGTTAAAGAATAAACATCCATTTGAATAAACCTTCTATATGTACTAGGGAAGTTCCGAAATAGCGATGGGAAATTCGTTGGGCCGGAAAGGGTTAAGACAACAGAGCCCGCGGATTTTCTGTGTCGATAGTCGATAGACGGTTATCGAACTGTTCTATCGTGACCGGTAACACGAGAAACTGCCATCCTCGCTACAGCTTGTCCAGGGGAGCGAGTATCAAGCTGTCCGTAGAACCGCATTCCGTCAACGGAGCGGACGACAGAGACCTGATTCGCGCGACTGGTTGCCGGTAACGGTGTTTCCCTCGTCAACGGGGGCGCTTGTTTCACCGTTGCACTACCCGGGCAAAAGATCTGAAAGAGAGTCTCGGTCTGTGTCTCTCGATACCCGATATCCAATGCGCCGGATTTAATTCAACAAACCGCGGGGTTAGTGGACTAGAACGCTGCACTCGCGCGCAGCGCGGCGCGTTTCTGCTCCTCCATGCCACGCCGATGCTGTTGCATATAGTCTCGGGCCCCCGTCAAGCCCGATGTCAAAGCGAATATGCAGTCCGGCCGTTTGATTTTTTGTCGGCTTTAATCCCCGCTCGGCCGCGTAACGATCCCCGGCACACCGGGGCTTTTTATTCATGCTGCGCGGAATAGCGCAGAGCAGCGCAGAACGGCCCAGAACGGGGCACGTCCGCGCAAAAAGCCAGCTCTCTCCGCGGTAAATCGCGTCAAAGGACGTTGCTGCGCGTATTATCGATTCCTAGTAGCTTTTAATCCACGGGCTGGCCGGCGCGGCGTGTCCGACAGCCGGAATCCTACATTTCGCGCTCCAATTTCAGCTTTAATCACTGATCAACCGACACGAAGAGATCACCCGCTGCAACTCGCAACACGGTGACGCAATCGCCTCGACGTTTGACCGGGTATCGCGACGATACTATCGTCCGACGGTTCCCTCAGATTTATTGCGCCAGGCGGAGATCAGCATGTCGCGACCTTGTTAGCCAGACCTGCCGCACGATTTTCTTTTATGATTCTGGCCATGTCTTAGATTCCGCTTGATCGTTGACAACAAGGGACTAATGTAGTGTACAGGGTGTAGAAAAAGTAATGGTCATCCGTTCTAGGGGTGAATCTACACCTCTGGACCGGTGGACACTTGTAAGAGAAACTTGCCGCAAAATTGTTTATGACAAAGAAAATTTATGGTAATGTTACTTTTTACATCAACACCTTCCACGCATCCAGAAGAGAAAAAGTTTGAAAGAAACCACATGTCGCAGACAAATAGTCATAAGCTGTTAAAGTTTTTGCAAAATCTGATTGTGTGGAGTAATACGTATAGACAAAAGCCTACTACTACAGTCCACACGACCGTGTCGATGAGACAGAACATAATCGTGTGCGTGACTCGAGCAAACGAAATTTAAAGGGACATTCGTCGCTAGGCCCGTACGACGGCATCGTCTCCCTGCCCATTCGAATCATGAATTTGAAGTTACAAAATATGGAAGAATACCTTATATCCATTGTTATAAGAATATTAATCCTGTATTATAAAATGTTACCAACATGTGCGACGGACCCATCGAAGCGACGAGCGAACTACCCCTATAACCTTCCCCGCCTAAATCCACCCTTAACCATTCATGAAAAACCGCAGTAACTATTTTGACCGTGGTCAGAGTAACTTTGTCCCATTCGCTGTCACGATTTTGGAAAATGCGTTGTTTTGTGCTTCACACTTATTAAGACGTATTCGCGCAAATGGCAGTGTCCTGTTAATCGACGGAGGAACAGAAGATTCTGAACAATTTTGTAAGTATACTTGACATTAGTATTTTATAATGTAGGATTAATATTTTTATGTGTAAACAATGGATATAAGGTATTCTTTCACATTTTGCAACTTCATTATGATTGAAATGGGCAAGAGGACGATCACTTGGTACGGGTCTAGCTACGAATGTCCCTTTAAATTTCGTTTGGCTTGAGGCACGCACACGATCATGATCTGTCTCATCGACACGGTCGTGTGGACTGTAGTAGTAGGCTTTTGTCTATACGTATAATTTTACACAATCAAATTTTGCAAGAACTTCAACAGCTTCTATCTCGATAACTATTTGTTTGCGACATGTGGCTCTTTTCAAACTCTTTCTCTTCTCGATGAGTAGAAGGTATTGATGAAAAACAAACTTAGAAGATAATACATAATACACGTTCGCAAATATTTCCTGCAAGATGTTGAGGCGTAAAACTGTAAAATACACAAGAGGTCATAGGAACAACACGTTATTGATTGTGAATCGCAGCCAAGTCGACGATTAACGGGCGCACTACACAACGGTTGAATAAAAGAAAATCGCGTGCTTGGAGTGTTCGCATAAGCAGTATCAATCGACGAAATGGCTTCTAATATTGGCCGTGGTTTTTTCGCTGTCGAAACCGGCGCGTCCGTTAATCGCGTTCACGACCGAGGGGTTAATTTTCTCGAACGAGTAACCTAACCGGTCTTAATAGCGATAGACGCACGGACTCTCGGGTCCAGCCTGCAAAGCGAACGAGGCTCGCGACGCGCAAGAAATGCGATAGGATGCAATTAATCGAAGCCTGTCGACGATAATCCGTCGCGGACGCCTTGCGAAACATCCGATGACGTATTCAATCTCCTCTACTCGGCGGCTACGTAGGTACTACCCGGCGCGGCGTTCCGATCGGTTTTCAGAGCGGAAATTTCGCGGACAACGCGATCTAATTAGAAACCGGATGAACGGACACCGTTTTCGAGGCTGTTCGAGAGGCGAAACGCAGAAGCTCTCTCGATATCGTCGATATTAATTCTCGAGGCCGACGGTTACGGTGAATGCCAATGAACCAGACTCCCGCAAAAACCAGGTTTGACGTTTCCGATTCGCTCGCACGATTTTCGACGACTCCCGCATGCGAACTTACTCCGGTTAATGCTTCCCACGTGATTTCAATGATAACTAGGCTGCGAATGCTCGCGCGGATTCACGTTCTCGTTGGCAAACACGCGGAGGACAGAATCGAATAAATGTCTTCTGCTCGCGACTGGTTCCTGTCGATTGTTTCAGACGTCTCTTTTATGAGACTCTGTTGAAAAGCACGTAGTCTGCATAAATACTTCGAATCATTTGTTATGATCAGACTGCGGATTTTATGCATTTATCACAAAAATGGGTAAGCACAATTTAAAGCAGTGGACATATTAAAAGGATTGAAAGACATTAGTGTATTGGTTTCAACTCTTAATCAGATAATTAAAAGAAGAAAGAAATTTTTATTTCGCTCCTGTGTCTTGCAATCATTGCAAACATTTCTTATTTTGCACAAAGATCCGCAGTCTAGTTGTGATCAATACTTTCGGAGACATTTCGTCAACCATGTTTAAAAAAGATTCTCCTTATCCGGATCCATAAGCTCGTTCCCGCTAAGGGCTATTAAAATCGTCGTGTGTCATTTGTTCAACATCCTCGTTAGCAGTGTGTACACAGCGAGTCACTCAACTCTGTCGCTTCAAGTAGCACAGAGGAACAGTTAAATAGTTTCTTCTTATTTTCTTTGTTCACATGGACCTATTACTCTCCCAACGTAAAATGTAACACTTCACGACACGATTTTCAGCAATTTCTGTTACAGATACCATAATAGAAATTTGATTTCGCAATTTCCAGCTTTTGAAGCTGTTCGGTCGAATGAAACGGATCAGAGTACCGTTGATTTTTCACGAGGTCTGTTTTCAACGATTCCGAAGACACCGCGTCGCCCGAAGCGCATTAAAATAATAAGCAGTCGCATTAAAGTGATTACGGCGCGGCGCGCGAGGCGACCGCAGGAGCCGGAAGTTCAAGTGTCCCCGTTTAAGAGGATCCGCGGCGGTGTTGGTGGTCGCCATTGTTTTTCTTCCCGTTCTTTTAACAAGCTCAACGAGCGACCGCGACGTTTTCGCCAGCCGCGGAGAAGAGAAAAGAATAGCCGAGCGAGATCGAGCTAGCGCGCTCCTGCACGTCCCAATGAACCAGCACAATCCGTCGGCACTCGGAAAAATTTCCCTCCTTTTCTCACCCATTCTCCATCTACCTGGAAAACTCCGCTGTGTCTCTGTCTCTGTCGCCATCCATTCGACGTCTTTGTTCCTCGCAAGCGAGCCCTTCACAGCTCGCAGGGACACTGCCCCGCCGCCTTTTGTACTTTCCAGCTGAAGTTCGAGACGAGTTTAAGACCCCGGGTACGTTAAACTCGGGGAAAACCCGAACCTCGGCCTGGCTGACGTTGCGAATCGGTAATTCGAATGTTGGAACAATTTTTTCCCCGAACTTTCCTTCTGTGATCCGCGAAAAATCAGCTTATAGAGCATGCACAATGCATATCGACACTGATACATTTTATTCTCTCTTGTAAATGTTGACGGAAACAGCGTCATAATCCAAATTAATATACAGATGAATAAACCCCGGCAGAGGGTTGCAGCAACTGTCCCGTACATCCTCTTCCGTCCTAATACCACTGCGACACCGGTGCATTCTCGGAAGAAGTCGAAATCGTTGGTCAAGGGCGCGCCCTTGATGGTCCACGGTGTACTAGGTCCACACATGTCGAACACCTTCGTGAAACAGATGGTCCCCAGACTTTTGACTGGAGCAAAAAGGGCGGAGGCAAGTTGTCGAGCCAGCATAGAGAAACAGAGTTACACGGAGAGAAAGAGAGAGACAGAGAGTTGGATAGAGAGAGGCAGCGAGGCGGCCCGCACTGATTTGGCAGCTGTCGAACACGTTCGGCACTCGTCCAGCTGCCACGTTAATTTTCCTCAGCGCCGCCGCCGTAGCCGTGGGGGCTGCAATTACGTTCGCCTCTCTCTCTCTCTCTCTCTCTCTCTCTCTCTCTCTCTCTGCCTCTTTGGGTCCACGACCAACTAATCGGTATACAATCTACGAGGTAAATTCGCGAGGACTCGAGGCAGGAAGTTCTCGAGTGGCTCCCGACGGATAATTGGAATGTCCTGCGATATGTCCCGAAGGATCGTCTAATGGCACTTAATCTTCCTGTTTATTTGGAAACAGACGGAACCTCGAAGACCAAGATAGAAAAAAGGCGCTCCCTTCGCTCGTCAGGGTAGAAATCTACCATTTCACCCATGAGGAACAACTCGGCGGTTGATCGTTGGTATTTCATTCTACGGATGTTATCATAATCTGTTCATCATTCAGACTTCTTGATATTTTTCATAGCCGCAGGTTCTAGAAAGTAGACAACAATTCTGTGCAACTTGAATTCTGCCGCACTGAAATGGCTACTACGTGCGCATTCGTTTTCCTTCAGTGACTGGTTCGACGAAGTATAGCCGACTTGTTTGACTCCTCACCGCTTTTGCATCGAACGAATGAAATATCCGAATAAACGGGTCCGAATCCACGATCCGCGCGGATAAACGGTCGCGAATTCTCGAGACACTTCAGCTGGGAACGATCCGAGACTACTCAAATTCCCGTGGAACGACCACTCGATCGTGCACGCTACGGTGAGCCCCGAAAATCGCACGCGAAACCGGCCCACTCCCTCTGAAATCCAGAATAGCAGGGTGCGTTTATCGTCGCGCAAGGATTCCGCAGCCAAGGAGAGTTTATTCGATATTCCGCTCGCGGAGGAAGCCGCTCCGATGTGTCCTCCCTCTGCTTTCGGCTCTCTTCTTCACCCCTTTACCGTCCTCCTTCCACACCCCCGCAGCCTCATCCCCCTGGCCCCGTCCTTCGTCGGAGATCCGCAGCAGGCCTGACTCGAATTTTTTATTAAATCCTCGCCACTCGATAATGGCGACTTCTCGTGTGTATCGAGATGAAATGCAATTTTCATCGGCCGTGTACACTCCGCGCGCGATGCGAACCCCTCGCTCTCGCCCACGGGGGTTTATTTAGCCCTCCTACCACGCCTTCCGATTGGATGCTCCCGCTGCTTGCCCTCTACGAGCCAGCCACCCTCACCTTGCCCGCAACCCTTCGAGCGAATCTGAAATAAAATCATTTCGCTTCTTTCGCTTCGAACACTCGCGCCTCACACCCACCCGTCAGCCTGGGCTTCCTTTGTGCTGCAGGTGTATCCTGTTTCCACGGGCGAAATCTCTTCTCGCGTCGTGCTAATTAATGTGGAAATGGTGCGAAGTCTGTAGCCAAGAGCTGCAGGTATCGAAGGGTGTGAGGGGGCAGGTGTTTTGTTCCGGGGCTAAAGTGTCGAGAACATTAAATTCAAGGTTGTTCCGCCAACCCTTAATGCTGTGATTTTTTTTCTCAGAAGAATTTATGATTATTATTTTGTCGTAACAAGAAGCATTTTGAGCGTTCTGGGTGGTTTTATGTTCGCATAAAGAAATGGACAACAAAAAATATCATGGTCTCTTGTTCAAAGAAGTTTTGAGAGTCTCAGACAGGAATTTAATGTAGTATCTAATTCTGTAGTCCCTAGTTTTCCTAAAAAAGAAGAAGAAAATTAGTACTTGTACTTTGGCTATACGAATTTCTTATTTTAAATGATTTAAACCGTTCGAATTATATTAAACGTGTTAATCCGCGAACTTTAATGAACATACATTTTCAATTTATAGAGTTCGAAAATCGGAGGGAAGTTTCCCGAGTCTATTAAGAGTTAAATTACGTTCGAAGGAGAGAGGGTAAAAATCTCATCAAATTTAATTCAACATCCTGCTGCACCGGGTTTCGGATATCGTGAATATCATGAATGCATAAAATCTGCGGTCTACTTATTACTAAACTGTGAAAGTTTCGAGATTTATAGCATCTTCTATCGTGCAAAGCAGGATAAAATAAAGATTGCAGGAAACTTTAACACTATACATAGAAGAGTGTGGACAGGCCATTGTGTGTCCTAAATTGCTCTTTCTTAAGGTATAGTTATAATGTCGCATAAAAGATTTGTAAATCTTTCGTTGATCGCACTATGCAAACCACTTTTTTAACATCGTCCTGTCTGTACGTCTAACATTTAATATTTTATCATCACATTTTTATAAGGTATTAAAAATCGATTGTATCGCGGAGGATGCAGCAAAAACGGCGCGGTATCGAACGCGTTAAATAACGACCGGCACCGAAAAGCTTGAAATGTGTCCCGAAAGCTTCGATCGGCTCGGATCGGCGCGACATAGCTCGAAGATCGCGGAGGCAGAAATTTCTGGCCGGTTATTCGGGAAACGATTGGTATGTCGCGATAACGCGGATAGAATCGCGGGCACCGGTAAAACGATTCCGGGCCGCAAGCTACAAATAGGCGGCGCAGATCTTTATCGGGACGATCGGTCGCGGAGGTAGATTGAATTTCGAGCGGATTGTGCGCGCCCTGCCGGGGTTATTCCGGGGCGCACGTATAGCCTCCCAATTATTCGAGCAAACATGCGGGTATGCATACCTGCTGCCCTGAACCCCAGGTGAGTAATCAAGGTGAGAGCCGCACACGATGTACACAGGAGGATCGCGGTCGAATTCGTGCGAGGGGACCGTGCACTGCACTGTCGGCCCCGTGGCCTCCGTGGAATTACCACGTTCCTCGATCGGCCGGCACTATTATTTCGAGAATGATAATCCGTTAAAAACACATCGGTCTCTGGCACCTGCCATTCGGAACCTGTTCGCCGTTCCGCGACGCAAATCGTCGTGCAATTTCCTTGAATCAGCTGTGTCGACGTGCAGAGATCCACGTTCGGAATGATGTACGGTCATTTCGGGACTGATGTACCACATTTAGCTTTCTGTTTATGAAAACTATTATATATTGATTATAATTGAAAGCACACAGCTGGGCATAGTTTAATTATTTATTGAAACCCCTTTAATAAAGTATAACGTTAAAAGAGTAAAATGCTGTTTAAAAATGTTCGAAAAAGTGCATCTCTCCATAGGACCTGGGGTTAGATGCACTCCTTTCGTTTATGGCCTCTTCTCCCTACTTCTATTCTTTTTTGTGGTTGAATAACATTCGATACAATAATTATTAGAATCTTCATGACTGTTTATGAACTTTTCCTTGAAAAATAGTTGAGATTCGTTCTCCTCTATTGCCACAATAAAAACTGGTGCATCTCACCCATCTATCTCAAAATGACCCTAGCCAAAACTGAATAGATCTTAGCAAAACTTGATTAAAATTAGTGTTCTAAAATTCGATCGTCTGGAATGTGACCTGAAAAATTAATATTGCTTGCTGACTGCGACACAGTTATTGCAACATAACTATGCTAATTCTTATCCCTCGCAAAGACGAGTTAATAAAGGTTTAGAGTTTAAAATTTGAGACCAGGCTTTTCCGGACGTGGACCATTGTGCATTGATGCCACGGCTTCAATTTTCTTCCTGATTCCCCGGAAGACAGTCTGCCGCTGCGCGATCCACGCTATCCTACTTTTCGATAGTGATTACGGGGATTCTAGCTCGCCAGGAGCCCGGGCTCTCTGTTCACGGTAATCCTGGATGAGAGACGGACGCGCGCGCGCGCTGGCTCCGTTGGTTGAATAAAAAACGGTTTTTCGGTGAGCCCCTCTGGATATTGATAATCCAGTAAGAATTTGAATCTGTTTAATTCGATGAAATTACAGCCTTCGCCCCTTAGAATGGTTCGTGCTTTTAGAATTCATATTCTCTTTTTTTTCCATAGAAAGAAAAAAGAAAAGAAGATGAAAGGATTTCGAGCTCGCGGTAATGGAGGCGCTCTCCGAGCGTATACTAGCATATAGAAAATGGAGTTGAACGGAGTTTTAATGGGTTTCGACTGTGTGTATGCTATACATTTGTAATGCTAAAGGACTTCTTTCCCTATAAATGATATTGGAGTCGAATTTATTTAATGTCAATTCCAAGGGGAATTCTGTGGGAGACTTATCCTGTGTAACCAAATGGAGAAACGGTCCAGAAAAATGTCGCCGAGGCAAAATTAATCTAGACAAAATTTCGAGTTAATTGTCGAATTTAGATCAGTTTCTATCATACAATTAGAAAGTATCTAAACTAACTCTCTTTCGTGTACTTTTCTAGCCAACAAAATATAAAATTCTGATTTGAAGTGGTGAAAGAAGTTAGATACTAGAATAGTTGGAAAAAATATAACCAGAATAGTAGAAAACTAAATATTCACAGTTCACTAAGAATGCGTCATCTATGCTCAGACTCGCTTCGATTATGCGATATTGCGAAATCGAAGAAACGGCGAGGGCAGGGCCGAATAGCTCGTCTATCGTGGCTCGCAAAGTGGACGACAGCGTGTCTACTAAACGGCGCAATGATTAACGATCATCCCGTGGTAATTAATGATCGAGCGCGGCGGGGACGCGTCCCGGGCGCTCGCTAATTTCGATCGCTGTCATAATTAAATACGCGTGGGCATACAGGCCGGTCTGCGGCGTTCTGTAATTTGGCGGCGCGACTAATAACCGGCGCGAGTCCCAAAGCTTGGGAAAATATTTCGAATAACAGAGACGGCAGAAAATTTCGATTAATTTCCCACCGGCGAGCGTGAAAGCGGGAGAAAAAGACAGATAGAGGGAAGGGGGGAGGCAGTCGGCGTTGCGGATTCGGTTTTCGTGACGGGGATATTGCGGAAAACGGCCGTGACGGGGTGAAAATCGGCGACAAAGAGCCGTCCGCGGGTTTCCCTTTCCTTTCGGGGAACTCTCGTAAAAGAGTTTTAAAACTCGACCCGTTAAAACGAACGGGGACGGGATTGGTTTTCGCGGTAAAGCCCCGAAGTGGTTCGCGATCCGCGGTCTTAGACGCTGAGAGCTCTGGAGAGTCTCTCTCTCTCTCTGTTCCTCTTTTTTCCCCCTCTTCTCCCGGTATTATGACCGCTTATTGTCTTCCGTTCGCGCGCACTTTGCGCTCAAGAAATCCCCTCCTCCTCTCTTCCCTCGTCTCTCCCTCGGATTCTCTGGTTCTTTACGGGGCCGCATTAACGCGGAACCGGCTCAAGAGAATGGCTCAATTCCCGGTGGTAAATTAATTTCCGCCGATGAGGAGAAAATTAAAATTCCCTCAAGGTGTGCCTCGACCCGCCCCATGCGCCCTCTCCCGTTCGCCACGATAATTGTTGCCGAGTAATTCCACGGTGTAACAATTAATACTCCGTAGATCATAGAACGCTCTGCTAGATAGTCTCCCTCTCTCCGGGGATTTTATCGATTGGTCGATAATACGTCGGTGTTCGGAGCCGATAACGCGGCGAGAGGAACGCGGAAACGCGTTTTCGACTTTCCCCGAGGTTGTGCAAACACGTGGACCAGCCGCGTGTACCATTCCCAACGCAACCGCGTATTGTGCGTGCCTCGGAAGCGGCTTTTCAACCGTTGCCAAAGCCGAACAATACCCGAAGGAACGCGCCGCCAACTCGTGTATACACGGTGTCTGAAAAAACACTGGTCCCGACGGTCTCTTTCGGACAAGAGTACCTATTACATAGTCAGAATTGGAATTTGCAGACGATAATTTCCTTTTTGGTAACCTCTTTTTGTTTTTAGACGTGCTGTGTATTATGTAAGAGAAAATGAATTCGAGAGGAACAATAGAATTCTTCTACAGAAACATTTTTTTCGGTACACTATGTGTCATGTAACTGGTGGAATAACCACAAAAGTCGTAATTTTTCAGTACAAACTGAATCAAAAAGAAAAACAATGGAACTTCGCATAGAAACAATTACCCGAAACCATGGTTTTCACGACCATAGAATGCCTCTTTATCAGAACAGAGGCAACGCTGTACGAAAAAATGAATTGAGAACAGAGAAAGAAATTTTAGATTCGTTGTACCTCGCTGAATAGCAGTTTCGCTGGTCTGATCATTACTTGCCGTTTATCTTGAGACCGGAACTTGGAATGATAGGCTGAAAAAATAAATAAAAGGTATAATCGTCTCGAATGAGAAAATAGAAATAGAAATAGAATATTGCGTATTGAATGAGGACAATGGAAGTATAATAAAACAGTGGGTAAAATGAAGGAGCCACAAAATTTTACTGTCTTATGAGGGAACACGGAAAGTTGAAACGCGCGTTTTACGGTGATTGATTTCGGTGGACATCGCAATTTGGACTCGGTGCTCGAGAAGACCCATAAAAGATCCGGTGATAAGATAGAACCTCTAGTGCTCTGTCTCTCTGATTTTCCATATGTATCAAGTATGCGTACTTCATTTTATAAAGATAACAAGCCCCATTTTGCCGTTCAACTTTGTCCTTCAGACATTTGACGTATCTTTAAAAACAACAAAGATATTTGAGGTGGCAACTCACACCCTGTATACTTCTATGCATAAATCGGATTTTATTAAAGAATTAAAAAATTTGACTTTGCAGTTACGCATTCATTAACCTAAGACCTTTCAGACGTCGTCTAATAATTCATCAGTGACTATGTTAACAAACGATCCCGCCTAACTCTCATCAGCCGCAAGAATGTCGCTTTTCAAGCAGTTCTCCACCCATTTGAATACGAGAAGCCCACAATCGGGACAATTCCCCGAATTCCTTTCTGAACGAACGTCTCAAAGGCCAAAGTCTCGCGTTCCGGAAAGTTTATTTTGGAAAGTATTAGACCGAGGAGATCGTTACCTTTCCAGTCGATCCTGGAATCGATCTTTGACGGGAAAACCGTGGTTCCCCGAATATCCAGTGCACGCCTCGGACAAAAACCGTGCTCGTAGAGGATCCGTGTGTGTACGCGAGCCTATGCGGCTCTCTGTTACGTCTGCCATAACAGCGCCTGGCTGCAAACCACGCAAAACCGAATGCCGCTCTCTGCCGCATACCGAAACGAGTCCACAAAAAGCGGGACGCGAAATCGATCAGCCCGGTATAAAAATACAGTCGAGTTTTCGGCGTGCAGCAACGGGAACACGGGGGATGGGAGGTTCGCTTTTTTCGCGTCTCTGCGAAAGGAAAAAGTCGGGGAACCGGCTCCCATTCGTATTACCTTTGTGCTCGCGATTCCTGGTTTCTTCTCTAAAAAACGAGCCGCTCGTTATGATTTTTTAGACCGAGTAACGCTTAATTTGCCGCCTCGTATGAATGGTATTGTTGGACCTCGTTTCTACGCCGGAAATGTTACTTAATCCCTTTGTAACGGGATTGAAGGAACCCTGTGCGTACAATTTTATTAATATGTTATACATTTTATAAATCAATCGATTTTTCAAGTACCCAAAATCTACAGAATTTTTTTTACGATTCCTCTTGTGTTTTTCATTTTGCTGGGGTTTCTTGAAGGAAGTCTGTCGTACGTGGTCATAATAAGATGTCCGCAGCAGTTAATAGCACACGAGTAAACGAAGCCGGGCGGACATCTATTATGACCAGCGATATACATATTATATCGGGCCCTTTCTTTCATGAAATAAAGTATAACACATTGTTAGGGTAAACTTTACTTTACCGAACTCAAAATTAGTACCTTTATCCAGTAGATTTGTACCTGGCGCGGATGCAGATCGAGAAATTTCGATCCTCTAGATTTACTGTCACGTATTTTCTAATTTCTTTCATTGATTACGTAGTTTGATGTCGGGTAACGTTCGAAACAATTTTGTTGCTGCTAGATGCACTCATACAATTCATTTACAGTTTCAATTTATCCGAATGAGCGTTCGCAACGGAACACTGATACAATTTTTTTAAAAATGTTGTATCGATAAGATCAGGCTCCGTAACAATTCCATATCAGTCGACCGATTCGAATGATCAAAACTGTTTGGGAACGAAACAACGATACCTTATTCATGCTTTTCAAATCACCTTGCCGCGGAGATGGTTTCGAGGAAGAAGTTTCCCGGCGACCGGCCGCGAAACTTTTCTAAAGCAGTGTTTCCGCGGTGTTTCAATTTTCATGCGAGACAGTACATTTATTCAAAGATACGCCGGGCGAATGCGGCCGGTGAATTTTCAATTGTTGGCGCGCTCGGCGGAATTGTATCGAATTGAAATTCTGGTGGAGCTCGCGGCGCCGCGCGCCGGTAGCCGTCAGTTGCAGGAATAAGGCCAGAACAGTTTTCAGACTGTGCAGACGCCCGTGTCTGAGATCGATCTGCTGTTTCCCGTAGTTTTGACGAGCATCGAGATCCGGGAAATCCGGACGGATGGTAGTCGAGGTCTCGGTTGTCATCGGGAGAAGGATGAGAGAAGGAAGGGAATTCGCGCGCGGGTTCCACCAGAATAAAACGAGTCTAGGGGGCATCGATGGCTATTGAACGTCAGTCTTGTTAATTATACCAGCCAATTAGCCGTGGTTTCCCGCTCCTGTCCGTCAGGAACAGCTGGTTGTTCCACGCGCGCTACCTAAGGTCAACGCGCGCATAATTCCCCCGACGTGCGACCACGCGCCGGTTTTTTCCTCGAACGCGTCGACGTTAACGAAATTCGACACGCGAAACCTCAGGGCCTTCGGTCTCTCAATTAATTTTCCGCTGAGCTTAACTTCGCGGTCCTTTAACCTCGCTTTTCCTACTCTCCTCGCGAAACCACGTGCTACACCGTGTCACGCGATGCAAGAAATGGAGGTTTTCTACTCTACGATTTATGCTTCATCAGAAGTGTAGCCTACAACACGTTGATCAATATTGGGACACTTGTTGGTAATAGAGGAAGGAAAGATTCTCCAGTCATTCGCGCACTTGAATAAATATTGTTGTAGTCGGAGTCGGTTGATTAGAATGATCTGCAGCTAGACTGAGCGTTGCCTGTTTCGTTTTTCTTTGTGTTCAGTGGAGCCTCGTTTATTCTAGTCTTCGATATACAAATTATTTATCGTGTGAGTATCTTTCACAAAGGAACAATTATACTAATCTATACCAAGCATGTCAAACATGCGGCCCGATCAAAACGGTAACCTACATATATGGTTTTTTAACCTTTGACAACGCTGGATTTCTTCAAATCATATTACACAGTTTTTATCGTAATATTTTCTGTGTTAATGATTTAAGGTAGTTTAATATATAACTGCAAATTGAGAACTCTATTATTAGGCGTTTTCCATAACTAAAAAAAAGTCTTGGTTTTTAATAGCACTAATCCTGTGCTCGTTGTTAAAGCTATACAGACCCAAAAAGGTTGAACAAGTAACATTTTCGCTCGTAAACCGTCTCGCGATGGGATAAAAATAGTGATAGCGTGAATAGCTACATTGACCGCGTAATAGCAGCGATGTTATTAAATGTAACCATGATTAAATCTAATTTTAATATCACGTGACCTTATATATTTCATAAAATGCTGCTTGGTTCCATGTTAATTATGTTTTAAAATTATGTGTACAAGCCCAGAGAAAATAATCTTTCGAAAAGCCCAGGGAAAGTAATTCTGGTCGAAATATAGTCTTCGTGTGGTTTATCATAACTATCAAATTTGCTCAAAAATGTGAAGCCCAGCTACTACTAAGTCGTGAAAAACATCCACTCGGTAAAGATTAAACACATTTAATTTTTCATTTGTTCTGCGTTTCACGTATTTTACAGTCTATTTGAATAACAAATGTGCCGTTCTTTACTCCGATGCGCTTATTTGAACAGAAATATTTTTCTAAAACTTCATTCACACGGACCTGAATGAAACTATCCATAGTTGCCATAGAATAGTCAGAAACATCCATCTTTTAAGGATTGAATTTAAAAGAACGAGGCGCAGGTACCACCTGTTTCTTGCTCGACTGCAATTCCCCGCACCGCACACAGAAGTGGACATTTTACTATCAAATTCTAATGTGATTTCATACATCTGGATCATTATCAACATTGAATTTTGTCCAGCTAGATTGTGGAAACAGCCCGCTGTGCACCGTTGAATTCGCTGAAACAATTAACCGCGTCGAAATGAACAGACAAACGAGCGATTCGAAGACAATCGACGAGTCTGGGGAGTAAATCGAGAAGCAAGAACAGTCGATTGCAACCGCGAGATCCGGGATAATCCCGGATGCCCTCACGTGTCCGTCAAAACGTGCACCGAACAAGGTCTGCCGGTACAATTGGCTCTCGCTTCGGCCGTTCGGTTGTAACGGAGTTTCGGGCGCGCCGCGTCGCGCGTGTGTCAAGGCGCATCCGCATGTCGGTCGCATCCTTTGGCACGCGTAAATGCACAGCCACGATGCACATGCAGCTACCCACACGGCACGTTCCCTCCCGACAGATAATCGATACACGGGACAGGAGAGAGCATCGATGATTCCTGTCATTAGCTCGCTACGACTTCCGATCTCGGACCGGTAGCAATTTGCGCGCATCGATCCTCCCCGTCCAGTAATTAAAATCAGCAATCAACAGACCGTAATCTTCAGGAAACATATCGAGACGGCAGAGCCTCTGATAAGAATCGGATATGCATTTTTGCGAAATCTGCTGCGCCTTGCTGCAGCACGTGTAATTACCACTAATCGAGTTTTCTCAAAGGAAATGCAAACGTGCAGACGATTTTTGAATTAATGAACAAGTTTTATATTATATGGTACTATGTGGGAAATGGTGGTCTCGATTATTCGTGGACTCGAGGATTTTTCGAAATGTTGCAAATATTTTCTTTACAGAAGGAAAATACATGTGAAAAGGAAATTTGCGCGGTCAATTTGTCGACGATGGTTGCCAATAGAAGCAATGGATGTGCCAAAAACTTTCTCTCGAAAAATCGCGGCGAACGAAAACGAGCCGTAGAAAGCTTGGTTTCTATTCGAAACTATCTTGTTTCGCCGACGATGTTTTCGCTCGGAGTCGCAATTACAAACACCTGATTCTCGTTCTTCACCGTTTCTATCGGTATTCCGTCGAGAACGCAACGATTTCCCCGGTCGAATGACCAAGAGGCTCGCGCACCTCGATTGCCCACGTGTAATAAATCAAACGCATAAACTTTCGAGCAATTTTTCCCTTAGCCGCGCCGGCTGAGATACGAAATTGATTTCCCTCCCGATGGAAAATCCTATTCCCGCGAGGTCACGTTTCCCTAATTACCCTCCAGGGAGAGAGAGAGAAAAAGAGAATTCCGATCGGTCCGCCGGGTAGAGGATGTGGGGAACATCTGTTAGGAAATCGAACGATTTCCGAAATTGAATCAAACCAAAGCGGAAATTGCGTAATCGCGCGAGAGGCGGGGGCGGGACGTTTCACGTGGACGAATATACGGGGTGTCTGGCGCTGGTGTATGCAGTCCACTATCCCGGAAACCACTGGACACACAAAAATGTCTTTCTTGCACGAATTATGTGGTAATAGACTGCAAACTTTTTTATAGAATTAATTTAACATCTTGCGACGATGTGCATCGTCGATGTGTCATACGTTTGTTCTATTCATTTTTATAGTTACATATTCATTATTTGTATTTTCCTGATGATACATTTATTATTTGTATTTTTCCAGTCTGGTTTCAGTTGATAGCTAAGGTCTAACATAACAACACGTTTTATTGTTCAATGCTTTAATAGCCAATGAATTTCTTTGTTGCAATTTTGAATTTGTCGCTTGGGATTTTCTAGTCACACAGAAAATCTGCATTCACTGAAAAATTAAAAAAAAATTCATTTCTACTGATCGATTTGATCTAGAGATCGTGTATTTAAATACACGTGCATTAATGCATCCTTATTTTAATTTGTATAATTTTTAGAACATTGATATTAATTTATGTATCGAGACTATGGTTCCATAAATTCCGCGGTACATAAATGGTACAACAATACATTTAAACATCGTTTTCAATAATGGAATTGAATAGTATTGCCGAATGTTTAAGCAGACATTCGAGATTTAATTACAATTCGAAGCCTGCAACTGCAAACGAAAAACCCGGATAGCTAAACATCTGAGAATTGTATAATAGAATCGGCGAGAAAATATTTAAACATATCGGCAATAGTAATTGCACCGGAATAGGGTTTCCCAACAGCTAAAAATATTGTTATCCCAAGTGAAGTCGTTTATTGTCAGAACATTAAAACATATCAGATTCTTCTCGAATAAACTAGACGGTTAGTTGATTACATTTTTTTAATGGCAGTGGTTTTCAAATTAATTTTTGTATCTATTTCATATACTCATATTTTGCTTTCGAAAAATCCTGTATCCTAATCATTAATACGAATTAAAATGCGTATTTAAGTACACATGAAATAATGAATAAGTATTTAAAATGACATGTACTGAGAAATACGTGTACTTACATGAAGTAAACGTGAAATAGAGATCTCTAATTTGTTCCCTTCGATAAGTTTAATTTGTCTATAGAGAATTTTTGCAAATCGAGTGCAGAAACTTGGTTTAGACACCCTGTAGATAGGCTTTGCCGAAAAGCACCATCGGTAGTGTCCGGCAGCCCCCTGGGTCCTCCTGTGGACCATGCTCCCAGTGTTCCACCTGGATGCCCGAGACCGGAGAGCACGTTGGATTCGGCGCGCATTCGAAGCGTGTCCGCCGGGCAAACGCGACTCGAATTCGCGCCGATCTTACACACGCTCCCTGAGCCGAAAGCGTCGTTCCGGAACGACGTGGACCGTGACGTGGACTGTGTCCTGACCCGTCGACGGGACCGAAAACTCTAAAACCCTGCAACTCTGCTGCTTGGACCCTGACGCGTCGCGATTATTAGAGATCGCCGTGCCAACTCGTCCGAAAAGTGACGCTGTTTGCTTAGGATCCCGCTGACATGCACGCTACCCTCGCAGACGATCGAACTACGTCTGCCAATTCTTTAAATCGACGTCCCTCTTACCGACTGGACCTCGTTTGACCAAGATATTTATTGATGGATTTAATACTTTAGAGCTGTCTTCAACCCATTAACCATCAAATTATTTCTTAGATTTTATTGTACAGAAAAGGGTACACTTCACCAATTCTTTAAATGGACGTCCCTCTTACCGATTGAACCTCATTTGACCAAGATATTTATTGATGGATTTAACACACTGCTGTCTTTTAAACCCATTAACCATCATACAGAAAAGGGTACACTTCACCAATTTTGATGATCTTGAAATACATATGTTGTCGAGGTCATCATTCTGAACAACTTTTTCCTAAATATATTGCCGCCGTTCGGCTTTAATTTCTGAGATATTCTCAAAAAACTACTGCTGCTACTAGAATGGATCTTGCACACATTTCTGCGTAATAAAAGTTAATAAAAATAGAACGTAAGTTGTATTTTTTTTTGTTTCTCCGTGTTTACAAACTGAAACGTGACACATCTAAAAGCATTCTACCATGATACGACGAAAATAAACCGAAACCTAGCCCAGACCTAACTCAAACCAAACGAAAAAGCACGAAAACCATTTCTATAAATACATATCTTGAAAACAAGTACCAAACGGCGGCAACGCGTACTGGAAAAAATTGCTTAGAATTATGAATTCTACAACATATTTGAGGTGTATCATATTGAGTGCTGCTCTAAATTGTTAATATTTATAGTATACTTAATTAGGTTTGTCTTTATTATTACTTGAGTTATTGCAATATTGAAATGATCTATCTTCTAATTTTGCTGACATATAAGTTTCTCCTTCTGCAGCGAGAGCTCGAGGTAAAATGAGATAAGGTTGAAATAAAATTGCTCGGATCGTTCACAACTAATAAAACAAAGCGTGGAGCGTATCCTTCACTTAGCATCCGTGAGGAATGTATCAAATTGACACGAGTCTCGAGCGAGTGTGTTGGGCAACAAAAGCTCGCTACACATTTTTCTTTTCCCGATATACGATTCAATTCCTCGAAGAAAAAGCTGCGAGCATTTAAAAAAGCCATGTCCCCAAAGATTTAAATCGTCGAGCGTCCTCGGTAGTGCGTCGACCCCGGACCGGTCGTAAATCGGCCGGAGCGATCGTCCCTGGTGGAAAATAAACGGACGGTGCTCGTTCCGCGAGATAATCGATGGTAGACGGTGATTTTTCCGGGCGGGTTCGCAACAAGTGAACGAGAGAATCGTCGCTTCGAGGAGCGAGATCTTGCAGCCGCCACCGCCGCGCCGGAAGAGAACGAAAACGAGAACGAGACACAGAGAGACCGATTCGAAACGCGGCCTCGGAGGGGCTCGGAAAGAATGCAGAGAGACAAAAGACAGCTCTCGGAAAAATATGTATCGCGGAGCACGCACGATTGCACAACGGCTTACGGTGGCTGGGCCTCGAAGATTGTCGTTCTGGCAGCCGGCCAGAGGCCGGGGCAAAGTTCGGCATTTTCGTTGCGCCCCGGTATAATAACGCCGCTACTGGCTGCCTTAGGAATTCCGCAGGCTTTCCAGCCTCCGCAGAGAGATCCGGCGAGAGAGAGAGAGAGAGGGAGATACGAGTGGCTTTAGACTGATGGTCTACGCGCGTTTACCAAGCCATACGGGGTTAGATCTCCACGTGCTGTTGCCGGTGGCAGTGTGCGCGCGTCGAACGCCGGTCGATCGCAGAGAGTCGAGAGAGGGTCCTCGAGGGTTAAGCCGCTTTCCAATGTTGCTCGAGCACGCCTGTACACAGCGGCACTATTAAATCGACGATCTCACGAAAAATTCGCCCCCGTTCACTCGTTAAAATCACGGAGACCCGGCGACGACGACGCTTCTTCCGATCTTCTTTCGCATCTGCGTAACGATTCGCCATTGCTATGGTTTATCTGAACACGCTGGTCATCGATCTCAACATTAACCATCGCAATTATTAGCTCGTATATCGTGAAATGTCCGGTTTTAGATTGTCGGCTGTGAGAGGGAGCTATGCCCCAGCACTCGCGCTTTAAAAGATTTAGCTTTTCCCGCACAGAAATCATAGCAGACAAGTAGACTGCCGATTTCTATGCAGAATAGAAGAACTTAAAGTCTTCGAAGGGGCTTAACGAGAACCCCCAGCTCTTCGTTGATCGCAGCGCAAGCTTCTCGCACACACGTCGCTCCTTTTCGCAGATTCTTCGGGAAAACATAGTGTCCTCGCGCGAAAACAGCGATACACACTCGTCTTCTCGGGACCATCGCCGGATCCGCTAGTATTTTTCGGAAAACCACCTCGTCCATTATTCAACGTGGCGCGCGCGAGCGCGACGTCGTCGTAACAATCCCGGGGACACGTTCGTATAAATTCTCCGGGCTCCGGGAAGGGAGACGACGAAAAAAGGGGCCAGGAAAAGCGGGCGAAGAACCCCGCTAATTGACGTCCCACGAGAGAGGCTACGTTGTTTCTCTTTGGCAACAACGACGACGGGTCCGGGTCGTCCACGAGGCTGCGCAGGGTCCGGCGCGACGCGCGGCGGCATGGCGTGGCGGCCAGGCTTCGTTCGTTAATTATCCGGACGCAAAAAGGAGAGACCGGGTGTTGTAGCGTCCCGGGGTAGAAAAAAGAGAAAGCGTCGAAGTTCCCCGACGAACCGGGAAATTAATTAGACGCGAGGGGGTGAGGAGGGGCGAGGAACGTTCTCCAGGAAGAAGCCGCTTATTCTCCAGGTAATTCGTCACGTGGACGTTTACGCTGGGGGTTAAGGGGTGCTATCCGAGTCGGGGGTGGCTCCGGGGGTGACTGACGAGCTCCTCCAGGAACTACAACGACGTCATCCGGCAGCAATTTCAGCAACACTCGAGACAGAGGCTGTGTGGGCCTGCTGGCGTCGTCGCGAGCGCCGTATCCTCTCCGGCGAGCAGCCATAAGTGGAGATCTCTCGAGTGCCACCGCACGCACAGAGTCTCTCCATCGTTCGGTCGATTTGTTACCGGGTTTTCTCTCTCTTTCTCTCTCTTTGCTCTCTTTCTCCGGTACGTATCCCACGGCCACTCGTCCGCCCCGATTGGCCGGCGCTCGTTACGGCTAAATATAACAGAATTTCATTGGAACCGGTCGTTGATTGCTCCTCGAGGACTCCGCGCCGATTAGAGGGACCACTCGCGCGAGAGGAACTACCAGACGAGAGAGTGGCTCGTCGGCGAAAAGTTGCCGTGATTTTCGGGGGCTAATCGGAAGCAATCGAGACCCGAGGCGCGCCGGGATTCAAGCAGGATTTCCCGCCACTAGGAAACTCGTTTGCATACATATACAGCTCGCTCGTTGCGCCGAACAATGGCAAAGTCGAAATTTATTAGCAGGGATTCGCGTAGTCCGCCCCTGTTCCAGGATTAAGCCTCGGGAATCCTCGAAGCTTCGCCGACGCTCAGCCATTGATAAATCGTGCGCTGATTCTCGATGACGTCGGACGCCGTATTCTAAAGACCGGCTACTTTGTGCACAAGTTTATTTTGGTAACCTCCTTCGCACCTCGGGGGAACGGCCGTGCCAGGTTGCGAAATATCGCGAAGACGCATGTGTCTTCTGGCAACAAGGAAGTGTCAGCCGGATGATTGACGCGGGATCACCTGTTGTACCAGCGCCAGTTGGGAAGTTAACTTTTCGACGTCTGAGAATGGACTATTTAGGAAATCTTCGGATTCGGACGAATTTTTCGATTTTTTCTTTCGCTTGGGGACTAATGGAAAGTCATTGATAGATTGAAAATTTTTATGCATTTAAACGTGTGCAGACTCGTGGATTATATTGTATCTATCGAATTTCCAAAAATCATTTAACTGACTTATTCCCCGAACTGTAAAAATTCAGAAACTGCAAGGGTAGATTTTTTGGGCAACGGAAAGAAAGCATCAGAAAATTTCTTTCCTTTCAGGAAACAAGGAAGACGTGGTAGGAGATGATTTACAACAACGCGACGCTGTCACGGTGATTGGTCTGATTTTTGTGACAATCGTCGTATTCCAACTTTCACAGTTGACTATTTTCAGATTTCTACTTATCGGGAACACAAAGCCACCTTATTGAGCCAGAGTAACGTGCCGTAGCAGCGATTTTTGACAGCTGACATTGATCTTGTATTGACAATTATCTGGTATTGAGGATATAAAGTTTTGGGACAGTTGCGTCATATGAATGACACAACGTTTTGGGACTACTGATGGTACAAAGTATCGCGACGCTGAATCACTTGGGTTTGGTGACGTGTTGCGAGGATCGGAATCTTGGTATTATCGGGTCGTGAAACCGTCCAGAGACAATGTATCGATTATGTCGAGCACTCCGTTGGCATTGTTCACAGCGGAGTCGTAAGAACAGATAAATTATGCTCGCTGGATGATCTATCCGGCGACGATTGTGTCGCGGTTTCGCATTGGGCGGTCTAGCGTTCCACGGAAACGTCGCGAAGGGATGGTTCGCGAGTATTTATACGCGGACGACGCGACATGCTGATTCACCGAGAGTTATTTTAGAGACCTCGCCCTTAATTACTCACATTAGGTCCGCAAAATCCGGGAGCGCAACGAGAATAGGCCAATCTGCGGTTTTCGACTCGATCGATCGCTAATCTGAGTTAAAGTCCGCAGTGGCGAGGTTTGCGGATGTAAGCTGATAATCGTCGGCGTGTCGCTTGACCCCTGATCAAGGAAACTTGCGAAATTTCTTGCGAAGAACGTGGTTTACACCTTGGATTACTTGGAAATACGAGGTTGTGGACAGAAAGTCGGAGAAATGATCGAATGATCGGGAAACCTGGAACCTTTGATCAATATTTGCGCCGATTGGCTGACTTGTTGTTCGCTGTTCAATCGCGAAACTCTGTGAGGAAGCCTCGCATTTCCTCGATGTAAAGTGGAAAAAGTATGACCGATTGCAGGAGTTATTGTTTTCCGAGCAGGAGCCAGTGTTTGCCAGCGCGACTGCTTCGTCAACAAGTTCTTGCGCCACTCATAAGTTCCGAACGATGCGGCCATGTTTTCTATCTGCCCCGATAATTCTTCTTCTGCTGTGTCCTAGCGGGGCTCAGCAGTTCTGGAAAGCCGTTGCCAACACACGCTTCCCTTATGGCTTCTGCATTGTACCGAACGAATCGGAAAATAGTGCAATTTGTACAAGCTATTAACACTAAACCTACTGGTTGTTAAAGATCGCTAATATGTGTTGTCCTTTAGAATTTATTTAGAATATGTACCATTTTTATTATAATATTTGAATAAACAAATGAATTGAATTCTCATGAAGGCATCTTTATAATTTCATTAATTGTAAAATAAAAAATCTGAAACCGGTTATTTGACCAACGATGATAGGTTCAGTGTTAATCAATTTCACTGTACGTAGGCAATAATCTCACAACAGAAAAATTGTCAGAAAAGTCATGAAAGGAAAAATAGTGTTTTACAGAAATGAGACTGCAACCATGGGGGGCCGCTTTGTAGATTAAAATAACTAAATTCTTGGCTCTCGCTCTACTATCACCTGAGTAATCATCGACATTTAAAACCGTCCACTTGATCCACACTCCCAAAAACACAAGCCTTCAGAGGCGAAGAGTTCAAGAAATATCCTCTCGTTTAATCGTTTCTCGAGGGGCTGCGATGCCCACGCGTGAAGTTAAACAATTTAGTGTCCCCCAAAGACACTCTCCTTTCATCCGTGATTTGGTTCTGCGATTCCGTGCCGCAGGGAAAATAAATATCGTGGCGGCGTGTGTAAATTAGGACAAATCCGCGCGAGCAAATGCGGGAACGATGTAAGAGACGGTTTGTTTTCTTTGGTGTTGCATAGAGAGGGGTTCAGGGCGGCTCGTGTACACACTTCGTAATGCATTCTTTCAGCGGCTAACATTATCCGTCGTCCTTCGGAGCCATCGAGCTCGTCTTTTTGCTGGAACACGAGCGAGATCGCGCGCCGATTCCGCTCCCGGCACACAGCGGTCCAGGCAGCCGATCTAGCAGTTGGTTTGGTAAAAAATAACTAGTCTCATGTCTGTATATAAAACATCTACACGACTTTCTAAATGTTTAGAAATGCCAAAAATGTCGATATTAATAAAATTTAATTTTAAAAAAATAATTAGACGAGCTACATACATTGTTATACCCTGAAACTCTCAAATAGTGATCTTAATGAACTTCAAATTGCCTTCGAATTGCCTCCATTGTTTTCGATTTTAAGGAAAAATTGTTTCGGAGAAGTTACGTTATTTTAACGGGATATAATTAAACTGTAATACCTCAAGTCAATTATAAATTTCAACGAGATTTCAAGATCTATATTTTTTTAATGAAATATCTTTGTTGTCGAAGAAAATGGCCCCCGTCAATGGACCGAGCGACGAGCTAAACGCTTTTTCCCCTGTCGAGGTACACGAGCCTCGCTGTAAATATCCAGCGAAGCGTCGATAGCGCGATTATCGCGGTGAATCCCTCTCGTCGTCTGTGTTTCTCGTTTTTTTTTTGTTGTTATTTTCGCGCTCCGCCGGCTTCCGGATGGAACGCGCACGCGTTCGTATTTCACGCAGGATTTATACTAGCAATCCATTTTGGAATCTAATATTCGCCGCATCAGTTTTATCGCGGGCTTGATTAAATTGGTTCACAGACGCGCGGACGCCGCACCGCTCAGCGCGGCGCCCGTTGTTTGTCGACGCGCCGCGCCGCGACGCTCGACACGATACCAGTTCCGCGGAAATAGGAAAAATTACTTTCTTACTGGCACTGCTGATTGCTACCGTGTTTCAACCCATGTTCCGGACAAGAATCTTTCCGGCTAATGCGACGTTCGTTTCTGGTTGAACTAGAAGTAGTTTTGCAGCTGGCATTGATATCGAATATTATAATTCTATGTTGAATTATCCGCACCAGAATTACTAACACCAGAAAATCCGGCGGTTTTCCGCGGATAACGAGCCTCGCATTCGCCAGGTGTTCGTAGACATTTAAAAACGTCTGAACGTTCGAATCGCGTAGCATTTCCTAAATTCATTAATTCCTCGTCGTTTCCGTTCCATAAATTTTTGCCTCGTCCCTCTCGCGCGGCAGCGTTTATTTATTCACGTTAATCGTTTACACGGCCTGGGGCCGGCGCGTATCATCTCCACCCTTCGCGAAATGATTTTCGACGCGTGCTCGCTACGTGCCACCAATTAATTCCGCTCGGAATTATGGATGTAAAGTACGCATCGGCGGAACGGTTCGCCCGCTAGCTCGCGAGCAGAGCAGAGTTCTCGAAATAACGCGGACACGGCTGCCACCCGGCACGCCCCGATAACTCGTAAAAACGCCGATCGTAATTCGCCGGGAAAAGCGCGCGACTTTTATTAATCCCGGCGAATTTATCCGCTCGGTTGAGCTTGTAATTCTTGCCAAGACGCCTCGAGTATTTTTGCACCGAGCGGAATTGGCGGCGCGAACGAGCGAGCGAATGTGTGCGGCCACACGCTCCCGGTTACAAGTTCTCGCGGAAAGATCCCCCGACCCGGTGCGTCGCGTCGACTGGAGGAACATATCGCTGCCGACACCGTAAACATTACATCAGGAGCGAGCCGTGTTACATCAACATCCACCGGAATGTCCAAGTAATGTGTCCTAACGAGAGTACATTAGCCGCGTGTCAACATCGCGTTAACACGTGCAACGGTACATCAACGCCGCACACAACGTATAGAAACGCTATACCAGAAACGGAACCCAGCGCTGTATCAACACCGAGGACTGTATGTTTGCAGCTTGTAACCGCCTTATACAATTCCGGAGGTCGGGCACAATTAGACGAGCGTTGAAAGCGCGAGAATCGAGCTCGCGCAGATGAGAACAGTAGGGGAAAAGGCAATCGTTTCTCAGGTGGAAAATTGCTGCTCAGATGCGAACATTTTATTTTCGAATAGACAAAATGAATTTCACCCTAGTATTTCTACCATAATTAGCTACCCTGATCAATGTATCATTCAAGGATAAAACTTTAGATGCCGTATCAGAAAATGAATTCTGTTTACTCTGAAAAGAAAACGGTTGGGGGAACGAAGGTAACTCGTGACAGCTCGCAGGAAAAATTTCGTTTGCACCTAATCGGGAGCAAGTAATGCTGAACGGTTCTGTTAAACGTTCCCGGGTTCAGCTGGAAGAGTGGAGGCACTCAGCAGATGAGTCTTCGGTCGTTCCGGTCGAGCGTTTCTCGCTTTTTCCTGGGCGGATCAGCGCTTCCGGTGTCCTGGGAATCAAGTTTGCGTCGGACTGTCGCGTCACGTTGAATCGCCGGCCCCCGGTGCGTCGTTCTTTCCCCCGGATTAACGTTCGCAACTGACCGATCGACCGTCCCCGGAGTCTGTCGCTAACTTTCATAATTCATCGGCAGCGTAGCAACCCTTTCCGGCTTAGCCGAGCATGAGCACGAGCAACATAAGCGCGACGAGAGGAGACGAGCCGGAACGGTGACGCTTCGCTCAGCGCGTTGAATCAAACTCTAATCCCATCTAAATCGGGACGGTGTAATAAATCCGGTATGATTTAATTACGACTCGTCGCGGTGCCATTCCGAAGTATTTAACTTAATCACGGATGTAAATGCCGCCGCCATTAATCTCGGAAGTTGCTGCCGGCTCGCTGCCCGCGTTGGGGTTCTAATCAATTTCTTCCGCTGGATCCGAAGACACTAACTCCCCCGGTAACTTTCGCTGCTGAAGCGACTTGAACTTAAATTAAGTCTCTCCGCGTTCGCTCTCTTAGGGCACTCGATCTTCTGTATTTAGGTATGTTATTGCGCCCTGTTAATTCTAGCGTTGCGGATAATAACTTCATAATGCTCTGGCTGCGTTTTCATCCCTAATCTGCGAACCTCCCAGCTCTTCGAACACGTACGAAGCCACACTAATGATTAACACCGTTCGTGCATCATTCGAAAAGCAGGGAAATTTTTACTTTGACAAGAATTAATCAATCCTTATGGCATTGAGTGGATAACAACGTGATTGGAAAAGATCTAACGAACGTTTAACACGATTATCCGAAGAGGGGGGCTAGCTGATTGATACACTGGCACAGATTCCGTTTTAAATTTCATCGGTGCGTTTTAATATTTATACGCCACCCTCTCCGGGACATTAAAAGACACCAAGATCGATATTATTTACGAGAGCCAGAGGGGGTTGCACGGGTCCCCCGGGGCAATTAGATGAGCGCGCGAACGAAGAAAAGGATAAACGGCGGGGTCAAGGCTGCGCAATCTAATTCCGACCCCATGCAAATCGAGGCCCTTAACTAGCTGACGTTTCAACCCTTGACACTCGCCCTCCTGCGCGCAGGCTGGTAACGTAACATACCGTGAGCCTCTCCTTCGAGTCTCTCTCTCTCTCTTAGTGACTTAAATTAACCCCTCGGACGGTTTCCCGGTCCTCTTTCACCGGCGACACTCGTTATTTCCCTGTTTCCTGCCCTGGCACCCTTCTCCAGCTGGCCAAGGGGTTCGTATCAACGACCGGGACGAAATTAGTTGTCACGATAATGAAAAACAGCGGGCCGCAGTGTCGCTCCCGATTGCGGCGATACCGGAAGCTTTATTGCCCTCTCTAACCCTTTACGGTCGCTTTTCCCCGGAAAAACAGTCGTTATGCTGCTCGATTAGGACTCTGCTAGCCGGTAAATTAATTCTTTTTAACCCTCTAGCGCAGCGGTTAGATGAATTCTCTAAAACACTTCAGCCATTTTTAGCCCTTAAGGTATGGGATGAAGTCTCCAAGGCTGTTTAGCAACTTTCAACCCTCACACGCTCCTCTAAAGTAGTTGCTTAAAACACCCTACGATAGTACTTCACCTTACTCTTTTGCTTCATACTTTAAATATATAAATTGAGATTCATCTTTAGTATTAAGTTTTACAGATGTACATTTTGCAACACGGGTTTCTATAAATATTTTCAGGAGAAATCATTGAATAGACTTTTTTATTCAAGCGTATTTCAGGTTAAAAGAGAAACTACTTTTCACGGGACTACCTATCAACGATTTGCTAACGTTTCGTAAAACTTATGAAACACAAGTGGTTCAATTAAAACGCGGAGATGAATTTACGCTTTCCAAACGCATCGCTGCGTCCGGCGAAGACAGCGAACAACTTTCTTCTGCCACTCAGGATTTTCCACGGCGACTTCAGTTTCCCGAGGCAGTTTCTAATTGTACAGCGAGAACAATTTCTAAAGAAGCTCGCCCGGCGAATAATAATTTTCCTGTTGAACGCGCCGACCATGCTAAATGAGTCAGCGATGGAAATCGCCGTCATTCAGACGGCTCTTTAATCGCCGGAAACGCGGGAAAGTTTCCACGTTTCGAACGCGCGCGCGTCCGGAGGTTCATTGAATTCGCTCGGATCGGATCGGATCAACGAGTGGAAACGGTGTCAGGGCGTTAATCAGAGCCTGACGAATCGTTACACGCAGTATCGAGGCGAGCAAACACGCGAAAATCGAGTAGAATCGAGTTGAATCGAGTTCGGAGAATGCAGCTTCGACGCAGCCGTTTCAATCGGCGGTGTTTCAACAGGCGAAGCTTTTCCCGAAGAAAGGAAAAGCGAGGGTGGATGGAAACACCATTACCATAACAAAGAGGCCACGATCTCGCGAGACTCTCGATTCTCGGCCCTCCTTTCGCTCCCTCTTGTTCCTCGCCGTGGTCTCTACGACCCTCGACTATCAAATTAGGAATACAAAAATTTTATTACACGCTGATTCTTCGGAAAACTCCCTCGCCACATTTTACCACGTCGCCTTGTTTAAACAACAGCTATATTATTTATTTTCTTGATTAAAAGTCTGAAGCAAAAATAGATATGGAATTATCCTAGAAATAAATCGCTAATCAGGCGAAAGGAACTCGATTAAAATTTTCTAGACGTTCATCGGCGTTGCGTCGCGTCGTTTCATGGAAACGAAATCGAAATTATTCCGCGTTCCACGTACCGTTTCCGTCGCTGTCGGAGACATCGAAACTCCGCGCAACAAGAATTCCCCGGTTTCGCGAATCGATGGACGAATCTCTCGCGATTCGCACGGTCTTCGCAACACCTGGAAATTAGTCGTGTGTCCTTAGGCGTTCGGGGGTTGATTAACGAACCCGCGAGCGACGCTTGTCGCCGGGATTATTCGCTCGCGAATTCAGCGTTCGCCCGAGGTCGCCTGCGTGTTCCGGATTAACGGCTGCTACGTGGGAAAGACTCGCCGATAATTCTTCGTCGAAAGGGTTACGCGTAGGACCGGAGGCTGCCGGCGGCGTTTATCGTGCATCCCGCCCCGGAAATAATTAAATTTCCAAAACTAATTACGCCTCGTTGCAATTATAACTCCGGCGACATTCATCCGTGAACGCCCGCCCCGTCTCGAACCAACGTGACGCGGGTGCGGTGGGGGCGGCCGAAATCGTTTCCACCCTTCTTTCCAGGGCTGTAAAACACGCATGTCGCTGTATGTTTGCGCTCGACCGTCCGTTTCCAATTTGCCGGACACGCTCTCGCTCGAAATTGCCGCCCCTGGTCATCGAGTTAGGACCACTTAATATTTTTCACGGTTTTGGGAGAATTGTAATGCACCCCGCACAATTTCGGACATTTTTATAAGCTAGAAATGCACACAACCGGCCTATATACTAGATGCTAACCTTACAAAGAAACGTTTACTAAAATGAAGGAATAGTAAGCCGACATTTTTCACACTTTTACTTCTCTCGTGTTCTGCTCGCATAGTATCTGTGCATTTCTTCGTAGTCTCTTACCTGTATTCCTCGCGAGACGTGGACTCGAGATACTTTCACTGGGAAACTAGTTTCATTTCAACGTATCCCAAAGTGCCCCGATAGCTAATAGCAAACTGGCTGATTCAATCTATTCAATACATTGTGTACTAAAAACGAGAAGTAAACTGTGGGTTTCGACGTTAAAATTAAGACATCACTGAAATGACTAATATCGTTGCTTCTTTTTCACCATATGAGGAATTTTTTGGGCACTGTAAGAAATTTCTCTCACATTCTCGATAAAATTAATTCTGAAAGCGAGAAACATTGTACCAACTTCATTGAACAATTCCACGTAGAAACACCTCCGACATCTCAATGATAACGAATTCAGTAATTTTAGTTTTATAGTTCTCGAAACACAAGTCGCGTGGGCAATCCGCGCAACTAGAAAATTCGAATGGTCTCGTAGGCGAATGTAGTCGGCATATCGCGCGCGTAGGCCGATCAAATAAATACGCTGCGAAGGGGGCAATATTCTTTTTATCGCGATCCAACTGCGAAGAACATTGAGGACGGGTAATAATAGTTTGATTCGATCGCTGGGGTTTATTATTGCAGATCGTCGGGGCCGTTTGCTCAAGCCTGTTCTACTATTACGCAGCGCTTCCGCGTAGATTTCCGCGATTCTCGCCTGCGGAAACTCCCAACAGTCTCGACAAGAATTGCTCCAGAGCTTAATTCGCACTAGCACGATTCGCGAGAATCCTCTCTGCCGTCGCGCATCGCGTAGCAGACGACACTTCAGTGTCAATGATCCGACGACGCTGCACGAGTCGGAAAAACGAGGAAGAAAAATGCTCGACGACACTCGGCAGACGAGTCGCCTGGAGGAAGAAGTTTTCCTAACAGGAGAATAAAACCAAATAAAAAAAAAAACGTTCCCGTCGCGACGCGTTTTCGCTAACGGTGCTTCTGATCGCGAACATCGCGCGGATGTATCGCCACCGACAACGAATGAACAGGCGAGTATGTTCGCGCGCATGTTCAAGGAACGCCGCGCCGCGCGCCGTTCCGGTGACGCATGAGAAACTTTTGTAACCGAGCCGCCAGATTTGCATTCGCTTCGTTATGCACCGACAACCTCTCGAGCACGAGGCTCGGCCAGATGTTTACAATGCGCGGATTTTTCCTGTATGAACGGATCATAATGAATGGAGGCGTGCCGCGTGTAATTAACGCTCTTTTCCGTGGAGATCGCTCTCACAAACGTGGAAACGTGGGAAATCGCAATGTTTAGATTGATCCTCCTGGCTACCCGCGGACAATTAATCATTCGGTGAATCTTAAACGGCACTGGAATCGTGTAGTTTCTAGTTTATACAAATTGATTCCGGTCAAAATCATTGAAAACGTGCATTTTTACAGACAGAATCAACGAAGCTGAAATTAAAGTAACATACTATTCGTAGTGTGAACACTAGAATGCGCGGTGTCAGTGCACTAAAGACCTTTTATATTAATATTTATGGCATTATGAATTTTAATGCGACCGTGCACTGTATTATGTATGATTCATTTGTCTATATCTACCGTAAATTATTCAGCAACAGTATTGTTTTCTGATCTACAAATTTTACAGTTTATTGAGATGTATTATTGACTAACTATTCACACGATTTCTTTAATGATCCGTGCAATGCTACGTTTCGCAATTAGTTCTGCATACATGAATGAACAACATTGAAGTAACATGAAGAGACATTGAAAGAAATACTGCACCAATGTTCCTATCCACTGACCGCTCAATGCTTACGAGCAGTGTTGGGCAATGAATAAAAATATTTAAATGAAAATTTAAATAACAAGTTATTTATTATTAGAGCAAGTCTAAATGAATTATTTAAAATAATAAAGTTAATTGTTATTTACAAATACAATTTCAATTATTATTTGTATTGACAAATAATAAATTAAATTGTATTTTTTAAGAAATAAGAGGAGACCAAAAACTATTAATTTGATTTCCACCTCAATTCAAATATAAAACATCTTTTATTTCCAAATAAGAAATGATAATTCATTTAAATAAAAAGTTTAGTTATTATTTGCAATTATAATCACACGTTTATTTATTATTTAAAATAAAATTTGCCCAACACTGTTTACGAGGAATAATTGTATTAAGTATCCCTGCAGATTTTCGAGTTATTCCCACGTCTCTTCGGTAGCGTGCATGAACAGACACTGTCAGTGCAGCAGATCAAATATACGAGAGCACAATAACTCCAATAATTAGACAGTGAGGTTCCCCAGCGTTTGACAAACACCGCTGAGCAAACTGCCCCACCCCCTCGTGTCGTTCGAATCGAACCAACCCCCTTAACATGTTTTTGTCACGGTTGCCATTATGCTAGTGCCCCGATTGGGTTTTCAGTAATTCATGTAAGCGTGTGGTGTGCTCGGAGTGGTTTTCGACGAGCCGGAAGACCCACCCCCGATAAACCCTCACCCCAAAAATCGTCTCCTTCGTTGGTTGTCGAAGCCACTCTTTCAACGAGACTCTCGTCGAACGAGGAGAGCAAAATAAAAAGCAGCGAAAGCTCTCGCGAGTCTTTTGTGCGCTCGATCGAGGGGGTTGCTTTTGTGCCACCCCCGCGTCGCCGGATTTCTGGACGCGCGTTTCGCGATTGCGTTTTCAGAAATTAATGGCCGTCCGCGGTCGGACCACGCGCGAATTCTAAGAACGAGTGCGGACGACACCGTGAAAAATTTATCGGGACCGACGGCCGCCCCCTAGCGGCCAGCATCTTTTCAAACGGATCTTCACAAAAGCTGTCGCTCCCCGGAGCTTTGTCTGGCCCCCGACGCCGCTCTGAACACTCGCCCCCTATCCCTGTTCATGAATCTTTGAGGATTCGTCGCGTACCTGGCAATCGGACGTCTCCTTTTGTTTCGAATCGCCGTGTACCCGTGCCCCCCAGTCCTTGGGGGTGGCTCTGCTGAAAGAATGATCGACGACGCGTCTGCCGCAACGCTTATCGATTACCTCCCTGGTTTCTACAGCCCCTGCAATTTTAAATGATCCATATATTATCTCACTTCGTTAATCTTGATAATATCTCTCGAATAACTTCTCGCTTTGAGCTTCAAATAAAAGAAAATTAAGTATGAATAAAGGATAACCGAAAGTTACCTTATCTTACAAATTTTAGATAAAAAATTGCTCATCTCTGAACGATACAACACCGATAGAACGGAGGCAGTAGAGGATCCGAATGAAAAGAAACGTTTACTTTAGAAAGATCCCGAATAGGTACAAATGGATCTATCGATTTCGCGTCCCAACCACAACGATCAGAGTTCTTTCGATTTCTATCCCCTCTGGTCCAGTAAACGAGGCTTTGTTGTTGCCCGTGGGAAAAATGATTTTCCCCAGGGGACAGATCAGTAAGCGCCTTAACCATCGGCAAAGAAATATCTAACGAATCCCGTTTCTCTTGTTCTGTTTCAGCGATCATGGCGCATTTCTTCTTCCTGGCTGCGTTCTTCTGGCTGAACACGATGTGCTTCAACATCTGGTGGACCTTCAGGTGAGTCTCTCTTTTGTCTGACGTATTTAACCGACAGGGATTCCGTGACAGGAATTTCATTTGCACTGGTTCAGTTGTCTCGAATCGATGCGAGACGAAACGAATTTGTTGATCGATCAGCTTAGTCGTAGGATTGTTTCATTCGAACCACGAATTTCTTGAGAATGCATACAGTGGGTGTACAAAGTATTCGTACACCTTTTAAAGACTAATAACTTTTTTATAATTTTACGACCTGATTTTTTATAATCAATTAGAAGCATTGGTTTACGAAATGGTATGCAATAAAGATTTTCTAAAAATTATGATTTACAAGGTTACATGTGTAAAAATACAAAAGCCATTTTTCAAAACTTTTTTATCTGGGCCCTTAACGAAAATTTAAAATATGTGTTTTGTAGATCTATTAGGTTGTCCCAAAAGTTTCTTCCGGAATGTGTTCCTTAAATGTCGCTAAATAAATACAAACAATACGATAATGTTTATGTTAATATTTTAGTACTTCTTAGTATGAATTTGCATTATGTGTATGCATCGAAAACCAACTTTCGGAACAACCTAATATTTATTTAGCAATATTAAAGGATCACATTCCGGAAGAAACTTTTGGGACAACCTAATATGTTATAGTTATACACATGATGAAAATTTCATTGAAATCGGTTGACGCATGAAAAAACGACACGCATCGAAAGATGTATAATTTTGTGGATTTTAAGCAGAAACTGTGATCAAAAGTCGTGTAAAACTACGACTTTCACCATTTTTAACCGCTCGTAGCTCGTCTGTATGTTAATCGATTTCGATGAAATTTTCAGTATGTGTATAATTAACATTGATGTACAAAAAATATATTTTAAATTTTCATTAAGGTCCCAAATAAAAAAGTTCTAAGAAATGCCTTTTTTATTTTTGCATGTAACCTTGTAAATCATAATTTTTGGAAAATCTTGTTTGCATATCATTTCGTAAACCAATGCTTCTAATTGATTATAAAAAATCATGTCATTTGGTACAATTATAAAAAAGTTACTAGTTTTTAAAAGGTGTACGAATACTTTGTACAAGCACTGTATGTCATGCGAAAATAATTTTTCAGGTCTCGGATCTATTATAATAAATTATTATAAAATGCTCAATACTAATTATTGTTAGTTATTATACAGAGTTAGTTGTTTGTTACTGACAGAATCGATGAATTGCGGTTACAAATTATGCTATAAGACAGGCATGTCAAACTCGTTTACCACCAAGGGCCTCATCAAGTACTTACGTCTGTTAATCTTGATCCGATCTGTTAATCTTGACCTTTCCGCAGTTTCATTACTTTTTAACGTTGAAAATAGTGATTCGTACATATATATTGTATACTACCGAACATAGGTGAAATACGCTTAACTGCACATAACATATTGAGAAATCGCTTGACAGATTAATTGTAGAAATGTGGAATCCCAACAACCATATATTTTTGTTTCAATACAGAATCACTTCATTTCGATTGTCATCAACAGTTTCAACGTTTTTGGTTAGGCCGCACATTGCTTGTCGATGAGTCGCGTGCTTGACATGCCCGTCATAAAACGTAATGAAAAATGATTTCTGAGCCAAGAAAAGTCTCGCGCATCGATTTAATGTAAATTACAAATTATATCGAACCGATCCAGTGGAAATTAGACCACTTTCGCAAACGCCAACGCGCTAAGCGTTCAGTCAGCGTTCCGCGAACGGTCGGTTAAAAATTCTGAAAATCCGCGTGACGTTAATTGTCATGGAATTTCCGAGTCGAGTTAATGGTAACGTTTGTTGGAGGGGGGATGTTGGTGTGGGTGTGTGTGTGTGGAGTATCCCAAGACGTAACCCTGGATCGTGTACGCTGTCAATTAACACCGGAGGGCAGGTTATCGACCTGGCCGAGTTACGGCTCGCTCGTCCGCGTCGTCTTCGATCAGAAGGCCACTCGTTACTTCGCAATTATGCAATTGCCGCGCAATTACGCAACCACCGGCGGCAATTAATTCATCCCGTCGGCGAGTAAATCGCGGCCTGACGATACCCGGCCGGTAACAGTTAAGTGGCCGCCCGAGACTGTTTCTGCCCGCGAAAAACCGCTTCCGGGAGGCACCCCGTTGCCTTTTTTGCCGGTGAAGCCGCGAAGCCAGCCGGGAATAATCACGGGAAACGATCGGCAGAAACTCCGGCAAGAAACCCCGATGCGCTACGCCGATAAATAATAACTATTAGCGATCACTCGTTCCGAGCGATCGTCTGTTTGCCCGATGATTTATTCGCGAGACGCGTATATGCCCGCGAATAAAAACGGCGAATAATTATAATTTATTCAGAGGCCAACACGGCCTCTCGCTTAATAGACAACAACTATACAGCGAGGATTACTTCGGTGAAAGGGGCATATCCTCTGAGTAATTGCCGACGTACTAAAAGTTCACCGAGGAACTTTTTAGAAGAGTGAATGACTCTGCGGAATGCGGTTCGAACGGCTTTCTTGCTCACCGCAGTCTCCTCGGAAAAATCAATGATCCTAGTGAAATTGATTTCTGTACACCGTTTGCACCCTACAGCCCCGTGGATTCCGAAATTTATGCTTTCGCTTGGATTGCAGTCGACGGAATTGCACAATTAGGCGCGCGAGGTCCGCGGTAGCGCGTATTTATTTATGAGCTCATCATTTTGCCAATAGTTGGTTTATTAGCTCGTAAACCGAGACTTTAATCCTTTCACTGGGTACTTCTTGCCTCGGTGAAGAATGTAAAAACCAGTTAGCGTATTCACTGTGTAATTGTCAGCATTCGTGGCTGTTCTTTTCTGTCTAGCTAAGTATCGTGGCAAAATGTTTCTGAAAAACAGAAAGTATTTTTCCGATCATTAATTAATGTGGTAAAGTTCTGACAAACAAATTCACAGCTGCCGTGAGTACGTAAAGATTCGCAATTTATTAATAAAAATTGATGATCCTTAGAATTAAAAATGGATCCAAGCTCATAGGTAATACTAATTTTAAAGGAAAAAGGCTATTAATTGAATTGCCTCGATTTTGTGGGAGTTTCGGGGGTTGATATCCGGCATTTGACGAATCAAAAAAAAATGGTGGTCAGCCAAACTAAGGGTCCAGCTCGGAAGCAGAATTGGCAAGCGAATCGTTAGCGACCGGATTACGTTTGAGACGATGGGGGAAGAAGCAGGGCGCCGCGCGCCTTGGTGAAAGATGGGATCAAGATCACTCGGTCGACTGGTTAATGCGATGCAACACGGTCGCCATAACGGGTCCTCCCTTCTTCTTTTGCTTCTTCCACGTCTTCGTCGATTTCTTCCATCCGATCCTTCTCGGGCCGCCTCATTTCTCACCTTTTTTCCTCGCCGACCCTCATCGCGTCTTCTTCCCTCGCAGTTCTCTTCAACAACTCACTCTTCTCGTTCCAACCATCTGTCGAACGAACCTGTACAGTGTACACACAATTTCATTTTACGTTGATTTTATATCATCTTACTCGTATAATGTTTCCAATCATTACTACTTAATCCTTCAGCACAGCGTGAAAGAACTTTGTCGTCTACTTTATCTACTGTTTATCTTAATACTTCCCTGCATTGAAGAATAACTTGCTCGTCTATCAGCCGTGTCCTCATTAAAGAACGCAACTCCTTTTGCTTCTGATAAGGCTGTCACTTAAAAGTTGGTTGAAAAGTGCTGCTAGTAAAAGAAAGATTCGCGTAGTCTATTAACTCTTGTAACGTTCAATAAAACTGTGTTCGATAAGAGCGCAGTAAAAACAGTGTTTTTTATTCAATGAGTACTCTCTTTACACGTACCACCGACTGAAGAACTGAATACTGAAGGGTTCATAACAGGAAAATAATACGAATCGCTTCCTGATTAATATTATTATTTCATTACCTTTCATATTAATAATTTTATTGCTGCATACTTTCCCTTGAATCGCCGATCGAGCTGCGCCATCGCAGAATCCCGAAACAATTAGCTCCGCCCCATGCATAACTGATAATCCATCGATTATGCGCGGCCTGCAGGCTCGCAATTATGTATTATAAGAGTCGAAGTAACTGGCGGCTTCACGCGCAAAATTCAATTCGGGTTTTCATCCGTGCGTGAGACCACAGAAACTTCGCCGAACAACCGGAAGTCCTCGGCCGGCTCGTTATTGCACCGCCGTTTCCTTTCCACCAGCGGTTTAATTGCGGAAAAATCGGGTTTACGCTCGGACTTCGATATCCCATTTACCTTTTTATTACGCCTGGCCGTTTCTTCGTTGCCGCCGTGCGGAATTACGCGCAATTTCCCTTTTAGTAGCGCTTTATTGCCACGGGACCCGCCGGAATTCGCGGCATTCGCTCTTCCGGCGAACCTCTTCCCCTTCCCGAATAGTCGGCCCTCGTTGAAGAAGGCAAGAATTACTATTATTGCTCCGAGTTTAACGACAGGGATGCGTGCGATTAAACAAAATATTTTTTGGCGATCTGCACTCGTGTCTGAGGGGTGGACGAAGTTGTAGTAGCAAGATCCATTTATTATATATAGTTATATAGTTTGTATAGTATATTCATTTTTTTCGCTTTTTTTCTATGTATGTTCACTGTTCACCGATTACCCCGAGATAGATGGACCAATCGAAACGAAACCTTCTGCATTTTGTAGGGTATGTCTGCCGATTGGTCCCTTGAAAACAAATTTTGCATTATTTCATTATTTGCGGTTTTTATTGCAGATAATCAATAAGACCGAAAAACCATCCTACAGTGTTCTACAAATTCGTCTCGTTCCACTAAAACGTGTGAAATATTATAAAAAAATTTTATAAATAAAAATTAAACCGACTTCGAAAAAATGCACTAAAAAGTATGAAACAATTTCCATTTCATTTATGTGAATACACACGAACTGAAATACAATACAATTTTTTCGGAGGTGGCGCAACATTGAAAATTTTCCACATGACAGATGTTGCTGATTATGATTTCATTCGAATATGGTGAACTTGAAAATCAGTAGGTGGGAAGAGAAGATACATTAATATGTGAAAGCATGTAGAAGAATTGAAGAATTTTCCTAATTTTCAATGTCAAAAATTTTTAATTTTGCGCCGCCTCCGAAAAGATTCTATTCTATTTCAGTTCGTGTGTATCCACACAAATTAAATGAAAATTATTTCATACTTCTTGGTGCATGTTTTTAGTGCGTTTTTTCGAAGTCGGTTTAATTTTTTTGTATAAAATTCTTTTATTTGCATAATTTGTATAATAGCTAGACTGATTTCATGCATTACAATAAAAATGAATAGGCGAAATTGAGTACAATAGAAGAACTAAAAGTATTTGGGAACATCGGCGTTGAACACAAGCTGTCTATTTGCCTCATACATTTTTCAACATATTCTCGAAAAGGCCCGCGCACGTTCAGAATACAAACTAGTCAAACTTTTTCCGGAATCACCGGTTTGCGGTCGGATATTCACGATTCCAATTTCCAGAACTATTTTCGCCCAGCAAATACGAGCGAATGACGACCGATGATCAGCATCGATTCGTTCGTTTCTCGGGATCGGCGAGCACACACTCCCATCGAGACGTCGAAAGCGGCTTTACGCGGCGGAACGGTTTCCGACTAAAAATAATTTTCGGTTCGATGGATCCGCATCGATGACCGTGAGTTTTCGTGGCCGCGGTTCGACGAACCTCCATTTCCGGTGCTCTCTCTCTCTCTCTCCGATCAGTCCTGCGTTGCGTTTCCATCCCCCGTGTGTTCGCTTGCGTTCCGCACACGTCGAAACGTCAGCGACACGTGCGCGAGCGGAGCCGTGTTGTATCCACTTGTTGAGGTGTCACCGACACGTTGCGTTCACGGTGGCCGCTCGCCTCCCTGATTTTCCAGCCGGAAAATTAGCCCGGTGTCATTTGCGGCTGTGCACACGGACCAAACGTTTCCGCGATGGTCTTGCGGATCCACCGTGCTACCAGCCATTCCTTTTTAGTTTTTTTTGTAGAGGCGGTTGCCACAGCGTGACTCGTCCTCGGGATGTTCCAGCTGTTTTTGCTTCTTGCTCGCGGTAGATGCACGTATGGGCATAATTACTGGTGACTATTTAAATGATGTTTAATATTCAGAATCTACAGCCAAGATTTTCTTAAAGATTATTCATCAGCAATGGCAATTTTCGACGTGAAACATCAATGTATCACCCTCAATTCATTAAACTTCTACTGAAGAAATAAAGAGCTTTCTATTTAGCTCCTGTATCTTGTAATTAATGTATAAGGCGTCTATTTAGCTCCTGTACTGTGCATTCGATGCCATGTTCATTTAACTCCTGTACCTTGCAATTGATGCACAACATATTTCTCTTTCACTCCTGTATCTTGTAATTGATGCACGAAATGTCCATCTAATTCCTGTGTCTTGTAATTAATGCACACAACTTCTGTTCAACTACTGTAGCTTGCAATCGATGCGCTAAATATCCATTTAGCTCTTGTACGTTGGAATTGATACATTGCATGTCAAGTTAGCTTTTGTACCTTCCAATTTATACTGAAAATTTCTAGTTAGCTCTTGCTATTAATGCATAAGCTGTCTTGTACTTAGCCTTTGTATTAGGTTGTAAAGAAAGAAATGCAGGATTTTTGTTACTTCGTTTTAATTGCAATTTTATACCAATAAATATTTACTTTAATTTAATGAGTTATATGTCATTTTAAAGATTGTTTTACTATGCTTTTAATATTTGATTTTATTCAAATTTTTATCAAATCATGACTTTTATTTCAGGATGCCAAACGCGATTTTCGCATTATTTTTTTCTATGAGTTCAAACTAGGCCGAAGTGCCGCTCAAGCGGCTCGGAATATCAACGAAGTATGGGTCGAAGGAAGTGTCAACGAATGCACAGCGTTATATTTTTGAATAGTATTAAATTCTCTGTAAAGTTAATTTTAATGCTATTCCGCTCAATAATATTAAAATCAATTCTCATGATAATTTAATGTTACTATTAAACAATATTAAATTTACTATAAAATTAATTTTCATATTATTGTTTGTATTAAAACAATTTTAATAAAATTGTTTTTCATGTGAGTTATAACACTTTAAAAACATAGGTTTAAATCCTGCATTTCTTTCTTCACAACCTAATATCTTGCAATTAATGCATAGAATGTCTACTCACTTCCAGTATCTAACAATTGAAGGGGTGGATGGATTAAGGTGTCAAGTAACATATTGTTTGTTTTCTGTAAAAGAGTTTTTGATGAATGAAGATAATAACACAAATCAATTACAAATATGTATATACATATTGTTATGGTTAATCTTTAATACAAAAAAAGATAATAATTATCTTCATTCATCAAAAAAGGACAACATATTTTGTTAAAAACTCTTTTACAGAAAACAAACTTGACACCTTTATCCATTCTCCCCTTCAATTGATGCACGAAATGTATATTTATCAGGTGCATCTCGCAACCGATGCACAAAAATGTCTATCTATCTCTCGTATCTAGTAACTGATCCATAAAATTATTATTTTGCATAAAGATTGAGAATCTAGCGCGTCAGTCGCCGGTTCTCTGAGGGTACTCGTTCCGTGAAAGCGAGTTGCGCAACGCTTCGACGGCAATAACTTATCAAATTTAATTAGCAGCGTTATGGGCGGCTCAATAATTGTACCTGCACGCTTGAGCAACCGCCAGAACTGCGACTGTAGCAGAAAACGACTGTGTCACGGTTCAGTATTCTATTGGAGATCGACCACAGATCGCTTTGTTCTTTGAGTTGTTCCGAAGCGTAGCCGATACTACGACCCCGGAACAAGATGCAAGGTAGATTACACACCTGGAGATTTATAGGATGTTTCCGAAACCATGGCGTATCCAAACAGACACAGTTTCGTTGTACGAAAGTGACTGCAACAGGACTGAATGTGAAATCTCATGCGAGGATTCACTTTCGTTTTATGCTGGGAATCGGAGTTATGAGTTCCGTTCTTTAATTGTTTTTGATTCCGATCTGCAATCGTAATTTTAGTCACGGTTACATGAAAATGGTTGTTAGGGAAGGTAATCGTCGAAGGAATTACACCTTTTTAAAACGAATAACTTTTTCAAAATTGAACCCAACAGCTTGAGATTTTTTCAGACGTTAGAAGCATTAGTTTACTAGCTAATGTATAAATAATTTTTTCTCTTAAGTTATTAGTTTTTAAAAGGTGTTCGGATACTTTGTACACCCACTGTACCTTCTCTCGAAGTTTAAAGTTTAACGCTTGCAGCTTGTAGCTCGAGAAACATACGTTTTCGCTGGGGTTTGTTAAAATTTTCATCGAGCTGACGAAGTTTCAAACACAGCTGTTCCCTAGGAGCTGTATTTTTTGCGAACCTGATTTCTTAGAAACAGTCGGAGGTATTGATCCAGAAAGTTTTACAGCACGCGCGAACTTCAATTCTTTTTCTTCTAATGTTTTAGTACGAATTTTGTATCCGCTAATTTCCTCGGAAATTCTTGAAACCCTCACACTAGTTACAAAGAAAAGAGAAATTTGTGTACGACAAGACTTCGCTCCTACCTGAAGAAGCAGAGTAGCATTTAAACTCATTAAGCGCGGCTTCAACTAACCAGCTCGCCTTTAACGCAGTGTTATAGGTCACGGGGTTAATTGGTAAAAAATTGAACAGAGGCCCATAGCTCTCACAGCCGTCGATAGAATCGCAACCGAAGTGGCTAATCGTGATCGAGTGGATGGCTGGCGGCGATACAGAGCGGCATGGCAGGAAGAGTGTTTCCCACCTTGTACCAGCGGGAACAGTAATTTCCATTGACGACGGTGTGTAGCGACTGGGCGGGTCGCGATCGTGGGTCCAATTAGCGGCTACCCGCGGCTCCGAAGCGTCAATGAGAACCCGATGCCATCACCGTTACGGTTAATTGAGGCTCGGCGAGAACAGCAGCAGCAGCCTAGCCGGTCGGCCACCGTTCTTCGTAAGTTCTTACCTCGAACTTGCTCGCTGTTTGCGAGCGCGCGCGCGTGTGCCCATTTTCTGAGAAATTCTTCAATTACCTAACATATCCAGCAGCTTCCCACGGTCACTGCACAGCTCGTTGCAGACGGCTGCACTCTCGCGATCGCTGCCGAAGCGATCCACGTTCGCGCGCATCGCGCGTCGCATGACCTCGCTGCCGGTTTGCAGTTCTCTTCCTGGCTGCTCCGCGTGCACTCAGCGTTTCTTCTCTAAACGAATTTGCATTCTAGAAGCCCCGGCTACGCCGCGGTAACGCTCGTCGGGAAGATTTCCCGGGGCTCGGCACGATACTTTCGACTGTCCTTTTTATGGCTGTTCACGGGCTTTCCCCAGGAAACGGGAGAGCCGGTGCGGCGCCCGAATCCGCCCGGATTTTCGCCGGAAAAATTCGTCCCGTGCAGACAACTTTGCGAGATAGCTCGCGGAAATATTTTATGCGGATGCGAGCCTCCCGCGCACCATGCTAAGAACCTGGGAAATGAGCACCGAACCCCGAGCAGGAAGCCAACGGGCAACGAACGCGAATCGCTTTGGCCACGCATCATCTAATGGCCCTCCTCGGCTGGCTTTGCGAATTGTTCGCGGGAAACCTGGCGGATCAATCTCTCTCGATATTTTACATCGGCACTTTACACTGTATCCCTGATTTTTTTCGGTAATGGAATGCAGTATAGTTTTATCTTTTTTTCGGATGTGGCGGAAAATACATTATGTACACCCTAGAAGGGGTAGTGTGGGACTCTCCTCCCAATTGGTCGGGGAGGCCTACCCACTAAAAACCTAAAACCACACCCGCGACGACTAACGAGACGCCCCTCTACTAACTTTTTCCCCGGTTTATTCGTATATTGAAATCCGCGGTCCCGTTGTCCACAATACTCACGGATCTCTTAAGCCTCTTCTTTAAGATCTCTTCTTTGCCATAAGCTGGTATATTTTATTTTATCTAAAACGCAGCTGAACTAATCCTTTGCTAAATATAATAGTATTGTAACATACAGTGGGTGCACAAAGTATTCGTAAACTTTTCAAAAACTAATAACTTTTTTATAATTGTACTAAACGATCTGATCTTTTATAATCAATTAGAAGCACTGGTTCGCGAAATGATATGCAAAAAAGATTTTCCAAATAATTCTAATTTTTATTTGGGCCCTCTTTTAAAGAAAATTTAAAATATATGTTTTGGAAAATTTCATCGAAATCGGTTGACGCAGGAAAAAATGACTCGCATCGGAAGATGTACGATTCTGTGGATTTTAAGCAGAAACTGATCAATAGTCGTGTAAAACTACGATTTTCATCGTTTTTAACCGTTTGTAACTCGTATGTATATGAATCGATTTCTATAAAATTTTCAGCATGTGTATAACTAACATAGGTCTACAAAACATATATTTTGAATTTTCATTGTGGGCCCAAATAAGAAAGTTTTAAAAAGTCCCTTTTTTATTTTTGTAAACCAATACTTCTAATTGAATATAAAAAAATCAGGTCGTTTGGTACAATTATAAAAAAGTTATTAGTTTATAAAAAGTGTACGAATGTTTTGTACATCCACGGTACGTAAAGCTTGGGCAAAAGAGCATTTTTATTATTATTATTATTATTATTATTATTATTATTATTATTATTATTATTATTATTATTATTATATACGGACCGAGGTCCTTTTATACAAATGTGTACAGTTTTGACAGTATAACTGATATAACAAAAAGAAGATATGACAAAAAATCTTGACATAAAATCTTAACCTAAGTCTTAACTAAAATTTACATAAAAATGGACTGTGCGGAACTAAACAAATACAGCATACAGTATTGCGCAATTTTGTTTTGAATGCCTGTAACGTGCCATTAAAGAAATCGATATTGTTATAAAATATGTTAGAGCAAGCAATAACGCGATTTAATGGATTTCTTATTCCATATGAGGATTTGGATTTCATCGTTTGAAATCCTGCTCTCGTTCTCAAAACACGTTCAGGTACGTAGAAATTTTAATCGTGTGACAGGAATAGATGGCAAAATTGATGATTTCTGGGCATAATGGTCCGTAATGGACTTCCAGAAAATGGTTGTGATTTCAATAGAACGACAGACCACGGATTCCGACCCCGCCCACGCGATCAATCGACCTCGACGTGGAAGAAACTCTAATCTCGATGCTTGTGAATGTGAAACAATGGTCAGTTCTGACCACCGAGAACAAAGGCAGAACGTGTCGTCTGAGAATCGTTACGGTGCAGTGTTGTACGCACGACCGATGTACGTGTGCGCGTGTACACGTGTACACGTCGGTCGTTAAGGTCTCCACTGTTCCCGAAGAGTGGCTCATTAACTTCGTTTATCTCGTTCTCGATAGATGCACCGGGGTCAGTTAGTTTCGCTGGATGCGCGGGCTTTGGGTTTCTTGTTTGTCGGTCGACCCTGGGACTGGTGGAAACTATGCTGTTATTTGAGCACTAAACTTCTTAGTGGAAACTGTCCAATACTATCACCTCGAACCATTATATGGGCGATCAACCGATTGGAATTCTTGTACTTGCGTGAATTCTTCTAATCTTGCGTGATTTGATTCAAAGAGGTTTTCAAAACATGATTTTACTACTTGTCGGGGTTTCCTTTATCTCTTCAGAAATGAATTTCATGAGTTTATAACTTGGATCCTCTTGAGTAACGTATACTAGTGATCGTATTGTGCTGTCAGTGGACAATTCATGACGGCATGAATCGCCACTATTGTCTCTTATACATTCACTGAATCGTTTCATTGCAAATAATCTACTGCATTCATTGCTTCTTGATTGTTCATTATATTATAGATCTATAACAATCACTCTGTGTATTGCTTAAAAATCAATGGCATGGAACGTCAATTTATTACTGCTGAAATTGATTAGATAACAGATAATAACTAGGGGTGGGAGGGTACCCGGAAATTCGGGTTCGGGTCGGGGCTCGAAAGTTCGTGAGACCCGAGTACCCGAAAATGTATATTATTCAGAAAACCGAATCTAAAGCTCAATTAACCCTTTGCGGACGAGGATTTTTCAAAATATTAGAAACACTTTCCTTGAAGTGCCACATTGTATATCGAACTCTAACATACTAGGAAAAAATGAAACTGTTCACTGTTCTATTATTTAAACGATTGTATAATTCGCCAGCATCTTGGAGAACTGATTACACGAACCCGATCTCGTCAAAACATTCGTTCTCAAAGGGTTAATCCATAAACTCAATACAACCACAGAAATAATGTTATACATATACATTTTCCGCACAAAGACATTCGACATTCGCCAAGGATGCAGGGTTAATAATTGCCAACGGGAACTCGGTTCTGGAAGCAAGATATTACGACATTCTAGGAGACAAGGCAAGCAAGCATGCAGCCTCTCCTCGGCAGAGGCGAGGACTCTTGAACTGTGCTTGCGAAGCTGTCCTAATGGCACGCAGCGGAAGATGATACTCTAATCTCCAAAGTCGGCGGACTGGCCGGTATTAATCAAGCCGAAGGGATCCGTTACAGCTTGCAACTCTGTTCGGTCGGTAAATGAACAGCCGCGGCCGGAATCTCTAATCAACGAGGACCCGGTGAAGAGCCGGAAGCATCGGCGTAGCTTAAACGAGCCCGCGATATTCGCGGAGTTGGCAAGAAAAGCCGAAAAGAAAAGAACGCGAGAACCGGGAGTTTCGGAGACGCTGGAGACGTGATCAAGAACACCAGCCGGTCGGTTGCGGTGTGCATCCCAACGAGGCTTGATTAAGGCTCCCTTCTGTTCCCAAGCACAGTGGCTCATTAATTCCGTTATCGCGTTTTCCGTTCCGAGGCCCTGGATATCTCTTGACCAGCCCCGAATCGAGAGAGGAACGATTGATTCGAGAGGAATGAAACTATGCTTTCCCTTAATTCTCTCGTGGCGTACTGGACATTCGTCCATCATCCTCCGCTGCACCCGCCGCCGTGAATAGAGGACCGGTCTAGGCCCTGGTATAAATAGATTGATTCTCATTCATCGGAAATTCGCCGGGGCTGCCGAGCAACGTGCCAAGAGGAGCGTGACCCACATCACCGCGATCGGGTACAACCCGTCGAAGAATTTCGTCATACGGCCATTTTCTTGTCGCCTGATTCGACACGATGGCATATGGAGCTCATTATTGATACCATTGCGTGGACCAGCGATTAGGGATGGGATCAAGTTCAATATGTACTCACGAGTCCGAGTCAATTTCAATAACCGTGTTTCATTTCGTGGGTTTTGATTACTACTTTAAAGCAATAATGTTTCAATGATTATATTTGAAAAGTATTCATTTTATACAAACTGATATCGAACCTCGGAATGAGTACTCACAAGTTTCGAAAAGATACTTATAAGTACTTCGATGTTGAAAGGAATCGAATCTTTCACGAGTTGTACTCGAATCTTGGAGATCAGAACTGAATTGTAGGTTTTAAGCACTTTCTTGATTAAATTCGTAACTATTTAAGAATAATATTTCCGATAGAGTATGAAATAATAGTTATACATGTGTTGAATCAAATTATGCATTAGAGGACAACATAATTGATTTTAAAGGTAAAAAAAATAATGATTAGAAAAATTAGAGAATTTCCGGTACGATATTCAGAAAAGTTTCGAATCTGTTCGACCAAGATTCGAATATACTTGCAAGTACTATTTCCGTTTAGCAAAGTTCTTGTAAAAGGTTCGAAACTTTTCGAGAGATCGAATTCAATCAATCAAAGTTCGAACCTGTTTGCGAGGTACTTGATCCCATCCCTACCAGCGAGTAGGATAGAATATTGAGGTGGTCAGAGAGACTTGCCAGTTTACGTCGTATCGCAAGAATAGGCTGTCTTTCGGTCATTTCTGAATAATTAAAATATCTTTTTTCATTGTATAATTGGTTTTTGATTTTACTTAGAACATTGAACAAATAATAGTTATGTGATTACACTATTACTACGAGACAAACTAAAATATTGTGACGTTTTATCGATTATTGCACTATTTTACACATTCGCTTTAGCGTGCTGTATTATTGCTTCAAAAATATAGAAGATACAAGCGTTCGCAGCTCACAGAAAAAAAAACGCCGCTCGCTGCTAACTAAGCTATGCTGCGTGAGCATGTTTTGGAATGTGACACGTCCCTCTACGTCGGCCGGCTACTGCTTCTTTGACTATCGAATTTTTGTTCTGAATCTTCTTTCTGGAACTACTGAATCTTTTATTTTTCTTGCGTTCTGTGTTTTTTTTTAATTGAAAATAGAAGTTCTATTCATTCCGTGTACTCGAGCGTTAAGATGTGAAATCATCATGTGTACATATCAATGAAGAACAGGAAGAATAAAAGAATTATATTTTTCCCATGAAAAACTCTTGCACCACTTAAACTAGTGAAGATATTGTAACTTCCTTCCACAAAAGATTCACTTTGTATATTCTTTCAAAAGAAATTATAAGACGTACCAATAATAATAGCATCCATGGTCCTCCGAGCCGCGTCTTTTTAACCGTGTTACATTATTACAACAGAAGTGCATTAATTCGCCGCATCCGTGCACAATAAAGAAAGAGGATTGCTTCTTTGTGCCCGAAGAAGATGATCCAACGAGAATAATCGAGAGAGAGAGAGAGAGAGAGAGAGAGGGAGAGCCACTCTATATTCCGTCCCGGCAAGTTCCATACGGCTGAATGTCCACGCTCTCGGCCCGATGAACGTTCGAACGATTCCCTCTGACGTCCAACTAATTAATTGAATTAAGTAGTTTCCCTGGTCCCTGCTCGGTATTCTCGTCCGGAGGCAAGAGGGAAGCTCTCGGAGAACGGGCTTGCTCTTCTTTTGCGCCCGGCTATCGTGTAACGCCGATGAATACCACGGATTACAGGCATCTTGAAGAGACTTCTAGTTCGATGGCCTTTCAAGGGGAACTCCGGGACCGGAGGTAAATTAGTTTAACTCCGCGAGGCAGTCCGCAGTCCACGGTTTCAAGCAGGCAGGCGCGACTCGAGACTCCCGAGTCTCGAGACTCGACTCGAGTCGACGGGGAAACTTCGTTCGAGGGATTCTCGAGGACGCGCCCCTGCAACAAGATATCTCGCTGACCGTCACGTTTGCGGTCGTTGCTGTCGGTTTACCAGGTCCTGCCTACGTCGGAACGACGCGAAGTCCAGTTTCACCGGGGCCAAGTTTCGGACGACGCCTGTTCCACGCTAAGCAACCGGCAAACCGGTCTCCTTGCTCTGTTGACACTTCTCGGCTCGTACCGTGTCCAAACAGTGCTTCCACGAGCACTCGAGACTAGTATTGTATAGCCATCGGAGCTTGGACATCGGAATTTACAAAAATTTTAAACGGAATCTGTATTTCTTAGAGCAGACTCGTACATTGTAATTTTCCTTCCCAGAATAGGCCTTCGGTTTTTTTGGGTATTTTGATTTAAATTTGTTGATGTATCGGGTAGTCCACATCATATTATCTACGTGCTGGACACCTCTGTATTTTTTCCCCAATTTTTACCATGGAAATACATTGTTTATATGTATATTATTTATCAGAATTCATCAGAATTTGGTGGCCCTTTGTTGGCCATAATCGTTGACTTAACTGCATAGACAGTTGCCAACCAATATTTCAACAAAGACCCAACAAAATACATAATCTGCTAGCCATTCAGACTTTTAATATTCTTCGTAGCTATTTTCAAGATTCTAGAGCAAGCAGTAATGTATAATCGTGAATCGTATTAATAATCTGAAGATATGTGATCAATTTTGAAAGATTCATCAGTCAGCACGATGTATAGTCGTCTTAAGGGATGAAGCTTCAAGCTCAATAGCATATGCTGCTCATAAATAACCTATTCTTCTTCCTGTCGTCCCCAATTAGAAAATCTCCTTCCTGTATCGAGTTCAGCCGATCCAGAAGAGACTTTTGATAAATCCCACGAGCAATAGATTTTCCTCTTCTTACGAAAAAAAAGTCTGTTCGTTTCTAAACCGGCGCGGATATTCTCGATCAAGGACGCGATCGGATTCCGCGGTGTCCCAGTCCCGGGCGTCGAGTAAAATTAAAAACGGTTGCGCGGCGGATAAGCCGGCAAAATGGATGAGGTCCCGAGGTGAAAGTGTTTACGATCCATCAGCCGGTAAGCCGGCAACTATTTCTGCCTCGGACAGTTCGAGCGAGTCGCGCGTGTCCCCCGTGGTAAAAATTTTCTTGGCACCGGACCTGGCCGCGCGCTGCGGGATAACGTTGAAAATCGGGTGTGCGAATTATATATAATTCGTGGACACACCCGCGGTGCTTCTCTTCTCGTCCGGAGGCTCGTAAATAAAGTCCGAACTAGGTTCACGAAACTAGGTTCGCGAAACTGATACGCTGTCTCTCCTCTGAATAGTCGGATCCGGACGGGCTTCCGCGAATTTCTCCGCGAAACGCGCGCGGGTCCACGAAACCGTTTCCAGCGGTGGTGGTTCGAATGCAATTAGGCTCCGAGCACTTGGCAGTGTGCTCCAAAGTTACATCGATACGAGCTATGAGGCGAGCTTGGACAACCAGTCCTTTGTACCAACGAGGAACACCGTTTAATTGACGATTACATTTTCCAAGAATTTTTTCGAATGCTATCAAGTTGCCCCAAAACTTTCTGTCGCAATGTGTCGTGCTTAACGCTTAAGTAAACCTACTATCACCGGTCACAATGACCGGTTCCAGATTGTTTATTTTACGATTATTGATATAATAAAAATAATTTCACAAGAAATGATTCTATAGATATCTTTAGTTGGAGCATATATTACAATAGGAGCTGCGCAAAGTCTAAATAAAATCGATCTTGTCATTTGTATAAGGGAACATGTGTGTGTACCAATTACTTTTAAGGCTCGGTAGGTTTAGTGTGGATTTATAGTAGAGCAGCGAGGTGAGCTGTGCGGTGAAAAAAAAAGAAAAACAAAGAAAATACATATGTACTTTTTCATTAGTATGTGTCGAAATGTTGTCACGAATGTTGGTTTCTTTTCACCGCGCCGCTATCATCGATGCTCGCAGCTCCACTATAAATCCACCCTTGGTGTTAAATAATATGTTACGTCAATTGCACGAATTTTGAAGTTTCCTTTTTAACAATTCTAGTCAGAATCATTCTTCGAACTTGACTAAAACGTTGAACATTTAAAATGTAAATGATGTTCTGCGTCCCACATTTTTTTCACGCTTGATCAAACAATCTGATCAAAGAAGACTTTATTTCTCCTTCTACGGACATTTTATGAGAACATTAAAAGCTTTGCCCGCTCTAGGCAGATTCAAATTCAAGTGAAAAATATACGTACCTCTCCACGGTTGAATATTAAAGTTCAAATACATGTCATTATGCACATGCTGTCTGCCGTGAAGAAACATCTGCAGAAATCATTCCTATAATGAAAGAGAAATAATTCCACAGCTTTAAATTGTATGTACACTGCAATTTACTTTCCTCGCGCAGGAAATTGCATCTTCGCGATTCCCATTCAGGTACACGAATCGAAGCTCAGCCAGCCCATTTCCTTTCCCCTAGCGAAACTATTGCTTCCAGCCATACTCCGGTGCCGAAACAAGTCCCTAAAGCCGAGCAAGTCGATAAACATCTCTAAAACGACAGCGTGTCTCGCTTGATATAAACGCGAAGCCCGACAATCCCATCCGGAACCAGTTGAACAGGTCGTCGGGAAACGCAAATGGTCGGTAAAAATCATTCGGTTCGTCGCCGCGCCGATTGGGAGGCTTGACGAAAGGAAGAATCCGCTGATGGGACGTCTAAATATATAACATTCACGGGTAATACACAGTTGCGCAGGTAATTGCATTACCGCAAATTGCTACTCGTTACCAGAGGCTGCGGACCGGGAGCGCTAGAAGGAGCCGCGGCCACGAGAAAATCGAGAGTGACGGCACGGCGGTCTCGATTCGCGGAAAATCGAGCATAGGGCGTGTCCGGACGACGAATGATAATATGATCCAGCCTCGATCGCCATCCGGGCAGCTCTGGATCAGGCTGGGGTCGGTGGGTTTAATAACTTGCGCTTCGTTCGCGGTAGATTTGCAACGGAAGCTGCAACAAGCTGAATGGCTTCAAAAATTCCACAAAATGAAATTTATTTATTTAACTAAACACTGTCAACCTTCTCGTATTTCGCAGATCCTAAGCAAATTCGCTACGCTCGAAACAATAACGCCAAACTTCGTTATAGTCCAGTCGGCAGGTCGAAAAAAAAGGCGTCTATTCGGAAAGTATTCCGAACTTAATGAAATTTTGACAAATTCTGACTTTGAACAGATATTATGATGTTATTATAAAAGACATTGTATTATTCTTTACAGCAAAAGATTCTCTAGACTTTCCCGAATCCAGTGATGTGCAATAGTAATACATTATGATTGTTTAAACACGTTTAAACAATGATTAAAGACGGAGAGACGCCACTTTTGCACCAATTTTTGAGGATATTTTTGTTAATATTATAGTTTTTGAGTAATAGGCGAAAAACCAAAACAAGGTAATAACAATCGTGGTTTTTTCCCCCTCCCCAAGTTAGCACAGGGTCCTCGAGGTCGAAAACTGAGATTCGACACCCCAGAGTACCCCTAAATGACGTGTCAAAATTTCATTAAGTTCGGAATACTTTCCTATTAAAAAGTACCTGGCGACTGGACTATTAGTAAATGGACAGCGGATTTTTATGCGGAGGAAGAATTGTTTGAATTTTGTTCGGGATCAGGAACTTCAAAAATTGAATCCCGACGACGGAAAACGGGTTTCCAGCCCACTGTACGTCGGCCGGATCGTTAATCGCGGCAACGTACCCTCAGTTCCTTGGGCTCTTTCCTTGGACGGTTCGGTCGGCTCGTTACGCGTTAGATAATGCATGCAAATTGCATTAACCAAACGTGACTACCGGTTCTGGGGGACCGCCAGGGAGAGCGTCGGTCAGCTGTCGCCTAGTCAACGACCTGTCCATGTAAAGATAGACGAATCGTCACAGTCGGTTTACCGGTGCAGCTTCCAGGCCAATCTATTATGCGCGACTGTCAGCCCGCGGCCGTATTACGGATGTCCACCGGAGACCAACGCTGAATCATCCGCGACGTTTTCGAAACTTGCTGCTCCCTTTGAGCTCGCCGCCGACGCCCGACGTCGTCGTGGTCGTCGTCATCGTCGAATTGTTCATCGCGTTTCCGACGAATCCTGCCTCGTCTCTCTCCCTCTCTCTCTCCCTCTCTCTCTCTTCCCCCTCATGCTCTCTTCTCGTCGCGTTTCTTGCGAGGCCAAGCCTTAATTATTCCGCGGACGAACCGCGCAAGCTGTCCCCCTGAGGTCTGACGAGCGGTTCTCGTTTTAATCCACGGTAATTAGGGACGCTTCGGGCGGCCAGCAAATAAATTGCCGCCTATCACCAGGTAAATTGCCGCGTTTCTTATTGCGGCTAATAATGATAATTCGTTGTAATTGACATACCCCCGCCGGACCCGCGTCTGCCTTCCAGGGGGAAAGTGTTGCGTCGTTGCGTCCGCGTCACCCTTAGAACAATTTCTGGCGGTCATATTTGAGCAGACTTTATGGGCGGCTGTAATGTATGGTATTTGAGGTGTAAGGTTCTATTATAGTGTACATTCGACGAGGTGGGGACGTTTGTTGTAATTGATTGCGACCGTAATCACTGGCTGTGCTCATTTATCACATTGCGTCGCGTAAGAGCTACTATTACTATGCTTGTCGTTCGTTTGTCGTGTGAAAGCACTGGTTAGATTTGCACATTGAGAAGTCTTAAAAAGGAGCGATAAAAATGTTTTAAATGGCCTTATAAGGCTTTTTATAGAGGTTTATAAAAATTACTATGCTCTGTACACTGATTTATTATCTGTAATCAATACGAACAATTTTACTTTGATCTCCGACGAAGCAATTTAACAATTCGACTATCCATCTTCTCGTCGTATTAATTATCACAACATCGATCCAACACCAAGATAGAAATTAACCCAAGAAAACAAGGGTCAGCAGAGTATCAAGAAAAACACGAACACACACTCTAGTTAAGCGAAAGCAGCCCCGCACCATCCATTCCTCCATTATTCCGTTCGCTCTCGTTTCTTCCTATTATCGTGGCTACTCGGTCCGCGCTCCGCCCACAACAATAACATAATTGTATTAGTGCTGGAGCCGCAGAGAGGCGCCGATAGGGGAGCAAAGAGAACAGAGAAGAGTAAACACGGTCGGCGTTATCCGATCGTAAGGGGGGATGGGAGAGTAACGTTCGACGAACGAGTCCTCGAACGATACGCGCAATCGAATTTCAATCGAGTCGCGGCTTACGTACGTCGAGCATGGAGAACCGGTATCCAAAGACTAATACGTCTCGGTTATCCTCATTTGCGTCGTGGTGCATCGACGTACATTCTTTTTCGCTCGTAATTCGTGCCTGAACATGACCTGACCATTCTACTCCTCGTGAGTAATGATTCGTGAGAACCGGATGCATTTTCACAGACGATTTTTCTCGAAAACGAAGAATCTCTTACTAAAAATATTTTCTTCTAATTCTTGAGTTTCTTGATGCTTATAATAAATATTTAAGTTATGCTTCTCTTATTGATATTTGTCTTTTATTTTCTAACACTAGAACTACCGACCATTAAACGCAATTGGCATACATTGCCTTGCAATAATGACAAAATTGCATTTATTCAGATTTCATACCAGTTTTATTGAAATATGTATTATACTTTAATAGAGAAGTTCGCTAAAAAAGTTCTTAGAAAAATATATTTATAGTTTTAATATTTCTGAAAAATCAAATCAAGAGCAAGTCATTTTGACTCATCCGGTAGTTCTAGTGTTAAATTTACTTTTTACCAGAAATTTATTAAATACAAAGCATTTCTAATCGCTAGACTGCGGACTTTATGTATTCATGATGAAGATGAGTAGGAACAATTTAAAGCAGCAGACAGTTTAAAGGGTATGAGAGCTTCAATGTATAAATCCTATTAATTGCAGTCGGTGCAAAATATCATTCTTAGTTTGCATAAAAATTCGCAGTCTACCAATTACTGTGGGTACGAAGAAAATAATACGGCAAGGGGTCGGACATCCGCATATCTAATCTAACAATAAGAGATACGTCAACATGTCTGGGTTTCGAATGGAAATATGTAGAGTTTTAATGCTCCCTGCCCTACATTAGCGATTTCACAGTCAGCATGCCTACTTGGAGGGATTGTGCGAGCGATGCAGCACGCAACCGTCACGCACGACTATTACCTGGCCTCCGTGCAATAGGAATCGCTCGAGTGAATCACGCACACGGGGCCCGGACGTCAGGGAACCGGCTTCCTTTTGCCCGGAACGCCCCCGCGCTCCTTCCACGAGCCCGACACCGCCGATAGAATTTCAATTTCGCAGCGTTAATACGTCGGCGATCCGATATCTTCGTCCCCGGAGGTTATTTACATTTCACCTGGGAGAGAATCGTCGATCGTAATTGGCGACTCCATTCGATCGTCCGACGCGTTTGCTCGCCGTATCGAGTCGGCACAATCAACCCGGAGACGGTGTCGACCAATCGAGAATCTCTTTTAGGACGCAGACTCCGATAGAGCCCTCCAATCAAATTAAAAGGACCGCGGAGAGTGATGAAAAAATTTAAATTTTCCACACATCTTAACCCTTACAAGCTCCTTCAGGAACAGTTGCACAAAAGATACTAGCACTTCATCTACTGGTGATTGAACCGTATAATATACAAGGTGAGGCACTAAAACTTCCACCGAAAATATCTCCGTTGTTTATCGTAATAAAAATGTTTGGTTCACTGGAGCAATTATTGTGACGGAGAATTTTTTTTCTCTTGGTCATATTTTCCGATATCAAGGCCATCGTTTTTTTTTTTTAAATGAAACGACGTATTTTGATTAGTGTAACGTTATAGCTGATGAAAAGATAAATTCAACCATGTAAAATGTTTCACTCAAGTTCTATCTTCAAAAGCAAGCGAGTTGTCCAGGTGACCTGAATAAATTGCACAACTAGTGGTTGTAGAATTTTTGGAAGTCTATTATCTATTGATAATAGTAGATATCGATGAGCAGATGTGGATGAGAACGCGCGAGAAGAGGATGCCCGTTCGGAGGATGACAGTTAACGCACGTACGCGCCGGGAGAGAGGTAGCCAATAAAAAAAGGGCAACCACGCGTATCCTGGAAGAAATCTTGGCGACCGAAAACGGGGATCCAGGAACGAGCCGTGCAAGCTGCATTATGTAGTCCTCGAACCAGGACAAAGACGTATCGCGCGCAGAGAAGGGGGGTCCTGCCGGGGTGCAAGGAACTTCTTGGCAACTCCTTGGCACTGTTCCCTAAGAAACCAGCGGCAGCGACCCCTGGGGGACCATGCTCCAAATCCTAACGACCGTTCGTGATTTACTCGGAGCTGCGCTAACAGCGAGGACATTTACAATACAGTTCTGTCCGTACATTCGGCAGGAATTTCTTTGGGCAGCTGCCTACCGCCGACGCGACGTCCCCTCTACAATCTACTATAATATGTCGAGAGCGTTTCGAGATAATGGTCATCGGATAACGTCCCTTTTCACCGGAGACCAGTGTCTCTAGATGATGAACTGACGCCTTTGATCTTCCGAATATCTGACTCGAGGAGGAGTTTCTCGGTGTGTCTCTATATGGCTTAATTACTCAACGATCTTCTTCTTCGTCTTTGGACGATCGGCGAACTGTCGCCGACCCCTCAGTCGTTGATCTTGGTTTCTGAACTGAGTATTGAAGTGGGGTGTCTGTTTCGAAGTATGTATGTACTGGGAGTTCGTCGAATTATGCTATTTTGGAAGATTTGTCTCGGATGCTGAGTGTTGACAGATATGATCTTGTTCTCGGATTTCTTAGGTTGAAAATTCTGGTTGTGGAACATTAATGATAAATGCTAACCTTGCAGTACTTCGTTCAAATAATTAGATGTTTGTACTAGGTTCATTCGAATCAATTTTAATCTCGGAGAGGAAGGTTCAAAAATGTGTGAAAAAATTTACGAGCAACCATCAGAAGCGCCCACGTTAGACATTATAAATGCTCATACTATGATGTAATTCGTCGCATCATGTTCTTCGTAATACGTCCCCGTCAATTGTCTCGATGGATGCGGTGATTCTCAATTGCAATTCATGAACGTACCACTAGTCTTTTTATCTTCCGACGACCCGCTGAATACCAATAAAAAAGCAAGGAATGGCAATCTTCCGAGAATAGAGCAGAGTCTAACAATGTTATTTAAGGCAGGTTACGCCCGGATCGTGAAATCCTTCGCGTTCCATTGCCTCCTTCGTTTTCCATTAATTCCTAGTTCTACTCGTTCCCGGTTTCGTTAGCATACGTCAACTCTCGGTTAATTACCTCGAGCGGGTTCACGGAGACCTGTCGCGTCGTTTCGAATCGAACCCGCGAGCAGAGCCCTAAATTTCTGCTCGTTATCCTTTCCGTGCCTTTCACGTCGTTACTCGGGCGCACGGTCATGTACTCTCGTTACACGCATGATTTGCGCGCGTGCGAACAAGCGTAGGAGAGCTACGTCTCCTTGGAACTTCGTACCGGTTCGAGCTCTTCGATAGAGTGTAGCGTGATGTCACGCACGATTCAAGACGTCTTCAGGTTCTCGAAGAAGGTCTGATGGATCGAAGGGACAGTTACAACTTCAGCTCGATCTGCATGTGCTTGTGCCTACGTTCTCGATCTATCTTAAATCTCGACACAACTGGAGTGTGTATCGAACAGGGATTTAATCGGCTTCGGGAGCTAAGTCTGGGTGTACTCCAAACTTATCTGGATTCCCACTGAAGTCTAAAGCCTTGACCTACTATAAATGTTGGTAAAGCTTGTGTCTATATTCAACTTTTGGAATTTAAATTGTTTCGAAATTGGACCTAGATCTGCACGAACTTGGCCTAGGTTAGGAAAAGGTCTCACTGATGGTCTAAATGAAAAGGAGACCTAGGGTAAAGTGCCCAAATATGGTAGTATAGTCGCCTTAAGTCGCACTATAGTAAGAAAATCCTCAAACACTTTATACCATGTTTACTCAACAGTGTGCAGTGCAATCGCACCATTCTATAGATTTTAGTATCGATCCTCCGCCAGTTGTGTGTCCACGTGTTGAATATTTTTCTGGCTAGATTTTCGATTGTATCTTTTTCGAGGAAAATAAGTGATTTTGAAATGTTTGAACATATCTGTAGTTTCAGGTTATTTATATTAATGTTTGCCAGTAGCTAGTATTATCAGTCCACGTTGAGTTCCCAATATGGCAATATGGCTCAAGGTGTACCATATTAAGAACCCCTTTCGCTGGAACCTGCAAATGACACACTACAAAAAAAATATTTATCCCACAAGCTGTATTAATTTTTTAACAAACTTGACCTCAGAATCTTATAGGGAGCAAATGCATCTACAACTGGTAATTTTTTGGACGAAAAAGAGCATTCTAAAATAATCAAAAAATGACATCAACAAAAAGTGGTTCATATTTGGGCACTTTATATCTGTTGTAGTCTAGAACATAGATCTTAAATCTTGACAAAACTGGTCTCGGACCTGCCTCAAGCTTATCATAGATTAAGACAGGGCCTCGACTCGATCGATTCGACCTTGTCCAATTGAGAACTGGCCCAGCGGGCCAAGCACCCGATCAAACGTTTAATTATCTTTCGCTCGTGAAGACGGAGGCTCGTTTCAACGACAGAATTCAGATAAGCGAGGCTAGCCGAAGCTAAGCCGCTCCAGTAGTCCTACAGCCGAGGACGATCGTGAAATTACGAGCTGCTGGTCCGACAGTGAACTCCCGGAGCGTGACATTGTCACGGATCGTATTGCACGATATGCTCGTCTTCCGTAACCGTGGTTCGTGACTATGAGACCGAGCACGGTCAGAGGCACGGCTGACGAGCTTAGGGTCTCGAAAGCGCGATATACTTGTACGTTCGCGGATAGAACGTCCGTCCAATTCTGCCTAACTGGCGATCAAGTGGTTTTTACGGTGGCATGATTGAAACCGGGCGTAAAACGGAATCCGCCGTGGCGGGTGACCCCATGTGGATCGACTGCTACTCTCCGGCATCGCGGGATCTCGCTGCCGGAAGTTAGTATGCTGGCAGCGATCCGCGAGGCCTAATCAAGCAAATGGCGACCGGCGAAGAGGACGAGATGAAGCTGGAAATTCTGATCGAATGTCCGCGAGCTGAGCAGCGTGGTTTAATCGAGTGTGTGCGATGGCAACTCTTGACTTCGGGAACCGTGGCACCATTATATGATATTCATAGAGGACTTGGAAGAAGAAATTTAATTTATGGTATCGGGACAGGACTAACCTGTTTGATAATGCTGATGAAAACGGATTTGAATAAATATATTTAAATCAATTGATGACCAACTAACTTAAGGCATGATGCCTAGGCTAGATTGGATCAAATATACGAGCTCTGAGCAACACTTTCACTTTGCATTTGATATATTATATTATCAAGATACATTTGATCAAGATGCACTTCAACTTTTACATTCGGCATCCAAATAATGAGGATGAAGACCGTACCCAATTTTGTAACGTTACTTTCGGCCCCATTCCTCCGAAATTGGCGAACGAGGTCAGGCCAGGGTTCACCTGCCAGCAGGAAGCTTGTGTTGGGCCTGCTGTGGCCCGTGAACTCGGTAACACGGTAACGCCGTCATGAAAGTGGAATGAAAGGGCGGCGAGTTGGGGGGCAGAGAGCAAAAGCAGGGGGCACGGAAAGAGAGAGGAGCCTGTGTCGACGACCCCGGGCCTCGGTAGACTGCACCTGCATCACCTGCGGCCAGGCTCCGCTCGTCTCCGACGATCGTCGGCTTCGTCGCTGTTCGACCGTGCCGCGAACTTGATCTTAGCCGTGAAAAAGTTGCTTGGCCATCTGCGCCGCCGAGGAAGAAGAATTCCTGACGTGTGGTGCACAGGCCTACGCGTCCACAGCCACCCAAGGTCACGCGAGCGAGTACGTTAAACAAGAAAATGCAACACAGAATCCGCGGAATCACGTTGCTGCCTTCATCCCTCTCTCTTTTTCTCTCTCGCTCCCTGTCTCTCTTCAGGCTCCCCTATCGCGACGAAGATCGCGCCAATGTCTTCCCTCGTTCGACGCGGCTCATTAACTACGTCTTCGTCGGCTGTCGCGACCTTCTGTGAATTACTAACCCTCCACGGGGTTTGGGGATCCCGGGTTCTTGGAATTTCTTGAATGTTTTAGTCCTGGGGCAAGCAGGCGGCCGATTATTGCGATCCTGTGTTCGTGGCGTGCGAATTTAGAGACCCTGATGGCCTGGCTAGATTTAACACTAGAACTACATACCTCGCCCTAAACGAGACTGATGTATGTCTATGAATTCCTTCGTGATAATAACAGGATTGAATGAAAAATTTTAATTCGTTATCTTAAACAAATCCCTGTGGTAAATACATAATTAGCACGCTATTAATTTTGGTTAATACGCATGGTTCTCGTACATTTTATAAATTCCCATTAATGCCATGCAAATATTAATGCATGTTGTAAATGCGTAAAAATCCATAATGTATTTAGTACACCTCATAAAAATGTCGGATAAATTTAATACCCAGGTGAAATATTGGTCTACAACGAGTTCGCTTTCAACTTCATGTGGATAAATGGATTGAAATATACAAAATAATTTGCACAAGATTTACTTGGATTCGACGCGATGCAAAATGACATTTATTTAAATGAATGAATTGAAATACATACAAAATAATTTGCACGTAATTCATACTCGGATCCAGCACGATGTAAAGTAACATTTCCGCTATGATTTCGAAAATAAAAGCAATCAAGCAGTGCAAACAATCCGTTATTTAAAATCCAGCAAATTCAGCCTCTTCACTTCTACCAAAATTTGTCCGATGCGAAACAATACAGAATCATAAAACCCACGAGCGCTTTTTTAAATCGTAGAACGATCCCCAAAAAATTGATTGGTCCAAATACAAACTTCATAAAATATTGATTGATCTTAAAAACAGAACGTGGTTAATCGAACGACTCGAGAGCAGCGTAATCCATTCGGAGCGACATGTTCCCGTACAGAATCGTTTGTTTACATCTTTATTACACCATCACAGGTATTGCCCGTTCTTACGGGAGTTTCGTAGCGAGGTGTAATTATTTTTAAGACGGGAAGTGTTCGGCGTAGGTGCGCGAAAGTCACGGAAGTCTCGGCGCCGAAGTTTCGCAGGGAGAGCGCGCTTTATAATTGCTGCTCCGCTTATCTTGATCGATGAAAGGACCTCCTTACCACGCCACCAATTGCGTCCTGTTGTTTCCATCGCGCGAGTGTAACGGTACCATGGTACACAATCCTCGCTCGGAAACCCATGCAACCTGTATCTACCGGGCGTAGATCTTATCGGGGTACAAGTCGTGCACAAGCGAAGGCATGCCCGGCCGATCGTAGCCTTGGTTTTCATTGTTCAGTCTACGGGACACGTTGCAAACGAATCATTCTGCGAGTTCGTTCTACCGTTAGACTGCTCTCCAAACTTCTATGAACCGGTTGTATTTCTGAGGCATTGTTCTTTTATCCGCGGTCGAGGCATCTTGGGAAAAGAAGAGAACATCTTCCTTTGAAAATACAGTATCTAGGTCAATTCTTAGATTTTCTATCGGGGAACCACTGAACCTTTCGAGGACTTTTCGATTCAGTTTTAAACATGCTCCCACAAGGTTCACAAAGGGTCTAGCAAATAACAATTTTGATTGATATCGTGTGATAATCCCCTAAAATTTTCAGTCGCTAACCCCACACTTAAGGGTAATGTGAGGGTAAACACCCTTGTCAATTAAGATATTAAGGTAAAAAATCGAAAGTACTCAAATATGTACCTCCTGCATTTCATATATTTTTTTCACAATTGAGAGTAAATTATTAAGGGGTTGGGGTTGCAAGCACCCCTTTGAGTGTCGCCTACCAAAAGATTCAAGAACAGTGTTCTGTTATAATAGAAAGTACGAACCTAGTCTATAGCACAATTAAACAAGAAAATCGCTTGGCGAAGCGATCGGCGAGGTAAAAGAAATATTTGTCGGCGTCCAGCGGTAGAGAGCGTCACCGTTTATTTTCCAACGTGGAATGCAGGACCAGACGCCATTTACTCAGTTGTACCGAATGATACAGATCGTAAACCGATTGCTTTTCTCGGGATTCAAGGATGATGTCAGTCACGTATTCACCTCATCGAGGATTTGATTCGCCTATTACGCGTGTGTCGCGTTTAAAATTCATTAAATGTTCATGGAACATGTTTATTGCATAAATTGCGCAGACAACTTGCTATCGACAAACTGAGAATGATAAAATCTAATTGAACCAAACGATCCAGCGTGTTACGTGCGATACAGAATTGTACTATTAGGACTTGCCCGTCCCTTCGGTGATGGTTTCCAGGAGATAATTCAATTACTTGCTCGCGATGGAGGTCCGGGAGCCTCTGCTAATATCCTGAAACAACACTGGTTACGAACAGCGCAATGAAAAGGTTTCCCGTGCCAAGTATCGGAGCCAGAAAAGAAAGCAGCACGCGTCCAAGTGGGGAGAAGCTTTTACCGGTATACATATAGCGAGAGGCATCTTCGCGAGAAGCAATCCGCTCGAGAAATTACACGCTGCCTAATTGCTCGCCTAATAGACCGCCGGGGTCATCGTGATCTCACGTTACTCGGCCGCCCATTTCCTCGCGGAAATGAGAAAAGACGATCGTCGCTTTTCCCCTAACTGTACCGCTTCTCGCCTGACTCCCCCCTCCTCCTCTCGCCCGATTTGTTTATGCAGTCCGTTAATTAACCCCGATAATTAGCCTCGTACTTGGTATGCATTACCCACTTCGGCCGCTTCATTCTTCCACGCTTAGAACTTCACTCGCGCGTGAGCCTACGAACGAGTTTAGAAGGATTTGCAAAAAAATGTGTCGCTGGTTGTAAAAATTACTTGAGGTGTTACTTGTCAGGTTCGAGAATAATTATAGTTCATCGTGTCATTGTTCTACTGGATACAGAATGTACTCTATTAGAAGAAATGTTTAAACCTTCCGGTTTTTAATTATTCAATTAACTTTATGAAACATTTCCCAGCACATTTCTCGCAATTTTCTGATTAAAATGAGTCCAAACACAATTCAGGATCGAGCAGAACTTTCATTATCCAAACCGAAGTTGTCTGAATTCTCCACCAAACCGTAACACGTTTGGTATCTTCTTTTCAATCAGAGAAAGTGTCGCGAATATATTTGTACAAGTTTTAGAACAAAAGAAAATCATTAACATTCCAACTTCTGGATCAGAATGAAGTGAAATCCCGCGCGACTCATTAAAAGAACCTCGCGAGTTCGAGAATCTCACGGTACTGGTGGAGCTCATCAGCCTCGCGAGCACTTTTCAGCGTTGATCCGCGAGAGCTCATTCCCGCGATGAAAGTCGGATCACCGTGGAATTTGAGCAAAGCGGTTCGACGACGGATTCCGCACACGTAGATGCGCTTCGTATGCAAGTTTCGTCCGCTGTCCGGGCCTCTTTATTTCGAAAATTCCACATTCCTCGACCGGAATAATGGGCAGGACTCGTTCCGACGATTCATCCGCGAGCAATCTCGCGCCGACTGGAGCCCGCGAAGAGCGCGAAACCACGCGAAGAATGCCCAGGAGTAGTCGGTCCAACATTTTAATAAACTCCTGGCCCCCTTACTTCACCTCTCGACAACTTCCCGAAAGTCTTTTGAACACGGTTTAGCTCCGGACGACACACAGCAGCAGCTTTGCCGAGAAGGATCTGGACCGGACCGGGCCTCCGTGAGAATCGATCAAAGGACAAGATTGAGCGGCTAATTGGCGGTAGGAGACTCGGCCGGAGTCCCGTTGATTGCTGTAATCGGTGACCCATTGTCGTTCTCTATTAAATTAGAAGGAACCTTGACGCGCGATACTCCGTCAGCAGTGATTCTCAAAATAGAATCGATACAAGCCCACGGTACAGCTGTCTTTCACCGGAAATACCAGCTCAATGGCTGTCGTAATTGTTGCAGAGAAAAGCCTCCGGCCAAGCAACCCCGTTTAATGACTCCACCGGGAAGTTCTGTCCGTTTCCGGATTATTTGGACCATTTGGTAGATACGCTCAAAAGAGCTATAAACGTCGATTGCTGTATCACAAATTTGAGCAAAATAGGTTAGTCCGTTGGTGCAGAGGACGTGCGAGGAAGACGTCGGCTGACAGGTGCATTTGCGGCGTTGCATATTACACGAATTCCAGCGAGGATACCTCCGTACATAGGGGAAGACAAATTTCTGCCATCTGTTTGTCAAAGACGCTGTTTCGGGAAGAATACGTCATTCGCTGTAACTAACCTTTCGCGGAAATGCCCGGGACATTTGAATCTGAAACGCGACTGATGTGTGCACCTTGCTTTATGATTATGTCAAGATCGAATTTATACAGAATTCGTACGATTTTAGTAGCAGCGTCTGATAGGAATAACATCGTATAACTTTGCCATTGCATGTATCCTGTTTCGTTGTAAGTAGACTGCGGATTTTATGAATTTATGACAAAAATGGGCAGGTGTAATTTAAAGCGGTGACATGCTAAAAATATTTCAGGACATCAATGTATTAGTTCCAGCCGAATAGAATGATTAAAAGAAGAATACAATTTTTATTTTGTTAAGAATACATTAACATTTTTTAGTTTGCATAAAGATCCGCAGTCTAGTTATAAGTAAACTAATAAGTTAATAGAAATTCCTCTTTGTTGATCGTAGCTTACTAAATAAACTTTTCATTAATGTTTCCGGCGCATAGGTTCGATCCAATTTTAACTAAAAAGCAAATTGGCAAATTATTCTCAACGTTTTGATCCGGATATGGATCGAAGCAAAATTGCTTGTTAATTAAAATGGGATCGAACCTATGCGCCAAAAACATTAATGAAAAATTTACTTGATAAGTTAATCGCGCACGATATTCAGTCGCCTATAAACCCTAATAGACAAAAATTACAGAACATTTTTGTTTTAATAAAACATTATAGTCACCTTAACTTTTTAAACGTCACTATGTATTTTTTATCACGTATTATTGTAGCTAATGTAAAGACGAATCCAATGACTTACTTTATAATGCTGAAATAGTTTTGACCCGCTAGATTGGCATTTTCGGCCAGTGTGCGACGCCTATTCTCGTACATAGAAGAAACGAAAGATAGAAGAGATATTAAACGTGAGATGATACCGCTAGGAATGATCCTGGAGCACATTCGGTGGCAGGAACTATAGCCTGCAAACTTTTCGGTGAACCCCGTTAGCAAGCCCGATTATTTGCCTGTAATTGCACACAAAATCACGGTTCCACGGTAAACTCGGAGCGTGGCGGAGGCTTTCAGAGGCAGAGTCGCGTCTCTCTCCATTAAAGATGATAGTTGCCACCGCGAGCGCACCCTCCAGCGAAATAATTGAATAATTCAGGCAGAAGCGTCGCGCGCCAGTTTGCGGAGTGTCAGGAGCCCGCCTCGTGGCCGTGCGCAGGGGTTCTCGTCTGTTTCGGTGTCGCTTTTCGCGTCCGCTTGATATCGAAACCCTTCTTCGTGCTGGCGCGGCGCTGCGACTCGTTTTCGCGTTGAAAGGACACCCGATACGTGGCCCGTCTCGTTTAAAAGGACACTTAATCCCGCACGGACCGCAAGAGCTATTTGGGAACCATTCTTTCCCACTCGACGGCAATCTTCCTCGGTGCACGCTTCCCTTAACCCTTTGGACGCGAAGGATGAATGTGAATGTCATACCTGTTATACTAACTCTCTGTATCCTCGGGTACACATTTGTCTGGGTTTTTCCCGAGAATGTTTCAGATTGAAACATCTCTAGAAACATTCGACACTGTTTTTCGCGAGCGAGACTACCATTGATCTCAAGATTGCAGCTGAAATCCGGATTCATTACTGTACGATCTTTTTTTACAAAATACCAACCATTTAAACATTGCTTAATGGTATGCCCGTGTATAACAACTCCTTAAAATCGAATTCTTACGTTATCCCTATAATCTAATTGCGAATAATTTACACAAGCCGCAAGGATACACATACGACCATTGCGCCATTTACGGAGCCACTGTCTCGGATTAGGCCGCGGCGCATCAAAAGGGCTGGGGCATGGTCGTAGATTTTCTAAAGCCGACTAGTTTCCGCGGAAACTCCTTTCCGAGGAATCGATTGGATCAGGAACGCGGAACGCGATGTGGAACAAGCGTAACGCCTGCCAATTAGGGGCGCGAGCTTCTCGCGAGTGGTGCGTACGAGGAGCGCGACGATAAAATACGAATTATCACGGTGCCTTATCGCATATTAATTGGCGAGGATCGCTTAGGAGAACAGGGCTTCTCGACGACGGTAACGGAGCAGCGGCGCGACGCATCGAATCGTTGAGCGATTCGCGAAACTAGAGGCGGCTTGGTGGCACTTATCAAAGAGGGTGGTCCTCTCTCCGGAGGATGTGTCACTCGCGGCACCACTCAAATCAGATTCTGTTCGCTTAACGCCCTGTCAGTTCTCGCTTTGCAAGCGCGTTGCTCGCTTCAGGAATCACGTCGGCGTCCGTCAGGCCGGTTTATTGCATTTCCAGCGGGTTTCGTCTCGTTTTCACGGTTTGTTTCGCCCTTCATTTCCCGACGCCCCTCTAGCTCTGGCTCGGGAACAAGCCTCGACGCCGACGACGACGTTTCTTCGGCGTCTGCACGCCCCGAAGACGCCCGGCGTCTGACACTTTTCCCCAGGTCCCGTCACCCTTGTATCTTTCTTCGGCTTCCGCCTACTCTTTGTCGTCTCTTCCTCGTCTTCGTTCTGCTCCCCCATTCCACCACTATGTTCACCCTTTCCTCTCTTCGTCTTCTCTCTCTCTTTCTCTTCCTTCCTTCCTTCCTTCCTTCCTGACTGCCGTCAACTTTGACACAAAGAATTCGTCTCTTTTAGCCCGTCAAACTTCGCTTCGTCTTCAAACCTCCTCATCCTTCTGCTTCTTCGTCCTCGTCTGCTTCTTCCCCCTCTTCATATTCAGCCGACAATCGGATCAATCCACGCTGAAGGGAAATTTATAACCCCGCGAGGGGCTGTATCGCGACGAGATAACAACCTAGAGGTGGTAACTCGATAAGACCAGCCAATGGGACCGCTACGCTCTGCCGCTAGTTGTTTTACTTATTGAATTTGATTAGCCGATTAGATTAGACGTTTCGTTGGGGAGATCCGGTTACAGGATACCGGGCTAACAATCTTATTTAACATGCTCCGCGGCGCTAACGAGCAGCCTCAATGTTTCTGGAAATGTTCCGCTTAATTGGACGCGATTGACCTGTCGGAAACACCGTGTAGTATACACCCTTTGCGCCCGGCGACTCCGGGGCTGTGAAAAATGATTTCAGCTGTTCGAGACAAGTTCAGTAACTTTTTTCAACAGACTTTTTTGGAAGATGATAACTTTTCTGTAACCCTTCGCTTTACAATTTAATTCCAAGGTTTCAGATTATTATATACCATTGTGTGTCTGACACTCTAAATACGCATCAATGGAAAATAATGTAACGTGGCCACGTTGCTACTGCATAGATTCATTTGTGTGGGGAAGTTAAAAATAATCAAGTTTCACGGCCGGAACCTATGACGTCTCCGAGACGTCTTTTTAGGACATGTGGTTAACTTAAATTTTATATTTGGCTCTTCGGTGCATCATCTGGTCTTATACAGAAAATAAAAGCAGCAGAGTCACACAAGCTCAGATAAAATTCAAGAAAAATTCAAGATTCTAGATGGGAAAAATATATATTTTCAGTTTATTTTAACCTTTAACTACCCGCGCTGGTGTAAAAAGTACACGAATATTTCGTGAAAATTCAGGGCGCGGGTAGTTAAAGGTTAAGTTTTACAAACCCTTATCGATTCTTTAATTTCTTAATTCTCGACTCCCTTTATTCTATCCGGCGTGTTGTTGTTGCTAGAAACAACAAACTGTGCGCGATACAACAACGATCTCTATCCGTTCTACCTCAATCGGGTTGCGTAAATATTAGCATAACACAGTAAAATTACAATGTTCAAGAACCAATATCCCCCTCACGGGGATTCAACCGGTCATCCGAAACATCTGCCGCATCGAATCAAGCAAGAAAGATTCGTGTTAGAGAACCACGTCTCCTCTCTCTCTCTCCCTCTTTCTCGGTCTCTTTATCGAGGATTTAAAAAAATCTTCGAGGTCGTTAACGTCGGCCGAATAAGCCGCAAGAGGTTATTTTTGTTTCACCGCTCACGTTTTTATTCGCCATCGGGAAACGCCTTCCGGGAATACTTTTCCCCGTTGCACGCTATACTTTGAACGGATGCCAATTTCTGATTCTCGTGCTTCTGAAATGCCAATTTTCGATCCGAGCAGCTTTGATCTTTTGCATACGTATTATTTACTGTTCTCTGCTCAACATGAACCTGCGTTAAATTTCTTTTATGGTACTCACCAGGGTTGTTCCAAATATTTAAAAAAAAATCTGTGCAAAGTTTGAGCTCGATCCAAAATAAGAACCACCCTAGTATTGCATATTAATTTTTGAAAATGGGTTGGATGCAGCAATGTACTTAAGGCATTGTAGTTCTTTTAGGTTTAGTTCTTGTCGACTGAAAAAAATATGTTTGGGTATCTCAATGGTGCAGTGAAATGGTATTAAAGTTGCAAGAGGATTGGTTCAACACGTTTCATATAATAAATCCGGAAAGATGTCCTCTTGGAACGTCGGATTGGATATCGCTCGGGCGGTCACGCGCAAAAATCCGCTTCTTCGACTTGTACGCGCGGCGTCTCGACGAGGATGCGTGACTTGATGCACGCGTGTATGCGTACGCATATGAAATTGCCAAGGCACGAAGCTTAGACGGGCGAAAAAGGAAGTCGAGTGTCGACGGAATGCGACGCCGGTATGCCGTCGTTCTCTCTCTCTCTCTCCCTCTCTCTTTCCCTCTCTTCGTCTCGCTTGTGCACGCCGCCGCTTTATTTGCTTTGCCGGCGCCTGTTGCTCTTAATTGAATCCCGTTTCGCGCGGCTGCCCGGGAAAATTGCAGCTTTTCCTTTTTCGAGCTGTCGGGGAAATTTGATATTCCCCTTATTGGCTGCGAAAATCTGTGCACCGTGGCGCGCGCCGTTCAAAATTCCTTTGTCCCCTCGTACCCGAATGAAAGCTGAATGAAAAATCTTTCCGATCTGGAAAAAAGAGGCAGTCTCTGTTTTTTCCCCCTCTTCCCGGTATCGCAGAACTCGTCTCGAGTGTCCTCCACCTGGAAGTTTTCGGGGGACTCGTCGATCACATTTTTCCTCGTTTCCCTGACAGAGCACGGCTTCCCCTAGTCTTCAGTCATCGATCAGGACTCGAAACTTCCGAAGCACTTTAATAAATCCCCGCGTTTAACCCTCGGCGAACGGCACACGGGTCAGAATGAGACCCGATGTGAAAGTTTATTACACGTATTTTCTGGAAGGTTTGAAATTTATAACACTCGAAAGCTGCATAAGCATTCTATATTAACGAGAAAAAGAATGAGTGAATAACAAATCTACGTAAATATTCGTACAGCACTTACCACAACTCTGATGTAGATATTTGAAGAATCTATGAAGATGTAAGATTTTATATAAAACACATGTGTACACGTGTTTCTGGAATCATAAGCGTAGATTTCAGAAAATTTGGATAGTAGACATATAATAATGCGTTGAATAGAAAGAAATTCGATTTTCAGATTTCACATTTGATGTGCGTTCTCATGGCCACCGAGAGGCCATCTAAAATAGACAAACCCCTTGACGAATATATTTATAATTTTCGACACAGAGATTTATTCAAGCTGAAACTTCTCACATCAGTATCACATAGGGCGACATGTCTATAATAAAACAACGAGAAGGCTATCAAACTGTTGCGCGTTGAAGAGGAGAAAAATTAGAAACATTCAAACTGTCGGCCACTTTAAGTTTGTAAATGTTACGTCGAACACATTGAAAAATCTTTTTACGAATTCCTAGGAACCTAAGACTCTCTCTCTCTCTCTCTCTCTCTCTCTCTCTTAGCAATATTTAATGCAGTAGAGCCACATTTATCCGAACAGGCTCAGTGTCAATTGTATTGACAATGAGTGTATCAGATTACCAAGCTTCTATCAACTGAACTATAGCAAAGAAATGCAAGTAGATTAGACTCTTCAGTTGCTGAAGCTGCATTGTGCACCATCATGCGACGAGTTTAGCGGATGAAGGGGTTTGTGACGAATTTGGGGGACGGATGGGGATCGCCATAGAAGAGACGGCCAGCCGATGTTCTCGTTTATTTCAAATCAGATCCCCGCGAGGTCCTTCCTCGGTTATGAATGAGGCTCAAAGGCGTTGTTCGAGGAGCTCGCGAGCTTGTGAAGGGGCCCGTGCCCCCTTTTGGGCTCGGCGAGCAAACACACGGGATTATTAAACCGTCTACGCGGCACCGAGACGTTTCATCTTTGATTGGCCTCGACGTAATGGGAATACCCGTTCGATTCGAAGTTCGGCCGAGGGTGATACGCACACCGCGCCTTGCTTCGGCTTCCCAATGTACACACTGTAGGGCCTGATCTTTCCCTCGGCACACACCGGTTGCCTTTAATATTACCACTGTGTTCGATACTGATGAGAGCTTTAATTATGCAATTCGGGGTGCCGTGGAACTGGGTTCGGCCGCGTGTAATTACGTGTCTCGCCCGACCGACCTATCTACGTTCCATACAGTTTTTAATACGACAGAAATGCGCGATTTTCTGGGTTCAACTGGAACTGTTTTATGAGAATCTACAGGACCCAGAGCTCAAAATAATTTTTTACGTAATATCGAAGTTGTTAAACCCTTTGAAGACTACTATCGAGATTTAAGGGGTTACGCCACCCTGAGGCGGCTGAAATGACATCAAAGTTTACGGATTTTCTTCTCCAACAGTGTGAATGTGACAATTATTTTATCACGATACATGGTTAGGGCATACATTGAAGGATATACAGGCCACCTAAATATCTCCTTTATTTTTAATGGCACAAAAGAATATTTATGGCACAATTTAAATGGCATCGAAAGAAGAATATCATAGAAAAACAATTTTTTTTTGTCCGGTTATTTTTTCAGTTTTTTCAAGGTCATCGTTATTTTTTATCGGGAGAACTTATTCTTTTTTATTCCATCCTTTCAATGACTGAAGCATATTCAAATTTATTTTTTCAGCCGTTATAAGATGGAATAGAAATAAATATTAGTTTTCCCGATAAAAAAATAACGATGACCTTGAAGAAACTATGAAAAAATAACCGCACAAAAGAAATTGTTCTCCTATGATATTCCTCCTTCGATATCATTTAAATTGTGCCATAAATATTTTTTGTCCCACTAAAAATAAAGGAGTTATTTAGGTGGCCTCCTTCAGCTGAGACATCCTGTATAATATAAATTTTATACAAAAATATTAAAAAATGGCAGAGTTATCTCGTCACGCAACACTCCTCCGTCATGCGCGCAGACGTTGTGATTCCGCAGGCCACGATTATCAGAAACAAAACAAGTAATGATTTTATTGTTCCTTAATAAATTGCCTATCGTGTAGCGTAGAGGTTTTAAGAAAAAATCATTTTTGTAGAAATGCAAGAAATCTGAGAATGAACATTCAATTTTTATAAGAAAAATCAAACTTTAAACGATTGTTATAAACAATTGGGATATCGTATTAAAAAATTCCTACGCTACACGATAGAGAATGTTATTAGAATTATGTGTATCAAATTTAAAGTAAATCGGACGCATAGTTTCCGAGATTTTACTTACACCACTTCTAAAAATGTAGTTCAGAGAAAAACGCAAAAGAAGAAAAAGAGCGACTTGGAAACGCCACCTACTTGCTCGGAAACGGCGACTGCCGCACGAACTTCTAAGTATTGTAACTTCGCTATTTTTGGGAGCTGTTGCGCATCTACCATGGTTTAAATTATTACCTGAACTCTAAATTAAAGGAAAATTTAAAAAGAAAATCGATTTTTTTTAAATCTCAGGGTTGCGTAACTCCTTAACCATTGACTACCTCCATGAGTAGGCCCCAGCTAAATTCCAAACAGGTTAAAAGACACCTTTTCCTTGGATCCTCAGAGCCAACTTCATCCCAACAAATATGCCCAACTGGCATCCACCATAGGAGAAGAACGTTATCGGGAACAATCGTCAGAGTCCCCTAACAATAATCAGGAATGCGATCGGCGATAGGCAGTTGGCAGTCTCGTGACGCGTCGAAGGGTCTCCATAAATCATCGTTGACGGGGTACGCGTTCGACAAGGTAACCGTGGAAGATTTCGGGGGTGCGCAAAGAGCAAGGATCGCCGAAAAGAACAACGGGGCTTTCAAGGGAATTGGAGTGGCCACCGATAGGTCGGTTTGGCGATGAGGAAAAAACGCGAGAAGGCACCGACGAAGCAAGAGAGCCGTCCAATCCATTAGGAATGGGACAACGAGAGCGTGGCGGCTCGCCTTGCAAATATTTGCTACATAAATCCGGCTGGCGAAAACGATCGTCGGAGCTCGACCCCCGCGGCGCTCGACATTCCTCTTCGCTCCTCGTACCTTCTTCCGAGGATCCTGCACACGCCAGGCTCTCCGGGCGAATCCTGCTGGGAACAACTTCGAGAACCGACAACGAATGGAAACACGAATATCGGGTTACAGCCGCGAAACACAACGGAAGCCGTACCAATTTGCATACGAGCCAGTCCCCTTTCCTTTCGCGCCCCCGCGAAAAAGTGTCTGCGACGCGACACCACGCGACGCCGTCTGACAGCAGGTACGGCTGCAGTTTGAAACACGGACTGCTGTGACACTGTTTACTGTTATCGATTATTGCTCGTTCACTGGGTCAATTACGAATTCCGGCCGGGTAATTTGACCGTGAGAGACCGCGAACGCAAACATCGACGAACCCACCGCGTTCAGTCACTACTCGTAATTGTGGCCGCTTTAATCATCGCGCGAACCTTGCTTGTTGTGAACCGCTAATTGCAAGCAGTTTCCTTCAAACCTCTTCGCAGGCCTCAACATCTTTCTCTAGACGACTGGCTGTAGAATCTTATTACTTTATAGGGTATAACTGTACCATTTATTTTAATATTATTCCTAATTTGTCATGAAATAATAATTTGCGTAAACATTTTATTTATTACCACGCTTATATTAGCTTTTGCCGAGTTGACGATGTTGTCGTTGTCGTTGTATGCTTCAAATCTTGTAATCGAATTTTAAACCACTTCCCCATGAGCTAGAGATTTGAAACTTTTAACGTAGCTCAGAACTGGATGACAATGCAATATTAAAAAACAAATTTTTAAAAAACTGTGCGTCTAGTACGTCATCGAGTTCAGCGATCCCCACTCCGCGTGCCAGCTCTCCCTACTCCGCTACGTGTTCCCACTAAGACTCACCCCACTCCACTTCGCACCAAAGGAGCTCAGTGTGGTTATGGTGTTCCGTTCATTCAGTTCCATTTCGTGCAATTTCGGACTCCATCAAGAGGCGTGTCGTCTCTCGGAGTCATCCCCTCATTCTATGTCGCGTATTTCCATATCTTGCGTTTCTATATCTTACTATTTCGTACCAGTATTACTATATCTTGCATATCGTTCCATTTAAAAAAGACTAAAAAGTAGAAAATAAAAAAATATATAAAGAAAGGCTGCCCTATTTCAGCGTCTAGCATAAATAATAAATAAAATGCTTACATATATTATTATTTCATGACAAATTAGGAATAATATTAAAATAAATGGCACAGTTATACCCCATAAAGTAATAAAAACATATATAAAAAAAACTTTTTAAAAACCATGCTTATATTAAAACGCACTGAAAAGAAGAAAATAATCTTTTTAGACATTGGTGACTATAAATAAAAACGTGGAGCGCCCACCAAGATTACGTCAATATAGTTTAGCGCTCCACGCTTTTATTTATAGTCACCAATGTCTAAAAACATTATTTTCTGCTTCTTAGTGCATATTAATATGAGCGTAGTTTTAAAAAATTTTTTTAGATATTTTTTTATTACTTTATAGGGTAACGGTGTTAAATAATAATATGTCTACTCTACTCTAGACATCACAAATATGTACCAAAGGAATTCCTGAAGTCCCAGCCACGCAGGTACAAAATCCTCCACCTGCCCAGTACCCAGATACCTGGCCTGAGGACCATTCTCTCATCTTTCACATGCATCTTGAGTGATCCTCCTAACCACCTGAACATCAGACAAACTCAGACCTCTAGCTCAAGCCTAAGTAGATCGGTACAAGTCGGTTTCCTCCGCAAGAAAAAGGGGGGGGGGGTAACTCGATTCCGAAAGTTGCTCGACACCGTGGAACGCGCGTCGCGTTCCAACCGGGGAATTTGCACGGCAAATAAGCGGCTCGGCCATCGCGTGTACATAGCGTGCTCGGAGAAGTACAAAGAGAGGCACGGAAACGGGAAAAGAAAATCATTCGATTCCCCGTCGTCGGTTCTCCGGAGTTCTCCGCACCGTGCCGCTCCCTGCACCGTTCCGCACCGTTCTACACCTTTCCGCGCCCCTTCCGCTCCCCCTCCCGCGCCGTTTTCGTGTACCCTTCATTCCCCCAGCGTCAGACGACCTTCAATTTCCGGCGGACGAGAGCAGAAAGCCCGTTTGCACGATACCCACGGCAGGCAGTTCGCCTCGAAACGATGCCTCGGTTGCTAACAGCTACAGAACGCTGGCTAATTGCGCGAGTCAGGGACGCGCGATGCCTAGGACGGGGCTAAATTAATTTCGAACTTAATTGCGCCCGTCCGAATCGGATACCCGACGGCCGGTTAATTGATTCCGCGAGGATTCGTTAGCTTTTTCCGGACCTGCGGCAGAACTGCCTATCCTCGCGATTCTGACATCCCGATCCGACAAGCGAATCGTGCTTTCAACGGGAATGAATTATTATTAACCTCTTCGGTGAGGTAAGAATTTTTAAAAGAATTGTGTGTCGTGACTCGTTTTCTCAATTGAAGCTAACATCCTTTCGAAGTATACACTACCGGCCAAAAGTCACCTGCTGATTTCTGTAAATATCGTATATACCGATAAATTTTGAAATGGTCCATCGATATTATATCAAATATTCTTATCTAAATATTACTTATGTTACAAATATTACTTGTATATTAATTTAGAATTAAAGTTTCTAAACAGATTTCAGCAATTTCTTATGTCTATAATGCTCTTGCATAGTTTATATACCCAGTGTGAGACAATGCTCGGAATGCACTTTTCTAAAGAGACATGTTTTGCAACTTCTACAAGCAGCATGGAAAATCATCAAATCAGAAACATTCGTGAAATTAATTGCCAGGATGCGCTGAATATGTCAGGTTGTCATTAAAAGTAAAAACGGCTTATTAATGAAAGAGCAAATAGAAGAAAAATACGCGTATTCCTTGGTAAATAAAAAAAAAATAATACAAAATGTAAAACATACCACTCCCAAGTATTTTGACAAATAAATCTTCCTTGGTTGCTCTAAGGGCATTCAGTTTCTCTGATAAAGTTCCGAAGTGTTCAAAAATTGTCTCCCGTTTTAAAAACTTTTTGCACGACCATTCTTGTATGAACAGTAATGCTGGTAAAATATCAGATGTTCGTGACTTTGGGAGGTAAAAAATATCCTATATACAAGATACTACGTACAAAAGTTCTCATTGCTTTTAGAATCATAAAACAGCTGTAGAAACATCCAGCGAATTTTTTTTGGCAAATCCAATACGTTTCAGAGCGTCGCCCGTTCATGTAAACATCTGGTTTGTTCGAGGTAGCGCGCGTTTTTCGCATAAACAGTTGCATTTCCCTGCGAAATAAGGGGACCGAAGACTGACGGGTATGTCGTGTATATCGAGACGGTTAATTAATTAAAAAGCACACACGGCCCCAAGCGGTGATTCGCTCGAAACAGCCAATTACGGATATTGGAGAATAATGACGGCAACGAAGGGAGAGCTGTCGGCCGCTGTTACTCAATTAGCAACAATTATGATGCCGGGAAACAATAACGCGCGCGCCTCCCTGGTCGCCGGGAATCTGTCCGCCGCGCCGAGCGAGAACACAACGAGTGAAAACGCGTCGACGGGAATATCGAGGACGTACGGGGGTTTGGGGCGTCGATCGACGTCATTGTGAAATGCATAATTACAAAAAAAGCATTTTCGCCATTCTCTGCGATTCATTCTCTGCCGGGAAAACGGCAATCGATGTCGACGCGCCGCACCGCGCGGATCGAGATGGACAAACACGGGCCGAATGAAAGGAAAATGAGCGTCGCTTGGCCATTGTGGCGGAAAATAGAATGAGGAAGACCGAACAGTTTTGATAATCACGTTCCGTTTTCTATTAAACTTTGTCATAGCTCTCCCGCTCGCTGCTTCGAATAATTTTATCAAACAACCTCGTCATTTCTGATGTCTGTTCGAAAAGGTTTCGTTACGAGCGGTCCATGCAATAACAATAGTTAATAAACAAATCCTGAAATTTGTTTATAAGAGACTATCAAGAGACGATTATATTGACTTCGATTTAGAGTTAACGGACATTCACTTGTATTATTATTGTATTAATATATTCTCATTGTGTTATTACTGTATTCTATATTATTGTATTCGCTTACATTATTCCTGTAAAGCGAAATAAACCCAGAAGGGTTTAAAATGCTTATAAATAAAAAAAAATATTGACTTCGCAAAGAAAGATTCTGGACATTATAAGCTTCGTGAAGTTCGAGACATTTTGAATAACGTGGCAAGAAATCATGACAATTCCTTCGCGAAAACTAAAGTTTTCTTCCTCGACAAAATTGAATGAAATTTTCGACGCAAAGTCGGTAAAGTCGTACTCCGCAACAACCGAAGACAGCCGAAGAAAAACAAGAATTTAAGTTCCCCGGAACAAAGTTGGTTTCTAATCCACGGCGAAAACAGCGAAAAAGAAGCGACGGGGTTGGAAAAATTGAAAGACGTGCAGGCTGAGTGAACGCGCAAAAGAAAAAAAAAAGAACGAAGAAGTCTCAGCGGTGAGGTAACGACGGAGGGAGCTGCAAAAGAAGCAAAACAGGTGACGGGGGGCGAAGGGGTGTATAAAAATTAAAAGTCGATAGTTAGACAAAACTAAACGAGAGACGGCGGGATAAAAAGTCGTGGCTCGGAAGACGGGGCGGCGCGCGACGGAATAAAAGAAGAAACGCAGAAGAAAGGAGACGCGAGAAGGAAAGTAAAAAAGGAGGAGGAGCAGAGGGAAAAAGAAACGAGGGAGAGGATGGAGGTCGCTTGTGCCTGGCAGTACGTCGAAAAAAGAGGGTCGGGATAAATGAGTTAAGTTAGAGCGACAGAAAGGGGCCAACCTCTACCAGGCGCCGTGTCTGTCCAGATTGCAGCTCGTGGACGGAAGAGGAAGAGAGCGAAACGAGAATCGCGGAACAATAATGCTTAGAGCGCCGACTACGATTAAAGTATTTCCCTTTCACGCCGGAATAAGTAAGGCGCGTAGCCTTTTTTCCTCTCCTAGCCGGTAATTCGATTTTGAAAATGAAAAGGCTCGACACCGGTGCGCCTCGATATTTCATCGGTGCCTTCTCCTCGTCTCTCTCATCTCTCATCCCCCAGCGATATCTTAAGGATAAATCTCGTTTGCGAATTGTATCCTTTCTGCCTTTGCAGAGCCAGCCAGCCAGTCGGGGCCGACTTATTTTTCCATTTCCGACTTCTCCGCGTCCGGGCAAATGAAATAATTCGGATCAAAGCACGTTTAAGGCGTATCCGCGAGATATCCGAGACGAACGCTTCTTCTCTCGCGAATCTCTCAGATTTGATCTCGCGAACTTCCCGAGCGTAGCTGGATCACTGGTTATTTCAACCTGATTATTAGACTGCGGATTTTATGCGTTTATAACGAAAATTGACACGTACAATTTAAAGCAGTGGACGAATTAAGAAGTCTTAAGGACATCACTGTATTAATTTCAGCTCGATAGCATAATTAAAAGAAGAATACAATTTTTATTTGGCTCCTGTGTCCTGCAGGCAATGCAAACATTTTTTATTTTGCATCAAGATCCGCAGTCTACTGATTATTAAGAAAAGTTATTCTTGATTTTATGCATTTATGTAAAAATCGAACAGGTGTAATGTAAAGCAGTAGGCAGGTTAAAAGAATTTGAAAATATCCAATCCCTCTGTCTAACAATTTTCAGGAAATTTAGATGAAGTGTTGCAAAGTAGAGTGAGCACATCGATGATTTAAGTGTCGTGTCGCATTTTAGAGTTCTAACTATAGTAGGAGCATATACTAGCGAAGGTACCAAAACAGTGAGATGATTCAACCTGGTCAAGAGTATATTACTGACACGAGAGTACGGATACCCGACACTCTGAACGTAAATTACTATAGCTATGTTATTTGAAATAACCATGTCACCTGACATGAAATAAGCGAGCCGACGAAGCACGCGTCGCGTCGCACGCAATCGAAAATCGCATCTACTATAACCGCGACAAATGACAGCCGACCTACAGCTTCCGGAGGCCAGGAATCTGACTTTAAAATGAAGACGTCTCCGCCCCCCGGAGAGAGACGGCGTGCTCTCTCTTCTCCGAAGATCACCCGGCCGACACTTTTCGGCTCCTCTTTCAACGCGGCTCTTCCCCGGAATAATACAATCCGGAAAGCCGAGCAGACACTTCCTGACGCGTATTGTTTTACACCGACACGGACGAAACTGCTCTTCCGCTTTCGAACACGTTCCGCCCCCGCACTGCTAGTTCCAGTATAAAGCCGCCGAGCGTCTTCTTCTACATAATCGTGTAGGTCCTACATTAGGGTGTAGGCTAAAATTGTTCCACATTTCATGAAGAAATCTAAAATTTTAGATCAATCGGAAGACGTATAGCTAACAATAGGGAAGAACCCCAAGTGTCCGACTTCGATTTTGATAATTTTTTGTGAGACGATGGTATATGGATCCCTAATGATGTATGCAAAATATTAGCTGTAGTTACTCAATAGTTTTAAAGATATGAACAATTAAACTTTCATACCTTCTTGATATACCATGATCTGCTGCTTAATTGTTTATATCTTTAAAACTATTGAGTAACTACACCTAATATTTTTCAGACATCATTAGGGATCCATATACCATCGTCTCACAAAAGATTATCAAAATCGAAGTCGGACACTTGGGGTCCTTTCCTTGTCAGATCCATCGTAATTAACATTGTAGGTACACAAAAATTCTCTGGTGTACAAAGTTGAATTTTTCTTCTGGTGATAAGAAAAATGTGTCGGTAACATTTTTCTACATTTCACATTTCGACCACCATACCGCCTCGCAGATTCCTCGCGCGCCTTCGGATTCGCGTGGTTCATTCCCGGCGTTCCTCCGGCGTCGGCCAATTAATCGCGCCTCGGTCCGAGGGGGAAAAAAGAAGAAAAAAATAAAAAAGGAAAAGAAGAATCCAGGTCGCGGGTTCGAAGGTTCGTGTTAATGGCTAGCGCCTCGAGTCGGCTCGTTAATGGCGCGGCGCCCTAAATCCCGAGCAATTATTTGTCTTCGGGCCGCGAAGCGCGAATCAGAGATAACGCGTCGAACAAACAGTCCTCTCTCTCGAGACACGGAGAAACTCAGTCAGCCACCGGCTAAGCCAAACCGCAGTCGACGGTAAACCGTCGACGCTGTTTTACCGGGATGACCTTTGTCCAGAATTGGATGCACGGTAAACACGGATTAGAACGGAGGCTAAGGTCTGCCGTATAATGTAGCCTGAGCTGGTAAAATTAATGTTATTTAGTCTCGGCCCAGTGAGCACGGTGTTATTTAGTCTGATGCTTTTCAGGTTCAGGAAGGTGTGGGCGTGTGACTTAATGCCTGTTTGATAGAGTTTACACGTCGGATTGTTTGGATTTGGTAGTATCTAGACTAACGCCCGTCCGAGTTTAGCATATCGTGGCTCTGCGGCTTAATCTGGCCGGAATATTTCCTTGACCTAAGAAAGTTCTAGTTCAGTAGCTGTGGATCCTGGACCTGCCCTAATCCTGGATCAAGACTCCCACCGGAGTGGTAAGGAGTGATACGAAATTCGAAAAAAGGTCTAGCTGTCAAATCTTGAGACGATGGAGTTCAGTTATGATCAATTTTGTGCAATTTACACTGTGATCAGTACCTTTGCTACTCATCGATCTCAATCAGCCTTAACATCGCCATCCTGTGATTTGGAAATTGAGTTCTGTTCATCAGTCCCTCTTTGTCTTCGATTCCCACACTGATGTAACTACTTGCCAAGTGTGCCACCACCTGGGAAACTCCCAAAAATTCAAGTTTCACACTTGCCAAACTAGGTACAACGCGTGTACGCCACTCAGCAAGCTGAGGAGCCCTTGGCCGCACCCTAGCGAACCAAAACACAGCGTCGGTACTTGCCACATCCCCCTAGTGTCTACAGTCAACGGCTTCTTGCCTTAGCACCCTCTACCAAGCGAACACCCTTCGGGATGGTAGTTTATACTCCACGCAACCGAGGTTTAGCCGTTGGCGAGAGAAAACTGCTCGTAGCGCAATTAAAGTTGTTACACTGTAATCAAATCGGTGATTAATATACAGGGTGCTCGTGGCTTCCCTCCTGTAGTTGAACTCGGCAACCGGTAGTGTATAGGTTCACCCTTGTTCATGCTCTTCCGCCCTCTTGGAAAGGGATAGGTTCGCACGTGACTCATCGGAAAGGGATAGGTGTGCACGTGCGCACGCACATTTTAATTCGAGCACCGGACCAGCGGCGGCTTGCTTTATTATGCGTGCGGCCAGGCATACCTCTATCCCAGGTACCGTGGAAAAGTGCGTGCCCGGACCCAGAGAGCACTGCGAAACGAGAACGTGCCGATGGCTCGGTCTCACGCGAACACGCGGAAACTTCCCTAACGAACCCATCCCGCGAGTATTATCGCGTCGGCTGCGTTTCCACGAAGATCCGACTCCACAGGCCAGAAGCAATTGCCTGCTATAATAGTCACTTCGCCGCGATTAGCGTGATCATCGCAGCGCGGACCTTCGCCGAGACACGCTCGACTTTTCCGCCACAATCATTCTCTGCAAAAACGAACGCTCGGTATTTCTGACGCTGTATACCATTTTTAGATTCCGAACTTCTATATTGAAAATAAAACTGAATACCTTCGCTGCTTTTTACAGCTGTACGAAGATAAAGACATTGAAGAACCTTAGTACATATGTTTACTACAAGTCTCACTTGTGATAAACGTATTCTGCTTTCACATTTCAAATCTTATATGTTTTTCCTGTCCGTGACCTTGAATGACCTTGAATAATTATAGTCACTAAAATCGTTATGAAAGGAACTATCATTGTAGGTGTTTAAAAAAATGAAGGTGACATTGAAATCTCTAAAAAAAATGATAAAAACAAACATTTTTTGGTATCGTGTGAGCCCCATTTTATCATTCAAGTTTGTCCTCAAGATATTTAATGTATCTTTGAAAACAACGAAGATATTTGAGGCACAAACGTTAGATGACTCACCCTTTATATCAGGCATGGGCATTTTTGTCCCAATTGAGACAAGACCGACCCCATCGTAGCGCCCACTGTCCCCCACCAGCATCCGTCGTTACTATGAAGGAAGAACGCGCTTTGTCCATCGCAAGCAGTGCCCAAGCCTCGTGCATCGGAGCCGCGAGGAGCGCCACCAAAAGGAAGTTTGGAGGGGGAAGCAAGCATTTGTGGGGCCCCAATTGTGCCCAACACTGCCTTATGGCATTTACGGCAAGAATCATTTGCACGAAGATCAAGAAATGAACAACAGTTTAAAAAATCATCCCTAACTAATTCATTAACGCAAGCTCTGACGAACAGTGTGTAACTAACAATTCTTTACTGCGATTTATTATTTAAGAGAGCTATTTATTTAAATCTCTACCCTACTACATATTAAGTTGGCGAAATTTCAGAAATGTAAGGATTGCGACTGAGTTGTCTTTGAATTGTACTACTGTTTTGGAGTTGTGAAAATAGTGAAAATTCTGGAACTTTAAAATTTTCGGTCGTCTGAATTTTCGTTGAGTTGTACTACTGAAATTCGTGCCACCTCATTCCCCTGATACAAAACTCAATTTTCGAGATTTTCGAAAATTTTCGACCGTCTGACTTGTCGTTGAGTTGCATTACTGAAATTCGTGCCACCTCTTTGGATATCATGTTCTCCTAATACAAATTCGATTTTCGAGGTTTTCGAAAATTATCGACAATTTTTGGGCGTCTGACTTGTCGTTGAGTTGCACTACTAAATTTCGTGCCACGAATTTCTCAATCCAAGTACATCTCAACCACAAGTCAGCCGACCGAAAATTTTCAAGAATTTCGAGAATTGAGTTTTGTATTAGGAGAATATGATGTCGAAGGAGGTGGCACGAAATTCAGTAATGCAACTCAACGACAAGTCAGACAGTCGAAAATCAACGAAAATTGTCGAAAATTGCCGAATTGACTCAACGATAATCGAGGCGTCACAAAAGTGTAGAAGGCAAGAAAAAGGAGGGTGTGCAAAGGAAAATAACTATTTTACTACAAAATAGTGGTTGTACAAAAGTTTATTGCACACTTATACAAGTACAATACATTAAAAATAAAAAAGGCATGTTTAAAATTAAAACTAACAAACTTAAAACGTATAGGAGGATTTAATAAACAAACTACCATGTTCAATATATTTTTTATTGTATATTAACAACGTATTGGTTGTCGATTTGTATAATAAATAATTGTATCTGTGTCGCACGATCCTCTTCTCGTTGTCTTATATTACAATTTACTTATATTACAAAGTGTCATTATGAAGATATCTTTGGACGGAAACAGTTAGAACATGTAACTTACAGACGTAGGAACAGCTCAAGCATCGTCTTTTTGCCAGAAACAGCTATCCCGTTGGAAGACGCGGCGAACAAGGCGAACTTGGAGGAATTGTTAGTACTATTTCGAAGACCACAAAGTTTGAGGTTCCATTTGGAGAGTACTACGTTTCCGCTGTAGATTTAGAAGTCCGATAGTCCTTCTCAGATCGTGCAAACTTGTGGATGAAGTACATTTAAGCGCCACTTTGCTAGTGTAGTCACGCTCTCGAGCGGAATTAGAGGATACCTCGAAGCGTTTAAGCTTTAAAGTCATTTTTTTATGGGGACGAGGCGTTTGGAATGAAAAAAATCCCTGGGAACCAAGTCGGTTGGACAGTCATCGGATTAAGCTTGATACACTCGCGGTTTTACTTTGCTCGTTTCGTTTTAGTTTACCTTAACTTCGCTCTTAATCCTTTAATTGCTACCGCTTCGGGCTGTTTTTATTTTGGATCGGCCTTACGATTCTTTCTTGTTCGCGGTGCTTTCTGACTCTATGTCGGCTGTATCTGTTATTTAAAATGTCTTGTTACTAATATTACATGTATACATGCAGGTTGATCAACACTGACTGATCATCTTGAAGAAATTCGTTTGCTTTTTATGATAGAAGAAGAAGAAGATATTAAATTAATATAAAAAGAATGAATAAGAAACAAGATATTAAAAGAACTTGAGAAAATCGATATATTATTCTGAATTTATTAAGATTATTAATAATAATGTTTATTTTGTAAAAGGATCGGCAGTCCAGTTGTTAATATCTAGAACTGTATATTCATTTTGGTAATTGTGCGACGTCATTCGATTCAGGAAACCGTTGTTCCTGGACGAGACAGAGAATCTCGTTGAAATGAACAAAACCAGCTGCGTATCCGGAAATGTCCATATTTCGCGCAGCGATCCATCACAGTCGAATCGGTTTTAGGGGAGCAATCCTTCGCGAGGAAGATTGAGCCGGCCTATCCGCGAAATCTCGCGTCTCTGGTAAATATTGATGTAACAGCCCGGTGCTATCTGAATATTGCGATCGATCTATCGCAGAACGGGGCAAACATCATTGCGCAAACACAGACTTTCCGCGTACGTTTGCGTACCTATACGCAACTATACGCAGGCGCGCACTTGTATTAATTCCATAATGGAAAGACACGTAATTAATCCGGTGACTGCGGTCACTCGTGCGCCAACGGGGAACAAGTCCCGGCCAGCGACGCCGCCGACAAGTCCGGTTGTTGCGAATCGCCGAAACGCGTCGGCAAACACCGACGCGAATTTTTTCCGGCAGAATTCGTTACGCGCCGCGTTAAACATCGTTCGCGCTTCGGGAATCCCGTCACGCGGTCCGGACAGGAATAACAGCGAAGAAACTTTTACTCTTCCCCTCGTTTAGTCGCTTTCGATGCTACCTGCCGCGAACTGTCCACGCAAAAACCAAGCCAGATCGAGATCGAAGCTTCGCTTTTCATCCGTACGTTTGCTAAAAACCGGTACACAAAATATTCTACCATCGGCGCACAGTGGTCCGGGCGGCCAATCTAGCAGTTCATTGGGTAAAAAATGACTTGTCTCATATCGGTATTTAATGCATCTACTTTAATGAATTACTTTCGAAATGTTTAGCCTTGCCGAAAATATCGATATTACTGCACAATTTAATAAAAATTATAATTAGTACCAGCATTTAAAAATGAACACAATAGAAAAAATTACTAATTTTCTTTTGCGAACCCTGCAGAACCTATATTTAATATTTCAAAAAAAGTTTTTCTAAATTAAGAGCATTCTTTCACCATGAAAATGCATACCTCAAGTTTGGAATTATAGTTTTTCTCCAGGCTGTTTTGGCATCATTTAGGAGACTGAAAAAGGGACAAATGCTACTTTCGTACATTTCTCAAGTTTAAATAATTTTAGTGGCATCGAGAAATTTTTTTATGGACTGAAACTACTGCAGAGTTAAAGATGGAAGTCTCCCCTTCATAATGACCTCTTTAAACTTGATGTACGATTTTTTCCACTTCGTTTTATTCGACTTCATGTGCCACTGTGTAACCTACTGTAACAATTTAACTACCGGAACCGTCAAAATGATGGACTTCGTGTTCTACGGTTTGCGAGATAATAAAAATGCTTTTCTAAGAATTTGCTGAATAAATTTTTTTACTAGAGCGTATAATAGCGCTTAATAAGGATCGCACGAAATCTACATAAATACAGCCTTGTTCTTTCTGTAAAGCAGTAATGTAAACTAGTATAACATTGATTTCACGGGATAAATCTCTTGGTAGACAATTCATAGAAGTCGCAGAAAGCGTCCATACAATTAAAAAATATTCAATACGGTAAAATGTACAAATGATTGGCACGCTAAGCCAAAATCGTAGTAAAAATCTTTTTATCTTTTTTTGAAATGTTTAAGCGAGCTTAACTTGCTATTATTATAAGCTAGTGTAGAGATTTTTCAGCAAAATCAAACAGTTTTACGAGCCATAAATCTCCTATTATAAAATATATTCAGTGAATAACAATCGTAAGAGACAAATAGGACAGTCATTGGCACATTTGCTAACAGTCATATGTGGAACTCTGTTATGAAAACTTACAACGTTGCTTTGAAATATACATAAGAAGCAATAAAAAATTATTTTCTATACCAGGGATTCTTAATATTTGCCGTTTAAATCAAAAGTGCCAGTAACTACTGCAGTGCCAGCGATATGTAGTAAATTTATAAGAAAAAATTAATGATCCCACGTAATCTTCGTTAAACCCAGCATCCAAAGTTGGTTTAGAATACATTTTCATGGTGGTGTTCAAGAGGATTAAGGAACGAGAAGAGCGTAAGCTCATTTTTTGGGATAAACACGAGCCTGATTGAGAACCTCGGGTAACTATCTTCTCGCTTTCGGCATCGTTGAGCGAGTAGGTGTCATAAGCGCGAAGGAAAAGGTGTTCCGCGACGAACGTCCATGATCGATCACCGTCTAATCTCTTTACCGGATAAACGTGTCTCCGTCTGATAACGAGATCCTTCTACGGAGTGTTTTATGGGTCCTCGGCGACCGTTCAATCGCGCCGGAACAAATTGCTCGTGCTCACTGAGCGGAAATCGCAATTTCAATTTCTTTTTCATTTTATCCATCTTTGTCTCAAAAATCTCAAAACTCAAGCGTCCCATTTCAAAGAACGTATCCCTAATTCTAATTCGTCTTACTTCACGAAAGAATATCCTCCTAAAAAACGATGCCTGTTCATGCAGAAATTGTTTGGGACTAAGGTACGATGCTTTTTAGCGACGACTTGGAGTACAGATATAGTGGAGCGGCGAAGATCGAGGATAGCAACGAGGTGAGCGGCAAAATCAAACCAATGTAATTAAGAGCAACGGTGTATGGTGGAGCGATGACGAGAGACAAAAATCAAAGCTCTCCTCTACGCTACGCTCACCTCTCCGCTCCACTATAATATCGTACTTACAGTCACCACTCGATGCCATATAGATATACCACACCGGGTGATTTTCGTGACGAGCGATCCAAGTATCGAGGGTCTCTCAGCCGCGAAGCAGATTTCCGAAGAGCAGCTTCGCAATTTAAATCTGCGAATCGCGCGTCGCGTTTCGCGCCAACGACCGGGCCCCCCTCCATTAAATATTAGTTTTGAATTCGACTCCGCAAATTCGTGAAACGCAGCCCCGCCGCGTTGGTCGAGCAAACGTGTGGCAATTGCGTTCCGGGCGGGGCGGAATGCGATTTCAATCTCGATTCTTCGAGCCCAGCCAGTGTACCTTTCCCGCTGGAAATTTCCGTCAAGATTAAAATTATATTTACACGGCCGGCAGCAGCGGGAACGGGACGATGGATTTTCGAGTCACGCGCGACTTTTTCCGTCCTGTGTACACACAGGGTTTTCTTGTCCCTCGTCTGACGAACCGTCGACGGTATCGCGCGTGGAGATCGCCGCGCCTCGGCCCCGAAAAATACCGTACATTCGGAGATCGCATCTTCTGTCGTCGGTAACTCGCCGAAAGTCCTTTGTACTTTCTCTCTCACACTCTCTCTCTCTCTCTCTCTCTCTCTCTCTCTCTCTCTGCTGTTTGCTTAAGATCAGCTTAAAATCCTTCGTGAATCTCGAAGGGTCCATAAATCATCCGACTGTCGGCGTCCCGGGGTCGAGCAATTAGGCCCGAGCCTCCGTTATCCGCCCGGCCCATCGGCTTCGTCCTTCCGGTTTAATCCTCGCGAAGCTTTCGAATACATTTTACTGAAACAATGAGGCAGACCATGCTAAGTCACTCAAGAACAACTATTGTGTGTCTGTTAAAGTTTCGTCTTGGAGCGATTTTTGTTTAATCTATGCGCGGGTGGACGCAAATGTCGGCATCACAAGCCTGAAAGCGTTAATATGGTCGCAAGCATCCGATAAGAGTTAATTTAGACTTCATTTTTTTAAATAATCAAAGATAACCAAGGGTGGTCGACGATAGGGAGTTGGTTGGTTACAAATCGCCAACATAGGGCCTACGACAAAAGTTTATGACAATTTGCCAACGAGTATCCAACGTTTGGCGTACAATTATTGTTGGCGGTAGGGCATCAAGCTGGGTATTAAGTTTTTTCTTTTTTTTCAAACTTTTACCGTGGAAATACTGTAAAAGAGAAGATCAGAATAATATGTTAGCGAGCTCTCAGTTGGCCGTTCATATTATAGTGACGATGGACCTTCGTTGGCCACGATCGTTCGCCCACCTACATAAAAAGGCGACATTTCTAACGTGTTGGAACAAAAAAAGTAAAGGTGGCGTTGGCGGCTTTGAGCGGGAAACGATAGTAGAGAAAGGACCACAAGATGGTAGATAGTTCTTCTCCCACAAGGCATTGTTCACTATTATTGTTAACTTAATATATAACCTGCTCTATTATAATAAAGTACTTATTCAAATGTTAATACACCGACACGTTTTTAAGTATCCATATCCTAACATAAATGCTACTAGGGTTTGTACATCCTACTATTATCAGAAGCAATGAAGAATTTGTGAAATCGAACAAATGGAGACCGGCGATACAGCGCAGGCCGCGACCACCGCGCGTAGTCCATTCAAAGTAGAGGATAGGGAGGTTTAACCGGTGGTTTCCGGAGTTGAACGAACACGCGACCTTCCCGGCACTCGCGATCCTGTCGGCCGCCACATTCCAGCGAGGCGATCAGGTTTATTAACGCGGAGAGTCTTATTTGCCCGGTGGGTGGTTCCGCGACTAGATTGCCGGTTAAGGGTTAACGACACAGCTGGCCGCTCCCTCCCCGCAGCGAATTGGCCTGGTCGCAGGTTATGGCATTGTCGTAGAGGGGTTCTCCATAGGTGCAAGCCGTGAGGGGGGTGGCGAAGGGGGACACACACACCTGGTGCAGGCGATGGTGGCGATGGTGGCGCGGTAGACCGACGGAATTCGATTAATCCCGTCGCAACGGAGGATCGATCGGTCCCTGGGTCGACTGGACCGGAGAATCGGAAACGCGCGACCCGCTCGCATAACGTTTAATTAATCCGCCGCGTGTGCACCCACCCCCACCCCCGCCCGCACCAGTACCCACCGCGCCGTCTGCTTAAAAGGAAGGAAGCGGAGTAGCTCCGTCGCTGTTTATTAGCGCCGAAGCTGCGCTACCCGGACCAATATGTTGCGGCGATCAAGCCGGCGCGCGCGGCGGCTCGTGTTTGTTTATCCCACATCAAAAGGACCGACGGTTAATCATCGCTTTCTCCCGCGCAACCACGTTTCCGCCGCGCGGAGACTCGCAATTCCGCGCGCAATTCCTCCGATACAAGTGCCTCCCGCCAAGTCTTCACCGCTGCCCCCGGCGGCGCAGCGCGCAGACGATATCCTCTATCTCCTCAGCTACCGGGATCAACCGTTTGGATCTCGATAAACTGGATCCCGATCAACGCAACCGACGGACCATCCGTGTGTACTCCAGTTTCATATACACACGTCGAGGAAAGTCAATGTTTGAGCTGCGATCTCCGCGGTTGCGGTCATCCCCCAGGAAGATGGACGCTTTGAGATTGATGCGGAGCACCAGACAACCATGCATTCGACCATCGCCGGTTTACGTTGAGACATGTCTTTACCAAAAGCGTTCGTTCCTCATTTCATTTTTCAGCACAGGGGTGAGAGAATTGTTTGATTATGTCTCAACTAGCTTTTTCCCGCGGCTTCGCTCGCACAGAAAACTGTTTAATGCCCTCGGAAATTAATATTGTTTCTCCATAAAACCTTTTAACCCCCCATTCACCCCTATAGAGTTTTAATTTTATGTCATGCCGCCATCTTAGATTTCAAGACCCCTTTTCACCCTCTTAGGGGATCAATTTTTTAAAATGCCGAAACAGGTGTTTGATTAATTATATCAAAGAGCATTAAGACCAAGTATGAAGTAAATCCGACTACGAACAAAGTATTCCTCATACAAACGTTGCAACCCCTTTTCATCCTCTCCGGGGGTTGAATTTTTTGAAATGCCGGAACAGGTGTTTGATTAATTATATCAAAGAGCAGTAAGACCACGTATGAAGTAAGTCCGACTACGAACAAAATATTCCTCATACAAACGTTGCAACCCCTTTTCAACCCCTCCGGGGTTGAATTTTTTTAAATGCCGGAATAGATGTTTCATTAATTATATCAAAGAGCATTGAGACCAAGTATGAAGTAAATCCGACTACGAACAAAGTATTCCTCATACAAACGTTGCAACCCCTTTTCATCCTCTCCGGGGGTTGAATTTTTTGAAATGCCGGAACAGGTGTTTGATTAATTATATCAAAGAGCATTAAGACCACGTATGAAGTAAGTCCGACTACGAACAAAGTATTCCTCATACAAACGTTGCAACCCCTTTTCACACCGTTGGGGGTTGAATTTCGAAATATCCTTTCTTAACCCTTGTATAGATCATAAAGGAAACCTCTGTGCAAAATTTCAGCTTTCTAGGTCCAAGGGTTTAGCCTGGGCGTTGATCAGTGAGTGAGTAAATGAGTCAGCACTGCATTTTTATATATAGAGATGATTTGTGTCATTTAACGACCAAATACCGAGATATATATCCGAACGTAATTATATATTATAGTTGATGAAATTTTACTTATCCTGCGGTGCACTAATGAAAAAAATTTTCCTGGGATATCATGAGAGAATATACCAGAGCACCGTTGTAAGCTTAATATTAATTATGGTCAAATTGGTTAATGGAAATCAATTTTACTCCGCAGTATTGGTCATGTTGCAGGATAATCAAATTTTATCCAAGTCTTCAAATATAACTACGTCAATGCAAATTGAATAATTATATCGGCGACCCCAATAGTTCACGTGATACCACAATTTCTTTCCATGATATTTATACCAACCTGATCACGAAATCGTTGTACGTTTTCCATACGTTTGCATCATCGAGATTTTTTGAAGGACTAGTAATTAAAGCTTCCACACCTGGTTTCAGAAACCAGCTGCGCAGCACGTGTTCAATATCGCCGCTTTTCACCGAGTAATCCACCGGTTCGGTGGTTTAACCTCGTGCAGATAATAGAGTCATTATTACTATTATCATCCTGATCGTTCCACATTCCAAGGATTAGCACCCGATCATACTCCATTAACCGACCACGCCCTGAACTATCCCAAATTCGTCCGTGTCCCGAAAAATCTCATCGACGTCAGTAGACGTCCTACTTCGGAAAGTTCATGAGTTCATCGCTAAATAGAGTGACGTGAAAAATGAAGGGCGTGGACCGTATTTGAGCGAATCCGCTGGGCTGAAACCCCGGTGGCCGAAATAGTCGACAGTCGAAAAGCCTTCGGTCTGACCGGTCTCGGTCCGGTTCGTTCGCCTCTCCGCTTCGGGTCGATTAATTAAAAATTACCCAGGAGTGCAATTAGCCCGAGCCGAATGGATCGATCGAGGAAATATAGTGAATTAATTAAAGCTGTTCGTGCGCGCACGAAGCGGAGACTAATCGCGCACCACCATCGCTGGCGAACATATAGTATAACACGTGTCCCCGTGGCTCGTCCGACAGATCGAAATTATCTTTCGCTCGTTCCGCGAGCGCGAATGGATTAAAGACGAATAACTCTCACTCCTTTTCTCTCTATCTCTCTGTTTTCCTATCTGTTAAGCGCTATGTATGTAAGGCGTTTTGACTTTATTTCAACACTTACTTTTCAAAGTTTCCCCAACTTATAAAAGTTTTTTTGCCGAAAACATTGTCTTCAGAAAATTGGCTATAACTTTTTATCCGTTAACGCCATCATTATACTTTCTGCAGCGAAAATTTCGCTGATACCTATACCTTTCCAACGATATAGATCTTCGTTTGCTTAATTCTCATCCTGTGAAATTTTACACAGCTGGGGAAAATTGTATTTTAAATAGCAAATAATAAGTATAATCCTATTTATTTTGAAGTATGTGTGTACAACTTTGAAAATAAAATATTTTATTTGATGCAGTAATTTTTGAAAATAAAATAATTTATTTGAGGCAGTAATTTTTGAAAATAGTATTTTATTCGAAGAATATTGCATATATTTGTATTTTGTGTTTATTTTCAATTTAAATTTAAAATATTATTGCTGACAATAATGGTTCCAATTCAATACATTTATGAGTGCAAATCGTTTCTTAACGATAAGATGGACTGTATGTTTATGCCGTGTCTCTTTCTCAGAGTATTATAGCAATGCAAAAGTTAAAATATTTTATTTCGTATTTCAGATTGTTAAAATAGAAATATTTTATTTTGTGGATCAGATTGTTAAAATAGAAATATTTTATTTTGAGGTTCAGATTGTTAAAATAGAAATATTTTATTTTCGAAATTGTATATCCTATATAAAATACTATTTTCTTTAAGCAAAATAAAATCTAAAATATTAAATGGTATTTCAAATATTTGTTTCGCCAAATAATGCCCACCTCCGAACCTTTACGACAGTCCCTCACCAAAAATTACCTCCAATTAACATTGTCTCCAAACGCAACTAATCAAATACGATGCGCATACCGATTGCCCCCCTCTTTTTCTTCATCTTTATCTGTCGAGTATCGACGAACTTCGTGTCGTCTTCGGCGGAGGCTAGACCGATGACCTGACCACCGTCAGGTAATTACCCGTCTTCTCCTTTCGGTCGCGTTCTTTCGCTCCCCTATCTTCCGGCGCGGCGGTTTTTGCACTGGATTCCTCTACCTGCCTCAATGTACCGTAAAAACTCATGACTCACCGGTAGATTTTCCCGCACGATGAAACGTTATCGTTCCGAGAGACGGCATCCTAACGGATACCACGGACGATTGCCAGGGTCGCGCCGACCCCAGTCCGGAAGTGCTTCGAGGCGATCGACCGTGGAAAAAATATACGATCAAACTTGAGAGCGTGATTTATTCCCCATTTCTAGCGAGATCTACGCTCGCTTCGCTCCGGAGAACCGCGAGGCTTCGCGGCTGTGTTTGTCAGCTTCCAGTCATCTTCCAGTCATCAAAATTGGAATAATCATTTTACCTTTGGATGGTGGTTCTGTTCGTACAATCTCAACAATTATTATCATTTATGATTAAAATGAGTGGATCCTATGTAAGACTGTAAAAATATTTAAGTATACACTATTATATTATTTCGGACTCATCAAGATTATTAAGCACGGAAATGAATATCTACAGTGGGTGTACAAAGTATTCGTACGCCTTTTAAAAACTAATAACTTTTTTATACTTGTACCAAAGGACCTGATTTTCTATAATCAATTAGAAGAATTGGTTTACAAAATGATATGCAAAAAAGATTTTCCAGAAATTTTTAATTTACAAGGTTACATGCAAAAATAAGAAAGGGATTTTTAAAACTTTTTTATTGGGGCACTTAAAGAAAATTTAAAATGTATGTTTTGTAGATCTAAAATAGTTACACACATGCTGAAAATTTCATCGAAATCGATTGACGCAGGAGAAAACATACACGTGAGCTACAAGCGGTTAAAAATTGTGAAAATCGTAGTTTTATACGACTTTTGATCAATTTCTGCTTCAAATCCACAGAATCGTACATCTTTCGATGCGTGTCATTTCTTCCTACGTCAACCGATTTCGTTGAAATTTTCAGCATGTGTATAACTATTATAGATCTACGAAACATATATTTTAAATTTTCATTGGGGACCCAAATAAAAGAGTTTCAGAAAATGCCTTTTTTATTTTTGCATGTAACCTTGTAAATTATAATTTTTGGAAAATCTTTTTTGCATATCACTTCGTAAACCAATGCGCCTAATTGATTATAAAAAATGAGGTCGTTTGATACATTTATAAAAAAGTTATTAGTTTTTATAAGGTGTACGAACACTTTGTACACCCACTGTATATACATCTCCTAATTACATTAACAAGCTTCAAAATTGCAAAAATATACTTTTTGGAAACACCTCGAGAACTCTTTCAAACATGCCTCGATGGTCAAAAGTTTCACCGACGGAAAACCAGAAAAAATAATTCTCAATTAACGGAACACACAAATTTTGAGATTCGTCATATCCGCGACCGTGTAAAGAGGGCGTATTCCGCAGGTATTCGATAGATGGGTTGGGTTGCGTAAAGCGCGCGGCGTATTATAATTATGTCGTAATAAGTCCCGTGACACGTAATGAGTCTTTTGACGGGGCCATAATTAGAACTATCCGAGCGTACATCAAAGTAGAGGGAGTGAGATAAAGCGACAAGTCGAGAGAGAAAAGGGGACGAGCTAGCTGCCGTTGGCTTTTCGGGTTAATGTCCATCTCTCGTTGGCACTTGTCGCTGGTATTTGACGCCAACTGTCCTACCGGAAGTGAATCCGGAAACCGCGTTCTGCGAGGAACAGTCGACCCGGCGCCATGACCCGCTCGAACGGCGGCGGGTCGCCGAAACTTCGTCGAATAAGTTCTCTGTGGCGGATTGTGTCCTGCTCGAACGACTCTTCCAAGTATCGGAATCGCATTTAAGGGAGTAGACTATCTTTATCATTAAAACAAATTAAATTTTTATTCAACTTTCTTGTAGTTTCATGTTACCAAAATTTGAAGCTCTTGTGTGATTTAAAACGCCTTTATCTGGTCCGATACAAAATCTCGATTTGCCTCAGATTTTAAACAACATTTGGACGGGAATAAAATTTTGCAACGTTCACAATGGAATGCCTCTTTAATCGATCTGTCGTAAGTACCGATCACGCTCGGCCAGCGGAATCACGTTTAATCGATCTGTCGCGGACAGAGCAATTCCTCGAAGCGCCGATATCGCGAGCTATCGATCCGCATCCTGCAGATTTAAACAGATTTTATTTCTTTTTGTTTTGGATTATTGAACCGCGTGGACACGTGTGAACGAATACGAAGACGCTAATGTAAATAAGTTCCGCGCGATCGAAAACACGCAGTTTCCGCCATGTCTGAACGGGCTTTTATTGTCTCCGGACGAGCAATGCTTCTGCTCGTTGCTTTTTACACTGTTCACGTTTTTGCACAGAATAAAGGATCCGATCCTCCAAGTTTCGTGCCGTTTTGCTCGGTTTTTACACAGGAGCGCTTGTAATTAACCTTTTTCGATACTCCAGTCTTTTTCATCGAACTGGTCGCGAATCCTATTGCAATACAGGGATGAAAGTACGGATAAGGAGGTCGACGGTTTTGAATGTCCAGAGAGGAGAGGGTTGTTTTATAACGATGTAATAAATCCGACAGAGTCGCCGGCTGCATTAATTATCCGCGCACCATTTTGGCGGACGAGCTCCGGGGGAACCTTTACCGAGTGTTCCTTCCTCGTTAACAGTGCAACCACCGGACCAGTCAATTTGTCTGGTCCTACATTTTTTATTTTTATACAATTTGTATGACTGAAAATCCTACTAGTTCTGAATAAACGAAATTTTGCCATTTTTACGAGGCATTCGGAACTGGACGCTGTTAGTGCTTCGAGATTACTACTGCAGCAGTTTTAACAAACTGTCAACGGTTCTATTTGAAAATTCTATCAAACATTGAATCACACAAGACCATTATATTAATGTCAAAGACTAATCAAATGTAGAAATTTATTTTTGCTGCGATATTTTCGAACAAATCGAATTTTATCAGAATTTTTCGAAGGCAAAGGAATTTTCTGGTTTAATTCTATTACACTACCTTTCTACATACTATTTCCATAGAAATGAAGCGATTGCATTTTTAGATTGAATAAATGTGAACTCACGTTTCCCTGTGACACATTAACTCTTCCGAAAATAATTCTAAGATAAAAGTGATCTTAAACGAACACATCTTCGGTTTAAGTAGTCTCAGTAATTCGCAAGGATCGGTTAATTAATCGCTTAATAGCCTCGGAGCGAAGGAGCCGAAAAAGGGCCGCATTAACGTGGACGTAGCGCGGAAATGAGCGTAGGTGCGCCGTAAACGCATTAAACGGCAGCATCCTGATTACGTGGGACGTCACGGGTGCAATTAAGCAATTGGTCGCGGTTTCCATTCCGCAGACACCCGGAAACGGTGGACGCGACGAATGCGCCCGTCGAGACGCCTCGTCGGGAGCGTGACGAGCGATCTATCAGACCAGGGGCATTGCCGCGCGCCGTGCCGCGGTGTTAATTTTCCTCATTAATCCGACCGATGCCGGCTCGCATATCAATGTTGTCCGTCAATCGTCAGGAAACTTCCCATCGACATGGATGACGAGTTTACCGGGCTTGATTTATGGAGCCGAGCTAATTGTTTAACGTCCCGACTCGTGCGCGACTCGACAGCAGAATTCTGTGTGCGAGCGTGCTTCATTTCGCGACCGGGGAAACGTGGTTCGCGTGACTTACCGCCGAAAATTCGCAAACCTCTCCTCCAATGCTGAACTCCATCAACGGTCGATGGAAAGAAGTCTGGCTACTGTAGAAGGCTGTTTAACTTTTTGATTATACATTTATGAAGGGTCCTGTTTCAATATTTTTGACCGATTAAAATCATTGTGTTAGCGCGAACGCGTATCTTTATGTAATTTGTATTTCGCGCTATACTTGTTTTGTTTTCTCGTCACCTGTGCTCGCTCTAATTTAAATGTATATGTCGATCTATATTTTGTACATTCTCATTCTGTCTGTATTGTCCTTACTCGGGCAGTATAGCTCGCACCGTCAAAATAAACGGATCTGTCCGCAAATTCTCAGTCGATTCTCTTGTCTGTTCACCTCGTAATAGTCTAACGCTAAATTCTCTATGTTCTTCTTTTACTATCGGGCTGCAAGATTAAATATTATAACGAACCGCTCTCTACACGTTGAAAGAAGATTTCTACGTAGATCTTCACGGTAGATCTCTCTGATTGATCGTGGACCCATCGGGGCCAGATTGCAGGCGATTCGGCAACGACCCAACGAATTAAGAAGCCAGTAAATCGTCGAAAACTCGCGTCCTCGCGGTGGTACTTCGCAGTCCGATGGATTAGGCGACAGAACGCAGTCGAGGGAACAATGTCGCGGTATTTGTGGAATACGGCCGTTTCATTGCGGACTGGTTCGGGGGTTCGGGTTTACGATTCGCGACGGAATGGTCGTCTCCATTTGGATTCCGCCCGGTCGTCCCGTGGCACGGCGTTCAAGTTCAAACAGGAGACGTTAAAGGGGACATAAAGCGGCGACAATGTAAAGAATTCCTCGGGAACAACTCTCGGCCAGACAGTTGGGAGTCCGCGATATTGTCCCGAAACGCGGGCTTATTTCTGGAACCGGTGTCGTCCCAGGAATCGCGTTCTTCGCGTATTCTTAGACCACCTTTCGGCGAGTGGGACTCTTGCGGACGTCTTCACCCGGCGAGACAAAGGTTCCGAGGATGTCGCGATCATAGAACCGGAGATCTGAGAGAGGAACGGGATTTTGGAGAGGAGAGAGGGAGAAAGAGCTAGACCTCTATTCGTGAAATCATCAAGGTATTGCAGTTCCTGGTTTGAACGCAAGGATAATACTGAAGCTTAGGAAGTGCATCGTGCTTTTGCAAAATTGTGTGCGGAACTGCAATGCGTGATAATCGAGAGAATTTCATTCTGCATACGTTCGTACGGATCATAAAAATTCGTCATTAACGAACACTATTTCTAAAAAAAAAACTTTTTGAAAAAAAATTAAACCGACTTCGGAAAAACGCACTAAAAAGAATGAAATAATTTCCATTTAATTTATGTGAATACACACAAACTTAAATACAATACAGTCTTTTCGGAGGCGGCGCAAAATTGAAAATTTTCGACACTGGAGAAATTACGAAAATCCTTAAATTCTTCTAAATACTAATATATTTATAAAAGATTGTATTGTATTTAAGTTTGTGTGTATTCACATAAATTAAATGGAAATTATTTCATTCTTTTTAGTGCGTTTTCTCGAAGTCGGTTTAATTTTTTTTTTAAAAGTTTTTTTTTATTTCACACTTTTTTATCTCTGTCAGCCGTTACATTCCAAATCGTAATTTATAAATATCTGAAAGCGGCAATCGATAACGGTAACGACGTCGCGTCGTTACTGTTCCTAATGTCTAACATTCAGCGGAGTTCACGACGGTATCACCACCCTACATTTTCGCAAATAAAGTCGTAATTAATAAAGAAATGTAAAATTTTTTTGCACGGGACCATCCCGCGAACATACTCTACAAGATGCAAAAGGTTTCGTTCCGATTGGTCCATCCATCTCGACGTAATCGGTGAACATACATAGAAAAAAAAAAGCGAAAAAAGAAAAGGCACATACAGATCGAATTGTGTAACCTCCTCCTTTTTCGAAGTCGGTTAAAAACAAGTAATCGACACAGTAGTAGAACATTTCCTTCATAATAGCGTACAGGATGTTGCGGAGTAGAGATATATTTTTCTTGCCCGTTTCCTCGCAATTGCATCAAGAGATGACAGGTCAAGCTAAATGGAGGTAAAAGGGGCAGCAAAACGCGACGGTACGGAGCCGGCTCCGCATACGGGAATCGTTGACGGGAAAGGTGTATCTGGCAATCACGATCAAAAGGAAGCTCTGGTAACAGTGATTACGCGTCGCTCGACGGCCTGGCCGCGTTACAGATCGATTAGTGCGAGCCTGGACGGATTAATCGATCGTCCATTTTGCCATTTCCTGCGAGAGCCACGGCTGTCGACGGCAATTCGCCCAAATCAGAACGGCACGTCGAACGATCGCCGCGCGCCGGGGCCAATCGGCTGCTAATGGATTTATAATTTCGACCGATGTGCCCGCGGCACACTCCTCGCACTTTTCGTTTGCTCCGAGTGTGTAAATGTAGGTACACGCGTTCCAACACGCCAAAATTAGTCAAACCACGACTGTAAATTGAGTAACCTATTGTCACGGGAAGCTGCGTTTCGATTGTTCTCCTTAGCGTAAAATATATCAGTGGTAAATATCATTTCTAAAATTGTATGTCATTTTTATCGCTCGTATTTCCATCTCGATTGTTTTCACAATTTTTGTCTTATTTTTATCACTCTCCCTGTTACGCTCTTCCGAAAATATTTTTAAGTGATACTTGAAACTTCAGGGAAGGATTTCGGAAGAATTTTGCATTGCTTCGTGCGGTTGGAATTAAAGAATCTTTTTCGAGGATATTTAAGCTCCATACTGTAGAGTAACAATGGCTGTTCTTATTATTTTCTTCGATATTCTTTGGTGAAAATATTGTTGAAAGGATCTGTGAAGAAATCTGCACCACCTCGTGCAATGGGAATTAATGAACATTTTTTAAAATGAACGATAGCTGCGAAGCTTGGCAAAACGACCTACAAATAGCCAAGAGGATTATGCTCCAAAATTTTTCTTCGTTGTCGTGCATTAGGTTTCCAACATTTCAATGCACTATTAATCTTGGCTTATGGCAGAAATTTCATTTCTCACAGCGAAGAGAAGAGAAAGTTTTTGTGCGATACATTTTCGATATAAAATTTTACTGTTCTTCTATTGAATTCACAATGACCACTTTAAAAAATTTGCGATGGGTTTTTAGCGGTATAATTAATATCGGAATGGAGGCAATCGTCCGCAAAAATCTCCGAAAATGTCTGGCGTCTGGAGATCGGTAGATATCAGGGGTGGAAAAAGTGAGGACAGAATTGCGGCCGTGGATAGGTTACCTATTTCTGTTGGCACGTGCCGTAACTTCCTGTCGCGGGCAGTTTAGGTGGTTGGGGGTGAACAGGTTGAGGGTGAACGGTAGCTTGCCGTTGACAGATCGGACCGGACCAATTGGCCGACATCGGAAATCGGAGATTTCTCGTGGAAAAGCGGCGTTCCCTCCTTGAAAGGACTCGATAACGCGTTCACGCGACACAAAAGGGTGGCAGGCCGGGGTCAGTGGCGAAATCGGAACCGGGAGGTGAACACGACAAACCTGTCCGGTCTGCGTTTCTCTCTCTGGTGGTCGAAAAAAACACCGTACAAAAATTGGGGTGTGTGCACTTTAACAATGTGTAATGGGTAGCCATTCACACCGACGCGAAGGATTAACTCGGCGCGCGGACCGACGCTGTTTACGCGTTTCCTATTCGCAGCTTTTTTACGAGCACTCCATTTTTAATACCGGCAGAATCCCCGAAAAATACTACGATTCTGGACGGTGGTTGTTGCGGGGAATTTGTGGCTCTCTGAGGACATTGTTCGTTTTCTTATGGTGCATTGTTTATGCCATTTATATATTGCTTTACTGCTCACTCGAATTTTTAGGACGCATGCTTAAAAATTATGGCAGAGTAGTCAATAGGGTGGTTCTTATTTACTCTTGTCAAAAATGTTCGTCAACATTTCTTTTACGACACCCCAGGGTTGTTCCAAATAATATAAAAATGTCTGGGTGAAAAGTTTAAGCACCCTAGGATAGCTGAAAATGATTTTATGAGGATTGAATTAATTATTTTAATGTTTAAGGGCCTTGAGATACGTTTTTCTAGGGTGCTCAAACTTTACACAGATTCCTTTTAATTATGTGCCGTAAAAGAAATTCAGAAGTCGAAAATAAGAGTCGTCCTAGTAATAACGAAGACGAAGACACTAATCAAACCTCGCGCAATCTCAATAATCGGCCGAGAAAAAATCAGGAACACGTCATTCTGACAGAAGTGAGATAATTCTAGTGTTAGAAAATCTAGAAATCGAACGCTGATCTGTCCATGCAACTGTGAAGCATGAAACGGTTACAAAACAACTCGTACGAATCAGCACAGACCTTGTCGGATTTTTCCTAGCGAACCGGTCGCGTTTCAGCCTAGTGCGTCACAGTCTGCGAACGATTTTCCGGTAATCTAAGATCAAACAAACAGCCGTACAGGTTTACACAGCGACCAATAGCTCGGCCGGCACGCGAACGGTAAATAGTGGAAAGAGGGGCTGGTGATAATGTTTGCGGCTTGGCTCGGTTGACTCGGAAGTTTGTCGAGAAGTTCCCCGAGGTGCAGAGCGTCTCTCGGGGTACACGGAGCATAAATTAGGAATGGAAATCAGGCGTAGGTACAGCGTTGCACCCCGTTGCACCGACAACGAAGGAGCAACAGCGGGCGCAGAAACTCGCGGCTCAATTCAATACCATGAAATCTGGATAAACGTAGCGGAGATACTTGGTTGCGTCAATCGCCCACGCGTGCCCGGCAACCAGAGTCGCTCGATGTTTATTTACAACAAAGTCCCGTCGCGCCGGATGGTCGAAATTATGCAAACACTTCCGAGGTTCGAAGCGAGCGCGAGACGATCGCGGGAAACGTTGACTTTTGGCCCTTTTTGGACCTTTGGCTGCGTTACATTTTACTCCAGATCAAGTAGTCAAACTTGACCTGACACAATCAGGGACCGAAAATAACAGCTATTCTAAAATTTTCTACGATAAAAATCATTGATAGGAAGTTGATTATTATTGAAATTTAAGATATTGTACACAAAATATAAAGAAAAAAATTCGAAGAACCAAATGATTAAAAAATATCGATTTTTTTATACTTTTTGGTTACAAATAACGGTTATTAGTGTTCAAAAAAAATTGGATCCTCCACGATAACTGTTATCGATGAAGAAAAACTGCTTCGATTGCTCAAAGCAGTTATCCGATGAGAGAAGTTCATTTCGATCACTCATAAAAATCACTCATGAAAGAGAAATTTTCTCTTATCGATAACTGTTATGACTCATGACTCAAAAAATTTTCGGTTACTTATAATCCTTATTTGTAACCAATACGATTTTAGTCGATGAAATACTTGTTATTCTATGACTTTTTGTCTCTTTTTCGTTATAACAGTTATGGTCCCTGGACACAATTGCTTTCGTTTAGCTTCACGAGAGAACAATAAGAATTCAGTGTAACAGCAGTAGTAGCAGTTTTCATTTAACAAATTGCCTGTTTTAGTGAAAAGTCGTCGATCTACGCACGACAAACAAATACGCAACATACTTTATTCTTTCCCTCAATGTTTAAGCGTGTTTAATCTCTTTGAATGACCTCACTGTTATTTAGAATTTGATCGGTACATTTATATTAAAAAAATGCGTAAAATCCACCGTCTAATTGTAACTGTATACAGTTTATTCAGGCTCCCTATGCATCCTCCGGTTTTGTAATTTGAAAGGCATAAAAGCAAGATAAACTATTCGAAAATGACTGTTCTGTGACCACGGCGCAGGAAACAGTCACTCTCCGCATCATCGGGTCAGATGAACGTCCAGAAATATTTGCACAGTATTCCATGTGCAATGCAGTTTTGTTTTAAGTTTAATCGGACTGTTTACGGTTGCATTTCCGTCGTTTCTGACACGCTGTTCGTGCAGCCTGCATCGTTCACGCGCGATTCGAGCGCAATTACGCAATTTGCACGCGAGATTCGAAATTACGGGAGTTACTCTCTTCCTAGTTACTCTGTCCCGCTCTCTTGCACGCCTTCTCTCCCTCTCTTTTTGTCTTCGATGTATCCATCGATGTAATCGACCCTCTCCGAGTCACGAACTCGCGATCGACTCTGGGAATTTCTTCATGGTCAGGCCCCTTGTACAAGGATTATGGACCCTGGGACTCTCCGATCGGTTGGAATAACCCATTCCAGTTTTATTATCGAAAATTGCTGATATGGCTAGAATACCCCAGTGGAAAATTATTAAATAGGCTTTCGTTCACTCGTGTTAATGCTGCGATAAAGTGGAGTCACGACAAATGCATAGTTACAATCCTTGAAAAATTGTAGACTGTATTTATTCCTAGAAGGCTAATCAAACTCGTTATTAACTCTTATTATTATGAAATATTTCCAGTTACATAGGCCGATAATAATAACGACTAGCGTAAAACATGGCGATCCAACTCGGCCTATCATTCCATTTTCTCAGCTGCAATAATCACAGCTGTCTTTAATAAGATCCCGGAAGAGGAAAATACTGTATTTATGTTTATCGTGTGCATACATTTGCTTCGATGCTTAAATTTTAATAACACAGAAATAGAATTTTTATCTTACCTTAAGCGAGATGAATAACAATAGTATTTTTAATGAAACAGATGAAATAAATCAAATTTTAGTCACGACTCCGACGCGGTATTATATGGCAAGTGGTTACAAATTTATGTACTAAGTAATGGTTATTTATTTGTTGCAGGTAATTATTTTCGCAGTCCATTTTTGGGGAGGAGGGTCCTTTCGAATACTATCCATCATAGTAGCTGTCCACCCCATCACAATCACTAAAGTCTGATGACGTTTGGCCTCTAGGGGTGGAGCAGACAGCTATTATGACAGACGGTATGTCCCCTTTAATTTCTTTTTTCAAAAAACAGCCGTTTAATTTAACAATTTCACTATATTAAACAATACATATAGCGTCTGCTTTATACTCTCATTTACGCATTTACCGCTTCTAATAAATGGTACTCGTTTGTTTCTTATAATAATACATATCAGAGAATGAAGATCAACAGTATCCGAAGATAATTCATCAATTGCCAGCTCAATTAGTCAAAGTTTTTCTCGAAAAAAAATTGAAAAACACATGCGCTCGACCTCCTACGCAGCGATCAATCACCAGATCCCCAACATTGCCAGAAGATCATTAAAATCTAATAATGATTTCGAGTCGAAACGGCACGGCGTTCTCCGTGGACCGGAAGTAGCTCGTTCCCGCAGCAAGGGCAAACGCGTCGCGTCGGCGACTGGCACTCGTAAACCAGGAACACAATTACAACCGCACGAGCGAGTAAATATTGTTCCAAGCGGGGAGCAAAGAGACTGAAACGCGAGCGAACCGGCCAGCCTCGTTCGAAATTATGTGCATCGGAGTAGTCACGATGCGGAGCGGGTTTCCATCGGCTATTTAAAATTCGCTTCGCCATTGTTTTTCTAACGTGCATCGCGCTGGCGTCGACGTGATGGCCAAATCCGCCAAAAAGGCGGACAAACACCATATATTTCTTAGCTATATTCTATTTATTAATAATGGGTCAGTCTTATTGTTAGCCAAAGTAAAATCAGTAAAGTTCAACATTGATGCTGTCTTTTATCACCCTCGTGAAGGATGTTTTATATGATATTAGAAAGATTGATCTTTTCCTGTTGAGATAGAATTTAATTGTTTTCAATTTTGTCCAAATGAAATGTAAAATAGAAATATTCAGAGTGTTATTAGCAGTCCTAATGGACTATGTACATAATCGTACATTAATGAAATCCCACGAATCACAAACATTCTTTTCAATTTTGTCCACATTCCCGATCAAATTGACGATTATACAAAATTTTTAATACAAATTTTTCGGCAAATAACCCCACTGTGCGACGTGTCCCTGTTTCTCGTGTAAACTCACTAGTCGCATAACCTTCAATAGGGAACAGTTTTTCACAATTTTTGCCCTCGGCACACAGGAACAATTGTCTGCAGTCGATCGATAGTCGTGAAACCGGTCGAACGGCCACGTGATCGATTAAAAGACAGAGAAAAATAGAAAGGAGCGTGAAAACGAGGCGAAATTGCATCGGCGTCGGCCCGCGTGCTCTTTCCTCCTTCCAGTTGCGATTCGTGGCTCGGAGAGAGTGCTCGGGACTTCTATTATACCTCTGCTAATAACCAGCTCGCGATTCTCTGGACCGTAACGCGATACGTTTGCGAAACCGTGAGCTGTAACGTCCGGTCGACGCGCTAACGAAAGTCCCGTCTCCGCTTCTTGTGCAAAGCGGAACACACACATACACGCGTGTGTGTGTACCAAGCGTTTTCTACCAGCAAGGCCCCGGTATCGTCACAGCGTGTAATTCTTGCCCCGTGTACCGTAAAATGATAATTACGTCGCGCGGAAGGCGGATCGATTTCGTCTTCGACGTGACCGTCGCGTCGCATCGGTCTTGAGTTACACGATATTCGAAGTATACTGGCTGGACGTCGTCCGGTGACGTTCTTTTGCATACCGGAAGTATCGTCCAATACTCTGCTGCAGAAACATTATACATATTCCTTTTTTCATCAACGCTAATGCTTTAGAATTGTTCAAATTTTGTGTAAATTAGTCTGTACTTACCCAAGAAAGTAATTAACAAGATTTCTCGTCCAATTTAAAGAGTGCATTTATTTAGAGATTATTTACTGGTTCTGCAGACTATTTGGAAGATCTTAATCGCGTGAAATTGTAAAACGATACACTTGCTGCGGTAATAGATCTGTCTGGGTGGATCTATTCGATCTAGACCGCGACGGTATTAATGTCAGTGCTGATTTTTATGCAGTTGTAACACCTACAGATTTGTAGATTTAGAAGGAAACATGTTCAATCGGGTCGATTTTCTTTTAGATATTTCTTCTTAACCATTTGCCTTGCACAATCGTGTCGGACTCGTGATGAAGATTCTGAAAAGATTCTGATAAAAATGTATGGTAATAATATCCTTCAAACCAAAATAAAATTCTATTTTCGTTTCGTTAATATACAGCTGTTAGAAAACATATAGGAATTTATATCAATTTTCTTCTTTTTTAGGAAATTACGATTTTTTAGGAAATTACGATCTACAAAAAAGTACCAATCACTAAAACCGGAAAATAAATCGTAGGGCAAGGGGTTAATAGTTCTTTTAAAGCTCGCCTCATTTTTTCGAAACTCATTAAATGCCTTTAGGACTTCAGGATAATATTTCCAAAGGCCTATGCTATCGATCTGTAGAAAATTGACCTTTTCGATCCGCTACATAATATATCAGGATTTTTCCTTACGAAGGGGCCGAGACGTGAGCTCGGCGTAGGTCCGCCGGAGTTCAAGGTCCCAAGGATGGTTGCGAAACGATCCAGGTCTGGGCAGTCGGCCTGATCCAGGTTAGCGTACCCAGAAGTCCGGGGCTCGAAGGAATAAGGGATCAGCGCCTTGCAGTCGAGCATAGCTACCTTCTCCCCGCTTCATCAATCGCTATCTGCGAATTTCGCAACGTTTATCGACCGATCGTGAAACACGCTCGTAAATACTGGCCGGAATAAACGGCTCGGCTCTTTCTCTCTCTCTCTTCCTCTCTCCGTCTCTCCTGGCAGCGTGTTTCTATCGTTCCACAGCGACGTGTCGGCTAGTTTCCTTATCTAATCACGCGTCGAGCTGCCGCGCGCTCCGTGAATCACGATCACGATCCACCGATCGAAACAAAAACGCGTTCCCCGTGCGTCAACTGGTCCTCTCCGCGCACACCGGGTCGGCGACTTTCGCCATAAGCACGCCTCTCACACCTATGCGTACCCCTGATCGACCGGTCCCTCTCGCATTCCTGCGATCCCCGCTGACGTCATCGGCCAGCCTTTTTAGCATCGCGAATCTAGCCGAGGAATCGGCCGATCCCACGGCTAAAGGTTCCGATTAGAATCTTTCTAGGTGAGTCATCTTTGTTTCGTATTGCCCGCGGCGCTCTGTTCATAGAGTGGTCTCCGTCTGGATCTAATTAGGATAGCAGATATATGGTTCGTACGGACTGTGATCGAAAAGAAACCGGTCTCGATCGTTTTTACGAAACCGATATCAGATAAGGTGCATTGGCCGATCAAATTGTTGGTGCCGGTTTTTCTTATCCACGTGATGAATGATGTTACCTGCGGCTAAATGTGTATTCGCGATTCATGAACATCAATAATAATCCATAAAGAAGGAATAGGAATTCAGCGTGGTGAGGTTTTCATTTAACCCTTTCGCTTCAATGGACGAGATATCTCATCATATATCTCGTCCATATATCTGTGGACGATGAAATAGCTCGTGTACATTTTTTTTATAAAAAAGAATGGTCAATTTAATTGTTTTAATGCTATGATAGTGTTAGCCAACTTTTCGAGGAAAATATTCCACTGTGCGTTGGCGGGTTCAGTATTGAAAGAAAATGGAGAGGGAGAAGAAAAAGAGCGCATCGAGAGGGAAAAGAAGAGTATGCAGGTAAAGGGGGTGCGCGCATCGGCTTGTCGGGTTCGAGCCAGGTAAATAGTTGGCATAATTGCGTGACGCTTAGCGCATTCGGCGAAGGAATCATCGCCGGTCGTATTTCTTGTCGCGGAACGATGCGCACCGGGGTCGTCGACACGCGAGCCGCAGAAAACATTGCACCGGCTGCAGTTCGCAATTGGCAAGATGCGCCGGGATCCCCGTAGGACAACGTCGGCTGATTATGGTCTTCGCGTGGGTCGTGGTTCTTTCCAGCGATGGCTAGAGCTAAGGCTCGGAATAATGCCCACGACGAGGACCCACGACGTTCACGAGCCGTGATCATCAAGGGAACCCCTCTCGTATCCTGCCTCGAATCTTGATTGTTGACGTTGGCGAACATCGGTTTTTCGATAAATCAAGCCGCGGCGATCTAGAGAGGTGAACGCACCTGGTTGCTTGCTTCTCCCCCTGCCGCAACAAATCATTTCGCGTCCAAGGAAAATACACGCCCGAGGACAACCGCCGGCCATCGTAATTTCGTTCGCGGACTAACGATCCTATCGCCGCATGCAACCGAATGCATAATGGATCGCCTGCTGACAAATTCGCTCGGTTTCTTCTTCAACCCCCGGAAAAAGCCGGCCGAAGACTGCATTATGTTTGACGGCGTTGCGCAATTTTCTGGTCGTTCATTATACCCCCATATTTTTCCTCGCGCAGATGTGGCGCTGATCTAACGGTGTGTTCGGGATTCTCTTGAATGAGCGTTATTAACATGGGAATTTAATTATTATAACAATACTGTTTAATGGAAAATTAGTGTAAATCGATTGATTCCATTCGTTTGCGGTTTCAGACATTGGAATCAATTTATCCAAAACTTTCGGTCTGAAGAATTACAGTTCTTTTATCTTCAATGTCCAGGAGTCAACTGTTTCGACTTGCGCCGTTGAAATCAAAATGCCAGAGAAAAAAAAATAGAGCATCGTCTCAAGAAGATTTGACACCAGGCGTTGGAATACTTTCTCGAACCATTGTACACGTTTACGCTCATTTTCGTGGCACCAAGTGTTTCCCAGTCGCTAAATCCGGCGGCCGACATCGCCACGGGATAAGATTCGAGCCGAAAAACCGTGGCAAGCGTTGCAAGCCGGCAAACAGGGGGTAAAGCTGTTTATTATCAGAACTTGGTGGAACTCGAGGAAGAGGGTTCGGGTGGGCCGCAATATGTCGCGTCGGCGAACTTTTTCCGTTACCGAATAATCGTTTAGCGATTAACGCGGCGAAAGTTAGTCGGTCCGGGGTGTGGGTGGAAGGCGTCGTGTCTCGTCGTTGCCGGGTTGGTACTCGGAGGAGCAGAACAGCATGCGTCTGGCGTCGGGACGGCAAACCGAGACACCTTTTTCTCTCTCGAGAAAGAGAGAGAGAGAGAGAGTCAGAGGAGAAGCCTGACCATCTGCCGCCAGACTCTGCACGCGAGAGGAGAGAAAGAGGGAGCGAAAGAGGACATTCGCGTGGAGAAATGCGAGCAGAGAAATGCGGGTTACTGATTTGAATATCGGACATGGGGCCAGCGGGGTCCGCGGGTTTAATTAAAACCGCTGTTTCGCTCGAAGTGCCGCTACGTGTCGTGTCTAAATGAAAATCGAAATATCGCCGAGCCTGTCCCCCACGCCTATGACCTTCCTCTTTTCTCTCCACGTCCGGTGCTCCTGGTGCCCAGACTCTCCTCTTCACACACACACACACACACTCGTACATACATCCCCCAACTCTCTCCCGCCACCCTCGTCAAAATCGTCGTCCGCCGACCCGGCTGATCGGTCCTGATGGAGCCTACCGAGTTATTCGTCATTCGTGAAATTGGAAAGCTCTCCGCGAGCGGATATTGGATGAGCGAGAGAGAGCACAGACTGATTCCGAAAGGAGCAGCTCCCCGGGCGGAGTTTGTACAGGGGTTATATTAGACGAGCAACCAGCCAAACGTTACCCGTAGGAAAACGAACTCTGTCGCGACCCAGGACTCGCGCTGCTCCAATACCGGGTTCGATTCTGCCCGATTCTCGCGGGTACGTCGACCGAAAGGGATGGGGCCTTGGGGAGGATGCTGCTCTTTCCGTGGAATGCGCTTTTCTTTTTAGAAGGAACACCGGTTTCGCGTGTCTGCCATGGGACCGTGCGAGATACCCGAAAGTGCGACTGTCTTGTTATCTGAGAGGCGGAGTTATGTTCCTGGGAATATGGCTCTTGTGCGGTTACACTGGGATGTTAGTCTTCTTACGTCTTACATCCTTACATCAGAGATATTCTCTCAAGTAATGTTTTTAGTGGTAGTCTTGCTCCTCGAGAAGAGTTATAGTTTCCATCAAACTAACCATGAATATGGTTATTTCCACAAATCTCCAGTCTACATAAAAAATGAAGCGAACGAATTTACTCGAAGCTCCAGGATATCGTCGTGGTAAACCATTAATAGTGGTATAAGTTGTTTCTTGCCGCTTCGTAGGATCAATCATTGTCTAATGGGACCAGGGTTACTCCAGAACCGTAGTAACGCGCTACAGCTGGTACACCTAATCAGTTTCGCGGTGCGCTTTCGTAGTTCACGGTGCGCGGCGAAAAGAATTATACGATTGGTTGGCTCTCGCAGCTCCTCTCGGACCGGAATATTCATAGAGGATTTAATTACATCTGAACAAACCCTGGTGCAGAGAAGAAGAGACGGAAACGTGGGATAGAGTAGAAAGAGAGAAAGAAAGAGTGAGTAAGGGCCGTAGGTACCAGCTCCGGAGAGTCGGAGCTAATCGGCCGCGAATTCGCGGAACGAAACGGATCTTGCAGAAATTTATCGGCGCGCATTAATCGCGCGCGACATGGCGAGGGCGGACTCAGGAATTCGAAGACATCGGTCCACCGAGCTGATTCGCCGTGAGGATTCTGGGACGAGTCACACTTTTCCATGAAATCGTCGTCGGTACATCCTCGGTGTGTGCATCGAGCAAGCGTTTCTTCTCCTTTTCTGGGACACCGGGAAATTGTCCCTCGGGGACACCGTGGTGTATGTACTTGTCGTGAGAGAAATTCGATGATCTCGTTGGAGAAACGGTCTGTTTTCAACGTCTCTGCAATCCGTTCTTTTGACCGTCAAGCGTGCCAGGGTCCGTGAAAAATATTTTCGATGCGAGCCGTAAGCAAACAATAATCCCGCGATGGAGCGGTTGCATCACAGCCGCCCACGCGATAGATTCATCATGCTGGCCCGTTCGTTTCCAGCTCACGTGTCTGCCACATGTTCGTTCTCCTATTCCTTCCTTCCTGTTTCCTTTCTTCTAGCCTCTGCTACGTGCTACGACCAAAACCAGACTGATGGGACCTCGTTTCGTCCTCGATAAATGATCGCGCGCTTCTTCAGCGATTTTCATCCGGCCCAACGAACAGCTTCCCCATTCTCTCAATCTTTTCTCTCCGCTTCTATCTTTTTCTCGCGCCATCTCGTTCTCTCTCTCTCTCCCCCTCTCTCTCTTTCTCTCCTCGTCGGCGAAAGAGTCCTTGATAAACGATCGTGGCCATCCACCGTGCACTTTCCCTAGACCGATTCGATCTGTCCAGCGAGCACGGGTTTTGCCGCCCTTTGCAAGTAAATTAGTGCTCAGTCGCCTGCCCATCGATCGCCTGTCCTTCGCCCTGCACCCTTCGCCTACCGTGAATTCGACCGGGCAGCCGCAGCTCCGAGAATCGCCGCGCCGTTTGATCCAGTCGCACGCGACCATTGGAATGAGCTCTGATCCGAGTGTAGATTTTTCAGAATTGATCTTTCTCCTTGAACTTTTCTAAACGTTTCAACGATTTTCTGGGCAACAAGTGTCTTCCAACTAGCCTTCTAGTTGCCATCCGTCCAGTTTTTCCCGAATTTGTCCTACTTTTTAGTGCGTTCCTGTCTAAAAAAAAATGATTCCTGTCTACTGATAATTATCGTAATAATATTTTCAATATTTTCTGCTTGGATTTCCCGTCCGAAACTTTTCTTTATGGTACCATATCTAACTTAAAAAGTAGTTGAAAGTGTCCGGGTTTCAGACAGAAAAGTCTGGGGTGTTTATGTCGTTTTCCATGGTTTCCCGATTTTATAGATGGCAATCCTACATTCAGAGGATCTCAATTTTACTTTCTCTGGATCGCCGAAACAGACGATGGAGAGAAATAGAGAGGTCTTCTATCACCGCCAATGACTAATTTGCAAGACCCAGAGCCCCCTAATTATTTTCCCCCATTTAAAGCTCGTATTCCACGGCCATTCTAGACGCAGGACCCGACTCTCTCCCGAATCCTCGACCGCTTTTTGCATTTAATCTCGAGGTTATCGACGTCGCGTCGCAGCCAAAGAGAAGGCCCTCGACCCTAATTATGGGCGAGCCCCGTAGCTTCTTCCTCGACTCTCCAGACACACACACGGTTAAATAAAAGTGGCGCGACCGTTTCTGAAGCATCCCCTCGCGGATTTTTTCATGCTTCCTTTCGCGACCTAATTAGGTGTGCCGGTGATCGGCGGAATTTCTTCCACAGGCCTCTTCTGAAGCCGTACGAATCCTTGGGAACACTGACCCAGCCACGTACCTCACCCCGAGTCTTCCCAGAATCCAACGTTATCTGGCCGAAACGGAAATAGGGATGGCTTCCAGTGGCTGCTCGACCGTCGGTTCGTTAAAAATAACCAGAGAGAAGAACCGAACGCAGACGATCGGTCGATCGGCGGTGAAAGAAGCCGCGATTTTTCTGCCGAAGCCTGGCCTCACATTCTTTTCTTGTTGCGTCTGACTCGGATTCTTCTTCCTCGGAACCTGCGCGTTCCTCTGTGGATCATAGTGAAACTAGCGGGGCTGAGACTTAGAGAGGAAAATCTACGATTGAGATGAAAGTTTCCTTTTCGTAGCCGGAGATCAGCTGCTTCTTAACCCCTCGGACGAGAAGCCCGTTCGTTCTTTTTCATCGAGAAATATGATAAAGTTTATTAATTAAATGTGCAGTTAGCGACTTAAAATTTTGAGGGATTATCTTTCAAAGCATTATTTTGCACACAGTGTTGGAATATCTGCAAAACTAAGTCGAGTGTTGAAGGATACTAAGAGTGTCCCGGAATATTTTAACGGTCCTCGGGTCTTTGTCATTGACTTCGGTCAGAAGTGGAAGGCCTGCAACCTTCAAATACAAAGAGGCACTGAGTAATAAATTAAGGGACTTCCCACGTCTGTTTTTCCCGAGGGGACCCAACAGGGGTTTTTCTTTCCCCTAAAACTTTCTCTGTAGCTTCACTTCAGTTTCGGCTCGCTAACGATACAGACGTCTTCTGACTAGTTCTTCCTCGGTTAAATAAAGAACAGACAGTTTGAATTCTTCAGCGTTATTTCTGCATTATAAATACCCATTTCCATTACACAGTATCAATAAAAATTATCGTGAGGGCTGCTGGACCATCCTGCTAGAGCCTTTCCGAAGCAGTTTGCCAGCCTCCCCCACCTAAGATAACAGCGTGCGCCTTCCTAATTTATAACAAGGACTACTATGCAGCCCGAAGCGGGCCAAATGTTAGGCGTTGAAAATTAATTATTCGGTGACAATGGCGAGATCCTATTACAATGCAGCCATCCCGAATGCACCGGATTCCTATGGGGCTCTACCCGACACTGCCTAAACGTACATACAAAGCGAAGCAAGCTCGACCCTCGATACTGAAGAAAGATATCGCATGAGCTCGAGGCGATATCCCCGGAGCCGGAGGATTAAGCACAGTACTATAAGATAGCACGAAGCTCGAGATAGCATACTGTAGCCAATGAAAAATTTCCGGATTAATTCATCGGTGCCAGAGATCCGGTGGACAGCGCTGCGCATTGAGAAGATCGTAAACAGCTCTCGGATGCCGGAGAAGTAGCAGACGTCCGTACACAAAGGGACCGATGCATCCGCGTCGGATATCACGCGTGGAACGAGCCGCGGGCTCCGCAAGAAACGCATTAACCAGTCTCCGATAAACGAAATATAGCGACATAACAGTCGGCGTGGTCGGAGAGAGAGAAAGAAAGTGCAACTCTCGTCCCTGCATCCTCGGCGCAACCCTGGGCAGCTACGTCACGCGACAAATGTCCCGTAATGCTGCACCGAGACCGGCGTAAAAACACGCGTGCAACGTCTGTCATTGGCGTCTGGCGGCTACAACCCTTGAACTTCTATCTTTAGAGTCGGTGTCTGCGGGTAGTGCACGCTTCTGGAGTTGCTCGAGGCAAGAAGGCGAGTCTCGATCAACGTCCGCCACTGTTCCTCGAGATATCGAATGCAAAAGGAAGTACCTCCTTCCTGAAGTACACTATTTTAATCTTGAAGCTGATTTTAGCGGTTTTTCGGTCGCCTCTTTCCAGCGAAAAAGGTTCACTCGCGGGTTACATGCACACATGATAGCACCTCTTCGCCACCGCTTCGCACACGCACGGAATATTTGTGCAGCTTCCAATTAAGCTGGCCTAGCTGAACAAGCAATATTCTAAACATGCTGGAATGTTGCCTGCACTTCAAACTTATCCGCAGCCCGTTATCTATGAACAAAACAATGCATTCGTGCAGGCGAATCGGAGTATTGCATCGGAGTACGTGCACTGTCTAAGCTGCTGAAGTGGTAATTGTTCACTTGGATTGTGGATTCTAGCGAGAGTGTACAGAAATTTTGTTGAAGTGACGAGAGACCTCGGTATACCAGTTAAGGGTTAAAAGCGCTTTTGGAACATGTGTAGACCTATAGGGTCCAAAGCGCATGAACATTTCTAGACCTGTAAGAGCAAAGACAAAGTGACAACCGGAAAGAGTTTGACTCGTCCAGGCCAGAGAACCCCTCGAGTCTGGTTCCGCGACAGGGTATAGCGATGTTGGGGCTGATCGTATCGTGCGCGAAGATCACGGAGCCGAGTTGGAGCGTATCTTGTCGAGCACGGTGGTCCCGTTGATAAAAAGACGATCCCACCTCTCTTCTAATCGCGATGTCCCCGGGGTAAGATCCTCGACACGGTGGAACGAGATTAACGTCCAGCTGCGTCTCGCAGATGCAACTCTCGCGCGGCGTAGAGTTTGGCTGCCATTAGCGAACCGTCTGGACGGATGAAAGCTTCGAGCCGGCTGGCTTCCCCCCCCCCTCTCTGTCTCTTTCTCTTCTGCTCCGTCTTCTGCATCGTTCCGTAGGCCCGTGGCTCGAAGTGGAATAACTGCTCGGCCCATTAGGCCTGAATCCGGCTTAAGCGAGAGAGGACTTCTCGGCTCGATCTCCGGGGCCGGGAGGCGCGACTCGCCGCGCGGAAAAGCCGGCGAGAATTATTTATCGGCGGAATTATTCCGTGCAGAATCGAAGGAGCCGCGCGAGCCCGCTCGTTACGCATTCATGTGGCCTCTATTATCATCCGTCTACGTTGCAGCCGGATGAAAGACGCCGAGGAACTGAGAGGAGGGAGACCTCCTCTTCCCCGCAACGGAAGTTCGGTCACCCACGAGCCCTGACAAAGGATCCATTCTTGCGGCGGGATCCCGACCCCCATTTTCCGTTTGGTCGTAACCCGACGGTGTGCCCCACTCGTTAACGCTTCCATTTTCTTTTCCATCGACCAAAGTTTAACCCCGCATTTACGACATCAATGGTCCACAGTCAACGTTTCCCTGGGAATAACCGCGATCGCGTTGCCGATCCTTGTACCGTACGGAGAGCATGAGTTGTCGATCGCCTATGAGATGGAGGGCAAGGATCTAGGCTATACTACTGGCTGTAGCTGATCATGGAATGGTCTAGTCTATGTTTATATCGTTATCTACTAGATTGAGGTAGGCAACTTACAATCTCTGCAGTGTACCTTCGCGTACGGCAGGCATAGTGTCGCCAGATGGAGACTCGTCTCCCACACTATGTATATTGTATATCTTGCCCCTCCTGCGATGCCATTCCCCCATTCTTAGGCGGCGAGCATCCCTACCCTTCCGCCACGGCCCGGTCACGTGACGCGTTTCGTCTCTGTCATGTGTCTCACAATGTCATGTAACTGCACTCCCCTCGATGTCCCCGGTCTGACGACACTGCTTACGAGCTGCCGACGCTCGAGCCGCTACCCCCACAAGTGATTACCGACTTCTTCCAAGCTGAATCTAAAAATAAGGAGTAGACTAAGCGCACCAAACATTAGTAGAAATTCATTCAGATGTTAAACTAAGTAAGTAAAGCATTAGGGTACCCGAAATTCTCAGGATCTCGACGAAGGGCGCTCGATGAACCGTTTCCCGGTCGCGGCGTGAGCGAATTCAAAGGGCCTCGGGTATATCCGCATACTTTATTATTCCGTGGTTGTCCCATGCAAGGAACCGGGGCTGCTCCAGTTGCAGGCGGCTGCATAGTGCACCGCAAAAACGACTGGAAATCCGCGGGATGCACCAGGGGCCCCTACCGCTCCGGTGCTGGTTTTATCGCTCGTAAAGCACGGGGTTCCTCGCGGCTCCCATAAACCGTTCTCCGCGGATGGCTTTCTCGTTCACGCTCGCTCGTAACTCTCCATCCCCCCCTGGAAAGGTCCCCGGCCCACGTTTCGTCGTGGACGATCCTTTCAAACAATGCCACCTTCCAAAGGTGGGCTAATACGGCCGGTGCCTGAGCTTGACGTCGGTCTTTTAACCTGTCGCGCGCACTCCTCGAGGTTCGTCCGTGAATGAACCGTCGTCATCCCCGAGTGCACCGCGCGCGCGCGCGCACGGAGTGCAATAAAACAGATAAAGGCTGTAAAAGTGCCGCCACCGTCCGGATAGTGGATCGAGATGATTGCCACCTCGCGAACGTTTCGGCAATAACACCGAGCTGGCGGGAAACGAGCGGCGGGCTCGTTGATTGAAACAATTAAACTCGAAGTCCACCATCGGTCAACTTTTTGCCGGCGACAAATTAAAAAACTTGCACCGTCTCTCCGGAAACTAAGGACCTCGAGGCGACTGGAATCAGTGTGCACAGGTGGAACGGTGCCCTGTGTGGTCGCTAATATAATTGAAACAATGAACTCGGACATTTTGAACCTTGACAACTTTTGAACCTTGTTGGAGAACTTTTCTCGCGGCTCATCGAGAGATTTGGCTAAAGGGCTGTGTTCCTTGCACTGCGGGTGATTGAGTAATAATTTTTCTTCCGTTGAAAACTCGTAGTTTTCAAGTTCATCATTGAATGATTATATCACAGGGAATACTGTCTACACATAGGGTTCCCATCCGTTCGGTTCTTCCCGAATTTGTCCTACTTTTTAGTGCGTCCGGGGATGTCCGGGGGGATTTTCTTTAAGGGTCCGGTGTTTCTTTAAGGCTCCACAATCACTAAGGTCATTCCACCCGAAATCGGACTCGAATGCACTGAGTACTAAAACACAAACTGGAAAGTTGAATATTTGCGGCATAGGGACTTCTAAACTGCAAGATTTAATGTGCCCGCATAGATTGAAAGATTAATGACTGAAATTAATTTCGTACACTTAAATCTTAGTACAATGTATGGTACTTCTAGTTCGGTGATAGGGTACTTTGAGTTTAAAGTCACTTTTAACTTAATAAAGTGAAGGACTAATTCCACCGTCCACAGATTACTATAGAAAGAAGTAAACCTGCATAAAGAACAGCTGAACCATGATTATACTTCCTACGCTCTTGCATGGTATAAATGAATAAGATCGATAAATCAGTCATTTGCACCTGCGAGTCGATAAATTCATAATTGGATATGTTAATCTTCTGGCTGACCGCGCGTATCGAGATCGAGCGTGAACGGTCTAAGATCGTGGTGATCCAGAGCGCTCGCTAAATCCACGGATCGATGAAAGGGATCACTCACGGTCGGTAATCCGAAACGGTTTTTTGATCGATTCGAGTGCCGGCTACGACGCCACCGGCAAAAACGCGTCTCGTTGCTTCTCGCGGCGCGGCAGACGCGCATCAACGAGAGCACGTATTAATTAGGAAAGGATCTTGCGAGAGACTGAAGAAGCCTCCTCTCGAGAATCGCCAGGGCTTGTTTTACGACCGGGTTAAGCGTGGTTCGTTTTATGGCCGCGCTTTTTTCCCCTTAATTTTATAAGGAGAATATAACTCGGGGCTGGCACGCGCTCCCGGAGACTCCATCCAGGCGGATGGATCCGCTTTATCCTTTTGCTCTCCTTTTCTCGTTTATGGTAACGACGCTCAGAAGTTGAGAGGACCCGGCTTAATTTTCATATAATTAAGAAATCAAGCTGCTACACGAATCGGTCGCCTGGATCTCGATTTCAGTGACCCTTCTTACAAGGGGATGAAATGTTCAAAGTTGGTATCATCCGTTCTTCGTTTCTGCAGCTTAATCTGTCTGTAAATTATTTATACGTTTCGCTACTTAATCTGTTTGTTAATTATTTATCTCTCTTTCCATCGTATTGATTTTTTACCTTTGTGTCAATTTGACACCAAGTTTTGATTAGGTGGTACGCAAGAGTTCCAGTCAAGCTTTTTACTTTTACTTGTTGGTCATATACAGGGTGAGTCACCTAACGTTGCCACCTGAAATATCTTTGTTGTTTTTAAAGACACGTCAAATGTCTGAAGGACAAAGTAGAATGGTAAAATGGGGCTCATTTTTTGTAATTTTTCTTAGAGATATGAAGGTCACCCTGCACATCTGCACCCTGCGCATTATCTCCACACTCCAGACTGTGGAGATAATTTCTCCCTTGAAATCAATGCGAAAAATTTGTGTTGCCTAAAAATTCTACTAATGTCGTTTTATTATCGTGTCAATGATTGTAGTGTCACTTGGTGCGAGTCTTCGGATAGCGTTCCCGCGATTACAGGTACGATTAAGTCGTTTCGGGTGGACGAGCGGGCGCATTGGTTCGTCGCCGATTTTCCGGCGTGGCGCGAAACTTCGTGTCCGGGGCTTAACTGCCGGTGAAAATCGGCTTCCGTTCTATCAATGGCACGCGTGCACTTCGGTTTTGCGGGCGAGCATGGCGGACTAATGGCCATTTATCGACACTATCGGCCCCGGTTCCCGGTAAATGGTGTCGGCGCGCGAGGGCAGGACGTTGAATGCCGCTACCGTACACAGTTCGACGTCAAAGAGCTTCCTTCGCCGGTTCGGGCGCAGTCGGTCTTGCGGATTTGCGGTTTCGGGCCATCGCCGGTTGGCCAGAATTCGATTGACAGTTTTCCAAGTATCGATCCCTGGCCGAATAGTTACTCGGGTTATCAGCAGACGAGTTTCCCGCGCGTCGCGTCGCGTCGTGTCGCGTCGAGCCGCGCGATTTTCCGCTCCGCGTGCCGAGAAGATGATCGAATTCGAGCGTCGTCGGGCGTCGCGTCGACCAACCTGAATATGAATGGGGAGGACAGCCCAGCTGCTTCTTCCTCGAGATCGTTTCGCGATCGAACGCTCTCAACCGGCTCGCACTCTCGCGCAAATTACTCTCGAAACTTGGCGACGATCGATTACCGGAGACTGGCCCGAGGATTACCCTGATAAATTCGCCGAGTTATCGAGATGATGAATCGTCTTCGTGATCCGGAAGATGGAGTGGATCCGGATCGCGACCTGGCACCGCAGTGACGTATGGTATGGAGTTTCGGCGAACGGGAACCGCTTTTGTTTCGCGACGCCACAGCTCGCGTGAGAAATGTACCGCGCGAAAACGAATGCACGATAGCCCCGGATAAACGATCGTGAAAAATCCCCGCAGCCTCGCGGACATTTATCTGGCCGGCTTGCGTCTAGATCCCCGGGATCCGAAGTTTTGTAGCTAACCGTTTCGCCTCGTTCAATCTCGAAGAGGGATCTCTGTCCTCGCGCGTTCCACGTCGGCCCCCCGGAAATTTGTTAGAGCCCGATGCAGACGCGCCTGCGAAAATCGAACGATTTGTAAGCTGGCGCACAGCAAGCGACAGTTTTAAGGATCGTATCTTCTGATCGGTTCTGCTGCCTCTATTCACCTGCATCCGGAATTTAATGCTTGATCTCGGTTCGAGCTGTCTATACCTGTCCTCTATACTATTAGCGCGTATGACTAATAATAATTGACACTCTCTTTGTGAAATCATAAAATAGTTCTTGCAGAAATGATCACGTGGATGATCGTTATATCGGTTTTTCATTAGGCGTTTATCTCTACCCAGTATCCCGCAGTATGCAGAAGACACTGCGCGGTGGCAAATGTTCCGTCAATTTTCTGGGACAATCAGTTCGGTCGATTGGCTCGGAAACCGTCGAAATAGACCATTTCTTTTCATCGTTCCCGACTCGCAGGGATTCCATCAAAACGAGGAAACATTCTCTTCCTGTCCCATCGGATCCTTATCTAGCGAGCCGACGCGACGGCGCGTCGCTCTGAACAGAAACCAGACGGCCAATCCCACGAAAGACGTCTCTTAGGACAATAATTCCCCAGCGGTGATCGAATTATACGCAAACAAACTACCAGCAGTGGCGACTACCGTTTCCGTCGCACCATCGTCGAGTCCACCCTTTTGACCTGTCCTCAACCCCTGCAGCCACCCATCCCCTCTGTCTCCTTTCTTCTCGAGCATAAACTCTCCGGCATCCCCGCAATTTCTCTTGGCCACCCGTTCCGCAGACTACTTCTCTACTGTTCCGCATTTGTGGCCCTTCATTTGCAGATAACCACTCGTGGAACCGCCAAACAATCAGCAGGACCCTCGAGTGCATCCCACCATTCATTTCCTTCCTTCCTTCCTTCCTTCCTTTCTTCCTTCCTACATTCTCTTCGTATCTTCTCTTCCTCCCTTTCCCTCAGGCGCGTTCCTTTTACGCGCGACAACGTTTAAACAGCTAACACCTGGAAAGGATTCGCGGCGAAGGGGATGGAAAAAGTGGAATGCCGAGGGCGGACGCTTCGAATCGTCTCGAGAACCCCCGGACGGGAGTAGAAAAAAGAATGAAAGGGTGTCGTCTGGCCTCTGAACCGACTACGAGCGTGGCGTTCGCGCTTCTTTCGTTTTTCAACCCCCGCGGAATTAAATAGCGACGCAGGGTCGCAACCTCGTCCCCAGACTGGCTGCGACGACCAACCTGGTCCTTTCACCGAGCCCTTGTCCGGATCACCCTACATCTGCTGTTTACCTTACTTCGTGCTGGTCCCGGCATTAATCGCGGCGGCGTTGACTCCGTCTTAAAAAACCGCCGGAAATCCTCTTCCAGGACCTATTATTTCGATCCAACCCCTCGCCTTTACGATTTCAAAGAATCCGTGGTACGTGTCTTGGTTTCCCTTCCTCTGCCTAAGCTCCATGGTAGTTTTGATCCGAACACGTTTACACGTTGTTGCAGCTTTCGAACTACAACTATTTGAAACGAGCTCGGACAACCGAGGCCTCAAAAAATATTTCTTAACAATTTTAAAGAAATCAACAACTTAATTGAGTATATTATATCTGATCATAGTGGAACAAAGTCCTATATTTTATGCAGCATTACATTTTTATACAGCAGGTACAGTTGAATAAAGAATAAAAATGAAGAAATATTTCCAATAGGAAATTTTATTAATACAATACCCAGCTATAGATTTTTTTAAATTACAGGCGGACGGTCGAATTTATTGGATGGAAAAAATATCATTAAATTCTGTGATCCAGTGGTCCGATCAGTAAAAGCGAAGTCGGAATTAATTAACTGTCATTTAATCTCCTCCGCTCGCGAAACTGCGAAACGGCCGCGTTCGAAATATGATATGAAGTTTCCTCGTGAATTATCCTCGTAGATTGGCCATCAACGGGCATCTAATTTTCGCGCGTATATTATATACCGCGGACCGGAGGGTGCGCTGTTTCTTTCGCGTGCTTGTTGCGGACTCTCGCGGAAATTTGATTTACAATGACGCCGCTTGTTATTGAAAACTGCGACGAACAACACGGCGCCGCGATAAATATCGAGAACGCGTCGCGGGATTAATTAAATCAGAGTGTAGTTTATTCGCGGCGCGAGATTCGTTAATGAATTAATTGAAATATCTGTCGGTGGTCCGAGCGGAGTCCCGATCCGACAATTATCGGATGCTCGTGCAATTTTCATTACCGTGGCTCGGCCGAACGGAGAAAGAACCGTCCGGATGGCCGGCGCGTGTTATCGCATGGTCTCTGAGCGAGGGGGAGGAAAATAAAGGGGTGAAACGTGGCCCATTTTTCCGATAATCGTCTGGAATCCTTACCAAACGTTTCCTACCGGTGCAGCGCGGCACCGGGATATCATTCACCTCATAGATCGCTTCCTGGGAATCCAGTACGTCAAGGACACGACACGGAATGCGTTCAGATCCGAATTCGCGGATTATTCTGCATAGGTTTTCGCCTGTTCTTCTCTGAGGCGATTCAACCCTCGCATTTTTATATGAAACTAGAATGTTCTTCATCAATGACAGAAAACAAGCATTAAATAGAAATAGTCCTCGAAAACGTGTGTAGAATGTGCAAACATGAGATGAAAGAAGCGCTGAAAAGATTCGAGACAGGAAGATTCCATCTCGAATAAAAATGCTAAAAACGAATTCGTTTCTCTTCAACCAATCCTCCAACTTTTCCGAGTTCTCGAGCGCCGTGGTCGGGGGATGACATTTCGGTTTTCTCGCCCAGCAGACACCCCATAGAAATCCGCTGCCCTCTTGTTCTTTTTTTCGGTTTCACCCTTGGCTCTTCCCGAACCCTCTAAGTGGATCGATATCGTCGCGGGCCGCAGTGTTTTGTATATCAACCCTCTATCCTGTAGAACGCGCGACGTTTCGTCACCGCCGATGGAGGAGCGTGCCGGAAGAAGAAGTCACTCTTCGTTACCGCTCGAGGGCCTTGCACAGACCCCGCGATAGCTTGTCCTCAGCCTGGTACACCCTCCTGTTTGTTTTCCTTCTGGTCCCTTCTGTTTTTCCTCCATTAGTGAGCACCCCTCCGCGCCACCCCGTAACACGTGCGGCGCACCATATTCCTTGTCCTCGTTGTCTCCGGTCTGTTGTCGTTCCGTTATCCGCGTCAATATACACCTGACAGCTTCTCACGACGATCCCTCGACTTGTCCGGCTTCATCTTACCCACCGACCCTGGCTTCTTCGCGTGACTCCGACGAGATTGCGCTTCTCCTCTCTGTTTCTTCAATGGCGTTCGTCTTACTCGATACGCGAATTCATCTTGGAATCTCGAGAAAACCTATTCGATGGGATTCAAGACCCAGGAAGGGGAGACTAATGTGGACACTTGTGGGCGTCATGAATTAGCCCCAACTATTGTGACGCAGACGAGAAAACTGTTTTCTGCGCCCTGGTTGTGGTCACAGGACACATGTAGTCTTTGCAACATCGTATAGATCGCAGATATACGTCGAAAAATATTCGTACACTACAGTAATCTTTGAGTATATGTGACAAAGGTGTACACGATATTTGTGACAAATTTATCCCCACTGCCGCGAGGTATAAATCTTTAATGGTAGGGTTAGACACATCGGTGAGACAATATTTTCCTGATTAAAATGGGTCCAAACGAAACATGATTCGGAACATATTTGGCTGTTTGTTCTGTTTGATCAAAGAAGAATTCTCGAAACAGTTCAATCTAAATCGGTTACGACTTAATCCAGCACTGCAGCTAGGTAATTGTTCTATTATCCGAACACTGGTGCCTCTCAATAAGGATAATTCATTCTTTGCAATTAACCTAGGCGGACGTCCAAAGATGTCCACACAGCAGCCTTGCATTAAGTACAACAAGACTGTTAATTGCAGGCAGATTCTTGTCGTTCCTGACAGGATCAGCTTCCGCCGGTCGTAGACAGAATAGTTGTCCAATGTTCCGATGATCAAGACTACCGGGTGTTACACGCTAAACAGCAGGATCGCAGCCGATCTTTCTGGCCGCAACACGCCGCGGTTTCTCGTCGATTATGCAACGGCATTCCTCGAACCAGTTACGTCAAGGACGCGCGTGCACCACGCCAGTGCACTGTGTTGCAGCTCCCGGACTGCCTTCGGGACGAACAACCGCGACAGGATACAGACCATCGATCATAGCTCGCGAGTGAAAGGTGTCACCGCTCTGACGTTCTCGTAGATAGTTTTTCAACGTTTGTAGATTTCACTTCCCTTGCTCTGTAGGAATCTACCCATAAATAGTAATCGCGACATCTGTTGTCAAAGTATTGTATTCTAATGTGCGTTAAACTGTAGCGCACATCTGTTTCGTTTCTAAGATGCAGGGGGAATTCAGAGAATTTTTCGATACAAATACTAATAATATAATACCACAGACGAGATATAGGAATAGACCTGACATCTTATGGGACTTGGTGTCCACAGGAATCTGTAGTACCGACACCTTAAAATGCCACTGATAGCAATAATTTTCTTTACATTATATCCATAATTTTATATTAAACCTTGCTATAATTTTGTGCCCCTAGAAATAATAATAATACATCTTTCTAATTCTATAGAGGTGTTGACACTGAATGGTAATGGGGCTTAATGGGAGTCACTCTGGGGCGTTAGCGCACCAATACCGACGGACATCAAAATACATTGGGTGTCAGGTCTATTCCTATATCTCGGCGGTGATAATACTAATACAATAAAAAACTAATAGAAAGATTGCCGCGATTAGTGCAAGCGGTAATATCTAATCGCGGTTGATAGGTCATCGAATCTCGTATAAACGTTTCTAGTTTTGCGAACTTTTTGTTTGATTCTTTGTTTAATAAAAGAATTCTTTAAAGTTTGGGGATTATCATCAAAATGCTTATACAAACATTTTGTGCTTACTAGGATTTTTTCTTACACTTCACAAACTTGAAGATACCATAAATGCATAAGAGATCTGCAGTCTAGATTGATTACATTTTTTAATCAAACATTTCCAACCAACCATGTAATACCAAACAATTATTCAATTCACATTCAGAATCCACTCTTGAATCCACAAGAGAATCACTTTTCAACCAAGCTCCGCCCACGCAACGGCGTAGAATTTCGCGAGCGAAATATTAACAGCTCGGGGCTCGAGGTCTCGAAGCATTCCGTCGGGTTCACGGTTAATGAAAGTTCGCGGCGCTCGGTGATCGAGATCCAGGCACGCCTCCTTCTTGTCGCTGGATCGCGGCAATTCCGTAGAGCGGCGCGTTGCAGGGATCGAGGCGACGGATCGCGGCCGCTTTTTCTCCAGGGAAAGGAGCCGACCGAACTTGTTCGTGTTGCACGCGAGACCGACGATAACGTCGCGTGAACCCCCGCGATCACCTCTTCTCTCCCTTGATCACCCGATAAACTGGCGATAGGTGCACAAGCCTGATACGCTCCGCTTGACGAACTTATCGTGACCGCGACAGGATTCTGACACTTTCAATTTTCTACCCCTAACCGGGCCGCGAAACCGACTTCGACTTCACACGAACTCGCGAGTTCTGTTGCGAAGCCTGTTAACCTTTTGGCTACTGTTGACGTTGCTAGGGTAAATGCACCTATTATGTACTGCGGTATTTCTTCCCAATGGGATTCAAATACGCAAAAATAAATTTTTTTTGTGTTCAGAACACCTCATTCTTCCATAAAATGCGTACACATATTATTATTTCATGATAAATTAGGAATAACATTAAGATAAAGTACGATCGAAGTATGATACCGCAGTAATCGGTACAATTACCCTATTAGATGTATGCAAAAGTAGCCTCTTTTGATCGTTCATTCATAATGGCAAGTGATTTTTAAGTAACTCTGCATAATTTCTATGCCAATTAGCTACTGGACATCGTAATGAATTCAATGGGTGAGGGTTTAATAAAACACAAACTGGAAAGTTGAAATCTGCGGCATACTGACTTCTAAATTGCAAACTTAATGTGTCCACATAGATCCAACGATTATGGTACTTCTAGTTCGGTGAAAGGGTACTTTGAGTTTAAAGTAACTCTTAATAAAGTGAAAGACTGTCGTTCTAATTCCACTTTCCACAGATTACTGTAGAGAGTGGTACACCTACACAAAGAACAGCAGAACTATGATTATACTTCCTACGCTTTTGTACACTGGAGATGCTTATCAAATTTAGTACGCTGTCACTACAATAGTTAATTCTTAATTATCCTTACTAAAGCTTTAATTCTCTTTTTAATCTCTTGCTTTATAATTCATATCGTACCTACCCTTATCGTTCACTTATATTTTAATAATTTCATAAAAGAACATGGAATTCTACGTTCATTTTACATTTACTTTGAAGATTAAACACTGATAAGTGAACCGAATATGTATGCAAATTTACATTTTCAGAAAGAAACCGAAATTGAATGAAATTCTCTTTCCCTCGCAGATGCTTCGTGTAAATTAAGAATAAAATGAGACTGTACTCTTATATCCTGATAAATCTTAGATTTTATGTTCTCTTGAAAACCTTTTTACGTTGCGAACGTATTTGCACGTGTACACAAGTTAGTAATCGCTGTTCCTGTTAAACAAGTTAATTATTCCCTTCACGGGATTCGGTTTATTACAACCGAATAAAGTACAAAAGTACTCGAAGAAAAATCTCTACAACTGTCACAGTCATTTACTTGATCAAAAACGTCGATTCACATTGTCTCCGGCGAACGAGAAACGACAAACTGCATACGTTTCTTTGAAAAGATCGTGTCGCCGTTTATGCGCTAAGTAACCGCAGGCACGTAAAGTGTTAATAGTCGCAGACCTAGGTCTAATCCCTGCAGAAACCATCAGCAGACGTAATCCATCTCGGTCCGGGTCCAAAGCACGGCCGAGCTTAACCCAGAAAGACACTCTTCCGACGCATTCAACCATCCAGCGAGATCGTTCCGCAAAATGTGAAAGACACCAGGAATTTCCAGCTGGTCTGGCTTGACGAGGAGAGAAAGCGAGAGAAAGAGAGAGAGAGAGAGAGAGAGAGAGAGAGAGAGAGAGAGAGAGAGAGAGAGAGAGAGGAAGTGAGGTGGGAATAAAAGTGAGAGCGTGCAGAGTCGCCGAAACGAGGCTCGGTGAAAAAGTTCTCCGTCAGGCGGTTTGTCTATTGTCCGCCCCCTTCAGTCGGAAACTTCCCAAGAATGCCGTGCGAGAGGGCCACGTGTGCCGCATGAATTATTTCACGGGGGCTTTTCCCGCGTCCCCGCACTGCGGGAGCGATGCAGAGCGGTGCAGAGAGCGGTGCGGAGTGAAGCGGAGAGAACCCTTCCGCTCTAATTGCCGTAATCGCTTCGGTGACGTTACTCCGGAATATTGAAAATTCTGCGCGAGCCAGGCGTCATTGCCCTTCGCCTGTGGAAACTCTTCGCTCGTTCGTCTTGAATTACTCCGCCGGGGGTGTGTTAAGCCGGCTGAACACGCTGCAGGGGTGAAAACGGACGTGACAGAGCGCGCGGGGTTGGATCAGGGAAGAGGAAGAGGAAGACCGAATGGGTGGCGACGCGTTTCGAAACGCGAAAACGACAGACCCTCTCCTCTTCGGCAGGTCGTAATCGACGTCTAATTCCGGAAGCGCGATATTGATTATGCGGAAACCGAGCGACCAGCGAGCGCGGCTGGCCCCTGTAATTCCGCTTGCGAGAGACCACCGGCCGATCCGTCGAGTTTATATCCTCCGTCTCAGAAGCAAGAAGACGCGGCGAGACCGGCAGCCCTGTAATTGTCGCGATCGTCGCCGGTTATTGCGGCTAATTAACGTCCGTTCGTTAGCTGCTCTTTCCACGGCTCCTCTCCTCTCGACTCGATGCTAACCGCCGCGTAGCGTCCTTCAGTCGGTCTGCTTCTTCTTCGAGCCGGCTCTCCAGCCGCCGAACAGACCGCCAAAGAGTTAGCCTCTCTCGATCTATGTTAACCCTAGAGTGATCGGGTCCTTTCTGTAGATGGTAGTAGTCCGTCCGTAAAACTGTGACTAACAAGATTACGATGCCGCTTGTAGAATTCCTAATGAAAAACATGATTAAAATTTTAGCTGCAAAATCTTCAAGCGTACACTGGACACGGTGGAAAATGTCTTAATCATTGAACAAACACAGTCAAGTGGTTCTGAATGAATCAGAAGGGCGAACTTCGCAAGCAACAACACAGTGGAATTGTTTGAGTTTTGGTTAGGCTGGATCGTATCCCAAAATGGGGGATTGCTTTTCGAGATGGTTGAAACGAAATAATTGCAATTTAGTAATAATGAACACGTGGTGTCTTTATTTCACTACCGAAACTCGCGAACGTGTTGGTAACGTCGGTATAATCTTGAACAAATGTGGTTTGCTTTCAGAGCAACAACTAATTGTCTGCGTGACTATTTGAACAATAGTTGATGGAAATCACTTGCGTGAAAACACTGCGGGTAAATTAACCCGGTTACAAAAAATGGTTGAGAATACTTCTCTTACTTTTGTTGCTCAATGGCGGTATAAAGATACTCAAGAAGCACGTGTTGTCGCTATCAGAGTCAGAGCGAATTGAGAGCGAGACCAGTACGCAATGTACGGACATCCGTTTTACATAAGAATACAAATGTAACCTGCGGAATTATTGGTTCGCATCTTGTTGTCGCCAGTAATCCGCGAATGACGGTTCTGTTTACAATCGCTCGGTTTACATTCGCTCGTTGATCAAGCCATACATACATGTACGCGCCGCGACATATAAAATTTGGCGCTAAATTGAATTTTGAACAGGAATGTCCAAGAGCAAAACGACTATGCGCGCAACGAAGATCGCGATTTCAATTAAATGATAGTCAGAATCAGAATGATTTTACAAGGAAAACTTCCATCTTCCGTCTGGGCGGCTATCGCAACCGGAAGATTAATCTCGAAAAAACGAACGTAACTTTCCGAGTGGAACGCGGAAATGAAAATTCAGTCTCGCGGACGAATTAATTTCACGTCTCTCGCGGCGCGGTCCCGAGGCGTGGCGTCGCGCAAAGAAACTTCCCACCGGGAAAGAAGATCAGGAATAATAATCCGCGACGTTCGAAGGAGCGTCACGCGGGGAATCCGACAAATGTTGCGTAGAAACGATAGTGGCACGAAACTTTGCCCTTTCCGGGAACGTATGGAAAGCGAGACCCGCGCTTTATTGAAAAGTTTCCGGAGAGCCGGTTAAGTGCGAGCGAAGTTCTAGGCAGCAGCGGGGGAAGAGCCGCGAGGATTTCTCGCTTCGGAACCGCGCGACGGTGGTCCCACACCCGCCGTCCCCGCGCGCGATTTATCTATCCGTTACGCGGTTCTATTTGCCCGTTTACCCGGAGCTGGATCCCCCGGTTATCCGTCCCATTGCTCCCTTATCGATCGTGTACCGGCGCTGCAGCGGTGTGTCCATTTATCTGCTGCCCCGATAAATCCTCGACGAAGAAACCGACTCTCCGCCACCAAAGAATGCGCTTATTGCGGTCAATTAGCAACAAGATTGCAAAGTCTATCGTTAACGTCTTAACTCGTCCGATTAGGTGCCCGCCAGGGAGACCAGTTCCATAGAGAGCCGCGCCGCTTTACAAGATAATCGATCACGCAATTAGTCTACGCGCCAGACGTTGCCATTGGGAGAACGGATTAATGAACGGCACCGAGATATTTTATGATCGTTCAGTGATTCTTGCCGAACCACCGCCGCGTCAAAGGAAGACAAATTCCCGGAAGGTAAACTCCTCGCTTTGGAGGTCCGCGACGGTTTCTCAAGTCGCTTGATTCTCAGCTAGAGGGGTGCGAGAAGTAGAAAATCTCGGGGTCCCGATGGTCGAGGCGGTAACGCATCGGGTCGGGTTCTCGAAAATTTCGGGAGATACTCGAATATATCGGAATTTCCGAGAACCCCGAAACTTCTTGGCAATCTCGATAAATTCGAGAGTTCCGAAATTTTCGAGAACCCGTCCCAATTCCGAATAAAATTCTCGATCCGTCCGCACACCTCTACTCTCAACTCAACATAGTGTCCACTCGCGAGAAATACTATGGAGAGCAACTCGTAAGTGTTTATCACGCAGATTCTCCTTAGTTCGTTTGATATTTTCATAGCCGTCGTCTGTCCCTCGGATCATTAAAATTCGTCTTCGCCGCACACTGATCGTAAAAAGAGTAAAAATGCCGCATCAGTTTATGTAAATTTATGCCCACAAACTAACATAGCTGAGATAACGAGAATGTTAATGAACCGGCAAGATTCAGCCTTCAGAATAAGACACGTTCAACCCGAAAAGATTTATGACAGACTTAATATTAACTAGTTGCGAGAGTCTCGACTTTTCGACGACCAAAAAGTACATCACAGCTCGCGGAGCGTTAATAATCTTCTAGATTGCTGTTCATTAGATAATAATCAAGTAGATAACAAAGTAACAGGTCTTTCCAACTCCGTTTACTCTGGAGACCGCTCCGAACTTTCCCGCGGAGTGTAATGATTTATTTCGAGCCCGAGGATCACTCGCTGGCGCGGCGTAGCGGTTGGTTTGCTCGCATCTTTGGGGACGCAAATGTATGCGCGAACGGATGCGCTCTCGTTAATTAGTAATAACAGCCGCGTAACATTCCGACAGCGGAAGAAACTCTGTCGTGACATTGACGTCGGTTAATCAGCGCGGTATGAGAAAAACATGTGCATCTTGGAAACTGGAAGAAGGAAAGTAACAGGTGAATGAAACGGAAAAGACGTAACTGATTACTTCATTACACTCACTATCTGCTGCGAACAGAGGTGGAAAATCGGATTGTCTGTTTGCTCCCACGTACAGGGTGTACACAAAGTAATGGTCATCCGTCCCAGGGGTAAATCTACACCACTCGATCGCGGTGGACATTTGTGAAAGAAACTTGCTGGCTAGGTGGACTACAGTGGTAGGCTTTTGTTTATACACTATACATATAACTACACAATCAAATTTTGCAAAAAGTCTAACAGCTTAATATCTGAATAACAATTTGTTTGCGACATATGGTTCCTTTCGAACTTTTTCTCTTCTCGATAAGTAGAAGGTGTTGATGCAAAGACAAACTTTAACAACAATTTTCTTTGGTATTTACAAATATCCACCGATCTAGAAGTGTAGATTCACCCGTAGGACGGATGACCATTACTTTTTACACAGCCTGTAGAATGAAGAGTCTCGAAGGATTTTTCGAATGCGACAGCTTTCACCGGATTTGAATGTTTCCGACTTTTCAGTGTTGTGGCGCTCCGCTTTGATGCCTTTACTTTAATTGGACACCGTTCGCATTAAGAGCTCGTATTAAGGGATCGAGCAAAAGCGGCGTACCGGACATTTTATCGTGGAAACGGGGATTTTTTCGTTCCTTCCGCGTGCACGCGAGCCACCGTACCGCGCCGGCGAGATACATAATATCTTCTCTGTCCATCTCGGGCCGGCCCGTAATGACCTATCCTTCCCGTTCCGTATTCTCTGCGAGCCGTGGCGCGATACCGTCTGCTAGAGCAGTACCTCTAACTGGCACTGCCACTAATTGCCGTCCGTATAATTACCATATCGGGCAGATAAATATAGGGCTCTTACCTTCTGCCTGCGAGACAGTCGGCGGCGTTACGCTCGCCGCGTGCGCTTGAAAGATACAAGACCGGCAGACAGAAGAACGGGGGTGGTCTGTAATTTACGCATTTTTATCCTGGACGGACGGGGTGACGACGCGCGACGTGAACTTCATGATACATACAATATTTCCCCGTCTTGTCTTCTTCATGAATCGATCGTCCTTTGTCTCGGAAAAAGCTCGCGACAAATGCTTCTACCTTGTTGCCACCCCTGCGAAACAGATCGATGAGACGTAGGCCTTTTAACCCTTTCTGTGCTTGTTAAAAGGAAAACGTACTGTCAAAGGAATGGTTAATTTTTAAGTAACACGTACTGCTTCTTATGCTTATCAACACGCTAACCTTACATACTGCACAATATGTTAATATCGTTATCTATATTATAAACAGACTGCAGATTTTTAATGACAGAATTGATTAATAACAGTTTGCCTATATAGAAAGTCTACTTTTTCGAGCAAATGTTATCGTCGATTCAATTTAATTGTCAAATGTATTAATAATTTTACCTGAATGTAGACGACGATCGAAACAACATTTAACTGCGTTCGTATTTCATACGACGTATGGGTATATTCAATTACTGTACAATAAGGATTCGCGTTACCAAGATGGCCGCCATCGAACTGATTATAAAGAGAAACGGTGTAATGCGGGACGCTGATGGCGACAGCGAACAAAATTCTCAATTGGTTTCCCTCCGTTATTATTATTTGCGTGCAAATACGCGAAACAAATATTTCTACACACAGCGTACACATTTTATACCGGGCAGATTCCACGTTTGCGATTTTCAACCCTCTACAAAATAAACCGCGCGAAACGAATGTTCCTTGTAAATCGCAGGGCCGAGTACACAATTGTATCGGATATTTGCGTTGCCGTATCAGTAAATTTTTTTATTTATTGCCATCGTTTACCGGCGCGAGTTTATTTTCCGTTATTAACGTGACAAATGGGTGGAAACGGTGATGTAAACGTCTCGCTTACTTTATTTGCGCAGACAAGACAAATACGTGACAGTGTACAATTAGAAGACGCCGTTTCGATGGGTGTTTTGTTCGCGTTAAATCGATTGGCACCTTTTGTTTACTCTTTGCTTTGGTGTAGGATGAAAGATTGCATGTGGAATAAAACATAAGAATGTGAGATACCTATTTTCAATTTTTGACATTGTCACCCCTGGAAGTATCATAAATAGACTATCCTAGAATTGCTACGGTGTACAGGTCAAGACTTTGAATCATTCAATTTCTACGGCATCTCACATTCGTGCGATCTCTATTTCATCAGCGTGGTAGTCGTCGACTGGGAAGCCCTTCACGGAGAATCCATTATTACAAAAATAACCTTTATCTCTTCCGTGCTCCGACAATGGGTTATATTTCCTGCGCTAGAGGAAGAAAGAAAAGAGATGGAGAACAAGCTTGGCGTAATCCTCTTTGTCACGGAAGACGTCGTCGTTCGCAAATTGCCTGGCTGCGTCGGCTCCCCGTCGGCGAGCGATACACTCGTATCGGCGACGCGACGTTTTCTGGAGCGCATGAGAAACAGAGGCCCATAAAAATATTCGCTATACGCGGACAAAGATGCCGCATAAAAGAAGCGGCAACGCGTGATGCACGCGTGCGCGCGTCCGTGGCCACGGTAACGGCTCCCTAATTTTCTGCGGCCGTAATATTTAATGCGCTCCCTCGCGATCCCTGGCAGCGGCTCGCCAACAGTGTTTCTCTCTCGCTCTCTGCCATACACTCTCATGCTCTCTCAGACTCCATTTTCGGCGATGGGAAGCGGGGACAGGGTGGAAAATTATTGTGGCGCCGCGCCGACATCGAAGCGAGACGTGAAACCGCGCGTCCCGGCGCCGAATCCGCTCCTATTCCGCCCCATTCCGCTCGCAAAACTTTCCTCCGCGCCCAGCCGAAGACTAATCGCGCGGCTCGGCCGCGGTGACGGCTAATTAGCGCTCCCGGAAATGAACCGTGCCGCGAGGAATTAATATATCTCAAGACCACCGCCCCTCCCGCCCTCGTCTCATCCTTCTCGGACGAAGACGTCCCCTGGACCAACGACGATACCGGAAATACTGCGAGTCTTGGTAATTCCCTTTGGTCCGGTGCTTTACGAGCCGAGTAAATCGTGTGCCGGTGATTAGGGAAATGATCGCCACGGCAATTAGACAAAGAACGCCGCAATTCCGGCCCGCGGACCACTTACCACCGCCGCACACCGCGCCCCGCCCCACCCTGACGTACTCCGCTCCGCGTCTTCGGGTTCGCTGAGATACGGTTACGATCTCGGCGAGATTATGGTATCAACGGTCTGGAGTAATCGAGTCGCGAGATAGCCGATTGAGGAGCACTTTGCCAGTCCACGATTCGGGATGTCGGGCTGGCGAGGGCTTCGAACTGGCCAAAAAAGCGAACAAGATGCCTCGGAAAGGTAATTACGCTGCTGTTAATGGTACAGGGGATTCGAGTCGAGAGATAACGGAATAGAGAGCACTTTATTGGTACGAGGATTGGAATGTGTTCGATTAGAAGTAGTATTGCAATTTTCAGTTGGACACGGCTGCAAGTGGATTGTAAAGCAGGATTTTGATATTTTTATAATTCGACAAGTGTTTTGTGTCACTTAGCGTGTGTGGTGTATGTAGTGAGTGAATGAGTGAGAAAGGAAGTTGGCGAGTGAGAGTGAGCGAATGAGTAAACAGAACGAGTGATAGATCGAATGAGGAAAGACGAGAGAATGTGTGAGAGAATGAGACAGAGACTTCGCGAAGCGAATTCGGCGGCAGGTGCGTCGCAGTAGATCGTGAACGACAGTCAAAGTGGGCAGACGTACTCTTGAGTGTATTGCAAATCGTGTGGATTGTTTAAATGGTTGAAGCTGTTCAATAAAAGTTACAACACGTGGATTAATTTCAATTAAATTGGAGATTTAACGTACATAGCGGTAGATGTTAAATTGTTCTTTACAAATTTTTTTGAACAATCCTTAGACCAGTGTCATTTAAAGAATTCTATCCTGTTCTAAAAATTGTCAGAAGCTATCTTGTACACAGAAATTCAACAGTACATACTGGTGAACCGAATAAAATTAGCGAGGGGTCAAAACATACCACAAAATTCAACTAGGCAATCCAAAGACTAGATTACGCTACAATTAACGACCCGGAATAGTGGAGTCACGAGATAGCCGATCTAGGACCACTTTGCCAAGGCAAGGATCAGGATATCAAACTAGTGACGGCTCGAAACGTACCGAGAAATTGAATCAGGAAATCTAAGAATTTGATTACGCTACAATTAACGATCCGGAGTAATCAAATCGTGAAATAGTTGACCGAGGAGCACTTTAGCACTGCAAGAAGCCGAATAGCAATCTTGTGGCGGTCCGAACGTCTGAAAAAATTAACCCGAGTAGTCCGCAGACTAGATTAGGCTACAATTAACGACCCGGAATAATGGAATTGCGAGATAGCCGACTGAGGAGCACTTTACCACCACAAGGATCAGGATGTCCAGCTAGCGATGGCTTTAAACATACCAAAAAATTGAAGTAAGAAGTCTAAATCCTCATACCGATACTCCTAATGGATTTCGAAGCTTTTCTACTGTGAAGCAGACGCTGAACCAAACGCCGAAGTACTTTTCGTGGAACCCCGTAGGTTCCACTGTAATTTATCTCAGACTAGCTGAATCATCCCTCGGAACGTTTCTTTTTACGATTCCCGCTTAGTCCGACGATACCGCGGCCTCTCCCCGGGTCCCGCATCAATTTTCACTTTTTGACAACAGCCATGGTCGACGTTTGCCATATCCGCAGTAACGTCGCTCCAGATAGGGTGCGATTTACGAGCAGGCAACCCTCCGCGCGCAGTAAAGCCGCCGCGCCGACCCCCCGCTCTGTTGTTATAGCGACGTTAAACTAGCCAGACAATGACGTAGCTTTACGATTCCGGCAGTCATTGGTCGGCTGATCGGAACCGAAATATAATGAATCTGAAGTCTCGTTAATAATCCCGGCACGATAAATCCGAGACCGTATCGGGGCTGACCCTATTATCCGCGGCTTTACCTTCTGACCGTATCGGTGCATCTCCTCGTGTCTGATCGCAATTTTCTGCTCCTACATCGAGTCAGATCTGACTTTGACACTTGCAGGAACGGTTATGCAGTTTATTGGTCCTCGTCGCATTCGGGTCATTCCATGCAAATGACCATTGATACACACGAGATCGCCAGACAGTCAAATCTTGGTCAGAGAAGCATGTTAAGAATTCTACATCGTTATTAATTTCATCCTTTTCATTTATAATTATACACCAAGAATCACACGGAAACGATTTCTAAAACCGAATAAACTTTTTGTCAAAGAGGGCTGCGTCAGAATCGGTGGGAGAGTTCATATTCTCCGGGCCACAAACGGTTAAATATTATTCGGTAGCCCCGTGAACATTTTCCATGAAAACAATTCCGCCCCTAACATCGTCGCAAAAAGGCGAAAACGGATGATTTACTTTCAGAATGCAGCAGGACGACGACGCGATGCAAATGTGGATTCGGTCGTCCCCGTCGGCGGCAATTAACCGCGGCGCACAGATTTTCCCGTGTCCTCGCGTTTATTACTCGTCACGGTTAATTAGATCGTTACCAACGGATTCGCCGAGCCGCGCGTTGCGTCGCGCTGTGGCTTGACACGCAAACGACCGTCATTTCGCCGGAGCGGCGTCTGATCTGCATGTCGGCGGTTGGACATCTTTTTTATCGCGCCCCATCATCCCGAGAAGCTCGATTTTTCGGGGCTGGAAGCCGGCCAGCGATTCTCCTTATTGCGATTCGTTCGTTCGCCAACGCGATTTGCATCGGTGAGGGACGGCGAACGGTGTAACTTCCTCGGGAGTACAAGCGCCTCGCGCGCGGTTATTGTTCGTCCGATTGTCACTTAGAACGAAAATAGAGCACCGGTTGCTGTGTCGCTCCGGCCGACGCGCCGCCTCTCGAAGTTGAAACACGACCTGGCACCGCACCCCCTGTGAATTGCATAATAACGCTCCCGGGAGTCCCGACGTGTTTGGCCGATGCTAAATAGTCGCGGAACTTTTCGGCGCTCGCGCGCGCGTTCCGCTTGGTCAGGCCTTTCAAAAAAGGCTTCTCTCGAGCCGGTGTTCGACGGTGTCTGTGGAATGCCCGGCATGCATTAATTGCGTCCCAGGTAATTGTTTCGCTCGTCACACCGTGGACGAGTTCTACGAGGTCGTCGATAGCTTTGCACCTTTTCCTTTGCCCGTCTTGCCTCGCCTCGCGCTCGAGAACCCGCGTTAATTGCCGACCAGTTTCCTCCACGACTTCAACGAACACTCGGTACCACAGGGAAACTGGAAAACTCGGGGAAAATGCGCAGAATTCTTTGGAGTGCGTTTAGCGTTCATTGTTGCCGACGGTGTCACAATTTTCTGTGTGGATCGCGAGTCTATTAGAAAGCTCTCTGGCTCGAACTGGGGATTCTCGTGTAAAACAGGAAGAACGGCTAATATGTTACTATTTTTCTTCTAATAAAATACAGTCGCTGACAATTTAAAGTGGACACCCTTAAAAATCGCATAACTTTTTAGAAATTGGACCAAAGGACTTGAATGTTTTTAAGATGTTAGACCGGCTAGTTCGCTAGAGAATAAGTAAACAAAAATTTAATACGATTGCAATTGGTAGGAATTATACAAAATTTTTAAAAATGATATTTTGTCAACTTTTTTATCTGGGCCTGTAACGATAATTTAAAAAATGCGTTTTATAGATTTCGATAACTTATATGCATACTGAAAATTTCATCGAAATCGGTCTACATTGCAATGAGCTACAAACGTTTAAAGATGATCACGTAAGGGCGAAATGCCCTGGCAAGGGTGAAAGTTCACCAATTGCAATCGTATTAAATTTTTGTTTATAATACTTATTCTCTAGCGAACTAACCGGTCTAACATCTGAAAAAAATTCAAGTCCTTTGGTCCAATTTCTAAAAAGTTATGCGATTTTTAAGGGTGTCCACTTTAAATTGTCAGCGACTGTATGTACCATCTTCGATGAGAGTTGGTTTTTAACACAACTTGAAACGATAACATTTCCAAGAAGTATCTCTTTCCTACCTAAACACAATTCGCACACGTATTTCAGTGAATACAGTGATCCAACTAGAACGCGCAACCTGTAATCGTTTCCTACGTTCTAAACGAGTCTCGTATAACTCACGAAACGTCCGGGCATCGCTAATTGCGTTCGCGGGGGCTAATTGAAACGAAAAGCGTCGGTTCCCTGGGTCCTGATTACGCAAAACGGTCTGGCATCGATCTCGAAGGAGCGTGGTTCACCGATGGAACGAGCCTCGGTGGAACTTTTATTCCCCGTCGGTTCTAATGGCGTTTCCCATAGAAACTCGACTGCGGGATCACCGGGCGGGGGTGTTTTATTGTTCGCATTTCAGGGCGGCGTTTAAGTGCACCGAACGATCTCGTGTTTCGTGGCTTCCGCGCGTGGCTCGTGTTTTCTCTCTCTCTCGTGTGTTTTTCCTGTCTGACCGGTCGTTTCCCTTTTTCTTTGCAGGGATCTGAGACCAGCCAGTTTGGAGAAAGGCCAAGAGGCCCTCAGACTGCGAGTGTACACCATCTACGCTTGGGGTGGTCCGCTCTTGGTCGCCGGGGTGGCTGCTCTTCTGGATCATCTTCCGCCCCAGCCGCAGTACACGTTCCTCCGGCCACGATTCGGCGAGAAACACTGTTGGTTCTATGGTAAGTTTTCCCCCTTTCCCTTTCCCCGTTCGCATGAGATCCTGCGCACCAAAGCCCGCCCGGGAACCTTTGAACTCAGCCCGGAAAAGTTTCCTCGTCAGAAGAGTCGCTAGAGTCTCGAGCAGCTTGACTTTAATCAGAGCGACGCGACATTCACTCTCGACTGAATCGGTCAGCCTGCTTGGAAACCAGCCCGTTGAACATTATCAACCACCCCCCCGTCGAGTACCGGGGATATGGGGCCTGTACTCATTACAAATCAAATTCCGAGCCTCGCTGTTTGCGTTTACACACGCTTTACTCCGAAAACAAAATTTGACTGTGCAAAGAGTAACTGTGGCCGCGCAACGAACCAACCCCTGCTGTTAAGGGTGAACCCTTGGGCTGCAAATGCGGGTCGCTTTGTTCCTGTTAAACCTGCTATTTATTTATTGTTTGGAAACGACAGTTTCCTAGTAGTACCGTGTCTAATTTGTTTATTTATTCGGTTGGCTGGTTTGATGCGTATTTATCAGGTAAAGGTGTATAGAAAATTGAGTACAACGGAGTTACTAAAACATTGTACACTGAGGAATGTATAAAAGCTTTTACATATTCATGATTAGCAGTTAAAAATTTGTCAAAATTAATTTCTAGATGATTGGAATAGTGAACGTAGAAACGTCACCCCCTTTGACATGACGATCTAGTAATTTCTTTTAGGACTCTCGGGTTTTTTCGTAAGGTGGAGTGGGGTATTGGAGTGTATTTTCAGTGTGGTATGTAAAAACTTAACGTTCTTGGTATCAAACTTTTGCCACAGTTATTACTGAGGAATTAGTATTATGTAGGATTCTAATTTTGCTTGAAAGTTATCATTTTGATAGGAAATTGTACGAAGTGTCAAGTGCCCCGAAAATGGGGCAAGTCCGTCTCCGAGAGTTAAAAATACTTTCGAACCTTGTTTTAAGAGTGCTACGGGGCAAGAAAAGAATTATTACCAAGCCTGCTACAAAATGCTTTTTATTGCATTAAATATATTGTTTAGTTTTTTACTTACCCATACAGTACGCACTTACCCCACCATGATAGTACGGACTTGCCCCGTGTAGTAATATTTACGGGGCAAGATCATCTTAGTGTTTTTCTCAATAAATTTAAAAAAATACAATAAAAACGGTTTATTTAATGTAAGCCTACATCAATATTTGTTGTACTTACCTAAAATAACAACACAGAATATATTAATAACTTGTAAACTATTGCACGTTCAGGATAACCTCAAAGTTGTACGTGTACCTCGCACGTGACTGTTTAGCATTGGTTGATTTAAGCGAGGAAAACACCTTTATTCTTGGGCAACATCTATGTAGAATAGTTCATACTAACTTATACTACATTAATAAATACAAGCTAGTCCGTAGACGGATTTACCCCACACCACCTCAATTAAAAACGAAAATTATTTACATTGCAACAAACATGAGAATTTGAATTACAACAGGAGATGAAGTTGAAATTTTGAGGATACTCGGGTTTTATGTAATTATGAACGGAAATAGTTTATACGGAAACGAAGTTCGATCGAGGACTATCAGGAAGGCCGAAGGAAATATTTACCGGTGCGAAATGGATCTCGGGAACGGAAAGAGGTTGCCGGGGTAATTAATTCTCGGTCGTAGTACGAGCGCCGCGAATTAATTCGATCGCGTCACACGCGACTTATCAGTGAATTAATTTCCCGGTGGTTGTCGGGCCGCGGATCTCTGCTGTTCCGTTGTTGGAACGACATTCAGGGGGCCGGACTTGCTGACATTAGTAACGGATCAGTTCCACAGACGGTAATGGAGCCTATTACCGAAAGTAATACACGCTGGCAGGAGTACGGTTAACACGTAATTCCCTGTGATCCGATTATTCCGCTAATTAATAGGACTGGTCAGTCGTGTTCGGGGCGCTGATTAAATCGGTTTCGTTAACCGATCGATCGACGGTCTCCGGGGGGAGGGGAAGCCGCGGATTAATTGGTAATCGAGGCCTGCTATGCTTTCGACAAGAAAATCATTTCGAAGAATCTCGATGTACACCGTAAACACTTAAAAATTGAATTACAAGAAACGGTCCTTCAAGTTATGGGCGTGCAAGAGGTATTAACGATTTTATTAAAAACGGTGTACATAAAGTGAATAAAACCAAACAGTCAGCATTGTAATACATGTGAGACAGATTGACGTCTACGCGCTGCGTAACTATGAGAACGGCCGTAATTCGTAGCAGAGATCACGTCGGAGGGTGCGCACAGACTGAACTTATGCGGTCGGAAGAAAAATTAACCCTAGCAACACGCCGCTAATGGCGAATGCCTCGCTAAGAGGATTACTCGGCTCCCAAAATATCTCGTTATGGCGTGTACAGCCGCGTCTCCAGCCTCCGTCTTCGGGCCCCTGATTTTTGGTAATGTGCACATAGGCGTAATCGGCCGAGATAAGAAACAATGGCACACGCTATCAGCGTCCGCATAGTGGCAGGCGCGGAGAGCAGCGAGTACTTCGCTAAGAGGATTACACCGTTCCCGAAAGATTGTATTTAAGTATGACGCAGGGTGGCCGAATAAGAAGATCGATACCCCCGGAGTACGGTTAATACCTTGAATCCCTAATAATAACCGGCGCGAGCCCTAGCTACCCTTCGCCCTGTGTACGTGTGCATGTATGAGTAGGTTGCACCAGCGCACACCGACCGAGGATAATAAGGAGCCGAACGGTAATGTCGTGTCTTTATTCGTGGCCGAGGCTCCGGCTACGGTTGCGGGCTATTTAACGAGCAACCCCCGTAATCCACATCCAGTGCACTCCGTAATCCGGCTGGCATGCTCTTCCCTCCCCTATACTACTCTCTCCCTTTCTCTGTATCTCTCCGTTTCTGTTGGTACGCGCGTACCCGCGCAAATACTCGTTTCAAACAGTGGCGGCTACCACGTCGCGTATTAATTTCCCGCGGTCGCGATATTTATCGACGACGGGAGGAGAGGGCCGAGGAGCACACCCCCCGCGGCGAATTAATGTTTAGCTTTTATATCCTTTGACAAATATAAACGCCCCCGCACATCCCCACGCAGCCCCGCTCTCTTTCTCCCTCTCTTCCCCCGCGACTGTGTATTTTCGTTTCGGTTTCCGGCCGACCGGTACCACCGGGCTCCGGTTTTCGAATTCTGCCCCGATCCATCCCCGCGAAATCTATCCACCCCCGGGTTTATTGATCGTACGCCGCGATTTTATTGGCTAGCTGGCGCACGTGGCGCGACCCGGACCCGGACGCGGAATCCGCTACGAGTTTCCGCGAGCGCATCCAGAAACGGGGATGGGGAACGCGATCGGTGCGTTTGATTGGAATTCTTACCGTACCCCGACCCGTTTATGGGCATCTGATACGGGGATCTGAATGGTGAAATGACGATTTCCATGGGGATTGATTGCGTTTGTTTACTCTGATGGGAGATGGGAGTACATACGTTGGCAGGGGCAAACCAATAACCAAAGTTGACATGCCAAAACATGCTTGAAAAAGAGATTGCTCTGTAATGAATGCAAATGAAATTCATCAGATAGTATCGTCAGTATTGCCACGTTTTAGGCTACACTGAGAAAAAAAAGTAGTTACATCAATAACACGCGTGTTATTGTAATTTTTCTACTTCGATGAATATCAATGTATTCTTTTCAATAGTATGAAATTTAGAAGCAAATCGTGATGTATTTGAATTGTCTATCATGAAATGATAGAAAATATTATTCGATTCAATACCGTACATTATTATTCGTAATATTTCTTTTTTTTCCTTCAATCAGATACAGTGGGTGTACAAGGTATTCGTACACCTTTTAAAAACTAATAACTTTTTTATATTATAATATAATTGTACCCAACATCCTGATTTTTTATAATCAATTAGAAGCATTGGTTTACGAAGTGATACGCAAAAAAGATTTTCCAAAAATTATAATTTACAACGTTACAGGCAAAAATAAAAAAGGAATTTTTTAAAACTTTTTTATTTTTTTAATGATTATATATCTTAATGAAAATTTAAAATATATGTTTTGTAAATCTATGTTAGTTATGCACATGCTGAAAATATCATCTAAATCGGTTGACGTAGGAAAAAATGACACGCATCGAAAGATGTACGATTTTGTGGATTTGAAGCAGAAATTGATCAAAAGTCGTGTAAAACTACGATTTTCACAATTTTTAATCGCTTGTAGCTCGTGTGTATGATAATCGATTTTGATGAAATTTTCAGCATGTGTGTAACTACTATAGATCTACATACATGTATTTTAAATTTTCTTTAACGGCCCTAATAAAAAAGTTTTAAAAAGTCCCTTCTTTATTTTTGCATGTAACCTTGTAAATTATAATTTCTGAAAAATCTTTTTTGCACATCATTTCGTAAACCAAATGCTTCTAATTGATTCTAAAAAATCAGGTCGTTTGGTACAATTATAAAAAAGCTATTAGTTTTTAAAAGGTGTACGAATACTTCATACACCCACTGTATATTGTTAAAAAAATTTGAGAAATGTATTGATTTATACTGGAATTGATTTGAGGCCATATCTTATTTTTTTGAAAACATTGATGGTCAAGCTATTCGCTTATATGATTGGCGGAAATGAGTTTTGCTATTGAAATTCGATAGTATTAAATATTGAAATAAGTTCATATGATATTGGCACTATTCAATAGTACATCTTATTGAATCAACATATATTTTTTTTGTTTCGACAGGATTTTTTTCTCAGTGTATGTATCCATCTTCAACGGTGACATTTTGAACACTTATTGTACTAGCAGTGAGTACGTAGATAACATATTACGCGTAAATCGTCGAATAACACGTGGGAAACGAACAGCTACAATTTCACCATCCCCTAAATACGGAAATAGATTTATTAAAATCGTTCTCGGTCTCTAATTACGATCTTTTTAAAGTAACGAGTCTCATATTAGGCTGCTTCACCCTGCGTCCTATGTCTATGGGGTACGTCGCACCCTGTTTGGAAATTCTACGGGTGCGCAGCAGCGTTCTACGCGTGCAACCCCTAAGCGTTCGCTTACTGGCCGTATTACCTGTGCATTTTGTCGGGGCACGATTTCCAAGAGGGGGTTGACGATGTTCAGGGAGGGTTCCGTGCGTAGGGGTTGGGACTGGCTGGCGCCAGGATTATCTGCCGACCCCATCGTCTCGGGCTGCGTTGTTACGGGGTGTGCCCGCGTGACATAGTGGGGGGATGTGAAGTGTCGAGGGTGCCGGAAAGGGAGCGAATCGACAGAATCGGTAGGTAGGATGGCCTGCGGAACGAGCGAACCTGTCGGTGGAGCGCAGAAATTACGTCTGAGAGTGTAAAATTTAGTAGGGTGCGTCCGCGTGTTTACGTAACTTTGAATCTCCCGGTAATTATTGCTACGTGTTTTGATCCCCGGTAGCTAGCAACAAGGGGCGCGAAAGGGTGAAGGGGGTCGAGGAGCCAAAAAGAAGACGAAAAGGAGGGCGGCAGGAATGGAAGCGTGAAGGAGGACGAGAGCGAAAGGGGTGGGAAAAACGCAGGCTAACGTCCGTTGCAGAGTCCCGTCTATCTGTCCGTTCGTCCGTTCGTCCCTCCCTCTGAACCCCTCGTCTGGTCTCCAGGTACAAAAGCATTGTGTCAGGACGTAACAACTCGCGATAGTGCGACGCGCAGCTTCCCATGGGGCACCATTATCCTGATTTAGCGCCACGGCTCCGACTCTATTTCGTACGCGTTTCCCGGCTACGCTTCCTCCCTTTGTCCGGCTTAGCTTTATTTGCGCGAAAAAAGGGGAGGGAACGCGAATGCGGCGACCCAGGCTGAACGGATTGACACGTTCGAGTGCCTTGCACACCTAACCCGCGGCACTCGTTACGATCTCTCCAATGCGATTACGTGATGCCCGGCACCGTCGCGTCGGACACCATGAGACACCCACATGCGCGACAGAGGTCGTATACTTCGTCTTTGAATGCGCCACACGCATCTTCCATCGGACCCTTAACAAGGAACGACGGTCCACTGACTTTTGCACTTTGCGACCTGTGCCTTTGTCATCGTGGTTCGTAAAAGCTACGGAAAAAGGGAGTACAACCCTGTGAATGTCGGTCTGCATCGTGAGGACACACGGATGGGTCTGCAAAGACTATTTCAGCATGACCGATGGCCGTTAAAAGAAGCATTATTTAGCTCTGATAGTCTCCAAAATATTTAACTATCGTCAAACGTCGTCCCTGAATGGCTAAGGGCTATATGTATAACAATATACATCAGTCGCTTTTAATGTTTGGCAGTTCTGGTGTTAAGGTCTGAAGATACACCTTCAGGATAGTCTGCTGTTACTGCCAGAGAATTTCGCAAAAGCCATAGAGGGGGCAGAAAAATTTGGCTAGTCGAATGCAAACGAGGATGGGCGAGTGTAAGGGGTTTGTCGAGGAAGGGATGCTTCCCACCCTCCGGGGAGCGAAACGGCCTCGAAGAGGGTGAATAAACGGGGACGTAAGAAAACTCATTTACCAGCACATCGAAACGATCCGTGCTCGATGCCGGCATACTGGTATTCAGGCCTCTCTCTCACCCCCTTCCCCCCATCGCCGTCGTGCACCGGCATTCTGGCGTTCCGGTGTTCCGCCGCGCCCCATAACAACGTGGGCCGAAACGATGGGGTAGAGAGATAAATCTGGTGCCAGCCAGTCCCAACCCCGCAACGCGCTCGAAACCAGCGTAACTCTGGTTCCCCTCGCCTAAGCCCGCTAACTACCGTGCGGCCCACTAAACTGTACACGTAAATGCACACTGGCACGCGTCTGCGGGGGTCTCCTGGTCTAGAATTATAAACAAAATGATCTTTTTTGCATTTTCCTGAGGCACGCGTCTTTAAGAATATGTCTGCAAAGGAATTGGTTAAACTCGCAAGAATAACGAAGTTACAGATATGCCCCTCTTCAAATAACCATAGTTTTAAGTATTTTGACTATAAAAAACTGAAGGTGACCTTGATAACTCTTAAAGCTCTCCTTGAACCATGTTATTTTAGCTAAAAAAAATTTCCGATCGAACCGCTAACAGCAGAACAAGTTAATTTGATCACGCTTCATGGTCCACCCTGTATTGTAGTCGAAATAATAGGCGATATTGTATGCAAAACGGTCGTTCGATTTCTTTGCAAAAATTTCGAAACGGGGACTACAAATTTCCAAACACTAGAAAGCTTCCCATTCGACGTTCCTTTGTGCGGATACGTGTTATTAGCGCAGCTGCACGCGTCGCCTGGCAAAAACCAGTCGCGGGATTTCAGGGCTGTGTTGCAGCGCAATTTTCTGGCAGGAAATCGGCCTCGTCAGACGGTTTCCTCTTCCGCGAGCGAGGGAACCGAGCCCGGATCGTGCGCGACGATTCCACGGGAAATTGCGGCTACATGCTGCGGACCCTGAAGAAACAGGGGAAGAACCTACGCGGCGCTGGTTAACGGAGATTACCGGCCTCGTTCCGTTGTTCCAGGATAGGAAGTTTTTTCTGTGGGATTGGGGAGATGCGATCCGACCAGTGATAACGCTGTTAGGGCGATTAGACGGGATGGGAGATCCTGGAGGCGGATCCTAGGACCATGGAGTCCTGATCCTTGCGGTTTTGATAGGGGATATTGAATGTCTCTGTGGTAGACTGCAGATCATTCCTTGGAATTTGGTTGACAGCTTACCAACCACTAGATCCTTCGTTGACTATTCATTGACGTCGATTTCAAGCTATAAAATATTTCTGTCAAATATAGTATACTTCTGGATTGCCTTCCCCTAAAATCATTAATCGTTCACCAAACCTTCGGTACACGGTTGAAAAATGAAGGGTTTCCAGAACTTCTTCCGTTGACTCGTCATACGAAGGTTTCACAAATACCAGTCACCCGATTCTTTGTGATAGCGTTTAACCTTATTCTCCTAGTATAAGAAGAAGGGATCTCCTGAGAGATTACCAGAAGAAACTCAAGGGTATAGACGGGAAAAGAATCCTCTAAATGTCGAGGAAGAATCCTGAAGAACTGCAAACCTAATCCAAGGGATGAGTCCTCTGCCAAGCCTAACATGAAGCGCTCTTTGCGCCTTAAAGGGCGACTGCCATTGTAATAATTCACAGTATCGTTCATGTGATAATAATAATTTGGTTAAATCATTTTTTAATAAAAATTGAAAAATCGGTGTCGATATACAAATATTTTTAAATTAAGGATTCTCTGAATTCTGCGTCAGGCCATGCTTCCCCGCCCATTGTTCGATTTATGTGTATATGTATATGAATAATGGCAGAGAAAACTCTCGCTGAGGGAATGATTGAACGTATCCATTTGCGAGTTTCAACTTACTGTTCGCTCTCCGCTGGCACTCTCAATACACTGTGTACACTGACGAATTTAACTCTCGAAAGTAACTCGCGATAGTTTTACTCTCAGATGGACACGTACCCTTAACAATTTGTTCACTCACTGAACAATGAGTCACAAAAGGAAGAAGAGGAAAGGATCAGTGTTTCGTCCCACAAGAATTTCTTTGTCCGATCGGCCGGGACGATCCCTGCCGTGTCCGAATTAGCCGAATTCATCTGGATTCTGAATAATTGAATTTTCCGGCCACTTTGGAACCTAGACGGCGTGGCAAGGAATCGCGATGAAAAAGGGAGAGCAAGAGAGAGAGAAGAGGAAAAAAGGATCCGAGGACACGTTTCGTCGGGAGCGGCAGTTGGCCAGCAGGAACGGAATATTCAACTAACGTTCGCATACATTAGAATGGTAAATCTCCGGACTATCCTCCGTATCTATGCAATCTCATGCCCGTGGAAGTTCGGCAGAGCCGGGTGAACACCGGAGACCCGAAACGATAGGATTAGAGAGATAACCTGTCCGATTCCGACCGTGCGAAACGCTACCCTCGAACACCCCCTAGCTCTCCAGTATCACCCACCCCCCCGTTCTCGACGGGGGTTGTTCATACTAGACGCGTCGTTGTCGTCGATATTTATTATCGCTTTGCTCGTGCCGCAAACTCTTATTGAAAGGCACGCTCCCCGCGGTGTTTCGCGCCCGGGACCAAACTATCCGGGAACTCGTTTCGAGCGGGCGCCGCGCGTCGCGGTGGTTTAATTGGCTGCGGATTCAGGGAAGCGTTTGTCATTCGAGGATGTAGAATCACCTGAGCTCCCCGGAGGCACCCGCTAGAATCGGTATCGACGGGGGAATTCAATTTCCGCGTTCGGTTTACAACTTCGCAGGATTTCCACCTGGAATCGGGACACGGGACACGGACGGCTTGAAATTAACCCTCTCTCAACCTTTCGACCCCCATCTAAATACAATTGATATTTTGTTCCGTGTAGAAGAGACGTTATACGACGAGGTGTTATACCAAATCTGTGGAGCACCTTCTACATGCTTTACAAAATTTCATTTTCATATGATCCACTTTTACATGTTCGTCCTTTAAGTTTAACCCTTTGAGGACAAAAGTGAACATATTGACGACAACAAGAGTATATATTGAATATTGTCTACCAGAAGCTGTAAATATATTATTTGAAAAAATCAGTGAATGTTGTTCATTCTTCCTATTATTTAATTTTTCGACACATATGATTTAAAGAAGATTTGTTCAAGCAGTGGATGGAATTATCAAGGTTTATAAACGAAACGTGTCGTAATAGTATAATATCGACTTTAAATTGATAAAATGTATCGACCTACCCGAGCTTTCTATATACATGTTTTTTAATTAAATGGATAAGCCGATATCAAAGCTCAACCTTCGACTTCCGAGGGAAGGATGCTCTCTCGACCTCGTGGCTCGCATTCACCGGGCCAGAGTAAATCCGATAATTCAGGCCACTCGATTCCTCCGTCGTTTATTTGTTTCATTTTTTTTTTTGCTGTGTGGCTTGCATGTGCATCGTTGCCGGGGATTTCGCGGCGTTTAAACGCGACGCGTCGGATCGCTCGATTATTAACGCGCTCGCAACGAACGGGTCGAATGTGGGCCGTTATCAATTTCACCGATGGGATTTCCGACCGGACCTCTTCCACGGACGCGGAATTCAAAGGACTTTTTTTTATCCCCAGTCGTCGATTCAGTCATTATTCGCGTCGTTATCACGAGCGAAACGAACCAAAACGATCCGTTTAATCATCCTCGAGACCGGTCGCGCCTATTAATTACATCGCGCGGGCCCGTTTCAACTGTTTGCGTCCGAATGGCACCTCCACGAATCGAATACACTCGAGCTTACATACATGGAATTCGAACGGTGCCTCGCTGAGGTCATTTCTACATGTGCCATACGTTAATCAATTCGCGCGTGTTTCATGAATTCCTAAGAATTTCGATCAATGGGAGCACCGTAAATACTCGATTGTCGGTTTGATGTTGTACATATTTATGTACGAATTTCGGTACTATTCAATGTGTCCATACACTTCACCATTGAAAATTTTATTTTCGGCTTGGGCGGAACTTCAAGGAGCACGTGATGTGTTCCGATCCCGGCGAGAATCAGACATAATAAGCTACATATTTATACTATACCTATACAATCTGTGATAAATTACGTTTCTTTGCAAATTATTATTCTACGTAATATAAAGGAACTAATATGTCTTCTAAAATACGTCATTAATTAATTTTTCCAAAGAATATTAACACATTATATACCGGCAATTATTCATTTTTGAAAGTCCGTGGCTCATGGCTAAGGATTTTTTAATATGTCCCTCAACAGTAACAACTACCTCAAACGTGAACCAACGAAACTCACCCTTAATAACGTAATCTAATAATTTTGTTTGGGATTATTGTGTAAAAGAAGATTTTCAAGCTTCCTTTTGGTACAACACAATTTTTTAAAAGCCTATTAATAGGTTTCCGGTAGATAAAGTGTTAATAATGCAAATAAATATTCTTTTTCACGATGGAAGTTAGTTACACAACATCATTCCCTACACTTCTCACGTCTCGGCAGCAATTCTCCGTCCGCACTTTTCGCCTCGGCTAAAACATATTCAAACAACACGAGTAGCCGGGTCCACACAGACCCACCACGGCCCTCCGCTATCTAATTAGAGCGAATCCCGGCCACGGGACCGTGAAATCGCGGAAACAAGTTCGTGGAACGTAATCGTTTGTGGAAGGGCGTGTTGCGGGGGGGGCGATTAGGACACGCGAGTCGGCAACGAAAACGCGGAGAGAGGGAATTAGCGAATGCTAAAGAGCCTGGTGGAAGTGTCCCGGGTCGGAACGGTTGTTCGGAATCCCCCCGGCGATCCTGCTTTATTTATCGCGGCACTCTCGTTTTATTGGCCGCGTTCGCAATGAATCGGAATCGCGCGCCGGGGCTGGGAGAGAGGAATTCTCTTATTGTCGTTGTCCCGAGGTTGGAACCTCGTAAACTGGGCTTGCCGGGGGTTGGCGAGGGTGTGGCTGGATCGTTGTTTTACCGTCGAGTTTCCTGTGTACCGCGAAACACGCTGCAACAACAACAACAACAACAGTATCAAATGGAGGAGAACAGTTTTCAAGATAGAATTAGTCCGGCAAGGATTTCGATCGTGATTCGGTCGAGGTTCGACGGGGGGTAGTATCCGCGGTGGCCATCCCGAAATTCGTTTTCGTTCAGCCCCCGTCCCTCTGTCCCCCGGAAAATTCGTTTAACGGCCGATTTCGGGGGCAGCGGGGCGCGACGCGGCACGACGGCTGAAATTTGTTGGCAACGGGTTTCGCGGGCTCGTTGCCCGATACGCTGATACAAGCTCGCACAATCACTTTCGATTATCTGAAAAACCGTCGGTGATTAAAATGACGCCGGCGATAAATCTGCCGCCACCGTGGAAAAAGCGGTCCCGCCGGAGGAGGAGGGGTTCGTTGGGTTTTGCGGGGTTTTCGGGGGGGTTTCGCGGGGGCGGACGGAGAGAAATGCGAATCGAGGCGGAATCGCTCGCCGCTTCTCCATTCTCTCTCTTTCCCTCGCTCCGGGCCGCCCGGTCGGCCGGCTAATTATATTTGACAGCGATTTGTGCGCGCGAATTTAACGCGTTTTTCAAATTCCACGGCCTCCCTCCCTCCCTCCCTCCACGTTGATTTACGCGCCGGCGCTCGCAGCTTCCAGCCGCGAACATTGTAATTGATAAAGCGAGGAAAGCTTGTTGTTCCGCGCGGATCACCGCTCGTAAATCCTTCGACGGCGCTCGATGATCCGGAAAAACATCGACAATTACAACGACGTCGAACAATCCGTCAATGTCGCCTTCGTCGAGCCGCGACGGCGACATTAACGCGCCACGTTCTCGCGACGAATCTATCCGGTTCGCGAAAACTGGTCTTGCTGCGAGCCCGCGCGCCCGATGACGATAACAGCGGCCAGTTTTGTTGCACTTTAAATAATCCCGCGCGCCACAGAATTCCCGCGATCCCACGCGAATAAACTAATTCGTACTTCACAGACAGAAAGTTTCGCCTGTTTGTCCAATTATCAGTCCGACCGCGCTGCCTCGATACTCCCGAGCTTGAAATGCGAGAGTGAATGGACTCGGGATAGCTGCCGTGAATACCGTTATGGTCGTTTCGTCCTTCGTACCGTGATTAGTTGTCCTCCAAATTCCCTAGTTACGATCCCGGGAAAAAACGCGTTGCAAGCGTTCACTAGGAAATACATAATTTCCGGTCAAATTTTGTGCTGGCAAATCAGGAACGATTTGATTAATTAAAAAATGTTACCCTTACGGATCGTGCAATAATTTTAATCGTTCCGATTGAATGTCCGAAAATATAAGAACAGTTGAGTTTGGAAGGTAAACGACTCCTTCGATTTCAAACTAAAAATAGCAGCTACTGCCATTAAAAAAAATGTATAACAAAACCTATATTCATCCATCATTGGTATTTAGAATACAATGACAGAAGTTCACGTATGACTAGGTCCCGCGGTGTCAACAGTTTCAACGAACGCAATAACTCTAAATTGTCGAAGATCGCAGCACAAATTTTATTTTACCCATTCCGCTACAAATTACCATAACCCATAAATCTGTAGATCAGCCCCCAGATTCGCTCGAAATTCGCGTAATCGATCGTCGAACGAAGCTTCGCCGGTCGCCGCGCTGGAGAGCGATCGCGCGCGCGCGCGCGCTTGTAAATCGTGTTTGCGTGCACAGGTTGACCCCATAGGGGTGCGTACAAAGGGTCGGGTCGTATGATTGACAAGCGGAGGTACGTGTATTTGAACGGTAATTTTATGTTTCACGCGGTAATCCTTGAAAACATATAGTTTCATAGAATTCGTCGTAAAAAGGTACAGTTAATTCTGTGGACCCGTTTAAGGGTTGCAGCATCAAGATTCAGAGAGCGCAAGAACGGGCAGTGCGACGGATACTCTATCTGCTCCCATCCCTATCTTCGCCAACTCGGGCAAGTTGTCCTCGCAAAAACGTGTATATCTCTGCTCACGCTCGAGCGGGCAAATCTATCCGAAGGGGCCGGCTTGTTCTCAAGGGGTGGTGGTCGCGACGGAGGTTCGAAGTCCGATTAGAAACGGTGATTACCAGGTACACACGGGAACTCGAAGACCGGAGAGAGACTCTCGCGGAGAAAAACATCCATGACCTTTTTGCAAACAAAATCTATTTAGAGTTGGATGATAAGAGACATCACACCCGTCGCGCTGCGCCGCGCCGGGTCGCCCAGGGAAACTCGGCTGATCTTGATAGAAAAAGTTTCACGGAGGCGCCAGGACCTCCCCGGAAGGATGAGAGGTCCTGCGGCCGAGGAAAAAGTTGGTAAATTTTGGTCCCAGCCCGCCTGGACAACCGCGGAATTTTGAGTTGGCTGATGAACGGCCGGATAAAAACCGGAGCAACCAGCGGCAGAGTAATTTTAATCAGAGGCCGACATTTTCGCGCTGATTCGGTAAAGCAAACAGCAGTGCTAAATATATTTCAACAGGCTGAAATTGATAGGTGTCGACTCGGTTTGATTCGATGCGAATTTAGAGGATCGTCTGAGTGATCGTCGACGCAATAACCTCTCGTCGAGCCTCCGGCTAGAGTGGCTGAAGGAGTCGAATCACAAAGGAGCTCCCGCGCTGAAACAATAGAGTCGTCGAGCGAGGAAAAATTCGATCGTAATCGATCGAATCGTTGAAGCGCGAGAGCGCCGCCGGAAGTGGTTAATTAAATCAGGAATGCGATCTCGACGGTACGTGTTTCGCGAATAATCGTGGATCTGAGAGCACGAGATCCGACGAAGCTCGGGAACTCGACATACGCGAGTGTATTTCGAAGCTGTGTTTTATGTTGGCGCATAGTTCGTCGGCTGGAACAATTTTGGAATTTGTTTTATAGAATGCAAGACTGACGAATGCACGGGAAATCGTGGCCCAAGGCATTTAAACATTGAAATAATTCATTTAATGCTCGTAAAACTGTTTACCTCGTCGAAAAATATGTTAGATACAACCTGTAAATCTGAGACAGTGTTTTATCTTGAACTTGCGGAACTTACTAACACTGGGAGAGGGATGCCGTGAAAGAAATTTTGACAAAAATTTTTGATGAGAGTAAAGAAGAGTCCACCCTGGTGGACATTGCAGAGGAGGGGAAAGAAGGTCTGGATCGGGATCCGCGCGGCATAAGAAACAGAGGAGAGTAATGAACGAGTTACGAATCTCGGCAGTACAGGGAGCAAACTGGCGTCTATATTTGCTGGGTTTGGCGGGTCGCCAACAATAGCTGTTCCGGCCAGGTTATATCTCACTCCATGGCAACCCATAACAAACATAAGTGAATTATGTCGACGCGTGCCGTTCGATACTTTACGGAGCCGATTAATCGGCTTGTCGGGAACGCTCCGCGAGATCAATTGCGTACGTCGGCCGTCATCCTTTCACCCTCTCTCTTCCGTTCCCTCTCTAACGACGCCAATTTATTCCGCATTATCCGTTTAGCCAATTTTTCAGCCGACCGTGCGCCTGCGCGCGCGCGCGATCACTTTTTGTTCGCGAATGGGGAGCACCGGGGATCGATCGATCGAAAAGATTAACTGATCGGAGCGGAAACGGAAGCGCCCGCGGCTCGAAACCGCTCGGATCCGTTCGAATCCGCTCGAATCCTGGACGCCGTCGGGTTAACAGCCTATTAACTTTATCACGAACACCATCGCAACAATATTAACTACCCGAAGTCGCGGCCTTATTACCGGCAGTAACAGTTCTGTCGCTGGTACTAACAGAGTTAATAACAAAGTCGTTATCAGCCGAGGAATACCGTATCAATACGCTGCTCTAGCGGCCAAGATCGGCGCAGATTATGCCCCGGGAGTTATTCGCTACACTATGGACTTTGTGCAATTTACGGCGTAAGACATTTAGTACGGTGGGATGATCAATATACAGCTGTGACAATTTTAATTTCCTTCGACCACGATGGGTATAATCAAAATGGGTTCATCAAATACAAAACTGAGAAAATGTTTGAAACATTTCAAACTACCGTTGTGTTACTTCCATTCCTTTAAGATTATTAAGAAAAGAAATGAATGTCCATGCAGCACCTGTATTTTGAGATTAGTACAGACAATTTTTATTTTTCCTGCTTAGTCCTCCCAAGACAGAGATGCAAACGCTCTTTGTTATTGATTATCACTACTGTTGCCAGAAATGTTTTATCCAAATATAGAAGAAGTAGTGAAAACTGCAATTATGTATATATGAGATGTAAAAGAGGTGTTCAAGTAAAAGAGGTACACAGCACATTTCAAACTTTTTTATTCAAACAAAGATTTTTGAAAATTATATGCTATTCAAATATGATATAGGAGATCAAGTTCAAATTTGGAAGACTCATATCAAATATAGAAGATCTGGCAACCCTAATTATCGTCGAATCTGCAAGACTGTCCATACAAGAACAATAATTCTTCAAAAAGACAAATTGATTAATCTTTCCAGTCCAGCAACGTTGCTCCATCTGCAATACAAAAATTCTCTGCCAGCATAAACATCCTAATGCCCGGTTATCGGCAATACTACCACGTTATCTCGTATCGATTCCCCATCGCGGACACGTGCTCCGCAGCCATGACGATTTCGAGATCAGGGCGAAGTATATGAGGCTGTTGGTTCGAGTATTCACTCCCCAACCATAAAGCGACAGTATAGCGCGATCAAACCGTTCGCGAAATATCCTCGCGAGCTTCGATCCTAGGTAAAAGTGCGAGGTTCGAGGGAGAATGGAAAAAAAGGAATCGCGCGTGCCGTTGACAGCTAGGATATATCCTCGAGGCTCCCTTTTCGCGATGACGCCGCGCCGGATAGGATTAACGCGACAACTGGGTCAGCTGCAGCCCAGTGTCAGGGTGCGGAGCTGGATTGGAGGAGCGTGCATCGGCATCCATGAAAGTTTTGCGGCGTAAGGATTTTATTTATGAGTTTGTTTGCGGACGAGCGCGCGACCCTCTCGCCGATAAGTGGCCACGAGGCTCTCGACAGCCGCGTGCTTCTGGCAGATTGCACGCGCGTTCGTTTTCGCACACGGGGTTTTTTTCGCAAATGCCGGGGTTGTACCCTCGATAACCGGTCCAGGCGACGCGGTTGTTTAATTACCATAAAACTCGCGCGTGGCTCGCGAATCCGGGCTCGACCGCGGCTAAAATTTTATTACCGCCACCATGACAAACCGGCCAATTACTAACCACCGATACGCTAATAGAGTCGTTTTTCACGAATGCCAACGCAAAAAGAAACACGAGGAACAGAAAAAAAGAGAGCGAAAACCGCCGAACGATTCAGTGTTGAACAAAAACTGCGGGAAAAAAGTTTATTCTTTATTCGATCGAGGTAACACGTGCTCCCCGACCGCAGACCGGTATGCGGCAGTATCTACAGATTCGAAAAACAGGCGGCTATCGCGAGCCGATGGACACCGCGAATGAAATGCTACCGCGTGATGGTCGATATTTCTGAAAAATACTCTAGATGTGTTTCTCAGTTTTTGAATGATTTTGTACGCGCGAAATTTAGCGCGTCAGGAAAATCGTGCTTAGAAGATGGACTTCCGGTTACTTCAATTTTTCCCGTTCTTAGGAAAACTATACAGGAAAAGTTTTACAATTATAAGTAGGAGAAAAATTTTAATTTAGAAAATTGTTCTCCTTTCAGTTTTGTCACACTTTTGAGAAGAGTCTACTACTGTGCGTCGCTTAAGGGTGGAAACTGGGGGTGTGCGAGTACTCGAATTACGTGACGAGTCATTACTCGGTCTGTCGAGCCAAGTCGAGCGTTTGAATTTTCCGAGCTACTTGAAATCGACGAACAGTTTGAAAAAAATGCGAGCTACTTGAAAAAATCAAACGGCTCGAATATTCCAGCCCTCGTGAAACTTCGATCTACTAGAAAATGAATTTTTAGCATGTAATTTTTCCAATTACTCGGATACAGTAAAGTCGCGATTCTTGTCAAACAGCCTGTGTTCTGCACGGTCAAATACGCACGCTACGCACGGTAACTCGAAAGCTAAAGATCTGTCCGAGCTGAAAATTCAGTTTCGACTAGATCGAAGTTTTACGAGGGCTCGAATATTCGAGCCGTTTGATTTTTTCAAGTAGCCCGCATTTTTTTTCAAACAGTTCGTCGATTTCAAGTAGCTCGGAAAAATCAAACGCTCGTCTCAGCTCGAGCAATCGAATCGAATTTAGCTCAGCTCGTAAATTACGGGTACTCGCACACCCCTAGCGGAAACCACCCTGAGGTTTCTAAAAATAGTTCAAGTTTCCAAATTTTATCCAAAGTTAAGTACATCGAAAAGTTTTAACACATTTCAAGGTATAAAAATATACCCTGCAGTTTTATCGATATTAGTTGTCCCACGATCAGCGGGAAAATGAACGTTTTCGTTTCTGCTCGAGTCCCGAGCTCCCCATCTGACTATTTAATAGGCAGAAGAATAGCGAGCGTACGATCACCGTCCCCGGGTCTATCCGCCGACAACCCCAATTACCCATCGATCCGGTAATTCTACCGTTTTGTTATTATCCTGTATCAAGGAAAAACTTTTCCCTCGGCCGGTTGATTCAGGGTACACGCGCGCATAAACGTTCCTCGGGGGTAGGTTTACGCGTACCAACAGCCAAAGCAAGGTATCAATTTGCTCGGGACTAGTCATCCGCTCTCTCTCTCTCTCTCTCTCTCTCTTCCCAGCTCGCGTTTATACTTACTGGATCGGCTTGGCTTGACTGATTCACGAAAACTATTCCCGGCACCCCATACCGTTCGATATATCGCATCAAAACGAACCGTATTCATATTCATAGGTGTTCCGCGAGTTCCAGGAAAATTTCGCGATCTTCCAACGATCCAGACACGCATCCCCCAACCCCTCTCTTCGATCCCCGAAGTCTACGAGGTTTCGATAAGTAGACGGTGTCGTGATCCGATGTAATTTCGGACCGGGAACGAGGATGGATTCGCGTGATCCGCGCGAGAATTCCGTGACGCGATTTTCGCCCGTTGCGCTTTCCGGAAGAAAGGAGATCCGAACGAGGGTCGACGGTGATTAGGCTGTTGCGCGAACGAGCTATCGCCGGGGATTCCCGTTGCTCCAACTTCTGTGAAAGTTTGCCGAGCGAGGATTTTTATCGGTGATACCAAACTGTTTTCTTCGCGGTAAAAAACACAATTATGAATTACTACATTCAAACACTATGCCATTTTCTACGTACTACAGCAGTCTTGAGAGAAAATGGGACGTTACTCACCGGTTTCTCCGAATCAACCAGCAAAAATGCGAGCTTCCAGACAGCATATCAACAACGCTACTCCCCCGATGCAGTTACACGGGAATCCAAGGGATAATCGTACAGTATAAATCTTGGACACTCCCCGGAGGGTTCGGCGAGGCCGCAGAATGCCCGTTGATCCCCGGAAGAGCGCCGCGAGGCTCTACTATCCTCCGAAGGGTATTCGAAACGAGAGACTGATAGAAAATAGGCTGTTCCGTAACTAATTGGTTTCCATGGAGCCGAGGTTTCCGAAATCGTTTCGGATAACGAGGTCGCGGGCGAGAGAAAGAGAGAGAGAGAGAGAACCGTCCGTTAACGAAGCAATGGAAATTGCAGGGAATAATGACGCACGAGGTCCGGGGGAGCCGTAACCGCGAGAAATATCCGAAAACCCGGGACCGGCCGTAATGGGATCTTGAAAAGGGAAACAAATGGATCCAATTAACGACGTCGAACCGGCGGAATATTGAAAATATCGGGTGAGCGTAATTAAAATGCGCCGCGGTCCCCCCGGAACCCTTTTAACGAAATCATTTCTACGTTGCGCCTCGGTGGATGCACGTGACCGCGGGAAATCTCGTCTCCTGTTCTCCCTCTCACTCGTGTCCTCTGTCTTTCCCTGGCGGACAGAATCGTCGGAAATAAACCGGGCGACGTAACGGCAGTTTACCATTTCGAGCCGCTCACGCAACACGCGCGACACGCGCGTCTCCTTTGGCCGTCTTTTCGCCTGTGTCCCCAGACCTGAAACGCAACCAAAACAAACTGTCCCTGTCAGCGGGCCGCGGTTCCCCGATTTATTCCTCCCACCCGTGAATTATCGATCTATTTGCGGCTGTTCGCGAGATTTTTCCTCTACCCGTCGCTTTATTTCCGTCCGCAACCGTCCTTGAGCGTGTTCCTATCTACTACCCTGCTCCCACCGTCGCTGGTCCCGGAAACGATCGGTTTCCCGCTTTTACGACGGAAGAAACCATCCCGTGTCGCTCTCGTAGGAGAGTATCGACGAGTGTCGCTATTTTCATTCACGGAATTCCTCTGTCCCCTGCACAGATCCTCGAAGCTGTCAATTCGCGCGAGAGCCCGAACGGGAAACCGAGCGGGGATGTTTACGTTCGCAGAACTCGTCTATTTTCGCCGCATTTTGCAACCGGAACGATCCAATTACACACGCAAATGGAGCACCAATTTGCGCGTCGACGGACGGCCCGCGCGCGCGCGTTTATTAATCCGGGATGGACGCATTTTGGCGATGGCTTTTGTCGGCACTTCGATTGGCGATTCTTCTTTCGATGACGAAGGATATTTGCTAATTTTGTTCTTTGTTACTTGAGCTATCGAATGTACGCCTCTTTAAATAGTATCAGATCCTTATAGCGAGTTAATTCTTTAAATTTTAATTCTTTAAAAAATCTGACAAAATTCATATAGTGTCTTCGAAAGTCCTAAATTGAGTTTGTTGGAGGATTAAAAAGTTAATGAAACATAATGTAGACACTGGCAATTGTATCTTCAATAATGGAAGATAACAATTCATATCTTTTAAATGGCATTGTTAGATACGGTACAACGCAATTAAAGAGAATTTGAAAACCATAATACAGGACCACAAGAGTAAACGAAGTGAACTACATTTTTACGTACTATTAATATATCATTCTACATTATATTTTGCAATAATTTTTGTATATCCTGGTTAAGTGGACTATCGAATTCTGTTGTGATTTCATACATCTTGATTCGTCATCAAAATTTAATTTTGTCCAGCTAGATTGTGGAAATAGCCCACGCTGTGCCCCGGTAGATTTAACATAATGAGAACCTGAGGACTAAAGTGGATCCCGACACGTTCCACGTCACTGTAGCACCTAATCTCTTCGGGACGAGATTTTACGTCAAAATTCGTCAACGACGGATTAGCGGTTGCATGAAATGTTAAAACCAACATGTTTACACGTGAGAAAGAAAGCAGCACGTGCAACGAAGCCTCAAAATCCACTGTCAGATCCTAGATCATAAACTTGCTACTAGTTCAAAGCCCTTTGCCGGCCCCGTGATAACAAGCAACCCGTACGAAATTATAATAAGCAAAAGCTCGAGCTGCCATGGCACGGGAGTCGTTCAACCCAGCGGGATCCGTCGTTTCGCGATCGCCTAATCGTTAATGGCGGTCAAACCGACTTCCGGTTAACCGGCGCTGCACGGTGGCAAAACAACTCGTCCTCTGTTTCACCAGAGGCCCAGTGAATCGAACCGACTACTCGACGCACACACCCGCTTGAATTAAACGTCGTAAAGATAAACTGGCTCGCCCATTCAAGCTCGATCGGAGGGTTTATTATTGAACGGACCCGCCAGCAGATATTTAGAGTGTTTCCAGGTCCCGGCTTCTGTCCCGATGCCGCTTGGAGTTCTTTCCTCTTAACGACGCGGGATAACCGCGATTAATCGGCGGCCTCGTGAACTATAATTAATTCTTAACCCATTGCCGCATAATTCAAAATGTTTTTGGGATAAAGAGGATGCCTAAAACAATGATCATAAACTTTAATCCAACCGCTCAGACCAGCCACCATTAAAAACGATATAAAACAAACTGAAATGGAAACTGAACAAGGGTGGGGTCCAGCAGGTAGCTCGGCGACTAATCCCAAACCCTAACCAGCGCGCAGCGCCACCATTCAGGGATTATTTTCGGACATAATACAACCTGAAACAGCCCGAGTAAATATTCTTTCTTTTCTTCTGATTGCAGGTGACATGGAGATCCTAGCGTATTTCTTCGGGCCGATCGGCGGTCTTCTCGCAGTAAATCTCATGTTCTTCGCGGCAACGGCCCGCGAGCTGACATGTGGCTTGTGGAAGGGTGAATTCGTCAAGAGCACCACGGAAAGGTGAGTCGAGCGTTCCAGTATAAAAACTCTCGAGAAGAAAGTACCTAGCCCCGACATCGGGAAACAAGGTCCGCGGTTTGCTGTTCGCCGAAATTCCCAGTGAACCAGCGCGCGGTGCGCCTGTTCCTTCCACGGGAGAGACAAAATATTTACCTGCGAAGCTTCCCGAGGCGAGTCGCCCGGTTCTGCATCCCGCACCGCATCCAACCGCGCCTTTGTGTCTCGTAAATATTTACGGCATTTTTCCGCGAACGTTCAACAGTCTCTTTCGCAACGGTCGAGCGCAAAAAGGCTGGAGAGCAGAGAGTCGGGTCGGACCTAGGCGGCTTCGATCTCGCTGGGAAGCTTTCCGTTTCCGTTGAGCGTTGCCAGAACCGAGTCAGCAACGCCGAAATGGACGCAGAAACGAAGCCGGCACACAGTGGTCTGGATTGGAAAATCGTGTGCCTTTCTGCCCAAAAACGAACTTTCTCGTATCGATATCTAATATATAAACATTGCTTCCCAAATGTTCACAGACCTCGGAAATGAAGAAAATAGTACAATTTAATAAATATAATAGTTGCAATAAACATTGAAAATAGGACATTTTAAGAGGAGTATTTTTCACGAGAAAAATTGCTTCTCTTTGATGCGGTGCCCTGACGTTCCTATTTAATATTATCTCTCGCTTTTTTTTTATATTGAAGAGCAGACTTTTGTGATAAAAATCATATCTTTCTATTATTTATTAATGTAAATACTCTATTTAAATAATAATGCTCAATGCCGTAAGAAAAATTTGTGAAGTCCTTTCTATTTAAGATGGTATATCTTTAAAGTTTAGCCGAGTTTAGCTTTATAATGAATTGGAATATTTTTAGTACACCTTCCTCTAAATAATCATGAAAAAATTAATTCCGCCCCTCTCCGCCCGTTCAAATTATTATTGTTTAAAGCCATTAAAGTTGAATGCGGTATCGCATCAATTGCTGAAACTCAAGGGTCGTTGAATATGAATGTGATGTCAAAATTAAAAGAACAAAATGGCGGTCGGGTATGTGAAAAAATTATTTATTTTCGCAAATATTTGGTAATAGAATGTTTGCGAGGTATATTGTTGGTACAAATTATTATCCGATGACTTCACATAGCGAAAAATGTAAGATTTTAGTGTTAAATATTGCATCCGAGGTAATTCTTTAGTATTAAAATATAATAGAAGTTTTTCAATTCTGTTTCGTTCCGATATTTCGCTCACCTCTAGTAAAATAAAGATATAAGGTAGTAGGCTCGTTTCGTGTTTTTTAATCATTATAAATTATTATAAAAAATATCTTTGAAATGCTTGTAATGCGTTTTTACCTTTACGGTAATTTTTGTATATGTTGATTGCAACAAGATTTCTCGAATTTATATTTTACGTATTCCATAAAACGTTACATGTGTGAAACATAAATATAAAAAATACATATTTAGAAAGTAAAAAATAGTATGTACGATTATATTCCAAAAAATTTTTTTTAAATCAAAAATATCAATGAAAATTTATAAAAAATTATTGTTTAACAAATGCAAAAAATATTTAATTACCTATAGTTAAAAATGACTATTTTTTAAATATTTTTAGTGAAAATTTCATTGCAATATCTCTACTGGTTCAAAAGTTATAACAAAATGGCACACGATTTTCCAATCCAGACCACTGTGCGGCAGCCGGCGAGTTGCTCCCTCTCTCTTTCTCTCTCGGTTATTTTCAGTTTACCGCGAGTGGCACACGTTGAACCCTGATCCAAATCACGTTGAACCGCAATTCGCTACCGTGGATCCCCATTCCGTTCCGAACGTGTCCGGAGAAACTGTTCCCCGCTAAACAACCCGAACTTCCTATGGAAAAAGAAACCGTCGAAGATCCATTAAGTCCGAGGTAATCGTGGAAACGGCTCGTTCCCGCGAAATCGCGCGAGAAACTCTGGCGAGACGATTACCGGCGAACCTGGGAACCTTAAACCGCGAAGTTAAAGAAGCTCGTTTGTTTGGTCGGCTAGAGGGGGCGGTAAACGCGATACACAACGATTAACGGGAACAACGGTAACGTATCGGTGTAGATAGTTTCGTGAAACGCGATGCGCTCCCGGGTACCAGAGGCCTGGTCGCGTCTTCTTGTTTTCGTCGTTTTATCGCAACGCGCGCGGACGCGAACGATGCTTTATTTCGGCGCGAAGGACAACGCTCGGGGCCGATAAACATCAAGGATAACTTGTTCCATCCGAGACGTTCCCCGCGGATAATCGGGATCATCGAACGCGCTCAGCCTCGGGACATCCGCTTCTATGGTCCTACGGAATCCCAATGCCTGCGAACTTACGCGGACAAAGATGACGATTGACGAGCGTTGATTTCGGTATTTATAACTAGATCGGGGTGAACGGAAGGGATCGATATTCAGCTTAAACCTGGAGACTGAAGGGGAGGTCACTTTTGCTGGAACGATCGAGAGTAACCATTTTTTACTAGAACGATCGAGAGATACGGGAAGCTTGTCTGATTAGCGAGATAACTGACCACCCGCGATTTTGGACAGGATAGTCTGCTGGAGCGTTAAATAGAGATGCTTATCGGTGAAATGTGTACACCCTGTACTGGGACACTAAATCCTTTTTGATATTGCTGGCGCCGTTGCGTTGGTTCACCCTCGTGAGCTCCTCAAGATTTTTAGCTTAGACACTGCAGAATCTCTTGTCTCTTTATGACCCTGTATTTTAATTCGATCTATTTGTTTAATGCGTTGACTGTCGAGAAGTATCATCCTAAGAAATTTCATATCAAGTTTCCACACACACAAAACCTCCATAATAGTTAGCACATGTAATTTTATCTCTATTCCAAACTTCAGCCAGACTTTGAACACATTATACCACTTTATACACTGTTAATTTTTACCTCAATTGGAAGCTGGAATCATAAGCTATACAGACAAATTATGAGATCCATTGTTTTTCCCTTGTTTCGTCACGGCTGTCGCAGACGGCCGCCGCACAGCGATTTAATAAAAAGTGATGGCCACCTAAATTTTTTCGATGCTACTATGTATTTTTTATTACGTATTATTGTATTTAACGTCAAGACGAATTCAATGACCTACTTTACTATGGCTTTAAATCGTAAAATAATGCTGAATAGTTTTCACCCACTAGATTGACATTCACGCGCACTGTGAGACATTCGAAAGCTTTGGTAAAATAGCCGAGAAATGGCCCGACACACATTGTCCAAGCCAAGCGACTCAAAGCTAAGCGATTCCCAACAAACAGGACTATATCAGACTGATCGGACTTTCCTTTCCGTAGCCTGGTATTGTTACAAAATGGTCAACAGTCCGGTTTCGGGTCGGCAATTACCTTGGCCGGGCGAGGACGATGATTCACGCGGGCCGTTTTCGAAATCCTGCTTCATGAAACTCACGGTTTACAATCGCGTCTGCGCCGACGCTCGTCGAACGCTTTAAACAACGGCAAAGATACGCACACGGAATAGTCGTAAACCATCGTGAAATTCCCGGAGAAAATTTTCAGATCGATGCGAAAAAAAATATTATCTTCCCCGGTGGACCCTCGCGCGACTGTGCTCTTTTTCGCAACGAGTCGCCGCGACGACGAGTGCCGTTTGACGAATCACATTTTTTCGGATATTTATGCGAGCGTGCCGCCGCGCGCCGAGCCTTTTTATAGAGCGACGGAGCTCAAAGGAGAATTTATTTTATCAGGGCCGCGCGCCGACAGATATCAGGCATCGAATCGTTATTTTCCATTCGTTCACGGGGTCCCTGCGTGCCACCTTTGCTCCCTCTCGTCCCGCGCACGAAATTGATATTGACGATCTCAATTTGCGATTCTCTTTCGGCCCGAGCCTCTACCATTTCCCTCTCGCCGTCTCCCTCTCTCCTCCTGTCTGTTCCTTTTCGTTTCTCGTTTCGCCTCGTTTCCATACGGGATACGGCCGCCATAATGGCGGATACAGATTCTCTGTATCTCTCGTATTCGTTTCCTACGGTCGCCCCCTGGTTTTCTAACCCCATACGTAATTTCGGGGAGACCAGGCTCTTTTTTATGTGATACCGCGTTATTCTGATAGGAATATTCAGCTCGTAAGAGAACCACAGGGCGGACAGAGAAAGCTGCCGGAAAAATTACCGTCGTCTCCACGTGTCGCGCGATTTGTCGATCACTTCTGAACAAGCTGCTTCAGAATCTTCGTGTGCACACAGACTTTGTGTGTACATACTGTATAATATATACCTACGTATATGTATACAGGGTGTCTCAGATAAAGGAGGCCACCTAAGTATCTCCTTTATTTTTAATGGCACAAAAAATATTTATGGCATAATTTAAACGATATCGAAGGAGGAATATCATAAAAGAACAATTTCTTTTGTGCGGTTATTTTTTCATAGTTTTTTCAAGGTCATCGTTATTTTTTTATCGGGAAAACTCATTTTTTTTGTTCCATCTTATAGCGGCTGAAAAAATACATTTGAATATGCTTAAGTCATTAACAAGATGGAATAAAGAAAAGAGTAGGTTTTCCCGATAAAAAATAACGATGCCGTTGAAAAAACTATGAAAAAAATGACCGGACAAAAAAATTGTTCTTCTATGATATTCCTCCTTCGATACCATTTAAATTATGCCATAAATATTTTTTTTGTGCCATTAAAATTAAAGGAGATATTTAGGTGGCTTCCTTCAGCTGAGACACCCTGTATAATACACAGTTTGATCTTGTATTTTGTAGCAGATGCTTCCGCGGATTTACATTTTTATAGACAATTCTCTACCTCGTCAGGAAGTGATGAGATAATTATTTGTGTTGCAACGCAACTGTGCATTTTACACATTCATAACGAACTGGAGTAGGAGAAATTTAAATATATTATTTTCCATGTATTGGGTTGTAATGAACGTTCGCAGCGTTTTCAAATTAAGAATCGAAGATAAAAGTGAGGTATTTATTCATATGTTTATTCAATAACACGAGAAGTTATCTCGCAAATGGCAAAAAGTAATAGAACAGAATGGAAAATATGTTACTGAATAAATCTATGAATAAATATCTGAACTTTAGCATTCGATTCTAACTTATAAACACTACGAACTTTCGTTCCAACCCAATATTAAAATTGTAAAGAAATAACAAGTCTTCTTTTCTGTATGATAACGTAAAGTATTGAATGTTATCAATTGAAACACGTGAAAGAAATAGGGATGCAAGAAATATAATTTAATTGCATCATTTAATATCGCGAGATTTTCACTATACTGACCACTATTTTTGTAAACGATCAATTATCCAGCATTGAAGCATATCTCATGCCGCTTCGATGCATTATATTTTCAACAGCTCCAGTACACTTTGAGAAATCGTCCGGACCGTCTTTTATCGGACCAACATAAACGACCTCGCATTTTTAATGTGCCTCGCCTGGTAAAATTTCAACAGAATATTCATATTCATCCGAATCCTGAAAGAATTTCGTGTGCATTTGCATCGACGATGTTCTCAAATACACTTATACTAAATCCGATTGGAAACACTGTCTCGGTTGAAGAATAAGACGAGGGTCAGACTGTTTTTCAGAAGATCCGTGAGCCTGTATGCATGACGAAGTCCGCGTTAGAAACGAGCGCGTAGAATCTTTTTCAGGGTGCACAAATAAATACCGCACGCAAAAATAGAAATTGTTTCCGATCTCTGTCAAGGCTGATCCGCGGATCTATGTTAACACGATGTTTCCCTACGCTCAGCTTCTCTTTGTTCACTGTGCAGTAGGGTGGACAATACTTTCCAACTATGAAATTTTGAGCACGCCGTCCACCAGCATTGTTCCATTTCATGAAAAAATGATATATCTAAAATTTTATTGTTTTGTTGCAATTATTGAAATAATAGAAATGATTATATAGATATCTTTAGTAGAGCATTCCAATAGGAGCCGCACAAAGTCTAAATAAAATCGATCTTGTCATTTTAATAAGGGAACATGTTCCAGTTACTTTTAACTCTCGGTAGGTTTAGTGTTAAATGTGAAGAGTGCACTGAAAATTCAAGTTAAATATTTTAAATCTCCAGAAAATATAATTTCTTACATGCACACATTTGTACGAATTAAAAAAAAATTATTTCACATTAATTGGCCTGCTTATGTTTGCTCTAGATTCAGCAGATAAAGTTTCATTAAAATCGACGATCCCAGCACTGTGATCTCTCCTTGTTAGTGTTAAAATGATTAAGAGAACAATTGTTCTTGTTAACAAGATTACTTCTCGTAATTGAAGAAGACAATTTTTATCTTGCCTAAAGATCCGCAGCCTTAAAAAATGAATGGACTTTTCCCTCGTCCCTTGATCCCTTGTCGACTGAATGCACTATCAGCTCGCGCCGCATGCTCCACAATGTCAGCAGTGGCACAAGCAACAGTTTCAAGGTTCGGAAATGAAACTCGCCGCTCCTCCGCGAATGTTACACCGTGTCTAGAACGGTCACGGTTTAAAAGTTGCAGCATCGCCGCGAAAATAAACGCGCTGCGAATAAAGCGAGAGATCCGGCTCAAAGGGACCGCTTTTGAGTTACGCCCGTGCCAGAGGCGACAAGGTTGAACGTGATAAAACACGCGCTATAACCGTCGTCATGTCGTATGATGCTTGTCCCGCGAGATGCAGCCACGAGACTCCGGCCCGGAACGTTTCCGCTCTTCGAGGTTCCCGCGATCGTAAACTCGTGTTTTCGTTGGCTTCGGGGATGCTTCTGGCTAGACGTAACCGTGGCCGGAAGTCGTGGCGAAAATTACCGACCTCGCTCACTAACATTATTGTTGTTCCAACGTCAACAGGACTGTGACTACATTACTCTCGATCGCTTATCCGAAGTTCAAACGAACAAAAACATCAAATCTGCATTTCTTTGCAAAAGAATGCTTTCATAAAAGGTAGAATCATGCAATCTGAAACTTCACATATGCTTTTATATAAATTTTTTCTGTTCGGTTTGTTCATAAATACAGTTTTTATGTACGGTAGGTTAGGACGCTGCGTGAATTTCTTTATCCAAGTAATATCTGGATTTTTGACGTTAAAAACGACATCTATGCAACCAAGTGGCCTGATTTCAGGTCAGACAATTATAGAATTCTTTGTTAAGATATAGTTAAAATTTCAAGTCGCTTGGTGGTTGTTCCATTAGTTTCTTCTTAATAATGCAAAACCCCCGACAACGTAGTCTCCACGGAAGCGACCTGAAATATGCACTTCTCTAGTCGATAACTTTGACGATAATTATGAATTCTAACTTAAACTTTTACAGTGACGTTGTTAAACAGTTAGGCTGCAAGATCCTGCAAAATAAGTTCGCCAAATCGCCCGTGTTCCCTGTTGTTTTATCAATGGTTTCCTCTTTTTCGTTCGACTCGCGGAGACAGTCGGGTCCCATCGATTTCTGATAATCCACGAAAGTTGATTCGATATGTATAAATATATCGGAAACTTCGCGCAACGTGATCCTCGCATACACACGCTCCTCCAGATCCCACACATGCAACCGTAACACAAGTACACACTTTTCCATGTGCAGTTTTTCGCTGATTTCGCCGGCTCGCGAAGAATATCCGTTTTATAGCGTCGTCTAGACAAAACGCTCACCATTAAATAAATATCCGTCGCATTATATCGAGAGTAACAAGCGATCGTAGGCTATATATTGTCGACTGTCTGCGACGTTTTCCCGGCGATCATTTTTTCCTTTTCCTCTGTTATTAATGCCGTCGATATTTCCGATCTCGGCAGAGACGCTAACAATCCATATCCACCCTCCTTCTGTCTCGTTACGTCAATTAACTCGTCGGTGGATCCACGAGCCTTCTTTCCCAAGCGGATAGAGTGGCATTAATTTGAAGCATCGAATAAAAATACAAGCGACTGTCTGCCGCGAATGATCCACTTTCGCCTGCCATTGGTCGTTGCACCTCGATGACGATGGGGTATTTCTTCTTTTTCTACCACGGCCGTCGCAATCGGCTTTCTTCTCGTCTATTTTCCGCAGAGCAACTTGAAACTCGAAGATCCCGAGATCGAGTCAGGCGACACGTTGCTGTTTAAATTCAAATCTCGCCATCCCTCGTAAGCTCCCATCCCTGTATGCACACACATTTGTAAGTTTCCAATTGCATACAGTACCTGAGTCTACCGCTGCGAAGAGTATCTGAAATTAAATCTTAAATAGAGTAAATTGTTAGAAGAAATGTGTGTGTTAACACGAGCGAATGAATACTTTTGATTCGTGCAATGAAGGGTTCAGGAAGTTAACGGTTCCATTTATAGTCTTGCCACGTGGATGCTTCTTGAACCTCGAGCCGAGTCTAGTATCTAATTAATTCTTCTTGCATATTGTTGCATCGTCGAATGTTTCGATGTTTCGATCGGTTTTGTCCAGGTACGGGCCGCGCTCCCGCTCGGTCCGATGAATTTTTCAGGGGTTCCGGGCCGATGAAACTTTCATTCGAATAATAACCGGTCGACCGCGGGATTATTCGCTCGTATAAAAACCGGATCAATAATAAAACAGGCCGCGTGGTCTGTGGTTTAATCGCCGGGCAATATTTCCATTAGTTCACCGGGATACGGGGTCCGGGGCCGGCGTTGTTTGATTTTCGATTTTACACGGTCGTTCTGCAACGGCATAATATCGTCGTACATGCATATATCCGCCGCGGAACGACACACGTGTTCGACCGTGAGTAATAGAATCGGACCAGAGCGCGATTTTGTCCGAGCATGGGCCGCCGTTCGCGGACCAGTTTTGGTTAAAAGATGGTTTACACCGGATCATGTAAAATCGAAACCCGCGAACACACGCGTCGAACCCAAGCGAGCGATTCCACGAGCGGAATAACAAGCAACCGTTGCACACAACACAACAATCCCTGCATCCGGTTGAAAATCCATCCCGTGTCGCGTTTCGAAGCTCCATTGTGCCGCCGGTCGATCGCCAGACGCGTAATAGCCCGGTCAAACTTTACGCGCCCGTACGTCCGCCTCGCTGATTTGACTTTCATAATCCGAGAACCCACCCGTCCGCCGCCTCCGCCCAGATACGATATATTTAGGGAGCCCGAATCACTTTCGAACTTGTACGCGAATCGTTATCGCCGCCCTGTTGAATTTACCACAGACCTTGCCGAGGATCAGCCCCGAGACTTGGTAGAATGGACTTGCTACACCATTCTTATCTGCATTTTATCATTTGTTTGATATTTATAGGGTAAACGTACAGGGTGTATAAACATTAATGGTCATCCGTCGTAGGGGTGAATCTACACCTCTGGATCGGTGGACATTTCCAAGAGAAACTTGCCGCAAAATTGTTTACAACAAAGAAAATTGTTATTAAAGTTTGATTTTACACCTACTTATCGAGAAGAGAAAAAGTTTGAAAAAAAAACTTTTTAAAAAAAAATTAAACCGACTTCGAAAAAACGCACTAAAAAGAATGAAATAATTTCCATTTAATTTATGTGAATACACACAAACTTAAATAGAATACAATCTTTTCGGAGGCGGCGCAAATATATTATTTAAATATAAATATATTAGCACACGCAAAGCGACTCTAGTAATTATTAGACTGCGGATCTTCATGCATTTATAGGTTGTGTTAGAATTGTGTAGATGAAATTCGAAATTTGTAGGAAAATTTTGGAAATTAATGATGTCAATATATTATTTCTCATCTATTAAAACGATTAAGGAAGAAAATAGTATTCTATTTGGTTTCTATTTCTTGAAATCGACGCAGACAATTTTTATTTTGCATAAAGATCCGCAGTCTAGTAATTATACGCTAAATTACGAAAGACTTTTATCTTCTCGTAAGTTGGAGATTAAATTATCGAAATTGTTAATTTATTTTTAAAAAACGCGTCGTACAGAAAGACGATACCTTGCTGAGAAACAGATTATGTACTACCCGCGGGAAAGCCTGGCGTTCTCACTGTACTTACTCGTCAAAATCATCTACCAAAGAAATAGAATAATAATAAAGACAGTTGTTTATTCACTCACTACTTGTTGGGAGGATGAGAAGCTGCGTTAGAGTCCTGCAATCAAAAAATAAAACAAAAAGATGTTAAAATCGATTCGGACAATTCTATTGGCATATAAAAAGATTTTAATTTAAATGACATTTATTTATTGAAATGTGTAGGCTGTATAATTTTCCATTGATACTTTGAATGGAAATGTCCAATAATAAACATTAATTGTGAAGATATCTCGGTACTTACTCCAAAATGGCCTGAAAAATCGAAATAAACTCGGAAGTATAAACCCACTGGAGTATAGAATAAATAAACGAATTACTGTAATATCATAAATGGACAATTGCCGTGCAAATACATATCCATATCCGTCTCCCCTTTGCAGTACTTTTGAATATTTCACCCAGAATATTACGATTCTCGGAACGACGCTTTCAAGAGAACTTTTCCAACTCCTGAAATATTTACGATTGCGGTTCTGTCATTGATTGACGGTTTTCTATTCGGAAGGGGAATAATTGCGGGATCTCCAGACGTCCAGCTCGTCGTGTGAAAAGTTTCTGTAGTTCAGAAGCATAATAGAGTGAACGGTAAAGACTCGTAAAAGGTTCGAGGAAAAGTGCTGCTTCTCCGAGGGGTTGGTAATGAGCAACTGTCAGGAGGACGTGGAAACTGTGATGGAAGGTAACCAGAACGGGGATTCAGTGTAACCTTCATAACGCCATAATTTCCCGACACACGACACCGTAACGGGTCGCGAATGTTCTGCCGGAACGTATTAATAATGCTTTGACTTCGACCACAATGCGATGCATACATTACGCGCGCGCGGCACAACGTGTCATGCCGAACAAACGGATACGTTTGCCGGGTCTGATTTATGCCCGTCGTAATTGAACGCTGTGCTAATTGAATCGAGCGCCGGTTTTTCGAGCCGGAAATTCGTTGGCTCCGCTCATGCTACTCGATAATGCGCGAATCAAACTGGAACAGGTGCGCTTTTCATTGGGCAAAATAATGTTGGGACAGTCGGCGGTCGCTTGTTACCGCGACTGGACAATGAAAAATTCATGTAGGAGCTCGCTTGCTGGAATCTTGGCGGCGTTTATGCGAGTAATTAGCGAACGATTGACGATCATATCCAACGATAATCTCTTCATCTGCATACTGTTCGCACAGAATAGGCTATATCGAACTCGGAAGAAGTTGTTTTTCGTCACTTTACTGTACAAATCTTTCGTCTAGTTTGACATCCTAGATATGAAGCAAAATACATAGTTATAAGCGTCTTGTTGTTCGTAATAGCGATTGTATCATTAACAGTGATCATTTCTTTGATTCCAGAGCGGCGTTGGGACGCGTCTGCATGAAGCTAGTGGTGGTGATGGGCGTTACCTGGGTGGCGGACGTGGTGTCGTGGGTAGTCGGCGGGCCGCAGTACATCTGGTACTTCACGGATCTGATAAACGCCTTCCAGGGCGTGTTGATCTTCGTGGTTGTTGGTTGCCAGCCGCAAGTGCGTGCTGCCTTGAAGAGGCTGTGCAACAGGAATCCGCGAACGAACGCCGGAAGGCAGGGTAACGGTCTGAGCACGACCAGCCACGGGATGCCCAGCATGGGGGACAGCGTCACCCAGAATCCGAGCACGAAGACAGCCCCGTTGGAGACCATCTGTTAGAGAAAGAGGGAGGAGAGAGTGAGAGAGAAGAGAAAGAGAGAGAGACAGAGAGACTGGCTTTTCCCGCCATGGTGATTTAGCGGGAATCTTCTGATCGCTTGCAGGAAGCTCTATGTCTCCCGTGGATCGGGTCTGCGGCCTATCATCAATAAACAGCCGATCGACGGGATCCAGAGGACGAGGCGCAGAGCTCGTCCACGAAGAGATAGACGCCCAAAGCCAGACGCGGAAGTTAGCCGCGGTTGATCAGGCTAGGAGACCGGAAGAGAACACAGTATACGAAGCGATACGAGCGTTCCCACCGGAACGTAGAGGCGCGTAGACGTGTAGGGGTCGCGACGATAGGTCGAGGAAGGCAGGATTTTCAGTTTACAACCCGGCCGTTATCGGATCCTCCCAGAACAATACCGATCAACACCGATCGGCGACGCTTATGCTGGATGCTCGATAGCCAACCACCGAGCCGGGTCGACGACCTCGAAGACCGTGAACCTTGGTTCCGGACGACTTTTCAAGCGATCGAGAGAGACTCTCCGAGGCAGCTGTACTCGGATGTAGGCTTCGACTCGGAGGCTCCTAGCGCCCGAGGTCGTCGACCTTGACGACAGAAGTCCCCGCGAAGAATGCGTCGACTGTCGCAGACGACTGTCCCCGTGGACCGGGCCGCGGGGAATGCGACACACGCCGAGAGCCTGTCACGTTGAATAGTTCATTGTCACGGTAGAACACAATGGGAGAGCGGAGAAAACAACGCGATGCCACAAATATTCATAGAGACCAGGTTCAACCTTCCCCGGGGACCTGGTCTCTCTTGTTCCTCGGGTTCGAACCGTAATTCGTGCATCGTCGACCTCGTCGCCCGCAATTGGAGTTGTTCGCGGGAATCTGACGATCGGGCCGGGTCGGGTTCTCGAAAATCTTGGGAGTCTCGAATGTGTCGAAATTCCCAACATTTTGGATCCGAGAACCCGCCCTGGTAACGAGAAAAATTTTCGACCCGTCCCGGCTCGATATTTTCGGGTTCTCGCACACCTCTACCCGCAATCGAACGATGAAGATCGGGTATTTATAAACGGGGGAACTAATGAGACGACGCGTGCCCGATACGAAACGCTACTTTGTTCGAATGTTATTAATAAACGGCGCCAGTCGAGGTCGGTCCTGATTCGGGGTGAGCATTTCTCTTCCAGCAACGGTAACGATGATCGACGACCGTCGAGAGCAATGATCCGGCTTCCTTTCTTTCTCGTTTGTTTTTACGCAATGACTCGGCCCGTCCAGGCCGTGGTCAGAATTCGCATTCGACGAACGATTGCTACGTTCGGGGAAATCGAGTTTTAATCGCTACGGTCGGGATCTTGGAAGAAATTGAGATTGAACAACTCGTTCGCGAAATCGTTTATATTTGCCGTTTTTTTTTCAGAAACGAAGTTCTTTATTAGGTGCAAGTCACTTTTTATAAACGTTGTAGATCAGAGAAATAATTTATTCAGCTGTCAATGTTGAACCGGCGCCTGAATTGTTGAGTATATTAAGATGAAAGTATTTGCAGCGTTGGCGGTGATATTAATCTTTCGTGGACGATGTTCCTGCACTATATCGATACTGTTTCAAAATTTGGAGAATTTTTGGAAGAAACTGGCAATCGTAAGGGTAGATCGTCGTTACCGAGGTGTTCATTATTCGTTCCCCTTAAAACTTCCATTGATTATTCGTGCTGTAGGTAAAGTGCCAATTTTTCAGAATGAAATAGCCAGACCAGTTTACCATCTTTTTTATATTTCGCAACTAGTTTGCTTTGAGCTGCTCACCTCTCATTCCTATCAGGATGAAATTTCCAAGGGGAAAAAGCAGATCGACCTTGACCCCCGTTTCACACTACGCTCCGTAGAAAATCGTGCTATCCCATGGTGTCTACTTTCGGCCTGGGGCTTCATTATTCATCGGGCGCGCTCGAAGCCGCGAACGATCGCGCTTCAATTTTCTTTAGCATAAATTTGCATCGACACAGTCGCGTTCGAGGGGGAATCCTCTGGCATTGGCATGCGCGACGTCCGGAGTTTTACACCGGCAAACCTCGTCATCGATCGGGCTTATCGATTACTCGTTAAATAACCCGATTCCGCGTACTTTCCTGCCGGGCTTATCGGGCGTAATCCATTCATGGTTTCATCCCGGCGTGCACGATTTCTTGCGCGATCACGTTTTTTACGACCGCTCTCCACAGCCGTCCCGTTCCGGGAGAATATCCGCTCACTGCCAACCGTCGATTTCGATAACAAGACTTGAAAACAATTAGCAAACAGCTTTCGCAATAGACGAGGTACTCGGCGATCGCGTCAGTAATTCTGTACTCGAGACACACCGAACCGAGCTTGTTTCTTCGATATTGCTTTATGCAGACCTTCGTGGTATCTTTTCTTTATTTTACGAGAATGATAGAAAGCCCTTTATGTTGTTTTATTAACGAAGATTGCACGGTATATGCTGGTTCTATCCCTTGTAGCTTTTTACGAATAGACGGATATGATTTTAGTTTTCGCTTATTGTTAGTTAGTACTCAAAGCAAAGAGGGATGAGAACAATGGTTATCGGACTGCTGAACTTTATGCGTAAGTTATTAAGTAAATTATAATAATGAGGAATGTGATCAAAGTAAGTATTGTTCTGTTTGTTTTAACCATTTGCGAAGAAAGTCAATTTTTATTTGATTTATGTTTCTTTGAGATTGCATATACATATATATATATAGTTTCACAGTCTAGTAAAGCAATAGCACACAGGTGCGCTTGTAGCCTTGAATTATTTTTCTGTTTCGTAAACAATCGAAAGTAGTACTTGAATCGGTCGACTCGAGTACAGAGTGTCCACCGGAAGCACAACGAAGCGACATCGTATACGATTTGCGAGAACCATGTTTTTGTACTTTTCATACCGCAGATTTTCGAGATTTTACTCAGGGGACACCGTGATCCGACGAAAACCGCGAACGACGAGCCGTTCGCAATCTGTCAACGGGCGAGTCCTTTTTCGTTCCTCTTTTCCCCGTTGAACGATATACACTTCTGTTTCCTTCAACTGTTAACGTGAGTCACGCATCCGCGGTGACGTACACGTAGGTAGGTCAGGGCATAATCGACTCGAACTCGTGACAATACACTCTAGGAATTCAATGCCTTCGGAAATGCCTTCCAAATGTGGTGTTCAACGTGCCGAATTGTATACAATGGAGAACCAGGCGAGACCAAGTGAAATCTCCTCTCGGTTCTCGCGTTCAGCGCGTGCGGCCGCGCGAGATTAACATTTCTCTCTCGAGCCGCGATATCCGGCCTGCAACTTCCGTTTATATTCGCCAGAGATCTTATCCGTCGTCTGCATAGTTAACCTTTCGAACAAAAACTACCCTCGGTACACTCTTTATCTTCAATTCTTCCTTCGAGTCGCTCCCTGTCGTGGGTACCATTTTCAGTGCACCTTGAACTCAAGGATTGACGACGTAAGCATCGGGAAACAATGCACAATAAAATAATTTGCCACACTGCCAATTTTAGACGAGCGTACTTCACTTTTCATACCGTATTTTGTACTTTTTACAATGTTAATGGTAACAAGATGATCCTCGGTTGTCTCTCGTTTTTCTTCACTACCGAACTTTTCTTGTTCCTCTGTGACAAATGGATCTAATAAATCATTTGATTGATTACAACAATGACCCAACAGAGAACGTCCTTATACCAACTCAAATTATGTATAAGGGTTAGATGTGTGTAACAAATTGTCCTATTGGAATCGACTGCAAAAATAGTTCCACAAAAAAATCTCTATATAAAATTTTTACAAGCGAGCTTTACAGTTTGAATTGAATGCAAAAATGGCCCGACAAAGAAAGAATGGCCCTCTATACGAAATGGCAAGTTTCTTAAGAGAAAGCAATTTTTAACGGCATTTCATACCCGTCTATCCCGCGAAGTAATGATATAAGTAAGTTCGTAGTTTAACGAGCTCTCGAGGGGTTAATTAATCACGGTAGCTCGTCGATGGGGTCACGTTCGAAATCCCGACCCTGTCGGGATCGCGAAGTTTGAAAACCGCGTGGAGTAATAGCTCGCCGCGCCCCACCAGCGAGAAAGACAGGTATAAGAAACAAGCGTCGGTATCGATTTCCGTATCGAATTCGCGGCGAACGTGATCGGAAGTGGCCAGCGATCGCACGCACCGCATAAAACCTCTATGTAGACTTAATAACGCCGCGCTCGAGTTTTGCTATTCGTCAAGCAACACGTGCGTGGCCTTTTGACGAGCGGCACGAACCAGCCGCAAAGAGTAAAATCGTCGTCATATGTTTCTTCAGGTGCACCCAAGAAACTGAGCCGCGCGCACCCATCGCTCATGGTAGTCAAAACTTTCCATTTCCATTCGAGGATCCTCCAAAACCGCGAACAAAGCCTAACAAAAAAAAAACATTTAAAAAATCGGAAAAAGGCTGCCGTTTAGACAAAAAGCACACGGTCCTCGAGCGGGAGCGGATCGTTTCACAAGCCTCCTTAGTTCCTTTTCTTCTTCGGTGTGAATGTGAGAGCGGACGGGGGCGTCGTTCGCGTTTAATGACGATGACGGAGAACCAGGAAATTTTCCAGCTCGGGGAATCAAAAGAGAGAGAGACGTCGACGACGTCCCCGTCCTCGCGTTGCGTGCGTCTAGTGCGTGCCAGGTTGTAGCTGTTGCGAGTTAATCGCGTGACAATGCGAGCGTGCGAACGGCACCGTGTAATTAGTGTATTAACGAGCTGTAACTTCGTTACAAATCCCCTTTCGCTGTGTATAATCGCGGCGAACAATGCGCGACATCGCACGGCGACGGTCGCCGCGTGGCACTTAATCGTCGGGGAACTTTCTCGTCTTCTGGATCAAGGATCAATTAAACGTCTCCCACGATCCATCTGTCCAAGATGGACGCCCGGCCACGAACCCGTCGCAGCGCGTTTTCGTCCTCCGTTGATCGCCGCTCGCCATCGCATCCTTGTAGATAGTATTCACTCGTCATTGTATTACGTGTATAATTACTGCGGACGTTGGATCGCGATAATTCGACGATAACGCTGCTCTAACGGCCCACTAAATCTGTAAGTTATTATTAGGCGTCCGACAACACCGGCAGGTCCCATAGACCGCGGGGCTACGCGCCATTTTGCGGACAATCGGCTGCCAACATGGACAATGGCACGCCGAACACAAGCTTGAAATGAAGTTTATTAGTTGCACCGATATCCAATCCAGTTGCTCGATCTCTAATCTGCCGCTGTGATTCTCGTAAATTAAAATGGTAGAATTACTAATTATTATTAGTTACTTGACAACGAAGTTTGTGCTTCTACACTTTAAGTTTAGTTCATTTCAGAACGAATAAATTACTATTCAGTGCCACAAAGTTTATAACAATCGTTTTTAAGCAAATTACTGGTGACCACCGTGGTACAAATGCATCAAATCCGCAGTCTAGTCGACAAAAAGAATGATTAATTATTGAATAGTACACTTTCAGCTCAACATAATTAATTTAAATCGACTGCATTAATCATTAGCACCTACGTTTTTAGCTTTTACCTGTGACGTGCTACTGACATTTTTTAAAATGAAAATGGCAGGGAGATGTCTTCATATAAATCCGTTCATATAAATGTGAACTTTATGCATCTTTTAGAGACACCTTACAGAATATTAAAAAGCACGATTCATTATTCAATAGTGCAAGACTGCTGTACGTCATCGTTTAAAGTCATTCAGTCGGAGCAAGTTGTACCAGTTTCCTTTTTAATCCATTGGTTGGTGCACCTAATAAACTTAATTTCTTAACGAATAAAAAGTAATAATGATGTAATAAAAAGGAGGCTTAAAGCAATAAGAATATAGTAACTCTGCGATGATCGCTCGAGTCTGTAGGATCTGCTGGTCGATCGGACCCCAGTGTACATTAACGTAACGTCCGTCGTAGTCGGCGGATAGTTAGTCAGGTAGTTAAGATAACCTAAGCCAAGGGACACCCGTAGCCTTAAACTAATTTATTCGGAGTAGACGTTGTTGGCGTACGAACAATAAGATGAACGGTAATGTATTAGGCGTAGCGCTGTTGATATTGCCGAGATAGCTGCGTTATCCTGCGAGATGTACGCGAGCGTCTCTGGTAAGTACACGATTTGAATCGATAGCTCTAGGGTAGCTGGTATACACGCGCATTTGTGCGTACACTATCGCTCAGAAATAGTTGGTCAGAGTCACGACAGTCAATTTCTAGGAAAACAGAGAATAAGAGACAACATATGCTATATGTTTTCTAATCGATCTTGCACCGTTTCTTTCCGATCATACGAACTGTTCACTGTTTAGTGAAATTGAGCCAGTAAAACAGTAAAAGACTGCAAGAATTGATATTTTATACAGCTTATTACAAAAGACTGAAATTTATTTTCAGCTTCAGTTTCTTACAATTGATGTAGAACGTTTACAGGTTGCAATGATGAACCATACAGTCGAGTTATGATACAAAAGTTGAATAAGATGGAGACACCATCTTGAGCGCCGCGGAAAAATTGAATAAAGTTCTGCAGCACCGATAAAATCGATGAATCTTGGAATTCATTGGATTGTCGTCTGATCAAATGGTTTTGAGCGGTAGTGTACTCGGTAGCTTGCCAGTATAGAGGCATAGAGTTAAGGTGAAGCTTGAGGATCGCGCGAATCGTGCGGACAGCACCTGAGAGACCGAACGTGTGTTCTCCAGCGAGGAAGAAGGAGAGACGACCGACGACTATGGTCGTTCCTGGAGAAAATCCGCAATCGTTCGAGCAATGGCTCGGCCGATTATCCAGTGCCGCGTGCCATCGCGTAATTTACGTGCGTGCACGCGGTCCCGCAGCGGAAAATCCAATGTTGAATTTAACATCGCGACGGTCGCGGATGGAACGCGCATCGGTATGTCGCACCAAGATCTTTGGAATAGCATGTGAATGCTTCTTCTTCAGAGCCTAGATCACTCGAAACTCCAGGTGAATCTTGCTGGTTTCGCGAAAATCATTCACTTTTTGTACATTTTTTACACTCGCGTCCGCGCACGGTTTGCGTCCGATGCAGCAGGCAATTTTTGTTCGATGTTGTGCAGACTGTTGAAAAGAAACGTGTGCGGATTTCTTCGGAGAGAATACGGAGGCTATATGCATACAGATTGAGAGAGAAAGAGAGCGTGTGCGTATGTGTGTGTGTGAGAGAGAGACAATAGTATTAACTGGTCGAGCCCAACCTGAACTAACCTTGCGGCGGGGCTCGTCTCGGCTCGATTCACCATGTAGAGGACTGTCGATTCACTTATGGTAGAGAGTTTACGATTACAACGACCCTGTACTACGACCGAGCGTACACCATTCCTGTACAATGTATCGTAACAGTATTTACTATCGCACTAATGGTAATAAACGATAACTGTTAGTACGTTCGCTGGGAGCCTTCATTCGCCACCCCCTGAACTATCCTGAACCTTATATAGTGTCCTAGAGACTGTGTTTCTATATAGAAGGGACAAATTCTTACAAAATTGCTGAACTAGTTACACGATCTCTCCAAAGGGAAACTAGACGCACAAAATTCTTGATGTTGAAATTTTAAGTAGGTTTTATGCAGTGATTCATTAAGAACATGGCTATTCTTTCATCCCCATCAAACTTCGTTCAAAATTATCCCCTTCAAAATTTGGACAATAATTTTCTAACACAATCCCCAAACTCTTCGATGTACTTGATTGCGTCTGTGCATTTGAGGGTCATTTCACGACGGAAAACATTTTCTTCTGAGGGTGCAGAAAAACCGAAACAGAACCAAAAATAGGATCAAGTAACAGAATATCAGGACGCCCGATCACCCCACTGAAATAAAATGATCATCTGCGACTTGACGCATTCCAAAATTCGCCGAGGTATCTGCGAATCTATCTTTTGCGAAACGAATGTCTGTTCGATCGTAGCGTCGGTCAAGTGGCTCATAAAAATCTCTATGTTCCGATAAACATCCGCAGTCTAATTCGAAACGACCTCGAGCACCATTCGCCGAGTTCTCCGATTTCCAACGACGCGACAGCGCCAGTGCACGCGCCCATAGAATCTAAATTGATTAGCCCAATAATCGTATAACGACGTTTGCCCCGGGTATGCATCATCGATTCGGTAGCGGGAAGTTTGGAGCCGGACAGACCCTTTCTAATTCAATCAGGCAACTTCCCTGTCACGGACTCGGGCATTAGCCGAGCGAAACCGGAAACTTCGACCGCATTGTTAGTCGGGGACAATTACGCCCGGGCTCTTATTAAACGAACGAATTTTACAGTTGGTTAATTAGATCTGTGTCCCCAGCGTTGCGTTAAATTCAGAGTCTGGAGAGAGAGAGAGAGAGAGAGAGAACGGTACCACATCGACGAGAGCGTCGTCATTAATTCCAAACATTTCGAAACGGGGGCAAACATCGACACCCGATAATTCTTGTCGAATAGGCGAGCCTTTATTTAAGGAAGATCGATGGTAGCAGGCACATTGCATCCGGTGGCCGAACCAACGGGGGCAACGACCCTTTGTTTACTCAGTTCGTAGGTCGAATGTTTACTCGCTGATAGTTGAGTGACATCCTCAGAATTTGGGTCGACGTTTGGTAAATGATTCCGTTCGATATTCTCGGCGTGTGACTTGCCTCGTTGGCTCCGTCGAGTAAGAGCGTGCACGATAATACATAAATCTGAAACGGTCGCGGTCAGGCTTCAAGGTGAAATTGTTTATTTGGACTATATCGATATTATACAGTACATGGATTCGATTTTATGTAATGTATCAGTCGCAGAATCGTCGGAGGAGTCACGCCTGAGATTCGACTGGCTGCCGCTATCTGTGATCGTGCACATGAACCATCAATGGTGTTGAAATAGAAATATCGGCCAGGGTATTTACTATTTAATGTACAAGATGATTCATCTAATTCTGTCACCTTAAATTGCTCAGTAATTGTTTGTTATTCAAATTCCAGTCAAGGTGAAATTTATGGTCAACGAAAAGGTCGTCGCTGAAGTAAAATAACAAAAAATTGATTACTACATTGCAGACCTCCCTATTGATAGCATACCATTTTTGTTCGGAACACTTTTTCATTTAACAAACAGTTTACAAGTAATTTAAGGTGTTAGAATTAGGTATCACAACCCGTTACTTACCGTATACGGCTGTAGCTTCAACAATTTCTCCTTTTCCTCCATAGATATGCACAACTTTTTTCTAAAACAATACACAAAAACAGTGTCAATCATTTACAATAATATTGTGTGTTACAGTAGTAATGAATAATACAAATTGTAGTCGATGTCCGGAGGTATGATCATCTGCTCGTTCTTGCGGATTTCATTGACCTCGTGCTGTTGTTCCGCGATCCCATGCGCGTAAAGCCCCTCTATCTAGAAGATCAATTGAGCGGTCATAATAATCAACGATGAGCATATACTGATTTACCGGTATTAGTTGTAATGAAACACGCGACAACTCTGATGTGCGTTCGATAGCACCGAAGAAAACACAATTGCGCTGCATAAAATGATGTCCAATACCATAAATCTCCGTGCGACTATTGGATCCTCGCTTAAATGTTGAAATCGTTCCGGAAGTATTTTAACTAACGCTTCAATGGGTACATTTTCCTCGTATATACTCAACACCTCAAAGGCAGACTTGCGTTGAACACTTCTGCTTGGTGGCAAATTCAGCAATCTTCGCCACTCCGCACTCGACCGGGTTTCACTTTTCAACAACTCCATACTATCTTGTAATTTCGACAGAAGCCTTTCCGTCTTCGACATTCTCTCTTCCGATACACAACCCGTTTCGTAGCCTTTCCTGGTGAGCCTTTGGTCGGCGTTATCGGGTCGCAGGCTTAGCCTAAACTCCGCGCGGCTGGTGAACATTCTGTAAGGTTCGTTAGTCCCTTGAGTGGTGAGATCGTCGATAAGGACGCCTATGTAGCCTTCTGTCCGACTTATTATCAACGATTTCTTCTTGAGAACCTGGTAAATTAATCTTGAATGTTATTTTCACCATATACCTGGAGCAGAGATTGGTACAACTAATTACAAACCTTAGCTGCAGCGTTAGCGCCCGCTATTATACCTTGTGCAGCAGCCTCTTCGTAACCAGTGGTGCCATTTATCTGTCCAGCAAGGAACAATCCTGGTATCCTCTTCGTTTCCAATTTAACGTTCAACTCTGTAGGATCTATGTAATCATACTCGACGCCGTAGCCAGGTTTCACTACAGAAATATAGTAGAATCTTTAGTCACACGATCGAAAACTATGCGAAAATTTATGCAAAGTAAAAATTGTTTGTAAGCTACATAAACATTAATTTTTTTTGCTTAATCGTTTTAAAAAGTCGAAAATAATACAAGGGCATTTTTAAATTCTTTAAATATTTCCATTGTTTTCTATTTAGTTTACCTATTTTTGTCATGAATACATATGATCCGCAGTTATGATCGAAAGAGAGGCAACTTACACATTTTGGCATTTTCTAATCCTGGTATGCACTGAATCAGCTCCTGCTGCTTTTCTGGTGGAAGGGTGCATGATAATCCCGAAGGATATATCACAGGCGAGTCTAATCCTTCCGGTTCCAACCAAATTTGGTGCTCGTTTGCGGGAAATTTTAAGATTTTACTCTCTATGCTTGGACAGTATCGTGGCCCGTTTATCTCCTCCGTTATGTGCAAATTGCAATGCAAATTCTCTTTTACTATCTTCGACACGCCTTCCGATGAAAATGTTACATGACAGTTTAATTGCTTCTCTACAGGTAGCCAGACAGTGTCGTTCATGAATGAGAAAGGTGTTGATACTTTGTCCGGAAACTGCACACTACATTTGGAAAAATCTATGGTAGATTTTTCTAATCGTGGTGGAGTACCTAAAGAACACAATGGTTTCGTGAATGTAATACTAGGAGGTAACAAAGATAGTTAAAGTGGTAGATACCAGTTTTCAATCTCCCCATCCTGAATCCAACTCGTTCTAATGTATTAGCTAAACCTATGCTTGGTTCATCGCCAAGTCTTCCAGCAGGTCTCTTTTCTAAACCAATATTAATTTGACCCTTCAGGAAAGTGCCAGTTGTAATAACAACTGCTCCACTGTATATTTTTGTACCATCCTCTACAACAAGTACATTCTTAATTTTTTGAAAAACAGATTTAGCATAGTCAAAATATGAGCATACTTAGAATTATTCCGTGGCATCTAGGAGAATCTCCGTGAATAATTAAATCTTCTACAGAGGATTCGCATATTTGTAAACCAGGAGTGTTGAATAGTTCTTTCTGCAAGTGTTTCTTGTATAAACCGCGGTCGATTTGTGCTCTGTAACCCCATACAGCTGGACCTTTGCATTTATTTAATACGGTATAGTGAATCCCAGACAGATCACATATACGACAACAAACTCCATCTAAAGCATCTACTTCTCTCATGAGATTCCCTTTGCCGATGCCACCAAAGGATGGATTGCACGACATTTCTCCTGTTCAGTCAAAACATTGTTCTCAACTATGATTTCATAAAGCTTTATTTCACTGTACATATCAATAAGAAGTGTGCAAAAATCCGCAAATGTTAACTGACCGCTGATATCAGGATTTTCGAGAATCCCAATATATTCGAAAACTCGAATATGCTAGGAAATCTCAATATATTCGAGAATCTTTAAATTTTCAAGAACTCTTAATAAAATTCTCGACCTACCCGATCCAACATTTTCAGATTCTTGCACACCTCTAATAAATAGGAACCATACCTACTGTGCTTTTCTTGTGGGTGACCAATAAAGTTTTAGCATTCATTCTGGCAGCTGCTGCACAGGCTTCTGTCCCAGCATGACCACCCCCAATTACAATGACATCAAATTTTTGTTCATTAATTATGGATGATGCATTTCGTATGTACTGGTAAAACCTTTGTCTACAGTGCAGTCCCAAAGAGGACTGTCCAATTGTTTTCAGGCTCATGTTACCTAGGATAAGAAAATAAAACGCTCTTTATATTTTCATAAATAAATTGTTGTTTAATTCATTATAATTAAATATACAAATAAAAAATTTACAAAAACAAGTAAAATATAAGAAAGAAAAAGTGCTCATGATATAAAAAAGTCATTAGTTTCAAGTTTTTTAAATATGCAATTGTATTTTATTGCATCTTGTATCTTTGATAAAATGAAATCAATGCAGAAATCTGCTTTATTCTCAAATTTTATGTTCATGTATTGCAAATTATTTAGGAACTCCATAACAAAATCAAAGCAATTCATTGCTGTGTCATCATAATTTTGGGACTTCCACTTTGCAGAGTCTAACATAGTTTTTAGAGTTGCATCCCAATGGTAATCCCAAGAGTTGGGAGTTATTTTGAATGCAATACAACTTGTCCACTTTGATCGGTCATTCAAGATGATGCCTTGTTTATCATATTCATAAATAACTCCATTTGAATCTGTTATTCCTATGTGCAAATCTTTGAACACATCATAATCATTTATGAATGTGCCTTGAGATGGTTTAACAATTATAGCAGCTGGATGATGCATTGCATTTGAATATGGGTATGGTACTAAAAAAGGCTGTATAACATAATCCAAAATATGTGATTGACAAATTGGACACACTTCCAGAACCCTTCTACAAAAAATGCTTTTTGAGGTGCAATGACGGAAACATATAATTCCAGGATCAACGGCCATGGTGTTCCTGTGCTTTCTTTAACAGTCTCAAAGAAGTAACATGTTCAGAGAAACAAATGAGACAGATATAACCATCAAAAGCTATAAAAATAATTAATTTCCTTCATTATTAACTTGGTTCATGCTCCAAATATAAAACAAGGCATGCTAAAAATATTTACCAATGAAACGTTATGACCCGCATTAAACGTTGGAACGTTATCATAAAATATAAATCTAACTAAAGTTTATACATTTTCATATACATTTGCAAGAACATAACGAGTTTTATCTTCCATACTTGTACATAACCTCAAGGTGTCACTTGCATGGACCTAAGGACCGTAGCGAAAGACGGAAGGGGTATCAATCTTTAATGGCAGCACTGTGGTGCGCTCTATAGGCGAATTTAAATACCAGTGTAGCGGCTGTAACACGTCGTCTGTAGAATACACGCGCAATAACGGGACTTCTCCCGCCCACGCGTCTATTAAATGATAATAACTATTAATAATAATATCTGATCGGTGGTTGAAGCAAGTTCTGATCCATGCCACAGATTTAATAACAGTAAAGTGGGTTCTGTTTCCTGCTAAAAATGGTGTAGGTTCTGTTCCATGCTAAAGATGATGTAGGTAGGAGCTGTTCCAGGCTAAACATGATGTGGAGACAAAAGTGGCACGCAGTGTTGCCAGATGAGGGGAGTCACAGTGAGATGACACCATGACACCCCTCTCCGATGACACTGTCCAACAAATTTAAACATTTTTATGTTCCACAATTACTGTTGGGTGGTTATTATCAGTGTCGCCAGTTGAGGCCGAATTTGGCCTCAATTACTCTCCTCCTTTTCCCCTTCCACTATCCCATTCCAGCACCACGCGACACTGCAACGTCCTCCACTAACAATAAGACCGTAGAAGACTGGACTGGTCATCAGAGAGGGGGTACTTGATTCCCCTCGATTGCTGGCGACCTGGCGACACTGGTTATTATCAGTTATTAGAGTTTTTTTCGCTGATTCCGAATCTTTTTTTTTAATATTGGATATCACTATATGTATTCGGGAAAGTCTACGGAATCCTTTGCTGTAAAGAACAATTCAATATCTTTTATAATAATATCACAATAGTTGAAAAATATGTTTCTTTTCAAAGCCATGTTTCTCAAAGCCATTCTTCACAGTAACGTATCTATGATGACGAGGTAGTGGAGCCCTGCGCCTTGAGACAGTTATATTGGCGCGAAAGTACCGAAACAATCTGTTCCGGACAAAAAATCTTCAGGACGTGTCCTACAAGTTACAAAATATACACATGTTATACATTCATTTTTTAGAATCGAATCATACAAATCTTTTTAAATTCTGCGGCGTGCTCCCATTTTATAGAGAATCTTACTTTACTGAGGCTGAAAGCGCCACCAGCGGCCATCCATCGCACGAAAAATCTTGGACGATATCGGAACACTGGCGCAGGCCGGCGCAGGGTCCGTCGATTCGTTCCTTAGGCGCGAGCGAATCGCATTGGGTAGAGCGTAACGGTAGGGGAAATGATGAGGTAACTGGGGGACACTGGGGACATCCCGCTTCCACTTGCACGTTGCACCCGTTGCACGCTCTGTCGCTCTCGAGTCATCAGTCACCAGTCACCACAAAGTAAAAGTCAATTTGCGTTTTGCGTTAGACGAAGTTGCGAGTTCTGAATAGAGCACGTGAAAATAAAGCCTGTGTCAGAAACAGTACTGCCGCTGCCGGTTATCGAGGGTCAATCAGGAAAGAGAAATCGCTGCCGAACAGCCACCGCCTCCCTGTTATTGTCGTTGGTAAGTGCCAGAAAATCGTTTTCATTAACTTCATTGACAATAGTATTAACTCTCCGACATTTTCGAAATCACCGACAGTCATTTTCGCGACAGTCATTTCATGGTCAATTATTTCACCGGCAAACGTCTTCATTGATACCGAGTTTTACCGACAATAGTTTCAACAACGATGTATAATTGTTGATGTAGATTGTTGTTTTCATTCAGCTAGTGATAATGTGTTTACATGCGTGTAGTTATCGGTACACAACAATGTATCATGACTATACATATTTATTTCCTTGCATAGAAAGAATATATTACATATATGTATAGATATACTGTAGATGTCATGATACATTGTTGTGTACCGATAACTAAACGCATGGAAACACATTATAAACAAGCAGGCGTTCGTTTGTTTTGTAACAATGTAACGGATTGACCGTTACCGATCATAATAAGAAAAGTTCGTATCGTCGGTCATAATAAGAGCTATCGTACGTTACTATTAAAAGATCGTCAACGTACAAAATGACATATATTTTTATAAATGTGATCCCTATCAAGGAAATACAATAAACTGAATAAACAGCGATCTACAGAAGAGTTTTGAAAATAATGGTTTTTGAGAGTCACTTCAAAAAGTTGAAACTAGCACCTGGCCGATTGTTTTATGCAATGTAATTCTTTATTTAATTTGCATACTTAACTTCCTTGCGCTTGAATACCTTCTGGTACACACACATAAATCTCCTCTTTCAGTAGATCATTTGAAAAAGCTGTTTTAACGTCCATTTGGTGAATTAATACATAAATTATGTTGATTTGCAAAGGTTACGAGCATTCGAAAAGTTGCAATGCGAGCTACTGGCGCAATGGTCTCATTGTAGTCTAATAAATATTGTTGACTAAAACCTCGTGCAAGCAATCTCGCTTTATATTTGCATGGATTTCCTTTTTCATCCATTTTAATTCTAAAAACCCATTTGCAATCAACTATTAAATATAAAAATATTATTCGGACGGGGAACTATGTCCCATGTATTATTATCTCTTAGGGAGTCGATTTCATCTTTTATCGCTTTCTCCCATTGAATTTTATTATCACGGTCTTTTATCTCACTATGTAATACGATTTGAGAACTGCACAAGTTGCTGCGAGTGCATAAGCATGATAATCATGCTCCTCATTGTATTGTAATTTTTAATTTATATGTGGTTTATGTTTAATTCTTGCACTTCTTTGCAAATCACTTTCATTAGAGTTAATTTGATCGTTAGTGTTTTCGTTATTCTTTTTATCAGACACTATCGTCTCGCTCCTTTGACTTTTGCTGATCTCTTGTAATTTTATTGCTACGATACTTTCTTCTTCAAAAATAACATCGCGGGCTATCATGAATTTTCCTGTATTCACGTTCAATATTTTATACCCGTTTTTCTCAAAGCCGATAAAAAAAATATCCCTTTATCCCTTGTGTGTTTCCTTCAATGAGTAATGTTCCTGACAAAATATTGCTAAACCGTTCTGGATCCCCATTCTTTGTACAATTTTAAGTCGATTAACCTATCGTGAAAAAAATTATGTAAAATATTTTGAGTAATTGAGCTTCAAACTTGTATAGTATACGTTTGTTGTATAACCGGGGTATAATTTTGATGACAAGTGTCACATTATTTGAATATTTGATGCTCGATTTTGAATTATTAAAATACATAGTTCTTCTCCTAATTGACGTAAAAATATTCGGCGGTCATTCGTTCTTTTACGCAATATGCTATTGTTTAAGACCTATACATATAAGATAGGAGGCAAGAGTGGCCATCTGGTAGTTCGTCTTTTTGTTGTATATCTTCCCAGCATTTGATCCATTGTGTCAACGCCAAATTTTGTGATTATAGAAATCAAGAAATTCGGGTTTTCTTTTTGGTCCAGAAATAGAATTGCCGTATATACGAAGAAAGTGTAATATTTTAATTATATAGACTATAATGTAATATTTTGTTCATATAAACGAGATAAGCATTTCATTGCCGCCTCAAAAACAGTCGTCGACACGCGACGTGGAGAAAGAAAGTTGAACACACGAATAAGAGTTATTCACTTCATCATGGAAATATATTGTAATTTCAAATTGTAAACATAACGTTAGGGAATAAACAGGATATGCTGGACAAACAAATTTATTTTGAATTAGGAACTGGGTACAGAAAGGTGAGGTATATAAAATTATTCAATTGCTCAAATTATAAATCGCAAACATGCAAACTCTCTCTCATCACACGTGTACTCTAGCTAGGTTCCGTGGTATTTTCGCAAACGACCCGAAGGTGCTCTGTCCTCTCTCGCTCGACAAGGCGTCCAGGTATTATCGCCGTACTCTCCTGCCGGGGTGCTACTGCTAACCAAGAGCGGCCGTGGTCCTTACCTCGTCCTCTCTCTCGGAATAATATTATTTATATGAATTCGTTACTATCCGCGAACGTGAAATCAACAACGGTCGTTAAGAGCGATTCGTCTTTTCGCGCGCCCCCCTTACGTCGCTACCTCATGTCGGCCGCCGACAAACTATTTCTAGAAGCTTTTAGAAGCTCTCTCTTGTGGATCTGAATTTCTTCTAGAATTTTCTATACATTGTCACGTTAACCTTTTTCGGACGAGCGGTTTGACTCGCGGAAGCCGGTTAACTTCGGGCCTTGCAGGCGCTGAGACCAGGCCGCGTGCAAGCCGAGTACACGCGGTCCGCCCGAGACAAACGAGACTCGAGGATTCGACGATTTCCTCACGAAAAACGAAAGGTTCGGGCGCCAGGCACCGCAAGGATGCCACACGAAACGCGGAACAAGGCTCGAGCTCGGAGACGCCGAGATCGAGAGTCGAATCTTCGAGATACGCGGATCGAAAACGACGTCGCGACTAGGCCAGATGGTTCGAACACGGGATGACTAGGACAGCCCTCTCGGCAGGACGGATCTCACAGGGAATCGAATAATTCGACTACGATATGGTCTCGAGCTATTTATTGTAGCAGTCGGTAAATTACAAAATCTGCGGCCACGTGACCGCGACCCGAGAGCCCGCGCTCTTCGTACAAGATAGCGAGAAGGTGGTCGTTCGCCGCGCGGTTGTCTTACCGATTTTGCTCGCACGATACCGCTGACAATTACCGTTGTTTCGTTCGCAACGAACTTCGGAAACGCGAGGCGCAGATGATCGGCGAACTGCGAGACTGCCGCGATGACTTCCGCCCGAGAGTCGCCCCGACGCGTACGCTAACGATTACGCGATCGAACGCCGACGAAAACCCTACGAGGTTCGGCGAGAGACACAGGATTCGAGAAACGCGAAGATACCGAAAAGATCACTCTCACGAAACGCGACTCCTCTTAGGACACTCTTTCGCACGTAATTTAAAGACGAAAACTCTCAAAATAATCTCGAAATCTCAAAGCATTCCCGAAACGAATGCGAGCGAATTATCGAGGACAGAATGGGAAGCATTCGTCCTCTCGCGACGAAGGTCGAGCCGTCGCGCAACGAAATACCGAATGGATCACAAGTGCGGCTTACCGTTTTTCGTTTTCGATGCCCTTTTTCGGAACTGCTCTCGATAGAGCGTGAAGCACGGCCGGAACGTAAGTGGACTTCATCCTAGACGCCACGAAAACCTCCAACGGGCACTTCTCGGTTTCCCGACGCTAAATTACAATTAGTTCGCAACGCGAGTGCAGAGCGCACGTCCTGCGATAACGAGAGCCAGCGCGACAGCGATCCATCGATTTTCGGCAATCTAGCGGATCGAACTCGGTTCCCCCCACTCGACCGCTTTTCCTAATTGCCTATGGCGTGTTTCCACGGCGTGATCTCTATGGCACAGGAGCGTACCCTCTTCGCGTCCTAGGGCCCCGGACAGTCACGAAATTGGTCAAGGAGCCCATCGCTCTCTTGACCGGCGGAGGGGCTTCCTCTTCTTGGCTACGAGGGCACCGACCCCGGGGTAGCTCTCCCTTGACGGGGCGAGACGGCGTCAGGTCTTCCAGTCCGTCACCTTGGACGAGATGTTTAAGAGAGCTACTGTCCTGGCGGCGCCTCCGGTTTGTTTGCCGAGTGTCCTCGCACCAAGCTCTAATTTCTCGAAACGGCCATTTGCTTTTCCGTCGGGCGCTTCCTGGCTGCGGGATGCTATTACGTTCCCGTGGCAATTCGGAGGATCGGTGGTTCCTTCTGCGCGTTCCATATACGGCCCTGAAACTTGCCGTTCTCGGCACGCGTGACGGATGTCATTAGGAGGTCCTCGATAATATCGGAATCTCTTAGAGGAGCGCTCTCGAATCCTGTATCGGTAACGTGTCCCGTTAGAGGGCGGTCCGGTCCTTTATCGCTCTCAAATATGCGCGGAATTAACGGAGAAGGGACGTCGCAAAGGTTGCAACGTCACAACATGTTACAAAATAATTTTTCGCCAAAATCTTTTAAAACAATGTTTGGTATATTATAGGAAGGGACTACATATTAAGAGTATCAATAATGAATATGTACCAATAAAATTTGTTGCTACATATCTCATATTTCGGAATAGAACGCCTGGGGTACCCCGGTTACACCCAACAACAGTGAAATTCTGGTTGCCCACACAAGGGTTAAACGATTTCTTATCAAATTTACTTTCTCTATTTTCGTCATGCACGTAAACGGTGCTACCAAAAATTTTTAAACTGTTAATATTGCCTCTCCCTATAACTCTTTGTTTAAATCAACACCATGAATCATCGGGCGAGCTTTTTCTAATACAGTTCTATTCATTCGTTCTGCTGAACTATCAAATGATATTGAATTATAATACACCCGTCCATCAATTTACACGGCACTTTTTTACGCGAGTATTTGTTTTACGCGGCAAATATGCCTCAATTTACGCGGAACATTTACCTAAATTTACCTTTTACGCGAAAAAGAAGGAAAACATTAGGAGTAGTGTAGCCTCTGGAACCTTATCAAGTTTACAGATTCAATTTACACGTTTTTTTATTCACTCTGAAAGTTAACAATTTTTAATCCTTTTTTGCATCCACTAAACTTTTAACTAAAGCTACAAAACGTTTCTCTATTTGCTACGAGCAGAACAACCATCCACATTGGGCGGGGAGTTTCAAGCATGGATCGCGATAAAGATTGCTCCGTATCTCGTCCAGAACAATCACTTACACCAGGAGCTTCAAGCATGGATTTCGAAACATCACCATCGCCATCAAATCTAGTAAGTGAAATTTTTGTAAAAAATTCAAAACTTATTACAGTAAAATCTCTATAGATGCGAACGCATCGGGGAGATTTTTTCGCATCTTTCGATCGTGGTCCTACTTTTTTCGAGCTTCAATGCTTCAAAGGTCGAGCCGAACGTAGAGAAGGGCAGCGCGTGTAAAGCGAGACCACGCGCGGGCCTTTGAACTGTGCCGGCGACTGCGACTCTCCGCGTCTCTTTCTTTTCTATACGCTGTCCTTTCTTGCGCCCGAAACTTTCATCGTCAATTAAACCACTAAATTCTGTTTAAATTATATCGTGTTTGGTATCATTTTAATCAGAAAAATGCCAGAAATAAGGTAGTGAAAGTCCCATAACAGAATTATGGAAAATGAAGAAGATAGGCTGTTGGTGTAACGTTATGATGACTCACGGGCGTTTGAACTGTGCCGACGACTGCGACTCTCCGCGTCGCGTTAGTACAGTACATAGTATGTACTGTTTCACCGATACGCTATTTTTTATTGCGTCTTCGACCGCGCGGTCCGTGTTGACGTGCTGTCTTTTTCTACTTCGCGATTTAAAAATAGAATTTTAGAGCTTTTCACAGCACTGATTCCAAACTCAATAGCAGAAAAAAAGCAACCAGAAACAAGATACAGTAAATCCTCTATAAACGTAAAATGGCTGTACACGATAAGCGCAAAAAAATATCCTGTCCACTGTAGTAATCTGATCCTGGCTCGGGTATATCGGTGTGAACCACTACTAATGCGACGCGGAGAGTCGCAGTCGTCGGCACAATTTAAAGGGGCCGGGCGTCCTCACAATGTAACGCCAATATTAAATCTTTTTTATTATTACTTATTTTTATGAAACTTTCACCAATATATTTGTGGTACATATCATCTTATTCATTATGTGATATTATCTTATTAAAATAAGACCAAACACGATATAATTTCAACTGTATTTAGTGGTCGGCCGCGAGCGGTCTCTCTTTACACGCGTTGTCCTTCTCTACGTTCGGCACGGCCTTTGAAGCTCAAAAAAATAGTGTCCCGTCTACGATAAATGCAAACGAATCCCTCCGAGGCTTTTGCGTTTCTAGATGATTTACTGTAGAAGCTGTACATAAAAATGGCTGGTGTTACTAATTTTAGTACGATAAAAGCTTTACAATGTTAAGTTTCTACGTAAAGTAAGCCAAGGATTTATGTTAAAAGCACAGAAATTAATGAATAAATCATTGGAAAGTTCCATAAAATATTTTCCAAATGTACTGTGTTCTGTTAACTAAAGACTCCATATCACTTTTTATCTAGATGAAAGAGGCAAGAGGCGAAAAAGAAAAAGAAGACAAAGATTATGATGATTGCCTCGATGATGATGATTACGATGATTTCGTCGTTATTCCAGAATCTCCCGAGCTGAGAAAGGAAAAACATTTAGAATCTTCTGATAACCATCATCCTGAATTACACCAGAAGCAAGAACCGGAGACAGGTGCTCCTTCACAAGTCAGTAGTCCAAAGGAACGACTATCAGATGTAACAGAAGGTAGCACGGAAAAATCTAGTAATGATCTTGAGGAACATGCCCAACTATTCCAAAATAGAGGGGAAATTAATTCAGAAATTCCCGAGCTTGCAAAGGAGAAGCATTTAGGACCTTCTGATAACGATCATTCTAAATCAGACCAGAATCAGGAACTTGAGACAGGTCCTCCTTCACAAGTCAGTAGTCAAAAGGAACGACTATCAGATGTAACAGAAGGTAGCACGGAAAAATCTAGTAATGATCTTGAGGAACATGCGCAACTATTCCAAAATAGAGGGGAAATTAATTCAGAAATTCCCGAACTTGCAAAGGAGAAGCATTTAGGACCTTCTGATAACGATCATTCTAAATCAGACCAGAATCAGGAACTTGAGACAGGTCCTCCTTCACAAGTCAGTAGTCAAAAGGAACGACTATCAGATGTAACAGAAGGTAGCACGGAAAAATCTAGTAATGATCTTGAGGAACATGCCCAACTATTCCAAAATAGAGGGGAAATTAATTCAGAAATTCCCGAGCTTGCAAAGGAGAAGCATTTAGGACCTTCTGATAACGATCATTCTAAATCAGACCAGAATCAGGAACTTGAGACAGGTCCTTCTTCACAAGTCAGTAGCCCAAAGGAACGACTATCAGATGTAACAGAAAATAGCACGAAAAGATCTAGTAATGATCTTGAGGAACATGCGCAACTATTCCAAAATAGGGAGGAAATTAATTCAAAAATTCCCGTGCTTCCAACGGAGAAGCATTTACAACCTTCTGATAACGATCATTCTAAATCAGACCAGAATCAGCAACTTGAGACAGGTCCTTCTTCTCAAGTCAGTAGTTCCATAGAACGACTATCAGAGGGGCATATTTCGGGAGGTACTCGACCTGACAGACTGGATCTACGCAGGCATGATAAAAACGGAAAAGTAAAAATATTATTTGGCAAAGATGGATATGTGGATGGAAAGTGGGAGAAAAATCGATTGAAAGAGTTATATTCATGCGAATTTATTCATCCATATAGTAATCAAACAGTTTATATTAGGAACCAACGCCGAGGTTATCTATTTACTTTTGATGAGGATGATTTTATTGCAAGAGTAAGCTTCGACAAGCTTCAAGAATTGGATTTTGACCACTTACCTGTTGTAATCACCAAGGAAAATTTTCTTAAAAAGCTTATAATCATTGAGATCATAAGAGACGAAGTAATCAATTGTAGGGATGCTGCTTATAAGCAGTTTATACAACATTTGCAAGATAGGAGTGGTAAAACTGTAGAGAATCTCGAGTGTGCAGAGGACATTTTTCAGCTTTCTATAATATTAGAAGGTTATAGATTATCCCCTAGCCCTAGAGGATCGATATTGGATGATATAGTTAACAATAAATATATATCATCTGACTTTAAAGCCACTGGTCGAGAATTGATCAATAAAGAGAAGGCTTTAGGTGCAAGAAGAAAAGATTTTTCTCAAGTTGATCAATTTGATCCCAAGAACGTATTCTCGGAATTATATAAAACTTATGAGAGTGCGGTAGAAAATCATAAAATGTCCTTACTTGACAAATGTTTATCCTCCATTTCTCAATTAGCTTATTCAATGGATTCGAATATAAATGCACTATCTGGACAACAAGTACTTTACATAAGTAATCAAGATATAAATCTATTTTGTGACCTCGCTAATGAAATGAACGAATCTTTTTCAATATTCTTGCGCAATTTGCAGAGCTTATTATTTAGTAAAGTAATGAAAGTGAAGGATCACATATCGCTGAAGGAGTTAGCACCTTTAACTCATCCTATTTATTTTCATCTTTGTAAACACATTCAGGAGTTAATTTTAGAGATTAGTAGTAAAACAGATATGTCTGTTAATGATTTGCTTAAAATAAATGAAGACGGAAGAATGGTTTTGGCAAATTGTATAAAATGGCCAACTTCCCCTCTTAACCAATCTCTTGAGGAACAATATCGCTTTGTTTTTAAGTTGATGAAACATTTTGAGCCTGTTTATAGCACTAAACAAAAATTTAAGTACCAATTCAAGTTGTCAAAAAGGTGTGGTGGTAAACCATTTTGGCACCGTGTCATGGGCTGGTTTGTCAGTGATAAGTCTGATAAGTCTCCAGATATACCTGAGGAGCGTCTAGTATGGATGTATGTTCTTGACACTTCCATTGCCGAGCTGTTTCCCAGAGGGTCAGAAAAGAGTCTTGAACTATTTCAGCCTTTGCTAGAAGGTTATACGCGTTTCATTCAAGAGACAGAAGATGTTTATTATGAGTCATTTCGAATAGTGATGTACAATACTGTAAGGTTTATCGCAAAGGCAATCCCTTATCTCTCAGATGGAGCTTCAGAAATTGATCGAGTTACTTTAACAAATCAAATAGCATCTATTCAGTGCGCAATCTCAAATAAACAATTTATCAATTTTAGAGATTTAGTAGATGTATATAATGAATATTGGAAGAATAGAGAATATCTTGTAGAAAAAATTCCTGATAAATTCCCTTATGGGAAGTTCAAGGGTGACATGGAAACAATACGTCAAAAATTATACAGTATTGTAAATACTGTACTTAACAAACAAGTAAAACCACAAGAATTAATTAACTATTTTAGATCGTTCAATGAGTTTCTAGAAGACTTAAGTGCTGTAGAATTTAGTTGGTTTATTAAAGAGAGTAGTGATGTAACTCCGGAAGAAGTCGAGTTAGTTAATACAGATAAAAAAACATATAAGGTTTTAGATCCTGAAAATTTTATCGAAAAACATGTGGATATTCCTGGTCATTACTTAATTGAAATAATTGATGATCTATTAAATAGTGTGAGTAACTTACTTGAACAAAAAGAATGGCCTGATTATGATAATATAAATGCAGCAAGTGAGTTAGTTTTAGCAATTAAAAAGTCTTTGCTTTATCTGAAGGAACAACCCAATTATATATCTTTTGATACATTCAAAGAAGAGAGTACACAACCATTTTCTTGTGTAGTAGAGGATAGTAGCTCTTACAAGGATTTTGTAAAGCGCGTTAGTATCGTAGGGGAATCTTTTTGGTATCTAAGGAAACAAGATGAGATCGATATAAGAGATGCTCTAATGCTATACGGACAGGAAAACGAGAATGTAACAATGGAAACAGAGGATATACTGATAGATTGCTACCACAAATACTTGGACAAATTTAATTCCCACATACAATTGACTATCAACAAAAATTATCTAGATAAGATTGAATTTATTACTAAAGAAGTGAAGGATCAATTGCAATTGATTCCTTTTGATGAATGGACTGAAAACTTCAAACAAGAAACTCTACCAGAACTTCTTGCTGGACTGGCAGCTGTGTGGTCCATACAGGCATCAAAAGATATTGTAAGCGCAAGAAAAACCTTAAAGCCACATTGTATTCAAGTATTGTGCATTTTGCTGTTATTAAGTGTTGACAAGGATTATAAAGGTGTTGAGAAGCGTCTCGCGCAAGTCTTAACAGGCCAAGGGAAATCGCTTATAATAGGTCTAACAGCTACACTGTTTGCATTGATGGGTTATAGGGTCAAGACTTTGTGTTATAGTGAATACTTGGTAACTCGAGATCAAGAAGATTTTCATGATTTTTTAATGGTGTTTGGTGTTGAATACAAAATAACTTATAGCACATTTAAGGACATGGCATGGGAAGTATTTACTGCTATGGTAAATGATACGAGGCAAACCCTCGGAGAATTAGTTGAAGATCGTATACTAAATCACAGCACAGAGCGATTTGGACAGCTAATTCATGACGATAGGAGTAATACTATCTTATTCATAGACGAAGTAGACGTTTTCTTTACTCCCAAATTTTATGGAAGTTGCTATTCTGCATGTCAGATGATAAGTATGCCAGCATTAGCTGATATCCAGGAATACATATGGGAGATGGCCAGCAAAAATTATGAAAGAAGTATTATCTTGAACGAGGTAGAAGAGTTTATTAAGAAAAGAATAAGAGAAAGAAATGAAGATTTCAACGTATTTAAGAAATTCCTGATCGAACCTGGAGATTACTATCTTTTTGATAGATTTAATCATGAATATGCTAGAAAATTATATACGAATCAATCTCTCTACGAAGAGCATCGCAACAAAATGATTGCTGATGCAATACATGTTGCAAAGGCAAGTGACACAGATAGTGCCCGTTGCCGCTTTAAAATTAATGACTATGGACTGATAACTTACAAAGATAATGATGGATTTTATAACGCTAATGTATTCGACGGATATCGCAACGTATTTAATTACTTCAGGTTAAAGAAACTAAACTATAGTCATAATAGATTTCTCAATTATGGTTATTTATGTATACATAGCGGTATAATTTCCTATGCAAACTTACCTAAGGAATATCCTCTTATCTTAGGAGTGAGCGGTACTTTAACTACACTCAATGATTATGAAAAAAAAGCGGTAAGAAATACATATAGTATCCATGAGAATTCTATAATGCCATCCTATTTTGGTGACTCCAATTTACAATTCAATATGTACAATGATTTTATATGTGAAACGTCAGAGGAACAATGGCTCAGTAAAATTGATAGTCATGCAAATTCTAAGATTATCTCAGGACGATCAGTATTAATATTTTTCGAAACAGATATTGAAATAGATAAATTTAAAAACAAATTCTGCAGTAAATATGATCGCTTACATACGTTAGACGAAAATACGGAAATGCAGATCAAACAGAAGTACATTAATGAAGCAGGCATTACAAAGACAGTAACATTAGCAACGAGAGATATGGGTCGTGGTGTTGACTTCAAGTCTAGTGTTGCTGTGGAAAAGAAAGGCGGAGTGCATGTGATACAGACGTTTATGTCAATTGATATAAAAGAAGAGACACAGATTAAGGGGAGAACCGCACGTAAAGATAATAAGGGTAGTTATGAGTTAATAGTCTGTGAAGTAGATTTGATAAAGGCCAACTTGCTAAAGAAGGAAGTACAGGGAGAAACTGTTGTAAGTTATGAAAGTCTGAATAAAACCAGAAAAAAAATAATGGAAAACGAATGCTCAAAGAATGAAAATAATATTAAATTTCGGGACGATCAACATAAATTTACCATGGAGTTTTTCGAATCTTTTTTTAAAAGAAAATGTAGCATTAATATGGAGCAGTCATCTGAGGAGCAAATATGCAGTAGTTGGTCAGATGGCCATTCAAGCTCTCACAAAGCGGGTTCCTAATTCTTATTAGATTCAACGAAAATTTATGAAAACATTACTTTGTATTAATTATAATAATTTTAATATGGTATAATATGCTATTCTGCATTTGCATATTTATATGTAGAATAGTATATACGATGTGCTAACACTTCTTCTTTACGTATATATATTTATAATTTATAGAATTTTTGAATTTATAAGTTTGTAAATGTTAAAAGTTATAGTGTTACAAGTTGTAAGTGTTACAGCAGCTCAAAGTACAGCTGGATTTCATAAAATAAACTGTATAACAAAATATTTGGATGGATTAATTTTCCTCTGTTTCTGATGTTCACTAATAGCCACAGACCAATACCTATACATATTCCAGAACTTTTTCAAATTTTTGAAAGCTTAGAACGGTAAAAAATTATTCGTCAACATAATAAGTAACTTATTAGATTGCCCAGAATACGTACAAAATATGTGCTTGCCCACGAACAGTTAAAAATACGTACTTCCAGCAATACTCACTGACTGGGTCGCTTCATAATGTGTTCGTCTAGGTATAGATTATGCTTATTGTTATTGCAAATACTTTCCTTCCTTTTTCATACAGCTCGCGATCTCTTCATTAACGCGAGCAATATCGAAGAGAGCATCTTTGTCAAGAAACTTTTGCTCTCGTTGTTCTTGGACTTAAGTTCGGCGTTCAGAACTTTTTTCTAATGTCCTCCATTCATTATGTACGAGGGTGCGTTTTTATATTCGCGGAATAGGGGATAACGAAGGATAAATAAAAATACAGAACTATATATATTATACAATATATTTTTTTCTTTTTCAATATATTTAACCTTCACTCTAAGACATTTTTCAGACCCATGAAATAATTTGTGTATGCCTGTAAAAAAATGATGTTTCTCTTTATCTGCAAAAAACTTTACTTCTTCATCGTAGGAAAATTTTTCCCCACAGTAGAGGGGATGCTTAGCCTGGATCAGATCTCACATCATTTTTAAGAAAGAGAAATTAATAGTTCTAGAAACAATGTCTCTCTCCCTCTCTTCTCTCTCTCTACTTCTACATTTAATATGAAACTTGGAAAAAAGTTCCCGAGGGATAGAGCACATTTTACTCTCAAATTAATTTATATTTTGCTCAGTTTTCTGCAAAACTTGGCATAAAAATATAAATTAATTTAATACTCAGCATAGGATAGATTATACTCTAGCTCTAGTTGTATGACATAATACTAATCGTTTAAGGCGGTATATAGACTCATTTCCAGGATTGCGAGGGTACGGGATTCGCCTTCTCATTTCTCGATAATACAAACACGGTGTTTTTCAGTAGTTACCACCGACGAGATGCTGGCTGTCTTGACTGCATATATTGGATAATAGAATTAGATTAACATCTTCGAAAAATTACGATACACAAAACAAGATTCAATTTCCGAAAAATTTTCGGCCGTCTTACTTGTTGAGTCGTACTACTGAATTTCGTGCTACCTCCTTGGACATGATATTCTCCTAATACAAAACTTGATTTTCGAGGTTTTCGATAAAATTTTGACCGTCTGACTTGTCGTTGAGTTGCACTACTGAATTTCGTGCCACCTCCTTCGAAGGAAATTTTCGCCAATTTTCGAAAATCTCAAAAATTGAGTTTTGTATTAGGAGTACATGATATCGAAGTAGGTAGCACGGAATTCAGTAGTGCAGCTCAACGACAAGTCAGACGGTCGAAAATTGAGTTTTGTATTAGAACATAATATCGAAGGAGGTGGCACAAAAATTCTGTAGCACAACTAGTGATGGGCATTATCGACTAAATTCAACTATCGACTAATTACTATTTAGTTACTACATACTATCGAATATTTAGTCGATAGTTTTTAGTCGACTGAAATTTCGTTTTAGTGGTTACGTCTAGATCGCGGACTATAGTCTATGCCTACGTATAGATCTCGTTTCTCGCTCACTCTTACAGTATCGTAGTGCAGTGCTCGCTCTGTATTACAGGCATAGTAAGAGTAAATTGGAGCGAATATACCAGACTGTGGTGCAGGAATCTGAATTTAATTATTTTTATAAATTTCTTACTCCATAATTTAAATTCTAAAAATACAAGGTGCGAACGAGTTTTTTATTTCAACGATTACTAATATTTCCCCACTTACCGTAAGCTATTTATTATTGACATTTAAAAAATTTTTGTGTCAAAATCAATTATCAGTTATATGTGAGGTATAATTTGCTTCGTTTTTGAAATATTCTTTTTATTCTCTTTTCATTCTCCGACAAGTGTTGCTGCTACACGGTATAACATTGTTTAACTTTTTATACATGAAACTCTGTTTACAAGTCCAACTAAACTCTCGATTCTTGGTCAAAATCAAAACTCGCTTTATAATTCTAACAATTCTCCTATCTTTCTTTCTACTCTTTTATCTATTTCCTTCATGCGTATTTCCTCTACGCCTTTGGTTAAAGTTTCTACTCTGTATCTTCTCGTATCGCACTTGCTGTTGCTCTTCCCCGTCCTGTCTCCTCCTCAGTTCCTCTGATATCTCTTCTCCTCTTTCTCTCCTTGGTTATACTCCTAGTTGGCTTGATCCACACATTCCTCATCAGGTATTCTTCCCTCACTTTTGCGGTTCTCGTTTTCTGCCTCGTGTTTTCTTTATCTTTCTCTGTCTATATAATTCTTTATCTATAATTCTTTGTCTATATAAACTATATACTAATACAAATATATATTTATCTTTATAACCAGATAAAACTAAATCTCTTATTTCCTATATGTTTGGTATCCGTTTTCTTGGTTTAGTACATAGCATATTTGGTACATAGTTAAGCTCTTATATACATCTAATCAGTCTATTTATTGCACTTGTACGATATCACATATCCTTCCTGTTCCTTTTTCCACATTTAGGATTGGTTGCTTTTCATTGAGGTATGCTTCCAAGTTTCTCATCATCTCTGTTAATTCCACTGCTTCTGTAGTTACCAGTACCAAATCGTCTGCATACGCTGTAAATTGTTAATGTTAGCAGGGTAGATGTAAATATTGCTGGAATTCAAGAGTAAAACAATTTCATCTAAAAAAAATGTTTATACAATTACCCGATATTTTGATCAATAGTGAACTACTCCATATTGCAGTTTAAAAAAATCAAATAATCTAAATTTTTAGGTGACAATCTATTTCTTCTGTCTGACATAATCTGTCCGGCCTTAGAAAATATACGTTCTGATGGAACAGAAGTTGCTGGCACACATAAATATTTTTCAAATATTTTCTTTAACGTAGGTATGGTCTGGCCGTGTATACCCCAAAATGTAACAGGGTCGCTTTTAATATTTTCATACGGCATATCCAAATACTGCTTCATTGTACTTGCTGCACTGGCCGAAGGTGAAGAATCGGAGCAACGTCTGGTCAAGTGAGAAACTTTATGTACATGAAAATCCCAAAAACCTTCAGTTTCTTGTTCTGTTTCTTCTGCCTGTACAGATCTAGTCTCACTATTTGTTTCTGCAGTTATTAAAGGTGTGAGTTCTGATATAACTGTTTCTGTGGCTGTTTGTATGTCTGTATTATTTCTGAAAACTGCAGTTTTAAATCTTGGATCTGCTATAGTTGAAATTGTGATAATTTTATTTGTATGTATGTAATTGAATCTGATTTCTAAGTTGTTCATTATATTGCATTTCAATGCATATCCAGGTATTGTCTGGGGTTTAATCTTGTCAATAGCATTCTGTAAGCCTGTAATTAATGGCATAATCGTTGATGCAGTAACATATTTCTCTCCACCTAATTCACTGCTTACATACTCTATTGGTTTGAGCAGAGGAATAATATCCTGTATAGTTTTCCACTGCTGAGCATTAGGGCTTGTAGGACAATTCATTAGTGATGCTACAGTTGCACATAACGGAATTTTCACTGCTAGTAGCCTCTCTAGCATTATCAACGAGGAGTTCCATCTTGTATGTATATCTTGTTTTAATTTTAAAGTGTTTAACCCCATTTGTGTTTGGAAGTCTCGTAATTTATCTGCTGCAGTAACGCTACTTTTAAAATGTGTGATTAATGATCGGCATGTTTTTAATAGACTGGCAATCTCTGGAATAGCAGTCACCGAGTCATTTACAACTAAATTCAATGTATGTGCTGTACATGGTAGATGTAAATATCCTAAACGACGTACAGCACTTCGCATGTTCGCAGCATTGTCAGTTACAACTGCAACAATTTTCTCTTTTATATTAAATTCTGTTAAAGTTTTTTGCACTTTAAAACTTATATGCTCATTTGTGTGGTTTTCTTTTAAAACGCTAGTTGCTAATACATTTGAATGTAGCTTATTGTGTAAAAAATAATGTCCAGTAATTGTGAGAAATGATTGTGTATGTAAGTTTGTCCATATATCAGTTGTAATTGAGACATGTTCTGTTTGTTTCAGATTTTCCAAAATTCTGGATTTGACGTTAGCGTATACTTTAGGCAAAATGGTCCGTCCTAACGTTCTACGGTTTGGCAGTTGGTACCGAGGTTCTAGTTCTCTCACAAACTCAATAAATCCTTTGTCCTCTACCATACTTAAAGTTTGTAAATCTTTGCAAACCATGGCTACCGCCAGATTATGTAATTTTAAAATTTTTGATTGTGGCAGTTCGTTTGCAACTGTTCTCAAAGTCAATTGCCTGAAATTTATTTGACGATTTTGCATTGTATTAGTAGGTACGTCCGCATTTTGACTAGTATCAGTTGCGTTGGAAGTGGATGCCACAGGTCTTACTTCCTGCGTTAATGTTGCAGGTGTATCATCTCCATCGATCATCTCTGCTACTTCTCCATTTGGATTTTGGTTCGCTTGAAGTATCGTAAAATGTTTACGCTTTAAATGTTCATGTAAATTGGTAGTATTGTGTGCACTTTTATAGTCTCTTTTACATAAGAGACATGTGGCACTCGTTGGTGACTTTTTCACGAAATATTGCCAGACTATTGACCGCTTTTGTCTGTACATACTGTATTACATATACCAACAACTATATACTATATACTTATTTTTATTAAACTATATATTAAACTATATACACTATATACACTATACATGCATTAAAATGCTATATAAATGATAGTTTAATGATAGTTAAATAGTAGACCTATTTAAACACAAAGCTGGGAAAGCCAATGCTTTTAGTACTGGTTAAAAATTTAAGAACTATTTGATTTTGTAAAAAATCAGATCCACATTCGCTGATACTGATGCGTTTGTATCTACTTTTTCACTAAACCAACTGAACCCGCGCGATAGTCATATTTTTCACATTCATATTTTTCTCCAGTTAAATATGTCTTTTGTTAAAAAATTGTAATTTAAAATTTCTTTTCGACATTAATTTATAATTATTGTAATCTATAAGTCTAATTATAAATAATAAATAAATATAATCAATAATTTAAAAATGTATATAAATTATTATTTATCCTTTAATAATAATGCAATATAAAGGCAAATGTTAATGAACTTTTTAAAAAAATATCTAATACCGATAGATGTAATTATAAAATACTATTTTTTCATTATGTTATGATTAATATTTTATTCCCATAAGTGCAATATATAAGTATTTATTGTTATTTAATAATTGTATAATATTTGTAGTATAATAATTATTTATGCTAAATACACATGCTTATTGAACGAATTATTCGATATCGCTAATGAGTGAATGTATTTGATAGTAAATCTTATAAAATCTATTCAAAACACCCGCCGTTAAAATTCAACCAATAGCTCGATAGTTTAAGCGACTGATTCAGTAACTGAATTTAGTCGATAGTTTTCAGTCGTTTACAGGTTATTCTCGTATTTACTCTTATTCTCGATGTTCGCTAATTAAATGAATAGTAGGACAGTATGGGACAGTACAGAGATATTAAATTTCGTGATAGAATGATTTTGTCTTTATTTAATAATAAATTCATACACTATGTTATAAATATAAATGTACACAATTTATTTATATCACATATATAGTTTATATCGCATAAATAGCAATAAGATTTTAACATCCAATATAAATTAAAGTATTGAAATATATATTACATATTTCATTACTTGCATATTTGCACGTCCTGTCATAATTATGTATTTCTAACCTTTTCATTTCATCGTCTGACACTGACATTTGAAATTTCAAGATGGCGACGTGTAAACAGTCGACTGAAAATAGTAACCCCACCACTACTAAATTCATTCGATAGTTTAAAAAATCAGTCGACTGAAAATAGTAGTTGAATACTATCGATTTAGTCGATAGTTTTTAGTCGATGGTGCCCATCACTAAGCACAACCACAGACGAGATATAGGAATAGACCTGACATCCAATGTATTTTGGTGTCCGTCGGTATTGGTGCGCTAACGCCCCAGAGTGACTCCCATTGAGCCCCTTTATCATTCAGTGTCAACACCTCTATAGAATTAAAAAGATGTATTATTATTATTTCTAGGGTCACAATATTTATAGCCGGTTTAAAAGCAAATTATGGATATAATTCAATATAATTTAAAGAAAATAATTGCTACCACTGGCATTTTAAGGTGTCGGTACTACAGATTCCTGTGGCCTCCAAGTCCCATAAGGTGTCAGGTCTATTTTATATCTCGTCTGTGGTACAACTCAACGACAAGTCGGACGTTCGGGAAAAATTGGTGGTTCAATAAATATATAGGTAGATACGCTTCTTTATTGTATTGTCTTTATTTATTCATTGTAGATTCACTGCAACCACCGACGAGATCGTCGATGTCCATTGATGTCCATGCTATAGGTTGAATAACAGTATAGTGGGTTCTGTTTCCTGCTAAAGATGATGTAGGTTCTGTTCCATGCTAAAGATGATGTAAGAGCTGTTCCAGGCTAAACATGTTGCGCAGACAAAAGTGGCAGGGCCAATCCCCGGGCGTGAGCAGGCGTGAGCACCAGTGAGCAGTTGAGCACTCTCATTATGAGTCTCATATACTCTCTGGTGGGGTCACTCTGGGGCGCTTGCACCCCAAACTCGACTTACACAAAAATACATTGGGTGTCAGGTCTATTCCTATATCTCGTCTGTGGTTATACTAGGGCATTTTCTACAGAGTCGGTAATTCAGAACCGTAGACAGAAAAATACATTGCATGCAATGTCTATGCTGATCTTGTTCGTGTCAGATTCGTGTCATAGATGTGTTCGTGTATATGCATACACATCGGAGAGGTTGTTCACCAGTGCCAGTGTTCGCTTTTACTTGCTTTTCTGACAGTAGCATTCAGAAAGAAAAGAACCGCTAGCAAACTTTACTTTCGGGTTTGTTAACACGTTGCTGACCCAAGCTCCGTCATGGACGATTTACAGAATTATAAACTGCAGCTCCAGCAGGTGAGAGTTTTGTTTTTCGCTTAACCTCATCGAAATGGTGGAATGGCGAGTCCATTTTTGGTGATCCCGTCGTTGTTTACGAGCTCCCAAGCAGAAATGAATTTTCGGTTTTCTCGGTTTAGGTGGAAGCAGCGCTTACCACGGATCCAACAAATGAAGAACTCCTGAAATTGAAAATTGATCTCGAGGAAGTAATAGAGCTGACACATGATTTAATTAAATCACAACAACAGGAAAAAAGGCAAGCCAATGGCATGGATGCTAAAGATCCTATTTTACTTGCAGTTCTGGCCAATAAATGGAAGGTTGGTGATCAGTGCATGGCACCCTGGAGCGAGGATGGCAAGTAAGTCGTTCTTAATGCCACTTACGGATATATTATTATCCCTTTTGGAGTCTCAGGTTGATAGAAACAATATTTTATGATTACTGTTTTATATTATAATCTTAGAACTCACTAAATCTTGATGTTAGTAACGATAATGTCAAGCTAATGTTGTTTTACCATTCATTTAAGCAATATGTAAACACAAAACACTTGTGGCTTAATACTTTGCCTGAAGGCCACTATCATTTCATTCATGGTATTCTCATGACAACGTTAAATATCTGTCCACAAGCAATGTATCTTTTATGGTTGATGTATAACTTTTCAGATACTATGAAGCAACCATAGATGCAATAAGCGAGGATGGAGTTGTGAATGTAACTTTCAATGAATATAAGAATACAGACGTCACAATGCTAAGTCAGCTAAAATCGGTAGCCAAAAGGCCAGCATCGGATTGGGCAGATCAGAAATCAAAGTAAGCGATTGGTTAAGATACTTAATTTCCTTCACTAATGATTTACGATTAATATAATCCTCCCTAAGTTTGAGTATATGCCAGATTTTAAAGTACATTGTAGGTTGTTTTATAAGAACTAATGTTAATCATTAATTTTTCTCCTGATCCCTCTATTCCTAATTGGCTATGATAATCACTCCGCTGTTCGGTGTGCCTTGATCTGAAATTCCAATATTGTTGATTTGTCCCTTGGTGATGCGCTATCTATGTACATCGCCGGAAACCAGGAAAAGGTAACAGGAAACATTAGATTTTATTGAAATATTATTTTTATTGTACATGCCATATATGGTTTTAGTGTTTATTGTAATGGATGAAACTGAGAATTGAGTGATTGAAGATGATTGAGACTAACAATTAAGTAAACCCTAAGTTGTTATTATCATTAAATTATCATAAAATAAATTAAAATATCAAATAAATTTCATAAATATGTATCTATTAAATAATCACAATATTTTTAGATTTAGCAGAAAATGTATTGTACATGCATCAGTATATTGTCCTGATGCAGGTCTTCACTCAGTTGCTTTTATTGAATTACTCCTATGAGTGATAGAATCATTAATTTACAGAAAAATGCAAGCTGCTGCAGTTGCAGGTTCGGATCCTAATAAACAAAGGGAATACCTAAAGAAAAAGAAACAGAGGAAACTTCAACGATTTAAAGAACTCGAGGAAGAACGTGAAATGGAGAAAAACAAATGGCTAGCATTTACAAACAAGGTAATACCGACAGTCCGATTTATATAAATAATCCGATCAATCGTTTATAATGTTTTGTTGTTTTTTATGTTACATAAGCAGTCTTCGAAGAAGGGTGTAATTAAAAAGAGTATATTTGCCACGCCAGAAAATGTAAATGGACGAGTAGGAATTGGTACCTGTGGCGTGAGTGGCCGAGAAATGACAAAATTCAGTAACGGTGAAAAGTGGAGGAGGGGAGCATGAATGTTATTGTAAATACAGGAATTAACATTTCGCGGGATAGAATTATCAATTATTGTTATATTACATTGAACTTGGTTCTTGAGGAACTGACAAAAAAAGGAAACGTATGTTTTGTGTTATGAGACATGAATGAGGAGAGTGTAGTTGTATCTTGAGACTGTGTGTAGACATTATGTTGCAAACGAACAATGACCTCAATAAATCCTGAAATTATCTGGATTTTCTACCTTCATGGAATGAATGCGCCGTCACGAATGAATGTATTTCTAGATTGATACAATTATGTGGGTATGATTTGTTTACAATCTATAAATAATACGAATAAATGTATATTTTAAAGTCAGATTATGTTTATTAAATGCCTTCGTGGAATTCAGGTAACATTTAGGACTACCGAAAATTGAAATAATTTAATTTTAATTATACAAATTGCAAGAATACGATATACATTTTACGACATTTAATGAATGAATTTGTTTCCTCTAATTTTTTCGAAATAAAAAATCTGAAATATCCATTTATTTCCTAAATCAATTTACCACGTCTGGTGTGAGGCAAGATCTTACGGAACACCAGCCAATGAAAGCAAAGACGTATGGAGTAAGTATGTATATAGTATATATATATATATATACTGCATGCACGCACTTCAACCTACACCTGTATAAGTACTGCCAGAAAGATCAAAAATGGTCGTTCTATTGTGGAACAACACGTCACCACTAGGTGATATATTTCAAGCGATAACATTGATATAAGAAATTGATAAACTTCAAAAAAATATGAAACTACTAAGTTTTGATGATACAGTGGTGGCAGGCGATAACCACTGATTCATTTATATGCAGAGAACGCATTCTAACCTATCCTAATTAAGATTGACAACAGACGTATTAAGTATATTGAACGCTTTTTTCTTGCTGCAATAACAAAATAATTTTATATTTATTTTATTAAAGACATAAAAGCAGCTATAATATTTTCTTGAACTGTGTTAATCTGTGCTTTATGTACTACTATACCGAAATTATGTATTACTACATTACTACATAAATAGACATGAGACATATTAGACAGGGCTTTTGTATTTGTTTATCAATATATTCTATACTACTTTTACAAAGTCGGAATTGAAAGAATAAGACTGATATTGTTACCGCAGTGTAGCTAATTACTGTACACAGTATCTCAATGAATAGAAACATGGAATCCAATGACAGAAGTCAAATGTCGAACGGAGATGCTACGAGCAATAAAGATATTGATTGGTCCAGGTATGGCTTGCATAATGTAGAAACTCAAAGAAACAATGAAACAAGAAGGAATAATGGAGAGTACGAAGAACTTGGACCTGAAATGTATCAAACAGGAGCGAATGAGCTATTTGCCCAAGAATATGTAAGTAATTGCACTAAGCAAAGTAATTCTCGTACTTATCTTTTCATATATTTTCAGAGCTCAGATCCTTGGTGGAAATCAAACTTTTTCATTTCTCAACCTGTATTGTTTGGAACTTGGGACGGTGTGTTTACATCTTGTCTTATAAATATTTTTGGAGTAATTGTTTTCTTAAGATCTGGTTGGATAGTGGGACAAGCTGGCGTTCTCAATGCAGTACTAATTATATTATCTACAGGTAATGCATACAATTGCTTAACATGTTAAATGCCATGCAGGTCCCTAGGAATTAGTCGTAGACTTAAATTCATGAAAAAATTCATATTTAAGTGATTCCTGTTTTTTTTCAGTATGCACTGTACTAGTAACTGTACTATCTGCAGTGGGAATATGTGAAAGGTGTCGAGTAGAAAGTGGAGGAGTTTATTTTTTGTTGTCACATGTGTTGGGGTCAAGATTTGGTGGATCAATCGGGCTATTATACTGCTTTGGACAGGTGAGGCAGCATAGCAACTGGTAGCAATAATGGAAAATTACTTGAAACTCTTGTTGTAGGCGGTGGGTTGTGCATTGAATGTGTTAGGTTTTGGAGAATCTATGGCTGGCTTGGTACACTTAGAGTCTGCTTGGGCAGAGCGTGGTTTTGCATGTGCAGCTGTTATCTTGTTATCTGTTATCAATGTTGCTGGTGTCAAATGGGTCATAAAACTTCAATTCCTTCTCTTATTAATTTTACTTCTTGCTGGAGTAGACTTTGTGGTGGGAAGTTTTACTCATGTGAATATCGGTAAGATTCTATGTGCTTTCTAACAAATAATTCATTTAATACCTGTATAATTTTGCGAATATTGTAGAGGCGGGCTTCGAGGGCTGGTTTTCAGGAAATTTGAGAAATAACACTTTCCCTAACTATCAGAATGGATATAGTTGGTTCACAGTGTTTGGTGTATTCTTTCCTACTGTAACTGGTGTTTTAGCTGGCATCAATATGAGTGGGGATTTACGACATCCGTCCACTGATATCCCTAATGGTACCCTAGCAGCAGTTGGAACTGGGTAATTACCGTAACCAGACATTTACATAAATTTACATATTAGAGTTGTGCGAGAACCCGAAAATGTCGAGTTGGGACGAAATTTCCGGATTCTCGAATAATATCGGGGTTCTCAACAATTTTCGAAGTTCTGTAATATTTAGGAATCCCGACATTTTCGGGTTCTCGCACACCTCTACTAAATATATCCTCCAGAAACTTTATATTGAATTTTTTATTTTCAGAACCTTCTTGTATCTATGTTTCATTCTATTTCTTGCTTCAACATGCACTCGTAACGCACTCCTGACGAACTTTATGATTGCATCAAAGGTGTCAGCTATCTCGGTATTGTTGTTGGCGGGACTGTACGTGTCTTCGTTCAGTAGTTGTTTGGGCGCTATGTATGGCACACCCCGAGTTCTTCAGTCCATTGCTAGTCAAAATGTCATACCAGGGATGAGTTGTCTACAAAGAGGGGTGAGTCAAAGTGATGAAAAGTTTTGTTCAATTCATTAAGCTTACTATAAGGAAATCAAACTTATTCTTTAGAGGGGACCGAACAAAGTGCCTGTGTACGCGATGTTGGTAGTTGCCGTTGTTACATTGACGTTTATCATCACTGGGCAAATTAATACGCTCGCGCCAATTGTCACGATGCCTTTCCTCTTGACTTACGCATGCTTAGACTACGCGTATTTTGCTCTTGCGCAAACGTTTGATATACAGTTGACTCGTGAGCAAAGATTTCGAACGCAATCTCCAACGTTTGACCGCAATTATGGAGCAGCGACTAGGGATAATTCGATACCGGACATGGACAATGATTTGGATAATCTCTTTCCTGAGAGAATCAGGCATAAAAATCTTGTGGTAAGTATACGTGATGTTGGACCACTATGTTGCAATAATAAGACATTATTTTGAAATTACTTATAGAGAAATCCTAGTCTCTCTGAGAATAACGTTTATATAGACTCCTCGCCGAGTATTGATGAAGGTACTAGTCCCACGGATAATACCGAACGAAAGATTCACATCCATAATAAATTGGGAAACTGGTACAGTCCTTTGTGTAACAGATGGCTTTCACTATTAGGTGTAAGTTTCTATATGTTTTACGTGTATAAGTTGTGCAAATATGGTTTGGACGAGAGTATGATTTACAGTGCCTTATCAAGTTGCTGATAATGTTTCTCGTTCATTGGGGTTATGCCATTGCCAACATAGTCGTTGTTTTCCTTGTGTGGAGCTACGTTGGTCATGCTAATCCCGCCGTGAAACCGGGAGTATCATCAGAATTTAAATTCTTCAGTTGGCTGAAGATAGCGTTATTGAAGCTCATGGGGTAATCATTCACAGCATTACGATAGTTTACTATATTTATAATATAGTGATTAATTGTTCGATTTTTTTCAATTTTAGAAGGAAAGTTTATGACTACGAGCAAATTGTTGTTACTCCGGTCCATCCAGGAGTTGAAACGTGTTCAGCTCAACTGAACGAAGAGAACGAGGATTTCGCTGGTAGAAGAAGATATCATCAAACAGCCACGGTTACAGGGCAATATGTGAACATTGACTAGAAACGAAAGACTGTAAAATATTTACAAAAATCTGATTGAAGAGATATACATATACAACTAGGCAGGAGGAATTGCAAAGGAATCGCATTAATTTTATATCCTAGTATATAGAACAAAGAGAGCGTTGCGAAGTTTTTAACGCTATTAACCGCACAAAACTAGTCTTAACCAGAGTACATTTCATATCTTAGGGACATGGAATTTTTTATACAGTGCAGCATAATAGCCCCTTAACGATACTAACAATCTCCATCAAAGATCAGCTGTTATAACTTTTTCTAACGATTTACTCTACGTGCAGCAGGCGCAGTTGAAGCAATATACTGCCAGAAACATTTCTAAAATGAAGGGTCCATTGATTCTTAATTTAAATTGTTTTAATAACCATAGCTGGTAATGCGAGATTATTTATTTTTTAGCAGTACAACTAATTTGTAGTTAGAATCGAATCATAGTATTATAATATGATTGTATGGCAGCGTCATCATATTTATATAATAAATATTCTGTAAATATTTAGTGATAATATATTTACCGAACATTTTTATAAACGTCTTTGTGGCGACGAGTATGTCGATAATAAAATATAGATTAGTACACAGAAATCTTGTATCCCTTTTATTTGTTGAAGATAGTGAAAATTATAACATGTCGCCAGAAAAGGGATGAGTATATTTGAAAATATTATCAAATATTTTCAAATTTTGGAGCCATATGTTTAAATTGTGCGTCTTCTCCGCTGAAAATGTGGGTAAACAAACTACAGACCGAATCTTTCATTTTCTCGCCTCCTTAGTTCCAATTGAACAGTATGTACTACAAAATTAACGTAGTATGCATTAGTTATGTCATATTTTCGCGCTCTTTTCAATTTTACAATTTATACCAGTTTTATTCACCTTTGACATTATATTATTATGTTTGAGTTACAATAACAAGATTTGGGATACAGGAAAATAGTTTAAAAATATTCGGATAAAATATAAACACCATTTAAATAATTTTTGAAGTAGACTTCCGGTGATGACATAACAGACTCGCGTAGTGCTTGTAAGTATTACTGTTTAAAAGTTGACAGAGAATGTTGGAGTGTCGTCATTCTAGTCGTTTTTTAAAACAATTAGTTGTTCAATTAATACTGTAGTTTATTGTGAGGTGTAATGTTAAAGTATAGACGAGGTTGTTAATTATTTTAATTCTGTTAGACATTAAATAGTAAAACGTCAGTAAGATGGAGCTCTTTTGGTAGGACATTCTGGTGAGTATAATCAACCTTCCATCTTCATCATTCTCTTACTTTGTTAAGTTAAACATTGTTTGATGAAGAAGCAACAAGCTCCAGTATAATTATATTTGCAATAGTTAACGAAACATAAAAATCAGTGAAATACTGATATTTCGATATAATCTAAGCCAAATTAAATCGAATTGTGTGGGTTCGAATGGATTGGAGTAAACTGGAGTGAACCAGATTATGTCCAAGCGCTCTGCAACGGGTATAAGCGGGTATAAGAGGATTTGAGCGGATTGAAGTGTATTAGGGCAAATTTGAATGGGTTAGAAAAGATTGGGTTTGGGTGGTATGAATTAGAATTGACCGGAATGAATCGGACGGCTTGGAACGGAATGAAACGGACCAAGCTGAACCGAACTATGAACTGAAGAGAGTAAGAGAGAAATAAAATAAATCGTATTAGGATGAACCGGGTTAGGATGGATCGGACTAAAATGAACCGGACCAGGATGGACCGGAACCGGATGAAGAGGACCAGGATGAAGTAGACCAAGCTGAACCAGAATCGTTATGAATCGGACCAAGCCGAACGAGGATACGAGAGCACCAAAATGTTTAAATCGATTTAAACCAGAAAAAATGAACCAGAACGTATTACAGCGAAACGGAATAAATCGGAAGCGTAGAGGGCAAGAGAGGACCGGAATGAATTGGAGCAGGTTGAACCGAAACAAAATGAACTAGAACGTATTAGAGCGGAATGGAATGAACCGCAACGGGCAAGAGAGCATCAGAATGAGTTGGAGTTCAAGTCAGAGTGAAACGAAGTGGATCGGAGTGGCTCGAAGCTGTTTAATTACGGTAATGAAGTAGTAATGATTATATCGTATATAGTAATTAGGAATATACTAATAATTATGTTTATGGTACGCTGATTACATAAATATCTATGTAAATAAACTACGAAACGAAAACTCATTAAAAGTTGTGAGCAGCGTACGAACATTATTTATTCACGATTAGTTGTTGTTGCGTTTGCTTAGTACTTTGGCCATGAAAATGTTCTAATCGCGTTTTCATGGTCTTGTTATTAATCGCTTCGGATTCAGTAAGTGCTGCAAGCCGCTGGAACCTACGCGGTGAGCTTTGGAAGCTTCGAGGTCCGCGGTGATCTCGCGGTTAGCCGTGATGGTTAACCTTCCCTTGCGCACCAGCCTCTTACGTGGTTGCGTTAAAATCATTCCCGGCGCCAGAATGCGAGATAATTAGTTCTGGAGAATCAACATCGCATTTCTGAAAACCTCCTCCAATATTTAACGCTATGCCTAATATCGATCATCAAAGCTTTCCAAGCAAGAAGTCTAAACATACTGATATATTGAATTTATTCTTGCAAACCAATTGTTCACTGGCCTACAAGAAAGTTGCATCAGTGAATAACAATTATGATGTGTTCCTTAACTTTCTTTTTACTGCACAATTTCCTAAATATGTTTCAAAAGTTAATTTATAGTTTACGGCCAGTTAATGCCGGTGATGATTGAATTAAAAATATTAAATACTCGTATTTTAGCTTTTTAATTTGTATGAGCGCGCCATTTAATTCTTCATTACGTAATTTTATGTTGTAACCTAATGAAATTGTGTCTAGGCTGCAACGGAGTTCACAAACGCTCCGAAAATTTGATCATATTGCTCCGGACGCATATGCAGAGGACACTGCTAGATCATCAGATTTTTTCAACGAGCTTCAGCGTGGTTAATCTACACTGAAAACGCGCGAGAGAGTACGTTTGCTATTATTAATAATATGGAAACTAATAAATTCCTGAAGTATCCGGTCCTGCGAGCGCTAACACTGTTTTAATCGAAATTTACATTGACAGGATACTGCCTACAAGCCTGGATACCCAGACTGGCAAAGTGTGTGCATGCATGCATCCCGTTGTGCGAGGTATTATAAATAGACTGCGGAAGTTTATGAAAATACATGTTTCCATTCAGAAAGGAATTGGCGTGAAATCAAATTTAATTTTCTGCGTGAACGGTTCACGCAAATTAAAATCGAAATGGGACTGTATTGAATATTATCGAAGCCCATATTTTATTACCATTTTGGAAGTCTTTGTATGCTATGCAAAAATTTTCGCGGTCTAGTTATAAATTTCGAATGTCGACATCTTCGTTATTAACGCTTCCCGGTTCGTCAATAACTTCGGGTATGTACAATTCAAAGTCACTTTTATTAATTATGTAGCCACCGCAAAAAAGTTAGTTAAATATGCGGTGCAATAAAACTTTTAATCGGATTTGCAAACGTTTAAGTGAGGAGTATAGTCAACTTTAAAAAATCATGAAGGTTTCTGACCAAAATCGTGAATTCTATTTTAAAGTTGCACCAATTTGCCAATTTGTCAATTCAAGAATATAAGAATTGAAAATTCATTTTATATATCCATTTCTACCGCATATTTTCCAACGAAAAAATTAGTATAATTTTCTAGAATATGAGGGAAATTGTTCGGAAAGTTTGAAAAAGAACCGCTCCATAGTTTCTCAAGCTGCCTTTTAAATACTACTCGACAAATATTGATTGTAACCGAAGACATTCGTTCGAACTGCTCATCCCCGGGTATCTAGTCTTCTTATCTACCTTGTAGTATACCTCGCTCCATGTTCGAGATTATGCTGGAGCCGTTCGATCGAAAAATCCGCATATTGGATTCTTGGATAAGCAGAACTCAAACTAATCGAATAAAAACATTTCGGTAGCCTGGAAAAATAAAGTCCCACGAAAGTCTTTGATAAATGGCCAATCCTGTACAACGAAGTTGCGAATGTTATTTTCAGAGTTTTCGTAGTTCGTGGCTGAAGAACTTTGGTAAATAGGATCCTGAGCGTCTTAATTTCGCATTGAAGCTTGGATAGAGTTGTAACTTACAAATAGTCACCTGGGAACGCTTTAATTTGGCCCTGTTGACTACACGTGTTTCTTGATTTTAATAACTAATAAAGCTGGAGCACCTTGCATCTGTATTGTGGGATGAATTATACATGGCATTTGAGATGTACGGATTTCGGCTTTAATCAAGACGTAGGCTCAAGCGTTAAATCGATGGAGTAGTGTACAGAAGCGTAGAATTTATGGGAAATCTTCTGAACTGGGTACTCTTCTGTATCTGTAGATATACGAATCTTACAGCAGAAATTGAGTAGCTGTTAGTATCATCAATTATGATATTCCAGGGACAGAGCGTTTCAAAAGATAATGTTTTCACATAAGCAAAGTATCTAGTATAAACTATTTACTTGGGAAACTCAAGTTATTCTCTGTACATACATCGGAAAAGATAAGACTCGCGCAAATAGGGTAGCGACATTATCATAAATCATTACCGCTACGAGCTAAACTTCTGCACGGATTATATTCTCACGTATCAGGTAACTAAATTCGGTCACCTTTTCTCGCAATTCAGCTGCTGTTTCTCCACTTCTCCAACTTTAAGAGCTATTTTCATGGTATTCGTACATCCTTCACCGCGTAGACTGCCACGCGAATTTTATTTCAGTTTATATCATTTTAGTTTTGGGAGGACATCGAAAAATGTAAGAAATACAGTAAATGGGTACCTGGTTCCTTACTAAGGGTTGAAGGGGGGTACGGAGACATTTTCGACTGGCTCTATTTTCAAAACACAATAACTCAGACAGCCTCTCACGTGTCAGACTGTAGTTTCCTTAAGAGCAATCGTGGGGGTTGGGGAATTCTCGCCTCGACTGATCAGGCGGGTAAACCTGCCCCCGCCCGGCTCGAGATAAGAAGAAACTACTTCATCAGAGTCGGGGTCCTTGTAGCACCTAGGCTAGGTGTCGGTCGAAACGAGGGTTGTCCGTGCGTGGGGGTGTACGATGACGGAGTTGGGTGACGGTTTTCGAGTGTCGGCCAGGCGGGAGGGTTAAAAAGGGGGTTGTTCGTCGATGCCGGGTCGGCGAGGACGGCTGGTGGGGCGAGGGCGGGTGGCCACGTTCGAGGGAGGGAGGGTACAGCGGGTAGGGGGAAGGTCGGTGGCCGTCGGTGTGGGATCCTAGTCGAATGCCGGATCCGCGGTGGTAACTTCAGTGCGCGATCAACCACCGACGTGTGTTTACGGTCGGAGCTCCAGCGGAAGCTGCGAGGCCTGGCTGCTGCGGGGTGAGAATTTCTTTCTTTCCTTTGCTGATCTATATGGATCATTTTGCTACCGTCGCCACCACTGTGACCGACCACTCTCGATAAGTGGGATTTTCTCGCGACCATCGATCTTACCATTGACTTTGATCCCTCGAACATCGTGCTATAAGTGAATCTCCATGGTCCGAGAGGGTGAGATCGTAACTAGAGGCTGAAACTGATGGACTATCTTGTAAACGGGACGTCGAGAATCGCCCACGTGTTCTCGACGCCGCTGTCCCGGACCAGGACTCTAACGAGCTGCCACACTCGTTACGAGTCTGATTGGAATTTTGGCGGCGACCTTTCTCTGGGAGAGTAGAGTCCGAGGAGCATGATCCAGTGACGAGTGACGACGAGGAGGTTTCGTTGATGAATGGTGAACGGTTGGGCACGAGTAGCTTGATTGTAAGGGTCAATTTGGGTTCCGCAATTTTTGGTACAGCCACTGGTGTTAGGACTTGTTTCGTTGTTTTGTGCCAGGCTTTGTGCGAGATTCTTCCGATAGATCTTGACGATCATTGTCTGCACGCGGTTGGTTTGGAACCACGATCATGGGGGTTGGAACTTTACTGATCTTGTGAACATAGTTTATTCGAGAATCTGTTAACATTGAATAGTAAAAATGCTTTGTGTGCGTATGAGGTAAAAGTGGTGTAAAAGTTGAGGTCCTTGTGAAAAATTGATGTATTAATGATTCTGAGGATCAGTGTTGTTCTTGCATTAATTTTTTGAGGCTCCAATGCCGAGAATAATTGTAGTTCATATAGACTGATTTATTGCTTGTAAAATTTTCAGATGGTTATAAATCAATTTCAAGTAATTTAATGTGAATCATATCACCCCAAGAAAACCAACTCTAACCAAAAACAGCTAAGGTCATTCAAATATAATTAATAATCTAGTAGAGAATTAACAAATGATAAGTGTACATATCAATGTGTGAGAATTTAAGTTTTCATCTGATTAAAAAATATAGTATGTTATTTCTACTATTGTTTCTCCTGCAGAAGGGGATTTCAAATAGTATGCTCGTAATTCGAGCACGTGGTTGTAACACGTGGATCGCATCCACCACGGCACACCGATTATTCCCAAGCGAAAATAAGCCGTGAATTTCGCAGTCGAAAACTTTCGCATAATCGAGGCTCATTCCTCCACCAGAGTTCGAATTTCTCAAAGCAACCGGACCGTTTTATACATGTCGATGCATCGACTCGAGATCGCGTTTGCTTATTCCGGCTACTTTTTATCGTTACGAAGAAAGTTTCGGAGGAGTTGTTAGGAAGTTATGAACCTCGGTGGCTTTTCAGGGTCAAGGTGTCGATATCGAGCACTCGCTTCGCTTTACAACGCCGCGGTCTATTCAGAGGAAACTTTCGGCCGTATTATCTATCGAATAAAATAGTTTCTCGAGCTGAAATTGTTCAACACGTTGCTTGTAAATTGTCCGCAAAATTGTGGACAATTTAACTCGTTCAACTCCCGGCAAATTCCATTTGAAACTGTTCCCGAATTACGCAAATGTGTATTTTAGTTCCTCTTCGGACACTAACGTCTCATTTTCAGATACTAATTCATGAGCGTGCTTGACCATTTTTGTGCAATGACATGTACAATACTGAATGGGAATTATTTAAATTTTATAGTCCTTAAGAGAATGACGCTTAATATTCAGACGTAAATTATTTTAATATTTATTTTCATGTCGCCCGACGTTAAAAATGTCAAATTAAATATTCCGATGCAAGCTTCGAACTGACATTATTCACTAAAATCGATAAAAATACATTAGTGAATGATACACTTAACAGAACAGAAATTTGAATTCCAGTGAACTTACTGGAACATTAATGTCTTTTCGAAGTACATTTTTAAAGCGTGTATTCGTTTCTGCTTGAGCGCAAAAGCGTTCCACCATTCCTCGCGTCCGATATAATTTAGACTGAGGTTCGGTTCGATTTTTTTTTGTATTCGGCACGGGGAACGTTTGATTGCGATCTGTCATTCGGAACGAGCGAAGAAAATAGGTCAGCCGAACTGTTTTCAAGGGTCTGTCTGCCGCGTGAAAATTCGCGGTACGTCGTAATCGTTTGATGCCGCTTTAAAAAAAAGTTCTGGGTGGAGGGTTGAGACACTTTTCAAACGGAATCGAGGTGAGAAGAAGATAGAGGATCGACCGAATGATTTTCTCTTGGCCGAATGTTGAACGTGCTCGCCGGGAATTCCGGATAATTGTGTCGATAAACCGGGATGTGTTCCAAAACGAACTGAAAGATGAAACGTGCCGTTACAACGTGTTACAGGAATATTTCAGTCGATAGAATTCCGATTTGATACTCCCCCCCCCCCCTCCCCGTTGGGGGTCGATTAAAAACATGATATCGAATAGGAAACATTTCGAAGCCTTTAAAACCTTCCTTTTTAAAGTTAGACTAGAAAAAACCAAATTGTGAAGCCAATATCAAATCGCCATGATTTATTCAATTTTTTATGAATGAGAATTGTTGGAAAATGCATCGGCTTGTTTGCCATGAATTGCTTTTTTCCCCTGGAAAAAATTGATCAAACAAATTCTAAAGCGAGAGAATGTGTGCGGTAACTCGAATTGATTTTTATCCGATTTTCCTTCCGCTTTGCGTTCTAAAAGTAATTTTTCTAATAAATCTTATTGCTATTCAGCATTAGAAGAATGGTTTTAAGGGAGGTAGATTAAGCAGTGAATTATATTTATAATGACGTACACCAAGTAATAGAAGCAGTAAATACATTATTTCGTAATTTCGTAGCTCAATATGACTGTGTTTTAAAATTGTTAGGAGATCACTTTGCGGGCCAATAAGTGCTGATTGAAGATCAATACTACGTCAAGTAGCTGCAAGGTGTCATCTTGAGTCTGTGGCGGGTTCGACGACCGAAAGTTCCATTAGCTTCGAAAATCTGAAGTGTTTGGTCCGAGGAATTCGGGGAAATTCAATAATTCCTTTCATTATCCAGAACTATTCTAATTTCGAACGATGGGACGGATCGATACGCGTTATCCGGCATAATTATTCCGTAATAAAATTTTGATAGCGGCCCGAGGAGGATTTAATGAGCAATAATGAAATCTAAAGAATCCCGAAACGGAGAAGTTATAATGATTTTTCCACGCCCCGGTCGGTGGAGGGGGGGGGGGGCGGAGGGAGAAGGATTAAAAGACGAATACATTTCCATTTTATGGACTATTTTAGGCGATCTCCTTCGCGGTGGATATGGCCGATCAATAATTCAGAGATTCCCGCGCTTGTTCGTGTTCTGCGAGGGAAGAATGGTTTTTCGGAATTCCTCGTAAAAGAGTACACCGCCCGGCTGTTTTTATTCGCAGTAGTAACAACTTTATTCGCGGCCGAGCATCTATAAAATGATCGTAAAACGTCCTGTACAGGCGTATAAAAAACGGGGAGGGGTGGAGGAGGAAAGGTTGAGAAACTGTATCGAATTTTCGTTTTTGGATTATCCTGTTGTCTTTAATGCTTTATGAGCCACTCGAGAAATTGTTTCTCGAGTGCGACGGAATGACGATGAGTTTTGGGTTCAATGTTCTGCTGGAAATATCTACTCATGAGCATTAATGCTTTATGGAAAATTGATGTACTAATGTCTATGAGAACTGACGTTTCCTTTAATAATTGATATAATTAATTTCTCATTAATTCAATAATATAGCATACAAACGGATTAACTTTTTTTAGCCTTTGGTTGGAGTGGCACTTAACATGTTGAACTCTTCTAATGCTTTCACAGTTTCATTCCTCGTCCATTCATCCCTATCGCAAACGCATAAAATCCGGTAGGATCACGAAAGCGTTAAATCACGCGACGCTCAAACAAGGGTTTATCTGTTGGATGATTCAACCCTCTGGTTTCATCAGCGAGAGTCCCAGAAGCTCGGCCAATTAATTTCTTGGAGTAGCGGGGGCGTCGCGGGCGATTTTCAATGTCAAGGTGGCCGATGGAGAACACGGATCGAAAGGGGGTCGGGGTCGTGCTGCAGGAGTATTCGAAACTCCTCCGGTAAGAACGCCAGGAACGCGGTACTACGGGGGTGGTTGCAGTATCGCAGTGGCGGTTAGGGTGGTGGTGGTGCCGGTTTGCGGTGGAACACGTAACCCACACTCCGCCTCGGCTCCGGCGCGCTAGAGTGCCTTAAAAGTGGTGGTGGTGGCGTGGCCGTGTCGTAGTACCAGGCGGTAGTAGCAGCGCCCGGGTGGTAGTAGTAGTAATAGTAGTACGATAGTGGGTACAACGCTATGTCTGGCCGAGTTCATGAATGAACGACCACTTCGCTTTCGCGCGAGCGCTAATGGGCTTCCTTTCTCGTGGATCGAACCGCCCCCGCATTTTTGTTACGGGCCTGGCCGGCCCGCACCTGTTACCAGGATCGCCAATCGCTGCGATTGGTAATGATTTACTGGCACTGGACCTCGAACAAAATAAAACACCCCCTAGTTTGAGGAAATTCTTTATTAGACAGACATTCATTCTAGTGCACTTTTCCACGAGTCAATCCACGATATTTTCCATTGTTGAAGCAATTGTATGCTCGGGCCAACTAAATGTAAGAGTTAAATGAAGAAAAGAATGTTGTATTTAATGAAGGTATTATTTGCGACAGTTTGTTACCGGGAAAGATTGCACGAAATAAAAACGTAGAAGTTGAATCGAAGTACGATTGAAAGGTGATCGAGTCTGAAATAGCGAGAAGTTATTTCGCAACGACTGCACGGAGTAAGATTGTTATCGTTCGTGTCAGAAGCATGCCTTTTTTCAGTATAATCGATTATACGAATAAGAATTATCTAGGCGGCCCCTGTATCGCTCTTTAACAGGCGTAATAGCTGTCCGGCGGAATCCTGAAATAGTCAATGCTACGTTTAAGCAAAACGGATTAATTGAAACGTTAATTCGCCCGCATTGTGCCGGCCGAATGAAAATACGGCTTCATGAATTCTTGGCGATTATTTGATTTTAAAGAGTCCGCTTCTTATTGCAGCGCAGGGACTTCTTCTTTGGCGAGAATCGTCGGAGTACGACTGAAAAGATTTCATTTCGTCCTAGAATTGTAAATTTAGTTGGACGACGACTTGGATTCGACCTCGTTTTGGTATCAAACTCTGTTCTGTGTTAATCGGCGGCTGTTTGTGCCGACGTTCTGAGTAAGATCGTGTGTGAAATACAAATCACGTGATAGATCCAATGTTTCATTAATCGTGTTTGCACATGTTCGAAAACTGAAATGTTTGATCGATTTGAATAGGACTCGAGTCAAACTTTGATCAGTCACGATCTACATATTTCATCTACATTGAATCGACCAAATCTGAATCTAACTTGATTCAACCTCCAACCAAGTTTGACTTATAATTGGTTTTCATTCTCATAGATCAAACTTTGGATCAATTTATACCAAACTTGAATCAGGCATTAATCAACTTTGAATCAAACTTGGCAACACCGAAATTTCTCAGTGTCAACAATAAAATTCTAATTCGATTTCTCGACTCCTGCGGAAAATTCCAATTACCGCAACAGAATTCTAAAACACCCTGAACTACCTTCAGCTCGTTACCACCGTGTAATTTCCGTTCGCATACTCGAAGCCGGAAATTGCTTCTATTTGTTTCTCTATTTGTTTCGCATTTTCTTTTTTCTTGCAGCAGCCGATATAATTGGTCGTTTCGGTGGTCGATCCCGCGGCGACTCGTTTCTCCGGGCGATAACGCGTAATCAAACTATGAATATTTGCTCAGTCATCGGCTCGGTAAGCAAGCCTATATTTTTTTATAATTATCCCTGTCGACTCGGTATTTGAAGTGCGCGTGACCTGGTTTCCGGCACGTTATTTCGGCGCCGCGTCGATCGGAAGACACGAACATCGGCGGGAGGCTCTGTAACATGTTTGGACGGCGACAGTAAAATCCTGATAGAATTTGTATGCGATTTCGGTTAGGCGTGTCTCGGGGTCGTTGGACGGACTCGTAAACCCGTTCGATGCGTCTCCTATCCGGTGGCTCGTGTCTCTCAACCCTTGCACGCCGGCTTTTAGTTCCATCTATTTTTTTTACGACGTGTTTGTATCATGTTTCCGCCCCAGCATGTTCGTGTATTCCGTTCGATTTTCCATCCAGCGAGGAAGACTTCATCGAATTAAAAATTCGAACTGCTTGTTTTTCGACGAGCGTTCAGCGAAACCTTACAGTTGCGAAAACGGAGTAAAATTGAACTTCATTGAACTAAATTAAAGCTGGAGAAGTAAGTGTATGTTTACTAGGGTGGCTCTTATTTACTTTTGTCAAAATTTGTTCCAAATAATTGAAAAAATCTGTGCCCAAAAGCCCTTAAACATCAAAATAATTAATTTCATGCTCATCAAATCGTTTTTCTCGAATATCTTCTAAATTATTTATCACATCGAAAAATATGTCACTTAAAACCTGTAGATCTGAACAGACTGTGTGTTTTATGTCGTACTATTTTATTTCGTAAAACGAACGGTTTCCGAAAACATTGAGAAAAATGAATAAGAGCCACTCTAATCTCTACAATATCGAGATATTAATGAAATACAAAATACAAAGAAAGAATCAACTTTTTAAGTAAAATCGATTAGATCAGATTTTTTAATATTATTAAAGCTCGCGATTAAACACTGAACACCATCGAAGTGGAGAGAACTCGTCGCCAGCACAGCGAAATCGATTACCCATTTTGGACACCGGAAAACGTCGAGAGAGAGCGACTGTAGTTTATAGATTATTCTAGCGAACAACACGACGCCGAAGGTAAAATCGAACGTTCCCGATAAAATTTCATTCTCGATCCGCGCGTCCTTATTAATTACTAGTTAATTTCGTCGGAACGAGACCCGGAGGGCACGCATTGCCACGCGATTATGCAGCGCAAATATTTATCGCGATTCCATTACGATATCTGTGCGCGACTTCGCATCGGATTATGAATAAAGTAGAGACCGGAAACGTGGGAAGAATTCGCCACACAGGATCTACTATACCTTGAATATTCAATTTATGTTGTAGCATTCGAAACGGTATGATCGCGAATTTCCTCGGATATGTATCGATCAAGTGCGACGATAATCGTCGTTTTAATTATGTCGGCCGACGCGTTTCGTCTGCTTCAATTCGATTCGCGTTCTCGCGTTTTTTCCCTGGGACAATGACTTTTCCGATACATCGCAAGAAAACGATGTTTGAACACCGTTCGATACCTTTTCTGCGTTCGTCATTTCAATCACGACCGGGTCGTTAAAATGCATTAAAAGCAACGTGTCGGCGTGGCCGCAGTCTCGTGGAGAAATATTTCACGTTGCCGCCGAACGCTTTTTTTCCCGGGGAACGGACAACGAATGGCGTTGCGACGCTCGATACGGCTGTCCGGTTTTCGCGGAGAATGAAATTGATGGTACAACGGCCGACATTATCGGTTATTATGTCACGAAAGACACGTACCGCGAATGCGTAGCGCAGTCGCCCGCGTTTGATGCGTGCATTAAGCCGGGACCGGTTGAAATATTAAACACGATATTGACTCGTCCGCAAATAATCACGCCGTTATCGATCACTGGTAATGATTAATTTACGCGGGACTATTTATGCCTGGCTCCTTTCCATTTAGGATCATTCTCCCGTTTTGCTCGTGTGAACGTGTTTAGTTGAAATTTTCTATCGTTGAAATGATTTTCAGAGTATTCATGTTCATCATCTTCATAATCTTTTCCATGCATTTTTAACGAGGATCCACTCCAACTCACTACCTCTTCTCAAACTTCACGTTTAAGCGCTGCAAATGATTTCCAATCTATTTGAACCTAATTCCTTCTGCCACATATTTCTATTTTAAAACCAGGTTCCAACCCCATTCAACAGTTTCCACTTAATCACTATAGTAGAGGGACATTTTCTTCGATCATACGTCGTTGTTTCACGGTCCCAGGGATCGCGTATCACCGATAAATCGATAAGTTACGTCGCCAGGGGAAGAACACAATTCCAGCGGACATTTATAACTTGACTGGAGTAATTAATTTCCCGGTGTAGTTACGAATTAACGCGGCGGCGCCGCGCCATTAATCACGGGCAGCAAACCTAGAAGCGAGCCGCGTTAATCAGTAATTCATACTTTCGCGTTAATTCAATCGGTCCGCCATTGCATCGAGAAATAATGTGAGATTTATTTAATCGACGGAATGGCGAGAGCGAGGGAGAGAGAGAGTTGAACACTTGGAGATTTAACGCTTTACTAGAAACTCGTTTTACATCGACGGCGATATCCGTCGTTCTCGTACTCGGAAAATCTGAGATCTCTCCACTAATTAAGACACCGAGCACCACCGTTACATCTGCAATTAACACGCTCTGTCTACTTAGCTTCTCGACATAACTGAATTGAAGTGAACGTGAAATTTGACGCCATCGCTTCATCAAAATTTCCCCGATTCGTGCACTCGTGGGATCAGTAAACCATGTAATTCCGCCTCGATCAAAAGACTTTTAAGGTCGGAAACCGGAAATGATATTCCCTTCGAGGGAAGTGTAAATGACTCGGCTGCAGCCTCCGTCCTTTGGCAACATCGTTGCTCAAAAGTAACGCGGCAACAGGGCTCGCAATTAATGGGGAAAAGTAACTTGTGAAAAACCAACTCATTACATACCTTCCGACGGATTTCGAATACGCGCGGCTTCAAGAAAACGGCCGGCAACGTGAACGAAATTAACATTCGTAAACGGTATAAATATTTCTTCGACTGTTCAACATAATCATTTTTATAATTATATCTAATCGTAAAATTAATTTTCAAATTGTATGAACAGCTTTATTATTAATTGTCTGTTTTGCGGACCGTTTTCATTCGTTGTCTCTTAAAACGGGGATAGCTGTAGCGTAAACACTGCAAATTCTTTATTCGTTCACGCATGAATTTTTATGTCGAAAGTGGAGTTTTGTCGTTAATCCCGCGTGCGAATTCGCGGCCCGCGTGTTCGTATCACCTATTTATTAACGCAATAACAGAGGAATCGCGACACCGATAGTCGGATCACGGGGCGAATGAAATTCGTAGTTGAATCTATATCCGGGGCTGGCGAAACTGTCGGGAAACAGGGAGCGCGGGGGCGTTCATTAGCACGGTCGGCGTTGGAGCGCGGCGGGAGTTAAAGCAGAGATTAATGAGTATCACAATCGTCAATTGTTCCCGCACGTCGGGGTATCACACGCGACGACCGGGAACGCCACCGATTGACACTGCACCAGCCCCTGGATGGATAGAGGGTTTGCGCCGGGGGTTGGAGAAACGAGGAGGGGCAGGGGGTGGAGGCAGGGTGTGCAAAACAAAAGTTTTTCCTGCTCTCGGCCGAGACAATGGGCTCCCACTTGCCTTTTCGGAAATACTTTCAGCCACTCCGGCTCTCTTCTCCTTTTCATGCTACTCTCTCTCTCTCTCTCTCTCTCTCTCTCTCTCTCTCTCTCTCTTTCTCTCTCTCTCTCTTCCCGAGTCCAGGGGAAGGGAAAGTAGAAATTCTCGGAAGTCCCTCTTTCTTTCGTTCACCCTCTGCCACCCCTATCCCGTCGTTCGTTCTTCTTCCGTCAACCCTTCCAAAGGGAATTCAACGCCGATGGAATGCGCTCGAGTGCCACTCGGCTGCGTATCGACTCGACGGCTGCCAGCACGGGATTGATACGAAAGATCATCCTGCTAGCGATGGTATCGAGTGCGCCGACGGTCGATCGAAGTGTCTTTGCATAGCGGGATAACGATTTTATCGGGAACATTGAAGCCCACGGGTCCCAGGCGTATCCGCGGTATCGGCGAAATCCTGTTCCCGAGGCCTTCCCGTGGAGATTTTTTGCTTTATGGGGGTCCGGATAATAGCTGGTGCGACCCTCTTCATGATAAATCGATTGGGATTTTTCAATCTTTGAAATCTTTCGCTGGAAATCGAAGAATATATATTTTTTTTTAAATATATTTTACGTCGCTTTTTTAACTGCTGTGGTTATTTCGCGACGAGACCTATAGTTTTTATAGAGTGGGTTCCGAACCACCTTGAGCACCACAGTTTAAAATGGCACATAGAATATTTCCAGAGGGGGTTACCCTGGGTTGGTCGACAACTCATTTCACCGACACTGTTTTCATCAACGATTGGACCGACAGAAACTTTCGTCGACACTATGTTTTTATCTACACGGTCAAATCGTCGACAAATGTCTTCATCGACACGGTTTGGCCGACACTAACACGGTCAAATCGTCAATGAAAACAGTGTCGGTGAAATGAGTTGTCCACCAACCCAGGGTAACCCTTCCAGAGGTGCCGGCGGCGGGATCGAAGAATATTGATCGAATGCATCGAAGAAGGATACTGTGCACTGGATGGTGTGAAATCGTCTTTTAGTTTATTCAGAGTCAACATTTATAAAGATATTTATTAGAACAATTCTCTCCGTACTACTGTAGTTGGATTACTCTTTCGGAAGAGTGGGATCTAAATTAATCAATGGGACTTAAGTCTCGAAACAGGAATTCTGGAGTGGGAATCAGAACTAGCTGTTTGTCTGTATAACGTCGAATGAGTTCGTCGGGATTGGCACTCTGGAGAGCGCCGATATGACGATCTAATAACGCCCTAAGACCCGTCGAGCTTCATTAAATTTAGCATAAAACTAACGGGGATGGCATTAACGTAACTGTTTTAAAAGGGAAGAGAAAAATAATGATCTCCCTCCCGGGGCGCTCGGCCGTAGTCGAGTCGTTCCCGCGAGCTTATTAGAATTTTTCGTTTGAGATATCCACTTAATTGACTCCGTGTGAAGGGATGAGAATAAGGGATGTTAAGGTGGGTGGACAGGGAAAGGAAAAGCGGGTAAAGGGGTACGAGAATAAGTGGTGGATAGAAAGAGAGCCAGCCCGGGGTCTGGTGGACTCGGGGATGAGGGCTCCATTATCGTAATTAATACCATTACAATTAACGCGCCAGAGACGTCGGTACGTTCGTCGGCCGGGCTGGGGCTTGGATTCCTTTTACTGCACTTTTATCGCGACCAAGCTTTTCCGGCTCCGTAACGAGCGGAAACTCGGCTCAAGATTATTCTTGGATTTCTGTGCACGCGTTTTCGGACGCCCTTTTCTCTTTTTCCTAAGCGACATTTCGCGAATGTCGCTGTCATTGGTTCGTCGACGCTGCGACTTGTTTGCACACACACTTTTGGTCACTTACACAATGCCAACAATTACTGTTCAACTTTTATTACAAACAGGTAAATATAGGGTTGCTGTCCTATGGTATACATGAAATTAGTGTCGTTACAAAAGAAAATTCAAACTTACGATCGCGACGTTCGTGTTCGGTTCAAGGATCATTTTCTAACGACTATCACCAATAGTCTTCAAATTAACGGTGAAAAGCTGTGTTCTTGTTAAGAAATTGTTGTTTACTCGATGCTAAAGTAAATTGTTATAACGTTGAACACGCATTGTAGTACAAGTATATGTAAACAAATCATTTGCTCGTAAAACTGAGGTATAAAATCTTCGGTGTTGTGTGTTGAGGGTCTGAATTCCTCTAGAAAGTGAATGGAGTACAGCGAGCGTCCCGAGCATTGAACAACTGGCAGGTATTCTTGGGGGCGAAGATTTCTGAAGCTGAAACAGCGAATTCATCCCTGGTCGGAATTAATCAGATGAACCGTTTCGTCAGTTTTTCATCGTCCACTGAATGTTCAATTTAGCAGGCCGCGCGCAGCTCCATTACCATAATCAACGGGGCCCCGGTAGCGCGTGCCGGAAGCCTGAATTCCTTTCAAGGCGAGTTTATCACTGGGAAAGGGTTGTTCTGCCGCGCGAAACCCTCGTTTCGAAAAGTCTTGGATTTCCGGGGCGGGTCTTGAATGCGGCCCGTTTCATTCCATCTCATTTTACGCTAGTCATCCTCCCGTTTTTATTGCCTGGCGCATTGTTGTTCCGCGTGCACAAGCTTTGCACTACTAACTCACTCTCTCTCTCTCTCTCTCTCTCTCTCTCTCTCTCTCTCTCTCTTACACTCTCACTTCCTCCTCGCTCTCCTGTGTCTCTCATCCATTCTCTCGAACGTTTCTCCTTTCTTCGCCAGTCAGCGAACACATGTTTTACGGCGATTAACGTTCCGCCGAGTGTAAGCCCGACACATAACTCTCATTCATTAATTCGTTTGATAGATTAATCCGCGACGTTCTGACGGCTGATTAATCTTCCGCGTCGAGCGCGGCGCCGCGATCGATAGATCGGAAACGTTAGGAGAACCGGATCGGTGTGGCGGTTCCCTCGTTAATCGCGGGGAACAATGGGCCGCGGTGCCTGTTTCAAGATAATCCTTCTTGTTGAGTGATCGGCCAAACTTATATCGAATGCTCGAACAATTGAGTTTTCTCACGGAATTGATCGTTTCGAAGAAATGCTGACAAATTTTCGCCCCCGAAAGTGGCCGCGTGCTCCTTTACACTCAGTCCGCCATTTATGAGCAGAGAATTGCTTAAAGCTCCGTACTCATTACTCGGCGAGAAAATTACGGCGCTTCTTAACCCCACAATCTTTTAATACCTTCATCCATTGTAAATGTACGATCAAGGTTGAACAGTTTCTATATGATGTAACAATATCTGTCGATGAGATTTCAGATTTTTATAGACGATGTTATAGAGCCTAGACTGGTTAGACAATTTTGTTCACTCACTAAATGTGTACACAAGAGATGATTGATTATAGTATAGAGTCTCAATTCTCTGTTTATTCGTTAATGATTGAAGATTAAGATTCTCGTAAATTAATGGAGTACAGCGTGATTGTTTAAACCGCGATTCCATTTAAACAATTGGAAATTTCGTTCTTTTTTTGATCGCACATTTCAATAATCTCGCATTGGAATATTCGTGTAATTTCGCCCTCTTTTACAGAACAACAAGGCGAATGTCTCAATTAAATTAATTATCCCCGGAGATCAGAAATCTGCGAGAGATTACAATGTTTTCCTTTGATGTGCAACGAGCGCTCCTATTTGCAATGCGCGTACGATTTTCCGGGGGGAATCGAATTAAAAGCTAACCGACTATGGTTGGTTTATTGGACGGGTGTGCGGTCGAGCGAATTGACGGCTAAAAAATTTAAGTCACCGGTCCCGGTCCATCGTGGGCGTTTTTCGTTAATAATCGTTTCGCGTTGTTGTCGGTGGCCGAACGTTTTCGCGTTTCCGCTGACTGGGCGCTCGCCGCGCCGCGCCGCCGCCCACTCTGCTGACTTGGTGTTATTATTCTCCGTGAAAATTCTGATTTATTTGTCGATCTGGATTTTAATAGCCCTTTTATAACAATCAACTATTCCGGCTCGGTAGCTCGCGGCCCGAATTGAATTATTCCCGTCGCTTTTTTTTTACCGTTCTCTGTTTTTTTCACTCTTTTTCCCACCTAATAACTAATTCCCCGTGTGTCATCAATTTTTTATGAGTTGTTTTAGTGTTCGTGATCATTCGGGGCCCCCGAGTCCCGTAATTGTTATCGCTGCACCACTGGAGCGCGTTTTTTATGCATTTTTCACTCACCGGAAATTTCAATGAAATTCAATCGGATTTTTCGGTTGTTTTTCACGCGATGAAATTGGTCGCCGGGGAATTTAATTGTCTCAAGATCCAAGGAAGTTGTCTAGGAAAACACGAATCTGCATGAACCTACTCTCTAATTAGTAGACTGCGAATGTATATGCAAATTGACATTTCCAGGGGTTATTTTATGGAAAGCGGAAGAACAGTGAAAACCTCCTTATTTTTTCCAAAAGATTTCTCCTGTAAAAGTTGATATAGTGGTGCTGCTACATTTCGTAGCATTCGCAATTTTATTATCTTTTGTGACGCTGTTTATTCTGTTATCACAGACTCTTCATTCTAACTTCAAAGTTTAACTTATTGACAGATCAGTTTCTCTGATCAAATAATTACTATCATAACTCCGTCTGCTTTCATTCAAAGTTTCTTTCTTTTTTCATCATGTCGTTTCTCAGTTCCTATTGTACCATTTTCACGTGAATCTCTATTCTTGTTTGCTAAGCACGGACACGTTGTCTCTTTCCCAGGCGAATCCATTAGCTTTTTTCACGCAGGATCGCGCGCGCTGTTCGACAGAGAATCACTATACCTCGCGGACTCGCGGAGAATATGTTTTCCACAACACCGGTGCGCCGCGGCAGGACAACCGGTTTCACCAGGCTCTCGCATAATCGTTCGCAGTACCGTTTTTCACGGTTCGCACTATCATTTTATTCGTTCCATTTTTTTCGGTTTCTCCTGTCGATGCAAATGGCGGTTCTCACCGAACGCGGTCCGCGATCCACGTAAATATTAGCCGGTAATCCGGGATCGTGCTTGACATTAAAAATTCATGGCGATGGCGGCCTAGCACGACCGCGTGTATTTCACGGGGACATCGACGGGAATATTTTCCGCGGATACGCGGCCTCGCGAGAATATGCGAAAAAACACGAAAAAACGACCGAACGATTCTGGTTGGGAGTTTATCCCGAAAGCCTAGAATAAATTGAGCGACAGGGGCTGGCCGACTTTATTCTTGGAAAACAACAGTCTTTCAGAAACCTTGAATTATTTCTGAAGTTTATGGTTGCGCGTCGGTTTCGTCGCTTCTGCACAACTTTCTAATCTCGTTGGAACAGTATCAAGTCTACAAGTAGTTCCAAGCCACTAAAGTTCAAAAACATTTTTAACTCTTACAAGATGGATACTTTCGACGATTTCATGGCAGTCATGGCTAGATCCATTCAACTCTTGCACATTTTCGAATCTACTTCTTTGAAATCAGTGTTACCCTCTCCTTGTTCAACCCAATAAAAATGTACAATTAGGATTTTGAGAGAGCGTTTGCTGCTATTTTGCTGCTATACGAGGATGCTAAACAATGACGCCTACACTTCGCGAGAATTTTAAATGCAATTCGCTTGGGAAGATTGGAACCTTCTTCTTTTTTATGAGCGATTTATCGGGTTCTTTTAAAAAATTGATACACACAAACGCACGGCAATGCGCACACGCGTATTGCATGTATTTGAGCAGCGTAAAAAAAGTTTACGATCTGTTAAAACGCGGTATTCGCTGCCTCGGCACCGAGTAATCTGCAGTGTAAAAATTTACGACCGTTCACGCCCCCCGAATTTCTCTCCGGTCGTTCGTTCGAAAGGGTAGCTGGGCTTGCGCGACTGAGAAACATCGGATACTGGGATGCTCTTTCGATTTCCCATGCACCTGCACTGAATTTCGAAGCGTTTCACTTCAATTTCGACACTTGATCCGATGGAAGCATTTCGAACAACCTCTGCATAATTATTATCTCTGATCAGACTTCGAACGCAGACGGTAGACAAATCTCCGAAGAATTAATTATTTTATTTTTATACCTTGAAGCATTTGAATTATCTTTGTATTAGGTTGTAACAACTAGAGAATTACTATTATAAATTCGTTGACATTACAAACCAATAGATCCAGATGAATCCAGTCTTTAAAAATTCATTAAAATTCGGCTACATTACTGTGTTCAGCGATAACAAAAATAAAAACTAGAAGCTTACGTCCATACAAAGAACTAACAAAACAAATGAATAAACTGTTGGTTAAATTTTTAATTTACTAAATAATTCAAAGAGAGAGAAAGAGAGAGAGAGAGAGAGAGAGAGAATTATGTTTTCATAATGTTTGCAAAGAAGTCCAGCCAGGTGAGACTTTATTGTCCTTCCGTCAAGTGAATTAAGCTGCAATTCAGTGGTAAATGATTCAAGGAACGCGATTTGAAGTTTTTGTCCTCGTCCGTCGGGCAACAGTGCTCGTTAAAATTGCTCAAGAGTCCGGTGACGATAATTCCGCGGGTTTGAAGAGTGTTCACATGGAAAGCTGTTTCCCGAGGAGCGGTGGCTGACCACGACAATGGTCCCCCGTTCATTTTGCACGTGCATACGTCATGGAAATGTCATTTGCAGCGTTCGCGTAGTACGTGCGTCGGCCGGTGTATTATGTAATTCAGTGCTCGCAACCGGGTCACATGAGTTACTGTTCCATGAGTATCTGGTCGGTGTGGCCAAACCGGCCGCGCTAATTACAACACAAACCGGCGCATAATCAAACAGGTAACAAGCACGCCGAGTGGTCCGTTGACATATTATTAAACACTTAAGATCGCTTCCGGTCACCGTGAATGGGACCGTGGGCCCCACCCTGCTGCTTGTTAACCAAGAGTGGTTCCGGTTCGACAAGTTCTTGGTCACGTCGACTTAAATCGCGAAATTTAATCGCCAATCAGTTTCATGTTAGTACCTCGATTTATTAATAAAATAGTAATCATGCATGGTCTACACAGGGTGTATAAAAAGTAACAATTTTGCTGAATATAAACGTCGACCGTATCTATCCCATTCATCTGATATCGAAGCTGTGTTCCACTTGTCTGGTCAGAAAACGAGCTATACAACTCGGCTAGTATTTTTATGTATAACAATGAATATAAAGTTTTTTTTTTATATTTTACAACTTCAAATTCGTGATCTGCATGGACAGGGAGACGATTACTTGGTACAGGCCTAGCGACGAATGTCCCTTTAAATTTCGTTTGTCTCGAAGCACGCATACGATCGTGTTCTGTCTCATCGACACGGTCAGGTGGACTGTAGTAGTAAAGTATAAAGTACCAAATTTTGCAAAAGCACTAGAACTACCGGGCGAGTCAAAATGACTTGCTCCTAATTTGTTTTTTGTAGAGACATTAAAATTATAAATACGTTTTCCTGAGAAATATTTTTAGTGATCTTCTCCACTGAAGTACATGTTTCAATAAAACTGGTACGAAATCTAAATAAATGCAATTTATTATTTATTAACTAGTGTTAACAGCTTATATCTCAATAACTATTTGTTAGCGACATATGGTTCCTTTCAAACTTTTTTCTTCTTGATGAGTAGAAGGGGTTGACGTAAAAACAAACTGAAACAACAATTTCCTCTGGTATAAACAACTGTACGGCAAGTTTGTTTTACAATTGTCCACCGATTCAGTGGCGTACATTCACCTCTAGGGCGGATGACCATTACTTTTTATAGACCCTGTACAGTAATGTCAAAATGTTTGAGGTCGCTCTATTAACCTCCTATTTTAACTCTGGTGTAGTCTATGGTTGAACTATATATATTTGAGAAAGTGTTGAGAATGCATGAACAGATATGTCAATAATAATATTAATTAATATTCACCTACACATGTCTATGATACATAAAACAATTTTTTATAGTGTTAAAGAAACTCGACCGAGGTCAGTGAAGTAGAAGAGAGACATTTCCAGATCAAAGAAGTGGAGTAAAGATATCCACAGGTCGGCCGAGTAGTATAGCTTGGTTTCTGGCCAGACAAGTGGAATACACTGTCGGTATCAGACGAATGGGATAGATACGGTCTACGTCGACGTTTATATTCAGCAAAAATGTATCGTCTCCCTTAATAGAATTCTCCGACTATAATGCATTTCGCGGTATCAACAGAATCGATCTCGCAGAGATTTAAGTGAAATATTTCCACACTCGCGTTCGAATTTAAGTGTCCCATTTCACAGCAGTTATCGAAGACTGAAAGCGAGAGAGTGCCTGCAGTTCCAGATACTCCCGACGCCAATCGAACTGCCGTGAAACGGTCGCAGCGTATCACAATATCTTCAAATTTCCACGCGGACCGTAAGGACAGAATAAACTATGACATACATACCAAGAAACATAAATTTTCCACGGTACACGGCCGGGGCACAACTTCGAACTTTCCTCGCACGTAGTTTCGCCGCGTCTACGACGAAACTTTTCAAGCTCCCCAAAAGACGTATCGCGGGGTATCGCGTACATGCTCGCATGGAAAGCTTTCGCTTTTTTTTCTTCTACGCGCATTTTCTCTCTCACTCTGTTCTCGCGCAGTTGAAAGATAACGTCGTGGCGAGGAAATTTAAATGTGAACAATGCTCCGAGAATTAGCATAAGCGCATCGATCTTACCGCGTCGGCCGCGCGCGTCCTCGCAAGAAAGTTTCGCGAAAAAGGTCCGCTGCAGTCTTCCTATTTCCGCGGAACAGTCTTCCTTTGCGGTCCTGGCTCTCAGTATGTAAATCTATGGGAATTAAATTTAAGCATGACGAGCGGTATTTCAAAGGCAATTTGGAATCGCGATGTCTTTTGCGCCAGCGGAAACGTTCTATCGACGATTACGCGGTTAAATCGGCTTCACGTGTTACGTCTTCGGAACAGAGTATGAAAACGTTACGTGTGTGTGGCGTCTTTGCAATTGCATTTTCAATTTTATCGATCCCTTCAAAACCTTTACCGTTCTGGAGGAAAACTGTTTTTGCCATTTCATCAGAAGCGAAAATAAGCTTATGTCGTAAAAGAGGTAAAATGCCTATCGAAAAACGACTATACAACCCTTATCACACGAGTAGTGACTCGGAGTCGCCACTAAAAATTGCTGCACCGTTATTCACAATATTGTTTACATTATTAAATATGTTGGCATCTAATCAATTACTACACATTTAAGTATTGTATGAGGTATATTATCAGGGCCCGGACATTTGTCCGGGGCGCCATTTTGGCTGTAAGTGTGAGCAAAATATTGATGTCTTAAATACCCAATTAATAGAAAATTTCACACATATCGATTTAAATTTTTTAAGTTATTTAAGTTAAAATTAATTAAGAACTAATTACGTTCGACTACTACACAAAATCGTCTTAATGGTTTAGCCATTTTGGCAATTGAGCATGAGATTGCGGATCAAGTAAATTTAAAAGATGTAATAAAAAAGTTTGCAGAACTTTGTTACCTTGCTTTATTTTCAAAATAATGGCATTTTGATTGTTTATGCAATAATACACATTTTTAATAGCATTTAAAAATGTAAAAAATTATATGGTTAACAATTTGTGGATAGGTACAGATTTTTCTTAATTAATTTCTACTGTTTTGTCCTGCTTGATTACCAATGTTATGCTATGCTATATATTTCTTTCTAAATATATGCTCTTTTATTAAAATTTAAATAAAATTATTTGATTTTTATAAAAAATAAAAAATATATACTTTTATTTAAAAAATATATATATATTCTTAAGGGACGACAATTTGTCTTTTTGTCCGGGGCGACGTAACCGCTAGAGCGGGCGCTGGGTATTATTTCAATTTCATATCCATAAAATGCAAAAAAAATCATATACAATGGAATTATTCTAGGTCGAAAGAAATGTATAATTTTCGAGCTAAAATAGCTCCGACTGTAAAGAGTTAACTGGTCAGAAATGACGAAAAGACCACACGAGGTTTAAGTTAGATGAGCCACAGTATGAAGCAAGTAGAAGAGCACAGAAATTGATCGGCCCACCGAAATGGGATTACATACTTGTTGGAACTATTTGTGCGAGCGGAATAAGGACTCGGCTTCTCGCATTGTCCAAGGACAGTTTAGCGGCCGTTAAGTTCATTTATCCCCGTACTGTTATCGCCGTGGTGTATACATGCTCGTGTACCTCGCGAGCGGTACACAAGGCGACGAAGTTTCTGCGGCTCCGAGCTCGAGCCGCGGTTTCGCGAAGTAGTTGGCAGTCGAACTCGGCCGGCTTTAAGGTAGCCGGCAGGTTACACCGCGCGAAATAAACCCGGGACGTCAGCGCTCTGAAGCGGCCATTACAGGATCACGTTAATTACACCAGCACTTAACGCGCCGCCGTGGAAATTAACGGGGGCTTTCCGTGATACGTTCTTTTCGTCGGGGCGACGTTCTTGTTTGCGCGAAAGCATCGATCCTGTTCGCTCGGAATTTCCGCGTTTTTGTTCGTTTTCTTGCCTCGAACGGCAAGCAGCAGCAGTGGCAGCAACGACTATGCAGTTCTACGTTTTTCCGAACGAGAACTAACTGTTGATCCCAGGATGATATTCGTACAGCGCGTAGACGTTCTCAACGATTCGCGTCCTGTTTTATACTGTTGCTCGTCCGACATTCAACGAAGCTTGCTCGGCGAGCATTTACGACGAACAAAACGGAATTATGTATCTTCCAGAAGATTTTATAACGCGACCGGTGCGCGTTTACGATCGTCCACCTTGTTTCGCAATCTTTCACCCGCTGTACGCTTCTTCGCGAAGCGGATTCGACGAAGTTGCACCTCTAAACTGTCTTAAAAGAGGGTGCGCCGATGGACGAAGGAAAGATCAGTTTACGAGGGAAGTTAGCGCACGCCCCTTCTCTCACCCCGGGGGAAGAAGCGCAGATTTTACGATCGTCCGAGTGTGTATTAATTAAACGGTAATCGAGTTGCTAAACTGTAACTATGTTGCCGACGCTTCGTGCACGGTGGGCGTGAAAAATGAAGATTTCATGACACGAGCTGCCACGGAATAAGTAATATGCTTACTAACTTCCGAAAATTATCAGCGGCCATATTTTCGCGCTTTAACCTATTAACTCGGCGATCTTTTAATTTTAAACAAGATTTACGTGAACACGCCAGGTGGATGCTGCAGCGCTTAAATAAGGAAGAACTTTGGAGGGAAATAAAATGTTTTTAAAAGCTGATGAAAAATATAAATGACACAAATTTATTCGAACTACAGCTATTTTTAAGTTGCGAGTACAAGTGAATTATATGTTGAATATTTAGGCGGCTGGAATAACGATTATCCCGAGCTAAATAGGTTAATAGAATGTGTCCCATGTTGTGCTAGACAAGTAGAATAGGATGTAATAAATCAGACATGCAGTTCACGTTTATGTATAACCAGTCTAATATAGAATAGGGTCAAATAACACAGAATATAATACTTAAGTTATCAAAATATTATTCATTATGAAATATTATCCATTATAAAATCATGGTTTTATAGCGAGTTATGTCTACGTTTAATCAACCAAGTAAAATAGTGTCGTATAAAAGAGAATGATACTATAACAGCTCCTTCAGTATATCTACGAGAGATCTATTTCTGCGATAATAAGTAGACCAAGTCCGTCAACGATCAGACAAGACTTGTCTTGACTTACTCATAGTTTTTTAAACTCAAGTGACAGCTAACTTTTCTTTTAAATCTCAATTATTTATATATTACTTTAAGTAGATTATCTGTCCTACTTTGTACTAACAAGTAGAATAATCCGTAACAAATCAAACAAGTGGTTTAGAAGTAAAACAAGTCTATGAATTATATCAAACAAGCGGGACTCAATCTTGGAAACACTATTGGCTAGAAAATGTTTATACTTTTTAATAAACATGATTTCGAAAAAATTATGAAATATTATAAGTACTGCGCGACTTTTTTGTTCGTATTCAAAGTTGTGCTATGGTTTACGGTCGGAGCTTTTCAAACAGTTTCAAAGTCGCGTGGTCTGCATTCACCGTCGAATTGAAAGCCACGGTTTGATTACTGGACTGAAAAATTTGTCGGCCGGTGTCGTCGTTGTCGCGTGTCCGTCATTGAATGGACCGGTGTCCACGTGAATGCGTGTCCACGCAGCCGTACGTCACGCATCGGTGTAGTAAACGTCACGCACTCTTCGTGCACCGCCGCGGTGGATACGCGGGGTTTTAATCAACCGCCACATGCAACGGGGACACACCGTTCACCGGATAGAGATGATTTTGATCAGACCTGCCGTAATGAAGAGCGCCGGGCGTCTTGATCACGCTAATTGGAAAGCGCGGCCGGCCTCACGTGGAATTTCATCGGGATAATTAACGCGCGAACGCAAAAACTTCGACGATAAACAGGAATATAATCGGGTGCGGGGGTTTTCATTGGTCCGGAGCGTTATGGTCGATTCACATCAAACGGATCGGCACAGTCAAGGCGGATCTCGAAAGACAGAGCCGTGCATAAATTGAAATTAATTAAGCCGACCAACGTCGAAAAATGTAACGTAATATTCGCTAATTAACTCCCAACGTGTGACCTGTCGATTAGTATCTAGTAGCTTTCAAAACTCTGACTCATAGTCATCATTAGACTGCGGATCTGTATGCATTTATGAAGAAATTGGTTGGATGAAATATAAAGCAGTAAACGATTTCAAAAAATTGAAGAATGTTGTAATGTTGCTTTTAATGTAACAAAGTCGTTAAGCGATGAAATTAATTTTTATGTTATTCCCGCTTTCCACAATCAATGCAAAACATTTTTATTTTGCATAAAGATCCGCAGTCTAGTCATCATTCATAGTTGAGGATTTATTAATAAAGTTATCGTGTATCTTTTGACACAATACAGTCACTCAGAATGCTATTAATATTATACAGGAACTAGGAACTAGGAACAGAATCCTAAAAAAAATTTTTTCATATTTCTAAAATCAAGGGAGATATTTACGGTGGGAGTTTTAGGTGGTTCACCCTGTACAGGCGTCACAAGTGGTGACACATGTTTTTGTGACATTGGAATGATCACTAGAGATACGAGTATCATAAAATGTATTCGCTTTTTCGCATTCTTTGCCATGAACGTAAGAGAACGTTGCCCTTCTGGAAATACGAGGAGGAGTCTGATACGAGGATCAAAGGAGCCTGGTTTTAATAACGTTTCCGGCCGGTTTCCTTGTCCGAAGATAATCTGTTCGTGTCCGACATGTCTAGAAGAATCCTCTTTTCTTCGCTGAACAGTTTCTATCGATGAATCCGCAGCGTAAGCACTTCTCGAGCGCTCTTCCCTCAGTCGGAAAGAAGCAACTAAGTAAATAGGACCGTAATAAATCCGATTGTTCCTATCGTCCGAGGCACAATGATCAAGTCAGTTCTGATTTAATGCGGGTGACCCGAGAGGACGATGCCGATGCCCGAGCCTGCAGTACGCTCCTTAAAAATATTCTATTATTTACGGTTTCTACTTTACCTCGAAGCTATCGCAGCGGAAACCGAGGTAATGCGATTACCAGTGGGACTAATTCGATTAGCATTGGGGTTCGAAAGAAAACTTGTGGAGAATGAAAGGAAGCCGAGGCTTCGAATCTGCATCTTGCAAGATGAATTGGAATTACTCTAGATTGACCGACTACACTGAATCATTGACATATACATTGAAAGGAATTAAATCTAGAATAATTGAAATTTCTTACAAATTGGTTTCATTTCATTAGATTCCTGATAAGATGTTTTCATACACGTATATGTAGGTAAGGAAGAATTAGAAACAATACCTAAGGCGAATATTTCATCACACATACAAGTACTATTACCAGCCAGTACCTACCCAAAGTGAGAACTGAAATAAAGCGGATCAATTAATTAGATCTAATTTGCACGAGGCCAATGCAACAAAATCGAATTTGGAAGAGACTCTAACGAGATCCAATTCCTTTCAAGTGTCGAGCCAGGATCTAATTTCTCGAGCTCGATCCAGGAATGATCCTTCTTTTCTGTTGAAGAGGATAAGAATTTGAAATCCAGCTCAATCGTCGAAGTTTCGTTGTAAGGAACGAACATTGTTCGAAAAAATCTTTCACTTAATGCCGCGCCGGTGGGTCTGACACCGTTCCCATCGTTAAACACGATTACGCGAGTGGGTAAGACGGAGGTCGGAGGCGAAAAAGGAAAAACCAGAGGAAGACGGATGGACGAAGATCGCGGCACGATTATCCGTAAGGGATAAGGGTGACCGCGACGTGAACTGATCCTCGCCGGCGCAGGGGGAAGAAGGAACGGGGCTCGATCCCGTGCCATGGATCTCCGTAACGTATCGTGGCGGCATCGAGCGATTTAGAGAGAGAAACGAGCGCGCCGGTTAAAAATGTTTCCACCGCGAAGCAGTTCGTTTCCGGAGCTCGTTCCGCGAGTGGTGTGCGAGAGTATATTCGTGGAAAAGGCCGAGCAGCAGCACCGTGCTCTGCTCGAGCGGATCCGACAGCGAGCAGGGCAGAGCATTTTTACGGTTCCCCGGAATTTCTTGGACGTTGCTTAATTCTTGCCGCCCCAGCAATTGGCGAACGCTCCTCGGTGCTCGGTGACCGATGTTGCGCTTTGGAAAACGTTTACGGACTGAGATAATTAGGGCAGGTGTTCTCCGAGTTCAGACTGCACTAAATTTTCCATTACAGCTCGAGGAAATGTTGTATTTATTTAGAAATTCAGTTAGTGCGACGTTTTAGCATTGGAATTGTATTACAGCACGAGATAAAAATGGAAAGAATCTTTAGTACTCGGATAATGTTTAGTTAGGTCAGTCACAAGTAGAAATTCTCATCTGTGGTCGGACAAGTAGAAAATGCAAATGGACAGACTAGTCGAATTATGGACTATGAATAATTAAATAGATAATTCGAGTGGTCATGCTAGTGGAAAAATCCTGTTTGTGGTCAGATAAGTTGAAAGTATCACACATGTTCAAACCAGTAGAAAATGCAGTTCGTGGTCAGACCAGCTGAAAGATCGTACGTGACGCGAGATAGATAGAATAAATGCCATAAATGATCAAACACGTGGAATAACGGTCCCTTTTATGGGAAGTAGAATGGGATACGTTTATGTAGAGACATGTGTGTGCGTGTACTGGATTTTACAATGTTCCCGGCGACATAAACATGCATGTCGAGCGTATCTTAAGGGTAAAGATGTTTGATCCAGATGCAGTGAAATTATTTTTATTACGGTCGGGAGGGTGAATGAATTTTCGGTCGTTAATTTTGTCGAAGGTAGAAGGAGCCCCCGTGAAGAACCAGTAGCGAAACTACGCCGCTGGGAGTAGATATATGTAGAGCTGCAGGGGGATTTGGCGTCTCTATTCGAAGCGTAAAATCGTCCAGCGGTGCATTTTTATGCCGCCCCTGTAATTTCTCGTCCTTCCACCGACACTTTCCTCCCAGTTTCTTATTGTTGTACTTGGTGCTGCCCGATGTTTCGCTAACGTTGCCTCGAGTTACCGGTAACCATCGTTCCGTTCGCCGCTTTATGAGAGGTATAAGGCGTTCCCGGTTATATGGTGGACGTTTCACCATTCGGCCGGGTTTATTTGTCCCTTTTAGAACCGAACGCAACAAATACCGCCGCGGTCGACAAAGTAATTTCCCATTTTATCGGACGGCGAACCGGATCGTCTTTCAAATTTCGATCGGGGGCGACTAAAAAGTTTAATATGATGCTCCACTTTTTTCTTATTGCCGCGACGCGCAGTGGGCCAGAACGACGAATTAGCTGTTCACGCCAATTTTAGCATTATTTCAATACTTAAAAACCACATTAAATAAATAGTTGGATTCGTCTTGACGTCAGTTATAATATTATTGCATAAAAATATATAGTGGTAAATAAATAATCAAGGTGACTCCAATTTTTAATTAAACATTGTATAATTATTATCTTCAAATATTCTATATTGAGATTTGTAGAAGATGAGTACTGATTACTTTTTGTACGAAACATTTTTTTGTTACACCACCGGAATTTCGGATATAATGGACATTTAAGAAACATTATACATCCGCTAAAAATCGATACGAGGACTTTGATGTTTTAGCTCACGAATAGCTAGCACGTCGACCTAGCCCACTATGCGACGTGACGTATTAAAGTCATTCTACGTCAAAGTTGAACCGAGGAAAATAAGCAAAAAGTTAAAATGTCTGTCAGGTAGACGATTTCGTGGATTTCCTGGCGAGAGCTCACCGTTCTTTTTTGTTGAACGGATTTCCACGAATTTCAAGTGTGAAATACGTCTTAAAAGGTCAGCCCTTAGGACAGCTGCCGACACAATTCGCCAGGCGGCCCTTTAAGAATGACATTTCGCTTCGTAACAGGGTCACACGGACATTAATACGCCACGGAATGTTATCAAACCGACGCGGCAAGAGCAACGCCTCGCAATTACATTCCCATGAAAGACGCAAACGCTTGTTAATGTTAATAGAACGAAACCTTGACGCTTTCGCCGACAAGTTCTCGGCTGTTCTGCCGCGTTGGAAACTTTATACTCTGTTTCGCACACAATTATGCCCCGTAAAACGCGTTACGAGCGTCTCCTCGACGTCAATTAATTCGTTATGTTGTACTCGTAAAAGCCGCTATAATTAATAAGCTATCCGAACGATCCCCAAAACGACCCCTGTGAACACGGGGTTAATGGAAACCACGGAACACGCTGTGTCTCTTATCGATCGTTTCACGAAAAGATACGCCAACTCGAGCAGAAGAATGAAAAGCCCCCTAATGCAGAATCGAAACTCTTATTTTAAATGAAATGCTAGTTATTCAACGTGAGCTTAATTTAATTAACAACTCCCGTGTCGTTCCATTTTTTACCTTCGCTAAAACAATTCGTTAACTATGTTTCATTGGACGATATCGTTTCAGTTCACTATTGTGTTAATTTGAGAGCAGAGAACAAAATTAAATTAGTAGACGAAAGTTAACTAATCATTTTATGAAACGTAATGGAACCCGATCCGTTTATTTCGCTGAACAATTTTTTGTGTATACAGGAATGACTGTATGTTCAGCATACTTTTATTAAAAAATATAACTAAAGAATTCACGGATTTCCAGCTCCACTTTTAACTTTATATTTTATTTTCTCGCAATGCACATACACGTTATTCGAATTAATCTGAAAGCTAATGCTGTCAACTGTGAGTCTACATTCGCCGTACATGTTGTATTTGAACATTTAAAAAAATATCTCCGGGTACGCGTTTCGAGGTTTACAAAGTCACGGCGGTGGTATCGTTTGTCGCCGCTGTCGATGGTTTCAAGGGACCCCTTGGGTTTCCCGATCTGTCTAAATAAACACGGCGTTGAAGAGCCACTCTATTTCCCTTGAAAGGTCTCGTTGGCCCACATCGTGGCCTCAATGACATCATTATCGTGGGAAAATGGATCGCGGTTTCACTGTTCGTCGCTAAATTGCGCGAGCGTTTTTGCGAGCGTCGCGACGTCCCGCGCCGCGTGCGCGCGAATCTCTCTCGGTGACGGAGCAGGAGTTACTCGACAAGGGGGTGAAAAAAAACGAGGAGAGGGAGAAAGGTTAGATAGAACAAGCAATAGAGCGGGGGGGGGAGGAGAGGAAGAAAGAGGGGAGAGGAAAAAAGGGACGCTCCACTCTTTTGGCGCGCGGAATCTCGCGCAACTCGAAAATGAATGGCACTTCAATCCTCGGGGGCAGGACGAGGGGTCAGGGGCGGGAAATCTCCGCCGCCTGTGCCTGGGCTCCATTGTAAAATGATACAAAGAAGAAGGACAAAGCGAAAGAACGGAGCAGAGATTCTGCCGTGTCGAAACGGACAGAGAAGGAAAAGTGGAAAGACAGGTCGGATAGCCGTAGTGTGTCGGTGAGAGGGAAGAACACGGCCAGAGAGCAAGAAAGAGCGGAGAGAGAAAGAGAGAATAGGGAGAGAGCAAGAGTGTCGCGTGTCTGTTCAAACATGCTCGTCCCCTCTCGCCTCGTCTTTTCGTCCTCTTTGCGTGGCGCGCGAGTACGAGGGACCAAGTCGAGGAGAGCACTCCAGCTTCATTGCATAATACATACACGGGACACCGAGTTATACTGGGATTGTGTGAGTCCCGAGCGTTTCCTCTACACGCTGACATGTCGAGAAGGATCGCTACACCGACCGGGAACGAGACCTACGGTGTTTGGCAGCGGTAGTTTCGCGGGATCCGGCCGATGCGATGCGATGCGATGCGATGATTCGTTGGAAATTCAGTCGGCGTTCGTGGTTCGATGAACCGGCGAATTGATTTCGTTCGCGGTTACATGCGACGCTGAATATGCTCGCATATTGGCGGGGATGACGACTCGTTCTGCTGAACCTTCCCTTTCCCTTGAAACCGTAACGAAGGGAATTATGTCTGTCTATTTTTGCGACGGCAAACGACGAGGATTTGCTATCCTCGACAAATAAACCTTGTAGCAGAGTTAGGCAAACGCTAGTCACAATTATGATTACTGACTAATAACTTCATAGGCTCTACAAAAGTGACTAATAATTAATGACTAAGTAAATACTTGAGCGTGACTATGAGTAATGACTACATAAGTATTTGAGCGTAATGACTAATGAATAGTAACTAAATTTTTATTAAGGATGAATATTGAATACTGACTATAATGGCGTAACTAATGACTAAATACGCAATCAGAATTTCATTATGACTAATGACTGAAAATGGTTATAAGTTAAAATAAGACATTATAATAACAAAAAAATATCCTATTGGTTTATAAAGATATAAAATACAGATTATATGACACGTTTGGTCACTGTAAATTCCGATATAGTTTAAGTATACATACTGATGTATGTTAATAAAACACGATTTAAAAATTCGACGGTCCAGTAGGTAGTATACTAGGATTTTTTTTTAATAAGACAGATGGTGTAGAAATACCTATATTCAGTTAAGAAGTATAGAAACCTCATTGATCAAGCTAGTGACACATAATTCATGGCCAGGCAAGTAGTATAGGATGGGCTTTATTCAGACGACCAGTATAAGGACGTCTATGATCAGATAAATAGTACAGAATGGACGCTATGTAAAATCAAACGAGCAATGAAAGTGTTGCTCAGGGACAGTGATTATCATTGACAAATGTCTGACAAGACAGCCAGAAGAATATTAGTACGTGATCAGAGAGAAGCGGATTAACGCAATTGCAATTGAACGAAGAAAAATGCATAAATATATCGGGCAAAAATAATCGATGCAAGTTTGAGGATTCGTAAATTATTTGTACCGCGTACACGAATTAGCGGGGACGCGTAAAAACGTTGTAGAATACTGAAGTCTTCGAAAAAGTGAATCCAAGGGAAGGTAAATGATCGAGATGCAAATGTTTCGCCTCCATTGGTGTCGTACATCGACGGTTTGGTCGATTCGTTCGGCTGGCAAACTCGATTCTCCAGGACGTAGTTCCAGCGGCCCGGTAATTTGATTATGTTCCATTCGCCGGAAGTGAAGCCCGGGCGACTTCCTTTCGTCGCCGCTCATTCCTAATTCAGTTCTCTTTTTCGCCTTTTCCATCTTCGTTCGGTGTATCGATCGGTCATTTTGTTTCGGTCACCACCACCGTAGGGAAATATTCTTCTCGCGACGTTCATCGTCGGTGCTTTCGCGTTCTAATCTATCGGCGATCCATTTCGCGTCTTTGCGACTATTTCCCCATGTTTTCCACGCTAAACCGGTTACTTCCGTGAATGAAAATTTAAGCGAGGTTGCGGGAGGAGGGAAAAAACCGTTTGCCTAGACCGGACAATAGGCGGCGGGGAAAAAAGAAACGCGCGGGTGGACATTGTTCTCCTAATGACTCGGTTTTTGTGGTTCCTACCGCGGCCGACGTTGTCCCGCGGTTGTCTCATCTTTCTGTTTTGCGCCGGCGGGATTTTTCTCCCGCGTTCTTCTGGCCTCCGAACAGAAAAATGTTGTTGCGCAAACAGCGCCGGGTATCAGATGAATTTACAAGCGAATCTAATACGGGCGCCGCGACTCCGTGTAAACTGAAACGTTTAAAAATAGGAATCCGGTTCCAGTTAGTGAATTTGCGATGCACCACGTTACTGGATAAAAATTCCTCTTTTATTTTAGGGTTTGAACTTTTCTTTTATTCATTTATATTTGTTTGCTTAAAACAGGATTAAAACTGGATTACACTCGGGTATTTCGCCATTTCCTCTTACGCCTCTTTCTATTATTTTTCCAAGCAGGGGACTTACGGATTATTCCTATTACGGCTATTTTCGTTTTACTGATCTGCATAGATGCAGTCACTATCGATTTTACCATATATGAATTTTCCACATATTTGTTTACTTTGTTTACTTAGTTTACTTTGAACAAAGCAGGCAAGTATACAAGGTGAGAATACTCTACTATTCATTCTCCTTTACGTATAGACGCGTTCTCATTGTGTCTAAATCTTTTTGGGATGCTTGTCCGATGAAACGTTAATTCATACTACTACGTTTCTTATACTACTTCTTTCACACGCAAGAACGGGATTCTTGTTGCAATAGGATGAAGTTTTTCTACATCAAAGCTCCATGAAGCCACCAAAAAATCTTACATCACGTTTCTACTTCTAATCATGTACAAGCTTCTAATCTACGGTAGATTCAGTCTCGAAAAAAATTTTGCAATATTTCCAGAAATGGTTCAAACCGTGGCATATTCAGGAGAGAATATCTTCAGTTTCCCACACGCCATACAGGGTGAGACACCAAGACTCCCACCGAAAATATCACTGAACCAAACATTTTTTCGTATTACTAAAAACAACGAAAATATTTTCACTGGGATCTTAGATACCTCACCCCGTATAGTCGAATAAGATAGTATGGGACAAATCTTCGTAAGACAAACAGTAACGTTCTACCTGTTGAACTAAATATACTTGTTCATGTACTTACAGTGTACAGCAAAATCGATTCATCTCCTAAGGCACACAGCTGCGTAAAATCCCATCCTGTAAGGGATGATAAAAATCGCTCACCCGTTTCATGAACCTACATCTTGACACGAAATGTCGCCTCAGCTCCGCCTCGACACAAACAGCCCAAATGCAAATCCACGGGGCGAGTCGTTTTAAAACAGCGCGGCGAATGGAGTCACCGGAGATTGCGGGGGATTAAAAACCGAAGCGGAAAGGGAGCAGAGTAGGGGGATTGGATCCGTGGTAAGACGATTCTCGTCGGTCCCGTTCCCATTGTCGTTTATCCGGTTTTTAAAGCCGGGGCCAGCGTTGATATCCGATTCGTGTATCATGGGGGAGGGATTCGAAAATCAGCCATTAGGATTACGGCGCGTGGCGTAACCCGGGGAGCGTGTCCGATTCTTCGAAGTCCAAGAAACAACATCCGGTTTGGTTTGCTCCCGCTGCGCCGAGCCGCGCTGGTCCCTTAAGCTGCGCCCAGCTCCGGGAGCAACGGCAAGACATTCGAGACACGAAGCGATGTACGGGTAAACACGGATTACAATGGCCGTTAGCTTATCCCACCCTTGTGTGCAATAGAAAAGTAGGAAGAAAACCTTAAGGGTACCTCGTTCCCTTCGTTCGCTCGGCGAACTTTAATGGCTCCCCGGTCTGGAACTTCTTAATGCGTCTATTTTGCGAGGAACTTTAGCCACCGGAGAGCGGCGGAGTCCTATATCGGGCCATCGAGGGTATTGCGCGCGATCGAATCATTGTGGCCGCCACAATCACCGGTGGGAACAACTTTTCGATCGATACCAGAGCTTGATTCGTTCCGTGACTAAAACAAGTCAATCTTGCTCTTGATGTTTATCGGCCACGGAATGTCCTTAACGCGTGCTTTATAAAATTTTACGGTCGCGACAGACGCAAGGGAAACCACACAGTAATAAAAGGACCTGTTTAACTCCCTTTGTAATACAGTTCTTCGAATTTAGGTGTCCACGACCCAAGAATTTTGATGATTCGAGGACAACTGTGAGATCGATTATTTTTAAAGTTAAGAAAGAGAATCTTGGCAAGGAGTATAGGTCCACCTTCAAGTCAGACAAGTAGAAGTCACAAGAATCGTATCGCCAGCACTTTAAGATCGCATTTAAAAAATGTAAAGGTACAAGAAAATGGAGAAGTAGAATCGCTTTTTGCCATGAAAGCGGGATGAGCCCTGAAGCATGCTAATCACAGTTCCCTCATTATCCCTGGTACAATTGGCGAAAGTAGTCGATTCAGTGTTCGACCGAGCCGTCTGGCGTGCAGCATCGATTGCTCTCGAGGCGCACAACAGGGCGGCCGGCCACGCTCTCGCGGGCCACGTGATCGAAGAAAATCCTGCGTGACTGGGCGAGAGGATTTAACGACCCCCGTTTATATCGCGCCACCGTTAGCCCCGGCTGGGGCACACAATCCAATTTTTCCGTTCCCCCGACCCCGTCATTCCCCTTACCCCCAAGGGCCGCGGTAATGCGTTCCGTCGCCCTTTTCATCCCCGCCTCTTGCCACCTTGATCCTCCGCCGGAGGCAATTATCTATGCAAAGAGGCGAAAAAGTAACGACCGACTAGACGCATCGACGCGACCCAGACCAGCACCTGGAACGCGTGTCGGAACGACGCCGTTTCCCCGGAGCCGATCGACGGTTTAAGCTCGTTGTCTTCCGTCCACCCTCCTCCCTCCCCCCTCCTTTCGTTCCCCTCCTCATTCTCGCACTTTACACCATCGAGCGGCTCGAAAAAAAAGAAACGAGAAAAATATCGACCGACCCCGGACACCCCGTCCGCGATAAGCTTTCACGTTAATGCCGGTAATCCAGGACTTCTTGGAGGGATCCGGTCTTCGCCGAGTTTTAAAGGGATTTCGTTCGGAAATGAATTATTCCGCCGACTTCGGCCGATGCGAACCAAACCCTTTTTCTTCTATTTTCGGTCCTGCAAAGGCTCGACCGGGCTCCCGGTTTTGCGCATGCGGCCACTGTGATGGTAATGCTGGGTTTATATCGAGAAATTTGGTATCTTGTTAATTCATTGCAGTCTCGAAGGTGGCGCTTTAAATTTGGAAAGCTCGCTTTGCGTTTCGGTCATTTAATGCCTTTCAGCAAATATTTTCAAAAATGTATAGGAGTAGAGTGGCATCAGATTGTAAATGTTCCGAATTATTCCCGTTGTTGACGTTAAACTATTCCGGTTTCCAAGTGAATCGGGATCGTCTTTCGACAAACAATTAGACCTTCGTTCAATTCAAATGACTGCGGATTCCGGATCGCACGGGCTTACTCTGATTCGATTGGCGTAGGAGATTACTGTAAGAGACGTTTATGTAATTCACGGTCCCCTGTTCGTTCCTTAAAGGAACAAGATTGTACCTGGAGCTTCTCTGGAACGAGGTGGAATTAAACCAATGGAATGTTCGGTGGCGTTCTACAGCCATACCCGTGAACGGAACGATCGTTGAAGACGATGTAATTTCTTGATTAGAAACCAAAAAGGGTCTACTGCTTATCGAGTTACTCCTGCAACATACTGGGGAACCCTCCAAACTTTTTGCGACTGTCGTTGGTCTGGTGTCAAAGAAATTTTGTCAAAACTTTTTGACAAGAGTGTTTACTTAGAGCCACCCTAATATAACATATATTCTGTCTATTCTAATATCTATTCTATCTAGTCGCAAAGAATCCTAAAGTTTTAAACCTAGCCAAAAAGCCTAGTTGATACACATGTACTACAAGAAAATTCCAAATTGAACTATGTATTATAATATCTTAGAAATTATTCTCTATCAGACAAGTAGTACAAGTCAGTGCACGAACATCCACTAGGACCTGCTAGTGATTAATCAAAGAAGAAGAACAGAGACTATTCGAGTATATGTGCCGCGCAAGATACGGTTTATGGGAGTGCATGTAAAATCGGCTAAATGAAATACGCACTGAAAAATTGAACTGCAAACAATGGGCTAGTGCCTGCGTCTTACCCGTCCGGCGGGTCAGCTGTACGTTACAGTACCGAACACCAAACGCCACAACGAGAAACTCGTTTTCCGCGCATCAAGCAACGCCGAGTGCAGCAAACAGAACAGGGTCAGCCAATAAACGGGTCCGTCCACTGTACACGCGGCCTCCACTGACGGGGCGACATTAATTAATTGCGGTCAGTCAGCGGAAACGACGTCGCGGTCCTATCACCCGGCAAATTACTCGACAGCTTTGACCCTTCGCCGAGGGCCGGCCGATGCCTTGAAGTAATTGAAATTTAAGACGCGAAACGAGCGCATCGACGACCACTCTGCCCAAATCCCGTCGTCGCTTCGACCCGATTCGATCCAATTAGGCGTCGCCTCGAGGGATCGGGTGTCTACTCACTACCTCCCTCCCTTTCTCTCTCTCTCTCTCTCTCTCTCTCTGCCTATCTTCTTCCGGCACTATCTAGACGTAGGGCCCCGGCCAGATTCGATTCCGTTTCCGCGTTTCTTTCGTACTGCCTGAGCGCTCCTCTCTCCTCGCCCTCCGTGTTTCACCCTCTTCCGTCATCCCCTTAAGGAACGAACAAACAGGGACCGCGGTGACGTGAACTACTTTCGAAGAAATTCCAATTCCGTGGTCGACTGAGTGTCAGGATCGAGAGGTTTTCAGGGAGAAACGAATATCGGATGTTCGCTCGGCTTTATGGATCCCCGGGGATCTAGTATTTAACTTGCGGGTGGCGAGTGTTACGGTAGGCCTCGATGAGACCTTTCTATGCTTTGTTATTTAGCCGGCGAAATGAACCCTTCAGGGTCTGTATTACGAAACGTGAAAGTTGGTGACAATTTTCACGACTTGTTAAAATACTCAGTCTTGAGACGTGCTTAGCGTGTGGCCGATTCGAGTTTCCATTTGGGTCTACGCTGTGTACGATTTTAAATGATGTCATTCTTCAGAGGCCTTTCCGTTTCCCTTTTTTTTTTATTTTAAGCATTTCAGATCTCGATGAGTTTATTGGCTTGTGACTTGGGTAACGGCTGGAAGGCGTCAGTTGACATCCTTGGGAAAGTCGTACCGTTGTGAGTGGTATAGTCATGATGTGCCATAAAAATAATTTAAGGGGTTCCAAAGTGTGCGAGGAACTAATTGTTTATATCTCTTTCTTTCGACATTTGGTGGAGGGAATTTTGCCCTTACGAGGTTTCCTTATCGTTAAGCACTGACAGGACACAGCACTCACTTTTGAGTAATTTTTGAGTAACTGTTCCATAACTGAAAGATTAAAAATCGATAGGACAGAAGGTTGGTGTGACATCGGTTGCAGAAATTTTCGGAAGTGTCAGGATCGACGTCGGACTGGTCACATTATGCATACGCGGATTATTCGTTCTGCGTATTAGGCATGAGACCGGGGCAACTGACGTGCACGTCGACCGCGGCGGGGCTTCGAAATTAACGGACAGTGAGCGTAATTATTTCAATGGTCGCGTCGGCGGCCGGTCGGCTCGCTGTTCGACCTACATACCGGCAAAGCAACCGAGCCACCAGCTACCAATCCCGTTGAATTAGCGATCCGGCCTACTTAACAGAACGGCACGCCGCGCCGAGCCGGTGAACGGCCGGTTTGCGACTGTTCGCGATACGGCCACGTTCGACGCCGGGAATTCGACCTATATCGATTAACGCCAGTGAAAGGATTACAACATTCGAACACGATGGCTCTGCTGATAAATGAATCCTCGATTTCTATGCGATTGTTCCACCCCTCTTCTCCCTGCTTCCTCCACTGGGAGCGGGAACCGTCTGCGCGATCGCTAATTCAAAGGATATGAAAATCCCAAGGGAATGAAATAAAAATTTCAATAAACCAGCCTTTTATCTTATTTTTAAACCGGCCAACCGGGAACGTCGAGAGCAGATCGCCGACTTTTCCCGACGGCGTAATACGCGTCGAAGCGCGGCTTAGCACAAGAATTAACGATGTTTTACGTTATTTTCAAACCGTGCCCCCTTAATTGGCTAATTAAACGCCCCATTGAATTGTAACTTCTATAAAATAGTTTTCAGTAAGCATTACCCGGATTATTATGCCCCTCTCAATGGAGTATAATCAGTCGACGATATAAATAGTTGATATTAATCTAATAAGGGATTTATTGTACAGCGAAACGGAAATGCTGTTAATCTTGTTTTGTTCGACCGGGGAATTTCGTGCGCCAGTGAATATTCTTGCACAGTTATCGAACACCGAATATTTTCAGAATTTAATCGGTCTATTTATTCGCAATTTATTCGAAAATTGCTTTGGTAGATTTGAAATTTTTTCCAACTCTCATTAATGTATGAGCGATAGCTTATAATGTTTCTTAAATACTTCATACCAGGGTGCACGTATAACGTATATAAAACCTGCAACAATATTATATAAAAGGAAACATAAATAACATATTAACGAAAATTAACATACTACGAACAGCAGAGTGTACGCATGCTTCATTTGCATAAGCCAAGGTATACGCAAAAGAAAGAAATAACAATATCACAACACGCCAATATGTACAAGCTAAAAAATATTATAAAACGGAATCTAAAAGAAAAATAAATAAATAAAAATATAGACAAAATAATCTAGAGTTGTCTATCGACGTCCAAACCGTAAAAGGGCGCACGACGTCACACTGACGTCAGCGGTCGTTCGGGTGTAAAATAAACGGCGGAAGTGCGTTATCGGAACTGCTGATAAAACTGTCGGTGCAGATAACGTTTCATTTCTGGCCTTAATTAAAATTCGTGGGAATATCTGCGGCGCCGTGAGACAGTTCGCACCTGCCGACATTTAAATAACTGTTCCGTAACCGCGAATATAAAAAAATCGAGATCGAGCCGTTCATCGGAGAAAACCACTTTACCGTACGTGCGCTAATAAGAAGCTCGTCCTGGATACTTTCGCGTTAAAGAGATTCGAGCAGAGACGGGAAACGCATTGAAAAGTGACACTGACACGCGTGGGTGGAGTGTGTTGCGGGAGGGACCGCTGAAAGGAGAAGGCAAAAGCATAGTAAAAGCATAGAGGAATGCGTTCTTTATGGCCCCTTCGCTACCGCTCATCAGGCTCGCTCCTTTCAACCGATATCAGGTATTTCCTGATTCAAATTTTTCACGCGACGCCGTTCCCTCTAACGACTCCGATCTGGGTCAGCTTTTATTAAAGCTTCGAGTTTCCCCCCACTTCGTGATCCTCCTTTTTTTCGAATCGTTACTACGCCACCGTACGTTTTGATTTCGGAGATTACACCTGTTGGCCGACTGCCGCATTAGCGCTCTGTTCGGCGAGCATCGTTGCTATTCTGAAGCACTGCGACTTGAAAAGTATAAAAATTAAGTTTCGACGTTATTTCTGTCGTCTCGAACTATTTGTCTATCGAAATAGTTCTTCTACATATAAAAATGACCTGAGAACCACCTAGTTTTAAAAAAAAAGTAAATAAAGAAGCTGTCACTTCAGTGTGTAGATAAATTACAATGATGGAAATTGTGTATATTCGTTGTAATGTTTGGTCTGAGGCAACCGGATTAGTCACAGTAACACAGGCGAGAGTGGCTAATAGAGAAAGGAACGTGGAATTCTGGACTCCAGAGTAAGGTTGGAATGTCATGAATGTGATTTCGAAGTTCCGGAAGTGAGCTGGGAGATAGAGGGTGGCTTAAAAGTACAGTAATGGTTAGTTAGCTGTCGGGAATTTTCGCTTTTGAGATTCTTGCAACGAGAAACACGGTACAAAAACAGTAAATATCAGGTTGAAATGTCACTCGGAAGTGGCTTTGAGTGTTGGGTCAACATGAAAGTACAGTAATGCTTCGCTACTAGATTACAGTTCTTTGAATAATGCAACTTTCGTAAGGTAGTTACACTTACAAGCGTAAACTTTGTTCCATCAATCATGTTCGAAGATTATTGTTTATTTCAAGCAACTAGGTACTGCTACTTACAATACAACCTCTGGATTCTGTTATGTACACTTTCGCAATGAATATCACTCGCCGAAAGTAATTTTTGAAGGAGGATTTCTGAAAAAATTCGAGATTGTGATTGGTTTTTGGTTTTTCATCGAGAATCGATTGACACGTTTCACACTCGACGATCAACGTTGTACAAGGAGGTCATTAGGGATACAGAGCAAGCATTGCCGCTCTCGACGAGCAGGATCATCTTCATAGAACAGCAAAGCCACATTGTGGGCCAAGTGGGCTGGAGGCATTCGGTTGTCCACACTCAAAGGCAATGGAGACCTGAATATGGCAGGCCAGGTACTCGTACCCCGAAATCCATTGATGGAACGCCCGCAAACAGACAGCATACAACAAGCAATAATCTATACTGCTCGCTTCGACATGGCCAGAAACGACACTTGCCATCGGCGTCATACACTTGACAATTGACATGTCGAATCACTTTTAGCAGCTGCGGAACACTGTGCAAATCTTGCCCCCAACCAACAGACTTTAGAAACTTATTGTACTGCTATTTAATCCATTAAGGTAGGCGCACACTAGACCGCACCGCGACTGCGCGCCGACCACCCGCTTCCGCTGTTTTGACTTTCGTATAGTCATCCCTTGAAAATGCCTTCGATCGAGCAAAAATTTGCCCATGCGTGATGTAAAACATAGAACTATGAACTACATATACGAAACTCAAAACAGCGGAAGCGGGTGGGTGGTCGGCGTGCAGTCGCGGCGCGGTCTAGTGTGCGCCTACCTTTATATCTTCCAACAAATATCGAGCAAAACATATTTTCCACTTCAGGCTGTTGTTTTCCCAGCTCCAAACAATTCTCAACGAAACAAAATGTACTGAAACTTTTTTAAAAATCCTTTTAAAAAGGCGTTTACGGTGCACTTTCGATCGCAGGGAACAGGCCATAGCGTTGCTATTCACCAATTCTACGGGAGCATTGTGCTAATAGTGCATCCCCGCTGCACCGCACTGCAACGGCGCGACGCGTCTCGGCGGACAGTATGCACCGGGCTCCCGGGTCATCCGTCGACCTACTCCTTCGGCACAGCTGTCACTTGAGGGACCAGAGTCGCACCGGTGCGATATCGTAATATTCTCGAAATTATTAATCCGCTCGCGGCACGAGGATCCAGGTCGTCGCACGTTCCGCCTTCGTCGAGGCCGGTGCAACCCGCAGCAACGCTTCGGCCCGGTGAATTTCGTGGTAGCACAAGCGGACAAGCCCTGCGAGAGCCGCGGTGCAATTAACGGATGAATACCAGCGAGATAACAACCTCAACTTTTTTAATAATAACGCCAGTTTTTAGCGTTGCCAGTCCGCGCCGAAAGAAACCGCCCCCCTCGCACGCGCTATCAGTCCGTCGTTTTTCCCTCGCGTTTGATTCCTCTGCGATTGCGGGGAGGATAGAACTGTGTACCTCTTTTTCCGCGGCCGGCCTCTTCCTTCTTCCTCTTTTTGCTATTTTCGCGAACGTGCGAGTCGGTCCCCCGGTTTTTTTCGTTCTCCCTTTGTTGGTCGGCGACCATTGTCTCCCGCTCTCGCGGAAACTCGTTGACGGCAGCTTCCGAACGACCACCATGATGGAACTTCGTTGAGGACTACCGCGATACATCGGCCATTGTCTGAGACTTATAATCGCGATGGAATTCGAGTAGCGAACGATTCTGAAATGCCCGCCGATCGGGAATGCAGTTGCGCTTCGATTTTTTAATTGTTTAGGTACCCGACGGGTTCTCGGTGCATTCAGCCGCAATGCGCGGCCCTTCTGTTTGCTAGAAGTTTGTAACGAACGTGTATGGGGTTCCATGGTTTTTTCGTATAGAACAAGGCCACCGGTTTTTTTCGAATTTGTTTGTCGCTTTTGTTCGAGCACTGTGCTTGTTTTCGTACACTGTGTTTGGCTTCCGGATGAAATATTCGTATTTTGTGTGCTGGGTTTTTGCGAATACACGACGCTGTCTCTGCTTGTGTTCCAACCGGAACGATTAGAATTTGTTAATAATTTTAAGGGTCGCATGTGCTAGGTGAAATTCTTTTCTGCGTTTCTTTGAACTACTTGTTTTCTGATTTTACATTGTCGTTTTTCTGGTGGTAGATTGTTAAGCAATTACGTGCGAGTCCATTCGATCTAGAAAAATATTGTTTACTTCAAAATATGTTCCAAGACAGTCGGGAAATTTCAACGATGGTTCAAATAATAATTGGCACATATGTGTCTGATCATATACAGTTTATACTACTTATGATCGATAATTTTATTTATTACAACCGTAATATGAAACGAATATTTATTTTACAATGGAACACTATCCAGATTGTCTTATCTTTCTGAAAATCCTCGAGCTTCACTCTGCTGAAAGTTCAAAATTCAAATCGACGCAGTGCAACAAACAAACCCCGCTAAAATCTAAACTTTTCGGTGGATATCGACAACCCAATCGACTCGGGCGGCTTATCACTCAAAGGACGCGTGATCAAACTTGCCGGAGGTCTGCGGAATCGCTGTGGAAAACGGAGGAAGCGTCACCGTGACGCGGCCGCCGCGCCGGAATTAAATTGCAAAATAGTTTCGTGGTAAATAACGAGCGGAAAGTTTATCCGGAGTAGGTGGCGGGTGGAAAGGCGTCTTCTTCGTTTGTTGGGAGCCGGCGGTATATAATGTACAAGGTATATAGGGTGAAGTCGGTGCTTGTCTCCGCCGCGAGCCGTCGCAACGGAATCCTGAGAGGGCCGAATCGAATCTAATTACCGATGTGTAGATATTTACTTCGTGTGCCCGCGACCGCAAGCGTCGCGACGCCGAGGTAGAAGGAGGAGCAGGCGTCAGCGACGAGCTCGTTAAAAATTTAATTTTCCACGAGGTCGGGGCTGGGCGAAAGCCTTTCCTTCTCTGGCAAAGGTCATCCAAGACGTGTACCGGCCGGATGAAATTTATTTAACGCCGGTGCCGATTTGCGACCCTTCTATCGATCGAAAACTTCTTCCACATTTTCTTCTTTTGCTCTTTTCCATCCTCACATACGTTCCTGAAAACTCGAGTTAGCAGTAAATTTTTACTTCTTTATTGGTCCGTCCAACTCGCCACTTACGTAGAATTATATTTACTCGATTCTTTTAGAAATTTAGATGATTAATCACGTGTTTCATTTTCTCAAATTTTGGGCTTTAAATGTGACTTTTTTAAATTGCAGATTATTTTTTTGTTCTAAGTCGAACAAATTTTTTTGAATCCACTTTATCATGTGTCAAGGTCTTATAAAGAGAACTGCGTTTCGAAAAATCCTCTAAAAAGAACCGTTAAATAAATATGAGCTAATCCGTGGGACTATGATTTTCCCGTTATCCGATCGAGCTAAGACTTTGCACAGATTTTTTAAATTATTTGGAACAACCCTGGGGGTGCCGTAAAAGAAATTCAAAAGTCGAAAATAACAGCCACCCTAATGCTGGTGTTGTATAAAATGATTCTACAGATCTTAAATCAATTACTAATGCAAGCGACATTTCAACACAAAGAAGAATAGGATCACAAGTAGCTCACGTTAGGGAGAGTAATATTGCTCTATTACGAGATATTGCTGCATTGTTAAGGTACACGTTTAATACATAGCTCACTGAAGCCTCGGTTCCATTTTATTTCCCGAGTTTCCGCGCAGCGAGCACGCGTGCAAACTTTTAGCAAACAACGTTCAGTGCCGCTTCTCAGATCGACATTATCGTGGGACGCAAGTTAGGGGTTAAACTCGTACCTAAGAATGTAATATTGCATTCTTCGATCGCAGTTTCTCCCTGTTCATATAGTTCCGCGAACTTTCGAACTGCTGACTTCGATCGCTTTTTCGAAACTTTTCTCTCGGTAACGTTGACCTCTCTCGATCCCCTACTATTTTAGGTAATCTTATAATTTTCCTCTGAAGGGTGGAATAGTGCTGACGATCTGAGCAGGGATCGGTTGCGTTCACGAGTTTTCCAACTTTTTCGGAGATTGCCGGTCCTCCCCAGTAATCCTGCTTTACAGTTCGTCAAATTTCAAGATTGCGTACGTTCCGCTTTTTATTGGTTAGGTAGCTGGATGAGTAATCAGCGTGCTCAAACAATTAAACAGAAAAATATTAATTATTAATCAAACTGTCTACAGAAAAATTGTAGACAATTTAATTCAGTGTTTGGCGAATTTTTATTCTGTCAATCTGAGATATTTTATGACCTATTGACGTATTAATCCTCATTTCATTGCAGTCGTTGGATTATACGATTTTTATTGGAGAGAGGATTTAACTTGTTACTCAACGATGATAAAAACGTATTGATCAATGCATTTTCATACTTCCTCAAGGTACGTCACAATTGATTACGACTTCCACAAGTTCGTTCTCGAGAAGAATTGTATGATGCCCACTCAAATCATATTTCCCTGTAACTTTTTCTTGTGTCACTTGAAACAGAAAGAAAAGTCAGCAAGTAACACATAATAAAAGGAGAACGGCAAGAAAGAAAAATGTAACAAAAGATAGCGAAAGGAAGCAACGAAGTCGACTTGTAGGAAAGTTTCAAGACAAGAATAATAAACGTTCTTCTGAAAGTGCAACATTTAAATTGATCGCAACAAAAGCTTCCAGGTGATCGTCAACGAAGAAGCAGGGATTGACACATTGGCAGATGAAGCATCGTATCGCTTGTCAGTGAGTTTTGGAACATCGTTCCTCGACGGCTGCCGTTAATTTCATTAGGTGGTAACCAGGGGGTAACGAGTGCTTATAAGTAACGAGACGCCATCGAGCTTCGCGGGCAGCAAGCCGGATTTACATTCCCGGCCTGTTACGATTTCATTTGCATTCGGCCGCGCTCCTATTACCGATTTCGTAACGACCGAAAAACGAGGAGCACGACACCGGTGTCCTTTTTTCTCCCAAGCCCCGACCACCGCCTCTTCATCGAGCCAGACCGTAATCACAATTATCCGGGCACCGTCGCGCCCGTGGAACCGGAAAAATCGAAGGGTTTACCCTCGTCTTTACTCGTTACCCTCCCCCCTGCTAAGCACAGGGTTGGATTAGTCTGCTAGAAACCCCGAGAGAGCCTGAAGAACGGCACTGTGATGTTTTACCTTGCTCTTGATAAATATTAGACGTCGGCTTTAACATTATTTTATGTTTACCTTCCTTTTGATCGATGAAGCATTGCGAGTGTCTGACCGTTCGCTGACTTGTACTACTTGCTGATTTATTTATGTCTGTGTTATTAACGAAGATTTGATTTGAGATTTGCATTATGTTAGATAGGATTGGACTAATTGGTTAGACATGTTGAGGGAGTTCGGTTGAGTTTGCTGTGTCTAATCAGTGCGGTATTATACTACTTAACTCTTTAGGTAGATTATTACCTAATAGATTATTACTTAATACCTGTGCTATGATTGGAATAAGCTGAATAATTTTCTTTTAAATTGTAATCTCTCTGAAGAAGATTACATTATAGTTGCTTGAAATAATTGATGAATTGTTATCTCTATTGAACGGTTCTTCGAGAAATTCTAAATAAATTGTCTTTTTACATTGAGGATTGACTTTCTCCTACGACTACTTACACTCAATAGAATTAATGCATAATTATTTGTAGCAGGTAAACGTTCAGAATACCACCGCTGATTTCCCTAGTAGACTCACACTTGCATTTACATTGCGAGTAAGTAATTCCTGTCTGACAGCATGTAATTTTGTATCAGTCGAGAACCAATTTCTAGAGACAAACAGACATCCGTTTCCACTTGTCCAAGCAAATGCAGGTTCATACTACTTGCGTCTTGCCTAAGTGCTTCTGTCTGACGATATATAATTTTGTATCGCCGGAGAACCTATCTCTACAGACAAATAGACTTACTCTGCCATTGTAACTATCTCTGTATGATCTTCTACAATTCTTGTCGGTGGAACTTCACACTGAATGCAGATGTCTTCATTTACCTTCAACATATTCGTAGCTTTCAAACCTTTCTTAACTCTCCGTCAAACATTCTCTTCATTTAAGTTGAATTCTATTTCTCGTTCTTTATCGAAATTTAAGATTCATGTGCTTCTCGGTTAAAAAAATTGATCTTTTTTCTGTAAACGATTGTATATGTACGTCGATGGCAGGGAAATGATTATAAGTCAATTCCATTTATCTTCCTCAGTGTCGTCATAATCGTTCACAATAGGAAGCTCAGCCTGGTGCAATGATTAAAATAGAAGCTTACAAGCAAGTTCGAACAATTATCTGAATTAAAGTGTGCAACAGAACACCAAAAGTATCTTCTGTGTCGACTATGTCTGAGCATCGTCAGACAAATAGAACAAGAAAAAAGCTTTTCGTACAAGGACGCAGTCGCGGCTCTACCGTGGAAGTTAATCATTGCCCGAGAGCCGCTAGGCAGTCGTAAATTCCGTATCGATCTTCGGTAAGTTGAAGTTTGCATAGAAAAGTTGCGGGACTTGGTTCCATTCTCCTTAATGCCCGATGATTTTGTACACGGTCGGGGGGGCAACTGTTAGCCGGAGGATGGAGTCCCTGGCGGGCCAGCTCGCCGATGGATCGCTTTCGAATCAATTACATCAAGATTTCCCAGAGCCTCGGCGCAAACAAGGCGCCGCGCCGCCATGAAAACTTGAAAAGTATTTCACCTCGTGGAACTCGACCGCCAAGGCGGGTAATGAAGTACCGCCGAACCCCGCGGGAGTCAACAAAGTTTCATTAAAGCGGAAGCAGCTCAACCTGCTACCGTCCCTCATAAATGAGTATCTTCATGTATGTAACTTAAATCGATTCCCGGCGAGCCGCCGCGGCTCCTCACTCCGGCGAAGTTTAATTCCCTTCGCCCTCCAATTATACCGGATGCGCCGCTACTTTTGTTGAACTTTGCGGAATCCGGCATGCGAGGCGACACTTTTACAATTTCCAATTCGAAAAATACGCTGCTCTCATAGTTTCACTAATTCACAAGTTCGTAGAATAGTGCAGGATACCAATACAAATCGATCGATGAATGAAGAAGATCTGAACAAGACGAAACCGTAATTAGAGGTCTGAATTCATTAGCAATGTTTTATTCCATGCATTACAATCTTCCACAGGAATGCAATTTTTCACGAAACTCGATTCGTTTGCAGAAATGATTAAACCAGGAACGAAGAAGACGAAAGCCTGTGAGACCCTTTTTGAAAAGGATTTTTCTGCGTTTTCGTTTTCGCGAGGAGGATTAAACCTCGTCCTGGCAATTTTCCGTTGAAAATTAGACGTTTGAATTTTATCCCTCGCACATTTTCGTTCCCGAACCGGGTCTCGCTCGTTGTTCGACGGGTTCGCACGCGGATTTATCGGCGACGCATAATTACTTGGTTGAAACGCGCGTTACAACGCGTTGAAAAACGCGTTAATTCAAAAGGATCCGTATCCTCGGTAATAGATTTAATTTCAACGCCACACGCCGTCCGAATAATCATGTTCCCTACGATAATCAGAGGATAATGAATCGCCATTATACTCGGCCCCGGGAATTGAAAGGACATCTTACGAATCTCGGCTCTTCCAACTAAAACGAAATTAGTTGGATTCTGTTGAAAATAATTGTGTTTCCATCGAAATTCAAGAATGCTCGTTAGCAGTTGCTCTCAACTCCAAATTAATTTCGTGCTCGATTATTGTGTACGATAGAAAACTGGCTCCGATTCATAACAATTTTTGTTACGTTTCACTTTTACAAAGGACTTCAGTAAATTTTTTTAAATAAAATCATCTACATAGAAAAACGGGGACGCATTAACAGGAAAATGTAGTTGAACAAAATAATCATGAACGAAGCTGAATGTGCTTAATTGATGTCTCAATTGATATAATTATTAGAAGAATCTTAATAATAATAGTATTCTCCACGTTTTGATAACTTCCAGAAAAATTATGCATGTAAAGATAAGGGGTTCCATAGGAGAATACCAGGGTTCGTTCACAAAACAGAGGACATTTTATGAGAACAGAGGGTCCGGCGCGAAGCTCTAACGTAGATACCGTGGCATAATCCCGGAACTTTCGGACAGCGACGGTTTTATTCTACCGTATTCCATTCTTTGAGAACGGTTCGAGAAACCGGCGATTATCCCACGGACAAACGTTTGTCGTCGTCGACGCGACGGTCTGGTTACGAAAGTTCACGGAACCTGCACGATCCCTCGTCGAGAGAGAGTATCTTACAGACGTAATTGACGCGTGTTATGGTGACGTCCCTATAGCGGCGGCGAGAGCATGCTCGTGCGAGTGCAAAATCGAATCGTTTCCAGGGGGCTGCCTCACAGTTTATTGCTGGATACCGCACATCGACGTTGCATTCTGGGAATGTCTCTACTCGGAAATAATCTGCCCCCTCTGCTAATCCTTCAGCCTATTGTTCGTCTGGCTAGCATGACCTTTCCTCAAAATTCATGAACACAAACTCTCAACCCAATTTAGCCGAGCCTCTTTGTCTGAACCCTGTAGTCTTCCGAACGACTATTTTATGGAAAATTTATTGTGGCTCATCAATCAGTTCATATACAGTGGCTAACGAAAGTATTCAAACGCCCTTTAAAACAGAATAACTTTTTTATCTGATTTTTTATAATCAATTAGAAGTATTAGGTTTATGAAATGATGTGCAAAAATATTTTACAAAAATTACAATTTACAAGATTACATGCAAAAATGAAAAAGGTATTTTTTAAAACTTTTTTATTTGGGCCCTTAATGAAAATTTAAAATATATGTTTTGTAGATCTGTGTTAGTTATACACATGCTGATAATTTTACCGAAATCTTTAATTTTAAATCTTTGAAAAGATTTTAAGCAGAAACTGACCAAAAGTCGTGTAAAACAACGATTTTCACAATTTTTAACCGTTTGTAGACCGTGTGTAATCGATTTCGATGAAATTTTCAGCATGCGTACAACTAACATAGATCGACAAAAGATGTATTTTAAATTTTCATTAAGGTCCCAAATAAAAAAGTTTTACGAAATGCCTCTTTTATTTTTTTAGTAAATTATAATTTTTGGAAAATCTTTTTTGCATGTCATTTCGTAAAACAATGCTTCTGATTGATTATAAAAAATCGGGGCGTTCGAATACTTTCGTTACCCACTGTATGTACTCTCAATTCTTGTGCGTCTATCATAGAGATCTTCCAAAAATTATACATTACGTCACGTAAAAGTATCACATAAAATTGTTACAACATCGGCTATTGCGCAGCAATAAAAAGTTACAGCATTCCATTAAGCGTATTGGAAGATTAATTTTTTAAACCGCATCGTGTGAAAGGTTTTTGGTAGTGCTTTTTAATTGGGAACACCTTGTAGAAGACCACGGAAATTCGCAATTTCAATTTCCAGGAGGAAGGATCACGATCGATCGGATTTATCATAATTACCGTGAAATTACGCTCCCGTACTCAGCACCGATCCTCCGATGAACGCACAGACGAATTTCAGAATCTGAATGAACGAGCGAGCCGAGCATAATCGTCGCGTGGTATTCCATAAAGTTGCACGCGGAGCTACCGATTGATTGATTCGGAAATGTTGTGGTTGATGCGGATGACAGCTGGATAATAAGCCTGTCAATGGACGATAGAGCGGTGATATTAGCATATTATTTTTTCCTTGCCGTGAGTGCTAAGTTATTTGACTGTGATGCAACCACTAAATAGATAGACGACGTCAATTTTCTAAAGTATGCAGTGAGCCCGAGTGCTCTTTGCTCCGGGTGAAATTTAGATTGTCTCTCGGGGCAGATAAGATTAGAGAAACAGAGTGACCTTCTAGCGAGTTCAGCTTTCATCATCACAGAAGATAGGTTTTGGTATTGATATATCGAGCTTAGTGCTCCGTCGGGCAATCTGTGCTCACGTTTGCTCTAGGGAGACACTTCTAGACAAACAAGTTGTGTGGAGTGACGTGAGTGGGCGTGGTTTGGTTGCTCTCGATTTCAGTGGAGCAGCGGTGATGCCTTACGGAGTAATTTATGACCATGTGTACTCTAGAATGATGCCTCAAGAGCAAATAAAAGTCTCAGAAGGAGATAAAAGACAGTAGCGTGCTACTCTATGTAAAATGCTCTAAGTGGGCGTGGTTTAGTTACCCCACAATTGTAATAGAGCCAACATAGTACCTCCCCAAGACAATTCGTGGTCATGTTTGCTCCAGAACACCATTTCAAGTCAATTATATTACAAATAATGTGGAAAATTTTTCACTCTACTCGTTCTACATAAAATATTTTATGTGGGCGTGGTTTATTTTCTCCGAGATTTGGATGGAGCCAAAGGTACAGTCCTTACCCACTCCATGGAATCGAACGATCGAGGATTCAGCGATGCAACGTTTCCACGGACAAAAATTGAAAAATCGCAAAGAGAGGGATACATTTTTTTTTTGTAAATTGCTGAACGTCGCGCTTTGATGTACGGGGATAGGGGTAGACGCAAGCGTGGGTGGAAGAAGAGCTTTTCATTCGTCACGCAGCAAAACTCTATTTAGTCGAACTCGTGTGGCTCGCACGCATTCACCGAGCATGTATCCCCGGTTTTCTATATTTCGAGACATTTAAGCGATGAAAAAAATTCCTGTTTATACGGCTCTGTCGGCGAACAATGGTCCACCGAGGTGTCTCGCATTCGTGTTCTCTGTACATGAAATCGGTGAACAGGGGATGGTAGACATTAGTGGGATTACAGAATACCGGGGAAAGTTGAATGGAACTTCATTGGCCAGAACGTAAATTCGATTTGAACGATTCGCTGTTTATCCGCGGGGCTTGTTTGTCGTGAGAGAAATTACTTTTCAAGAGATCTTTGAGACGCTACGCGAAAGATGTAATGAAGGCGGAAGTTGAAAGGAATGTAATGAGTTTTGCGAATGGAACGATTGTGCCGAGTTTTATGTTTGTCTGTCTACCGGGAATTGCGGTGGTATGAAAGATGAATGGAAAGAGACGTTCATTGCTAATAAAAGTTAATACATTTTATTAGGAAAGGCTGCAGTGAGGTTTACAGATGAAACGATTGGGTATTTCGATTAGCTGTTTCTTCTGATTGCAATGATGAAAGAAATGAGCCAGGAATGTTCGATTGGTAGAGAGAGAGTTTGCTTTTCAAGTATCTTATACATGTGGAAGGTGAAAGAGTGTAAAACAACTCACGAGTGTCGAACAATATGTTTAAAACTTATGTTTGCCAAATTATAATTATGTTTGCTTCGAGTTACACGTTAAAACTTTCAATCTCCATTGAAAAGTATACTCAAAAGATATTCCATGTCAAAGGGAAATAACTTCGACAACATTCTCATTAATCCAATAAGAATTACTTATTTAATAAATGGCGAACTGTAATTGTAAATTTGAGGTATGCATGTTCAAGGTAAAGGAATGCTCTTCATCAAAAAAATTTTTTGTTTTAAATCTTAAATAGATTCGGCAGAGTTCACAGAAGAAAATTAGTAATTTTTCGGATTGAAAATCTATTAATAATTTTTATTAAAATTCATTAATATCGACATTTTCGGCATTGCTGAACATTTAGAAAGAAATGTAGAATCATTAAATACCGATATGAGACAACCGACCAAATGAAACAGGGTGAAAATTGCGAATGAGATGGGGGTGTGTGAAAGAGGGGTTGATCAGGGCATAGAAAAGATTAGAAAGTCGCAGGGGTAAAGTTTCCGAGACGAGGCGAAGGGCCGGTCGCGGGGTTGGTTTCGTATTTAGTTGAAAAGCCAACGGGCGAGTATCCGTGGGGTAAAGTTCGCGGGAAAGCCGGAAAAACCGGATCGCGGGGTGGCCGCGGAGAAACGCGCGGCGCGGGAAGAATACGTGAATCGCGATGCAGTTAAAAACTTCGGATGTCGCTTTCGCCGGGGGTAAACTGCTTTCACGTCGCTCTGCCCGTTTAATTAATCTTTCCGCGCGAAACTTCCGGCCGCGGCGCAGCGCTGCGGTCGAAAAAAGTCCACCGCGTTTCTTCGCTGTCGTGGAAGCAACGGGATAACTGGGTCCCACCAATTCTCGATGTCCCCGACGTTGCTTCGCAATGATGGTGACAAATAATCTGCAAATTTCGTCCGCCTATAAATGTTACTGGCTCAAAATGTCTGTCGGACATTTTTGAATATGGAACGAAGTTTCCAGCGTCTTTATTTTTACGGAAAGCGCCTCACGTGACGCATAGACACTGAAAGCGATGCTTTTGGCATTTTTCTAGAGAAAGTTATTCCACGTCTTAGAAAGTAGAACAAGACTGTAAATGCATAATAAAATAAAATGATTGTGAAAGAGATTTGCAGGGACGAATGGCCGCTCAACAGCTTGATATCATTACAACTGGAATGCAAAAAATAAAGAGAAGCACCATTTTATAATTGAAAAAATATAAAAGCATGCAGCGTCGTTGAGAATGCAAAGTGACGATGCAATGGTGACGGAACACACATTTGTCCGCGGAACGAGCGCATATACATTAAATTCGAGATTAAATTCCAGTTTTTAAAAGAATTAATAATGGATATCAACGTTGTTCTAATTTCTTACGAAATTAAAATCTCCCATTTAATTCAGAGGAACGTGTATCTCGTTTTAAAACTGCGCAACGAAACACGGCTGCGAACGATAAACGACCGTGCAAGTGAATTATAAACGGTAGCGCTATTTTTACACCTTTTTGTTTTTCTAAATAAAGCACAATCTCGAAGCGGGTAACGAAAGAAAATACGACGCGATAAGCACTGCTTCCGCAGTGAATTTTAATTTCACCTTTTATCCCGTTCCTACCTCGTGCTCTCTTTCTCTTCCTCGCTCTCTCGAGTTAATTTTGATCAGCCTTAGTCAGGATTTTTTTCGCGACGCAATCTTTTTGACATTAATTACTTTGTGATTCGCGACTAAACATTCTGTTGGCTATGAAGCTCAAAGTGATAGTGGTTTTTTCAATTAAATTCAAACTGTTTAGGGAATTGCATTTTTCTGTATTGTATCTTTACTGTTTAAGGTGTTTGATCGGCAAAAACAAAGAAGCCACAGAAAACGCAATACGATAGGAACTAACAAGGGACATTGCCCAAGTGTAACACGCCGATTTTAAGGAAATTTGACACGCGTATTTTTTTTTTTAGCTGCTGACATTCGTATTATGGGGGTGAAAATACCCCTCAAATTTTCAGGTGAAGATCCTATTTTTCAGGGGCGTGTTACACTTGGTTAATGTATTGTGTTAATGGTACAATTGTACGAATCGATGATGGACAAGACGACTGAATTGCAACGATACGTTTTGCGTAAACGAGGATATCTCCGATGTTGTGTAACAAACGGATTGAAACTGTAACCGGACACTAGTCCCGTAAACGCATCAACGTCACTGAAAGAGGATCCTGGTTGTCGAAACTTCGACGCCGATACAATGGCCGATCACGGTCCGCCTGTTTACTGATCCACTTCTTCAACACCGAATATTCGGTGTGCACTGAATAATAAATTTCATAAACAACGTCATCGCGCACCGGGCAAGATAAACAGCTCGGGAGCGTATTATGATGATTACCGTCGAAGGCTGCGCCGAAACGCACAGTGAAACTCAATATTTAAACTCGGCTCTCGCAAAATCCGTCTTTTTCATGCATCCTTTATTCGGGGTTGTTTCTGCTGATTCGATTGACAATGCATTTTTAAAACGAAGTTTCTGAAAGTCAATCATTTTGTGCTGGAAAGGAGAAATTAGAAATGTTTTATCCATTGATAACAGATTGCGGATCTTTATGCAAAGTAAAAATCGTCTGTATCACTCGAAAGATACAGGAGCCAAAATTGCAAATTTTCCAGGAAGAAAAAATTAGAAGTATCATATGTATTGTAGGTACAATAAATTGGTAATGAAATAGTCTTCCAGCCCCTTTTTCTCTTATCTCAATTTACTCAGCAACGTATTTTCACGGAAAAGCTTCTGAAAATTAACAAATTTTGTATGAATAAAAGAGAATTACGAACATCTTTTTTACGTCCTCGATTTTTAATGAAAATTTAACAAGCTCCAGTTAGTCGAACCGAACCGAACCTAGCTTAATTACGTCCCGACTTTCGACCACGAGGCAAGAAATGCAATTTCTCCGAAGCCATGGTCCTTTTTCCAATAGATTTTCTGCATTTCAAGGCGAGCTGCTCGCAATGCGAAATATTTTATTGTTCCTTGTAAATCTACGAGAAAAAGGAATGGAAGGGACGATCGTGATTCGTCGGAGCGCATTACAGCTGTATGTTCGTCGACAGGCTCGTTTCGTATCATCCTTATTGGCGAAGCGCGGTCGATTCCTGAATATTTCCGCGCCGCCGTGCGAAGATGACGAGCAGACAGATTTCCAGGTGTTCGCAAGCTTGTTCCCGGCGAATGAGGCGAACGTCACCGGCCGACTATTGCTTTTCGTCGGCCGTGAAAACAAGGTCTTGTTCCCTGGAGACTTTTCCCCATCCTTTTCTCTTCTTCTTCATCTTTCTCCGTTGCTAGCAGGGATCGAGGATTTTCCATCTGTCTGGAAGAGATCGTCACAGTCTATATATAGACTGGCGTATACGCACCTCGTCTCTCGATTTCTTAGGAAAATTCGGTTTCGGCAGGTTCTATTGATATTGCGCGAAATATACTCTGTCTGATCCTGCAATTGTTCTATGTATTATGTATACACGTGGCGAAATCGAATACGTGTAATATCGTGCAGCAAAGGAGCCTCGTGCTTCTATAAGGCGAAGTGGGGTAAGTGCGCACTAGTTTTTGTAAAGTTGGACTTTAAACTGATGTATTTTCAGTCTGTTATGTAAAAACTTAACGCTCTTGGTGTCAAACTCTTGTCACAGTTATCACTGAGGAATTAGTATTATGTAGGATTCTAGTTCTGCTTGAAAATTATCATTTTGATTGGATATTGTACAAAGTGTCAACTACTATGCACTTGCCCCGAAAATGGGGCAAGAGCGTCTCTGAGAGTTAAAAATACTTTCAAACCTTGTTTCAAGTGCTACAGGACAAGAAAAGAATGATTAACAAGCATGCTAGAAAATGCTTTTTATTGCATTAAATTATATTGTTTAGTTTTATAGTAATCCATTTTGGAACAAACAAGTACTTTTATGCTGAAATATGAAAGGGGACACATGTGTCGATGAAACCGTAGCGTCGGTCAAATCATGTCGATGAAGACATTTGTAGATGATTTGACCATGTCGATGAAAACATTATAGTGTCGAAGAAAGTTAATTAATTAAATCGTGTCGATGAAAACAGTGTCGGTGAAATGAGTCGTCGACGAACCCAGGTTAACCCATACAGTACGCACTTACCCCACCGTGATAGTACGCACTTGCCCCGTGTAGTAATATTTACGGGGCAAGAGCATCTTAGTGTTTTTCTGAATAAATTTTAAAAAATACAATAAAAACGGTTTATTTAATGTAAACCTACATCGATATTTGTTGTACTTACCTAAAATAACAACACAGAATATATTAATAACTTGTAAACTATTGCACGTTCAGGATAACCTCAAAGTTGTACGTGTACCTCGCACGTGACTGTTTAGCATTGGTTGATTTAAGCGAGGATAACACCTTTATTCTTGGGCGACATCTATGTCGAATAGTTCATACTAACTTATACTACATTAATAAATACAAGTTAGAGAAATTTCGTTCATATTATAATAAACATAACTGGTTAATGCATTTACCCCACTCCACCTTATCGCGGCTCTGATAATAGTTATATTGATTTCTTGCGAGTTACACTCTCCCATTTTTGTTATAAATTCCATAAAATATGCAGTGTTTTATACAGGGTGGGGCGTTATAAACAGGTCACCTGAATAACTCGCTTGTCGGTGTTATCGTTCATAGTGACCTATGAACAAATCTTAAAAGATTTTTCGACATCTTAAAAGTTGTTGATACTACAGACAAAGAGAACGTAGAACAAAGATCATAGAGAAAGAACAAAGAACATAGTAGAAAATATGAAATGAGTGCTAGTAGATTATATCTTTCGAATTGAAGTAAAAATTCCACTCTTCTGCCATGGCTATTCGAAGTGACTGTATTAGTACAATAAATGTGAATTTCCTCTTTTGAGTATTGATCGAACTCGGGGGAATTTCGTCTGGTCTTTTTTCCTCGGTGTTTCTGGACCACCGTGCCATTTGATGGAAACACACAGGTGGAGCCCGGTCTTGTTTCACTTTATACGAAAATCGAAGAGCGGGTCTCACTCGGCGAATGTACGGCTTTCCCCGGATCTAATATTCACTAAGGACGAAAGAAATGGCTGGCTCGATTCCGGAACGACTTTATTCGACACGCTCGGTCGCGATCTCTTGAAATATTGCGAATCCTTATTCGTTTATTGATGTCTCGAGAATGTACTGCGGAAAGTTTCGAACGTGGTCACCGAATTTTTTGCGAATCGATCAGCAGTACAAATGTAGAAGTATCATTCAACATTTTTCTCGTTATAGACAAAGTTTATCATATCATTAAAAACAACGGAGACATTTACTATTCAAATAGTAGGCGACTTTACCGTGTGCATTGTTTTATAATAATAACAAAATTGGATCTATTCAGACTTCGTACAATTTTTCTAATAATACACGGTTGAATAAAACAGAGTTCAACGAAAAATTTCTCACGGAAACATCTTCAAAACCGGAATTTTCACCTGGTATTAAACCACCATATTTTTTATTAATTTAAACGGAATGTTTGATTTTCATTAAAACGAAATTGAAAAATTTGGTTCAATATCGGAAAACAGAACCAACTGATATTGTAAGGTACTGTTTAGAATCAATAAAAAAAGGAAGAATTACAGCGCGTACAAGCGAAACGCATTGTTTAACCTGGACTGATTTGGCGATCATTTCTGCGGCCGGCGCGCGGCGCGGCGTTTACTTGCTAACAATTTCAACGGAAAATTGTCAGTGCGGGCGTGGCGGATACGAAACAAATGGAATTTTCACGGGCTGTAATAAAAACGCGGAAAGATATTCCATCCGGCATCCGGTAATTTGTATTTGATTTTGCTGGAACAACGTTTACACGGTTTTCGATAACGAAATCGATGCGTAGCTCGCGTTTAATCGTTACGAATTCAACGAGGGAAACTGATCAATGATGACTGAAAGAGAAATATAATCTGTTTGGTCCTGTTTGTCGAAAACGGTAACCTGTTTGCACAGTTGCCGAATAATGTCCTGTTAGTTCTGCTCGGCAAACCGTGAGCTCTGCGATTAGTTTCCGCGGCGCTTCAAATTATTCAAGGTATGCGTGTCGCGGTTGTTTCGACCGGAATCAACCGTTAGGAAATAAAACCGCATCCGGTCACGTGTCCCACGGAAATAGCAACATTATTCCGTCAAGATAATTAACGTTTCGTGAAAGCATTTCGCAGAATTCTTTTGGCGAACGTTTTGCTTTTATTTGAAATCGAAAACGCGTGTTGCGGCGTGTATTTGCAATTGCAAGAAATCAATACCTTTCAAAATCCCATGCAACAATACCGATGTGCCACTCACCGGTTAAAAATTCAATATCACTTCAATTAGTAAGTTCTACGCTGACTTGTTTTACTTATCTTGATTTGGCAACGTGTTCCATCGTACTTGTCTAGATTTATTAACGTGTTATAAAGATTTATTAGTCTTTCCGTTTTTCGTAAGGATAACAACATTTGGAAGAAAGTCGTGCTATTTAAAAAGTTTAAGAAACATCAAGGAAGCTATGTTTTTATTCAACAGAATAGGTGAAATTTATCACATGATGTTCAAGTAGATCACATACTGGAGCATAAAGACGATTACAAATAATTTAAAGAATGTTCAACATTTGTTCAAACCATTTAAAGTAAGTTCGACATAAATGATCCGAACAAAATATTTGGCTGTGGTAGGAAAGCGTTTTTACCATTTTCGTAGCCTAAACGCTGCATCAACAGCGAAACATTCAAACGGAAAACGCGATAGCTTAATAAATATCTTGGGAGCAAATAGACGATGGCAATTAGCCGCGTTAAATTTCAGGAATTATGTTCGACCGGGTAATTACGAACGCGTGGAACGATCACACGTTAATCGTCGATGTTCGCAACGAAATATACTCGGCCGACACTGAAACGCCCGATCTCCAGAGAATTTCGGAACCGATAGTGTTGCACTGTCATTGCATTTCGGCCTGTGTTGCACTGAAAGATTCGCACGAGCGAAATGTAATCTGAATTCCGGCCACGTCTGCGAAAGTAGACGGGGATAGGCGAGAGGAGGCACAGGCACACGCGGGCAGGGACCACCGTTGAAACTTTGAAATATTTCAACGGGAAAAGCGCAAGTGCTAAACAAGATCCGCAGAGATTCCGGCGGTGCATCAAAAAGTCGGATTCACTTTAAAAAATGCATTTTCTCTGTACACCAGCCCGTGACTTCTCTACGAGCGCACGTCTCGTCCCGTGTCTCCGAATTCGCCGATGCAACGTGTGCAACACTACTACTTCGTGTGTCACGTGAAATGCTCTTCGTTTGATTCAATTGTATTGTGCGCGCAAAGATCAACAAATTGGTTGTGTGGGTCCATTCGTGACAGGAAATGCCAAGGGACGTTTTCTCGCGAGACAAGCATTAAATGCCAAAAATTTTCGCAAATGGCACATACGTAACGATTAGAGATCGTGGTTTTGGCACAGACACTTTAGTGCGTGTCATTTTAAGTAGCCGAGTACTTGGGCCAAATGAAATCGGAAAAAGGGCAATCGCCCGAGGGAAACGGTTCGCAAACTGCCGAAGATAGTCGGCGTAACGAGGCCAGCTCGCGATCGTAATTCGCTGATTACAAATTATTAAGTAAACCATGCCGGAAATCCGGACGCGGCATTACCGAGCTGAACAGCAAACAGATGAGTAGGCGGTGACAATTATTGACGATAAATTTGGCCCCGGATAGCCCGTTTGTTATCAGCCCGCGGAACCGGATAACAGATTTCGCACACTGCCGCGATACACTGGGAGACCCGCGCAAAACACCGGACGTGACACCGGGTAATTGTCCTTAACTGTTTATAATACCGGCAATTTTCAACGAGCGTCCTTCGTCGACGCGTCACGGAAGATATCCGAGCTCGACGTCCAGCCGAATTGGACGTTTATCGACGCCACGCCAGCGACGATTAAAATATTTTAATTCGGTTCCTCGATGCACGATCCGTGTGAATTGGCGCATTTATGGAAGCGCGAGTAAATTGCGGAGTTTTAGCGTTCATTACGATTTTGGGCTTTTCGAACTTCGTGGTGGAAAATGATTGAAGATGCAATCTGACGGAAACTCATTTACTAAATAACACTTCATGAAACCTGTACGATTAAAAAGTGTATACTTCATAGACTACGAGCTAATAGCACAAAAATTCTTAAACATCATATTCTAGAGAAACTCTTACCTAAATTCGAGTTCCTCTGGACCCTCGCGTCAGCACAAATTTATTGGCAAAATTGAACGAAGCCAGATGCACGACGTGTGCTAATATGTTCCACGAGGAACAGTGAAGACTACGTAATAACCACTGAATTCTACAATAGGAACGCTTTGTAGCAATGCTCCACGTCTGAAAGCCGCTTTGAGGCTTCCTTTGACAGGAACTGAAGAACTTTCTCGCTGGGAAAAAAGTCCGGTCCGCGAAAAAATATCGCAATATTGGGAAATTTAGCTCGAGGTGGTCGATCCGCGTCGGACTATTCTGAAAGCGACGCCTACCCCAGTGAATTTGAGGTGTCGAGACGCTGACGAGGAGCGTCTACTATCGAGTTTCGCTTGCGGAAGAATGGAAATTCTCTTTATTCGCATCAAACCCAGTCCGGCGGCCGCGTTCTCGCATAATAAAGCCGGCATGGGAAACGTTCCGTGACATTCGAGAGTCTCGCGTTTCCACGCGTTATTTGCGCCCTGGAAACGCGCGGAACACGTCGCGCTCCCTATCGAGTCTCGTATTCCATAAAGCACTTTTCCACTGTCTAGGTTCCCTCTACCATCAGCTTGCCTGTGTAAGCGTGTGATCGCAAATGCGTGCGCGCCCTTTTGTAATTTTCGCCGCACCGTAACGCGTTCGAGGTTATTGCATATTCGATGCGTTTCGCAAACCGAAGCTTCTTAACGCCGGTATACTCTAAGGACTCATTTTCTGTTCCTCGAGTGCATTAACACCGTGAGAAAATAGTTTACAATTTACAATTTTACAGTGTTAGCTGAGTTAGAGACGGAAGTTTAGGTGATTTTGAATTAAGGAGTTTTTCTACCAGATTCGTTGGTTATAAAATCTTTCTGATTATGAGTTTAGGAATTTAAGGTTTTATTGGAATTAAATGAATAAAGGCACAATGTGAAAAATATTGAGTAAAAAAGATAATGAGGATTCAATTTAGGGAATCACCTGTACTCGGGGGATGATGTGTGGTCTTTTTTTTGGACACGAGATTAATGCAAAGTTTGGCGGCGTCGAAAGGAACGTCGAAGAATCGGTCGAGGTTCTCCCTGAAGACTTTCGCACGTCATGTCTATCGGGGAAATATGAGACAAATTTCATTGAAAGTTAGGGGATGCGTGGGTGGAGAAGGGGATCCGGCAGAAGTCGCCGGAATCCCAAGAAAGTATTCCCGGCCCCGCATCCAGGGCCGTGTTTCAATTCGAACCACCCGACGCAGCTCGTTTCAGCGGAACTTTTTCCCGCGGAGGTGTCCCACCCTCTTCCCCCGCGTCCGGAAGTTTTGAAATTCAAATACGCCAAAGTTTTGCCGAAGAATAACGTTGTCCCGGTTGTATCGTAGACGGAAACTTCCCCCCGGCCAGGGGAGATTCCTGGTATGCTTTCGCGACGCGTTCTCCATGCTCTTTCAACACGACACGTCAGAATTTTCGAGCAATAAACAAGTCGCGTGCCCTACAACGTATCTCCATTGTTCGCGTTACGATCTTCGATCACGAAGTTCGAATTTGAATGGAAAATTATCGGGAAAGGCTTACAAGTCCGTAAAATTTTGTCCGTGGAGCATAGTTTGATTGTTCGTTGTTTGTACGTTCCGTTCGTTCGTTTCTGTCTCTAGATTTATACCGAGGGTCCGTGTAGACAGATTTCTTTTATTTCCTATAACCGATCCAGCTGCGCCATGAAGAAGCTCGTATCCAAGAGGAAACATCTTGGCAACGTTTCTTTTTTGTTGGCTGAGTGTTATTTGAATTTGTAGTGTGTGAAGATTACAAAAAGAAAGTTTGTTGCTTGATATACTTGCGTGCTTTGAGAGGCTTCGGAAACCCGTAACTTATGTACTTAAATAATTGTTAATATGGGTTTTTCGATGTAAATCTATTTCAATGGGGACACTTTTTAAGATTCAGCTGATTGCGGAAAAAGTACTAATTCGTGGTAGTATACAGTTATCTGCTTCTTCCTTTAAGAAGCACAGGAACTTTGGCTGGCTAATTTTCAGAAATGGTGCCAGAAGAGGAAGAAAACACGCTGAAGAAAGTTTAAGAGACTACTCTGTCTGCAGACTGTTCTGTCCCATGAGAATATAGATGAACATTTATACGTGCCCGCAACTTTTAAAAATTTATTATAGGACCTAACTAGATGACGTAGAGCTACAAAACTTTTTCCAATGTATTCGTACATGACTCAATATGATCAATAAATACTTGAATATATTCGATATTATAATGGACAATAATAACTGGTCTCATATTGGTATTTAATGCACATTACTTTCTAAATGTTTAGCAATGCCGAAAATGTCGATATTAATGAATAAAACTTATAATTAAAACAAGCATTTAAAAATGAACATTTTATGAATATGATTTTCTTTCGAAAACATTACTAATTTTCTTTTGTGAACCATGCCGTACCTATTTAATATTTCCATACAAAAATTTTTTTTAATGAAGAGAATTCGTTTACCTTATAATTACAATTGGTCATTTATTACGTACGTAATTGTTATTGGACTAATGAAAGTTGTCCACCCTTAAAAACTTCCAGATAGTGCTAAAATCCTAATGAACTGCTAGATCGGTCGCCCGGAGCACTGTGCAGCGGGGAAAACTGCAGACATTCTTCCAGGACCTCTATTTCGATACGTCACGGAAATTTTCGAGTAATAACGGGCGACGTATCGGGTTGAGAGGCTTCACGTCGCAGGTTTTCGTTCCGTCTCGAGGTCTCTCATCGTGGTTTCCCGTCGAACAGAGAACCGTTTTCCGCCCCCTTTTCGTTGTCTCCTTTTTTCCTCGCGTTCGCCCCTTGACGCAAATTGCCGCGTTTCAAACGCGCCGGTTAATTAGATATTTTCTTTTCCTCGAGCGCGTTTACTCCGGGCCCCGGCACGGCGCACAGCAATGGGAAAGTTTTCCCGTCCATGTTATTTCCCCCTTTTCGGGAACGGGTTTTCCCTGTGGCCTGTGCACGCGCCGCGCGCGACCGCTAACGATTTTAGCCCCTCCATTTCGCGACAATGGGAATTTTCAAAGCGGCCTCAAGCACCGCGTTTGTACTTGACAATTCCCCGGGTTTATTACGGTCGCCGGTGATGTTCGACGTGTCCGGCTCTGTCTCCCGTTTTCGGGACTTCCGACGGCAAACCGCGCGGAAATGCGTTCGTTTTACGCGTCAGTTCGGCCTAGCTGCGGTCCGTTGCGCATTTTACACACCTGCCGAATTTAGAGGAATTGCTGTGCTGCTAACAAAGAAATACACACCGATCGATCGTATCACCTCCTCCTTTTCGAAGCGGTTCAGAAATTCATCGTTTTAACCCTATTTTACAAATATACGGGGTAGTTATGATATGCTTGCTGAATTTTTCTCAGTATCCCCTAAAAGTTGGATGTAAAAGATTCTAGATTTATCTACAAAGAACTGAAGGTAACCATGATAATTGCAAAAAAGTGTTGACAACAAATTTGGTGCAATCTTGAAGCTCTCTCATTGAACCATGTTATTTCAGCTAAAAAAAATTCCGATCGAAGCAGCAGAATAATCTAAGCTGATCAGTGATCACTGATCAGTAGACTGTGGATCTTTATGCAAAATAAAAATTGTCTGCATCGATTGCAAGAAATACAAACTAAGTTGAATGTTATTTCTTCCCTTAATGATTTGAATAGAGGAAAAATCATATATTGGCATCTTCAATTTCTGAAATCTTTCAACAATTTTGTGAATTTCATCTTCTCAATTTTGCTATAAATGCATAAAGATCCGCAGTCTAGTGATCAGTGATCACGCTTCGTGGTCCATCCTGTATATCATTTTTTCATATTGATAACAGATATATTCAAGGTAGACAAAATTATTACCACACCTTGCATAATAGACCATGCTTAAGACCATCCTCAACTGTACTCGTACATTATTGACCTACATCACTTATTTGCGTTAAGACTACATGGTATAAACAGCCTGAAAAATCGAAGAAAGTTTAAAGTTGATTCTCACGGAATTATTTTGTATGAACATTCACGAGACTGGTCGTCTCATTTGCTATAAAATTTCCGAAAAATTTCGTCGACCGTGTCTCCGTTGGCGATAAAAATAGCCATGGGCTATCTGACAGTAACAGACCCGTTGTTTTTCTGTTTATAACCCAAGGAAGAGTATCGGGGCGCAGGTGAAGAGCGGGTTGGCGCCGCGCCGCCCCGCCGCGAACGGGTAGAATTTTCGTCGGGTCCGTTAAGTCGGTAAGCGGCTTACGATTTCCGTTCTACGGTTCGCCGGCAGAGAAGCTCTCAAACGCGAAACGAGGCAGGGAGGTGGGAAAACTAGGAAGTTACCGGGCCATAGACCAGCAAACGTTGGACCAGGAGAGGATTTCTGTTGGTTTCTGAGAGGAATTAGGAAAAAGATCGACGTAGTCCCGCGATTTTGGCTACCCCGACGCGTAATTCCACTCTCCGTCGGTTTTCAAACGGGAATTTCATTGTTTATGGCCGCCTAATTCCGCCGATGTCGTGCTGGATAATATTATAAGATGTTTCACGCGTTACGAAAGTTTCCGTGTGATTATTCTGGAGAAACATAAGACATATCTTTTATAAGATAATATTTTTATAAGAATAATTGAACATTAAAATATGAACTGATATCGCGCGCGTTGGGGCAATGTTATGTCGCATTTCACCAATATGTAGTATGAATTCATATTCTATTATGCAGAATGTAATAAAATTGTTTGGCCTTCGTTTACTCAGAACCAGCGGTCCATTATTTTCATATGCTGTGCACGTTGTCCCCGTCATTACATTATGGATATAATTGTATGAATAATATAACAGACCGTTTGATCTGCCAATTTAGTCTCGGGTTTACTAGTCAATAGGATGCGTAAGTAACAAGTGTATTTGAGACACGCTTGTGACTTTCTTCCTTCCCTTTTCGTTACGATTCACGAGACGTCGAGTCACGAGTGTCTATAAATTGTATAGAATTACCTATCGTGCATTTCTCTAAGGTACCATATTTCGTGTTCGTACGCAGAACTGTCTGATCCTTTCATTATACGTATAAACATTCACAAAATGATTGTCGTGTATAATTTCGTTCAAACAAGACCAACAAGAATTGGCGTTCTCATCGTATACAGGGTGTTCGCGATAATCTGTACTAGGGTTTTTTCGTAAACGGTAAACATTAGAAAAAACCCGAAGAGGAGGAAGTTGTACTATATTTTACTAGCAATATGATAGCGTATCTTAATCTTGTTTATTTTTAATATTTTTCTAGATACAGAGGTGACCCTCATTTTTTTAAATAGTATAACAACATACTAGTAAATACAGTATTACGAAATATTGAATTTATGTCTCTTCTTTCTGCCCATGTACGACCCTGAAGATCATAGTATACTACCTGGTTGAACTCGCCTTAATGCCCGCTTTCATTTGACGTAAAAAAATATGTAGCATTCGATTCAACAAAATGAGGGTCACCTTTGTTTCTAGAAAAATATTAACAATAAAAAAATTGAGATACGCTATCATATTGCTAGTAGAATAGTACAACTTCCTCATCTTCGTTTTTTTCGAATGTTTACCATTTACGAGAATAACGCTGGTGCAAATTATTGCGAACACTCCGTATAATATAAAAGGTACAAGACAATACAAATAAAATATGTACAAAATGCAGTTGGTCGATAAATCATCGACACAATCATTCACGAAAGTGTTTCACATGCGTCGAAGCATCATGTAACCCATTTACACGAGCACGGGCGTTCCGATTCTTGTCCGATGTAATTAATTCCATTCCGCGGCTGCATTCTATTAAACGCAACACGCCTGGAATTATTATTCTAATTAATATACGACCCTCAATGCGCACGTTATATTACCGTACGACTGTTGCTCTATTAAGCGGAAGCGCCTTCAGCACCTTGACCGGGTTGAATTAAAATTTTAAATGGTGCCGCGGGTCCCTGCAAGATGGAGGCCTTTCCGTCGATACCGGCGGGAAACCGTGCTGGTCCGTAAATTTTTCGGTGATGGCCAATTCCGAAGCAAATCGACCATTCTCCAACCGATAAAAGGATCCCCTTTTTTATTAGATTGAAATATTGCGACCCGTGTGACGTATGAAATCGTCCTTAGGCTGCATCGAATTTTTCTGGGAAATATGGCCACGATTATCCTGTCCAATTTTTAAACAGATTTTTTAAAATAATGTTGCAACTTGAATGGCCCTTTAAAATTCTATTTCCTTCCATTTTGAATTTCATTTGTACGTACGAAATTTTCGTGCGATACTCTCGCTAATCCAATTAAAAAACATGAGGACGAATAACCTGTTAAAAGCCTAAAAAAATACATTTGTTAAATTAATATTGTAACTTGAATAAGCTGCTCTACAATTTTTCGAGTTGGCTTTCAGTTTTATCTTTAACTGTAGCAAGCGATTTTTCTATTTTATTTTTAACATGAGTGGTCGATTTCTCTGACGGGATAACAAATTGCTATTCCCATTTTTTTTTCAGCGTGGGAGCTGCAGTTCGGAGGTCCACCTGGAAGTCAGATTTGAATGGTCCAAGTATCCTGACGTGAGTATCATCAATCTTATCGTATCCTCACACTACATACAACATTTCCATAAACAACTTCAAAGATCTAAATTGACATCTACAAAAATTACCACTCCATCGCGAAAATAAAACAATTCGAAAGAAATATTCTCCACCAATTTCAGCAATTTCATCTAGTTAAAGATAGAAAGCGAGCTTCGTTAATTATCGCTCTTGCTTTCGCTGTATCTATTTCCCCGAAATGAGATTTCTATCGTTAAAACTAAATAATAATTATTAATTAAATGGTTCCAGCCAGTATAGAGAGCTCTACTTAACAAAGTTCAGTTTTAATGATTTTATTTCAAAGTGTCGTACTAGAGCAACTAAAATTGACGCAGCGTATTTATCGCCGGGAAATTGGAGAGTTGTAAATTATTGCGGTCTCGATTTTCGAGATATGGTACGATCGTGTCATCGGTTAACGGATCTATGCAATGGCCGGCCGGAAATTAGTTGCGTGTTTAAGGTTAATTCGTTACCGATACCGGACGACGCTCATGACGTCGGTGAACGCTTTTAAGTTATTACCAGTCAACGATTCATCAATTATACCCCGTTCGCCATTAAATTACTATGAATTCATAGGTAGACTGTGAGTTGGATATTTTAACCGCTCGGATGACGATGACTTTCTCACCAGCGATCTTATTATATTAAAAGCCTCGCGCGTCATTAATATACTTCATCCTTAATTATTATGGTGTGAAATTGATACACGATCTTTTCGATCAATTGTTTTACTTCCGTACAAGTTGGAGACAAGAAGTTCCACAATTTTGTTAACACGTTTCCTGTGTATAGTAGATACTTAATATGTTCTTTTTTACACAGAACATTGCTGATAACAAACTAGTTCCAGTGATAGTGGTTGAGTGAGAAATCCTAAGTCAAGGGGTTGATAAAGCAAGAATCGGTTAAACTTTCACTCAGGGGACCAAAAATTTTCAACTTCTCTGAATGTAATATTATACAATTCGACGAAAAAATGATGAAACTTTAAATTCTAGTGCGAGGAATCCAAGAGCTAACCCAGACCTAGGGGAACTTTAGAAGAAGTTCCAAATTTTCCCAGAAATAGATCAACTTTACTCGCGTATAACTTTTAAACTAGAATACAAAATTTTAATATTACATTAATATTACAAGAATCAAGTTGGCCAGTGAGGATAAGCATGGTCCAGCGGCCTCCACGACACTTCTGATTGACATCGTGTACAAAACAATGCTTTCAAGTAGAAAGATAATCTCCCAATATATAAATCCTTTAAGATAATCTTTTAAGTCGCTAACCCCTCATTTGCTGGGGTAGACTCGTTTCCAAGATTGCAAGCAAAAGCGCTAGATAAAAGATCAATATTCGGCAGCATGTAGCTGTCGCAACTTTATGAAAGCAACTATATTAGCGACTTGAAATTTTGGGGGATTATCACTCAACTTAAAAGCAGTGTTTTGCACACGATATCAATAAAGGCTGCTCTTTACTTTACCGGACTCAAAATTTGTGCCATTCTCCTACAAATTATGATGTATTTGGTATGTAATCCAGTAGATTTGTACCCGGCGCGGATGCAGATCGAAGTTTCGAACCTCTCGGATCAATAGTTGAGGAGCTATGGTCGTTTAAAGTTCAGCATTTTTCACAGGTAAGGGCGCCGCCATATTGGTTTGTAGTGACGTTCGCACGCCGCTTACTGAGTTGGTTAGGATTAGTTCGAGGGAGGGGGCAAGGTAAAAGCGGCTCGCGGTCCTCACTACAAACCAATATGACGGCGCCCTTACCTGTGAAAAATGCTCAACTTTAAGCGACCATAGCTCCCCAACTATTGATCCTACAGGATCAAAACTTCGATCTGCATCCGCGCCGGGTACAAATCTACTGAATTACATATCAAATACATCATAATTCGTAGGAGGAAGGTACTAATTTCGAGTCCGGTAAAGTAAAGTTTACCCTCAATAAAAATTGTCGTGGGGGTCGGTGGACCATACTTATACTGCTAGACTACTTGAAAATCGATCGATCCCCAGGAAATGATGTGGTCCGGTCGGTTTTCCAAATTGCAGGCTGATATTCGGACGTTTCTGAGTATTCTTATTCCGTGCATGGTGGCGTGCGGCATGAATGCGTAAAATCCTTCAGCGGGGTCATAAATTCTCGTCGACGGAATCACTTATCCCCGGGGCCGAAACGGTAAATTACACGGTTCCACTCGCCATGACTGACAATCGTGGCTGACTTTAGAAACGTCCGGCACAACGATGCGCGCGGTTGCACCGTTGCAACGTGGTGCATGTGGCTCGTGCATACACGGTCGATCTGCGTCCGTGTGAAAGGGGGGTCCCACGGTCGTGTATCGTACGGTGTATGGATGTCCAATGGTCAAATACACGCTAGGTCGAGCACGAACGCATCAGAAACTGTCGTGTCATTACTCTGTTGCGACTCGACGTTGAACGGAGAGCACAGGCGGAGGATCGTGGACGGCATCCGTTCGTCGTTATCGAAGGGCGTGGTGGTGTATCGCCATCGATTTTAATGCCATCCGGTCAATGGCAGACCGATACACGTGTTTTCGATAACGAACTTCCGGCGTGCCTGCCGCCCGTTATTAGAGTACCGCCACCCGCGCTGCCACTGCCGACGCTAATAAAATTTCCTTGATTCATCCTGCTCGATATTTATTCACGGCCGCATCGTTGTAATGGCGCATCGATCCGACAATCAACCCTCTGCGCTACCAGTTACAATGACGAGTCGAAATTGCACCCGGGGTTCGCTAAATTGATAATATTTCTCACAGTACGAACTTGTATGTGTTTTTGAAACATGTCTATTGTTCTACGAATTGTCCTGGAAGGGAATGGCGCCCGTAGGAACCTCTTCGAACAGTGTTCTTATGAAATACAGATGTTCGAATCTGTGTATAATACAGATGTATAATACAGATTTTGAAATAAGAAATTTTTAGGGCCATTCTTTTTGTAATATGTACCCAAAGAAATACATTCGCCAAATAATTACTATTTATTCATAATTAACGAATACATTTGCAATTTCCGGAATCAGTTCTTGTTAATATCAGCAGTGTGTCAATACTCATGTTCGAAACATGTTTATTGTATCCTCCCTACAAGGAACGATTTACATATGAATATTCCAACATCAATGTCCGCTGTAATCACTTTTCGCAAAACATCTCACAAAAAGCTTTCCTACTCATGTCGCTGACAAGTTACGAGCTCGGAATAATTAGAACGACGCTCACGGCCATTACTATAACGGTATAACCCGTATCCTTTCAGAAAGCAGTGACCATCACATATTATGAGCTTGTATTTCAGCGTTCGGGAGGGTGCAGGTGTATTTTACGTGACATTTTGCGCTCCTTTCACGCAGCATGGAGCGTTGTACGCGCTGACATGATGGTCCCGAAATCACGAGAGAGCACTGTGAACCTGCAACATATTAATTTCCAATTTGTCTTCGAATTTTTGCATAATTATTCCGGTGACATCGGGTGCACCGGGTCACACGGGACCGATAACGACGGGTCGTCGTATTCAGCAGGTAGCGAGGTCGGAAGCCCGGGTAAAGGGCAACGGCACAAGGGTTCACCTCGCTCGACATTGTTAGGACAACCTTTGATCTACGCGAGCCATCCACCTGTCGCTGCGTGCGTAATTAGCGGGGAAACAGTCGCCTCGCGATACCACCAAGAAAAATTCAACGCGTGAACCGGATCCCTTTGTCGCGTTGCAGAAATTACTGGTCGATGGCCGTCACGCTGCTCGATCGATCGAGGAACTGTCGTCGATATGGACGAGCTCGCCGCTGATAGTCGTTTTCGTCGAACGAAGTTGATAAGTGAAATTCCGTTGCAGTTTATATGCAAAAATTTCAGGATAATATTCTGAATTCGGAGGGTTCGGATCGTGTTTGGTCTCACTTTAATCAGAAAAATGTTAGAAATATGTTGGGAAAAGTTTCATAAAGAAATAATAAAAAATAAAAAATTGTCGCCATTGCCTTGACGTATTTAAATTTTTGTATTTAGTGCATAGAAAAGATCGTATCCGTAAAAATATCTGTTGAACATCGCTGTAAGAATCCTACCAAGCAATAATTCAGCTAAAAATGACATAATCACATCCCTCAGCAGATGTACATTAATTTTAAGTATTATGCGGCAGATCATCGGGTGAAACGGAATTTTTCTGACAAGATATTCAGGGCACGGAAGAAGAATGTATTTCATGATTCGGTCGGCAAAAAGTTCGAGGACAGAAATAACTTAAGTGCGCTAACGAAAAAAGATCCGCCGAGAACTCCGCAAAGAATATGCGGAATGTTGCAATGGAAAAGGTTAAAAGCGCCTTTAAATATTTTTACGGTTCCGTTGTACCTATTCCACGATGTCGTAAAGACGAAGTTTCAATTTAAAAATTGACAGTTAGCTCGGGACGCTTTAATCCGCTGCTTTAGACGCTTTATAGCGTACCGTCGATCGTTCCGCAACTTAAAAACCGGGAGCGTGACGTCTCCACTTTGTATTTACGAGCTTCCTTATTACGTTCGTAAATGGTAGAAACATAGTCTACTAGACAATGATGTAGAACGTCAACTTTGGATGCAAATTTTCGGATTTTCAAACTTCCATGCCTCTTTACTTCAGCTTTTGAAATTCCGAACTTCTAAATTTTCAAGCTTGCAGACTCTCGACGCTTAAAATTTTTAATTTCCAGCTTCGAAACACCAACAATTCTAATTCAGCAAGTTTTCAAGCTCTGAGCATTCTGAATTTCCAAATTTCCAAATCTCTGTCTTCAAGCTTTCATTTCTCTGGCTCTTTGACTCTAAATCTTCTTCACTGCAACATTCATCTCTCCACGTTTTCCTCTATATCCCGACTTTCAATTCTCCAAAGCTCATCAAGTTTTCAAGCAGCGATATTTCCTAAGTTGCTCTACCACCTTCACCTTAAGAACTCCCATCAACCCCTTCACTTGTCGGAAACTGCTGGACAGTTCATCCTGTTCAACAGTACCATCTCCCCGAGTCTACAAAATTCCCCAATCTTCCCCATAGCCACCCTGCTTTAAGATCTCCGAAAGGGTGCAAACGACACACTCGACTGTGATTTCACCTATAGTGCGTTCATACAATCACTACATTAAAGCCAGGCTAGCGGTGCGATGCAGAAAAGATACAGAGGTGAAAAAGGGAGAGGAAGAAGAGAGGCGTAGCACAGTGCTCCTTTTCAATGATTTAGCTGGTCAAAATTATTTATAATATTTAATGATCCTCGAACGTTTTCAAACCACTGATAATATCATTTTTTATTTGTTTAAGTACTTTCAAAACATTTTCTAATAGTTTTTCAATATTTGTGATACATTGTTAAATAAAAAGCAATTTACTGTTGAATTAAGCAATAGAAATTAATGATAAGGTAGTTGCAACTGTGTTTTAAGCTTAGAAAATAGAATCAGAATTCCGCCAGAGCGGCGAGCGACCGCTCCTGATTACAATGTAGTCGGCAAGCGACCGTTTGGTGACGCCGCTGTTACAGTCTGCTTTCTAGCTTTAGCTTCGAGCAGCGGAGAAGGACACTTCTTAAATAAATCTTGATTCACGTTACGAGTCGATTGATAAATCCTGACTTTCCCGATACCCAACCTCCTACAAGTTTTCAGAAGTGAAGGTTGAAGTTGAAGGCTTTATCGTCTCCATCTTCGCAATCTCCATCAACCCTTTCGCTCGTCGGAAACTGCTGGACAGTTCATCCTGCTCAACAGTATCCAGCCCGTGTTCTCGAGTCCCCAAAATTCTCCATAACCACCCTACTCTAACAATAAGTAGGATCTGTCAAAGGGAGCGAGCGCTACACTCGACAATCCTTCAACAAGGGATTCCCTGATTTCCCCTGTAGTGCGTCCGCGCAATCACTATAACACTAGACTGGCGGCGCGAATCAGGAAAGATAGAAAGGTGAGAAAAGAAGAGAGCGAAGAGAGGGGTAGCAGGAAGCGCGCAATCGAGGATCCAGTGGATCCTCCCTCGAATTCTTCGATCGGTCGTATTTGCTATGGTGAGGGGGCGTAGGACGACCGTGGAGAGGTATTTGCCCTGATGAAAGACCCTTTCAGCCTGAGACAAAAGCGCCGCCGGGCTTCCCGGCCGTGCGATCGATCCGCGCCTATGAAGGGACAGATGGAACCTGTGAGAGCGGACTAATTCGAGAAGCCGTTCTCGAATCGGCGCGCGTCGCGACGCGCTGAGAACACCGACGCGATGCCGTTGCGATCTAGCGCGATGCAACCCGGTGAAACTCGGTGCAGCGAGATCCCAGCCGAGGCTGGCAAAGGATCACATTCGAGCCGAGTCGACCGGAAGATGAGCGGAGGATCCAAGGGGTCCGTTTCTGTTGCTTCTGACTCCATCGCTCGCGTTCGGCTTCTGCGTCCCATTCGCGGTGTTCTATTAGGCGCGTCGTGAATCACCTCTTTTTAACTTCGATGCAGCCTCTTCTGTGAATATACTGCTCCATCGCGGATGGATTATCGCGCGAACAATAGCCCGATTTTTGTGGAGTGGGCGATGGACCAACATCTCTAAAGATTCCGTGTTCTTTATTCCAATAGTTATACAGTAGATGTTCTCATTGTTAGGGCACTTGAAATAAATGTATATGTGTGTGATATCACAGCGCATCAATAACTATCGAGCGCAGCGTGGAACAGCATAACAACTGATTTGAAAAAGCAGTTGAAAAGGAGGCGAAAAGATTCTAAGAAGCAACTTTTACTTGCATTGTGATGAAATATTATATCGATGAAGCGAGCTATAAACACGATGCAATCCGATATCGCAAATTTTTCTATAGACGAATTTAGAGGTTTTATTGAAGGCTCTCGTTCAATATCATTGAATTCTTCGAAGGGTTTTTTACAAGTCGTCGAACGCCCGCTGTATGTAGTATTCGGTAAAACGCTGGTGGAAAAGTGTAAACCATATTGTTCATTACAAAGTAATATTATTGTTGTTTAAATGTTAATTTGAATATTTCTTTAGACGTTTCTTAATTGAATTCAATCGAATTCGAGTGAAAAACATTCTCCTTTGACTTCCTCTGAATGTTCTTAATTTTGTACGATTTCTGGATGGGAGTGCACCGTTGTTTTCGACGCAGACACGTCGAATTCGAGGCCTATTTATAATTCAGCGCAGGATACGCTATAGATTTTTCTAGTTAAAATCATTCGGCATGCTCCACTGTGCGCTCTTTCATAGTCGTTAAAATACGAGAGTGTCGGGTCGTCGTTCTAATAGAAACTGTGTTCGATTAAATATTGCTCGGTCGGAACAGCGCGAAATAATGTGCCGGCCGTCGCGCAGTGTCCACCGCGACAATTTATTAGTGTTTCCCTCGTTATGCATTCAGAACGTTCACGGGGTTGGAGACGCGACGGTGCTTAGAGGAATCTTTTTTTTCCGTGGCGTGCCATTAAAATTCCCAGCGCGATGAAAATATTTCTTAAGCGCGGTTCGGCTCACTACCTCTTCTATTAAACTGAATTCTTTAAACGCGTCCCCTGGGGCCGCTCGAAACACGACGAAATTTCCCATTTGCGTTTCTTTATTTCCTGCTAGCACGCGATCTTGGTTAACCGCTGGCGAGACAAAGTTACCGGGAGAGATCCGAATTTCGCTCTGGAGAGCTGTTTTTAAGTGGACATGTGCCGTAATGTTATTTGTTAATAGCTTAGTTTATTGTAGTTTATTTGTCTATTGCCGTTGCTTCTGGTCTCGAAACAGATACTTGTTGAACAATATTTTTGAGGAAAAACATTCTTGAGAGACGTAGCTTAATGTTCTATATGAACGACAATCAACGTGATTTCATGTAAATATTTCTTCTAACTTGTTAGTACGATTCACAACACTCCAGTCACAAGTAAAGATGCATTTAACTTTGCCTAGTACTTGCACTTCCATGGAGATGCAGCTTAATGGTTCATGTTTTCATTGTTGGAATAAATTCGCACAAGTCCACTCGAAAATAGCACTGGCTCACGAGCCACTTCCGGCAACCGTTTCCAATAAATATTCTCACCGAAACGTTCGAAACATTGAAAACGAATATTCAACAGAACTTTTACCGCTTTTTTGAAAATGGAACACGGTTAGCGATAAGAGAAATGAATTTTTCTCCGGAAATCATTTAACAGGATTTTTTTAATGAATTTCTGACGCCATCCGTATGTTACTTTACCACATTTTACAAAACGATCTAACAAGAACATATATGTATATGTATACGTATATGTAACTTAATAACGAACGAGAAACAGCCAGTCAATTTTATTTATTAATATAGGTCGACCGGAGCTGCGGATGCTTGCGGTACATTCAAAATTACCATCGAGTTGTTATTGAAAACGTGAGATAAGCAGAATTTATTTGATTGCAACGTTGCCTCCATTTAATTAACTGTAAAACGCACGGCCTCATTAAACGTTGACAATAGCTCGATCGAGATTCTGCAGCCGGGCTCTACTTCGCAAAACTGCGCTTTCATGGTTCGGGCATTGTTTTCGAAGCCAATTCAGACTCGGGACATCTATTAAAGATCGTCGGCCGGACCCTAACTTAATTAATTGTAAAGCACCGAAGTATTTTTAACGTTGGTAATAGCAATCGGGATTTCTTAACGTCTCGAGAACGTTGAAAACTGTATTTTAACATTAAAGAACAGTCACTACGAAAAAAATACATTTCCTTCCGAAACCATTCTTTTATCAACGGACCATGAATCCATGCTTTTATTTACAATTTACTGACAAAAATACAGATCTGACGTATTCCATTTTTTTTTCAGCTGTTGATAATGTAAAAGGATCTCTAAATAAGAGACTATTTTTAAAGAATATATAACCTTCGCCATTCATCTGATTTAGGGTGGGTGAATTAGAGTTATTACTCCAATTGGAACGCACCATTTCCACCAGTATTACGCTTCGCGAAAACGGACTTGTTAGCGGGTTGATGGCGGACAGAAAGACAAGCGAATTAATGTGAAATAATCTTATGTAAGGAATTATGATGTTTTTGGAGATATGAAATATTTAACTTAAATTTTTAGTGTACACTTCACATTTAGCGTGCAGTTATTGTTATTTCTATTTTAAAACGTCGATGTGCCACGTCTTCCAGTTAATTTTAGGGTGCGGCGTGCTCAAAATTTCATAGTTGAAAATTAAGGTCCACCCTAGGCTACATTCACAAAAAATGACTACAAATTCTACAACAAATGTATAATACAAGGAGGTGCTCGTTTAAAAGACGGGTTCATGAATTTTTTCAGGAAAAATTCTGAAAAATTTTGATTGGAGTGGTGAGCTGACGTGACTCTTTAAAGTCGATCGGGATCAGGAGACAGCTGTTCGAGGTGTTCTTTTGAACGGTAAGCGGTTTTTGATCGCGCGCAGATCCGTGAAATTCGCGTTCTCGGGCAATTCCGCGCGACAATTACGGTGAAATCCGCGATTGCGACCCGGTAATGCTGTGACACAGTTCGGAACGGCAACGAGAAGACAATGGGGCGGTACTCTCATTTACGAAAAGCACCCTGAGAGGGAGCGGACGAGGCCGACGAGAGCCGGGCCACGTTCAGGCAAACCTTGAGCGGCCTTTTTTCGGCATAGTTTCTTCAAAGTGGCCTTCGTCGCTTTTCAAGCGGATGCTCGTGTTTGAAAGACTCTTGGCGCGGTTTGTCGAGCGCCTTGCTTGATATTCCGAATACCGATGCTCGCAGCCTTCTCGTTTTCTTTGATTTTCTACTCTCCGACCGCCATTGTTCAAATAACTGGAAGTTGACAACATTTTTTAAAAGTATTTCGCAACCTCACTGTCCCGCACCATTATCCAAATGAATGGAAGCATTAATGGATCTCAAAATATTCTTTGTTAGACGTCTTTTAACACTAAATCAGAATTTCTGTTCGCAAAATCAAATATAAACTAGATTGTGTTCAATCAGTGGATGGAATTATCAACATTTATAAAAAAAACATATTACATGTAACACAAACAATGTTCAATCAACGACTGACAAATTTTCGAAACAAAACGCTCTCTCATGCACACTCATTTCTTTATTTCGTTCAACCAAATTCACTGTATACATTTTGCCTCTCACCCACTATGTTTCTCTGTTATTCTCACCACACATATCCACACAGATTTAGTGCATTTTATACGCGTTGCATGAATGAGCTATTATTTTAAATTTTAGGCAATGAATTTCATTGAAACGGAAAAGTCAGCGAAAACTTTGAACAGAATTAGATACATACATATTAAATGAACGGTCGAGAAGAATGAGCAGGGTGATTTACGGCGACGAAAACTCGAGAATAAAACGCGACAACCAGTTTTAAGTTTCGGCCATAAATCCTAAGGATCTGGAGGACTTGAATTTTCGTCCACGTAATTCGGTTCGTCGAAAATAAGGCACCACTACGTATATATAATATACAATTCCTAGACAGGTGTGCGACGGTGTGCCGTTCGTAATCGTACAAACGTACAATGGCAGTTTCTCGACTTAACAAACCGAAACATTTTATTTCGGACGCTCTGGACGGAACCGTGAAATTTTAACTCGTCATATCCGGTGCTTCGTAATAGCGAGACGTGCGCGGCCGCGAATTGTGCCGTCGCGTCGTAAAAATGTTCGGTTCGCTGGCCGTCGACTTTCATAACGTCAACTCTGAATTGCTAATTAGTCGCATTCCGCAGTAATACACCGTATTATTTCTTAATTCCTTTGCACTCGGAATAAATGTTGTCTGCGTTCTCACTTTTCGATGAGTGTCAAAAAAATTGTTCGTCACGAAATCTGAATCTGACGGCTTATTAATTTCAGGAGATTAGAATAATTTTTGGATGGGCTCTCAGTTAATAAAATATATGAAATTCTTTTGGTATCCAGGATCGAGTGATTAAAAATTAATTAGACAAATTTGATAGACTTCCTGATGAAATATGAATAATAGGCGCCTTGTTAATTCGAGGAAACTGGAATAATTTTTACTCGTTGAAAATTTGTTAAATCCGTCCATTTTGTCTTGAAAAAATAACGTATACACTTGACACAATCATATAGATATGTGTTGAAAATCCTAATACAAAAAGTTCAATAATTGTTCTGAAAAAAATTCTTAAAAATTGGAGAAACATTGGAAACCAGAATAGCCCCTTAATCGTTGGTTTCGTTTGGCCACGAATCTCGACGCAGCGACCCTTGTCGCGTTTCAACCCTCCTAACCACGAGTCCCATAAATAGACCAGGGGTTTATCGTTTGCCGGGGCACGAAATCCCCTAAGGGCAATCATAAGGTGTTTATATTGCGTGACGCAACGCAACGCAACGCAACGCGGACCAACCACCCCCCGGCTACGGGGAGCTAATCGTCGTCGGCGCCATTGGGAGCTGGCCGATCGAGCTTGCACAGGACACCGGGTATTTAGATGGTTATCCACGATTAAACCCCGCGCACACCCCTTCCGAACGGCTATTTATCCTCTGTAAATAGCAATTCTATGGATTAGGGTCCTTCGCGGGCCGCGGTATCAGAATATCTGAAAGCCGCCGACAATGGATACCTGTAATCGCGTGTTGTCGATTAACCATCCTGCGGGTACCCCGGCGCTCTCACCCTTTACTCAAGTTTCTGTTTGGACCATTAAACTGTCTTGTCCACGGTCGTTCGGCCCCCAGATCCTGCAGGGACATTGTAATCTGATTTCGGAAGACCACCAACACTGTTTCTATACGAAAAGTATAGCGATTCCGGGAGACCGGGACTATAAGTTCCGATTTTGAAGAAACATATGAAATGACGTAGAAATTTCTTGTTAAATTTATTATATTTTAAAATTCTAATCTTACAATTACAATATTGTAAATAGGTTTTTTATATTTTTTCATTCATTTATCGTTGGGCGAAGCGGAACTTCTTGCCTTGTTCTGAGGCATGTTGTTACTGAAGAATGAAATTTGCTAATAATTATACAACTTTAGGGAAATATTGTATTTGTTAATGAAATACAACACCAGTATGTAAACATCAAAACAATATATTAACTCGGTTTTTTAAAAATAAAATTCTAACAATACATATGTAACAATATAATTATAATAATACGTTTTTAAAATTAAAACAACAAGAATTATATACATATGCATACTATTGCATACATTTGCGGTCGGGTAAATTGTTACGGAATTAAACCTATTACAACATGTTCTTAAATGTCATTTGATCGGTATGGGTAAAAGAATCAGTGACATCGATATTAAATAATAGACTAGAGTAATAGAGACTTAGTAATAGACTAGAAATACGTACTACTTTCTTTACTTCGTACAACCAAATTCGCTTCATACATTTTGCCTCTCACTCATGTTTCTTTCTTATTCTCTTGCTATTGACATTGATATCCTCGGCTAAATTGAATTATAGATTAAAAAGTATTAAGTATACATTGCTCCTCTACCATGTAAAATATTTTACTATCGTTACCACGCCTGAAATTGACAATTCTATCTAGTGAAAAAGTTTTAATCGATTCCCATCAGTTCCGAATACATTATAAAGCTAATTGTACGAGTCACCGATATCCAGTTGATTTTATATTCGCGTCGCAAAAATAATTTTTCGGCTACCAGTAGAATTTACGTACCGAGCAACTTAAGCCAGACAAAAGGGACTATTATTTTATTTTTAGCTGGGGCTCAATAGTTGAAATGAATTCTCCTCGGTGGGAGTGTTCGTGTTCATGTTCGCAAGGCGCACGGTTCCGTTCGTCGACAAATATAATAAACTGGCACATCGCGCGAGGTTCATTTCGCGCTTCTCGATTGTCGATCTTTTATTTAATCTGTTCGCGCGACGGTTCCTCTCGGCTGCCGCTGCAGGGAATTCACAGAGGAGATTTATATCTCGCAAGTAACTGTAACGCCGGTAACATCCCTTTTCCGGAAGATTGTATCTTTCAAAGGAACAATTTAAAACACTAGCTCGCCATTTGCATGGTAAGCACTTTTTTGCCGGAAGTTTCAATGTACCCGGGCTAGAGAATGTAATTTCCCTGGGCCCATGAGTCCTGATCATAAATACGAAACTAAGCTTCATAAATATAAATTATCCCAAAGGAAATGTGAGGCGGCCGGGAATCTTTAATCTCGCCGTCGAAAATTCGATTCCGATCGATTATCTCGACACGGAATTGCGCGGCGAGCATGAACTCGCTTCTTCCATTGCCTCGGGCTATTTTTTGCCAACTTGATTCACTGCGGAAAGCGTCAAATTGTCAATCTAACACGAACCAGCACCGTTCGGTTTTATTTCTTGCTGGAAAAGACACGAATAAACCATACAGGTATGAAAATTTGATTTTGCTGCGCTTATTTATACTCTACTTTTTGAATAATTAAAAGAAGTTGGGTTGGTGCTATAGAAATTACTGCCATTCGTGCTGAACTTTCATTCAGGGGACCAAAAATTTTCAACTTTTCTGAATGTAATATTATACAATTCGACGAGGAAATGATAAAACTTTACATTTTAGTGCGAGGAATGCAAGTTTCAATGTACGGAGTTCACTCGTTTAAAAGTTATACACGAGTAAAGTTGCTCAATTTCAAACACGTTTGACAGGTTAGAACGCTGCCATATTGGTTTCCAGACATAGAATCGGTTATGATGTAGTGAGCGAATCCGCTAGATCTGGGTTAGGTCTTGGATTCCTTGCACCAGAATTTAAAGTTTTATCATCTTTTCGTCGAATTATATAATATTACATCCAGAAAACTTGGAAAGTTTTGGTCCCCTGAGTGAAAATTTAATCGCCATTCAGCTTAATAGGAAGACAACGTCGACGTTACCAGCATCGTGACATTTTGTGTAATTGGAGGAAAGAAAAAGGGATGGCTTTAGTCATGTATGAGACAATTATTTTTAATGCTACGTAAGCACTTGTTTCTCCGTGGAACGCGCGTGTCTCCCAACTCGAAATTCTACCCAAGTATCTCGGAAACCCGTATACTTTTATTCTCATACTTTCCTTTCTTCTCTGTTTCAAATTCCTGTGGGCAGCTTCTATCGTGAGTCGACTAGATTTTGTGATTAAAATTTTAAATATTGATAGTAAGAGAACAGAATAGATCCCTATAGAAATCTGTCCTTTAATAACAGTTTACAAATATCCCTGAATATTGATCTTTGACACTAGTTAACTTCCCGATTTTATAGGGAATATGTAGCACTGAGCAGAGTTTCAAAATTGAGCGCGGTTTATATATTTTGGGACAATTTAAATTAACAGTATCGAAGAAAACCAAGATCAATACCAAGATCATATCGTTTGCGAAAATCTAATTAAGACAATTTATTTTGCAACATTAGTATGCTATAACAAGGAACCAAGCGAGCAACGAGCCTACGATGTTGGTTTAATGCGACGCCATATAGCAAACATTTTGATAAGTAGAAAACTATTGAATTTCCCTGAAAACGTATAATCTACTTAAAATGTACACTTAATAATGATAATAATATACTACAACTAACTAATCGGGAAGTTCTTTGTGTGACTCTTGGAGAGTCACACACCAAATAACATCCGTACCACTAACCCTCTCGCGAGCTCGCAAAGCGAGCGAGCTACGACAACCCTACTAGTTAATTTGTTGTAGATTACTATTATATTAAACTAATTAGCGATGTTGGTCATACACGCAGCTCTAATAGAAATTTTAGCAGTGAATTTGCGTATCCGTAATAATTTGGCAGAGATCACATACATTATGCATGATACCGGGTGCTTCACGCAACTTGCACACCTATGTAATTTCCAAAGTATGCGTTGCACGAAAAAGTTTTTTATACAAAAGTTGCATGGTCTGAAGGGGTACATTATGTAGTGTATTTATTTTATTACAGGTGGTAGTGTTTCGGAGATTTGAAGGTCGACTTTGTTTTTTTTACATGGAATACTATATTTTTTATACCAAAATATGGAAGAATGTCGAATTCTGAGTAAAAAATTATTGACCTTCATTAGCCCTAAACCTAATAATTAACGAGCAATTTCACTTTATTTCCTGAAAATTTTACTCGTTAACTATTCGGTTTAGGGCTAATGAAGGTCAATACAACAAATATAGTATTCCATTTAAAAAAACAAAGTCGACCTCCAAATCTCCGAAACGCTTTCACCTGTAAAAAAATAAATACACTACATAATGTACCTCTTAAGACCATGCAACTTCAATATACAAAACTTTTTCTTGCAACGCATACTTTGGAAGTTATATAGGTGTGCAAGTTGCGTGAACCATCCTGTATATGTGTAGTGCTATGTATATGTAACTTGAAATAACAATTCAAGAGTAACTATTTTATTATAAAATGTATTAATGCAGAAAACAGAATTCTGTCGAACCCTATTTCTTTAGAAAACATTATTATAACAGTAATACTTATTATCTTTAGTTTGAAGCCGTTTTAAATTAAGAACATTATAAAGTTTTGCAACATTTCACAATTGCATTTACATACAATGTAAACTCCTTTGTCTTTCTCAATTCTTCTTCCTTTTCATTTCTTAAGATCTCCATTCTTTCTATGTTTTTCTTAACTTTTCAGTTCTATAAGTACATCTTTTCGTGCACTTCACTTTACCTTGTTTTTTATTGGTGTTACTGTTTGGGAAAAAATACCGTGCTAATAGGTACATTTACCCTATTCACAACAAAATCAAGTCAAGCTGCCACTCTACTGTTAAAAATCTACGATTAATAACTCACTGTTTTTTTGAAACAATTCTTCTATCCGAAGAAGATATGAGGATCAAATAATACGCGTCGATTACGCCTTGAAAGATCCCCAGCGGCTCCAGCACTAAAATTTGACGATAAGCGAGATATTCTCCGACGCGCGGTGGATTTTTCACGATTCCAGCCTCGAAGTCCGACGGATAGTCGGGCGATTTAAATTCTGCACGAGTGCCGGACCGGTTCGCAAGAAGTAGATGATCAGATCGGTCAGATATGCCCGATCCAGAGACCGTGGAAGCCTCGCCGGGCGATTTTCCGAGCGGGCCGGACAGGTCAATCGGAATTTTAAATCGACACGCAGCCTCGGATGTTTGCCCGAAAAGCTTTCAGCCCGTAAATTATTCATCGTACGCTGCCTGCTACCGGCTCGGTGACGCATCGAAAAGAAGAGCCTGTTATCCCCCGTGTTGCTTCTAATGATCGACATCCTGCTTGATCAAAGATCATTCCGATACCGAGCGAGAAAAAGATACAAAAGGGACACCGCGCCACGCCGCTTTCTGCACCGTTGTTCCGCAAGCTTGTCGAGCACCGTTCGCTCCTCGAACTTATAATAGCCACCCCATAAGCGATTTTATCGGACTCCGCTGCAGAGTATAGAACCATTGTGGACCATTGTGTTGCTGTTGTGTTCGGTAAATGCGTTATTTAATCTGCGATTTTACCGATGCAGCTTTCATCTGTGGAGTCTCCTTTCAGGGTAAATTGTTTGTGTTGCGATTTTCGATTACCTTACACTTAGTATATCTCCAAGTAATAACTACGATAGATGAAAGTAGACATTGGTTGAACAGATACATTTTTTTTGGAGACGTAACAGAATAGACGTAAAAAGGCCAATGATAGAACAAATACATTATTTGGATCGGTTTACGAAATGGTAGAGAGAAAAATTAGTTCTGGAGAATTTGCGATCCAGTGTAATTGGCTTTATTGATTGAAAAAGTTGGCGAAGAGGTTTAGTGCAAGAATTTATTTATTTCTATTTGGGTCACCGTGGAATCGACGTTCTCGACGTATCACTGTATTCGATCGACCAATCGCATCCTCCGCTCGTAAGATACAACCAGCAGCGTCTGGGAAACGTCAGCTTTGACAAGATTGCCGTCGGTAAACCGCGTAATTGTCCCCTTCGAGGGGGCATCGTCGGGGTTCGTTACGATTTAATGAGTTCACTTTTTCTTCCCCGGAACATTGAGCACGGGGTGAAGTTCGAACGCATTTCTCTGGTCGATTGAACGGACATGCTCTTTATCTGCTGGCCGATCGATTCGTCTTCGCCTCTAATGAGCCGGAACCATTCGGCCATCGATGTTCGATAAATTATCGATGATATTTTCGTGAATCTCGATCAGCTAGACTGCGAGCTCTTGAGTGGATAGATTGCCTCGGTCGACAAATTGATTTTCGAGCGTTACGCAAATAATATTTATACTGAAAGCTACCGAGCTTCTGCCGATGAAAGTTTCAACAGCTTTACTTACAATTAGATTCATTATATTCATTTCGTTTGGAGTATAATCATTTTTCTCTACTGGCTGTTGAAGCCTACAATGTCATGTTCGTTTTGCAGTAAATGAATATTCTGGAGTAGAATAATTGTGTACTTACTAGTTGCGTATACAGGGTGGGGCGTTATAAACAGGTCAGCTGAATAATTCTTTTGCTTTTGAAGATAGAAGAAAATGCATTAGTCCAAACTTGGTATCGAGGCGCTCATAATCTGATGTTACTAATTTTTGTATAGGCGGGGACGTCACGGAGATATGAAGGCCAACTCTGTTTTTGTTTTAAATGGAACGGTATGGTTTTTTTTATTGTGAGTATGGTTTTAGTCTGATGCATTTTCTTCTATCTTCAAAATGATCAGATGCAGTATAATAAAAAATCTCTTCCGTGCCCTGCACAACCACAAAGTTCTGACACAAGGGCAGGACACAGAGTTCTTCCGACAGATATCGTGCGCATCAACACGCACGAGGACGGAGTGGCGCGACGAGCGGATATAGAGATAGCGGCTTCTGGCCGGCTCTCTCGGCAGAAGGACGTAGGATTTATGTCCTATTCATTACGTAGCGACACAGGGACGCGGTGTCAGAGGCCGCAAATGCACGGGGCAGAGGCGGAGAGGCCGGTGCAGCAGAGTGCACCGCGCACTGCACCGCTCCGCACCGCGCTGCATCGTACCGCGTGCCATCGATCCCGCGTCTGCTGGTACCGGTGTGTTTACCGTGCAACGAACTGCTGTTTGTTCGCTGGGACGGCACGCAGCCACTGTTCACCGTTACGTGGCGATACATTAATGACAGCCGGACGTCGCGTTGGTACTGCGCGCGGATAACGGCTGCGCCGGATGTCACCAGGGATACGTCCGCGCGCGCAACCGCTACCTGCGCGTCCCTTGTTTTCTTAACCCTTTGCCTGCTGACGCCGTGTACAGTGTCGTCGAGCAATCGCTCCGCCAGACAAGGACGCGAGTGCCAATGGATCCCGCTGGGAGATCGATTCGAGCTGCGAGAGCTGCTCGAACGAGCTGTTCGGCGGCTGAGTTTCCTCAGGGCACGGATCAATAGTGATCTACATAGTGGGTCAACCCTCAAGGTTAACGCGAGGCGATTGCTTTCAATGATTTCGTCGCAACCATGGCTAGAATACATTCAAAATTTACTACAATCCTCTTATAATCCTGTTTGGAAAAAAATTCTACTCGATCCTGTATGCTTCGTTCAGGAAAATATCTGTTTCTGTGAAATTTCTCTGCAAAGAATCTCTTCTCTAAAATGTTTCACCAAAACAATTTAATTAGAACGTTCATTGAAAAAGATCCTGTAAGGGATTAGAGTATAATCAACAAACATATCAGTGTTTCTCAAGGGATTTACGATTCCGGGCCAGTGTGAGCTGTTGCCCTGCGTACGTTCCGCACATGCTCTCTCCGGTAAATGAACGCGAGGTAGCATGAGAGCGGGAGCAGGAACGATGTGTACGTCAACGGCACCGCGGCCGTCCGCACGACTATTTAACCGGGTATCCGGTGCATGGCGCGGCGGCCGCACCGTGGTGAACGCGTTTGATACGACTGCACACGCTTTTCACCGGCGCTATCGACTGTGGCGACACTTTGTTCGAAAATCGTGACGTACGAACACGCCCATTGTACGGGCTGCACGGTCGGGCCGGCCGCAAGCCAGAGCATTGTCTCGCCGACTGCCGATTCCCGCTCAATGGTAATCGAGAGTCGATTAGAAAATTCGAAGTGTTTCGACCGTGCCAATCGACGTCATTACACCGCTGGTACCTGGCAAGTTTAAACTTCGATGGCGGAAGCTGCTCGGGCAAGATCTGCTTGTATGCAACTCTCGATCAGCTGATAGATCATGAAAGGCTTCACAGATCCTAATCATAGGACAACATAACCTCTTTTATAAAATACCAAATATAGCTCACGTTCTCAGATATCCCATTATTTTCGTGTGTACTTCTCAATCGGCCTTCATATGATAGGAGGACTCTATCCAGCCGAAACGCAGGGCATTTAAAAATTCTCGCCCATGTTTTTGCGATGCCGGCTCCTGTGTATGCCGGGTCATCACACGCGCGCCGTACAATGGCGCCGCAACGCGCGCTGCTACGCCCACAAAGAGGATTGCCCGCAGAGGCAGTTGCCTGCACCCGTACGCCAACGAGAAATCGCTGGAGCGGAATACTCGGCGACCGGCTTGATGCACGCTCCTGTCGTAATTCAGCGGGAATGGTCGGGCCATCAAACGCGACGATACCGTACCAGCCCTGGTGGCTGAACCAACAGATCCCTGGACACGTTGCTCCGCTCCCCGAAAACGGCCGCGCCTGTGAAGTGGTCCGCTCTATCTTGACCTAACTCGATCCCCGAAAAATCTCTAGCTCTCTCGATTCATCTTGTGGTCAGGCTGTTTATCCGCGCACTCCTCTGTTCCGCGGCGATTGCCGCCAACGTTATTGTCTTTGCTGCGTGCTGGGGATTCCTGCGGAATAGAGCTACTGCGAGGAAACCCGTCCCAGGGGATTGAGTCCTGTGGGCGAGAATGCCGGTGCGATTTCGGGGCAATCCACGCGTAAAATTGTCACCACTCTGCGACCTCGAGGACAGTCTAGCAGAATAAGCATAGTCCGGCGGCCCTCACGACAATTTATATTGATATCGTGTGCAAAACAATGCTTTTCAGTTGAAAGATAATCCTCCAAAATTTTAAGTCGCGAAACTCCTTCACAAAGCCACGGAGAACATTTTCACAAGGGAAAAAGTTACTCCACATGACCTCGGAAATCATCCCTTTCGAGGAAGAACATCATTTTTGGGACACCCTGTATAATATAGCATAAACTTACTGAATTATAAGCTCAAATCGTACATCTCTCTCAAGATTTCTGTGTCGTTGCGAAGAAGAAGCTCCAATCTTGTAATGTTTTTTAGAGACGCTTCAATTTGATAAGAGTGTAGTGGATCAGGAAAGGTTGGAAACACTGTGTTCTAGAGCGTCGAATTGGACAAATAATAACGGAATATTCTCGGTACACTGGCTATCAAGAAGTTCTGAATCATGACACAGTGACTTAATTTGTTTATTTATTCACCGGTGAGTAAACACTTCCGTGTACACGTGGTAATAGGTAGCCTGAGAGGGTGGTTGCATAGCGCCGGTAAACATAATATTGTAGACGCCGCGCCTAAATGAAGCCTGAGAGCTAAACAAGTCTCTCAGTATGCTGGAATTGCTTGTATCAATAATATAGTTGAATTGTACACAAAGTACATATCCTACCGAAGCTAATCTTATTTGCCTACATTGGAGCACAGAAGAATCCCTCAAGCAGTTAATCCCCGTATGATCCTCAAAAATGGTTGCCTAGAAAATCTTGGGATAATGTTTCATCCATTTTTGCTTTACACTACCGTATATACCAACCACTTATACTTCATTGTAACAATGTTCATTAACACTCTCTGTGTGTTCTCTGTTTTGTGTGTTTCACCGACTCAATCTTTTCAAAACTGCATAGTAAAATCCGCATTAATCTGTTAATGAGATTGACAAAGATTGTTTAAAAATATTTGTAGCCACTAAGGACACCGTGGTAGATTGCCTTAAAGAACCCTCAACAAGTTGAGAAGAAGTGTAATACTTTTTTTTTTAATAAAACGTGGGACGTGCTTGCAGCTTTTGTACTAAGTACCAGTTTCGATGAGGAACATCAGCGAACCGCGTTTCCAGCACCGAATATCGGAGCCACAAATTGGTAAATTAGTGTCTGCAGTCGAATACAAGCCATAAAACGGATTTTCCCCTCGGATGAACATCCCGAGCGAAGGATTCCCGCGTCCCACCCCCGCCGTTCGTCACTTCCGGCAAGGTAACCGGCTCCTGAAGAACTTTTATCGCGCGTCAGAAAATTCACCCTCCTTCCACGACGAGCGACAGGAGCCGGGCGTGTGTTATCGGGATATCGGATCACTCGATAGCGAGAAATCGATAGCATTGTCCTCCTCCTCTTCTCCCTACGTCCCCGCGCGCCCAGGTTTTCGGAGAACCGCATTACCGGCTTCTCTCGCCCTTCGAGGGAAAGAAGCCCTTCGAGCGAGGTTTATTAAGATTTTCGTGCCCATCCTCACTCGTGAATCTACTCGCAGCGATTCGTGTCAAATAGTTAACACTTTATTGGAGCGATTTAACATTCTGACAACGAGATCCGCGTTGATTAGATTTTCGGTTGATCGAGGCTCCTTAGAGGGTTGACAAGTATGTAGCGAACATACTAGACAATTTCTATCAAATGGCCTGTTAATTAAATCGCATTCAAAGAACATAAATTAAATCCCGCTACATTTTAAATAAAATGTCCGGCGGCGGACATTTTTTTTCAGAAACAACACGAACAATTCGACATCGTAAATTCTCATTTAAAGACGCTTTTATGTGTACTATTTTAAATTATAAAATTCTGCGTAATTCATTAAAAAAAACTTTTAGAAATATTAAATAGGTTCGGAGGGTTTACAAAAGAAAATATACATTCACAAAATGATTATCTTTAAAATGCTTGTTCTAATTATAATTGTTATTAAATTCCATTAATATCGACATTTTCGGCTAAACATTTACAAACTAAGATAGATACATTAAATATCGATATTAGATAGGCCATTTTTTACCAAATGAACTGATAGATCGGCCGTCCGGACCACTTTCTGTGCGAGGGTCGGAAAATTTCAATTCGTAGAGGATTTTTCGCGGAGTATAGAGTGCGTGTGAGTGATTGTGTTGCAGTGACCCGGTGTTCACGTGAACCTGGTCGCATTACCAGCGCCGGTGAGCACCTAACAAACTGTAGTGGAGAGACTCTACACCGTGAGATGCTTCAAACTGATCGTAATTTTTTTATTTCTAGTTGAAAAGTCTCGTTTGCCTGACGCGCGATAGGAGACACCCCGCTGTGTTAACGACGCTAGACGGAACACGCGCCTCTCACCCCACTGCTACCGCGTACCCCCCATAAAAAGATATAAAATATCGCGTGGTTTTTCTCGTTTCTGATAAAACGGGTTACTACTGTGCACATAAATTTTACTACACCGACCAGATGAAATGTGCGATCCACCGTGTCCCCGACCTTCTCCCCCCCCCTCTCCGTCTTTTCCCGCCCCCTGTTTCAACCCCGTCGTCGTCGTTCCCGTCTACGATTCTGTTGGGATTTCGGTCATCTCTTTTTTTTCTCTCGTCGAACGTCGATACCCGCTCGAAACTGGTAATGGAAACATGAATTTTACAATAGATGGCTCGGAAGATTCTGTTAATGGTCATCTCTTGCATCTGGGTTTCCGCGGCCGCGTTCCACCGTCCCTGCGTTCGAGGGCGCTGGGGGTTGCGACTGTGCAAACGGAAAAAGCTCTGCCCTCCTTGACAACAGCTGAAAATGGAAAAAAATAATGCGCTCGGCTAGAGGGAACAGGAAATTTCATCCCCGAGATGTACACACGACTTGGCAGCGGCGGATTCGCCCTAAATCTAAATAGAATTTGTTTTGCAATAATCCGATGCTTGCACAAGATTCCAACTTGACGATGTGCGATAGCTTGCAAATGGTTTTTTTTTTATGAAGAGGACTCTTTACGAGAGAAAATGTTTACATTGTTACTCGGAATGTGAATTATGATGGTTTACCGGACCACTGTTACCCTTTGTTTTGTAATTACACTGTGGGATTTTGTGTAAAGCAGGAAACCTCCGTGGTAATTATTCTGGTACGCTGGAAATAATGTGAAAGCATTTTCAAGTCTTTCTTGTCATGTAGACGAATCATAACATGTCGTAGTTAATATAATGATGTTCATGAACCATTTCTGTTATAAATCTATCAAGTCTACAAGGCTGTGATTAGAGTGGATTGTGTAGTGGATGTAGAGAAGGATGGAATTTTATTTTATTAATGCTTAGCATGAAATATTTGGACAATTTATATCCTCAGGTCGAAACTAGCTGTATCACACATATCCTGATCGATTTCGAGTGTTCATTGTTCCAAAGTCCATCGTCAGTTACATTGAAACAAAAGGGGTTAATTCATTCCATTGAACTTTCGTCTAATTTCATTGTTCCAATAAATGGCGCGTCGTCATCAATAGACTGCACACTTCGATGTTGTTGCTCTTTAGAAATGTGTGCGTGAATGCTGAACCTCTCACATGAATCAAAATGCTACATTAATCTAACCGTTTGTAAATTGCAAGAACAATTTGTATGATCGAGAATCAGTTTGAAAAATAATATAAAAAACAGTTGAATTGCTACACAATTTTATAATTGAGCTTTTTGGTAGAAAAAAGAGGTACATGCGCCAAAATGCGATTTTAATAAAAAGCAATGCAAATAAATCACTGGTTTTTTTATTGGTCACCGCAAGAACAATTTATATGGGTGAAAATCATTTTATAAAATAATGTGAAGCACTATTGAACTATTATAAACATTTATGATTGATTTTTCTAACACTAAACGGGGAAAATCTTCTATATACAAATAAATAATGAATTCATAATTTAAGAAGAGAAATTTAATTTTTTCGGATGTTTTTTTTATTTATTTATTTAATGTGCGAAGTTAAGGGTTGACTAAAAGCTTAATATATAAAACTAAATCAGAACATCGAAACAACAAAATTATTGAAAGGGTTACGAGTCTCACTTTTTCAAAGCATAAAACGTAGGTTTAACAGAGCATTTTGTATCTTTTGGACATTTCCGGAAGATGAGTGCGAATATACGTTAGTGCCACGTTTCGCAGTGCACTATATACGTATCAGCGAGTCGGGAGCCGCGATTTATCGAATGCGAAAAAAAAGAATTCGCGACGAGCATTACATCTTCACGGAACCGGAAGAACGTGAATTCTGCGCTCTCCATCCCCGTCAACCCCCGACGTTTCCTCCGCCGTTAACGGAAAAATGTCGCCGGGAATTTATGCGGCGGAATGTCTTTAAAAAAAGGAATGTTGATCTCATTATTAACGAAATGGGAGCGTGAAACCGCTTTGTGCGACTCGCTTTTAAAAAGAAGCGAAGCCCGATCGACGAGGATTTTCGGTTCCGCAGAAACAACAATTGTCCCCGGGGCTTCCTGTGCTTTTTTAAGAGACCGGACGTGCGTTCGCGATTGTTCGACGCTGTCGGAAGCCGGCAATAATTTCATATTGTTTTTTATTCGACCCTGTGGATTTTGCGCATTTATTACTCCGGCAATTGTTGGCAACGGAGTGATATTAAAAGTGTAGGTTTTGTTTTGTTATCCTCGCTGCTGTTAATTGAATAAACATCATTCGCTGCATTGCGCATCGAATGTTTCCATTTCCTTCTCTTCTTTTTGGTCCGTCCTAGTGCAGCGCGAATTGTTGCGCGCGCGCACGTCCGGTTATTATCGAGTAATTAAACAAAGTTTTTCAATCGAAGCAGCATTCTAGGCTGTTTTCGAAGAGAGCGTACGGTCGGTGTTGACTCGCGCATCGTCGATCGATAATATCGTTAGCATAACACGAATTTAATAAAAAAACTGTTTGCGCGAGACTGCTTGGTAACAATGCGTTGTCCAATTTAGAACCGGTCCAATTTAAACAACTTTTAATTAACGTTACAGCGAATACGCGGGTCGAATACCGTCGCCAGAAAAAGAAAACCATATACATACTTGCAAATGATCTTTTTGTGATTTAATTATTCTAGCTTCTCACGGTTCACTTATGCAGGTTCGTTCTAAATTTATGTTCGTGCTTTTAGCACCATTATGGACCGCTCATTCATTTCTATTGAACCTGTGAGACCTTTCGCCTTGTTTTGTTAACATATTTAAAGAGAAAAAGGTAAAATTCAAAGTAGATTAGATTTTAATGCGGTATTTTTTCCCGATGAGATTAGAATACGTAAAAATAAATATTTTACCCTGAATAAATTTGTAGAATTCAATGAGAATATGAATTATTATATCTTTATAATGTCAGGATTTGAAAAAAACATTCTTCATAAAAGGTAAAAACAGTACCATTTTTCTTCTATCTCGATCACCAAAAAACTGTTGTTCCCATGATTGTACATTTTTTATGTTGATTCAAATTGCATAGGAGAAAGTATTATTATCATTTAGATACCTACTTCGATACAATAAAAATGTAAAAAGAACCTTCTCTTGCAATCGGTACAGTTACCCTAATATCAGCACGAACATCCCCAATTTAATCAGCCAACGTCGATATAGAGTACCACAGAGGCTCCTGTAATACTTAGAAAAAATCAAATTTCCCCTTTCCCATATGCGTAAAAATTCCCAGCATACCCTTTCCGACCGATCGAGCTTTCCGCTTTTTGGATTACAGTCGTTTCAACTGGGATTCGGTCGAATGGCAGCCTGATCAAAGGGAGTCCCGTAATCAACGGTGGCCGTCCAAAAATGTTTTCGATTTTCGAGATCGTCTCCCCTCTCTCCATCTCCCGCTACTAGTTTCGATGGGAACGACAGCGTTCCGCATCACGATTTTTCATTTGCATGGGACCGGCCCGCCGTTTCTTAATTCCATAATTTCTAACCAGAAGGGTGGTGAGACCGAGAACAAAGGCGATCCTAATCATTGATTTTCACGGGCCCGCGACACCGGAAAATCGTTTGCGGCGAATCACATCTAAACACAACAATGGGGTATATGATCAACAATGGGCGTATTGTTTCCTCCGTCATCATCCATTCCGTAGCTTGCGATTCCATCATCGGAACCCTGGAAACCAAAACAACAAAGGCCATTTCCAATCACCGATACGCTGTTCGCATCTTTCGCCCCCTTCTACCCGCTGTTACCACTCCTCTCCCACTCTTCTTTCGCGAGATAGCTATAGCGAATCCTGCGATAGCGAATCCTCTTTTCTCCGGCGGGCTTTTTTTCCGCGTTCTCAGCTAATACGGACGCGTAGCCTCGCACAATGCTTCGATAATCTCCGCGGTTGTCGAGGGTGAAAGTTCTCCCGTCAATTATTGGCTGGATAATGGCGGAACCCGCGGATCGATTTCGTTTGCTCGTGTCTCATCCCCTCGTGACATGTGTCTGCACGTATTCCGTGGTAAACTTATTTGAACCCGTGATTTACTCTTTGTTTGTTTCTGTTTTATTGCCTCGCGCTCGGGGAACCGCTCGCTATCTCTGCTCTTATTTTAAGAGAGTGCTTCTAATCGATTTTAATATGCTCTCCAGAGGGAATTTATGGAGTTCTGTGGGCTCGAGTTGAAGCTGGAAGATCGTGCTCCGCGCGATCATGGGAGAATTGTTGCTCGCGTTGAAAAATCGCGAATCCCAATCGATAAACTCAGAGTAACGTGCTAGGATTTCAGGGGTTGCTTCGAATCGATTTTAAAATGATTATAAATTAAACGATTATAAAATTTAAAATTCATAAACGTTTGGAGGCTCTATTGAAAACTAAAAGATTGCACGTTGTGATAAAATTCATTAAGTTTGTAGGAGAATTCGAAATGATAATAAAAAAATCTGAGTACTCTCTAGGTTTCTATAACACAACTCTTATTATGAGGATTGGCATAATTACAGTTCTACAGTACATTTTCGCTGAAAGGAAAACGGATCATTCAACGATTTCACAACAAATCGCTAGCATCGTGACCTATCGGTTCACTTCCTAGTATCGTGCTGGTTCGAGATCGGGAAGAGGGAAAAACAAAGTTCCTCGACAGTTGTTCCCATTATTGCCGCGTCCGGGGTTAATGGGCGAATCAGTCTGAAAGATTGTCGGCCGATCCCAGAGGACAGAATGCGAACGACCCGCAAACTTGGCGAAGATGTGCTCCAGAACGGAAAGAGGCAGACAAAGAGCAAGCTCCAGAGACAGGGAGAAAGAGGGGTAGGGAAAATGAGAGAAAGAGATAGAGAGAGAGAGAGAGACAGAGACAACAGCTCGAACGTTCAGTGGATCCAACCGGAAACTTTCTGTTTAAGTACGGAATAAACTTGTCTTAATTGTAACGTTCAAATACGTTGAAGCGGAGGGATGTAACGCGAGTTACATTTAGTCTCTTATCTTATCAGGGGCCTGGCGATGTCTCGAGCATATTCGTAATCGTTGATGCTCCTCGGAGCCCGCTAATAAAACCGACGACGAAACCTCGATTATCGGGGGATATCCCGGGCAAGGTAATTGAATTTCTTGGCTAATGGAACGATCCCAGATCCTTGGCTGGCTTCGACGATCCTGAAATATGCCGGCCGAGACCGCGAAGTCCCCTAACCAAGAGGCGTGCGTCTCGCATCTCGAGCAGAAAATCACTCTGGCGAAAGTTACCGGAACTTCTAGACGCATCCCGCATAACGCGGAATTGCCTCCGCGAAATGGCACTGCGCGCGGGCCCGTTTTGCCACAGACAGACAAGGGGACCGATTGTGAGATTTTTCATCGAGCACCGAAACCCACCAAATAATTTCACTACTGCTTTCTTATTTTAGAGGGGATTCGAAATTCTACTAAAAAGTACATATTGGTTTTCAATTTACATACATTTTATTATGCTATACACTTCATAAATAATCACTTCATTTGAACACTTTGTGATACTGAGGATTTGCAATCAACTTTCCGTGCGATACAGGTTTGTATTTTCCGCGTGTGGCATGTTTGATACATTTCGTTAGTTCTTATCAGGTTTAAGAAGGGTAACAGACAAGTATATTCCTTAAAACAGTGTACTTGGGTCTTTCTATTAATAAATAAATCCCCAAAATCATGATTGGAATTTCTGAGAAAAAAATATATAAATAAAAAAAACTTCTTAAACCACGCTTATATCAAAATGTACTGAAAAGGAGAAAATAATTTTTTTTCCTGGTTCTCCATAAAATACCGAATCCAGTTAAATGATTAATAATAATTTTCCCAAAAATTTTAAGCAATTAGTTCAAAATTTCTTTTGTTATAAAATTAGTGTCGGAATAGATAGAAAAATATAATATAAATTTAAATAAAATCATGACATTAGTGACTATAAAAATGAAAGCGTGGAGCGCGCCCACGAATATTACTTCAATATAGTTTAGCGCTCCACGCTTTTATTTTTATAGTCACTAATGTCATGATTTCATTTAAATTTATATTAAAATTTTCTATCTATCCGACGCTAATTTTATAACAGAAGAAATTTTGAACTAATTGCTTAAAATTTTGGAGAAAAATATTATGAATCATTTAAAACCAGCAAAAAAATTATTTTCTCCTTTTCAGTGCATTTTAATATAAGCGTGTTCTTAAAAAGATTTTTTTATATATTTTATTTTCTACTTTTATTGTCATCGGAAGCAAGTATGTATACGAAATTTCAGCAAGATTGTACTATGGAAAGCGGTTTAAAATTCGCGGTTTATAATAAGCGTGGTAATGACTTTTGTTCAGCTAGATTGGGCATTTTTCCACTGTCTGTGGTAGCAGTCAAAGCTCAGCAGCTTTGATCCAGTAAATCCAAAAAATATTGTTGAATCAAATGGATCCATGTAAGACGGCTAATCTATCAATCACAGTTCCTACACCTCCTGACTTCAGGATCGAGCGAAAACTTTAATCAAACCCCATCCCGAGATCACGAGAAATGCAAAGGTGTTCGAGCGGAATGATTTCATTGCCGATTCCCTTCTCCCGGAAACGGTGCGGGAGTGTGAATTTGAATACTTCGTTTCTTCGATTCCCAGTGTGTTTCGCGAGCTCTCACCGACGAGTTCAAGCCCTCGAAACAATTTTCTTCAACCTCAGTAAGAGGTGAATTCACGCGATCTCTGTCGTTCTTCGCAAAAACACGGTCCGCTGACCGTTTTCATGCGGCCGATGCGATGCCTTTCTCCGCAGACGTTTCTGCCGCGACACAAAGGTGGGTCGTACTCGCAGGAAAAGCTCGCGACTCAAAAGATTAACGCGCGATAATTACCCGAGACAAAAGGAGCCATGCCTCGTGCATCGACGGTGTTCGACGCGCGCCGAATGTGTTTTCACAGTTTCCCGACGCGGCATCAAAGCAAGTAACGCGCGAAATCCTCGCCCATTCATCATCGAACAATATGATTTCTGTATAATTAAGAGCCGCGTAATAGGGAGACGAGACGGCCCGGTTATAATTGCGGAATCTTTGCCTGCTTGCCGCGAACAATACCTGGGAGACCGGTGGAAATGCGACAAAACGATGAAGGGGCGATTTCAGAACCAAAGCACCGAGATCGCGAATTCTAGAGCTGTCCTCGAAGCTTTTTCTTTGTTTCTAATTTTATATGAAATTCTACAGTGGTACATAACAATGCAGTCTTTTAATAATTCTTTTATTAATTTTTGTCATAACTACTTAAAATTCACTGTCTAATCGTCAACTTTGATATAATCAGTTCTAATTTTAATAATTTATCCATCGATGAAATTCTGATGGTAATTTTTAATAAAAAGAACAATGTATTATCAAACTTTATATGTCCAAGCTTAGATGCATTCATACAAGGACAGTTCTTTTAATAATTCTTGGAGCGATTCTTCATCTATTGATTTTTGTCAAAATCAATTTTAACAATCCATACTTCGATGAAATTCAGAAAGCAATTTTAACAAAACGGACAATTCATTACCAAACTTGAAGTATTTATTAGATGTATCGACACGAGTAGAGATCTCGTGTGATTTATTCTGTTGCTTGTTACAGGAGTGTGTTTTTTCACATTTTTTCGAAATATGTCTAAACCCGGAACGAAAATTCCCGTCACCGGTGATGGACCAATGCCTCAGGTGTTTTAATTTGTTCTTTCCTCTCTTCTGAAATTAGACCGATCCATTTTTCGCCGCGAGTTCCTCGATTTTTGACGTATCGCGTTTTTTCGCGTGTCTCGGCTGATTTTTTCCTTGATTTACGAGCCGCCGTTGGTGCGCCGGTCGTTCCCACGGCTAGCTTCCCGGTTTGTAAAATTCACGCGGGCCACTTTTACACGGAGTTCCGTTGACATTGTTTATTGTTCGGCGGCGTGCTCTCGCAAACACGGCGCGATTAATTTTTGTTACTGCGGCCGGCCGTAAATTCACCCCTGGATTTATTTTGTTTAGCTTGCGACCACGGCTCGCTGAAAAGAATATATTCTCTGGCACTCGTCTATCCTACAGTTTATAATTAATTAAACCGGATTCGAGTGACAGTGAATACTTTTATTGTTGCGAGTTTTCCTGAAATTCCTGCTGTTTCATCAAAAGTTCCGTCCATGGGAACGATAAAATTGAGTTGACAATTTTTCTATGATGTACCACTATTTTCTATGTTCGTTGCGAACTTTCGATGTGTTCGATATATGGAATATAGTTCCATTTTCAAGTATATAAATTATTATAAAATCGCGAAATTATGAAACTTCTCTTTGTATTTATTTCCGTAAACCAAAATAATTTAATTTGATGGTGGTTTGATTTAGCAGCCAGATACCTGATTTCACGTGTATGTATTTTTAGCAGGGAGCAGCATATGCATCACAAGACCTATCATTATCGACAATCCAGCAAACCCGTCAATGTCTCTGTTCTTATCAATAATACCTCGCCGCAATTCGCACAGAATGAAATATTAAATTATTATGCCATCAAACTCGAAATCTACGTAATCCGCTGTCGAATCACTAGACAGCGAACTAATTCATGATCCATTAAATAGTTCTAATCGTAATAATCCAGACGACAGAGAAATCTAAAAATTACCCGTGTGACGGACGGAAATGATCATCGATTCAAATGAATGCCGGCAAATCCAAATAAGTTCAATCGTCTCTCATTTTCACAAGGCAGAAAATGCCAGACACTTTTATTGCTCGGTAGAGAGTGTTAAAAATGAGCTCCAGCCGTCACCGAAATGAACGTTAATTAGTATCACACTGTCAGCGCAGGGAAACATAATTTCGATCCACGATGCCTGTTTATACTCCGTTCACACTCGTCGATCGTCGCTCTTTGATTGTCGACACGCGATAGAACCGCCCTCGCCCCGAACAACCATAGTTTCGCTCCTAATGATTTCGCTCGAATCGTCGGTGAATTGTGGATAGGCAAACATTAAACCGTCCTCGACAGTGTTATATATCGTGGCGGTATTCCAGCGTGCTCGTGTGCGATACAAGTTGATTGCATTTCGACCGCATAAAAGATTCCATTCGCGAGAGAGGAGAGCGAAAGCAGGTGGGAGGGGGAGGAGGTGCAAGAGGTAGGTAAAAGGGGTGCACGGTTTACTTTTCCACCCCCTTGGAGTCACCCCCCGCCCCCCTCCATCGTCTAGCACGTTCCTTGCGATCCAACGGGCTCCTCTTCGGTTGAAAATTTATCCAACCGGAAATTAAACCGTGCTAGTCCGGCGACCTGTCTATCTCCTAGCAAATCGCATCCCGTTTCTCAGTTTGGTTCGCTCTGATCTCTCTGGTTTCTCATCTTCGACGATAAAACCGGCTGACGATTTGCACGATCAAGACGTCGTCGTGTCGCGTCGTGTCGCGTCGCTCCCATTCGTCAACGAGGATTTGTATTCTCGCGACTGTGAACTCGACACGATTCGAATTCGATTCTTTCCTGTTCGCCGGTCGGTCCTCCCGGTGACCTGAGATATTTAGCCGTGCTCCGCAGAACGTGGTATCGATTCGACGCGAATGTGGATATTAATAAGCACCGAGTGCACTGTCTGACTGCGGACGGTGCATCGGGTTCTGGATAAAATTATTTCCCGCGACGAACGCGAACTCTCGCGAATTGAAACTCGGTTTTTGCTGGGTCTGTCGTTACGTAGAACTGAATGACATTATTCGAAGCATTTCAAACGTAGATATTGATATCCGATTATTTTTCTGTACGTTGCTAATATTGTCTCTAATGCTACGTTTGATAGAATCTTCGTAAGAGACTCTTTAATGAATGGGTCGTATCAGAAAGAGGCTTAAACGTCATCTTTAAAATAATGAACTAGTCATGATTGAAGTTATTATTACGAGACTGTGGATCTTTAGGCGAATTAAAAATTACAATGCCTGAAACCAATAAAAATGTATTTCTTCCTTTAATGATTTGAATAAGTTGATGATATCGCAACTCTTACATTCCTCTATCGTTGTACTGTTTTATGTTTTATGTTTATCTTTCCTCTATTTTTATCTCTTCAGCATATACCGTTGCCTCGGCGAGACAATAGATACGTTTGACTTCCTGAAGAGTGCATTAGGAACGACTCCCGTCCTCAAACAATTGAACATCCGTTAAAAACACCTGAAATCAACTTTTTAACAGCGTTCCCGATGTCGCCTATTCAAATTACGAATATCGTTCGTGCATCATGACGTCGTGGAAGCGAAGGAATTGCCAACTGAAAAAGATGATGCCCGGGTATCGCGAGCGACGTAGATCAATCGCGGGTGTACGTGCAGGATGCATCGAAAAGGGAACAACAACGAAAACAAGGTTGGTTCGTTCGTCGAGCGAATTGATTGCCGGTACAGCGTTCTCGTTTTCCAATCGACGACGGGACAGAACGGGACGGTACGGGATGGAAAGTGGTAGCAAACAGTGTGAAGAAGATGTTTAAGCTTCGAGCCCTTCGGCCAAGTGAAAATTAACGATCCGTTGTCTCTGTGAAACAGCGCGTCGCACAAAAGCCTCCTCAGACTGCGCATTGTTTATGCGCTCGCACCGATAACGAAATGAAAAAGGAGATACAGACAGACTAGCCGGGGAACAAGAAAACAAGCAGGACTCGGGGACAAAGAGCCTCTGGAAGGATTCCTTTGATCTATCGATGGCTCTCCGACTCCGGTGCATTGTAATAAATGTTTTTATATGATCCGCCCCCGCTACGACGACAGAGCCTTTGTCGACGTGGCTGGTGCTGTCGACGCTCGCGCCGCCCAAGAATTTCCCATTATTATCGATGCGAATTGTTTGCAGAGGAAAGTTGGTGAACTGCACGCGAGTCGAAAGTTTTCGGCAAGCTTGTATCCACATTTTCCGCTCCGATGGTCGACGTCGCTCTAGAAGGGGGAACCATCTCTTTCGACAGAGCACGCGGCCCGGGTTGCCGCAGACTAATGTTTCGGAACGGTTTCTCTCATTTGTTGTGTATTTTTGGTGATGCTCTGTCTACCACTCGCTTCCTTGCTCTCCTTTTGCCTACTTGCTATGCAGGCGTTCTTCTGATTTAACTGTATCGTTTAGCTACAGTGACTCGCAGAAATGTACGAACACTTGGCAGTACACTTCTCGTCCAAAGGTCAATCAGCAGTCCAAAAAGATGACAGTGTATAAAATTTTTCTGTGCCAATGCTTTCGTTCGTACGACTTCAGTCAGGAACCGCTGTCGATCGCACATTCGATGAAATTAGTGTCTCGAAGGGGGGTTGATCTCAAACAATTCCTGGCAAGATCGAATCTGATGGTCCCTGGGAAGGTTGTTCGTTAACCGATTGCCTAATTCTCGGGCATCCTGCGCAGCCTTTTCCCCGCGCGCTTAACCCTTCACCGATCGATCGGGCACCGGTTGCCGAGAACGGCTAAAAATGAGATAAAAGGGGAAGCGACGGGGTTGAACAGGAACCGAAGGGGTTCGAGGGGAGTTGAGGGATATGCGGACAGGGGTAAGAAGCGACGGGGGTTCTCGAAGAAGGACTTCGAACGGGTTGCGGGGACGAGAGACGAGGGAAAGAAGGAGGATGTGCTGTCGTTCTGAAAGGATAGATTGTTAAGCTACGGCTGAATGGGAACGTCTCCTTTTTACCTCTCGTTCGGCTCTTTTCTTTCGCTCGTCTCGCAGCCGACTTTTCGATTTTCTACGTCGTCGCGAAGAAAGGATATTGTTCAGCTCCGGTAGGAGCAACCGAGAGACAGACGGCGGCGTGTCGAAAGAACGAGACGACGCGACGCGCCGCGACGCACAGCGCCGCGCCACGTCGCCGAGGATTTTTCATCAGCGTTTGCTCAGCCGAAGTGCTGATTAGTAGCGTCGATGAGATTGTTTCCGGCCCCGAGATCCTTCAGGAATCTTGGATGCCATGGTTGAGTCCTCCTTGGCGGCGAAACACGCTACGAGACTCCTTGAAAATCTTTTGCTGTTAGCTGTATGCAGAAGTTTCAGGCTTCTTCGACCGTTCAAGCACAATAATTCTTCATCCTCTCGTAGGAATCTTCGTTCTTCATGCTCGTTTGTTTGCTATGACTTTGTCTAACAATAAGTAGTCAAGTTTACTGTCGACTGGTAATATATCTAACAAGCACCGAGTGCAGTGTACATTATATGCACAAGATACTTGTACGCTCATAGCTAATTGTATAAGCCAGACTTGAAGTATAATTCTGTGATCTATAAGACCGAAATGGCGGAGTGGAAAGCGTTGCGACCATTTTTTCTCGTGCAATCCAGCCCGATAACTCAACGGATCAGAGAATTAGGAGTTTCCTGCGTTTCATAGGCCGCGATAGAACACTTTTCCACTGTAGTATACGTAGATTTCTTTGTACACAAATGGCAACGGTCGCGTAATACCGACATACGAGCTTCTTAGAGTGAAAAGTGCGATCATGAGCCAGATAAAACTGAGTTTCATGGGCTCCATACTTATCAGAAGAAGAAATTCAGTAGCTTACAACGCATTCAGTGAAGTGACCTATAATAAATCTTGTGTAGTAGAATCGGAATTCGAATTCAGCACACGTTCCCGCGCTTTTTGCGCTAAGATGGTCGAGTGTTTTCTTTTGAAACGCTCTTAGAATTTGATCCTTAAGAAGAATGAATAATTAATCTTGCAGGATGTAGTGGATCGTGCTTAAAGTTTGACCTATAAAGTATTTTCATCAGGGGAATGATTAATTTCTCGCTGGAGGTGAAAACAATTATGGACACCTGCGAAGACTTTTCCCAATAATAATGCTGCTAGATAGTTTTATTCGATGGGACCGTGTATCGAAGAATGTATAAGAAGGTCAAAGAAGAATATAAACACTGCTATCGCGAACTTAGCAATCTGAGTTCTCCAATTCCCAGCCAGAAAGACCTGGTGCGCTATCAAAGGAACTTTCTTTCGAGAACTTCACTGAGACATTTCTCCCAGGATGAGTACTATGTAACATCCATTACCTGTATAAGAATAGAAAAATGCTTCGAATAACGCATATCGTACGACAAAAGGGGAAACTAAGATCAGCCTTTGTTCTTTCGATGCAATTCTTTCACAGCGAAAGCATCTTGTACGTGTGTGCTGTATGCAGGATACAGACGTATTTGTGAACATCATTTTTCCACGTCTCCTGTTACAAACATTGGGCAATATACTCACAAAATTTCGATGTATTGTTCCATTTTATAATTATTCTGGTAGAGATGTTTCATTTTTATAATTTCTCTGACATTTTGCAGGTAAATTGCTTGGAGATTGAAATTGTGAATAGGTGGTTTCCAAATTAATTATCTTTTAGGGTACTATCGGGAAAATTGGTAGAGACAGAGATTGGCAGCTTCGTCGCGTGAGGCTTTCGAATGAGAGTGGTATCCCTTTGGAAATATTATCCCAAAGTTTTGCTAACATCCTAGTTTCATGAGGGGACACATAGTATCAGTGTGTCATTCGATCCCAAAATTAACAAGGCAGCTTGCTCCAGATTGAGATTAAATGTCACAATGAGGCTGTCCATCTTCCTAATGAAGTAATATAATATATCTAACGTATGATACAAAGTTGAATGAACGTCTGAAAGTATCAAAGCCTTTACAATTCCTTAACTAGCCTGAAAGAATTTCTTGAAAATAAACCTACCCCAGACCTTCTTCATTAGAAAAAGAGAGTACAACTACTAGGATCAAAGACTTCATTGAAAAATTTTTATGTTCAGTCTTCTAGAACCCATAATCAACCGACACCTGCCTTAATCCGCTAAAAACATTATTAATCCTCAACTGGCAGAGTCTCGCACTCCCCACGAAACTTTAAAAAGAATGATAATCTAGCTATATTTATCACAAACAAGATTATACTCGCGTTACTTATTTCATTATACTTAGTACGTTAGTTTGGACGTTTTAGTTCGCAGGGAACGTCGATCTATGATACACGAAGTTAAATTATGTTACAACTTTACCATTGACGTGCTTAATCACTTGCGGAGAACTGATTTTTCGATCTTCTTACATCTAAAAAATTATAAATAATCGAAAAGTGACGTACATAAAAAAGGAAGATGCATGAAGACAGTGTAGCACTATTAATATGTTTGAATTATAATTTCGTCGATCTTGTTCGATATTGTACTTTGTGTGTCCTACATTTAAAAATTTGCGAATATTACTAAAACAACGTTGATAAAAACACACGTAAAAGGTTCCGCAGTTTCGCAGTAGAAAATATGTGGGCAAGTTATCCTAGAAGCCACCATGCTCGAGACTAGAATAGCCCATTACCGATTTCCAATCGTTTTCCGCCGGAGGCGGTGTCTTAGATCCCTGTGTCGTTTACAGTTTGGAACGAGGGTGATGGGGAATGGGCGAAATCAGTCGGATCCAGGCTCCGGTTCCCGTCGATCGATCGCAAATATTCGAAGCAATCGACACGGCACAGACAGAAGCGAAACAAGCACCGCTCGAGTGCCATCGACGTCCGGATAGGATCGGCCCTCGTCGCTCCCGAGAGCACTTTTATATTACGTACAAAGTTGTATTCGAATTACAAGCTCCCGCGTCGATCCGACGTCGTCCTTGTTTGCCAGAGGATCGATAACGTTCCGCAGCATTTGGGAACGAGGGATCGAGAGAATCGAGGGAAAAACGCGTTCGATCGACGCGCGACGAGGTCACGCTTTTAATTCCTCCGACGCCGCGCCGTTCGTTGCTGGCTGCGTTCCGACGACAGGGGACCGACGTCGATTATTCCCAGTCGGTCAGACATTTCCCTGGTACCCGGTAATCGGCAACCGAGCGACCGTTTATTTGAGAGTTACCGAATTTTCAATTGTGCCACGACAATCGAAGCGAAAAATTCTCGATAAGCGAGCATCCTCCGCGGTATTTCCTCTGCCTCTGGAAATCGGCTGGACGATCGATTGATCCTGATCGAAACATATTCTCACTGTTTATGTGGCTCTTGGGATCTACCGTCGATTATTTTATAATTTTTGAAAGCGTAAGGCCTCTTCAACAAGCAACTGAAACTTATAACGACACATTGTTGCAAATTCAGATATAATTATTATATTTAGTAAATAAAAAACTTTTAGTAAAGTCCGTTTCTGACACAAAATGTCAAGTATCTCGTAAAGTATTGACATATCGATGATCTTGAGTTAGTACTTTTATACGTAGGGTAATAAAAGGGATCGACTGGTTTAACAAAGTGCAATTGCACCTGGCGGGTGTATTGGTGCATCCACATAAAAAATAAGGTCATAGAAAGTTGAGACGTGTTATGACATATGATTTTTTCCTGTATCATTGTTTTGTGTTTTTACTTAAAAAAGAGCAGTAACTTATCCCAGTTCTCAGAATCAATCTGTATATTTGATTTTTCTATGGTTTGTGTGTCGTCCACACTATAGTAAATGAAGGAAGACTCGGGAGTCGCGAGGAATCGATCGCTGGCTTCCGGTCCCCTAGAAATCTCAGCGTCGAGTAACTCGCGGTGGAAGTTGAATAGCCGTGCCGCAGGGGCAAGACAAGGACGGGCAAGAGTTATGCATTATGATCCGGCGTTCGCAAACCCCCGGGTTTCACCCTCCGCCGCCAACCTAATAACATCACTTGTTGCACAGGCCGAGGCCCGTGACCTCGCCGCCGCCCCCTCGGCCCCGGCGCGACCCTTTCACCGGGGGTGCTCCAACCCCCCGACCTCGAGCAAAACTATTGCCCCGATCCCCACCCCCGAAGATGGGGAAAGTCCCGTCTCGAGGATACCCGCCCCCGTCGTCTTATGAATTTCATTTATCTCGGCCGGAGCATCTCGCACGCGACGCCGCGCCGCGCCGCCACACCGTCTCGACGCCTCCGGAATGCCGACACCGAATGAAACCGCAATCTTCGACGGATTCGAGATGCTCGTCGATCGACAGCTATTTATCTCAGTTCTCTTCAATGAGTCGATCCCCTCTCTACATAGTTGCAACATTTTTTCAGACGAAATTCCAAATGTTTCGGTACGTCAGATAAATCTTTTTATATCGAGGGTATATTAGCCGACGAATTTCCAAACTCGAAATGAAAATAAGTAAAACTTTTTACCGAAAAATGAACATTCCTAACATTTCAAATCCATTTTTATTGCAAAATTTTGACGAAGATCTGCAAGGGGAGCAAGCAGCAGAATAGTAGACGGGGTCCAACAATAGAATCCTCTTCCATTGAACAGCAAATAATCGATTCTCCCCTGCGATTTTTAATTATATCTTCCTCAATCCTCGTGCGCCACTGTTCCCAACCCCAGGCCGATGCACATTGACAAAAGCCGGTGTTTTCAAGCGATTAAGAATACAAATCAGTTCCGCTTATTTTCCCCAACGATTCCCAGTAAACAATACGGAATGAAAATTAAATCGCGGCCGATTGTGTTGCGCTCCGCGTATGTTGTTTCAGTTTTCCAATCGGACTTTTCCCGTGGCGTTATGCTAGCATGAAAAGAATACGAAACGCGGGGATTGAAGTCCCTTTTGACATCGACCCTAAATCGTCGGCGAACAATCGCGGAAAGTGTAACGCTTTTATTTAGAGTTTTTCAAAACGATCTCGTTCCGCGATTGTTTGATGTAAATATCGGTCACGAGAATTTGTGACAAACAATGACCGGAATATTGCGGAATAGAGGTTGCAATTACGTTCCACAAATTTTTCATGTTCCTGTCAATTTTAGATTTTTTCTTTTACAATTCGTGAACTGTAGAAATATGTGGTAAATATACAGAAAAGGGTACACCATTCCAAACAACTTTTCCCTACACATATTATCGCCCCTCGGCCTTAGTTTTTTAGATATTCGCAAGAAAGGCCACTACAGCGAAGTCTAGCCTTTTTAATTGACCGAACACATGTTTTCGGGTGAAGCCCCATCCCCTGCACCCTTACCCCAACAAACCTGACCCAGACCTATCCAAAATTCGTTTAAACTGGCGGAGTTGGCTATAGTGGATGTAACTATTTCTTTTACAATTATCTCGGTCGTCAATTATAAGGTCGAGCGGCGGAGACATGAATACAGAAAAGTTGTTTAGTATCACACCCTAGATAATATATTCGGAGCTTATCAAAACCGGTAGGGAACTCCGTTTCTAGATTATTATCCCACGGAGAGTTAGGTTTATACATCCAGCTTTTGAATGAATTTTAGATAGGTTTGAGTTAGGTCTGGGTGCGATTTCCTCTGGAGGAGAAATACATTGTTTATATGTATATTACTGGTGGGGCATACTGTAAAAATAAAAAGAGAAGATCAGAATAATATTATTCTGTTTAATATTATTATATTATTATATTATTAATAATATGTTAATATTATTCTATATAATATGTTCGTATTATAGTTACGTTGGCCATGTTCGTTGGCCCATCTGCATAAAAAGGCGACATTTCTAACGGTTGTGGCCAACCAATATTGCAACCAAGGCCCCACAAAATGCCAACCATAAATCCTACTAGGGTGTTGATCCGAGTAATGCAGGATCAAAGTCAGACTTACTGCTCGAGAGGGTTTCCCAGTAAACAGAGGTCTGTCAGCCCCATCAGTATTCCTCGATCTCAATTAACTTGGTCGTAGGAGTGACTGGCATCCGGTAGGAAGTAGAGATCCTAACAGAAGTTCTGTGGTAGGTGCGATTTTTCCAGCGGTCCAGGCAAGTTTCCCAAGTCTCTGGTCGCCGCGCACCGGTGAAGAACATTTACACCGTAGGTCGGGTTTTCTCATTAAGGCGGGGTTCGTCCCAGAGTGTCCTCGAGGCCGGTATGATAATCGGCTGAATCGAAGATGAGTCGTCGAGGAAAATAAATTCTTCTTCCGACTCGGCCAGCCTCGGAGCCGGAGAGCTTGGTCCTCTCCTCTCTCCTTCCGTCGTCGAAGACAAAGAGGCTTTATTATGCGCGAAGAACGGTGGAAATTGAGAACGAAGGGAGCCGGAGATTGTCGGCAATGCCAGCTCTTCCTGGGCCCGGGATAGCTGGCGACCTTATATCCGCAGACCGTAATTTATTACGCCTTACGGTCGCTGTTCTATCTCGCGGCGTCTTTATGAGGACAACCGACGATTTCCGCGTCGATTTGTAATAATGTAAGACCACGTTCCCGACCGTTGCGTTGCGTTGCGTTCCGTTCCTTCCAACCGCCTCGGAAGTTAAGATTTTCGCGCGGCTCGCTGCACCCTGCAGGCGGATGAAAATACTCTTGACGTGAATTGTGATGAATGACGCTTCGTGGATTTAGGTATGGACGTCTTACGCTGTTCTGTATCGGGTCGGACTCGTCTACAATTATATTTGCTCGTTACTAAGTGATATCTTTTTCATTATTCATTCAGATAGTTTTAGATGTAAGATGTTCGACATGACATATTCTTTTTCAGCTACAGTCTCAACTTGGAAATGGAATCTGTTCTTGAAATAAAGAGCCCTCTTCATTAAGCCACGCCCACTCGTATTGAACCATACTTCTTGGATACTATTTTATATTACTTCATTTCCAACAGATTTATTGAATAGATATACAGAAAGAAACGTTATTCCACAAAGGAAATGTTCTATTTTTTATATAATTAGCATGAAAGTTGTTGAGAGTACTTGTAACCATGTCCTAGACAAGATACAAGACTAATTAACACACAACTTCACAATTTTCTTTCCCTGAACACTTCAGGACACACCCCTTCATTACACCCAGAGTTGGGCAAACATTTGATTCAAATAAAAATTTCGAATACAGTGGGTTTCTTCCAAGTGGGTTTTAAACCCACTTTATTCGAAATTTATATCAAAATAAAATTTTTGCCCAACTCTGATTACACCACACCTACTTCTCCTTCCACCGGAACTCGGAGTACGGGAAGACGGAAAACTTTCGACCAGCTTACTGTACACAGCTTCTTTTCCCACGGAATTAATGATCGGGCATTCGTAGAAATATAATTTACGATCACCTGGCCTTCTTTTCCGTCTCCCGGCTCCCGTAAGTGTTTACGATGGCGCTCGATCGATAGACAGAGAGCTCCGCAGCACGCTAATTGAATACCTCCGATTTATCAGATGCTACGAGTGCCCTCGACGGGGGCAGATCAAGCTTTTTTCCCCGTCGCCCGTTTCCAATTTAGCGACCGGCGATTCCGTATATCGTGACAGGCGACAGAGCTGAAGAGAGCCCGGGGGGGGGGTTCGGGACAGAGTGTCGCTTCGACCACTTTAACGAGGTCCTCTTCAGCCCTACCCACTCCTCTTCTTCATCATCCTCCTTCCTCCCCTTACAGAGGGTCTCTTCTTCTCGCTTTTATTCGTTTCGTCCTAACCCACTGTTATTTAATTCCACCACGGCCGCGGTACGTTCCACGGATATTAGAAACCGCGACGTGAATTGGATTCGCCGGTCCATAAATTGCCCTCATTGTCATTTAAACGAGCCGGTAATACACTGCCCGGGAATTATGTTAACGTTCGCATGGACAGAACGCCGGTTTATTATCGAGTTACGTTTGCCTGCGGTAAACGAATTTTCGATGTAGAATGTTCACTCGAGTGGCTCTTATTTTCGACTTTTAATTTTTTTTCATATTTATTTGGGCCACTTCTGAGGGGTGTCATAAAAGATATTTTGACAGAAACTTCTGACGAGAGTAAATAAGAGTCACCCTAATGTTCACGTGTAATCTTGACCGCCGTTGTCCTTTATCGGAGGAAATGGAAATCTTATGGGTAGTGAATTAACTACTAGTTACGAGATCGGGCCTCTACCATGTTTACAAAGCCTGATTGAGTAAACAAATATATAACGAGAAAGAGTTTTGCAGGTAATAAAGCAACGTTAAAGAAGCGGAACACGAAAGTACATGATAAATAATGAGGTTCTAAATGAAAACTGTGTAGGTTGTGCATCAACGCTAAAAACAGACCAACTAGAACAAGTTAGTTTCGCTGGAATTCAAACGGCACACATTCGCGGAGAAATATTTGCCACGTATTTTTTTATCGACTATCCAGGCTGAAGGGGCGAGTGCAGCCCTCAAAGTCGAGGGTTGAAATACATTTTTCTAAATATCTCGGGTACCAGAGGGTGCGTGAAAAACATTTTTTCCAAAAAACTGTTCGAGCTCGTATCGTGAATCTACTTGTATGAAAGTGCGAAAAATAATGTTGTTTAACGCTAGATTGATATAAAACATTGGATAAAAATTTGCATTAAATAAATATACAGTATCTGTCTAATTTAAAGCAGGAAGTATGTTAGCAGTTAAAATTTTCCGATGGCATGTTTATTCGATGAAAAAGTGACTTAGTGACACAAGTATTTTTCACGTCGAAATTTTTGTTTCGACACAATGTGTACCTGGTGACATTATTTTTGAAAAATTGACAAGTTTGCTTGAAAATTCAGTCATTTTTTGTAAATATCTTTTCCTGACACAGTGACTTTCAAATCTAAAAGCTTTTGGTTTGTCGTTTAATATTTTGAACGTATCTTCGACGGTTTTGGACATTCTGTGATAATTAATTTATTGAAATTGAAATTCGACAGATATTAAAGTCTATGTCCATGCATATAATTATCGAATTTTGTAAACGCCTGTACGAATCATCGCCGTTTCCATAATTAGCACAATTTTGGTCTAATCAATTAAAAGTATTAAAACGAATGTTCCCAAAATGTGCACAATTTTTATATCCGCGAACTTGTGATATTTGGCAATTGTAAGTAGACTTTTTGAGTCCGTCCGTTCAGAAATGGAATTTTTATGCATTTCGCAACTCGAGCACACAATTTTCGTTTATTCTAACATGTACAGAAAAGGCTGTCGAGCGTTTCAGTAGAGGTTTGAACTGGAATTTAGCAAAGACTGTATCCTCGTTTGATCTTCTTCCCATCCGAGGCTCTTTCCCGTTCGGTTGACCTGACTTCTCCGCAAATTTTCGCACGTACCTCGTGAAGTCCAACCTGCTTCAAAGTCGACGCCCCTCTCCCGTTCGCCTAACCGGTAAAGAGGGCCGGAAATTTCTCCGGTGCTGGCTCGAGAGAGCGGCTTCCGAAGAAAAAGCGACCGCGGACTGACAGCTGTAATCGTTTTCCTCGCCGATAAAGTGGGAGTGGAATCCAGATAAGGTTCCCTCTCACACGGCGCGTCAGGAGTTTACGTTCCTCTTAAAAATCGGTCCCTGTTTGTATCCTTCGGCACAGTGTACACACGTACACCTACATGTGAGTGTGTTTGCCTGTAAACTCGTGGAAAACGTTTCGAGCGTAAATTGCGTTCCGTAATTTCTGGCTGACGCCGCGCCGAGCGGAGACACGTCGCGCGACCGGCGAGTTTAATCAATCAGAAACGACTTACCAAATTCCTCCCCGAGTCCTTAACATTCTACTAGGAGCGGAAAGTTTGATTTCCCTTCGTTGTTACTGGAAATTGCGAAGCGGCGATACTGTGCCCATGGTCAATCTGCAAATCTGTATCAACATACGTCTATAGGAGATACAAAATTCATTTTAGTCGCATGTAAAATCGTTTATTAAGAATGGATTTAGTTACTTATGTGGTATTATACATGTTGGGTTGGAACGAAAGTTCGTAGCGATTATAAATGAAAATTGAAAGCGAAAATTCAGATATTTATTCATAGATTTATTCAATAACATATTTTCCATTCTGTTCTATTACTTTTTGCCATTTTCGATGTAACTTCTCGTGTTATTGAATAAACTTATGAATAAATACCTTAATTTTATCTGCGATTCATAATTTGAAAACGCTACCTTTCTTCCTTTCTAACCCAATACTATCATGTTAACCCATTACCGAGCGGTGATTGTTGCATAATTTTGAAAAATCTATGATACATGACTAAACACTTTTTAATGGCAACCTTTAATAGCAACAGCAATTTTCATTGTGAACCAACAAGTCATCTATGGTAATAGTTTCATTTAAGATTGCAATGTAAAAGAAAATTTCCATGCTTCCAGGCTTACGGTAGGTAAAGTGTTAAAATTGATAGAAGGTTTATTCATTAAAAATTTAATAAATAAAAATGCCTAGATACGCAGTTTGTTTCCGTACGCTCGTATATTCCGAATCCCAATCTGCAATAATGGGTACACAGTACACAGTAATTGGTACATGACACTTTTCCGTTCACAGTAGTACGTACAAAATGTTATCGATTTTATTTTTTAGTATTTTCTTATGTTGTATTAGGTTTTGAGGGCCACTAATTGTTTTCGTATTCAAGACACATCATTCTTTCATAAAATGCTTACACGTATTATTATTTCATGATAAATTAGTAATAATATTCAAATAAATTGCGATCAAATCGTGATACCGTAGTAATCGGTACAGTTACCCTACAGTTTAACCCTTAGCACTCGATTGCTGATTCTGAGGCGTCTCTAAAAATTGCTGTACCATTATTCAAAGTATTGTTTAAATTATTAAATATGTCGGTATCTAATCAATTACTAAACATTTAGGTATTGTATGAAGTATGATAGCAATTTAATATGCATGAAATTTAAAAACTCATAGGGAATGGAAATTTCTATGCCGGAAATGTTCAATTTTCAAGTTAAAATAGCTCCGAGTGCAAAGGGTTAAGTACTGTTTGGGACAGATAACGGCGTCATCATCCAGTGCAATTGGGTTCGAAGAAACAGGTAGAAACAATTGTGAGTCACGGTAGGCAAACTTGTTTGGATGCAAACAGAATAAGCTGTCGGCGCGGTGGCGCGCGGGAATCTACCGTCGCGTAACGTCCGCGTAAACAACCTGTAACGCTGCCGGGCCGGGCTACGTATTATGGAATCCAATAACGCAACTTAAGACGTCGTTACACGGCCTCGTGTAAACAGTGTACAGAGCGGTTTATATAGTCACCGTTACGAAAGTCAATGAAAAAGCAAATGAATCCAACGATCGTCCTCTGAACGTCTTGTAAAGAATAATTTCTTGGAAATCCAAGGGCGCCTGTACTTCCGGAACTTCAGAGGTACACCGAAAGATACAGAGGAGCTGTCGGTGGTATTTTGAAGAAGTTCGGAGGTTTTTGGGACTTGGAAAGCTACGTGAATGGCCTTTGAGGATTCTCGAGGACTTACCAAGGGTCCTTTTCCACTGGGAAATCAGAGAAATTTGAAGAGCTGCGAAACTCGGGCTTCTAAGCTACATTAAAAACTTCTACGAGACTTGCAGACTACTCTCAAGTATTTCTGAGCTTTACTCATCGATTACTTGCAGAGTATTGGGTTACAAAGGTCTAGAGGAGATTTGCAAGGATTATTGAGCTTTGGGAGAACACAGGAGCTTTGAATGGGCACTCAATAGCATAAATTCAGAGCTTCAATAATAATAATAGTCTTAAAATAAATATGATATAATGGATGATATAAGTACTGGACAGTTTTATTGTGCTGTGCTATAAAACAGGTTGAAAAGCGTACAGTAATAAATATTCGTTTAAACAAATAAAATAAAGTGTATCAAAAACAAGTGTTTTTAAGAGTTACAGAAAATGTTGAAATTTTCTGATCCAGGATAAGAAATGTCACAATACCAGATTAGTAAAGTATCGGAAAACAATCGGTTCCCTGGAGAAATAAATATTTGTGCGATCGGTAGGAATCGTTTCGGACAAAATTGAGGTAATCGATTGTAGTTAGAAATGGAAAGAAAATTGCGGTGTAGAAGAGGGTAGGTGGAAGGTATCGAGACGCGAGTAGGGAGGCGAAATGTTCAGGAGGGCACTCGATGGTGACCGGTTTGATCCATTATTCACGCGCAGCGAGCCGCGAGACCCTTTTTCATTATTTCAGCCCGGCCCTATCGCGGCCAGCCCCGGGGATCCACGGTGAAATTTTCTTTCGTATTCAACAGGTGAGCTCAGACACGGGCTCTCGGGATAAGCGATTTAGACGTATCCTTCGACGGACAAAAGGCGGAGCCAGAGGTTCCTGCCGATCGATCCTATAACCACTTGCCGGTAGAAGGGGACTTGTTAAAGTGCCAACGAATTCAATATCGTAATTTTCTGGCGAAGCAGATTTTCCACCGATTAACTCGCGTCCCATTCTGATATCTCCCCCTGCTGTTCGCGGATCCTTTTGATACCCGCGGCAATAATGGGTTCGATTACTTCACTCGGAAACGTCCCTCGAAACACGCGAACGCATCGGAAGATTTGATTTCATGCTCGTGTCGGCTCGGAGAAGATTAACCCTCCATGATCCCTACAAATAGTTGTGTCGAAGATTCGAGGATAACAGTTCGCCTGTTTTTAATTTACACTTCAAGACAACATGTTTCATTTGTAATACTTTAAAGAATTGTTTAATTCTTTTGCGTATTGTTAAAACAGACAAAATTTTAATATCATAACATATTGAAAATTCAACAATACTCGACTGAATAGAGGAATAATTAAACGAAACATACGAACGAGAAATAATAAACTTGATTCCAATTATACCCTAAACAGAACTTGTATATTAAAATCGACAGTGGCATCGCCAACTTCAGACAGCGTCCTCGTAAAATTGCAATACAGAAGCACATTTCCTCGACGTTCAACCCCTTTAAATCAAAACCACCCCTGTTAAACCACGCATCATATTTTCGAATAACCGCGGCCTAACGTCGCATAAGAAACGAAGAGTAATTCACCCGGGATCAAACGCGCAGCGCGCTCCCTCTTCGAAAATCCCACTCCTGTACTCTACCTTGCGTTTCGAAAAAAATCTTCCATCAAGCCGAGGCTAGACGGGAAGAATTATTAAAGGTCTCGGTGAAGGGGGTTGGAAAGAGGAACGATATGAATGCATTATTCGTCGCTTCGCGATGCGACGAACACGCGGCGAGTAACCATAGATGAACGGATTTCGTTCGATCATGGCGGCGCGTGTCCCTTTGCGCGAATCCACCTCTGCGGACCCCCTCAAACCCCTTCAAACACTGGCAAATCCCCGCAAAGCCGTGCGCCACCCCCGGTTCGACGCTTTTACTCGCGTTATGGTCGCGACTCGACTGCTCTCAAAGCTTTTTGCGGAGGTTACCGTTGAAAAGAAGTCACCGACCGTCAGGAATCATGTCATGCCGCGGTTCTCAGGGTTGGTTTTTACAGTTCGCGGCTCGAGGACCGGCTCCTACGCGTCTCTTCGCCAACACACACATTTGTTTGCGCAAATATGAACCCGTGAATGGCTATACGTTCGTTACTCGCCCTTTAGCACAGCGATGGAGCACACGCTCGCGCGCGGGAGAAACGTGAATTCCTCTACGGTCGGATTCAATTCTTATCGCGAATGCGAAGTAATGGAGCCTTTCCGCCTCTTTTTTTACTCTCGCCGCTGCTCAAGCATTTAGGTTCGAATATGGTGCACGACGCACTCGCTATTTGCTTATGTTCGTCGATTCGCGAGCTTGCGATGCGAGTTTCCTCCCTTTTGATGCGTTCAATGTTGCTTAACGTCGTCGTTAGCCGCTACGAAGTACGAGTTCTTTATTGCAGTTTGCGTCGACAGTGATTTATATGAGCCGTTTAGTGCAAGAATGGTGCACGTCGAAAAGCCGAATCATTGAATAATGAGGTATTAAGTAAAAGTTCTATAAAACACAATAATTATTACAACAAGAATTATTTTATTCATCTCTTTGATTCATATCTCTTGAATTTACATTGTGCACAATAATTGGAAGCGAAACGAACTTTTGGAAACGACCTGATACAAAACTCCTCAATCATCATCTATACAACCTAATAACCCCGAGGTCCGGCGAAGCAAATGGCGGTACAATCTCGTGACAATCACGCGCGCATCGAATCGATCCAATTGGATTATGGCTGCACGTTTTTCCTGGGTTGCCGGCAAACAAGGGTGGCAGGGGGTTGGACACGCAGTGGAGGGTGGGCCACCCCTAAAAACACATTCCGCTGGCTGGGCAGGGAAGCTCGGGAATGGTTCACAGGGATGGCGGACGATGCCGGAGACCGGATGCGCGACGGCGGTCATTTTTCACGGCGCGGACCTCCGTTTCCGGTCCACGATTACCGCGAAATACAAACACGAATGGCGCTGGAAATATGTGAGGAAGGCTAGCCTGTCTGGGGACGAAACAGAACCGGCGACCGGGCAGCAGAGCATGGGGGAGGAAAAAAGGACAACGACCTAGGCGATGTCCTCTCAGTGGTTGGTCTTCTCTGCTTTGCCGAGGTATTGCGCCAGAAGTTTGGGTGTGCATGGTAAATGAGAGAAAAATCGGTGCCGTCCGTCTGCTGGAAGATTGACGATCCGCGGTGTGTACAGGGTGATGCAAAACAGAATGCGCATGGTCCAGTGGCACCCACGACATTTCTTATTGATGCCGTGTGCAAAACAATGCTTTCAGGTTGAAAGAATTTCCCCCGAACCTTTAAATTGCTAACCCCTCATTTAAGGGTAATATGAGGGTAAACATACTTAACTTCATCTTCTTTTCTTGGTAGTTAATTACGATATTAAGATGAAAAGAAACGAAAATACTCGAACTCAGCTCGGGTTGAGCATTGTTGAGCATGTGTGCAGCATTGTTTTATACACGATATCATTAAAAATTATCATGGTGGCCGCTGGACCATGCTTATATCATATTAAGCTTGCCGATAATCTGTGTTGATGAGGATTTTTAATTTGTCGGGGAGTACAGGTTCATTAAAAGGTGGTGGTCCTATCGATGAATAAATTGCCAACTCGTAGAAACGCATTAACGTACAGCAGAAAAGAGGAAATAATTTTTTGGGCAGTGTCGTTTCAAATAAGAGCTTTCTAAATTCATTGTCGGGGTGTTGAATGTTTATGGATGCATAGTTGGCGACGGAAGTTGGAGAAAACGATAAACCGACGGCGCGGTGCTTGTCGGGAATTCAGTGTGAATTCGCCGGTGGTCGCGTACTTTGCTATTGAATAAAACAATAAGAAACGATCGCAGTAACGGCCGTAACACGAATCGACGACGCAGCGCGGTGGTTCGGTGTCCGTGACCAAGTTCAGACAACCATAACCCCTTCATACTTATTTTCCGGGAGGTGTCACCGCCCGTTCGATGACAAATATTGCGCCCTCCTTTTCCCCCTCCCCCTCTCATATTCTCTCCCTGGCCGATCGTATTTTGTCCCGGTTTATGGTGCGTGTACAAGGATTTACCGTCGGCACAGCATCTTATCCCCGGGCGCACGGCCTGCCGAAACATCGGGGGTCACGAACAAGAAACTAGCTTCGAAAGGATGATTTATGGGCTGACCACGGTCTCGCCTCGAATTTTTCCTCTGTTAGGAAAATCGGTTTATCGTCCGGGGAAACACGATTGTAATGTATCGTCTGTCCCGGGACTGCGAAATGCTCGCGAACGTTGAGCCGCGAGAAGAAATATTTCGGGGATCGTGATGTTGGCCGGCTGCGCAATCGGCTTGTAAGATGACTATAAAAACTCTTTGGAATTGAAACAGTCGGTTTTGTTTTATACAGAAATTAGGTGAACCATAAGGACTAGATTTAAATTAAATATACCGTTACGATCTTTAGGTTTGGTCTGAATAAATGACGATAATTTTTGCTCCAGATATCAAATGCGTCTGGGTTTATTTTAAACTATTAAAATCGAATCGAGTATAATCTGGGTCTTAGATCTACAAATCTAACTTTCGTGAACTTTAACTTTTTGCAGATGGAGTTATTTTAATTCGGAAATGAAACATTTCTTCCGATTGTGGATATGAAATTGATACGATACCTCATATAATACTTAAATGTGTAGTAATTGATTAGGTACCAACATATTTAGTAATGTAAACAATATTTTGAATAATGTTAGAGCAATTTTTAGTGGTGACTCTGAGCAACCACTCCGAGCGCTAAGGATTAAATTAAATCTAAAATAACGCTCGACTGAATTTCTGACAGTTGTACGCTATATGTGGACTAACCTGATTCAATCTCCAGCTAGATCTAAATGAAGGGTGGAGCTCTAGTTTTGGTGAACATAACCTCAATGTAAAAAATAGTCAACTAAGCTATTGTTAGGTCCGAATCAATACTGAATATTGGTCCAATGAGGGTCAGGCCTGCTGCAATCCTAGTTAGTCCGAGGTTAGGTCTGATTCAAATTTGATTGTCGCTACATAAGCCTAGATCCTTAAGTTAATCCTAAATTAGATCTGCGTCACATGCAAGCTAAGCTTTCATTAAATCTATACTATGTTTGGCTAAAGTCAACCTAAGCCAGGATAAGGTGTTAGAGTCCTAGAATAGATCTGGAGATAATAATTTATGCAAATACGTACTCCACGTTGGTGTTACTGTAAATATAAATAATTGATGTAATTTTCTTGTCGTTCGAGGAGCGCGTTCTTGTTTCAACAGAACAGATAGAGTTTTCGTTGCTTCGAACAGTCTTCGATGATATTAATACACCGTCTGTTTCTTTTTCTTTCTTTCGTTTCTGCCCCCACCCCCGACAGTATGAAATATTAAGATAAATGTATTATACGCTCGTCGAACGACGCCCTGAAAAATAGCACGTCACTCTTCAGAAATAAATGAATATCTTAGCCGCGGCACCATCAATCTTATTGCTTATCGACCGGTTGATACGTGTACCTACACCGAGGCTAATACGTTTCAATTCGATGGGCCGGGGAGTGTGCGGCTTCCATTTTTATTCTTCGGCGCACTCCAAAGTAAGCTACCAGAACGGCCAATGAAAATGCTGAATCGCTCTCCCCTAACGCAATTTCATTTCGTCGAAAGTGCTCCACTTTGACTGTATAAACTTTTATATTATGTACCGGCCGGTTAAGAACAGGGCCTCGGCTTAAATCCATCTCGAAATTTCCTTCGTTCTGTTCAATTATTATCTTGTCAAGTGATTCTTCTGCCTTTCTACTGTTCCACACAGCTTGCTCCAATTCTGTCTTAAACGCGATAAACGAGAGGTACGATGTAACGAAAATGCAATAACGTTTGTCAATTTTCATTTAAACAGCGAGACATGTTTTTGTGCTAAAAATTGTTGACCTGTGTAATCAAATAAATTTTATATCTGGCGTAGCATACTCGCAGAGCGATTGTCAAACGTTAAAATAGCGTTGCAGAATTTTGAGCGTCTTTCAGGGTTCGGGTTTAATGAACCGAAAGTGGAACAGTTTTGCGGGGGGGTCCAGGGTATCCAGTCACTCGGATTTCACCGATTCCGTGTGTTATTAACGTTATTAAACGTCAGTTTGGTCGTCGGTCCGCGGTTTTTCGGTCGCGATCATTTAACAGGACCATTCGATCGAAATTTTCCGCTGACGAAGAGAAACACAGAGGGACTGAGAGAGCGAGAGGATAACTCGGTCGACACAGCGGTTATACACGGTGGCCCACGCACACGCGGAAACGTAGTAATTGATTAATGGTCGGCAGATGTAGGGGCACCATGCTAATTTGCCCCGTGCCTGTTAACACTCCCGTAAAATCTGTTAAACGCGACGCCGTAATGAGCGTCACGCTTCTCCTGGTCCATTCGCTTGAATTTATTGAATTCGTCCATGGTGGACGTCTGTGAATTATTTCACCTTTGTCAATGGGACAGTTATGGCTGCGTCTCTTTGCGATCATTAACATGGTTGGATATTTATCATCGGAAATGAATTTTTACTGTAACACAATTAAGTAAATTCAATTCAATTTAATTTATTAGGACCTCTATGCAAAGTACAAATTTCCTGCACCAATTTTATGAAATAAGAATGAAATAGAAAATTGTTTCAACCTTTATTAATTTGAATAGACTTTAAATAATACATAGACGTACTTAAATTGTCTGAATCTTCCTGCTTCTGTACATTTCGCCTGGTTAATTTAGTTAGAAATGCATGAAGTCTGGAGACTAGTGACAAACGTTAACTTTGCAGTAGAGATTTTCTTTAATAAATTACTGTGATTTTACGGTACTTTTCGGACTGGTGGTTCAGTAGTCAACATGTTAACGGATCGTTCGACCCGCTTTCCAACTTTTGCGGCAACAATTTTGTGCAGGGTGCTTTCGACGAGATCGGTGAATGGTGTGCTTATCATTAACGAAACGACCGAACCCTTTTCGCATCATGGTCCGTAACAAAAATTCCGTGTTTTTCGGGTTTTCCAACACTACAGAATTTCTACAGGAGTAATATCGGAGTGCGAAAGTTTCGATGGGTTTTACTGTAATGGAAGGAATTGTATTAGCTTGTGGAAAATAATTTACGCAATAGTCGCTGTTATTTATAATTATTGTTATCAGAAATTAGATGACGTTCGAGTGAGAATTAAATTAAACTCACAATTCGGAAGTTCTCGTGGGAAAGAAATAGGCGCAAACGAGGGATGATAAGGTGGCCATGCAGGTTTCTTGCCTGAATCGCTAAACAATTCGCTCTTTGTTGCAGGAATGCGCCGAGAATGCGTTGAATTGATTCCACTTCGACGAATTTTGGCTTCGGGAATGAATTCGACCGTGCTGCTCTTCCTCCTGACTGGTGAGTACTGGATTCCCTGAAATTTGTTAATAGCTTTCGCTCAAACGTCACTTGTAACACCAAAAAAAAAAAACTAAACGAGTTCAACGATCCCAAAGTAAAATCAATTTATCACTATTTTTCTAAAAGAGGACTGAGGTTCTCCGAAAAAAGCAAGTCTCATTTCTCTCGTCAATCTTTCAATAAACCAATCACCGAGTAGCTCGACAACTTCGCTTATCGCAACCCTCGGTGGGTCTCGACGAGAAACGGAATCCAAATTACCCTCCGTTCAAGCCTCGAAAAAGATCGTAGATTGCCGGGAGTCCATTGTCTTAAGGAGGACCCATATAATAACAGCCCTATCTGTCCATTAATCTATACACAGTTGACCCCCCGCGAACACGCCCCCTGGGAACAGAAATCCCTTTCCACCCCTCGTGTCGGCTATTATCAAGGTGAGACGGGGACAGGCGTGGCCGGGTCATATGGGGGTACATGAATAGGGGTGACTTCGACACAAAGTCGCATTCACCTCGAATACTACCACTTCCGTTACTGAACTTGATCCCATTTGTTATTCCATTGGATGGGTACCAAAACTTCAGCAGACTTTTAATAGACCATCATTATTTCACAGAAACGACAAACAATTTTATTAAACATCTCTATAAAAAGTGTAACATATTTTAATGCAACGTCAAAAAATAATTACCCTTAAACATTCATAATCTTTGAATTTCTGAAACAATATTTTTAATGTGTTCAATGCATTAGTAAGAATCACTTCCTTCCGAGTTATTTTAGTATTAAACGGAATCGTTATTACCGTTGTTATTATTAAAGAAGCGTCATGCCAGGTGGAAATAGGGGTGGCCAAGTCACGGGGGACGTTTCCAGAACACAGAGGTGTCTCGGACACAAGTCACACCCCAATTGTTGCCAATTCTCTATCGTCGTTGGCAGTCGTCCATTTCTACCCCTCGCAGCTGCCCACCATCCCGTTCAACGTCCCTAATGCGCGAGAAGGGGTTGAAGAAATTCATTTGTTTCGGGAAAGTTGAATTTCCTCGACAGCCTGGACCTCTCTGGGGATTTTTGATTGCCGCGGCGGATCTTGAAGGTCGAGTCTTACGATTTTATGGTAATGGAAGGGTTGCCGAGGGCTGGAATTGACTTCTGAAGCGAAGCAATATTGGACGCTAATGAGGGTGGGACGCGGGGCACGATTGAGAGAGGTTTAATAGCTGCACTGAATTGTCCGGACCACTGTTGTTATGTCTACCAATGAGTATTTAATCGTGTAAATACTGTACCTAATGAATTACATTGATCGAAATATTATGTACAACTTTCTTTGCGACTAAATGGAAAAAGATTTAATTTAGTTTCCAGTGATGGAAAATTACTACAATATGCATTCATATGTTTATTTATTTGCAGTTTACTTTAACGTGGTCGCATTAACAGCGAGGTCATTGGTGACCGCATGGTTTACAATTGGTTATAATATATTTGACATGTAATTTGTAAAAAGGCTATAGCTAACATTGACATTAGGATGAGAGCCTGTAGCATCAAATTATAACAGTTCGTATAGATCAATGGATTTAAAGAAGAGGAGGAGGTTCCTCTAATTTTGTCTTCGTTCAGATTCGACTTGAGGTCATTTTCAATAAAGAATCAGGATCGTTCCAATGAAAACCTGAGACATTCGAGTAGTGTATACTCCAGGGGGCTTTCTGTCTTTAAGAAAGTCATGGGTTTATCTTGAGTGTCCTGTTCGAATACGAGTAATTGCGACTTGATCTTTTCTAGAAAGGGAATCTTTTAGGGTTTCATAAACATTGGTTTTTATACTCTGGAGTTTGGTTTGGGAGCCATATCAATAAGAATTGTCATGGGGGCCGCTGGACTGTGCTTATCCTGCTAGACCCCTAGCTACGAACCAAGAGAATAACAAACTTCAAAGGTTTCAGGAACTTCTTTCGAAAAACCCGATGAACGCTAGAGAAAGTGGGTCCCACAGATCCTAAGAAAATGATTTAGAAGAAAACAATGAGTACTCCATTTCGCCGTGCATTTTCACGAAATCGGACGACTCCTTTCCATCACGGGGGGCCAAAAAGGGTCCGGAGTGCAAAGGCGAAACGTGCACAGGGTGGTGACCAAGGTGGATAAAATCGATAGCCAGAACGAAGGAGCCCCTCGAAACGGAAACGACCCAGTAAAACGAAAGAGTGACCTAAGTTTGATTTGGCAGAGATCGACTGGTGGCTCGCAGCGTCCGCAGCCTTCTCCCCTCATCTCTTTCTCTCCCGTTTCTCTGGTTCGTTGGAATAGGCCGCGCTCTCCGACTCGCGCCTCTCACAAAGCCAGACACGGTGGAAAAAGGAAGATCGTCCTCTCTCGTACACGTCCATCGGTGGCTATCTACGTTGCAGAGCCTACGGTCGATGCAACGAAAGAGGGAAACGAACGGACCGGATAGAGGAACCGAAGAGAAAGACCGATATAGACGGTGGAGGGAACGAGGGGATGAGAGGGCTGTGACAGGAGGAACAGGGGGAAAAAGGGAGCGGAAAAAAAGAGGAAGAAGTACGTTTGGTTTGGCAGCGGGCGGTGGGCGTCGAACTCGGGACATCGCGCGCGGATGACGAGTAATCGATCACGAGCACTGTGCCAACACTCCGTATCCCGAGGAGGGCCCAGTGATTCTCATTTTCTGGTTTATCGATGTTCCGGTTCGGAACGATCTCCGAAATCGCGATGATTTACTGTGAGACCGGCAGCGGGTCGGAGGACGACTACCACCCCCTCCTCCCACCACATGACTCGGAGAAGTTCGACTGGCGGTGAACTTTCGAAAAAGACCCGACGACCCGACAGCTTGATCTATGATATTCGCGTATTTCCCTCAAGCAAGACTAGACCAAGCTTTATGTACGTACCACGGTTGTATTTTTTTGCTCGGTCTTGCTGGGACCGGACGTGATTCTCGGTGTCTGTGCGCTTAGCGTCTTCTGTTTTCGGGAGACTCGGACTTTTTCAATGCGGCTTTTTATCGGGCTGTGTACTGGGCAGCTAGTTTCGGAAGAAATTGTTTGTTAGGTGTCCGAGAAAATGTACTTGTTTCTAATAATAATAGTCGTCGAATGATTACGCGGTATCCTCTCTTCCAAAATAGCAACGAAACATTCGTTCCGGCCGAATCGAAATCTGAAATCGATAGACAATAGAAAACAGAAATTTTCTCTACAGTGTGCACTACAACAAATCATTGAATAATATTTTACTACAACCAAGTTAATTCTACGAACGAATTTTTACGGAACAAGTTCTCCATTCTATAAGAACGACTTGATTAACCACTGAATCACAAATGTCCAATAATCGGGATAAAATTATTTATCGATCGCCAGCAGAGTCGTCGCTGAAAATCATTGTCTTCTGTTCGAGCTACTCACCCCATTTCGTTTCACGCGTTCGCGTTTACGATAGTTGTCAATGATCGTAATGCCTGTCTGTCGTTCGTACCCCATCGCACCCCCGTGTTGTTCGACGAGCGAATGATAAAATCGAGATCTACAAAGTGTACAGCACGGTCGACAGCCGCGACAGTGAACAGACGTAAAGTACGCTGACATGTGCACGGGTCCCGGGGTATTCGTCCCGCTAGACAGTCCTATTGATTTCTGATTGAGGCAATCGGCGATGCCAACGACCATATCGGACAGGCTCGCTGAACGTTCCGAACTGCCTGCGGGTTGCCTGGATGCCCGAATCTGTCTGTGGGCTACTCTGGTGGCCAATTTTGCCGATTATGCCCGAGTGGCCGAGTGCCCGAAACTATCCAAGCGCCCGAATTTGTCCGTTGACGCTTAAACTGCACGATTCTGCTCAATTCAGCCCGAATCGAGATGCCTGGGTGTCCGACTCTGTCCGATTGGGCCTGAGCGACCGAGCGCACAGTGGGGTATTTCGCTGTAAAACGGGAATAAAATATTGTAACGTTATTTATGGGCTCAGGGTCATAAATAAGTAGGTCGTTGTATTCGTCTTGACTCCAGCTATAAGATTATGAAATAAAAATTGTACTTTAACATTTAAAAAATCAAAATAATTCTTACTTCTTGTCCAAAAAATTTTTTTTTCGAAATTTTAAATATACAGTTTTGTACATGTCTAAATACTGTTCAACTTTTATTTCAAACATTTTGTCGTTAGATTATCCGAACTCTTGAAAAGTAGTGATAATGAAATGCTTTGAGTACAGTGTACAGAGTTCAGGTAGGTGTACAGGGCACTCACAGATTTTATTCTGTTATCATCTAAATTAATATTATTATTAATATTTGAACATTACTGATCATTCTGTAAGTTTTTTGTCGATTTCAATACGAAAGTCGGGACTTTCGATGCTCATTTCTACTTAAATTAGTTATAACTCTCTAATTCAGAACGATCCGGAATCAATTCTTTTTGGACTATGATCGTAAACCTTTATCGAATGTAATGGTACAAGAAAGAGTGCGGAATAGAGCGGAATGGTTTACCTAAATCGTCAATAAAGTTTTAAAATCGAAAAAAAACTTACAGAATGATTGGTAATGTGGGAATATTAATAACAATACTAATTTAGATGATAACAGAATGAAATCTGTGAATAGTTTGTACACCTATCTCAACTCAGTACATCGTAATCGAAGCATTCAATTATCACTACTTTTCAGATTTAGACATGTACAAAATTGTATATTTAAAATTTCGAAAAAAAATTTTTTTCGACAAAAGACAAGAATTATTTTGATTTTTTAAATGTTAAAGTACAATTTGTATTCCATAATCTTATAGCTGAAGTCAAGACGAATACAACGATCTACTTATTTATGACCCTGAGCCCATAAATAACGTTACAATATTTTATTCCCGTTTTACAGCGAAATACCCCACTATGGAGCGCCTGAATTTACCCGCTGGGCACACTCGAGGTACCCAATGCCTGAATCTGCCCGTGAGTGTTAAAGACATCTACAACAGCCAATTAGAAGTTTCTTTCTTCCTTTAATAATTTTAGTAAGTTAAGGGCAATACTCTGATGCTTGTAACCTTTTAATCTCTTTACGCTTTTAAATCTGAAAGTTCTGTGCCAACAGAATAAACAGACTTAATGTAATAATATGTATTTTACGGTGGAACATAAATATTATTACTTCAAGATACCGCAGAACCGCAATTTCTTTGCACCAATCTAATAAAAACTTTTACCAACGAATTTCCAGGTAAATACTGTTTGCATTTTCCGTTTGTACATTAGACGAAGTATTAACTGAATTGTAGTACCTAGTACTAATAGAAGACTATGCTTGAGGAATCCAGTGTTTGCTCTCACTCGCGCTCAATACTGAGAAGCATTATTTTCGTGCGTACGACTCATTGATGAGTCGTCGACGGAAACGGGGTGGTTCGTCAGCTTGAGTATCATGGTCGAAGATGGAGGGTGGCAGGGGGATGATAAGTTGCTCGATCCTCGATTCGAGCAGCTCTCGATGGTAGGAAGAATTTCGCTAAGCACTTCTTCAAATATTTAAGCAGACCTACCGGGAACGATGAGTTGCCTTTACCGCTAATTTCGATGAACGAAAGTCAGCGAATCATCGGCGCAGAAAACGCTGACGGGAAAGAGAGGGAGAGAGAGAGTGAGAGAAAGAGGAAGAGAGAATCGGGCTGTTCGCTAATTATGACGGTGTACAAGGTACCGGGACTTCGGGCTCGCGATTCGAAAACTTTTTTTATTTAGTTTTTCCAGCAGGCGGAATAAAAGTTCGATGGGGTAATCCGTCGGCCAATTATCTCGATGCGATCATGCAAATTTTTCGCGATTCAATCTCGGGACGGTTATTACATCGTTGTTGGTTTAGACACGTTCGAACGCTTCTTTGTCGTTTTGTGGACTGGTTGAGATTGTTTCGAAGTGGTTGAGCCCCGTTGTTCAGTGAAAGTTCGAATCGTCTAAGAATCAGAATTTCGAGGTTCGATTAATGCCTGGTGCAACGCCCACGCTTCCTGCTAACTAGAACGCGGTTCGAACAAGTTTCCGCGGATTAACAACTTCGTAACGAGCACAATGAAGTATTAATTAATACCGCGTGGTTAATTAACGAGCGATTAAGCCGAATGACCTCGGAACGATAGCAATTAAGCGCTCCTCCGAGCGGAGTCAGCTGAATACGAGCGCTACTTTTCTCACCGTGTCAAGCACGCATAAAAATCTACTGAACAATATATTAAGAAAACTTACCAAATTTATTTACAATTATTTATACTGACTTTCCTAGCACGACCCTTCGCTAACTCATTGCCAGTCAATTATTTCAACATTTCTGCAGACATATGAAATTTTAAAATCTAAATTAGAAATTTTCTTCCAGTTTTGAACAGTTCAAAATTAATAAAATTAAGAAACATTTCACTTGATCACCGCTGTTGTACAAATCTGATAGACATCGTAAATTCTGCAATCCGCGGGTCTTTTAATTTTGCGTTTGAGCCTTATTCCGCGGCAATTTATGTTTCATGCGACTAGTTCTCCCGGCTTACCGTACAAAGAGAATAACAACTTTGTCGCGCGTAGTACTCCGCTGAATCAGCTTCACTTTTGTCGCATTTTTCAAACCAGGTTTCGCCGGTAATTTCCCAAGGCGAAGAATGCAAATTAAAATTCAATTTGCCATTCCGCTTCTCGCAATTTTCGCTATAGAATTACCGAGTCGGAGATAACTAAAACAGATAATAGAAAGTTTTAATTCGCGCGGCAAATCCTAACTTCCTGATCTCAATTAAGACGTAAATTCGATTTATTTAATAACGTGACTTATTTCACTGTCGCATAATGGACGCATTCACGTGCACTTGAATCGCGCGCTTTCATTTTTCGGGGGTACAGTGATTCAAACGTTCCATTGTGAAATCTTGATTCTTGGTTCCACCGGTACCTCTCTTTTTTATCATTTTTTTTTCTGGCAGCGTCCAATGCTCTTCTTTTAGAGACATACTCTTTGACCTCGGCTTTTCGAAACGTGTTCCACACACTGTCCACAAATAACGAGTTTTTAGAAGATTAAATCAATTTCCGTAAGTTCAATTTAAAATCTCTTTTTGGAGGCTGTTTCAACCCTTTCGCTACAATTGACGAGATATCTCGTTTCTGAGAGATCTAGTATCTTTATTATCGATATGACGTGTTTTATTTCAAAATTTGACAGGCGTAATCGATTTTTAAGACATGTCATTGTTGGTAGAAGGTGCTTAAAAATGATGAATATAAAATACTTCATATTGTACACAGTATTATACAGAGTGTTTATTGTTTATTTTGTATGAAATGCAGAACGATCTAATATAGAAAAATACAAAGCACAGTAAAAGATCTTATCGAAAAATAGAATGTGCTGTTTGCAAAAAATAAATGGCCGACGGAAGGAAACCAGATATTTCTGTAAAAATTGTTCCGTCATATTATAAATTTCACCATGCTTGGAAGCATTACATACAAAATAAACAATAAAAACCTTAGTTGCGTCAGATATGGAGTATTTTATATTTATCATCTTTAACACGTTCGTTGCCGAGCGACATTTTCAAAAACGGTTCCACCACGCCAACAAATTTTAATTAATTGTAAAACATGTATTTATGGGAAAGATATTGAATTTAGATAATTTTTAATTGCTTTATTAATTATACGAGTTATATCGTAATCGGTTTTGGCGATAAAATCTTTTATGACAAACCTAAACACAAACTTCGACCTACGAGATAACTCGTTGTTGGCAGCGAACGTGTTAAGCACCTTCCATCAACGATGACATGTCTTAAAAATCGATTACTTGTGTCAAATTTACGAAGAAAACACTCCATAGTAGTAATAGAGATACACGAGATATATCTCGTCCATAGCATTGTACAACGAAATCATCATGACGAGATATCTCGTCCACGGTAGCAAAAGGGTTAATATGTACTTCTACTACTCCTCTACCTAGATGTCAAGTGGTCAGAATCTACTGACATAATGGTTCATTTATTCCCTGATATGACAGTGTAAATGTTCGAGATCTCCACTGGGAAGGGTTGTGTTACCGAGGAGATCTCGCGATGAAATGTCGCAGGCACAGCTGAGAGCAACGTGTAACGCGAATATCCGTGTCCGTAATGCTTTCACGAAAAATACAGACAGCGAGGCAGCCACCCTCGCACCCGTGGCCATCCCCGGTATCGATTTCTGGCCGATGGAGTATCGCGATACTCGCTCCCGTCCCTCGCCTCTCATGCTCTCGCAGTCGATCGCCATTCCTTGTGACGCTGGCTGCGCTGCCTCCTGTCTCCTCCACCTTTTTTCCTCCCCTCTGCCTACAGATACACGCGTGTACCCGCATCACCCGCCCCCGACGGTACCGGACACTAAGCGAAGGTACGTGTCCACTCGAAAATGGACGGTTTCACCCTCGGTGGTCCGACTCTGCTTCTTTCGCACGATTTCGGGCTGATTAGTGTTGCGACCGATTCGATGGAAAACCGTGGCGGGTCCTTTTTGACCCGTGCGTCTTTGTTTATTTAACTTTCTGCGAGGCTGCAGGTCTTTCGAGCCTTTTAAATTCGAAGAATGTCTTTACTAAGCGATATAATTTACCAACTATAATTCTCTATTTTAATAAAGAGGAATACTTTATTGTCAGCGTTATAAAATGCATGCATCGAGGAAATATGGGGATGGTGAAATAATTATCGTTTTTTAACAGGTTGAAAGATGTGAAATTAAAATGCAGTTTTCCCTGATCCTACAGGTTTTATAAGCTTACACGTAGATAATCTTAATTCGTAATTACCTCTTGCTTCACAGTCATATTCATTGCTCAAAAGAATGTCTACGTTTACGTTCAAAGGTAAACGTTGTCGGAGAACATCCTCTGTAACAGCTTTTAAAACAGTTTCGTCCTTTATTACAAAGAGCAGCTTTAAAATGTTCATCGAATGCGATACTTTACAGAACATTGTTCTCAGTATTCCATTGTAAAAGAATACAAATATAATTTACTTATCTCCGCTTAAATTCCCCGAGATTTATTGAAACTCCTTCATAAAACAATCGTTTCTGTTTTAATATCCATGTACCAGGGAAATTCCTTTCCTTGATTTATCAAGATGTGTAAAATATCGTGGGCGAAGTTTTTAATAGTTTTCGGCAGGATTTTCGACAGTTTCCGATCGTCGCTCGTAGTCTATCGGTTCGTTATAGAGATCTGCCGAATTCATCGGACATGTCTGTATTTTACACACGATCCTCGGAGCTCTCTTGGATATTTTACAAAATCATTCACCACCAACAATCTTTTCACCACCACCGTGCGGAATTGAAAGAGTAATGACAGCGGAGACACAAGGGTGACCCGAATGTTCTGTATTCAATCCTCGGCGGAAATTACTTTCATTTTCGTCCGCGAAAATACCGGGGCGACGATGAATCGACGGTTCCCAGTCGTTCAGCTGCGAAATGCAACAATCAAACGACGATTAAAAAGAATGGAAAGCCGAAAAAGGGACAGCACCCGTTTTCCCGAGCTTGTCCGGGTGTCGTGCCTCATTAAAAACGTATTCTTCGCGAGACGCGATCAGCGATGAGATGAACGGGTTGAATGGGCACGGGAACCTCGCGGCGGGAAAAATAATCTACGTTTTTTTCTAACTTTCATTTGTATAAAAAACAATTCCACTGTTCCCCGTACAGAACTAGAATGGAAACCGTGCGCATATAAAATACTCGGCCAGGAATTTATTTGAAGTGAACACATTTTAAGCTTTTAAAGAGGAGACGAAGCAATTATACCGAATTTTTCATTGCTACATTCTTTTTACAAATTTTGCGAAACTTGACGCAACGTAAGAACAACTTGTTCTACATCGGTGCAAAAAGTTCCGCTTCGTTTAACGACAAATAAATGAAAAAATATAAAAACCTATTACGATATTTTAATTTTAAGGTTAGAATTTCAAAATATGATAAATTTAACACTACACTCGTTAAAAATGAGAATGTTCATTTTACGTGTTTCTTCAAAATCGGAACATATAGCCCTGGTCTCCCGTACTTTTTTATTCAAGTAAACGTTACCACAAAAATCCTTTGACATCTGAAAAAATTCAAGCCTGTTATTATTATAAAGGAATATACATTTCTAATGCCCGATGTAGAAAATATATGAAATGCACTGTTTCAACAGAAACGTACGTATTCAACTTTTTGTCTTGATTCGAACGTGATCAGCTTTTTTTCGGGAATCTGTTGGTGCTGATCTAATTAATGCAGGATCATAGTCTGACTTTCAGCATGAGAGGGTTTAAAATATAATAAATTTAACATTAAATTACCCGTTAAAGATGAGAATATCTATACTATTTCTACGACATTTCACATGTTTCTTCAAAATCGTAGCGTATAGCGCCGGTCTCACCTACTTTTGAAATACCAGGAAATGTTCCGCCTGTCAACGTGCAAAAATTTGGGTTTGCACAGCCATAAAAGAGATACATCGAGGGGAGTGCCGATTCGGGCATCGAATTCGCTTTATCTCCTGTTCATGTCGGTCGATAAGCGTTCTCGAGAGACACAGAAAGAAACAGAGAGGGAGAGAAAAGAGAGGACAGGGGGCAATTTCCTGACGCGGGTATTCTTTTCCACGAGAAGGGGGGTTTTCGAAGAGCGTGCAGACGGCGCGGAGAGACGTTGTCGCAACTTCATTCGCTGACAATGCTTACGTTGCCATAACTCGAGGCCTCCGACCGCACCGTGGCCATTCTGAACTGCCGAAACGTGACCGTGTTCCCAGATCGAACCATTTAGTTTACGAGATAGCGCGCGGTATATCTGGTAACACGAGCCAATCCACGCCGGAACGGCGTGTGTAATCCCATTATCATTTTCGGTCGAGGAGCCGTCGATTAGTCGATTCGGATTACCCGCGCGAAATCGGTAACTCGGCCTGTTTACAGGTACAGGAGTCAATGGCCGATAGCCGACTCCCAAGATGTTTAGTCGACCCGAGGAAACTTCGTAAATATCTCGTGGGAGACGGCGTTTTCTCAGTGGTCCAATTGCGTCCGAAACCGAGGGAGAAATGAACAGGAACGGAAACAAGAATTATTCTTGTGTACCGTTTGCTTTGGGGGTGAAAAGGAACAGGCTTTTCGTATCCATTGCTTTAAGGCGGAGAACGAAAATATTTCTTGTATTCTTTACTCTGGGGAGCAAAATAAATATATTTCTTCGACCGATCTCTTCGGCGCGTTAAGAATAAAAATATGTTGTGTTTCGAGGTTGAATATAAAGACACCTGCTGGCACCTTTTTATGTATTTACTATTTAGGTTTGAAAATACGCGAGTTTCTCTACATAGACATTGCATATTAGAGTCAAGAGTACGGCTTATAAAACATAAGTGACTTAATACGATATTCAGCGTCACAAGTGTGTATTGTATGACCGATTTAGACAGTAGAGTTCATAAATAACGTATACACTGATCGATCCATCGAGTCGCATTTTCGCGGAGAAAATGTCCAATCGCACTTCAGCCAATTCCACCTAAAAAAAAGGCTGAAGTGGCAGGACAGTGTGCGAGGACATTCCAAACAGAAGCAGTATGATTTTCCGCGCAACCGAAGGACAACGTTTGCAGACAAAACCGCGTTGAAACGAAACCGAGCGTTCTCTCCGCGAAAGTGCAACGCAACGTTGGTAGCGCGGCGGTCGACAGTATACATTGTTCTTTCGGGATATGGAGGGAATCGAAGGGGGTTGCAGGGGGTGGGAACAAAAATGGTTTCCCGGTTGGCAATGCAAAAATCGTTTCTCGTCGGCGCCGCTTCTCGTTCCCGACACGCCGGGCCAGGCCAGTTGATTAAAGCGTATCAACGCGTACGGCCGCGCGATAGCATGTGCCGGTTGTCGCGCCCCGACCGGTCGTTCGATTTCTGTCAGGATCGATTTTATCCCACGGCATTATGGTCCCTCTCTCCCACACACGCCGGATATGCGTCCACGGCGTTTTGCGTGACCGCAGAGGGCGTGTTGCCAGAGGCGCTAAAATGCGCGCTTAATATTTACTCCGGACCGCAAAGCGGAACGCATCGTTGCCAGGCATCGCGAATTTCATTAACAATATCGCTGATCAAATATCGCTCTCGCACCACCCTCGACCCGCGATCGTTTTCGCTCCGATTACGCGGCCGTCCCTCGCTCGCATAAATCTATAAACCCTGTTTTTAAACGTATCGCATCTCGCGAAACGCGGTTTTCGTTCTGAAAATTGATACCGACGTGTGTCACTAGACTACGGATTTTGCTAAAATATAAAAATGGTCCAGCTCCATTACAAGAGTCAGGTATCCAGTGAAAATATCTTTCTCCAACCATTTATCTTATTTAGGCCATTAGCAGAGTTCGAATTTTAATAAAACGTTTAACACAAAAAGAGTTTGGAAATGGTATTAACAATATTTTATAAAGAATTCAGTAAATGTAAGTCTAGAGGGTAGTTCATAACTGATGAACAAGCGACCACGACAACGTCGAAATCCCCCACTCTGCTTCGCTATCGATCGATTAATATTTATTCCATTAGGGCACAACACAGCGAAAACTAATTTCACGCGTCGCGTGATCCCACGCCGAATCCGATTTTGATCTGGCGTTATTATGTACTTTTCGCTTCTTCTCGATCCCTACTCACCTCTCTCTCTCTCTCCCTCTATCTCTCTCTTTTTCCACCCCGTTCTCTGGATTGAATCGCGGCCCGCGCCACAGTTCCGAGGCGTGCACTTCAAAGCGCCGGAAAAACGATGGATCGAGGTTGTTGGATTTTTTCCCATTTCGTCCAGAACCGACCAACGAATTTTCACGGATTATCCCCGGGAAAAGTGTGTGCTCAGGTATCGCGCGCACGCTCGCTACTCTTCCTCCTGTCGCAATTTTTCCATAAAGATCAATTAGCTTCGTTATACGGGGAAAAAGTTTTCGCAAGTTTCTATTATCAGCCATTCTCGCTGGAAATTGACACTTTCCGTCTCTCGCGGGTCATCCGATATTTCGTTTATTTCTGTATGGAGCGCCTCTTTGTTGCGTGTTGTATATTTCTTGTGAAATCAACTGATCGTTGAGATCATTTGCCGTAATCAGAACACTCACGATAAGACTATTTTTGTGTACATGCACTAGACATTTATTTTAGAGAGACATCAAATTGACTTCTTTATTTGGTAAAACGAAGCTAAATATTAAATTATTCCTTCGCAATTTTGATAACTGGATGCATGGGCTTGACGTCGCCAATCTGGCTTTGTTCTTAGAGGGTTACTGCACGTGAAAATTGTGTGTACAATTTGAATATTGAAAACGTTATACCTATATTCGGAGTGTTTAAGAAAGAATTGCAGCTATTCGAAGTGTTCACGTTGAATGACAGCAAGTTGGAGTGTTTGAAAAATAGGTCCTCGAGGCGACGATGATTTCGCCAGTAACCAGTGCTCGGACTGCGGTTGAAAACGGCGAATCGCGGGGCGGGAGAGAGAGTTCGCCAATTTCCCGACTCTAATATCTCGCCGATTACGAGGTTGTTGGGCTGGCGGCGCGCAAACCCGATTTGTTGTGTCAACCTGACAGCTGAGACGAACTTTAACACGCAATAACGAGCGTACGCGTCGACGAGGCGTCGCGATCCTTAACGCCGCGTCGCCGACGGCCCGTGATGGATTAGACGCGAAAACGACACATGACGGATACGAAATGAAAATCTGATTCGAAACCCGCGTATCAATCGATCGATACCGCTCCAACCGGTCTCGAAATGCTCCCGCGAAATCGGTTTCGAAAGTTCGCACTACGCGATACGAATTTCCCGCCGAATCGGTGCAATTCCTCTGCTGTACGCTGTGTGGAATATCGACTGAATCTTTCCTCGAACGACCCTCCATCTTAATCTTTCTTCCTTTCTTGAGAATACGTACTTTCTTATCGATCTTTTATTTCTAACTGAAAAGATCTTTTCCACTTGAATTTCTTTATGGAGTTTCACAGCAAATGGTTACAATGTTTTTACTGTATTACGAATGCAGTCGTTTTAGCCAGAAAAGCATAAAATGTGCAGTCTAATTGTGTTGTGTCTTGTCAGTGCTCAACTGCGATTATTGAGTCGCTGGGAAATACGCCTCATGGAGTGGTAATGAAAGAAATAAGGGAATAGTCGAGTTTAAAATTGGCTAATTTGCGACTGTCCTTCCTTCGAAGGTTCATGAAGAAGGAAACTCGCGGGGAAGTAGGGCCTTAGCCAATAGCAGCGTAGTAGGGTTGTTAATAAGAGCAACGCCCATTGACGAAATTATAGAAACGCGAGATATAAACATTTTAGTTCCTTGCACTCTTTGGAACCCATAAATTAGTGTTAGGGACACAGGTCCTTGGCGCTATGTTTTCAGTAAACTCATCAAAGAGATACGGAAAGAACTGTCAAGAATAGCATCATTTAAAATCGATCAAAGCACGTCTCAACAAATTTTAAAGGGATGATCAAGAAACTCAAGGAGTACAAACATTGTGGTATACCAATTTTGAATATTGCAGTGCAGCCTTGAAAATTGTGGTTTATATAGACCGAAGCTGTGTTCGACACAGTCGGTAACCTCAGAAAGTCGGTCAGCGAGGTTATGCAGAACTTTGACGACTATCCTCAACCAGCAGTCCCTGTCGTTTCAATCGGAGTAGAACGTGTCCCGAGTTTCGAAACGCGTTTTCGTCAGGTGATATCCGTCACGTGTCGCTTTCGACTCCAATCCATCACGGTCACTCGATCCGCCCGAATATCGAGCTTACACACCGATACAAATGTTTGTGCTTGAAATTCAGCTACTTCCGATTCCCCTGTCCCCATGATTTCAATGATCTCCTGCTTGTGAAAACTATCTGTCAAAATATTGAACTTAATTATCTTGGTTCATTAATTAAAATTACCTGGCCCCTTCTACCTAAATGACCAGTGACATATCATTATGCTTCACAATGGTCCGGGCGGCCGATCTGGTTTAGCAACGCCGAAAATGTCGATATTAATGAACTTTAATAAAGATTATAATTAAAACAAGCATTTAAAATTGAACATTTTGTGAATGCGATTTTCGATTGAAAAATTGTTAATTTTCTTTTGTGAACCCTACCGAACCTATTGAATATTTCTAAAAAACTTTTGTTCTGGAATAAAAAGCATTCTTTTGAAAATGAATGCCTGAAATTTCGAATTACGTTTCGTCATTTATTAAATAAGTAGTTCTTAATGGACTAATGAAAATTGTCGAAGTTATTTCCCTTTGACATGGAATATCTTTTGAGTTCCAAATAGTTCCGCATTTTTTCAAAGTAGGATACTTTCAAATTACAATAGTTTATCGAATTTATATTGCTTTCTAAATGTCCTTCACCTTCAAAAACGATTAGATTAATAGGATAGATTAAAAATTATACAAGCATTTAAAAATTAACATTTCATGGATACATTGTGGATTATTGTTTATTTTAAAACTGATCATGATTTTTCAGGCAGTTCCGATAATGAGACAAAAAAATGTTTTAAACAAAAGCTAATCAACATTTAGCTATCAATTATTTATCGATTATTAGTAATCAATTTTTTAAAAAATGTTTATTGTATGAAAAATGAAGGTCACCTTTAATTTGTAAAGATCAATATGTATTTTTGACTTCATAATATTGTTGCTGATGTCAAAACGAATCTAACGATCTACATGTGTGCTTGCTTGTAATTTCAACAGAACAGCGATTCCAACGAAATTAAGCATACTCGGTGAGCCAAATCCGTTCCGAAGTCATAACACGGTACGGTTCGATTCCAAAAAACGGTTCCTGAAAGCAACGATCACTAGGGGCAGTTAAATTATTCAGACAGTTCTTACCTCTTTCGGTGAGTCTCCGGTTCTATTTGCCAGAGTATTCGGGGCCCTCAAAAATAGAATCGCGAAGGTAGCCAGGAGCATATATCGATCGGTGAATATTAACGTTGCAGGATTCGGGACCGGTTCATATCGACCTGATCCAACAACGTCGAAAACCCTCGTGAACTTTCGAAAATCCCGTTTTGGCAGAGGCGGGTTGGCAAATTCGTCGGATGCCTCGGTAACGCTGATCGCGGCCGAATTCGATTATTCACGAGCTCGGGTTATCTACATAATAATCGTCGGGATCCGATTAAATTGGTAAATCGTGTCAGTCATTGGTCGTATATACTGCATTGAGCACAATGATTGAACGTCTAATGTGCTTAGGTATTTCGTATAATTAAATGAAGAATTATACGAAGAATTATCTAAATTGCAATTCAGAAAAATAATGATGAAGTGAAATATGTGTTGCAGGTTGCAGTGGTCTTATTTCAAGAATTCCAATTTTAACCCTTTGCACTCGACTCTCCCTTTTGAGGGGTCATCATAAATCCAGTTAAACTCAATTTAAATGTGCTTGCGAGATCTATAATTTTTATTTCATAAAATCTGCTATAATAAAATGTCATATTAAATCCAATTTAAATGGAGTAAGTATTTTCGCAAATCTTCTCTATACATATTTAAACACGAAGTCCTGACTCACTCTCCTATCAACGCCCAGGCTAAACCCTTGGACCTAGAAAGCTGAAATTTTGTACAGAGGTTTCCTTCATGATCTGTACAAGGGATAAGAAAGGATATTTCGAAATTCAACCCCTAAGGGGGTGAAAAGGGGTTGAAACGTTTGTATGTGAGGAATATATTGTTCGTGGTCGGATTTGCTTGATACTTGGTCTTAATGCTCTTTGATATAATTAATCAAACACCTGTTTCGGCATTTTAAAAAATTGAACCCTTAAGGGGGTGAAAAGGGGTTGCAACGTTTGTATGAGGAATATTTTGTTCGTGGTCGGATTTACTTCGTACTTGGTCTTAATGCTCTTTGATATAATTAATTAAACACCTGTTTCGGCATTTTAAAAAATTGAACCCCTAAGGGGGTGAAGGGGTTGCAACGTTTGTATGAGGAATATTTTGTTCGTGGTCGGATTTACTTCATACTTGGTCTTAATGCTCTTTGATACAAATAATCAAACACCTGTTTCGGCATTTTAAAAAATTGAACCACTAAGGGGGTGAAAAGGGGTTTAGAAATCTAAGATGGCGACATGACATAAAATTAAAACTCTATGGGGGTGAATAGGGGGTTAAAAGGTTTTACGGAGAAACAATAGCAATTTCCGAGGACATTAAACGGTTTCCTGTGCGAGCGAAGCCGCAGGCGAAAGCTAGTACTAAATAAATGGGTTCAGGTTGCCGAGGAAAATGTGTAGGCTGACAAAAATTCAAGAAGTTTGTGAAAAGAATGGACATTGATCCGATTTCTGCCGACTGCGAAAATTTTGCAGGTAAAAGCGTGATTATATGTATAAGCGACGGTGGTTTACCAGAACGAAAGCTACTTGTTTAGGATTTCGAGAGGGTGGATTCTTCGGGTTGCGGGTGAAAGAAGGGATCGCGGAGCGCGAACGAGGGGTGTGCACCAACGGGGGTGCCTTTTTTAGTCCACTTATCGGCGAACCACTCGACCACGATGGCTATATTTAATTCAACGCTTAGGCGGCGAGAGAGAACCGGGCCACTTGACTCTCTTTTCGCTTGGTTCGATTGACTTCGGGGCTAATTCCAAAGTATCTGGAGCGTCTACGGTTGCATTGTGCTATTCTGATGATTGTTGGAGGCGGGGACTGGATCCAGCCTTCGAATCAGTCGTGTTCTAACATCTACACTGCAATCTCCACGCTTCTCGAACCTATCCGGCAATGAGCATCCAAACAATTCTCTCAACATAGACTTGAAACAATTTTTATATCATTTCTCTCAAACACAAAGAGCAGAGTAATTCATAAAATGAGAAAACAATCCGACAGCGTTGAGTATCCGAAATTACATGTGACGCCACCCCGGCGTCATCGGCCGTGACAGTGTTAACAAAATTCCAGAGGTGGATGAAATTTTTAACACAAGTCTTTAACTAACCCAGTTTCATTTTCGTGGAGGCGCTTCGTACAAAATTCCACTAGAACATTGCATATTTCCAGAAAAGAACATTTCGAGCTCTGTAAAAATGATCACATACGATTTACTATGCTATAACCAAACTGAAGTCTTTAAAGAAGGAAGCAGATCGAAGTATTACCCTAGGATGTTCAGTGTAATGTTTAGAACAATGCTTTCACATCTAAAAAACGACAATAGATCCACTACTATACTTCCGCAGCATACTTTCCCACAATTCCAAGAACCGTGATTGCCCGCTGACAGGCAATCAAACAGCGACAAACAAGAAGCATTAGAGCTGCACAGCCACCGGTAATTAAACAAATACAATTCCCGGCAAATTCGTCTGCTGCGTTCGTACAGTCGTGGATATAAAAGTGAGTCGTCGCGGCAGGGCACGGCGGCGGTAGGTAGCAGGGATCGATAATTCCGGCCATTATTGGTTATTAGTCGCTACGATCGATGCCGGTGCAATCTCCGGCCCCCGTCACGGCCGCGACGTTAAGTAATCTCTGGCTGGCGTGTTTCGTCGAATTATCGTCGTGTCCCGGCGTTCCTCGAGAGCATTGTCTCTCCGGCAAATCGGCAGAGCAGAAGGAAACACCGTCCCTCGAGTGGCTGGTGCTCGGTTGCGAGCCGATTCCTCGTTAAAAAGCGGACCTTCGTTCGCGATGCTCGACGCGATCGCATAATGGAACTGCGGTCGTGAAGTGTGCACACAGTAATATCTTTCCTAAAGAGCTGTAGAAGAGGGGGACGAGCAGATAGTCGGTTAACGGACAGAATAATGCAATAACGTTCTACTGTTATTAACGTTCATGAGTGCAAGAACAGCGAGAGCAAAAGGAGATCTCGAGAGCTACTCGACCATATTTCCCGCACCGAGGACCGGGACTTTTTCCTGTTCACGTTTCTGCTTTTTTCCCTCCAGCCGAACGTCGTCGTCGTCGTCGTCTACCTCGATTTCGAGCTGTCGTAAAATTTCACGGGGATACGGCCGATTATATGGGAACGACCGATGGGGGTGGGAGAGCGATTCGTATTCTCGGACCTATCAAGAAATTGACAATCGATAGACTGGCGCGCGACGAACACGATTCGTCGAAGTGTTCCGGGAACATTTTCGAGATACGTGGTGCAGAAGATGACTATTACTGCGACGATTTTGCACCATTAGCGGTGAAAATTCGGGGAAAATTTATTGGTAATTGATCAACCAGAATCATTTTTATAGAGGATTTTTGTTTCCTCTTCTCTTGTATGAATTCTATTTTGGATCCGACTTGAAACTTAAGAAACAACGAAATAATAGAGATTTTAATAAATGGAAAGAAAGAAGAATTGAGAAAGACAAAGGAGTTTACATTATAAATGCAATTGTGAAATGTTGTAATTTTACAATGTTCTTAATTTAAAACTGCTTCTAAGCGCGTTCCCTCAAGGATACCTAACTTTTTTATAAATTTATTTCTGCAAGAGGTGCCATTCTTTAATCGACAGCTTCTCTGAATCATATTCAGAAATTTAATTACTAAAAATCCGCAATCTAATGATAGCATTGGGTGATTGCAACGAGAGTAAACGATTGTTAAACAATACTGCGTGGATCTTTTGATCCGTCACTGTGAAAAGCAACTTATCAACAAGTTATCAGATCAATAGAGCGATCCATAATCTATTTTTAACGGGAGGCGACGAATGGCAATAGTCGCGGGTGATCTATTTTCCGAAACCCAATTGTAACGCATACAGAATCAATCTCCGTTTGTCGAGGAGTGTAGCCGCGTTACATCGTAGGACGCGTCGAGCGTCGGGTGTTGCACAGCTCCCCGGATTTTTGGGTGAATTTGTTTTTCATTTGTTCGCGGTGATTGTACGCGGAGCCGATCGATATCGCAACACAGCAGACCGGAGCCGCGTGCTCCATGTTGGACGCAAACAATTTATTTATTCAAACAGAGTCCGTAGTCCACGTCCAGCCGGATCATTTTCCGAGGTTTCTTCTCCTCGTTCCGGATTCCTCCATTGTTTGCAATTTGTTACCAGCGCTCGTCGATTAATTTTTGCCCGATGGAAAAAGTTCGAAATGAAATTTACATCGGGCGGGCACGAGGAACAACGTAAACGTTGCCACTAGAATGACGTCAGCCCTCGTACAAACATCATTGATCCGCGTGTTCCGCGTATTTGTTGAACAGGTGTCCAACTACATTTAAATTTAATGTAATATATTTTCAATTTCATGGCTGCGTCAATCAAATCTAGATCATTTAGATTTCCTCACAAGGCACCCATACCCCTTTCATTACACCTACATGAACTATACAATATAATAAAAAATCCCTCAAATTCAAATTTCCCAAATCCTCCCTCTAAATCCCCTGTATCAAAAATACTAATTTCAAACCATAGATGCATCGATGACTATCACACTCCACCACCTTGCTTACCCTCGTCGATATTACCAGCCAATATCGTCGGTACTGAAATAGCACGCCGATCGAAACGTTCACAATTATGTTCGTTCTCCATGCCGATCGAGTCGAATCGCTTTCAGTGAAAACAATAAGACTGGGACTCGCGGTTCGTCGTCGAACAGAGACGCTTTTCTGCATCGCGTCGTTGAAAAAGGGGGTTGCGATTGAATTCAGCCCTCGCGAGCTGCGCGTCGCATCGCGGGAGGTCTCGGTTTATCCAAGGGTCTCCATTTCGTCGCTCATATTTGTACATTATAGGGTAGATGGGCGGGTGTGTGCGGGTACGGAGGGCGTCAGGGATCTCTGGGCGCGATGGGACGGATAGAAACGCTGAGCGGGCTTTTGACGCCGCGCCGGCGGGCAAAGCTTCGGGAAAGCGGCGGGAGCTTTGATATACGACCGGTTTCTCTCTCTACATATATCTCTCGCTCTCTCTAGCAATCTCCCTGTACCCTTCCGCGCCCCGGTGACTACCAATAATCGAACGTTATTGCGTTACCGGATGCTGAGACCGGCCAACGCCGCTCGACGGTCGTAACACGTGCACACCGGAAACGGAGAACGGAGAACGGCTGTTGCACAGAGACGGAGCAAAAAATTCGGAACGGTAACGCGAAATTTCGCATCACCGGGGACCCCGGTTCGTGTCCCCGATCCGCATGCCCTCTACGATCATTTAATTGTACCGCTGCGGTCCGGCGCCGCTGCGATGATAATTGGTCACGTGACGTTTGCCTTTCGGTCTTGCTTTGAGCCACGTGGTTTCCGGACTAATGAACGGGGGCTTGGGATTTAATGCACCGCTCCTGAATCGATCCGGTGGTTTTCGCGCTCGTTGCGGTCCACGGGCGATCATCTGCTTCTGTGCGACCTGGTTTAGGTTTTAATGCGTCGCGTGTGACGCGTCCGTGTTCGCATGATGGAAGTGCATGGTTTGATATGGAAGTTATTTTTGCGATGGGTGATCGAGCGAAATGCTCGCTGTCTATGAATCATGAGGGGATTGACAGAGTAATTAGTAACAGAAAATTTCAACTTTTCAGGTTTTGCTTCACTGAAGAAGTTGCTTCGAGTATGGTGAAATTTTTGTCAGTGTTCAATATTGATGGTGGATGTGCTGGTGTATTACCTGTGTGTTTTTGTATAGCGAGACAAGTGACAGGAAAGTTCACTCATTTTCTATTCTAAATACTAGAAAATTTGATTATCTCTTCGTGATTGCATTGTAATTTGATGCAAATTTGAATGAAGCATTTTGAAATTCGAGAAGCGAGACTGGCATTTCTACTGATATTTTAATAAAAATGGATTTGTTGGATTGAGTACAAATTAAGCGAAATTGGTCATAAATTATCAGAGAGAATTCCGTTCGAGAGAAATCCGTGCATTAATTAATCGTGAATAGTTTATGCATACGACGAACTAGTTTGTCTTCTTCGTTTTATTAAATTTCAGTCAGATTCAATTCGAAACGTATTTCTGTAACATTTATGAGACGCTTTAATGCATTCCATTAGATACATGCCATAGTAATGGCCATTATTGAACTGAATATTTTATATGGCGCGTTCGATATTACAGCGATATTACTCCTTGCTATCGTTTAACTTATACATACATAGAATTGCATTCGTTACCTCTGCATCAAGATTATGTAACATTAACGTGAATGTTCTTTGAAGGGAATGAAATTTTGCTGCAAAAGAGAATTACGTCCTGCTTCGAACTTCGGACTGTAAATGCTTCTCATTAAATATTAATTTGTTAGATAGACGTATTCAATGCGACTGGGAAAAACAAACAGATGGTACGACAATTCATTATTTCTAATTTGTGTAAAATCATTTACGATCATCCCCTCGTATTTTAATCTCGAGAAAGTAGTTCGTCTTGGTTCGAGGAGGACTGTCTATCAAAATTGGCTGAAAGCCCTATCGTAACTCATCGGCAACAGTAGCAGTTAATGACGATAGAGAGACGCGATGGCGGAAGCGTATCGCGAATCATCGTTAACGGGGAAATTCTGCGCGAAATTTACGGAAGATAAGCGGGATCGCGACGGTGTCGATTCCGCCGGGGAAGTTTCCCGGTAAACCGAAGTTCACTGCTAATTTCTCGTCCCGCCACACCTCAAAGTACACTTTAATTACGTTAAACGGGAAGTAAATTACATTAGAATGTCAACGCTCGAGGATGTAAGTCCCGGCGCGGCGTCGCCAGTCTCTGCCAGCAACGGCCGACTCCATTTCACGCGGATCCTAATATAAGAAGAGATTTAAGTAATTGTCTGGCCATTAATGAGATTCAGACCGAACTTTCATGCAATTAGGCGACGACGACGACGTTTCGAAAAAATATACCATGGTGCTCCTCCGATTCTCCCATTAATCCCTCGATATTATTAAATTCTTTTTATACAGGGTGAAGCACCTAAGACTCCCATCGAAAATATCTCCGTTCTTTTTAGTAATACGAAAAAATGTTTGGTTCAGTGGGGCAATTTCTTTTCTCTAGGTCATATTTTCCGATACTTCAAGGTCATCGTCGTTTTTTTTTTTAAATGGAATGACGTATTTTGATTAGTGTAACATTCTGGCTAATGAAAAGACAAATTCAACGATGTATCGTATAATATGTTGAGTTGTATTACTGTATTACTAAAAACAACGGAGATATTTTAGGTGGAGCCTTATAGATGCTTTGCCATGTATACTTCCACCAATTGTTAATTCGTCTATCATTTAATTTTACATGTGATTAATCTGAATTGTTTGATATAGGTTTGTACGACCCTTCTGTGGAAAAAGTTGTGTCAAAAAAGAAAATCGTGCCCTGTCATTGAATATCGCATCATTTTATGCGATTTACAAGGCGGTGCAACGTCAAGTGAACAGTTGCGTACAAAGTGCGCACCGTTATTATGCCACCATTACGAAAACTCCAATTTTTTTGCGAGACAAGAGCCGCCAGGCAATTTCCCGGAGAACTCTGAGCTGACAACTGCTCGGAATAGCGTTTCCCAGCGGCTTATCCGAACTCCTTGTTTCCGGAATATATCAAGAATTATGCGCTAGATCACGTTCTCGCTGGAATATCCGGAGACTTGATTTTAAATTTCTTCCTCCTGTTGCGCGCACACGCGCATTTAAAACTGAATGACGTAATCCCCGGTCTCGCGATCATGCGATCCTCTTGCTGAAGCCTTAAATCGGATCTTCCGCGAAATTAGCGAGATCGGTGGACCGTGAATCCAACGAGCGAAAACTTTGATCGGCTAGAAACTTTCCATCCTGCTCATTTTACGAGAAAATAATTTTTCGAACCGTGAGCTTCCTCGCAATTCGACGGCTTATTAAAAAATTTGTTAGAGACTTGATCTGTTTTATGTAGGAAAAGTTGTGTGGTTCGTTGTTGCAATTTCTGACAATGTTAACGATGTCCTGGTGTCTTTCTTGTAACATTTCGTGTACGTTGATTTTTTGTATCAGTGTTGCAACACACATATCATTGTAAGTATGACTTTCGTCCGACTCCTTTGGACATTTGTATTGTACAGCTCTAGATCGTGCAATTAGAAATATTTTGGTAAATTTTTATTGCTAATGGATTAAGGGTGTCGCGGCTCATGAATTTTATTTCGATGTCACTTCTTTGTTGCTGTACGTGCTGCAGAAAAGAAACTTTCCTAAACCGTGAAGTTACGAAAAAAGCGAGATAGAATTTACTAATTGAAAGTGCGTGCATGAAGAGTATCATGCTAGTATCTTTTGTATTTCAGAGGGTTAATTCAACCCCGTCGACAACAATAAAGGGGAGGATTGAAATGACTCTCGAGGGAACATTTTCCTTCCCTTGAAAAATGCATGCGAGTTCGAGTTGCCCTCGAAGATCGGGCAACTTTCCTTTCGTTTAACAGTCGAAAGCAGCTGCGACCCCCGTCACGGAATCAGGGGGTGTTCATTGAATCGTTTCTGACCCATTTTCCACCCCGTGTACACCAATAACCTCTATCTTCGAGAAGGGGAGAGCCTCGGCTTCTGTTCGACCCAAAACACATTAAGCGTTAACTAGCGCCGCTTCTCCCTTCGAACATGCTCGTCGCCATATTTGTTAGCGCCACGTGTGCGCACGGTACGCAGCCCAATTACCGACTATTATCGCGACCTTTTATTTGCAGACATACAGCGTTAATGAGCTTCGTAGGATTGCGATGAACGGGGGCCGAGGATTAAACTTAAACGCTTCTGCTCTCAGCTTTCCTTCTTTCTGAAAAATCCCGTGAAGCTACGCCGTTGGAGATTTTTCGAACTCGACGAATGGCGGCTATACTAACTATTTGATCATGTTATATAGTTGAATGAATTAGTTATTACATATTTATTATTTCAGTAATTTTATTACAAAACGCCAGAAGGAATTTCGCGAATTGAATACTCGGGCAGAAATTTTATTACTGCACGTATTTATTTTTGATATCGATCGAATCGAAATACTGCAGAGGCTCCATCACTGAGCTGCAATTCATTGTTTCTCTTAAATACATATTTTTACAATGAAATTGTTTAATGCGCGCGAATAAAGTGCACTTTAAAGTGAATTTTATTCGTGTGTTTTTACAATGAATTTTATCCATGTGCTTTTAAAATGAATTTGATTATTGTGCTTTTAGGATAAATTTCGTTGAACTGCTGAATTTGAAAGATAGTAGGGTGATCAGTAAACAGCGGGTCTTTATGCGAAATAAAAATTTTTTACCTGAATGGCAACAAGCTGGAGTAAAACAGGAAATTATTTTCTATCTTAATATATTTAATATGTTGAAAATAATATAATAGTACTTTAAAATTCTTCTAATATGTTTACTGTTTTAAATTACACCCACTTATTTTTGACATATATGCATAAAATCCGCTGTCTACTAATCAGCTAAGTATGAAACAGGATAGTTTTGAAACGATGGTGCATTGTAAATTTTACTATAAAAAGAAAGAATCGTATCCGTGACATCTATACAACAAATATTATTATAACTTTCAGTGCATCCGAACATTTAGTTTTAATTAACATTTATACCAAACAAATTCCATCAAAAACACGTTAAAAATACAGATTTAACAACATCGCTCCTCTAAAACGAAGAGAGAAATTCTCGTACAGGTATTCGAAGCTGTTGAACTCTACGGAAAAAAGCATTTCCACTCGGCATCGAGCGGAAAGATTAAACCGAAAGTGCAAATGAAAAATTGTTTATTTGCATCATGTTCACAGCATCCAAATAGTGTTCGCAGAGGGTGCTCGGTGAAAACGCAAACGAATAATTCCGGCGTCGCGGACAGAGGGGAGAAGTGGCAATTTGCAAAGCGTGGACGGCGACTAAACAATTAAAATACACGCGCGCGAAAGACACTACGTCCGTGCGCGCGAACCTTTGATCAGAAGCACCGGTTTGCCGCGATAGGCGAGGTGATAGCAATATGTTGGGAACTGGGTCAAGTGCAGTTCAGTTACCCTCTAGGACCACCCTGCAACCTGCCCGGGAAGCGTTTTCGAAACACAAAGCTTGCTCGATCGAGTACGGGATTGTTTGCCGTCGCTTGCGTACCTCGATCGCGTCGCTTAAAGAAAATAACGCCGATAATCGCGCGATGCTTATGCCCAAAATAACAATTTTTATTATTCCCGTTCTTGTTGTTCAAATCTTATATGTATACTATTTACGTACAGGTATTTATTTATTTAGCCTTACAGAGTCTCTGGATTATTCTTTTCAATCTATTGATGGTATAGCTTCCAAGAATAAATAATGAAACAAAATAAAGACACTGCGAGATACCAGAACGTTTTCAAATAGAATAAACAACCCACATATTTTCTGTATACATTTCTTTCTATTTATTCTATTCAGCTGATCTACAAATGTACATTTCGAGACTGTTAATTTAATACCAATTCAAGTGTATTCAAAAATGTGTACATTCAAAATGTAAATCATAAAATAATAACATTCCCAATATATTTTGATGTCCCTACGTACTTGAAGAATGTCCTGTAATTATAATATTAAATTCACCAAGTTATTTAAATTTTTGTCTTTGTTCTTTGTTTCAAACATAAAATAGTCAACACTTCGCAAAAATCATGGTAAACAATTTTTATGAATTCTTTCAAAATAACCACGAAAAGCATGAATATATAAAAATAGTAAAAAATGACAGCGACATTTTTGGAGATAATAAAGAAGCCCGCGCGAACCGAACGAGAGGTACCTACAGGAAAAGTATTAAGGCTAGGAAGGTATTAAAACAATGTCCAAGCAAAAGTGGCATTTCGTTCGATCGGATATCCCCTGCGAGGGTATGGAACACGAGTGTCGAAACGTATATTGAATACCGTTGCACGAGGCGTTTCGACGCAAAGCGCACACGGGGCGCATCGATTGCATAGGGGTTAGGAGATACCGGTGTACACCGGAAACCAGGTCAAAAACGGTTCGGTTAGCCTGTCGAACGTTGTATCGCGCTTTTCTCGAAAGCCCTTTGAAAACACGAGATGCCGGCCCTACGGGAGATACCTGCGTTTCCCTCGGATTTAACATCAACCCCTTTCGTCCCCGTTTATTCTCGACCCCCTCTTCTCAATTTCGGACCCCACCAGTTGACCCAGCACTGCGACCATATGGTGTCCATTGTACGATAAAGGATCCTCGATTGAATTCGCGTACAATTGACACCGTTCACCGGCTAAATAATATTCGGTTGACCCGACAAGTGTGCAGGTTTGCTAAGTTGACGTTCAATTGCTATCTACAGCGAAATCAACTAATTTCGATAAAACATCTTTGTGTCTGTGGTTCGAGCAGATTTTCGAGGATATTGTATGATTATAGGGCAATGTATCTTTTTTTTTTAATGTTACTAGGAGGGGAAATGTGTTAGGCACACCCTACAGTCATTTAGGATAGTGTGGGACTACTCACTAAAACCCCTCCTCGGTCAAATAACTAAGGAGGAACTTCTTTCGCTTTAGTTCTCCTTTGTTCTTGAGGCGTTTTATCCGTTTGTCCTTCGTCTTTCTTTCGTATTCTTCCTCTTTACGTTTATTGTATTGTTTTGCTTTATTTTGTATACTAAGTTTCTTACGCTTTTAAATGAATTATTAACGGGTAACCGAATATCATTCGGTGAGAGCGGTTCGTTAAAAAGTTTTTAGAATAATAAACGGTAGCACTCGGGGAATTTTTAGTGATTCTCGCGTGGCGAGGCGGTTGCGTTTTCTCCCGCGGCTTCATTTCTACGTATATAGCCGACAGAATGCTGGTAGACGGTGGCAACAGCAACGGTGGAGATTAGTCGAGATTGTGGTTCGCCAGCGGCACTTTCTCACGTTACTGGCGTTTATTACGGCCGCACGGTAAATAGTTAATTCATTAATGTGAATAACGCATCCCGCGGCGAACCTAACCATAATAATTGTGTAATAAATCCGTCCAGTGAGCTCCGTTTGTATTCTTCGTCTCTTTCGCCTTTCTTCAAACACGATTTTAACCGAATGCGCCACTCCAAGGAAATTAAACAAATAACTCTTTTTTATTCGCCTCTGGATATAGCCTTCGCAAAACGTGTCTATCGTGGTCCCAAATGTTTAGTTTCTAAATGCACAAACTTATAAACGAGGTTCGGGAAATAAATTAGGAGACGTTCTGTTCAATTAATTCTCGATTAATATTTTAAACTAAATTTAAGAAGGGTTTGAGTCAAAATTATAAAGAAATTCAACCCATACAAGATGGATGCTTTTGACGATTTTATGGCAGCCAGAACTATATTCATTCAAATGTTTACTCACGCATTGAAGTTTACATATTTTTTAACCTACGCCTCTGAGGTCAACGTTAATCCTCTTGTTGGACCTGATACTTATAGCTAATGACACAAATTAGCTACTAGAAAATTGAAATTTAGTATAAATCTATATATATAAAAGCGAAGTCCTGACTCACCTATCAACGCCCAGGCTAAACCCTTGGACTTAGAAAGCTGAAATTTTGCACAGAGGTTTCCCTTATGATCTATACAAGAGATAAGAAAGGATATTTCGAAATTCAAACCCCAAGGGGGTGAAAAGGGGTTGCAACGTTTGTATGAGGGATATTTTGTTCGTGGTCGGATTTACTTCGTACTTCGTCTTAATGCTCTTTGATATAATTAATCAAACACCTATTTCGGCATTTTAAAAAATTGAACCCCTAAGGGGGAGAAAAGGGGTTTTGAAATCTAAGATTGCGGCATGACATAAAATTAAAACTCTATAGGGGTGAATGGGGGGTTAAAAGGTCTTATATGGAGAAACAATATCAATTTCCGAGGGCATTAAACGGTTTTCTGTGCGAGCGAAGCCGCGGGCAGAAGCTAGTAGCTTATAAAATTGCACTAATAGAAGTCAAAAGCTCCAAACAAAAGCTAAAAAAAGAACGGAAGCTTCATGGGAACTGTCTGGCGTTCCGCAACTTCGATTTTGGATTTCGTCCAGAGGCATTGCGCTCGGCGTGGAAATCCACGGAAAGAACAACGCGACGGGTAGCATCGGTTCCTGAAATTTCTCGGGTTTCGCCGAAAACTTGGGAGAGCCTATCGGCGAGCACGCTGTGGTCTAGTCATTTCGACGAGACCGTGCAAGGGCGTAGGAGCTGCCGGAGTCTGTCGGCTGAACAAGGACGCCGGCTACACGAGTATAATCGGCTTACACCAACGCAACCTGACGAGCCCGTGAACGGACGGGCAGACTTGATCCCAATAGCCTCGATACCTCCAAAGCCCCGATATAACTCTGCCGCCGCGCCACCCATGCCAGTCTGCCCCCTCAGACCCCACAGCCACCCAGAGCTCCTCCCCCGCGGTAGAATGACGAAGCCAGAGCCCCCCTGTCGCGAGTCCCTGGCGAACAGAATGGAATATACGGGGAGGTAGCCGGTTGATCCGTTCGTATTTCCCGCGGAACGGGTTCGATGCACCCGAGGCCTGGCCCCACGCCACTCAACGCAGAAATTAATGATGATTCGACGGAATTAAGCGCGATCAATCTGTTCCCCTTCTCTGGATCCGCGAGATAGCCTGGGGTAGGAGCAACATCCTGTCAACGGGATCCTTCGAAACCATTGTGGGTTCGCTGTCGTTTAATTCTGCATTAACGTGAGTTTGCTGATTTTACGGATACGCTTTCCAAGACACGAGCCTTTTTGTTGTATGTAATGCATTCAAATTTTTTGAATGAATAATACAAAGTTTCCTTTTGATACATTCCAGTAGGATGTATGTATACTTCATTACAAATCATACATGTACATCACTCGACTTATATTCTGATATTCTATATATATATATATATATTTGAAACTAGCAAAAACAGCTAATTATATGATCTGGCCATTAGAGAGTTCAGGTTTAGATGGAACTTTTGTAGCATTGGGTAAAAGTAGACTAGTTTTCGAAGCGAAAACTTCTTTAGGCGGATCGCGTATACAATTGCTGGGCAGTGAAAGAATCTAATCCGTCACGCTCTGAGGTGAAACGCTATTATGCGCACAGTAATGTTACTACGGATGATTAATATGATGTGGAGGCTGTACGTGTATTTATTTATACGTGTACACGTGTATTCTAGAAAAATTATACAAGAATTTTTATTTAGAATGTAGTTCGAAATTTTTGGGTGCCCTCTCTATCGAACATTTTAAAATCAAGATGACGGACAATCGAATAACAGAAAAGCAACTGAGCGTTGTCTGCTTTTTTTACTGTGTAATGCACCAATAGGTTCATAATTTCATGCACCCCTTGTTCATCATGTGCGGATTCACTTTTTAAAAATTTCTCTAGCATAGAGAAAATGTATAAGATTGCCTACCGTTTATCGAGATGCTAAAAAATAGATAAAATTCGTTGGACAGTGTAATGAAAGTCGTAAGATAGTTATTAACACGGCAGACGGAATATACGGCCTCGTAGAGAAATCTCTGGTAGCACCGCCGCCGCTTCCGGTAGAGTTATCCGGGAACCAGATAGCCCAGGTGCAGAGCGCCGTGAAATTTCATGTCGTAATGAAAAATTGGACGGACGGGCCAAAACCGTTGCCGAAATAACGTCAGACGTTTACGGTTTGCTGGGAGGGACAGGCGGATAATCCATACACCACCAAGGAATCGTTTGTATTTTATTTAAAGATAGTCGGGTTAAATACTGCGTCCAAAACTAAAGCGGATTATCCTTCGATCGGCAATATCGAACTTGTAACAGGAACCATAAATGTTACGTAGTGACAAAGTGTAAACACGCTGCGATTACACGTGCGAATACATCGGACTATATGAATACACGAAAAATGATAAAATATATTTTATTAAGCGCGATATTGTGTTACGTCAGTGTCAATGATTCGAAATCAGTGGCAGATGATAGAATTTTCTGTTTGATTTTCGTGATATATGTACCGGAATTTTACATGACGGTTTTGCGTTGTTATCGTGTAATGAAATTCGAGATAAAGAAGATCAATTTTTGGTGACAGAAGCTGTCATATTTTAAAATCGATAATCCGAACATAAAGTAATATGGGAAGAAATATTCGAATGTATAAACGATATTAATACGAGAGACGCTCTGTCTAAAAAATTATGAAGATGCTAATTCTTTGATCTTGTCAATACCAATTTGACTAGCACACTACATTATTAAAATATAAAGTTGTAAGAATGAATGAGCATTATAATATTTCATTTTATGAAACCTATAGAAATCTATACATATAATAAAGCCATACAATCTCGATGCACGATGCATTGTTCTTTATCAAAATGAAATTTCTATAAACCAACTTTTTTTACCTCCGCAGCTTCATTTTATTAATTGAGATTTTTAATACTGGAACTATGCGACTTGTCAAAATGACGGATTCCAACCTTTTCAATTTAAATATGATTATTCAGATTGTAACGATGTATTCATAGGAAATTATTCGCGGAATTTACATACAATAATAAACGCTATGAAATTTAATTAATACTTTTTTTCAGTTTTGCGTTAAAACATTTGCAAAATGTCTGATATTTCTCCGAGTGTATTGCACGCATGTAAGTACATATTTGTTCGACATAAAATACTGAATAAATAATAATTGAATAAAATATATTCTTTGGACGAAATACACATTTTTCGCAGAATTATTTTTAAGAAACATAGATGCAAATGATTCGATAAATTTCTTTATCCAAGCACGTATTGCAATAAAAATTGCACGAAATCTAAATAAATAGAGCCTTGTCAACTACATTTTTGTCAACTAAAACATTTTAATCGCTTTCAGCGTTCGGTAGTTTTAGTGTTAAAGACAATTCTTTTATTTCTTTATCCTATTGTAGCCTCTTGTGCATCTTTTTAGTTTTCCTCGATTCCTTTTAGTTACGTCGGGATTCTTTAGCCCCGGTCTCCCTTGTCGTAAAAAGGGAGCCGCGGCAAAGGGGTTGGAACCTAGTTAAACCCGGCCAGTCGGTAATCAATCGCCGGAAGAATAGCAGGAGTACGGGAGAACGAGAGGAAAGGAGGGAAGATCATATGTTCGAACACGCGCGAGTGATACTCGCGCTTTCACATGTGCCGGTAGACAATGGGCGAGTGTAATCCACGGCCAATCTCGCGGCGGCGCGGGTTGTCGCCGACGGCAACACGGGTCCGCGAGGGTCCGCGCGGGTACGCGTCGAACCTTTCGATATTTTCCGATCTCCTCGACACCCCTATCGTCGTCGCCGATCAAAGCGAGAGGCATGCGGTCTTCTGTTTTCCCGTGGATCCCGGCGGACATTCTCTAGCAAAAAGCCTGGATGTTCTCTCTTCAATCCCCTCTCTTTCGTGGGTTCTCTCTCGCCTCTTATCTCCGGCTGTCCGCGTTCTCCTTTGTTCCTCGCTGTGATACCCGCTCTTGATTCCGCCTCGCTATCCTACCGGTCGCAAGTGTCTGTTCGCTTGAAAAATTGCGTGCGTCCTCCAACCCGGCCTGGAAATACACGATTTTCCCTACCCACTCTAAAGACGGATAAGAGACACGGGCGGTTAGGTTGAGGAGAGTTTGAACTGGCGCAGATTCATCGAATTATTTTGAATCCCTTCTGCTTTTAACGCAAGTTTGGGGCTGGAAGGATGACGGTTCGTGGGCGGTTGAAGTAGATCTTAAAAGGTTCTTCAAAAATAATGGCTCCGTTCGAAATTTTCGACTATTTAGCGGTGGAACGATGTAGGGTAGGGGATGTTTGTACACACACGCTGATTTATTTGGACGATTGTTTGGTAGACACAACTTTCCTATGAATGCATGATTTTTCCAAACGCAATTGAACATTTTCAAATGACTAATTTCTGTCTTACAATAAGAAGATTCACCTTATCTTGCCTTTAATTATCAATATTGACACAATAGTAAAAAATCAATATGAAAAATACCACATTATGAAATTAGCAAAATTTGTAAATTCGATATTGTAGTAGCATGGGTTTACATTACATTTTCAAAAGCAACCGAGGAGGAAGGGGTGTTAAATTGTCAGAAGAGAGGAACGAGGCTTAATCCAAAAACGAAACCCAAGCCATTCCGAGCGATGCTTTTTCCAATGATCCTACAGGATGATTCTAAACTACAGCCATTTTTCGAACCCCATCATTTGGCATTCCCAGCGCTATCATCCGATCAACAGGGGGTGAAAAGAGAAAGGCAAAGAAGGACAACCTCGGCAGATCAAAGCGCGTCGACAAACGCATTAACCGAGCTCTCGACGGTGAAAAATCGCGACGATATCGGCCGAGCAAGCGGGTATGATCCTCGCGCAGCCCGGAGTGATATTAATCCCGCTCGGAGAGACAGGAAAGCTGGCGAGAGAGGAATGGTGTGGTAAGAGCAGAGGCTGCGCGGCCGTGTCTTTTGAAGCAAGACTCTTGGTGGGCGCAGATGGCCCGAAGAGGGAGCTCTTTGTAGCTCGTACATCTCGCTAATTAAATAAAAAAAATCCCCTTTCTTCGTTTCGTACTCTCTCTTTCTCTCTGTCTCCCTCCCATTCTCTCGCTCCCTCGCTCTTCCTCTCTCACTCTCTCTCTCTTTCTTTCTAGCCGTGGGCTCCGGCTATTCTTCCGTGTGTCGGCCCGCGGGCGGCCGCCGGGCCGTCACTCGGCGTCTCTGAATTCGCGCGAGCCATATGGGGAAAGAGTGTAGAAAAAAGAGGGATTGTCGTAGCCATTGTTTCATCCTGTTTGCATTGTTCCTCGTGAATCCTCGACGAATAGACGGTGCGCACTTAATGTTATTAATATCGCTGAATGGCGATTTCAACCCTTCTCGACGCACGATTCCTGAAAAATGGAAAAGGTTTAATTCAAGTAGAATGGGGTCTGGGAAAGATCAATTGTTTGCTTATTGTTTCTCTTAAAACAAATTCTGATGGCATTTGACATTATGGGATATCGTTGTTATCAGTGAACCATTCCTAATAATTCATTATATAATAATTATTATATCAATTTTTATTTGTCTCCTAGTTTCTAGAAGTTTATAAACGTTATAAAAGATCGTCTTGTGTGTAAAATATTCAGCACAAAAATAGCTATAAATTGTGTTCGGGTATCCTTTTGTTGTTTTCTAATCCACAAGATTCTTTGAAATGATTTAAATGCTCGCGCTTTCCAACGGGACACAACCACCATTGGCCAGCGAACGCAGCGCGCGCAATTACGAATCGTTCGGATTAATATGCACTAACCTCTGCGCGAACGATAAAAACCGCGGAACAATGGCACGCGTTTATTCCACAATGCCACTCGAAAACTACGAGTACGATGGGGAGCCGGTTCAGTACAATACGTCTGTAAACAATACCCGATATCTTTCTATCGATTCCGATCCGAAACCGATGGTGAAATGGCGATTGTATTGAGGCGTTGATGGATGACGAAAATCAAACATTCGTGAATGGGTTCGCGAATTTCCTTGCGATTAATTGGCGAGATATTCCCGTAACAAAGTCTGATATTAGCTCTGCTAATAAATTACATGATTTTTTTTAGCAGATTCACGATCTTTCAGAAATTTTTGTTTGGCATTTTAATCTGATAAAATGGACTTTCCGTTCAATTTATCATTCGATAACCTACAGAAATAAAAATTCAATACCTACACACAATAATATAATATTTTATAGTTGTTTACACGATTGTTCGTATATATGAGGATTCACATAAATTGATCCGCTCAGCAAAAGGAACAAAGGGGGGTAGAAAGACGCGATTAGTATGTTCATAACGAGTCGAGTTCAAAGACTGGTCAAATATTTACTGGGCTAAGATCCCTCTGATAAGTTTTTTTATTGCAGAATCCCACAAATTTCCCTGTTGGGCACCTCATCGTTGCACAATGGGTTGAAACGTAAAAGATACGGACGAAACTATTTTTGAAGTCATTTTTAAGTCAAAATTAGTAAAAGTGTAACTTATAATACATTATAACTATACATTATAACGATTTCTAGGGAACTCGGTGAGAGTTTTTCTGAATTTTGATTGAACTTCAGCATTTAATGGTGGGATACAGGAGTGCAATTTTGGTAAATAAAATACGGAAAATGATGGTTTAGTTATCTACCAATAAGTTAAACATTTTACATTTTTATTTTAGTCGGAACAATAGGTTTAGTCTGCGTTTTCCGCGTTTCAACCCAGTATGCGTTAGTTCTCGCACGGTTTCTCTCCCGCCCACGCGCTGACAATGAACTTGCGGTGGTGGATCGCTTTCGAGACGATGCACGTAAGGAGAGAGAGAGAGAGCGAGAGAGAGCTAGCTTCTCTCCACGATCAGGAATGCGAATCGACGTTGATTGCCTGCGAAAGCATCCCGGGATTCCCCATTTACCCGACGATAAAGCAAACGCCGCGGAAACATCGATCGCTCGTGATCCTAGCAACGTGATTTCGAACGACAACGAGTGGTATAGCGAACAGAGGGAGAGAGAGAGAGAGAGAGAGAGAGAGAGCCCTGGTGGATTTCTTTGTCGTGACGACAATGAGACTGCTAATTCGTTTCCGTGTTTTCTATTGTGGGATTAAGAGCCGTCGCGACTGTTTAGCCGTCGCGTTTGCGGCGTTGCTTATTTAATCAGCGGGGGTGAGAAACGGGGAAACAGTTGCAACGGCGACTGCGAACCTTGAAAGAAAGAGCTGAAGTGGCTTTTGAAGCCGCTCATTGTGTACTATTCGTGTTTCACCATTTTGAAAAGTACATGAGCGCATTCCGACCGCCGTGGTTATTTATTTAGCGCAGGCTGGTTGCATTATGCAAATGTATGGAACAGGTGTGCTGGATTAATAGGCGCAAAAATGAAGGGATCAAGATTGCGGTCTATTGTCGCGATGATTGCGTGACGTTTCAAAGAATGACTGTGTTTCAATTTTTCGTTGATCGCCAGTTAACTAAGCTGTAATGATAAATATGTTACAAGATGCAAGATTTACAACCATATTTCCAGAATTGAGTGCTGAAAAAGCAACCGACCACCTTGCAAGATAAATGTGTCGTTCGGAGCGCTGTCAATCTGGGAAGGAGCCCGTCGCCAGACATCAAAGGGGATCGGGCAGGTATCCACAGTCGGAAACAATGTCAAGCAGAGCGAGAGGAACGGGCACCGTTCCCGGATGCTACAGGAAGCAAAGAACCGAATAAAAACGTCCCCACCCCTTCACCGTGCGCGCGTTCGGAACACGATGTTCAAACATTCGCAGACATCGCGGCACTCGGATCTCCAATACGGTATCGACAGCCATTGACAGTTTAAGCCCGGGCTCTCCCGGGTGCGTTTGTAGATCGACGCAGCCACCGCCGCCGCCGACGACGACGACGAGGGATTCCCCGGTTCTATCGAAAAAGTAACGATCTGTCCAGGGCACGCGGTTCCTCTAGTACGCGACTGGTCGCGCGGAAATGCCGGTTGATGACGACGATGGTTGGAGGGGAGGGGGCTGGGTGCAATGGTGGGATGGAGAAAACCGGGGGTGGAAAGGTTCATTGGAGGGCGATGAGGACCTGGAGGGCGAGGACCCAGCCGGGCGGTCTCGAGTGTCTTGTCAATATGTATAGTGTCATCGATGTCTCTCCACTGGACGACGATCCTTCCTATGCATCGTGTAACTGAGACGACGTGTGTGCGTCGGTGTACGTGCACCTCTGTGCCGACGCATGTAACTGCAACTACTTCAATTACTGCCGGCAATGATTTTAGGGAAAAATAGTTCTGGCGAGGGTTGAATCGTTTCGACGTAATTTAACGTCATTAGCTTAATTAGATGCAGAGTTGGGAAAAAATTTTATTTGAATAAAAATTTCGAATAAGTGGGTTTAAAATGCACTTAGGAAAAACCGACTTTATTCGAAATTTTTATTCAAATAAAATTTGTGCCCATCTCTGGTTAGATGTTAGTCGATTTGTCAAGGTCATATAAAATTTGAGTTTTCATAAAGGATTGTATTTATGTATGTGTTTTATTGCGTTGGTCGATTCAGCCTAAGATCCTGCATGGGAAAGTATTAACTTATACAGAGGGTGTCCAAAACCACCCGTCCAGGGGTGTTCACTTCTCAGATAAGCATATTCGGTAAAAATGTTTGCAATAAAAGTTGCAGGGATTAACGGATGACATATGTCCACGACTTTGTATTTGACCTTCGGATCCATTTTCAAGGTTATTTGGAAGTCAGTACGTATTTTTTTTTAAAATGGGGACCCCTACTTTTGACTACGGATTCTGAAAGAGCTCGAAATTTCACGTTCAGATATGTATTTATGTCCTAGATTAAAATGACTGGGTTCCCATTTAAAAAATACGTACTGACCTCCAAATAACCTTGAAAATGGATCAGAAGGTCAAATACAAGGTCATGGACGTATGTCCTCCATTAATCCCTGTAACTTTTATTGCAAACATTTTTACCGAATATGCTTATCTGAGAAGTTAACACCCCTGGATATATATATTTATTTATTATTTTTCTCACTGACTAGTTCGGATAATCTAGGTTCTACTGTGTATCGTGGATTGAACAAATCGTGTCGTGTTTGGTGTCATTTTAATCAGAAGAGTGTTAGGAATGGATTGGTAAACCTTTCATGAAAAAATAAATAAACATTTCGTAGATTCAAGTTCGCCGGGGTTTCAACAATTTTTAATATTTTTACTAGGATCATTACTTACCCGGTAATTAAAATGGTTCTAATCGCATGCTCCGCTTTGTATAGATGTGGGGGTTGGAAATTGTCTGGCTGGTAGCGCAAGGGGATGCCCATTGTGGTCACAGGTACTTGGTACAGGGCCAACTACACGTGGTTTCTATTTTTTTCCTGACGTCACTATGCGCAGCAGTTCTCCTTCCGCGAGACATTATTTGTTTCCGCCTACCGGTGACGCGTTTGTTAAACAGAGATGGGGAGATCGTAAGGGAGAATGGAAGTTAGGTAGTGTGAGGAACCTCGAACAGGTTTTGGTGTTAGGGTCGTTGCAAGGACGAGGCTCGTTGTGTGGGAGATATCGAACAGTTCAGCCGTGTAATCTCGAAGTCGATGGAGTCGAATGGCGGGGCTTATGCCGAGTATACACGTGAGAGTCGTTATCGGGAGTGGGGGACACTCGAGAACATATGTAATGGTGGAGACTCTTGTGTTTGTGTTATCGAACTGGGAGGATCTTATATTGCAAGACATTCGCTCAATTCAAAGTGTACAGAGTTGTTATTGAAAATCGTCAAGTGGATACACAGCTTTAATTTTTCAGCACTGAATTATTTACAAGTGGATCTTGTAATGTTGAAGTATCTACAACTCGAGTTTTTAATTTGTAGTTGTCTGCAATTGTAATACGTGGCGTGGACACACCCGGTGTTTGGTATTTATGATTTATGCTGAGTATCCACATGGGAGCCATTATCGAGAGTAAAGTCCACTCCAACATCCCAAATTTAGGATTACTGCTGTGTCTCCTCACGAGTGTTTATATTCGTAGGAACAGTCGCCTCGAATTATAAAATTTCGAAGCTGTTACCTTGCACTTTGCGAGACATGCAACACTTTCGTTACGGTTTAGCAGCCACGTATCCAGAATTCTATTATTCAGTAGTCGCGAGCATTCAAATATTCGTGTTTTCTTTTTATGACTGGCGAGGTCACACGGCTCTCGGATTTTATTATTCAACAGCTGGCTCCGTCGAATTATGTAGCCTCTAATACATTTGAATGGAATTCTACGACGTATAAGCCGACCATATTTGAACATGTAATTCCGACGCCGTCAGTGCCGTGTTCGACCAATCAGAAATCCTCGTAACCGGTGCTCTATGCCTTGAATGGTGTCATATTCGGGCTATATAGCTCTCAAAGTGGCGCATCCAAGTTTTACGATTACGATGGCCATCGCATGCGTATTTTATAACCCCAGGAGATTTCGTATTCGATTTTCATGACTCGCCAGGAATTGCACGCGCACTCGTTCCGAAATTACTTCGAACTTAATAGCTTTCCAATAATCAAATCCTGAAAATGTTACGTCATCCAATTACGGTATCTCTGCCTTGCCACAGACTATTATAATTAGCAAACATCGAATTTACACTTCCATAGGCTCTGGTAAAACGTAAGACAATTTTACTAGTTTAACCAAATTTATTGAAATAGTATACAAGATCAAGATGTTTCATATCTAACATAGGATATTATTAAACACCTACGTGGAGAGTATTTTCATTTTTTTTGTATGAAACTCGTAGTTTCTCTAATTTCTATTGTGATAGTGCTACATTCGAATTTTAAATGACTTTCAATATTTTCGATAATTGTGGAGATATTTTTGCTGGACAGGAAAATTGTTTATTATCGGAGGAAACGAGCTTGTTTTTCCTCGGATGGGGTCGAATAGAGGGCCACGTACAGAACGTTAAACGGAATCACAACGGGATATTAATTCAGCAAATTATTGGGAGTCACGGTGCGAATTGTACCGAGCCACGCGACGATGCCGAATTTATGGAAGCAATTTTCGTGGGACGAGAAATTAATAGGAAAAAGCCCCGTACATGATCGTAAACAACAGCCACAAATTTCACCGCGGTTATTTAAACGGGTCCGATTAAAATGTTGCTGTTATCGGTAATTATAACGATCAGCACGTGCGACTAATTAACGCGCCGTTAGCCGTCAGCCGCCACTTTATAGGGTTCCCCGTATCTATCGGCACAACCTCAGCCCGTGTATCCATTACCTATCTCTATCCGATTTCATAACATTAAGAAAAAAATTAATCCTGTGCTATCAAACTTTGTGAATTGATAATATCAATAAATATGTGTAATACAATTACATCAATTACAGTACAAAGAGAAAATTAATAGAAGGAACACGTTAGGGAAATTTTATCGAATGTTCATCTTGAACATAGTTATATTTTGGATAACCCCTTTACCATTAATTGAAATTAAATACAAAATGAAATGATTGCGATGGAGGTCACTGGAACGATTCAGAGAAGCGTCGCTGTTCAAATACCTCGTAGTGGCTGCTAAAGAAAGATTTCCATTTAGCAAATTACGAAGTCACGATTATCGATCGTTCTCGTCCACTGTCAAATTTCGTTTCCCTGGAAGGTTCGGAGTAAAATAAGGAAGGGTAGAGGCGGAATCCACGTTAATAAATAATTAGCCCTATAAATATGCGAGCGCGCGTGAAGAAACACGCCGAGGATTCACGAGTCTGTACCGGGACGAAAATATATTCTGTCCTGCGCGAATCGCGGGCGCGCTATGCATATTCAGCGCGGTCATTATAATCCAATATAATCTGGAATATTTTATGGGACGGGAAACTGTAGATAGAGGGAGGCAGGGACCTGACAAAAGGAGCAAGACGCAGGAGACGCGTACGACGCGCCCCACCCTAAACATTGTTTGGATCTCACCCCCCTTCGACACCCTAGTCTCACTTTCGATTAATTAAGTGCTCGACCCTTTTCGGGGGCTACGAATAGCCACGGGCGCACTTCGTGCCCGCCTGACTTCTGAAAAGTGTGTTTTGTCAGCTGGAAGCTGCGTCAGGCAAATTGAGCGCACTTAGTTTTCTAACCCTTCTTTTTTTTTTGCACTTCCCGATTGTGCAGATTTTGCTTTTCTTAATGGGGACTCTGGATTAGACATTGGGTAAATTGTGACCCGTGACACAATTCTTTGTTGTGGTACATTTGACTTTTAAGAAGATTAACATTGGCACACACATCCTGAAAAATATTAAACTCTTCTTTAATCATTTTTTTTATTCTCCAAATCTTTAATTTGTGATAATCAAATATTTTTATCTGTTTAAATGAAGATTGGAGAAGAAGCTTGTCGTTTAAGTCGTTTAAGTTGTTTAAGAAAAATTCTTGGCTGGCACTTGATTAATTCAATATTTTTTTATATTTTAATCTCACAAAGCAGTCCATGCGAATGTAGTCTAAAAATGACGAAATAGTCTAAAAAATGTTGTTCATAGTTTTGAACCTGGTAGGAATCGCGTTTCTAGTGAGGAAAACAAATAGTTAAACATCGATTGGAGAACTTGGTATACCGGAGCACACCATAGAAGCGTTCCAAAGGATTCTAATGGACACGTTCTTCTTTCCTGATCGTTCAACTTCCTGTTTGTTCGCTGAACCGGAGAACTGCGTGTCGATCAGGCCAAGTTCCTCGTTATCGACTCACTAGGATCGCGAAACTCAGCCGAGCGAACTCGAAAACCAATAATTAGGAGCATGACGGTAATTAAGAATTATTGCTTATCGATCACCGTGCTCCCCGAGAACTTCTCCACGAGACGGTGTGGTATAGTTCCTCTTCGGAAACGGGAAACCGTGTGCTTTTGTCCTTTCTCTTCCGGTTCGACGCCTTGTCTAGTAATTTTAACAAGCTTGATGATTCGCCGATCGAAACTCGTTCGGGCGTTTTATATATTTACAAGAGTTCACGATACAATCGACAATGTGAAATGGGCGGTAAATTATCAGCCAGTTTACAGTAAACTCCCTTAACCATTATTTGTGTCGTTGGGGCTCGATCTATAATTATTCGTGATCGTCCAAATGATTGTACATGAACGTTGGCCGGAGGACGATTGGTTGGAGATCGGGTCTAAAAGTTCCCGAGGTAAGTTGTTCGGATCATTACTGATAAAAAAGATGAAAATATTTTATGTTATTTTATATGTTTCTTCAAAATCGGATCTAATAGCCCCGGTTTCCCCTAGGCTCTTATTATTTATTAATAGATTGTGAATTCTTATGCAAAATAAACTTTGTTTTTACCAAGTGTGAATGGTATTAAAAGATCAAAATCGCGTGTAGTGATATTTGGTTAAAAAATGACGAGGATACTTGGAAGGCCGAAGTTAAACGCAGCAGTCTTGTATTATGCATAAAGGGATATGCACGGAGATTCATAAGTTGCTTAGTCTCCGAGCTTAGGCCCCCTAAGGTTAAACCAAGGCGTAATTCCCGAGGGAGGATGGAAGGCGAGGGCAGCGGATAAAGCAGGCATTTCCAATAGAGAGCTTCTTTAAATCCTCCAGAGGGAGCGTTTCAAGAATCACTCGTTGCCGCTTTACGACAGAATTGACCCGCACCCTGAATGGAGTTCTGACGTCGTCGGTAGTTTTCACTCGTGAAAGTGACCGTGTCGAGTTCCGCGTCCCATTGTTGGAACACTCGTCTGTCTGCACCTGTATGTCTATGTACATATGTATGTGTGTGTGCACGCGCGCACGCGCAAGTGTATCGACGGATTTAAAGGATATGCGACAGCACGCGATCCTCTCTCGAAAAATTTTCCACGAAGAATTCTGGTGCAACCGTTCCGTGACGTACTCGCAGGAAACTTTCGAGCTTTCATCGAGCCGAGCTTTCGTCTTTGTTGACAGTGTTGTTGCTCCTCTAATGTGCTCGGCTCTTAGCGAGCCTTAGAAAATGTCGCGGACGCTGAGTCGGTTGTAGACTGTGGGCTTTGTGCTTTCGCGACACCTGTTAATTTGCGAAACTATGCCGGACTGACTCAAAAGAGAAATTTCAATCGGAATTTCCTAGATAGCACTATTATTTGTTATTCGGTAGTTCTAGTGTAGTGTATCTCCTCTAGCAAAGAATCGCACACCTAATCATTCAACACGCAAATGGAATACATCTTCCGCAGTCCTGCAAGGTGTCCATAGCGTCCACCATGGAACCAACGCAATCCTGAAATTTTATAATTCGCGAGTCGGTCCCGTCGCGCGTCGTCGCTCGTCTTGAGCACCACTGAAGGTCGGACGTTTCGCGACGCATTCACGACAGAAATAAATACAGAGTGAAAAGGGCTCGGGTTCTTTTCACGGAAGAATATAATTGCCAGAAAAATAAACGATTGCAAAGTCTGTTTGTTCGCGCCTCTCCCGCCCCCTCGTCGGTTCCGCGCGCGCGCGTTTTCTCTGTGTAACCTGCCACCCGTCGTGTCCCCCTCTCCTTCTCTCTCTCCTTCTCTCTCTCTCTCTTTTTCTCGGTTCCCCTTGTACGTCCCCGCGTGCCCCTTTCCTTTTTTATCCGTGCACACTTTCGCACCGTGTCTTCCGCCCTCTGGACCTCCGTTGGTTGCCCTCCACCCCCGTTTCGCGACGAGCCAACCCCCGTTTTCCCGGCACTCTTCAACCGGCGTCCCTCTATTGCGACTTCGTGGAGAAGCTCACTCGACTCGCGGGTCAACGAATTCGCAATTACGATCTTTCACGTCGACGTGACTACCTACTCTCTCGTCGACTTTGGAATCCCGGACGATATTCCTGGCTGGCTCTGCAGGCTGGGCTCCTCTTCCTCTTCTGCTTACCCCTTCATCGTCTCCTTCGTCTTCTTCTTCTTCTACTTCTACTTCTTCTTCTTCTTCGTCTTCTTCTTCTTCTTCTACCGCATCACTTCTTACTCCTCCTCATCCCTTTTCTACGGGGTCGCCTTTTTTCCTCGATTTTCTCGCGTTCATCGCCGTGCTCTGCAACCCCGACCACCATCCGCACCACCCTTCGCCCACGGTCTTGTTGGTTTTTCTCGTCTTTCCTTCGGCTGTTGACTCGTCCCGAGAGCTTTCTTCCACGACTCCAACCCTCCTAACCACCTCCACACCCACGTTTTGCACGGCCGCGGTCTCCCTTATCCTTCGATTCCATCGTACATCCGATTTATTCGCTCCTTACCTTTTTACCTGCGCCTCGCGATGCTTGCGCTCGGTCAAGTGTGCTTCTCGGGAGAAAAAAATTCAATTTTTTAAATCGTCGACACGAGAAAACAGTCTTCATACTTCGCTCGTCCCTGGTCTTCTGAGAATTTCTCCAATCGGTTCATCTGTTTAGCTTCCTTATACGAATGGAAAGTGTAATCGAGTTTTGCTTCAGGACAATCTTATTGAAAAAGATAATTGAATGCTCCAATAAGACGAGTAAGACGCGTTTATTCATACTTTGTTTTTAATCTTGACTATCTATCTTGATTCAATCTTTTGAATCGTCAGAACAAGAAAGCATTTTGTACCTTTTCTTGTGGTGTAATGTTTTGTACATCGTCAGCCATGTATGGAAAATTTTTTAAAAAATACAGTACAATTTCCACCAAGTTCATTGCATGAACTCGACAGTCAGACAGACGTTTGCAAAAGCTATTCGCGTTCCTGTATACGAAGGAAGACGAAGATTCCGAACAAAACAGCTAAATTCCCGGAGCAGAGGGTGGCTGGCAAGCCGACTGATTGGGAAGACGGTTTCTGGTGTAGCATCTCGCGCTCGCGTCAAGTGCCCCGGCCGAGCCTAAGGCGATTATGGCACCGCCTCCGGATATCGAAAATCTCATTACTGTCTCGACGGTCGTGTTCTCGAGGCAACCGGACGCTGTTGGCCTGCGAAGAAGAAGTCAAAGAAACGGGGCGTGCCTCGGTGCGAACGAAGCTAAGAGAAGAGGGAGAAAGATCAACGGAAGAAGATGTCGCGGGCGGAAGGAAAGTATTAGGTGAGGAGATGATGCTGGGAAGACCGTTCGCGTGTCAGGGAAATCTAAATCCTGTGAGTCTCGAAAGACAAGGGGAGATGGCGCGGCATAAACTGGGAAAAAGTGCTCATCGCGTAGAAAATTGTGTATATCCTTGCCGCGGGGAGATTTTACTAGAAGGCAATACAGTTGGGAGACGCTGTAGACCTCGATTGAGTCGCAGCGGGGCTAAAGGATAAGTTACAACCTCGACAGAAGCAAAAGGAAGGAAAGAGGAATATTGTGATTTTAATTACGTTTCTTAAGGTTTTTCACCAGAGTTATTGAGTTATACCACTTGGTAGATCAGTATTACACCACTTTTCTGACCATGCAGGGGAAACTGGGGCTATAAGTTCCGATTTTAGAGAAACATACAATAGTATAGATATTCTCATCTTCAACCGGTAATTTATTGTTAAATTTATTATTCTAATAGGTTATTTATATTTTTTAATTTATTTGGCGTTGGGCGAGGCGGATGTGGGGGACGCGCCGTTGTGAGGCAAGTTGTTCTTACATTGGGACAAGTTGTTACTAAAGAATAAAATGTGCTAATAATTAAAACTTCAATGAAATACAACACTATTATGTAAATAATATTGATTTATATATATAGGTTTTTATATACGTGTTAACAAAAATATGGTATGTTTAACAGAACATCAAAACAAAATATCTCAAAGATTATTTTTGTATGAAATTACTTTGGCTTATATTGCGTTCAATTCTATAGCCACCAAGAAGGTGGAATGTTGTGTAAGCGATTGTTTTTATTTTTATTAAAATAAGATACTAACTAAAGTATATCCCAAGAGAGAGTAACACCGCGAAAAGACCAGTTTTCGGTCTTCTTTGCGCATCTTCGCCCTAATTGGTTCAAGAAAGTGGGGAGTGGGTAGCGGAGTGAGAGATGATTGGTTCGCTGCGCCCCCACCATCTTCTAAACTGCGCGAAACGGTGTTACTCTCTCGTGGGATATACTTTGTATAATATTTTTTAAAACTAAAACACAACAAAGAATTATATACATATACATATGCATACATTTTTTGGTAGCGTAAGATGTTACGGAACAATGTGCCTCAAGTCACAGTAATGACTTTCCACAATTGACAAAAATGGACGCGAGGATCTTTTTTATCTTTTTATCGTCTCCTTTTTCATAAATAATAATCGGATCAAGTCTCCCTTATTATCAATTTGCAATACAAACTGTCATCGTTCATCATCTACAATCATTTGGACGATCACGAATAATTGTAGATCGAGTTCCAACAATGTAAACTGTAAACTGGATGTTAACTTACCGTCCACTTGACATGGTCAATTGAATTGTGGCCTCAAGAATTATTCAGTTATACTAATTAGTAGATCAGTATTGTACCATTTGTCTGACCATATACTGGTACATATCGTACTTCTAGAGGTCCGTCAAGAATTATTTGTTTGTGCTAGTTAGTAGACCAATTTTGTACAGTTTGCCTGACCATATACCGACCCACACTACTTGCAGGACATCGTGGCGTCGGTCAGCATGTAGGATTATATATGGTCTAACACTACTTCCCCGATTATGTACGACCTAACACTACTTGCCTGATCACATACGGTCACGTACCACTTGTCCGACAGCGTACGTTCACGTACCACTTGTCGGGTCACATATGATCGCATATTACCAGGCTGCGTAGATACCGCCTTGTACTACTCGCGCGGACATGTACCGCCCTGCACCGCGTGAAGCCTATAAATATTTTAACACTGTTTCAACGTGATGCAACGTGTGCCTAACCATTAAACTGTGAAATTTGCTGCATCTTATCTTCAAATATCCTTTGGCGAATTACTTATACAGTGACAAATTGGTTCACAACACTTTTCTAACCATATTCTGACTTTTACTACCTATTTTTCGTCAGATACCGATGTCACGCTTCCTTCTCCACTGGCCGACAAATAGAATATACCCATAAAAATTTCAGATCACCTTCCTTAAAAATGTTTCTAGCTTCAAATTCATGAAACAATGCTCGCCCGATCACCATGACTGTTTGCGAGCGCACTATTTATGAATTCCCAACAAAATCCGCGGGATCACGTCGGCGTCGAATTAATTGAAACATAGTTGCGACTCGTGGCGCGTATCGCGACTCGCCGGCATCGATTTCTCGAAATAACGACCGGCGTTTGGTTATTCAAGCCCGTCTGTCTGTGCGCATCCGGTACCATAAAAAATGCAGTCCTGAAATCGGGGATGCATGCCTCATCAAAGGTGGGGGTGGGCGAGGTGGCGGGGTGGATGGGTGGAGGAGAGGGAGAGAGCAAAATATCCCGCATTGATGTTTTTGCTTTCTCCGCGGATCCGCCGAGGGACCGGCGTATACTTTCATTTATATTTAAGTCACGTTCCCGCGTGCTTTCGCGCGCGCGTTTCGCAGACACACACACATGTACACGCAAGCCCACCTACGTGTCCAATAATACGCCGGCGAAATATGTGAAACGCAACCGCTAACATTTATCGATCATCCGGCTGCGGTCTCCTTCGTTCGTGGGAATTTTCGGCAGGGCTGCTTTTCGACAATGCTCCATTATCTTACCGGTTTGGCCCCTCCGCTTGACTAGCCTCAGAAAAATTATTTACGGCAACGAGAAACGGCTCGATTGTTCCCATTCCTCGAAAGGAACGGCTATTAATCGTCCCGACTTTATCCCCCTTCTCCCTCCTGTCTCTGTAACGCTTCGCGCACATATTAATCGTTGATAATTAATGGCCTCGCGCTTTTAACTTTCACGCTCGACTAACTTTTTCCGCTTACCGCCCGAACATCCCCGCAGATCGCGAAACAACGAGCTCGCCGCCGTGCACCTGCTCCGCCGCGAAAAAGAGGAAAAAACTGCCGCGATATTTTAGGCCAACTTTCAGATTTGTTAACGCTGAATCACGGTACCGTTTATTGCCAGACCTTGTGCACACCTTTATCTGCGCCCCTGTAATCTCCGGAAATTTTTTCCGCCGGAATTACCAGAGTCCAGATTGCTGCGAGCGATTAAGTGCATCCGCAAGAAAAAAAACTTGCTGAACGTAAAACATAAATTAATTTACTGTTTAGCAGGAGGGCGCAACTATAATCCTCCCGACAATAAAAAATGAAGCAACGGGATTAAAATTTCGGCCGTTTTAATTTTTTCACGAATCGAAAAACCAAAGAAAAAATTGCATTGACTTGATTCTGTTACTGTATATAAAGACACACTCGCCCTGAACATGATTAATAAGTTTGAGGTCTCAAAGTATTAACAACAAATTCGATAAAAATATTTCAGAGGAACGCGAAGCTTTTAGACGCTCTTCCAATTTTGACTTCCTGTAACTTTGCCAATTTCGGGAATTTGAAGGTGCGACTTCGGGGACACGTTTCCGCGACCCTGTTAGCGAGACGAGAAAAATTGGAGTTTTTTCGAAAAGTTGTAGACCAGGATATCTTCTTGAATTCGCGGAACGACAGCCGTGCGTCAGGCCAGATGCAATCGCGACTGCGAAACTTTCAGGCGTACAGGCTCCATCAAACGCAGTAGCAGATATTTACTTTTTCGGTTTTTGATGTGTATGGCGAATGCATTCGACTCGCTCTTTACCCGCGAGCGAGCACCGGGATATTTAGAGAGCTCGTCATTATCATTTCGGAGAGGAGAAAATTTGTGAATGCAGTAATTCACTGTATGGACAGACAATACACAATAGTGGTAACGTGTAAAAACTGTTCCATTCTCGTTGGCAGACAAACGGGGCTCCGTAACATTTCGACTGCTTAATTCACGGCGATGTTAAAACCGATGTGAACGATAACGCGGTAATGGCAACGCTTCGAAATACTCAGCTCCGGGAATGATTGAAGCGATCCGTGTATTTCAATCTATGAAATTGTTGTCCGCGGAAAAGCTCGGGGATCTCTCTCTCTCTCTCTCTCTCTCTCTTCCTCTTCTTTTTTAACGTATTTACAATTATCTTGTTTGTCGGTGTATTCACCGTTGAAAGGTGTTTCTAGTTCCGTTCTATGGCGGAATATTTCGAGAGCCGGTAACGGTTGAATATGACGACGATAAAAGGGAAAAGGACTAAATAAACGGGAACAGTACGAGTCGTGTGACTCGATGCCCGGCTGTGAAGGGGTATGGTAATGGGGGCTGCATCGATCATTTGCGAAAATATCGTAAATAGTGCCGGCAAAGGCCGCTGCGCCGCGCCGAGTGCAGCGAATGCGAGAGAGAACCGACGGAAAAAGGGGAAACGTTAAAGAGGCGAGTTATTTTTACGTTGCGCCTCCGTTGTCGTAATTCAGAGTTTGTGTGTCGAAGGATACGCGATTGCACAATATACTGGCATGGCCGTCGTTTCGTCTGCTTTTCCGTAGAGTACTTCTGTTCCACAAAATCCCTAGTCTTATAAAAGTCCATTACAGGTAACGTCGATTTAATCGATTCGTAAATACATTTTACTATCAGAACATTTTCAATCCATCCACTTTCTATTAGATGACCAATATATTCTAAACAAGATTGTCGATCAGTACATGTATTTCTTTTCCGTCACAAAACGAAGTAATACCATTCCTTTGTCAACGACAAATTGTATAAACCAAACGAAAGTACATTGTACTAAATTTCATTATACCAGTTGTTTCAATATTTCGTTCTCTGGTATTTAAGCACGACAAATGACCAACTAACTAGTATACGACAATATAAGCGGTCAGACGTGTAGTGTATAAGCGCAACGAATGATCAGGCGAATAGTGAAATAATATAAAGATGGATCGCACAAGTAGCATAGAACAATAAATGAGGACATGCAGTATACAGTGTTCCCGCGATTGCTGTGACAACCTCGGGGGTATCGAGTCTCGGGAAACGAAATGGTACTACGTTTTTACTCCGTTTATATTAGCTTGCCGAGTTGTTGTTGTATGTGTCAAATCTTGTAATCGAATTTTAAACCACTTCCCGATGAGCTAGAGACTTGAAACTTTAAACATAGCTCAGAACTGGACGACTATGCAATATTAGAAAACAAATTTTTTAAAAACTGTGTATTTAGGAGAAAGAAAAATTTTTATATTAACGACGCTCGGTAGTACGTAATCGCGTTCAGCGATCCCCACTCCGCGCGCCAGCGCTCCCTACTTCACTACGTGTTCCCACTCCGACTTATCCCCACTCCACTTCGTACCGAAGGAGCTCAGTGCGGTTGTGGTATTCCGTTCATTCAGTTCCATTCCGGACAATTTCGGACCCATCAAGAGACGTCGTCTCTCGGAATCATCCCCTCATTCTATCTCGCGTATTTCCATATCTTGCGTTTCTATACCTTACTATTTCATACCTGTATTACTATATCTTGCGTTCCATCTAAAAGAGACTAAAAAGTAGAAAATAAAAAAATATATGAAAAGAACTTTTTAAAAACCACGCTTATATTAAAATGCACTAAAAAGGAGAAAATATTCATTTTTAGACATTAGTGACTATAAATAAGAGCGTGGAGCGCCCACGAAGATTACGTCAATATAGTTTAGCGCTCCACGCTTTTATTTATAGTCACCAATGTCTAAAAAAATTATTTTCTCCTTTTGAGTGCATTTTAATATAAGCGTGGTTTTTAAAAAGTTCTTTTTATATATTTCTTTTATGCGTGTGTGCCGAACATAGATTTCTTGGATAACTTTTCCAAGTGTAAACGACGATCCTGGGTAAACAACGATGCTAAGCAGGTAATTGTTGTATTATACTAATGCTATTCCATACCTGAGAATGATACATCGAGTATCATAAAACCCCAATTCAAACACCCTAATACCTTAATTTCTTTGTAGCACGATCGACCGCCCAAGAGGGAATCCCCTAGTAGTAGGGATAAAAAAGTCACATCATCCGCATACCCGAAAGTATATCAATTAATTATTGGACAAGCAGTGCACAACAATCAATTTCAGAGAAGTAGTATACGCAAGTCAAAGTCAGACAAGTAGTATGCCAGTCGACGGTTAGGAAAATCGTACAGGTCAAATTCTGAATAGACCATGTAATATTACACGACCTCTCGCCAACCATGAACAATTTCGTTTACGTAATAATGACTGGTATAAGCAAATGATTGCGAAACGAATCGCGGTTGAAATTCATGACGTTTCAACATGTAATGAGACAGACAGAACCCAGCCACACAATGAGTCGTTAATCGAACCAAACGACGAATGGTATTGCTATTGGTCTCTTTCTTTTTTTATTTGCCAGCCACGGCGGTTATTCTGAGTCCGCCACTGGAAATACAAAGTTGAACGAGCCCTTCGCGCGGCAATTTTCCACACGTGTCGAGCAATTACTCCCCTGCCCCGCATACTCCTCACCCGTGTTTTCGATTACTGGCGGCGCGAACGATTATTGCCACGAGTTAATTGCGGAATTCAATAGCGGCGTTCTTGAAGCACGCTCCTCCTTGAGTTCCTTGACGAGTGGCACATGCAATGATATCCTTATTTCGTTGGACAGTTAACGGACAACTAATTGCGGCCAGATTAATAAAATGGATCGAGACGAAATCGATATTGGATAGAATTTAATACTTTTTGAGATTGAATTGCATCCCTTTTTGTGCATGATGAAAATAGACTTGCTTGATCCGACGAGGTAAATAGATACTTGAAATTTGAGATTATTAGTTTCGTGTATATTGCTCAACAAAATTAAGGGATCACCGAAATTGTAATCGTATATCTTCATGTAAAAAATCTTTACAGTATCCTACCTATACTCGTTTTAAAGGGAAATTCTCAGCTTTCACGCCTTTAAACGCTATTTTATCAAAGACCCTTTTTATTACAAAGTCGGGTGTGAAGCTGAACTTGTTTTCCATCCTTTGAAGTCATTATTTTCGACGCGTAGAAAAATTTGTTGTGCACTCTCGAAATGTTAGCTAATAAGCGCGCGAAATGTAGAATTATTACACTGAACGTACTTCTCTAATAAGAATTTGAAATGTCGCTTTAGAATCACAACGTCGAACAAGAGAGACCCTTCAGGTGTTCAATGTTTTAAGAACAATTGTCGTAAAATCTATATTTATGGTGTCTCGACAAAGGCTGTTTACCTTGAGGTGCTGCAACGTTGAACGTCGATCTCCGGTGTCCGGTTACAAAAGAGGTCGGCGAGAGAGCCACGCGGAACAGTTGCTTTCGTAACGAAACGGCAAGCCAGTAAAGGTCGACGCTTTTCGTTTAGCGCAAGGTGAAATTAAATCTGGCAAAAGCCAAGACTCGCTATCGAGCCTGTATAACAGCCGGCGACACGGCAACGAGGGTGGAAAAGCGGCACCCGCAACGAGGAGAGAAGGCAGAGCTAAGAAACAACGTTAACGAACGTTTGCCAGGGAAACAACGTAAACAGCATGCAAAAATAAGAAACCGTGCGGCGCTCGCCGTGGGGATCCGTTTTAAAAGCGTGGCTCGCCGACGACGAGAGGACAGTGCGTCTTCATTTCCCGCTTTTGACCCGTCGCACGGTGATCCGGGCGGCCGATCTAGCACTTCATTTGGTAAAAAATGTTTAGCACTGCCCCAAATTGTCGATATTAATGAAATTTAATACAAATTATAAGTATGGAACAAGCATTTAAAAATGAACATTTTGAGAATATGATTTTCGATCGAAAAAATTACTAATTTTCTTTTGTGAACGTATTTAATTTTTCTAGAAGTTTTTTTTTTAATGAAAAGCATTCTTTTACCTTCAAAAGGCATACCTCAAATTTGGAATTACAGTTCGTCATTTATCAAATAAGTAATTCCCTTTGACATGGAATATCTTTTGAGTTCCAAACAGTTCTCCATTTTTTCAAATTAGAATATTTTCAGTATACTTCTCCTTATATGAATTACTATTGTTTGAAGTGTCACAAATACTTCAGTGAATATTGATGTTTCTCGAATGTATATTCCGTTCTAAATGTCCATCACCTTCAAAAACGATTAATTAATTAGATTAAATTAATAAGAGTTATTAAAAATTGTATATACCATTTATGGATTATTGTTTATCTTAAAACTGAACATGATTTTTCAGGCGGTTCCGACAATGAGGCAAAAAAATTTGTTATACAATGGTTAATCAACATGTAGCGGTCTACAAATTTCAATACAAAAAATTAAAAAAAAAGTTTATTCTATAAAAAATCAAGGTCACCTTTAAACCCTTAAATATCAATATATATTTTTAAGACTTCGTAATATTGTAGCTGATGTCAAAATGAATCCGACGACCTACATTGTTATACCCTTAAATTTTCATATAATACTAAAATCTTAATGAACTGCTAGATCGGTCGCCCGGACCATCTTCCTTGCCCTCTGTTGACCCGTCGTTTTCAGGGAGACTGAACATCCCCACCTGACTGATGGTTAAACACAGACGAACCACGTACATTTGACGAGTCCTGATTTCGATCTGCTTTCGGTTGACGTGTTGACCCGAGCGCATGATATTTTAGAAGGAACCGCGCGGCCAGCGAAAATCTGGCAAAAAACTCCGAAAAATTTAGAAGCTTTTAACCTTCCGTCGGGCACAACCGATCTGAGAGGCACAGCGCGAACATTTAGGTACCTCTCCCCCCCACCAGGCGACCTTGGCACTTGGTTTTCCCAGTATCTGCCTGTTTTGACGTGCTCTAAGGATCCTTCCCACTTAGATTGTCTTTGACCGTCAATACGGAAAGTTATTCAAGTTTTATTCAGATAAGCTATATATTTCTTAGCATCGACCCATTGCCATTTCTTTAATAGACCGGTCTGCAGCCAACATGTGGCACATTTTAGCACAATTAGAAGGTTTCTCAACCAATGCATTCAACTTAGCCTCCCTGAAGGTTCGGGTAGCAAGTAAGCATCTGGAAAACACAAGAGACTCAGTCACCCCCACCCTTGGGGATGGCCCAAAAGGGCGGCCCTACGAGTATAGGCGGCACTAAGTGCAGTATTTCCCTAACAGCAGTTGTATAAATGAACTTAATTAGGTGTTTGTCATGTTTTTTGAATGTGTGCCCGTCAAGCACATTGCGCTCGAACTCGGCGGCCCAGATATTGCGCCCGACGGAAGGTTAAGCTAATTTTGTCTTGCTGCCTGGCCGTCTGGCTACAGACTTCCCCATTCTACTCATATACAGGGTGAGTCTCGTAACGTGACGATCACAAATAACTTGTAAGTTATTTGTTGTATCATCGAAGAAAAACGCAAAAAAAGAATTTGTTTACATTTTTTAGCATTATAACGTTAATTATCGAGATTGACAAAAGTGTTTTAAAATAGACAAGCAGTTCCTGAGATAAAAATTCGTGAGTGAGACCCGTTTTCACCAAAATAGGCAAAAATTGCAAACTTGGAAGGTCTGTCATTTTTCAACAAATTCTAAACCTGCAAAATAATGACTTACCCCCACCCCCCCTATTTTAACATGGACTATACTATATTTCATGGATTAGGTTGGCAATTAAATTAGTTTTTTGTTTTTTTTTACGTAATTCTTTTATTGTTACATAATTCTTTTATTGTTTCGTAATTCTTTTATTGTATCATTGTAATCTCATTCAGTGACCATTCTGTTTGAACTGTATACCATTGGAAAGCTCTAAATTTTGGGATTAATTTGATATAAAATACTCCTGCTTAAAAAATATATACCAATGGCTTTGTTTGAGAAAATGTGGAGGTCGCGAACTTAGTTGCCAACCTAATAGAACAAAATCGACGATATTGACGACAAAAAGTGATCGATTTGTGAATCAACTTTATGGACATCCAAGTAAAATAAAGTTGATTTTGGGTTCAAACAGCAACAATAAGATTTTCTCAAAATAAATTTCGTTCATTTGTCTGACCGCCCGTGATCCAATTTTACTGGGACCAACGGCGGGTCGAAACAGAATTACGCAAACAAATAAAGCAGCTCAATGAAAATCGATATCAGGGGGTGGCACGCGGGAATGGAATCGGGGACGAGCAATGAAAATTGGCAAAATAACGTGATGAAAAAAAAAAGAGCGTGGAGGGTACATCGGTCGGAGGGTCGGTTGGAGGGCATTGTAGATTGGATGGTGACAAGATGCGGTAAAATTGCAACTGTCGGATCTCACGTTCCACGCCCACACGTGCCACGTACAGACCTACGCTGCCGGGAGATTTTGCGAGCTTACGAGTCAGGCTTCCCTGTCGATCGATCGATGAATTTCGACGGGGGGCGGGAACCTTTGATATACGGCCCCGAGGATTGATCGAACAGTGGCGTTTAATATAATGTCGTTTCACCGGGAACTTTATTGGTTTTCCCATTGGTACGCGGAGGAATCTCGGCGACATGTTGGTCTGTCGGTGGAAGTCTTTTTAGTCGACCAATTTCGAAAAAAAAACTGTTCCATGATACAGAGAAACACAAACTGTTCATTCTTTTGGAGACACGATTTCAACACTCGCACGTTCCTCAGAGTAAAAATTTGCGCATTATCTGTGTGTTGATTTTTGAAGATTCTGAAATTATCTCCAAGGATCTTTTATGCAATTGTAATACAACCTGTATGTTTTTCAACTGGTGTACTTTATCTCTAGAAGACAGCTGAACGAGTGATATAAATCTTGGCACGATCACACAAGCGATGTTAGTCTACGTGTACTCATAAAAGTGAAACGAGTCAACGTGTGGCGATAAAAGCGGCGCGAACCAATATATGGTCGTACAAGTGAAATTAATTGGCGTACGACGCGACGGTGTAATAAAAATAAACTTAGTCAATATGTCTTCATTCAAGTAGAATTCAGATAAAATGAACACCGCACTCTTCACGAAATTGAAGGATCAAACTCGTACAATTTCGTGTTAAAAAATTTTGCCACGCCCCATCTGTGCTTATTTTAAAGAATGAAGTCTCTACTTTCACGTCTATGAACGTGGAGATATTTCTGAGGAGTGTGCGAGGGTTAGGTATTTTTATGTTTGATCCCGGATACGGTCTTTCTCGATGGGAACTCGTTTCAATGATCCGGCAGTTGTGCATCGTTGGGAACGGAGAATGATCTTCGAGCTTGTTCGAAGCCAAATTGTGATCAGAGGTACGAGTTTCGTCCAACGGACAATTCGAGAAAGCGGGCACACGGGGAGACCAGCGGATTATCGATCAGATTATTTGGAAGACGCAGCCAGCTGTTCGGTTCGCAGACCGAATCGGATACACAAATTATTCACGTATTGGCCCGATAGCACCGCACACGCGCGGAACCCGACAACTTCGATAACAGGTTTCGAGGGCGGACGAGGCGGATGAGGGCGAAAATTCTCGGATGGCCGATTGAAATTCATACCGTTTGCCCTTTCGGACGATAAAATTACGGGGTTAGACCACTAATGCGTCGAACGTTGTCCCCCGGAACGGTTCACGTTTTCACGTTGTTTCGATACAATCGTGTTCCGTTCATCGAACGGAACGGTTTGAACCCAGGCCTTTTCATCGGCACCGTCAATTTAAAATAATACCGGGCTATATAAATCAACGGTAATAAATTCGGGGAAACGAATAAATTGATCGAGTCATTGTACAGAACGCCATGATATAAATTAACGGTGGCTGGTTTGTCGGCGCTTTGTCCGATCGAGCTTGGAATCATGTTGCAACGTTGGAGGATCCTTCCACGTCGAGATTCGCGGGCTGAAATGCAAGGCTTGCCGGTTCCTCTTTGATGCAACCGGTCCCATGAATGCATAAAATGATGGACGACGCGGGAGAATGGCGCACCGACGGATGTGAAGGTACAAATCAGAGTGCTTCCCATTGTAAATGCTGGCTCTTGTGTCGCGCGAGAGATATAAATTCATATGATATCGAAACATTTGACTGATTGTACCGAATGCATATCGACGAACTGTAAGAACTTCCCAGCGGATTTACATACATTCCGAAGTGGAGTAGAACTGCCATTCAGAGGACACCCAATAAAGATCGTATAAGTCGCGACGGGGAAATATAAGAGCCTTCATTTGAGAGTCAAGTGGAACGTCAATCGATAAGACAAACAGAAGTCGGCATCATCAGTCAGTCAATGGAATACGCCAGCAAACGGTCAGACAGGTTGAACGAATCGGGAGCTCTGTAGAAAGTATTGGACAGAAAAGTAGTCCTAGTTCTGCCACTGATCGTCTGACTTGTAGTATAGCTTTGTTTCAAAAAATCTAAGGGACTGTCGTAAAGATTGATTAAACAATAATAATTCCTGAAGAAGGACGAAGGTGGAAATTATTCTTGCGGCATCATATAAGGAAAAGCATACTGAAAATATTTCAATGTGAAATAAATGCGAAACTATTTGGAACTCGAAAGATAATATAAAATTTTAGTATAAATAGTATAAAATTTTTGCGTAATTTTTTTTCTCATCCTACGAAATTCTTATAGCAAAACACAAAACGTGTCCCAACCTTTACGACAGTCCCTTTCTAAGTAGAGCTATGAACAGTTCTAAGCATTTTCAACGGCGAAATTATCGTAAATAGCCGCTGTTCGAGGGTCAACTGGTCGAAATGAGAGTGAGCCTGTTTGTCGGGTGCTCGATTCCGATTTCACTGTCGCGCATGCATCCGCACACGCAGAGGAGACTAATGCTCAAAGTCGTCGAATCTAGCGTTACGCAATTTACGGTCCCATTGACAGCCGGTTTCGCTGGGTTTGGTTTCTCTGATTAATGCGCCCGTGATTTATCGTACACTACGGAAATACGTGCGGCGGTACGCACACACGAAGATTGATCATTATTATAATCTGAGGGGAGCCGGCGTTCCATGGCCATACGAAACATCTGCTACTGCGAACTCCTCTCATCTATCTCCATCTCGGCACCGCAGCCTCGAACCACGGGGAAACTCGCAGGAAAACATTTCTGTTCAGAGGGATCCGACAGAAATGTTGTCTCCTTGGCCCACCTTTATCGAACCATAAACAGATTTATTACTCGTCCCTTTTTATGATAATGCACTTCCGGCTAGAGTTGTGGCCGACGATTACCGATAAAGTGTCGATATTTCATGATTGTAATTTATCGAATCACGTCGCAACATCTTATTGTTTGCTCGACGTAATCTTGCTGCAATCTACATCATCACGTGTCTTTCTTATAAGTAGAAACATATTTAAATCCGTGTAATCTTTGTATTTTAACTTCGGAGCAGAACCAATCAAATTAGATAAAATACAGATTTTGCCGGATTTTATAATAAATGCGTTGCTGTCTGCCTCAGACAGTTATCGATAATTTCATCGATAATCACACCTCCTGTACCGATTATTGCCGATTTTCCACATTATCTTTTATGATGGTCTGGCCATAAAGGATAACCCCTCGAGGGATGCACCAAGGATCATCGGTCGAGGAGTCGATGCTGAAGAGATTCGACAATAGAATCGTAAATGCGTTAATAGCGGCTTACGGGTCGGCGTTTAATTAATAGCACGAAACGCTACGACGTTCGGTACCGTCCACGATCAATTCCGTTCGATCTGATCGCGAATTCGGCGCGGTCCTTCCGGACAGGAGGGGCAAATGCAGCCTACATCCGGTTTATTAATTCAATTCAATCGCTCAGATATTCATCGAGCCGCGATTCCTCGAAAGAATGAAGGCATTCGAGTAAATAAAAGCGTCCGAGGCTTTCATTAAATTTACGATAAAAGTTGGAGAAAATGCTGTGAAAAGTGCTCTCTCTCTCTCTTTCTCCTACGCCACCCCATCCCCCCTCCTTTCTTTTTCTCGATTCTGGTGTCTATTATCGAAGGACAAATCAATTGTCACTCGACGCGCTACGGAGATATTCATCGTCTTGGAACGCGGCGAAGTAATAATCGAAATGAAGAACCGGAATACGGATTCCCTCTGTTCCACGGTGATTCACGGATACTTGCCGCTTATTGTAAATTTTCTCTGTGGTGGGTCGGCCCCTTATTCTTATTCCCTTGTACCTTTATTGACGAGCACAAAGCCATCGCTTCGTTACCGAACGCCTTCTCTGAAACCTCCAGCGTGCAGAATACTTTCTTCGTCTCCTTCATCAGCTTTTTAATTGTTTTCCTAAGCATCGACTCGATAAAATTTTCAGTCAGATGGCTAACACTGAAGATTCGACTGTTGTAATATTCCATAAAAATGATATAGGGGGGTGCGTAATCGATCTTTATTTATTAGAGACGGTATTGTCGGAATAGTTGCAGCATTACACACGTTGTATATACAACGTAGAGCTGCCGGTTCAAATTGATGGATTTTGATCGATTGGATTCGATACCGTTCAATCTTCCCGGAAACTTTCTTAATTTAATCCTTTTTTGAATCTCGAGAAACTTTTTTGAATCTCCTGGTATTCTACTTTATCTTGAATTAATGGGGAATAATCTCTGGGGAACTTATTAACCATCCTGTATATACGGAAAATTGGCTTTATCTGTCACTGCTCCTCCTATACCAAAAAAAAATTTTTATCGTACAGTCGCTCCATTGTTTTGTCACTTTTCTCCTAACGAAACGTCTGTATCTCTCCTCGAAAGTCTGCATTCGTTATTAAATTTTTCATTATTCTACGATCATGAAACTTCGCAGCATAATAAATTAATATTAGCTGTCCGACAGCACATGTTGCCGAACTACTATGCCAACCACGTCCAGTCCCATTCGTCTGATTACACACAGACCCACACTACCGGCAACAAACATTCCTAAGCCACTTGTCTGACCAGATTCATCCCCATACCACTCGCCGGGCCCCATACATTTCTAAACTACTCGTCTGGCCACATACATTTGTAAACCACTCGTCTGACCAGGCGTGTGTTAGAACCACTTGTCCGACCACACACGTGTCTGGACCACTTGTCAGGTCGCGTACAGACCTGGACTACTCTGTCGACTGCATATATTTATAATCACCAAGTCGAACGCGTGCTGGGATAAATAACCAGTCTGACTATTTCCCGGTGATTCTCCTCTCGCACACATCTCCTTCGGAGCGTGCGCGTGTCGCATTCCAAGATCATAACTCTTTCGCGAAAGACGAGAATCAAGCAACGCGCGACGCGACTCCGTCTGGCAACTCGACGCTCGTCATGAAATGGAATTTCAATTTCCTGCCCATGGAGAAGCCCAGCTCGGAGGAGCTCCTAACGAGGGATGCAAATTTCGTCGCGGCGCGGAGTGGCGTCTTGCGATCCGCGCGCGCGTTCAAATCCCGGCCGCGTCAAAGCGTATTTTAAGCCACACCGCGGCCCCACACCGGCCTAAATAATTCATCCGGTGAATTATTTCCGCTCTCGGGGAAGCTCTTGATCGATCCCATCGATCCTGTTCCGTCGACCGGCGTCGACTCGATCGATCGCGAGCCCGAAGATTTTAACCAGCGGATGAAATTGTCCGAACCGCCTCGGGTTGCTCGAGAAGTTATTAATACCGAGCTGATAATTAATTACTGCTATCTCTGGTTAGACTGACGGTGTGCCCGAACAGTCCGTCACCTTTATCGATCACTTACAATTTTAACAATATTTGGGAGGGTTGCCACAATTTCGTGGTGCACTGCTTATTTTTAGGTTATGAATAGACTGCAGATGTTTACGGGTTTATAGAATATTTTAGGGAGTGAAACACAATAAGAAAATTGTCTAAACATGCACTTTATGAAAATTGATGATGTTTAGAACGTTCACTATCACGTTAGGTGTACGTAGGTGACACAAACTCTTTATCAAACTTGAAGATGAATTTTCTTTATAATCTATTAAATGAACCGCATTTTGTTAGGATCTGGGGTAAATCTATCTATTACTGCGGGTGTATGTTTTACTGCGGTATTTATTCCCAATGAGATTAAAATACGCAAAAATAAAAATTTTGCCGTGAATAAATTTGTACAATTCAATGAGAATGCGTTCTCGTCGGTGAGGCAAACAAAATTGTATTATAAATTATTCTAATATTTTTATAATCTCAGGATTTGAAACAACATTCTTCATAAAAGGTAAAAATAAGACCATTTTTCTTCTATCACGATCACCAAAGGACTGTGGTTTACATGAGTGTACATTCTTTACATTGCATAGGGGAAAGTTTTAAAAATATATAAAGAAACTTCTTTTACCTTATGTGGCATTAGGTATTGAGAGCCACCAATTTTTTTGTGCTCAGAACACATTCTTCCATAAAATGGTTACACATATTATTATTTCATGATTAGACTGCGGATCTTCACGCAAAATAAGAATTGCCTGTATCGATTGCAAGAAAGGGAAACCAAATTGGATGTTATATCTTCCCTTAATGATTTTAATACAGGAGAAATCATATATTGATATCTTCAGTTCTTCAAATTTTCCAACAATTTTGAATTTCATCTACACAATTTTTCTATAAACCCATAAAGATCCGCAGTCTATTCATGATAAATGAGGAATAATATTAAAATAAAGTACAGTCGTAGCATGATACCACAGGGATCAATACAGTGATCCTATTTACACTGACTCGATAGAAATGCATAAAATCCGCAGTGTAGCAACCATGGCAGAACTTTCTGGTTTGTTCGCCCAACTTTCAGTGAAGAACCCAAGTTTCGAATTCCGTTGCGTTCAGCAGATCCGTCAGTAGAAAAATTCATTTGAACAGATGACGAATTGTGGGTGAGACGGTAGGCGAACGTGTTAAGGAACATTTTCATTTGCGTGCCGTTGTGGCTACGGTAAAAATGAGACGGTCGCGGTGCCACCCGGAGCGTGAACGATTTCCATTCGTCGGACCGGGATGTTTCATAAAGAAAGAAGCCTCCTCGAGGAAGCTGCGGTACGCACGCGACCTCTCATCCTTATCTTCGCCCATTACCCCCAGCGACAACGCGGTCCCGCAGGGAGAAACGTTTTCACGGCTGTCTGCGTGTCAGCGAAAAACGTTGCTCTTTGCGTTTCCCCTGTTTCCTCCCGCGGCGCACGCTAACCTTGTCTCGCGATCCCGCTTGAATTTCCTGCGGAACGTGCGAGCTTCGCTAAAAATGGTCTAGACTGGAAATTCGGTCTTACTATAACACAACTCCTCGGTCTATAATTCTTGCGAACACGTGGAACGTGACCTTATAGAAGATGTTTCTAAAGGCTGGACGTCCAACCCGAAAAAGAGTGCTTTTATTCTTAACTCTAATATCGGTAACCAAAATCTTCTACGATATTCAATGATGTTGCACCGTATAGTTTCAGAAAACTGTTTGTTAAATCCGTGGAAATAATGCTAAATAAAAGGTACAACGACACAAGTAGAAACGTGATCATTCAGAATAAATTTAGTAAACCAGTTCGTTAAGTCTAGAAAGACATACAGTGGATAACGAAAGTATTTGAACGCCCTTTAAAACAGAATAACTTTTTTATAATTGTACCAAACGACCTGATTTTTTTATAATCAATTAGAAGCATTGGTTTATGAAATGCAAAAAAGATTTTCCAAAAATTATTATTTACAAGGTTACATGCATAAATAAAGGCATTGTTTAAAACATTTTTATTTGGTAGAATTATAAAAACGTTATTTTGTTTTAAAGGGCGTTCGAATAGTATCGTTACCCACTGTATATCGTATTGTTAAACGTCAATCTCGTGGAGAGACACTACCTATTAATATATAATATCATAGTCAACATTAATTACATCGATTGTCCGGCTAGATACTGTCTTATTCTACTTCCAATATTGGAGTCTGTCCTATTAATCTTTATATAAAACTTGTTCCACTTGTTAGGTAGAAATTCATTCTGGCTCCGTGCCAGTTTTATCTGCTTGCCTGTCCACATACAGCCACTCACAAAAGTCTTCGCGCACAGTGGAATAATTCATTCAATTTAATATTATTATCTTTTCGGTAGTAACATGTTAAAGCATTTATTATTTAAATAATTTACTTTACTGTTTCGTATATAATCATCTCTGATCGCAGCGTTACTGAAAAAGCAAAAGATTAAATTAAATGAAAGGGCAGCTTTGTGTACGGACGCCTTTGTAGATCACCGAGCATATTTGTGCAAACTTTTTGTATTACGTTGTGAAAATGTTGCGCAGAATGGAATAACGGCTTTTCCCGCGGAGTATATACGCGCATCAGAGTTTAACGGGGGAACGGAACGAGAGAATGATTTCCCTATAAATCGAAGAGCCACTTTCGAAAGCGCTTTTTAAATCCCCGGATTTCGAATTAAATATTTCAGCGGGCCGGTGACGCGGTCGCTCGTTCCCAGGCCGTTTAATCTCAGGCTGGCCGTAGTGTCAAATCGATGTGGAATGTAGGTCGAATTCGGCTTACCGGAATTGATTTCTCCGGTTTCTGAATTATTGTTGTAGTGCGCGTGCACTGGACTGTATGACAATCCCTCCCTGCCAACACCGGCGTCGTCCTCCCACCTACCAATACCACCTCCGCACTTCTGTTGTTCGAGCCCGAAACGCAAAATGCGATACCCGCATGCAATATAAAAGCGTTCATTGTCGAACCGCTTGACGGGACTCGTGCGCTCGGAAAATGGCCTCGAATGATACCGCCTGTGAATCGAGTAATTCGTGTCTGTCTCCTTATCTCGCTAATCGTTATTCAAAACAAAATTCAAAACAACTTATCCTCACAACTGAATATAAACATTACAAGCATATATAGAAGTTAATTTTTGCGTAATTCGCGTTCACGGATTTGGATAGTCCAGCAACTGTAGCAGAAATGTATCACGAATTGCAAAGCCAAATCAAGAAGCTTAAAGGATTACCAGAAAGCTTTAATTTTATTTTGAAAATTTCTTCGGCCAAGTCCATTAATAGCGTTCGCTTTGGAGTAGTAAAATTATGAAATTCAAATGTTCGGGGGTTACAGAGTCTGGAACTTCACGGAAACGGTGAATGAAGTAACGGGGGATCGGGCGAAATGAAAATTTTATGTAAATCCACGGAAAAAGCTGGGGCCTCCGTAAATACTAGTATCACTGACGGGTTTTCCCGTTTGTTTTTCAGCGTACATTTTGGAAATTGTGCTTGGCCAGCAAGGACCGGTGTTCGTTCTCGAGCCACCAAGTACCCTGGTCTTCTCCAATACCACGGGCTCCCAGCTAAGCTGCTCTGCCCATGGGAGTCCGACGCCGCACGTCACCTGGATAACTAGCCCAGATCAGAGACCGGTCACTGCTGTTCCCGGGCTTAGGTAAGCAATCAACATAAGAGCTTCATACGGGACAATGTGCCCGGAACAGTCCTCGGATAATTTCGATACCATCGAAATGAAATTTCCATCCGCTCTGGGACTGCAATATATCTCCTCGCGTTTATCTCAACACGGGAGAGAAAGCAATTTATTCATAAATTATTTCAAAGTCATTCCCTAGAAAACACTTTGTCTCATTAATCATAAATTTGTTAAAACTTACTTCTTATTGCTTACACTAATTTACATTCACATTAAACTGCTCATCTGTTACAGATTAGCAATTTCAAAGTCATTCCCAAGGAAACACTTTGTCTCATTAATTATTGATTTGTCAACACTTACTTGTTATTGCTTGCACTAATTTACATTCACATTAAACTGCTCATCTGTTACAGATTATTAATTACAACACTCTACACAAGTTTTTACCTGTCGGATTAAACACTTAATTGTACTTCTCTGTGTGGCACATACATATCACTTCTATATTCTTCCATGAACACATCGCCGTATCGTGTAGCAAGCTAATTACAGTGTTACGTCATTGTGACCATTAATCTCTGCTTCTGTCTGACTATGCACGTTCCATATCACTTGTCGCATGGAAGAGCGAGCCCCTCGTTCATCTGACTACACGCCTCTTGTATAACTACCCTACTTGTTTGACTATAACCGTTCTAAAGCTTGACACCCTCTACTGGCCTGGTTATAAACAGCCCACATCACTTGCCAACCGAAACACTGTCTGTCTATATGTGCCTTATATCACTTGCCAGATCTAGCACTAATATCCTCTCCTTACCCGACTGCAAATTTCCTATACCAATTGCCGGAGGAAACAATGAAATAGCCTATTTGTCTGATGGGATTCATTCTATACCATTTGCCGAATACAATAATGTTTCGTGCATTGAGTCTGACTATGTATTCCACTTGTTGGGTACAATAGTGATATACTTTACGTGTCCGACTATAACTGGTCTATATCTTACCAAGACAGTATACTTGCCTGCCCATAAACGTCCCATACTACTTGCCAAGTAAGACACTGGCATCCTCTATTCATATGGCCATACACAAGTTGTACTACTTGCCGAAGGAAACATTCAAATTCTCTCTAGTTGTCTGATTATAAACGTTTTCAACCATTTACCGACTGGAACAATTACGTAGCACATTTGCCTAATTAGAATCGTTGTGTATCACATTCAGTATACAATTCTGACACTTTCTACTTGTCTGATGATACTCGTCCTATATCACTTGACGAATCCAACACTGACATTCTCTACACATTCGACTATAAATGTCGTATGCCATGCCTCACAATCTGCGTCATATATCAATCGCCAGACAAAAGCCAGACATCCTCTACTCGTCCGACCATAAATGTCCTATATCACTTGCCGAATGAAACATTGGAATTTTCTAGTTGTCCGGTTATAAACGTTTTCAACCATTTACCGGCTGGAACAATTACGTAGCACATTTGCCTGATTAGTATCGTTGTGTATTACATTCAATATACAATCCTGACACTTTCTACTTGTCTGATGATACTCGTCCTATATCACTTGACGAATCCAACACTGACATTCTCTACGCATTCGACTATAAATGTCGTATGCCATGTCTCACAATCTGCGTCATATATCAATCGCCAGACAAAAGCCAGACATCCTCTACTCGTCCGACCATAAATGTCCTATATCACTTGCCGAACGAAACACCGACACTTCTCCACCTGTGTGACCAAAACATTCGTCAAGATTTAATCGTTTGTTCAGCAAGGAAAACTACAATAAACGGGGCAGTATGACCCAAACGAACAAACGTTCAGAACGAAATCTTTTGTAGTAGACCGCGGGAGGAGTGGGGAGTGGGGGATAATTCGAGTTACTTGTCGCTGCCCGAGATTAGTCTGTCCTCTCGACGACGTCACGAAGATATTTGTCGAAAAAGAGCCGTCCGCTGGGAAGGCATCCAACGGGGGCCGGCTTTCGTTGACGAGAGAGAAGGCTTCCCGTAATTCCGTTTCAGTTATCGAGCCGCCTTTGTAAGATACGCTTTTTCAGCTGCAAAATTCGCGACGCCACTCGCAAGAGTGTACGACAAGATAGAAAATGGGTAAGCGGATTAGCGTGTTCGGGATTTAGAAGTTTCGAGCCGCTGTAAATTGCCCGAGTTTCCTAACACGCTTCCGCGATCAAACTTACATTGTCTCGCCCGGAAAAATCCGGCTCCGGTATTGCGCTGGCGGAGCCGTCATTATCGCAAAACTTTCACCGCAACCAATTAATAATTTCGAACCGGTCCGGTTAGCAATCACGCCGCGGTGCCTTTTTCTAGCGGGCCAATCATCGATTCAGACGGATCCATCAAACTTTACGTGTCGGGCAGGGAATGAAAAAATTATTTATTCAACCTGTTTATGGTACACACATGTCCCTTTCGGGATAGAAGTACATAATGTATCAATGTGCAGACCCACTCTACGCATAACAAGAATTTACGTACATTTCAAAGCTTGTGTCGTAGAAAGAATTTTCAGAAATTTAGCTGGATCATTTTGCATAATTCTAAATGCTTAAGAGGGAGTAACACGAAGCAAGAAAAATGAATGTTACAGAATTCATTGATTGAATAAAAAGAAGATACAAAGATCCTAAAACGTCATAGCAAACACGTAGTTGTAAATACATTGAAAAATATTAATCGATTGAGTAAGTAGAGTAGACCGGGGATCCCTACTAAAATGACATAGAAATAGTACAAATATTCTCATCTTTAACGCGTAATTTATTGTTAAATTTATTATATTTTAAAATTCTAACTTTAAAATTAATATACTGTAATAATTATTTTATATTTTTAAATTTATTTGTCGTTGAGCGAAGCGCAACTTTTTGCCCCGTTGTGGGGCAAGTTGTTCTTACATTGGGGCAAATTGTTACTAAAGAATAAAATTGGCGAATAATTGAAACTTTAATTTTTTATGTGCATAATATTGATTTATTTAGGTTTAGATTAATAAACATATGCTATGTTTAACACACACACAGAACATCAAAACAATATAATACAACGAGAATTATATATAATACATATACACAACTCGCCCTAAATTAACAAATGTGGAAATCATTTACAATACAACAATATTTTAGTTGCAGGTATGAAATATTTAATAAAACCTATTACAACATGTTCTTAAATGTTATTTGATCGATAAGGATAAAACAATCACTAACATCGATATTAAATAATCGGAATAGAACAATAAGTGAGGATCAATATACTTATCTGGTACGTAACTCAGCCTCCGTTACCAAAAATGGACGACAGAATGTCTTTACCCACTTTTATAACAAAACCAACTGAAAACGAATCGCGTGTTCTTCTCCTTTTTTATAAATAATGATCGGAACAACTTACCTCGGGAACTTTTAGCGCCAGTCTCCCCTACAGAACTTGGAACGGGTTTAGTTGACAAATTTTGTGGGTCATCCAAAGTGGAAGTATCTTTGACGATCGGACTCAGCATGACTGTCGGTATCTATCCTCAGGATACAGCGAGGCGAAACCCTCCGGATCGTGTAAGATTCGTATTATTGGAAGTTTGATGCTGTACGCTCGGCAATATCGTAACCGTGGCACCTGGGGAAACCATTTCCTCCTGGTAATTGAAATGTTCCTTATCCAATGACCGTCTCTCGTAAGTTTGTCCGCAGTTCGATGTCCCCGGGGAAAGCGTAAACTCTCGTTCCCATGACTTCGATAGATGGGCATCACACGTTAATCACATTGCCATGCCGTCGTGGCGGAACGATGGGAAAAACGAAGCCGCAAGCGTTCACTGTCAACCGTGTGCTGCATAGCGAATATTCCAAGACGATTTTGCCAAAAAATATGAACCATCGCAAAACAAAATAGCGAACGTCTTTATTTTTGCTAAAATAGCCAATTACTTTCATCAACACCAGCATTAGAATCTCTAAGTTTTAATTGGAATAGCGCGAATCGTCTGATCATACATTGTGTCATTCTACTTAAGAAATTGAGAAACGTTTTTATAAAAATAAAATTATTATAAATATTTTATTCACAACTGCCTTAAGAACATGAAACATTCAAATACAACCAAAAGATGCGTATGTAAATAGGAACAAGTGGTACGAGTCAATGTTTAATCTTACACGTGTTGTATAAATTCAGAGACGCTCAAGAGATGAATAGAAAATATTTAGAGATATTCAGAAGACATGTACATGAACGAAAGCAAATAGTTAAGATAAATGCTTGATCCACCAAGTGTCGCAAAGATGGAGATGCAACAAGAACCACTCTGAATGGAAATGAGTAATAAAAATAGACGTCTGATCCAACAAGTGTCACAATGATTGTACTCAAACAAGGAGTATAGAACGCCTTTGATCAGACACACTCCTTTCTTGCTTGACGTTCGTTTCTATATTCTCTGCTCTCTTTCCAATGATACACCCCCTTGAAACCCTTTATCCTTGCGTATCTTCCTTTGCGGACCCTTCACCGACATGTATCTCTCCGCTGCAAGCTGCTCTCCACAGTTTCCTTTATCGAACGCTTTCGAACTCGTCGGAGGCTTCTTTTCCTTGTCGAAACGGAAGCCCTCGAGGGCACCGATACGTCTTTAATCGATCGGTGGATTCGAGCAACGGATAACTGGCAGCCAATTTCGACCGGGACGCAAATGAACGCGACCGTTGAATGGCTGACCATGGAGAGCGAAGATCGGTGGCTCAAAAGGACCTTGGGATCCGAGAAGGGGAGGGTGGAAACTGTGAAAGGGTTGCCAGCCCAATCCAAGGTTGTTTCCCCTGCGATATCCGCGAAGTTCTTTGCGGCCGGGGAGCTCGTACTGTTTGTATCCGCTCCAAGAATCAAACTGTTCCGTGACTTCGACAGAAACGATCCAATCTTCTCCGCGGTTGATGTCTGGGATCAGCGAGGAATTCCCAGGTGAAAGTAACATTTTCCGAAACTCTTTACCAGTGATTGAATCCTGCGGTCTGAAGGCCGCATTCAGGCGGGATCCTCCGACGAGATACGAACGAGACCTTCCAGCGGGCTTCTCGGAATTTTAAACAGTGTACCACCAAAATCTGATGGCCAAGCGAAATGGGATCGACGCGAGTCATGGATCTCTACTATTCATTCTCCTTTACGTATAGACGCGTTCACATTGTGTTTGAATCTTTCGGATGCTTGTCCGATGAAACGTTGATTCATACTACTGCTTTTCTTGTGCTACTTCTTTGACACGCATGAACGGGATTCTTGTTGCAATAGAATGAAGTTCCTTTACTTCAAACGTACGGTAGATTCAGTCCCGAGAAAAATTTTTCAATGTTCCCAAATGGTTCAAACCATTCGGAAGTGAATATCTTTAGTTTCCCACACACTATACAGAATGAGGCACTTAAGACTGCCACCGAAAATATCTCCGTTATTTTTAGTATTATGAAAAAATGTTTCAGGAAGAAAATGTTTGGTTCAGTGGGGTAATAATGGTAAGCGGTAAGCATAAATATGGTCTTCATACGTTAAGTTACGCTTTTTCAAGAATAACGCATTGGAAAGTCATTTGAAGGTCAACGTAATATACATGGTTAAATTTGTCGTTAAAATACGTCGTTACATTAAAAAAAATGACCACTGTATATCGCCAGATATTTTCGGTCGGAGTCTTAGATGCCTCACCCTGTATATCATGTATAAAGGTGTGTATAAAGAAGCATCTTGTTTGTATGGGTGTATTAAAACCGAGGCAGTTGAAACGAACGAAGGGAAGATCGACAAAAATAACGGGCCGGCACGAAAACCAGAAACGTTTTCTAGTTATGCGAACGAGGCACCTGACATTATGGCTCGTATACTGGAATTTGTCTTCTCGCGCGAGTGTTCGGCCAACGGAACGACCCGCCCATTTAATCTGTGTCACGAGATTATTATATTTTACAGTGACCGGCCAGACATCGAGCGGATGATGCATGACCGGGAGTTGGTTAACGCATCCTCGACCCCCGCGAAAATGGAACGACGTGGTTCATGGGCGGTGCCACCCCCACGCGAGTGGGAATCTGTTGATGACGCTTGACGCGTTGAAAAACCGTGCATGACAAGTTACCACTGCGTGTTCGACACGGAATACCGTACAGGGCACGGGACGAGAGAAAAAAAAAATCGCGCCGGCGTATTTAAACCATTACGGTCGCGTGTTGACATTATATTCCGCTGTTACGACACCGATTCGACAGTGCATCTGCCTCCACCAACACCAACATCAAACCATATTTCCCGTTTGCATTTTAAAAACGTATTGTCACCATTTCCTCACCCCCACACGCTCGCTTTTGAACGAGTCGTTACTACACGCGTTACACGAGTAAAATTGCGCATAAATTTGACGCGGAAGCGCGGTCGAAATTCGAACGTAGATTAGATCAAGTGTAATTCGCGAGATAGAAGGAATTTCGAGCTTCAATTGGAGATTGAAGGCCCGATAGAATTATTAAACAGAATTAACCGCTCGCTATTTACGCAAATTGGAACTCGGGGAAAAACGTTTCGGCCAATTGAAACTCTTCATCAAAGAATTAAAGTTTCTTTTTTTATACGGCACCCAGAGGCGGTTGCAATTTTCGTAGACGGCTCCGAGGGGGTCCATGTTTCGTTCGATGGAGGTGGAAAGAATGCAAATGCGCGGGGGACGAGATAATTGTCAGCGCTACGGTCATTTCATGGTAATACGCGCCAGTCGTTGGACTAATTCATAGGTTCCCTTTTTTTGAGTCACGACTCTCTATTTAAAGCTTCTTTGTTCGGCGACCTCTTTCGTTAAACTTTAAGCGAATTATTGGAGTAGCGACGGCCCTGTTTCAATTTACTCTGATAATGAATTAATGTATATTGATGTCACTATTTATACAAACATTTATTATCTCGCCTCATCTCCGATGCTGTAAAGCAAAATTGATTTATGCTTGACAATTCAACGGAAATGAATATTTAAATATATTGATGGAACCGTTCAAATTTTGTATCCCATTTTGCAAATTCATTTAACAGTCTCGCATTATAAACATTTTTAAGGCATTACAATTTCAGTTTCTACATATTTTATAAAATACAAAAATCGTGCACCCTACCCTTGAGAATGTTGAAGATTTGAAAGGGGTTGTTGAGCCAGGAAAAATTTGCAGAAAAGAATCTCCGAACAAAAATAGTCAGCAAAACTGTGTTCCAATCCCCAGCACTCAATTTTTTGAAAAAGAGTCGATCGCTTTTTGTAATGTTCTGAAATTTTGCCACATTCTACTTCACTACAGATGGCCGTCCGAGCGACACAGGTGCGTGTCACGAATGCGAGGGAAATGGGGGTTGTCGTGTTCAGGAAATGCGACGCGAAATTTCGATTTTGAGCATTGACCCGCGCGTTGACCGTTCCGTGAAAAAAAATCGATGCTCACGGAAATAACCGAATTTTCAGTTTCGATTATCGACAATGTGTCCCGGGCAAGCTTCCCCGTACACGTGATAAATATGAACACGGATTAAACGAGGCGGGCACACGATGCTTGCCCGGGGAAATGATTTACATTAACGTTTAATGCGTTCAACTTCACCGTCCGTGCACGTCAGCATGAAATATCCGATGGCTGCCGTAAACTCTATAACGGATCGAAAAATTATTTTATAAAGCCCCGTGTGTTATTAATTATCGCCATTTACCTGTCCAGCGGACGTTATTCTGTTTGTTTGACGAGCCATCGACACCCTCCACTTGTCTAATTGATAGGCTATCGTTTGACGTTTCATAAATGGTTGATCTCCATCACTCGCGATCAGATATGGTATCTAAAAATTTTCTATAAACGTAGCTTCAGATATATTAAATATTTTTGTTCATTTCTTGATCTTCTTACTTGTTCAGTTATAACGTTTTTATTTGCCGTATCGTATAAGGTTGACCTGTACTATAGTCCTAACGTGTTAAATGCTCTTGTCCATTTTCTTGTCTGACTGGGGATGTACTTATACTACTTGTTTATTCAAATGGCTTTACTTTAGGTTGTCTAATGCATTTCTTGTCTGACGACACACCGGTTGCCACTACTTCCCTCACTATATATATTCCTGCTTCCCTTGTCCGGCCATCCATAGAGCTACTCTACTTGCTAGAACGTACATCTCCTGCATCACACGCGCTGAATCAATAACTGATCTTCCCTACTTCCGTAGTAATGTATTTCTTTAAATATTTACAGGATTTCTAACATCATACGTTTTCATTAATGCTTTCTATGGGAAACCCTAATTAAACATTTGCTTCTTTCATTGATCAGGGATGTCCTTAAAAATTTTGTCAACGCTGAATATTAACCTGGATATTATGCAATATTCATCGAAATAAAACTGCTCAGGCAGCGATCGCGATCATTAAACATCATCAAGCGCACCCACACTCGCTACGGCCGTACACACTCCTAATTAAAACATCTGAAAAGCTTCTCTCGCATTTTATATTCGGTACTCGCACGAGCGAAGGAAATCTAGGAGGAGTAGAATATCCATTTCCGGTGATAACGCCGGGAATGGAAATGTACGCGGGACATTATGGCCGACGACAAACATTTTTTTTGCTCCTGTTATTTGCAGGCAATTACTTGGGAATGGAACCCTCTACTTCCCGCCGTTCCTCGCGCAGGATTTTCGCGCGGAGGTCCACGACGCAAGGTACAGATGCCGAGCTACCAGCTCCGTGGGGACAGTGCTGTCTCGCGAGGTCACGCTTGGTGCTGGTAAGTCAACAAGAATGCACGAAAAGTTTTATTAATATCCCAAATCCGCTGAAATTTATCATATCCTAATGTTTTTCTTTCATTTTGACGTACGTACAGGGTGTCTCAGCTGAAGGAGAGGCCACTTAAATATCTCCTTTATTTTTAATGGCACAAAAAATATTTACGGCATAATTTAAAATGGTATCGAAGGAGGAATACCATAGAACAATTTCTTTTGTCCGGTTATTTTTTCATAGTTTTTTCAAGATCATCGTTATTTTTTTATCGGGAAAACTTATTTCTTTTTATTCCATATTATAGCGGCTGAAAAAATACATTTGAATATGATTAAGTCATTAGGTGACCTTGAGTACCAAAAAATGTGATAAAATTGTAGGATAATATTAGGATTACATTTGAACTTACTGTTTATGTTATAAGTGCTCAAAGTGCTCATATTACGGTGACTCTTATTTTCAACTTCTGTATTTCTAATTTACGGTATCCCCCAGAATTGTTCCAAACAATTAAAACGGGGAAACGTGCCCCAAAGCCCTTAAACATTAAAATTATTAATTAAGTGCTCACAAATAGTTTTCCAGGCTGCGACTTCGATGTCTGCTTACTACTTTTCGTCAAATAAACGGTTTTTGAAAAAATTGAGAAAAATGTCGGAGCAAAATGAAAAAATTTTGAAAAAATTTTTCTGCAAGAATGTAAATAAAAGCCACTCTAATGTATATACAATTTATTTTCACGCTCAACATTTTGGTTGAAACGAATTGAATCTCCTCAATTGTGTATACTATTAATAAGTAATTTGATGTGGAGGAATATAATGGTCGCGAAATTGGGCTAACTAAACAATTAAATAATTTCGGGTAGATTTCGACGCTATTCATCGAGTCCTCGAATGAAAGTGAAACGCATTCGGTTAATGGCACGAAAATAGTGCAAAATATTGCGTTGGCGGACTCGTTCTCGTTGCGCGGTCGTCACGTATTCTCCGTGCACGCGGACACCAGTCTCATTATCGTATCCCAGCGCGGTACTCATTAATTACTATGCTTTTTTTCTTCATGGTCGTGTGCTCGACAGTGAGATGAAAATACTCACGCGACACGCTGTGCCAACGATATACGGTATCGCGAAAGTAATTACGTTTTTAGTGTCGAATGAAAAAGACGCGTCTGGCCGTGGTCGTTAACGGATTGTCTGCTTCTTATTTTTTAATTAAACTGTGCTCCATATTCGCCGAATTCCGGTCGTACCAAAAATAGCAGCTCTCGAATGAAATTGTTTTATAATTCACAACCAGTCTAGAACAATAATTGATTTCAACAATTGAACAATTTGATTGAAAAATCAAATTTCAGCGTCATAAAAATTTATCAGACTCTCCTCCTACAGACTTGCGGATTAAATTGTTTTATGATTCTCAACCCGTCTAAAACAGTGAATATCTTTTTAAATAATTGATTTTGTCCAATTTAAGTGCCAAACAATTTTTCCAACAGTTTTCTGCACGATGTTGAAGAAACATTCTCTGTCAAAAATAAAATTGTAGCGTCATAAAAATTGATCAGGCTCTTCTCCTGCAGACTTTCGGATTAAATTTCTTTTGCCCATACGAGACAATGGGGAGAACCAGCGACAACGACCATTAGGTCGCAAGTGTCCGGGTCCGCAGGTTTCGTGCGCAATTCCCGGCTCGTTTCCGGAAGTGTTATCCGAGAGGCGTGATCGGTAAACACATCACCTACTTGCCAGACCGCATTGTCGCTAAACAAGCCGCAGGCGAGGCTTCCCCTTACGGTTTTTGCAAGCGGATGTGCGGATCAATGTTGCAGCCACGCGCTGGTAGCGGTGCTGTTACGTTAAGCACTTCCGCCCGGGGGAGAACTAAAATCGCGGGTATTGTATTGGCTGGTTCTTCGTCCCGAATAACTTACCAGCTGATTATAAGTGAAAGCTGCTTAGCATAATCACCTGAATATTTAGCAGTTGCAAGGTAAAGTTGATTTTGCCACCGTCGCCGCGCCGGTAAATAATCCGCGAATATTCCAAGATCCGTGGATTCTTCCAGCCAGTTTTTCGTACGGCCATTGTGCGATCGTTATTTCGACGAGGGTGAGATCGTGTTTACGCGTCCATCGTCCGGGAGAAGTTTCCTTTGGCTCGCGAAACAGTGTGGGAAATTACCGGATAGAATCGTGTACGATTCTTGCCCCGACCAAACACAGACTCCCGCTGCTTGTCTGATCAAACACCGAACTTATCCACTTGCTAACTGCATAGTTCCCTGAACCAGTTGCCCGATTACAGGGCCACGGTTCCCGTGTTGCTTGTGTGGGTGCTCGTCCGTGAGCCACTTGCTCTCGCTCGATTCGAATGTGTTACATCGTCGTCTTACAACATTGATCCGTGCGAGCAACGATCTTTGTTACTTTCGCTCGATATACTGTTGCTTTACCACGATCCACCGGGGAAACTTCTCTGTACTGAGCCACGGAAACTGCGTCTCTTAGTCCTTTCCTGTCACGTTCGTCATGATTACATATTCATTGGTCGATCCGGGGAACATCGGGGAGAGCTCGAGAATTTATTTATCTCACAATTCTATTGCCGGGATCGCAAGAATGGTAACGGGTAAGTGCTGAATGTAGTTGGATGGTTGCATGGTGATTTGGACTACTTGTTCGAGTAGGCATTGAGTTGTACTACTCGTTCGATAAGGGATCAACTTCTACTGTATTTGATAAATTAAGCATGGATCTGCACTAGTTGTTCGATGATGTACTAACCCATGCTGTATTCCCCCTAGAAGTTGTTGATCTCTTCCACTTGTCGGATTAGACGTTGATATGTACTACTTCTCTGGGTAGTCGTTGGTTTGTACTACTGGATCGAATGAACACCGATTTCTACTTGTTGTCCGTTGTCAAAATTGAATCAATGATCTCGGAATCATATTCCAAACAGAGATTTCAATGTATCCCATTTGATAGTTTGTTTCAAGAACCAGACTGTCTGGAGATACGAGGGGACCTTTCCTCTCGGTGTTCCAACGATTTTCTTTTCGGGATCAGTCGCAGCTATGAATTCGTAGAGTAAATCGTTTCCGTATAAGAAAGAACAGTTTTATTTTAAAAGTACAAGTGTACGTTTCTTGACACAGATTTCCAATGGTTACTAATTTTCTGAGGAAGTATCTCGGCACCCGTCTGACCAACCACTGACTTCTACTACTTCCCCGACCGGGATCTCCCGATCCGAGCAAGTTCCGCCGGATCTTTTCTCTTGCGCGCGGTGTCAATCGACGAATCCGTAATTCCGGTAACTTTCTGTCGGTATACGTGGCTCCGCGCAGTTCCGATGGGACCGACGGTGTCTCCTCGCCCTTTCCCGTCACGTCCGTTCTCTCCTCGACCACGTAATCGATCCGGTGGAAGACGGGAACACGAAAATTTATTTATCCATCGATACGGAGAGTCGTTCGGCCCTCTGGGAGAGGAGGGTTACGTGCGTACAATAAATGTCAATTACAGACGTAGAACGTCGGCCGTGGAACGTGACTGGTCGCGCGGCGCCGACTAAAAGTTCCCGAAGATCCCATTATGCCGGAAGCGTTGTAACGGACTGCGTTCCCACCGAGACATCCCCAGGTAAATACCGAAGGGAAAACGCCCAGTGAAAGCCGTTAAATTGTATCGGAGGAAGTTCGATTCGTGCTCCACGCTAGCCAAAGAGAAGTGCGAGGACCAAGAGAGGAAGGGAGAAAGAGAAAGAGAGAGAATGAGAAAGAGAAGAAACGAGTCGTGTCCGTAGGAGCGAAATGTTGCTGCAACGGGACAAAACTTTGTCCGGCATGAGGTTTACGTGAGCCACCATTTAAATAGCTGATTTTAAGCCGACCGACGCCACCGGTGCATACAAAGCTACCCCCTCGTGAATAGCACCTGTACATACACAGAGCTGCCGAAATTAGAAGGGAATTCGGAATCCTTCTATTTAAGTTCTATCCACCGCCGACTTCGATCCGCCACCCTACCCCATCGAACGTCAATGGATTCGAACCTTTCGCAGTGTTTGCTACTGCCTGGCGATTTTTAACGTGACTCGGGTCCAACAGACTTTTCGGGAAACTATTCTTCCCGACGCACACGATTTTCCTTCGATTCTGCAAGCACTAAGTCGTCTTTAATTAAATATTCTTCGACCAAGAGCAGAAACTCCTTCTGTGGTACTGTTCATTACAAGATTATTGACCACGACCACTCACATAGTAACGACCTATGCTAACAGCAAATATTTTCTAATATCTCCAATAAAAAAATCTCGTTATCATTGTTTGCTAGGGTGGACCTAATTTTCCACATCATGAAAGACTAAATTGTTCCATATCATGAAAGAATGATATATCTAAAATTTTAGATCGACGTTGGGAAGACGTGGGGAATAATGCACGCTGTGTTGTTATATTGAAAAAATTATATTGCGGTACTATTGTCATAAATATTTTCGCACAAGAAGAACGTTTAGTCGTAATCAAAGGTCTTTCCTTCATATAAAATTTTATATTTATCGCAACTATAACATGAATGTGCCACCTCTTCCTCTTATCCGATTAACTTATCCGATTGTTTTCTTGCCCAATGACAATTTTAGGGAGCGGTGTGAAAAAAATCCTAATAGCTAAGATCCACCGTACTGTTTGCTTTTATTGCTCACAGTGAATCCTGAATTACAGAACAACCTCTCGCGAAGTTCCTACTTTTATGAAGTATCCGCGACATGGAAATACGTGCTTAAAATTCACACGAGAATTTCCCTCGGTCCTTATTTAATAGGTTCGCCTTGTACGCGTCCTAAAACAATAGCCACGTAAGCCGGCATCACCGCACGGAGAATAATACCTCGTTTCTTTCCCTATTCTCTTTCCGACCGCATTGCCCCCGTGGTATTCGTTTTGTTTGAGTCGATGCTAAAATAAAATCAAACGTGAAAGATCGTGCTCGCCGTGGAACACGCAGCCAACTAAGAACGCATTCATTTGCATACATCTCGCGGATTTATTCACCGTTCCACGATTCATTCATCCATTCATTTCTCGATTCACAGTAACGGAACAATGTGGACTTTCAATGAAGCATAAACTGTTTATTTCAAGCGCCCCACCTTTTTCCGCGATGTCGCGACTCGTTACTTCACTGGCGTGCGGTCTAAGCACTCGACGGATTAAGACTGATACGAACATTTGAATACTGTCCAGTCTATTAGGGTTGAGCGCAGATAAAGAACGAGAGGGGAGTCATGAGAGAGAGACGGAGAGGGAGAGAGAGAGAGAAAGATATTCCGGTGGCCGGATTGCGGAACTCGAAAAAGGAATACTCGATTAGAGAAAGGGCAAAGTCGCCTGATCTCCGGCGCGCTTTCCATCTCGGAGCAGCCTTGCTCATCTGGATGCACGGTATCGCGAAGTGAAAGGCCGTGGCTATAGTAAAGAGCGATGCCGGGCCGGACAAGGCTGAAAAGCGATGAGGAATTTATCTGAAATGACATCGGGGCGACCCTCGTCTCCGGCAAAGGACTTATTCCCGAAGAGGGTGGCTGGGGGAGAGGCGCGGTGGAGGGTGGGGGCTAGGCGGCATTGTCTAAAAGGGGAACCGTGCTACCCTTTTTCCCCGAGCACGTATCCCAAGCGGGCTACCAGCACCGCGAGAAGCCAAGGGACGCCGGGAATATTCATCGAGCCGTGCCACTTTCGATGATGATCTCTGACGGTACCCGGCACGAACGAGTCGACCAAAGCAACTGGGAGAAAGAGAGCGAGAGTATCGGGGATTCATTGTTTTTTTAAAGGATCGGTAATTAATTAATTCTCGGGTCATACTTTACCGCTGGGAGCCCCGAGCATTCACCGCGGTAATTGGAACCGGTTGTTGCCTTTGCACGCGTTCGCCGTCGGTGTGATCGTACGCTGCGATTTATTTGATTCATTATTGTGGTCGATGGTCGGAAATATTGATTGGACTGTAAGGGTCTGGTACGAGGTGGGTTGTACCACTTGTTTCGCTGTGGAGTGATTTAAACGATTTCGGAGAACCATATCGAGATAGATTTACAATCTCCTCTGTTGAAAAAAACGATTGTAGGATAAGAGCTGTTGCTACTGTTTAAAAAATTGTGAACTAAAGACATTATTCCACCGCCTGTCTACGCAAATGTAGAGCTTCACTATCTCTCAAGAATTAACCACTTGTCTGACCCAATACTGCCTGTTACTGCTGCCGCCAAACTTTAATTTCCGCCCTCCGAATGTACTTTTTATTATCGTTTCTCCGCAGATTGAAATGAATTTGCAAAATAAATTGCATGGGGCGTTTCGAATGGCAGGTAAAGCCCTGAAAAATGGATCCCTTGAAGGGGTTAATTCCGTCCGTACATATTGAACCGATCACGCTCGAAGGAATCAGCGAATCGAGCCGCGTCGATACAGAAATAGACGGGGAACGGATACGCGACGCCGTCACGTAAACCGAAGAAACTTAATCCCGGCGATGGTTGCGAATCCACGGAAATATCGTTGCCCGGTTGGATGGAGATCTGCGCATATTGGCTTCATTTGCACGTTTCGTTTCGCCCGTCGTTTCCTCCCTCTCTCCGCAGAATTTTATCGTCGCTCGAGCATTTCCCGACCTCGTAACCGGTCGTTGGGAAGCGCACCGTCTCAGGAACCGCATCAGTATCCTAATTTTTAACGGTTCCTCCGTGGAATGCCCTGGAATAATCAAGAATCTCATCCTTACGTCCCATCCGAGGATCTCTTTGTATTTTTTGCAGCCGCGAGCGGCGCTGCCTAATTGGAGCCGTTAAGTCGAGCTTAATTTCTATTATGTGTTTTACGGTCACTATTGCGGACGCTCTTTCCGCGACGGTATAAGTTTTAATCCGAGCAGCTTAGCCCGCGAGCCCTGAGCAACTAATTAGGATTTCGTAAATCGCGGCGGAGCGGCCGGAAGAAGAGCTTTTTTGAATTTTTCCCGTATAAATTTCCTGCGAGTACTCGCGCAGCGCCAGCGTGAAATTAACTCGACGAAGGTACCAGATTTTTACGGATACCACTACGAGATCGTAGATTTGTTTGTCCGAAGCTGGTCGGGATTCGAGAAGACAGAATTTTCGAAGAGCTCTCGAGCTCGCGATGGACTCGGTCGATTGCTACCCGTCGTCGCGGGGAAAGTTCGCAAGTCGAGGCCGTCTAGGGCAACAGAAATTCTTCGTTTCGCTCTGAGCGAAAGTTCCGCCGCGGGCAAACGCGCGCCGAGCCAATTTAAGCCGAAAAGAGGAATTCGAAAGTCGAGTTTGAGCTCGATATGCTCGTGACCATGTAGCCCCTTCTATGGGGAAAAACTTGGTCAGACCCCGAAGGGCTCTTGACTTCGGGGTCGCACAGAAGACTAGCCGGCTTTGGTTGGCTTCGGCTGCTTTTAGTTACCGTGAGAAACTGGACTTCAAAATTGGAGGAAATACTGTCGGTATACTTGCAAAAATCTGAGATGCAGTAGAAATGTATACCAGTTTCAGAAATGTGCTCAGTTTATGACACTATTTCAGAAGTCAAAAGCAACCTCTAAGGTTGCTCAAGTCGTACCCCTTAAGAAAAAAACCGTATGAAACTTAGGATTTATCAAATAAATAGAAATTAAATGTGTTATACAAAACTTGTGTGAATATTGTTGTTATTTATTATAACGAAATTAGAAAATATATATCATTTCACGTAAAGTAAACTAAATCTTTAGAAACTTACATCGGTACGACTAAAGGAACCGGTTTCCTAAGTTGTACCTAAGGATTCAATTAAGCAACGATAATATTATAATTAAAACGTATTTTTCATTAATCTGTTTACATGACACATAGGTATTCAGTTAGTACAAACATCACATACAAATTTTTGTGTTCTTTTGTCAACTCCAGCGCCATACATCGTGCACCCATGATTTGCATTTCAAGCATTGAATCATGTTTTCCTCCCGATCTTCTCCACAAATAAAACAAAACCAATCGCTTTTCTTCTTTTTAATTTTTAATGCCAATTCCTTTTTATTAATTATAGCCTTTCTTTTATTTGCTATACTTTTTATATTTTCTTTATTCTGCGTTGACGTTATCTCGACTGACGAGGTAATACGACTTAGGAATCTCATATGGGTCCGACTTAAGCATTGGTACGACTTGAGCAACCTTACCCTAATTACTGAGTTTTACTACACTATCTACGATCTACACCACTTACTCATTTATATTTCTAGTCTCGTAACAGCATCATGTTATCCAATTATCCAACAGTCTTGTTTGTTTCGCATTATTTTATTTACCCGGTTTGACCAAATTCTGGTTCGCACTACTTGTTTCACTAACAATAAGTATCAGTTAATACTCCTTGCCTGTCCAAACTTGAATGTATCCTATTAGTTCGGTCAAAAGCGTGCTCCTCGTGTTCACTCGATTAGACCGCAACATTCTCTATCCGTCTCTCTAAAGTGCTGTCTTCATCACTTGCCTATTAACATAGCTATCATTCATTTGATGAAACTGTATCCTTACTTCTTGCTTGATCAAACATTGACCTGTGCTACTTGCCTAACCAAGCAGAAGGCTATTGTACTTACCTACACGACTGCACTAGAAATTCTATGATGTTATAGTTTGCGTGAGTGTGTGAATTATAATTCAGTGCAAACTGTAGTAAAAGTTTCTACAGCCAGAAGTTAATTTTCTATCTTTCTGTTGCGTTAAAGGAGATTAAATGATTCTACTTTATTCATTTGGGACATATTCAATTGACAATAAGTATTATATTCATTGCGTCTATTATTTTAGATATCGTGTCAGACTCGTGATGAAGGTTTTGAACAGAATCTAATAAACATGTATGTTATTAACCTCCTTTAAACCGAGATGAAATTCTATTTTGGTTTTGTTGGTGTATAGTTATTGAAGAACATGTAGGCATACAATAGATATAAATTTTTTCCTTTTTTAGGAAATTACGAACTACAAAGAAATTTCTAATCACTGAAACCGTAAAATAAATCGTAGGGCAAGAGGTTAAACATAGTCATAGTGCAGAAGATACGAGAAAGAGACGATCTCCTATCTGAAGGATCACATTGTCCGCGAAGTTCCGCAAAGTATAGTTGCCATGTGACAATGCGATTACTTTAAAGGCGATAGAGAAAAGACTTTGTGGTCGACGGGACGCAAGCAGCCAATTGATTCCAATTACCGTGAAAGAGCCCCGGCCAACTTTAATTTCCATTAAGATCCGCGGTTTGTAGATAGCGGAATCCTGAGAGCAACCGTGTCGCACAAAGAGAGAAGGGACTCTCCTCTCTCGCAGACCGTTATCAGCTGGCCGTTAAGGATGCGCGCGAGCGAGAGAGCGACCCGGTGGCTTTTAAGCAGCGATAATTAACGCGGGAATAAGCAACGCGGTCCGTGACTCGAAATGTAAACGGGCCCGATGAATGGGGCGAACCCGGCGACCCCTATCCTCATGACCAATTAACTGTCTCATTCACGATGTCTCGTGCATCCATCCGGGGATAGGCAGTCTCGCGACGTCCGGGACGTCCTCGCTCCCGAGTCCGAATGCGACAGAGATGAAAAGAGTCTGGTCAAAGAGCGCGCGCGCGACCGCCTGCAAAGGGAGAGAGGTCGGAAACGAAAAAAGGAAACGAAATTGCGAGTCCGACTCGGGAGAAAGAAAGCCCGGCCAGGTAGGAGACCAGAACCAGAGGGGTGCGAGATTAGATGAAGATGGCCGACTGGAGATATACTGTGTCCGACGGAATGATGGAACGTTTGATGTACAGTGGCTCCTAAAAGTATTTGAACACCGAACTTTACATTCGAAAGGATGTAATTCTGTAAAGAAGAATCGTACGGCCATAAATCTGCTCTTGTTCTGGAGCTGAAAAACTCTATTTCCGTCATAAATTGTTTAACTTTTTTCTAAAACTTTTTTGCATAAAAACTTGATTCTTTTCACCGTTCCATCATAAACTAACACATAAGTAACATATAACCATTTAACATCGATTTTAAAGCAATCTGAATGTTTCAATCTGAAACCGAGGAATTAAATTGCAAGGCAGGGGGTGAATTACGAAAAATCCTCAAACGTATGAAACGTTCCATCATTTTGCCGAGTACTGTATCAGGATGGCCGCGCAGAAAGGGTTGCAGTTCCAGGACAAAGGGTCGAGCAAACAGGAAAGAGCAAAAATCCAGGGGGAAGGGAATAAGAAGCAAATAGTGAAGACACACCGGTTAAAAGGAAAAGGGACAACAGGGGCGGATTGGTAGGGGGTTTAACTCGGCTAGGGTAGCGAATCGGACTGTGCACAGCCCGAGAGAAAGGTAGGGTCTGCGTTCCCCGTGGGAGGGATGAAATCTTGGTGAATGCCGGGTCACTCGTTTAAATAATTAAACGCGTAATTACCGCCGGCTGGAACACATTTTAATGAACGGTGCCTTTTCCACGGTACCTGACCCCCGTCCCTCCGACGGTTTCCCATCCCCATGAACCGAGAGAGACGTCGTCAAGAGTGTCGGAGTCGTCGACCAACCTTCCCAGACTTTTCAGAGGCGAGTTCTGCAGGGCTCCGCGAAACTTTTCGAATCGAAACGGCGAAATAGATTGGCCGGTAACGAGACGCTTCTTCTATATCCAGGAGGCCGACGCGACGGCCAGTCGCCGCACGCAAACTTCTACTTCTTCTTCCGGCTGTTACCCGAGTGCCGGAAGCGGATCCCCGATTATCGGCCTCAAAACTCGTTTGTTAATGAGAACGGCCAGATTCGATGTAACGAGGTTCAATTAACACCGCGGATCCGGCGCCCGACGCCGCGACGCTCGCGATCTCTGCAACTAGCTTTCGCTACTAATTACGTTTAACCCCTTAAGCGGCCGACTTTTTGCTGCTCTTTGTGCGAATTACTACGTTCGGAGTGGGGAATTATTTCTAAAAATCCGCTGTGTAGTGATAAGAATGAGTAAGTAAAATAGAGAACCTCGAAGACATTGGATATACAGGTATTTACGAATCTCGTTGCATTATTTCCGAGCCATTAAAATTATCCAAGGAAGAAATACATTATTTCTGCAGGAACAACGATCTTGTTATGCATTTCGTTGGTTGTTACAGTCAGGGATGAAGGTATAATGTCGTATCCCGTAGCGGATTTTAGAATTCGTATCCTCCAGCAGAGGAAAAGGTGAGCTCGTAAACGCGTTACGTCCGATATTTAAATTGCGCCGCCGAAATGAGACAGCGTAACAGCGTGACGACCGACGACCTGACAGTACTATTAAGAGCAATATCGTACCTGGCCTGTCAGTTCCGAGAATAAATGGAGCAGCGACGGAACTGCTCGAGCTGAAAATGAATTTCCGGATGCGGCGCTAATCTTATCTCCGCCGGAGGATTCACCGTCGACGAACGTCCGCTTTTCTTTGCCCTTCTCTCCGCCGCCGTAAAACCGAGAAAATCCACCGGGCCGACATCAAAAAGAGCATCTCGCAATACTAAAACACGAGCGTATTGTCTGATACCTTGGCTACCTTAGAAACAATACCTGTTCGAATCGGCACGGTTTCCTGTTGGTATTCGAACCGGTTCTTTTTATTAACCCTCATACGCTCCCTAGAAATAATCACATAAAAGAGAGAGATTCTACTGTAATAATTCACTCATTTCTGCAGTTGCGTTTTACAGTGAATTTTCACTAGACCGCGGATTTCATGCATTTATAACAAAAATAGAATTTCATATATTCTATTATTAAAATTATTAAAAGAGGGAATGCATTTTCATTGAACTTTTGTTTCTTAAAATCGACTTGGACAATTTTGAATTTGCATAAAGATCCGCGGTCGGAATAAAAATTCTGGCTACTCAGCTTAAAACGGGGATTAAAGGGGTGTCGAGTGCGCCAGGAGATAAACCATTCCGAACCCTCGGCGCAGCGATTTGTATTCTAAACGTCGATAGGGGGTAGTTTGTAGTTCGATTTGAAACAGAGCGGCGTGAACGCCATTCCGATTCTTCGATGGGTTCTGGGAGGCAAAGCAGAAACCCGGGGCCATTACATCCTCGATTTAGCATGGGAATCGGGGTGGGGTCGTAATGGCATGGGCGCAGTGGCATCTTCCGTTCGTGGGGGTCGTCTCGTCGATTTTTACCGTGAGAATTTCACCGTGGTACCGGGTACCACGTCGCGCAGCGTGATTTATAACTTCTGCGTCGTCGGTGTCTTTCGTCCGGACACTCGAGAAGGTGTTGGTAAACAACGTCGGACTCCATGAAAAATCCCCGGGCTGGTTCTATGTAAATACCATGAGAGAGAGGACTGGGGTGGTCGAACCGACCCCGAACTATCCGCCCCTCTGACCCGCGACTCGATTCGATATCGTTAAACAAATGCCGCTTCGCCAGATATATCCTCGCGCGGAAGGGGCTCTTCTCAGTGATTTATGAAAGCCCAGCGATTAATCAGTTTCTGACGTGCTTCTTTACCGTTCACGGCGATCAGTGGATCCCCCGTGCGCACCCTTGCCTTGTCACGGAGCATTAATGGTAAATAAATGATCATTATTGGATCGCAATTTAGATGATAGTCCGCGCTCCATTAAAAATTCCTACTTTACACATTACTTTATAAAAGTACCAAAAGTACACATAGACCTACAAATTCTCAGCGAATTTTATTATAATATTTATTTGTAAGTTGATTGTTAGTTAACTGTATTTTCGAAGTGAACTCGGGGCAGCCAAGTCTAGTCGAGCGAGCGAGAAGCAGACAGGCGTGTTTGTGGGATAATTTTTTGGTGGGGGGAAAGGGGGCTCCCAACATTTTTTTAAATGGGAAGTAGTATTGATTTTTAGTTATTGTGATACCCCTGATTAAACTCGATAGAATTTAGGTACTTGAACCTTTTTTTTCACGCGATTGTTGTGAGAACCTCGGGGGTATCGAGTCTCGGGAAACGAAATGGCATTACGTTTTTTTACATGTGTGTGCCGAACATAGATTTCTTGGATAACTTTTCCAAGTGTAACGATCCTGGATAAACAACGGTGCTAAATTGGAAATTGTTGTATTGTACTAATGCTATTCCATTACCTGAGAATGATACATCGAGTATCATGAAACCCCAATTACCCCAACACCGTAATACCTTAATTTCCTTGTAGCGTGATCCTATAAATGTATAGATAAAAAAGCCACATCATCCGCATACCCGAAAGTCACAATCAATCGCGGAAACACTGTATTTACAGAGTTTATTTAAAGGTTTAATTGAGGGTATATATGTAGTACGTCTTCGGCCGCGCCGATCCCGATTCGGGGGCAATCGCCGATCTTCGGCGACAATCGGTCGCAAGGGCCCGACCACGACTTCATAATATACGCGAAAGTCAAAGTGAACGCACGTACTTTTAGTTATCTCCGAGTCACCCATCTGACCTTGTCAACCGCGCCGGTTGTTACCGTGACGCAGAAAGTCTACGACGTAAAGTAGGGACCGTTACATGATGCGTACAGTTTCCGTTTTGCTTCATTCGATAGAAATGAAGATTATGTACTTTAATTTGTATTAGAAATAATTCTGTATGCTAGCGCGTTATTGAAGTGAAAACTTGTTTAGATGCACCCCGTACATAATTTTTGATGCACAGTGTATGAATCTGATTCTTCTACGCACAGTGTAATGGTTTGGTTTTTATAATATTTACAATTACGATCTTCACGATAAATAATTGTATTTTTAATATACATAGATTGAAGCTTCTAGATAATACCTTATCAATATTTTAAGCGCTATGTATCGATATTCTTTACTATACTATACATATATGAAGGTGTACATACCTTGGAAATTATTAATTTACATATGGCTCCCAATTTCGAAATTAAACTGATAGATTGTTCATGACAGTGAGTATATAATAAAGGTGAATCGGAGGGGCGAAGTTTTGGAACTAACGCGGCGGTTAATTTGCGCGGAATCACTGAGGATTAATAAAATATGTCATATAATGGAGCAAGTATGTCCCTTTAATGATGCAATATTGTAACACCAAACAATGGACAGTGCGTTAATAAATAATTCCACGCTTATCTGTGCCATTAATTACGTGTACAGAGTAACAACCAATGAATAAATAAAACTCTCTTTACATTTAATAACGATAATCTCGTTCAATTAATTAGTTCGACAGACAATAATAGTGGTGAAACCGTCACGAGGCTCTCGAATCACGGTTTTCATGACGCGCGTGGTGCGTGCATTACGCGCTCCGAATATAACTTTGATTTTCGCTCCGGATTCGTAACAATGATAATCAGTTACTGGTTAATGCAGCATCAGAGTATTTACGGATGCAATACAGTGCTTCCGAGACGGGGAAATTTCATTTATAAATGTGTGCAACACGATTTCCAGTTTATACAAAGACTTTATTAACTGTTCAAACCGATCCACATAATATCTACGAAATAAGAACCTTCGCTTTAGGCAATTAAAATCCGCAGATATCATTTTCATCGTGTCTCCCGAGCAAGTTTATCTCGCTTAATATTTCTCTAAAAATATTACATCTGGCTCGTCTTTCACACGGTGTACATTTCCGCAGCTTAATTTTTAACGGCGTTTCAACGTGCTTATTTGTTTTGACACGGTTTTTTTTAGTTTCGTTTACATTCATACGGTTTTTTCATTGTTTTTTGTCTACTGACAGGCGGATTTTTATATCGTTTCTGTGTTTTTTACACGGTGTTCTACATCCATTTTATTTATTTTTAGTAATCGTTTTTTGGTAACGGTATTTCGGTGAAGCATAGAAGGATGTAAATAATGTTTATATTAATATAATTATATGTACACGCAGGAATTAAAATTACGTTTAAATATATTTTTAATTAAATGCTGTTTAGAGTAACAGCATGCCATAGAGACATGGCGTGTAACATAAAACTGTGAACACATTGCAAGAATTGTAATATTGTTGTGTTACAATCGATCTATTAGAAATTATTGAAAGAAGAATACACTGTCTCTTAACTGATTATTATTTATTTATTTATTTACAGTTTATTTTCACGTGATCGCATTAACAGCGAGCTCATTCGCGACCACATGGTTTACACTTGGTTGTAAATAGACTGTGATTTTAAGGACTAAATCTTTATGCATTTATAAAATTGTTGAAATATTTTAAAAATTGAAGATGTTAATATATAATTTCTCCTTCATTAAAATCATTAAGGGAAGAAATAACATTCAATTAAGATTCTACTTCTTGCAATAGATGCAGACAATTTTTATTTTGCATAAAGATCTAAAACATATTACACACATAGTTATAACATATTATCCTACATGTAATTTGTAAAAAGGCATATTGTAAAAACACATTAGGGGGGATGAGAAACAATAAAATAAAATTATAACAGTTCATATAGATCGATGCATTTAAAGACTAGGAGGATGTTCCACAAGTTGAGGTCATTTTGAATAGAGAATCTGGATCGTTCCAAAGAAAATCTGGGACATTCGAGTAGTGTATGGTGGATACATATCCTCCCCTATCGACTAAGAAAATATTTATTTTGCATGAAGGCCTAGAGCCCAATAATTACAGTCAACTGATGCGGTTGCCGAAGATGTAACTGAGATTTTCTTTTCGGATTCTAGTGCTGACAGTGCCCGGCTACGACGTCTGGGTGAATAGATCCCCCGTGGTAGTGGGTTGCAACGCGGTTTTATCTTGCACCGCCCGGAAAAACGTCAAAGAACACCTGACAGTCACTTCCTGGTTCCGCGACGATGCTATTCTTCTGCCTGGCAGCACGGACACTGGTGAGTACACGCGTCCCTGTTTCTCAATTAAATATTTTTACGGCCGCCAGCTTAGTACAAAAAGCTGGCACAAAGCCGCGACTAGCGCGGGATTGATCGCGGGCTTTTCAAACAGCCAGTTGTTCAATTCTGTTTTGTCGTTTCTGGTTGCTCTGTTTTATCCTGTTTACGTCAAGCTTTTTCACCGACGCTTTTTCGTTAATTTTTATGCGAAATTCGAGATTATAAATTTTATTTACGAGTCGCATGAATATTAATTTCTACGAGGCTAAATTCTACAAGACGGTCCATGAATCATTTGCAATGTTATTCCTCGACATCAATTGAAGAATTGACAAATTATTGTAGTATCGGATAATTAAAATGAGACACGTTATCACTAAAATAATAATTATTTGAAGCTGAACTGTGGAAATATTTCTTAAAGCTGCAGATTGAAATTTCGTATTATTTTGTTGAAACACGGTTTGATTGCATAAGAGAGACACGGTCTTTCCCTCACGTTATCAGAGGCTGTTGGCATTTCCGCTGACTATTTGTGAGTACGAAGGTCTGGCTACGTTTATTCGTGACCAGCGTTCCATAAAATATTTCATCTAGCGAACGACAACACGATGTCGAGGTATTCCTAAGAAATGGAGCTCTTTGAAGCGCACTTGCCGCGCGTCTCAGGAATAGTTGACTCTAACTACTGTAAACGCGGAATGCGGTATTAAAATCGAAATCTTAGCGAGATCGTTTACGGGACAGACTCGGTGAATCTTCCAGATTTCATATTACGCTCATAACGTGAATCTCCAAGTCTACCTTGAAATCACGAACCCCTCCAAATGAAAGTGTGACATCATTTTTTAAACGAACTACTCACCCATTCATTTATATTAAACAGTGGCAAAATTTCTACAACACTTTTAGTCTGGGAACGTTGACTGTGCTATCTGAATCGGAAAAATTGAATCTATTTCACAAATAAATTGATCTGGGGAATAAATGTCCACAAAAAAAGCAGTTACATGTCTTCGATAATTTTAAAACGAGAAATCTGACAACTCTCGAACAGATGGTTCTCTTAATTCTAGAATGAATGCATACTATGTACTTAAATCTGAAAACAAATCTGTATACTCAAACAGTGATGCAATTTTATCTGTCCCAACCATATTGTGTATTTTTGTAATTAATTTTGAAGCTTCTCAGAAACGCAGAGAATTAAATATACGTTACGGAATCGTTATCAGGGTGAAGGAACGGAACGGGGTAGATAGGGATTCAGGAGAATCATTTGTCCCACGCAGCGTGAATTAATTTTCTTCACTTCTGTGTAACAATTACGCAGGTTGCCATCAAGAACGAGGCAATTCAGCGGAACGGCATGAATGGTATCGTAGCGAGCACCGGATCATTTATAATCTTGAAGCGGTGCCGGCCCATATTTGCTTAGCACGGGGCGATGCATTTTGTTGCAATGATAATCGTAAACAAGTCACGCGCACGCGGCGGATGCAATATTGATGGTGGAAGCCGCGAGCATCTGGATGCTGAATGAGCTGTCCCCAGCGTCGATAATTAGATCGCTCGGATTTATGCGGATACCATGCAGCGGAAAATCCTTCTTTCGCATTTTCTTCGCGGAAATAAACCCTCCCGGCGATCTGCTCGCGTTCGTTGTGAATTCTGGCGACAAAAGACCGAGAAAAAATTCATTCCCCTGCGAACATCATTCTCCGACATATTCAGTGGGTGTTTCTTGAAATTTAAATTTCGCGTTATCATATTTAATCTGCTCAGGAGAGAAAGTAACATGACAACTGTTTTTTGTCATTTCATCTTTTGAGAACTAACTTCGCCATCGTTCTATGCAACGAAAAGTTTACAAACGAGTAATTTAATTATTTATTACCGGTTTCAGATTTGTTACTTTTCGTGGGGGATGATTGGCTAAATTTCATTATTATTCAGAAACACATAATAGCAATAATATACAGTGTGGGGACTACTACTACATACTACTACACCACCGCAGATGCCACAAAAATGGCTGACAGAGTGTCTTCACCCACTTTTACAAGAAATACAACTGAATACGAATCGCGTGTTCTTCTCCTTTTTTTTATAAATAATGATCGGAACGACCTACCTCGGGAACTTTTAGCCCCGGTCTCTCCGCAAAACAAACCGACACGTTCTTTAAACTAAAATCTGAAGTATACCCGAATCGGGTTTCACCGAGCGTCCCGAGCGCACAGGAGTAACTTCCTCTCGTAATCTCCATGCGCAATCTCTTCTGCCGACTGTTGGGAGGAGGAGAAAAAGGGAAAAGGGAAAGCAAACATTCTACTCTCCATCATCCTCAGAAAGATTCTACTCCATCGTCGCTTGGGCTCGCGAGACTCGAACTTCTTCGAGGCAGCGGCGTTTTATTGCCAGGCGAGCGACGAACTTTGATCCTCCTCTACGTCACGAAAAAAACTCTGGGCGAATCTGTGCAAATGGGATGAGAGCGAGACAGGTAGGGACGAGAAGGGAAGAGTGACGGTAGAGAGAGAGAGAGGGGGGCGAGAGTGAATGGAGAAAGCAAAGAAGAGGGAAAACGTCGGCACGAGGAAAACGCCGACAGGATGATCGCACGAAGCCTCCGCTCCGGGCCGCTTTGTCAATTATCCGGATTCGAACTTAACGACCGTCGTCGTCGTCGTCGACGGGAAACGAAGCCCGTTCCGCTTGTCGGCGGTCCTCGACGACGACATCGCCGATGGAAAACAGTCGAGAGATTGTACAAAGGCATAAAGCGTCGAGTGGAACGCTTGAAGCGGGGCTGAACGCGCCCGCGATACCTGAAAACCACCCCCGCAGCCGGCTGTGTGTGTACGCGCGTGTTCCGCTCTCCCTGAAAAACCGGAAAAAGGGTCGAGCACCTATTTCCGGCGGCCCTGGGACGAGGGAAGGGCCGGGGGAACGGAGGAGGGGCCATTATTAAAAGCATAAAGCCACTTCCGCGCGCTGTTGCCGCAGCCCAACTTGAATGGAGGAGGGAGGATCTCGCGGCGACGCGAAAAATTCGCAGAGCACCCATCCACTTTGATATCCGGCTTCCAGATCGAACATTGTCTTCCCGGAATGCCCCTCTCCCGTTTCCGGCCCCAGAAACTGCGACTATTTTCGCTGTCTTTGAGCGCGAGTGTGACCTTTGCTGCCTCGTGCAGAATTTTTTGAAACTGGTGGTGGTAGACTGTGATTGACTCGTTGCCAAGATAATCGGTTCGGATAGACGAAATTGGTGGTATGAATAGGAAGTTGGATGAGAGATTTGTTGATTTTTTTCTGCAGCTTTCCTGACATTGAAAGGTTGAATGGAAGACTTGTGGTTTATTGACAATTTTGCCGTTCTTGATTCATTCTTGTCTTATTTTCTTTGCTTTGGAGGCTCCTTCTTGTGGAAATGTTTGATTTATGATGTACTTGTATTACTACTGCTTCGTAATTTGCATTCTCTTGAAACAATACGTCCGAAGATAGCTATTTGGGTTTATGGAGATTATGCTATCGACTGAAAGCTGAATTCAGTTCCCTCAAAATTGAGAAGAAACAATTATTGAAGAATTTAAGAAAATTCAGCAAAAGAAGCTGTCGATTTTATTAATAATATCGTTAACAATGAATCATGATGTTAGTAATAGGTCTAAAAGTATGACGGATAATAGTGGTTTATAGAATGTTCTGTCATCCTTACTTCGTTTTTATCCTATCCTCTTTGGTTTAGGAATTCTATGCCGTTTAAACTGCATTGTCTTATTTATACCGTACTCGTACTACTAGCTATTCACCATTCGTATTCTCCTGGAACGAAAATTTATTTCTGACCTACATTAATGCTACAATGGCATACTGGACTCTGTCACGACTCCAGAAAAGAACTCCTACATACCGATTTTCACTAGTGTATGGAAAAATAATTACAAATGTGAAATATCTTCAACTTCTTTTTTGACAGAGGACATTCAACGAAAATTGACGGTCTTAATTTAAAAGGGAATTGAACTGCCGCACAGTGGTCCAGGCTGCCGATCTAGTAGTTCATTTGGTAAAAAATGACTTGATTTAGCTTGATGAAAATGAATGATTTAGCAATGACGAAAATGTTAATATTAATGACATTTAATAGAAATTATAATTAGAACAAGCATTTAAAAATGAACATTTTGTGGATATGATTTTCGAACGAAGAAATTACTAATTTTCTTTTTGTGAACCCTGCTGAACGTGTTTAATATTTTCAATAAATTTTTTTTTTAATGAAGAGCATTCTTTTACCTTCAAATGCACACCTCAAATTTGGAATGACTGTTCGTCATTTATTAAATAAATACTATACTTTTTCTTCTATGATGCTGTAAGAATCATTTCCACTTCAGCTTTCTTCGGGAATTATTATTGTTTAAAGTGTCACAGATACTTCAGTGGATATTGATGTTTATCGAATGTACGTTGCTTTCTAAATGTCCATCACCTTCAAAAACAATTACATTAACACGATTTATTAAAAATTGTACAAGCATTTAAAAATCAACATTTTATGAATGCAATTATGGATTATTGTTTATTTCAAAAGTGAATATGATTTTTCAGGCAATATAATGAGACAAAAAATATTTTAAACGGCCTACAAATTGCAATACAAAAAATAAAAAAAATGTTTATTCTATAAAAATCAAGGTCACCTTTAAGTTTTGAATATCAATATATATTTTTGACTTCGTAAAATATTGTTGCCGATGTCAGACGATTCCAAATAGAGGTATCAAAACGATTCCAAATAGTTCTAAAATCTTAATGTACTAGATCGGTTGCCTGGTGCACTGTGTGTCGCAGAGATTGCAGAGTCTTTAAGGAAATCGTTGACTTTGGGACGGTTGTTCTGCCGTAATAATCGTGATCAATTGCAATCGAATTGTACGGTTAGCCGGGCGCCGGAGACACTTTAATTTCAATTAAAATGCTCGGCCCGAGCGAGTTCACGGGCAAACCGTCTGAGAGAAGTTTAAACGTTTATTCCCGACGCGTGGAACTTTCATCGAGGGATCCCGCGTAAACAATCCCCGAAACAGTCTCGGCGAATAAAAAAAGAGAAAGAGAGAAAAGGAGAGAGTGCAAAGGAGAGTAGAGGAGAAAAAAAGAGAGAAAGAGCGGTCTTCAAACTTCATTTTCCATGGCGCCGAGACTTTCGCCGGTGCCTTTCCATAAACAGTCCTTGAAGCACCCTCCCGGGGGTAAATACTGCTATCCCTTCTACCTCGGCCGGTTTCATTCGTAAATTCGAGGCTCTGCGCCGATAGAAATTAAAACCGCCGCGAGAAGATTGGACCGTTCCACTATTGCGAGCTCACTATATCCGTGAGTACAATCCTTTTATTTGTATTACGAGATTCCATCCCAAATTGCACCATTTGTAACAGGCTCTTCTATCGAAATACTGAAATAAGTGTTGCCGGGTAAAATTTGTAGAAATGTCCTAGGGGGATTGATCGTTTGGCATGAAATTAATTTATAATCCAACCAGCCGTATTTCAGTCATAATCACATATTCTAAGCAACCATTCGCAGAAAAGGATGTACAGCATAAAGAATAGGTGAATTTAAAAGTAGAACGTAAAGTGAAAAATATTAGATTTTATATTAGACTTTAATATTTTATCTAATATTATTTTTTAATATTAGACTCGTCAGAATTTCATTTCATTTTCCGCGGAACACAACGATGCGATGTAAAAAGTTCAATTCAACTGCCTGAACAATAGGCAACAACACTTCCGCGCTGATATGCATGGATTTCCATAGAGTGAACGACGGCCGATTCACGTTAGTACTTTTTATTTGGCGCATACGCGTCTCGTCGTTTCTAATATTTAACATATTGGCAGACGTTGGCCAATCGTGGTGTCCAAAACAGCAGTCAGCGCCGATACGGTGCACGTCGGAGGCCCGGGCGCATAAGAACCGCGACATCTGCGGGATATTTCCATTCAGCTGCGCAGGAAATCGCCGCGAGTCCCGCAGGAGTGACGACAATAACGGACGGTAGCCGGGGAGGAACGGGGACAGAGAGACCTAAGCCAGGGACCGCGGCACTCGAGCGTTTTAATATCGGGAAATGGCGAAAACAAACACGGCAACACCAGAAGAAATATGGAAATCCCGGGGAAACACGGGAAAATATTCCGAGGCCGGGCATCGGTATGGACACGACGAGGAGATAGTAATATACGCTCGTACAGGATACGAGGCTCCCAACTGCAAACACCGATTCGCCAGGTCGCGTTCGGCGCGACAAAAATGGAAAGAGACAGAAAAAGGAACCGACCACCGACCGGAGAGAGAACGGCCGATTTATTATTCGAAATGAAAGTGCACTCGGCCGTGGAAGTGGCACAATAACTTCGGCGTTCTTCAAAATACAGCAAAATTCGGAGCACGCTCTGTGGATTTTCTTAGACGAATGTTATATTGTGTTACATATTTTTACAGCATTCGGTGGTACAGGAAGGAGAGAGAAGGAGAGAGGATTGTTGATTCAGAAGAATGGAAGATAGTGTGTATTTTAATGTTTCATATTCTACTTCGTACCGAAGGGACAAGTGTATGGTATTCGTTGTACTGCAGATATTTCTTTCTTTCGAGGGAGACTGCAGATAAAACTTCAGCCTTGAGAAAAAGGAGAGATTGGGTTGTATTGGCGTTGTGTGTTGTTTTATGTGGTACTGTTGGGACGGTTTATTGTTATTAAACGACTTCGAAAAAGGCGGAGGTTACTCAATTCGATCTGTATGTGCCTTATTTTTTCGCTTTTTTTTTCTATGTATGTTCACCGATTACGCCGAGATGGATGGACCAATCGGAACGGAATCTTTTGCATCCCGTACAGTATGTCCCCGGGGTGGTCCCGTGAAAAAAAATATTGCATTTTTTTTATTCCTTATTAAATTATTTCCCTAAGAATAGAATTATCTCCCGATTGGTCCCTTGAAGACAAATTTTGCATTTTTTCATTTTTTGCAACAAAAATGTTGCAAATAACCAATAAGACCGAAAAACCATCCTATGCTGTTCTACAAATTCTGTTCGTTTCACTAAAAAGTGTGAAATAAAGAAATTTTATAAAAAAAAATTAAACCGACTTCGAAAACATGCACTGAAAAAGTATGAAATAATTTCCATTTAATTTATGTGAATACGGACGAACTTAAACACAATACAATCTTTTCGCAAGCGGTGCAAAATTGAAAATTATCGACACTGGAAATTACGAAAATCCTTAAATTCTTCTACATGCTATCACATATTAATGTATCTTCTCTTCCCACCTACTGATTTCCAAGTCCATCATATTCCAATGAAATCATAATCAGCAACATCTGTCATTTGGAAAATTTTTTAAATTTTTGCACCGCCTCCGAAAAGATTGTATTGTATTTAAGTTCGTGTGTATTCACATAAATTAAATGGAAATTATTTCATACTTTTTAGTGCATTTTTTTAATGCGTTTTTTCGAAGAGTCGGTTTAATTTTTTTTTTATAAAATTGTTTTATTTTCATCTGTCGCTTCGAATATGGCAGTACTCGCCTGATGAGAACATGTCGCGCTTCAGTTTGAGACGAGTATATTCATTATATAATATTTCTTCTAATCGAGTTAGTCCCGTTGCATGACTACTTAGGATTTCGTTCTATTTACTTGGCTATCAACGATCCTGGAATACTTGTCTGAGTATTAATAATTTCATTCTACTTGTCCGATTATATTATCAATGCTTCCATTGTACTTGTCTGTATTTCAAAGATCTTATTCTATTTTCATGGCAGCAGGCTCAGTCCAGTCGTCAGGCTACAAACAACTCCATTCTACTTTGCTCGTTAAAAACGACGTTGCTCTACATGTCTTGCTACAAATGATACTATTCTAATTATCTGGTTACAAAGATCATACTGCGCTTGCCTGTCTGCAAACTATTATACTTGTCTGACAATAGACGATGTTGTTCTACTTGTCTGGTTTCCAATGCTGCCATTGTACAGCCTCGAACGTTGCTATTCACTTATCCATCTACCAAGATCATTACGCAGCCATAGTTGAACAATAAAATACGCATCTAATAAGCCAATATCTGAGAATATTTGTGAGACATGATACAGAGCCAAGGTCTTGAGTACGCTGAAATGTTAATCCTCCGAATCCTCCGACTTGGAACAAAGTGTTCTACAGGGCTGACCAGCCGGATTCTCAATTCTACGGACAGCGTCGACATCGATCGTCTCTAGGTTGCACCGTTGGCTTCGTCGGAAGGAAATCCAGGACAGGTAATCGTCTAGCAGAGGGACTCGTTTCCTGAAGACGTGAAAAAACTTCTTGACGAGTCGTCGCACGCGTCCGTTAGCCTCACTCAATATTTACCGGGGGCCAGCGCGAAGTAACGAAGGCAGTAAACAGTAAACAGGAAAGTCGCTCGTTCGCTGGTTCGCTCGCGAGGAAAAGTATCCGCTCTCGTAAACGGCGACGAACAAATTGAAGAGCCGAGGAGGAGGTAGCTTTGAGCGACGTCGCGGAGGAAAAAAGGAATAAAATCGTAATCATAACGCTGCCTGCAAAGAGAACGGGAAATGAGGATGAGAAAGAGGAACGATGGCCAAGGAGGAGGAGGAGGAGGAGAAAGGGAAGGGCTAGTTGCTTCGGAAGTGTGTGTGTAGACACTCGTATGAGGCTCGCCCGGTGTCCGTGGAGCGTCGGCCGAGTCCCGAACAGAGGGAAGATTTTCAGGTGAGACCGGAGCTGGAACCAGAGCCAGGACACCAGGAGCCCCGCCGGGGAATGAGATGTCAACATTACCCGGCCTTGTGAAGGGGCACCAATTACCTGGCTAGCAGAAGATAAACTCCTGAATCATTCACCCAGTGCAGGTCGATAGGAAGCCTCCGCTGTTTCAAACTACAAGCTCCGATCCAGAAAAAGGGGACTGGCGTGCCCGTCCAGAGGATAAATATTAGGCTGACGCTCTTGTGCCAGCTCTGCGCGAGACGTTCCAGACGGCGGAAATTACGCAGCCAGGCACGGTACACTCGTCGACGCGGAAAAACAAAGAATCCGCTAAGAAGCTGGTCGCAAAAATGAACACTTCTTTCCGCATAAATCGATAACGGTGTATGTATCTTAAAGAATAGCGGTGTATTAACAGGGCATAAGAATCAAGAATATCGAGGCTGCCTTCCGATCTGCATGTTCATGTTTCAAAAAAGATTCTCTTGATACTTTCTGAAAAAAAATGTCAAAGTTCGCCTTACTTCTGGCACTCAACCGGCCTACACCTTCAATATGAACTTGGACCCGTCTCAACCCGTACAGCTTCCAAAACTGATGAGGTCAGGCCACATCTGCACCTTGCTAGCACCCCCAGGCCACAGCCAGGCTGCATCCGCAATGCACCGTGGCCACCCGGGTCCCTTGATTCGAAGAAAGTCCGTCAGTTGCATCGATCCTGGTGTTTCGGGTCCGCAGATCGCGAGCTCGTCGGCTGTCCCTTTGAGAGGCGATGGTGTTAATGAGAGAGCGCTGGCACGTTGCCTCGATATGGCGTGCTGGGGTCCTGTGTTCTCCACCGGGGGGGGGGGGACACGTGACAGAGAGAGAGAAAGGGAGAACGGGGGCCACAGCGATAACCGGTATGGCGTACACCGAGATGAAGAAGAGACGGCCGGCCTGCCACGTCGCGACGTGCAGGTGTTTCCGTGCGACGTGTACGGCACAATATTACCCGCCTAGTTACGAAACAAACGTATCACACCCCGACACGACGTGATGTTCTCCATGATATCCTGCCTGCCGCGCGCACCGCTCCCTGTATACCTGTATATACCGCGGTACCTGTTACGTGCACCCGACCGGCATAAATATGTATGGGACATGAATGCCTGAGCGTGTACAGGACGAACCGAACCAGGGAGTTAGCACACGTACTCCCAGGCCGCGGAGGGGATCAGCGGGGGTGCCAGATCTGCACATCTCTCTCTCTCTGTCTCACTCTCTCACTCTCTTTCGCTCTCTCTTCGGCCGTTCCCTTTTACGGGCCAGCCAGACCGAGGACCAAACGTATCGCGGTAACCTTGTTGCTGTTTGAATAAACAGCTAGGCCTCCCACGCTTTTTACCCTTTGATCGGACCGACGCTGCTTCCTTGTTATTTTCTGCCTACTCGCGGCTCTTCCCGCCTTCCTCGTATGCAGATTGCTTCGCCTGGGACGTGCTGTGAACGCTGCGACGTGTCTGGCGATGTGATTTGCGTTGAGTGTTGTGCTGACTTCTGGGAGCTTTTAGATGGCTGCAAATGGGTGTCTGCTGGGAATAATAGTTCACAAGAAAACTAACAGGTCCACCAATATCAAATTTCGTACAATCGATACTCGTACTTTGTGCTGATCTATCTTAAATAGAATACTTGTACCAGAGGACCCTTTGCACTTCGAATATGTAATTTTGAGAATTTTTCGCAAGAAAACTGGCAAACTTAATACAATCGTTACTCTTGCACTGTGCAATATATATTTGTTCCATTGCAAGTCGAAAACAACGAAAAAGATGCCTGCATAATTTCTGAAAGATCTACGAAGGACAAAATAAAGACATGCTGGGGACAAAGGTGTTGCAAGATTGATTTAGAATTCCATATGACTGTGTTGCAACTGTGCCCTGTTGAACGAGTGCCATTCGACGTATGAATACTGAACGTTGTCTGAAGTAAGACGTGGTAGATGAAAGATACTCGGATCTACCGCGGAAAGTAGCTACGACCGACAGACACTCAATTCGGTATTAGCCGGTGAAGTCGATCCAAAAATGCTCGTCGACGGTGTCGGGACGGGCGGGAGGGAGGTAAATGGATGCTCTCGCGAGAGAACGAACGAACCGTTCGATTGAAATACGTGCCTGGAGAATCTGTCGCGAACGTGCGTCCGTCGAGCGCTCGAAGATTTCACGAAGTGGGATGGCTGGGAGCTTTTACGTAAACGCGGCCGTCTTCTCCGTTACTCGGAGTTCCACTCTTTGTCGGAGACACTTTCCGGTCTTGCTCATCTGAAATGCGCGTCTGAGAACCCCAGTGCAACGACGGGAGTTTGCTATTTCAGCGGCGAGCAATTATTTAGCGAATATAAACGATCCGCTTATTTCCGTCGACGAAATCGCAACTGATTATGCGGTGCTTCATGGGGCAGCCGATTATACGAATTAGTTCTTTTGATGTTGATCGGTAACTTGGTGGCCATAAGAAGTAAAGAGGAGACTACAATCTTGAATTCAATTGCAATTTAAGCCGGCAGAAATAATGTTTTAGACTCCGTAGAATTATTTGATTCTATAAAATTTTCTAACACAAAATATCAATTACCTCTCTCGTTTGATGAAAAATTTAGACATTTAGCTATCCGTTTACTTTGATCACCAGTGTAGACAGCTTTACGCGAACATTTCACAAAGTTCATATAAAGCATTCGCATTTATACTGTCGACCAGGGACGACGCATCGAAATAAAGAAAACCGTGTCAGCGTGCTATCACCGTCGATTTTATTTTACTCTAGGTGGGGGTGGGGGGGGGCAGAACAAAATACGATCAGTAGAGAAAAATACGATCACGCGACCGGAACGAGCGTGCGTCCGTCATAGGCGGGAGGCGCTTTCGAAAATTCCAGAAGGAAGATTTATCGGCCATTTTCGAGATCGTTCCCAGCGCGTGTGTTTCCCAGGCTTTCCCAGCGGCGGGACGGCCGCGGTCCCTGGGCCGTGGTTTTCGTTATTGCTCCGTTCCGCGAGCATCGTGTCATTGTACTCGCGAGATTCGCCCGCGCCGCAATCGACGTTTATTGATCGATAAGAATCGCGGATACGCTCAGGGAGGCCCCGGCGCGTATACGTCACGCGAAATCTCTGCGAAACTTCCCTATGTTGGACCACATAAGACATTTTTGGTCCCCGGAGAAATTCAGCACGATTTTCCAAAAAAAATTTGCGGGTCAAATCATAAAATATACAGGGTGAGTGACCTAACGTTGCCATATCTCCTGAACTTTTCGACATACATAGGTTAGTACTTTTTACCACGCTTATATTAACTTGCCGAGTTGTCGTTGTCGTTGTCGTTAACGTTGTATGCGTCAAATCTTGTAATCGAATTTTAAACCACTTCCCGATGAGCTAGAGACTTGAACCTTTAAATATAGCTCAGAACCTTGGCGACAATGCAATATTAAAAAACAAATTTTTAAAAAAAGCTATGCTTCTAGGAGAAAAAAATATTTTAATATTAACCGTCACACCTCGCCTCGCAACGCTCGGTGGTACGTCATAGCGGCCAGCGATCCCCACTCCGCGCGCCAGCGCTTACCTACTCCACTACGTGTTCCCACTCCGACTCATCCCCACTCCACTGGCCCACTTCGCATCGTAGGAGGTCAGTTTACTTACTGAGTTGCTTCGTGGAGCGCCCACGAAGATTGCGTCAATATATTTAAGCGCTCCGCGCTTTTATTTATTGTCACTAATGTCTAAAAAAATTATTTTCTCCTTTTTAGTGCACTTTTATATAAGCGTGGTTATTAAAAAGTTTTTTTATATATTTTTTTTATAACGAATTTCTAGAGAGCAGCATCGATTGTCAAAATGATTGTCAAAAATGAAGGTGATCTTCATATCTCTAAAAAAATTACATCAAAGCACAAATTTTTTTGATATAGTATGAGCCCATTTGAAAATGGTATTTTACCATTCAACTTTGTTCTTCGGACATTTGACGTATCTCTAAAAACAACAAACATATTTGAGGTGGCAACGTTAGGTGACTCACCCTGTACAGGAGATTTAATTATAATACATATAAGAAAATATTTGTCTTTGGCATTTTTAAGAATGGTATTCCTCACTATTAGATTGGAAATCTGATGCACCTATATTAGAGAAGCCAATAGGTAGATTTAATAATATTAGCAATATTTAAAAAAGTGAAATTAGATTAAAATAAAGAAATTAATTTCTTTAAAACTCCTGTTTCTTTTAATCGATGTAGAGAATTATTATCGTCAAATAGAATTGCACATTATTATAAAAAAACGGTTAATATTCTGTAAATAATAGACATATCTATAAATAACGTCACATGTAATAAGTACAATAACTGGACTGCGGATCTTTCCGCATTTATAGCAAAATCGAGTAGGTGAAATTCAAAATTGTTGGAAAATTTGACAAATTGAAGATATCAATATATGATTTCTCCTCTATTAAAATCATTAAGGGAAGAAATAACGTTCAATTTAGTTTCTATTTCTTACAATCGATGCAGACAACTTTTATTTTGCATAAAGATCCGCAGTCTAACAATAACGTATCAATTCAACGTTCACCTACTTTCCTAACGCAGAAATTGCGTCGACGCTTTAAATTTTTCATGGCTGGATCAACGGGATCCCATTCGATCCGTCGGCGAGCACCGAACCTCGCGAGCTTATTTGAATGCGATCGGAAGCTGATATGACTGGGTGGAGGGAGGGCGAACTAGCCTGTTAAGTATTTATAATTCAATCTCGTGCTTCCGGCACACCGTCGAATTAACTTTTCACTTAGTTGTTTCCGTTCCGCGGCCGAGCTTCGACCGAAATTTTATTTCTCATCGCGCAACCGTACCAGCCGGAAACGCTCCGACGACTCCTCCAGGGTGTGTTACAATCTCTGCCGAACCGATTCTCCGACAGAAATCTATTTTTCAGGCTTTCACGGCTGCCCTAATCCGGCAACCGGCCGCGCTTTCTTCGGTTTCAATCGAATAACGCTGTTGCACCCGATAGTTCTCAGTTTTGTACTTTTAATGAACGCGGAATGCCCGGATCCGTGCTCTCGTTCGAATGGAGATATCTTGTTGGTTAAGAGTTGTACGCAGAGAATCGATTCGCGGTACGAGTGGTTCGAAGTATACTGTTAACGATGGCTGCTTCGGGAAGATCGCGATGAGAAGCTTCGATGTATCTCTGTAATTATTTTTTATCAATGTTTTCTTTATGTGATCGTTTTAGAGTTCTTTACGTGATAGGTTTAGTGCTAGTTCCTTGTATGATAAATAAATTGCGAATTTTATACATTTATAACAAAATTGGGTACGTACAATTTCAAGCATTCAAAATATTTAAAAAATTTAACCCTTCGCAGTCGGAGCTATTTTAACTCGAAAATTGAACATTTCTTCCGACCTAGAATAATTCCACTGTATATGATTTTTCTCATTTTATTGATATGAAATTGATATAATACCAGATTTAACATATTATTAACATATATAATAACATATTTAATAATATAAACAATATTGTGAACAATGGTACAGCAATTTTTAGCGGTAGTTAAATCAGGAATACATCAGTGTATTAGTCTCGGCTGATTAAAATCATTAAAGGAAGAAAGGGATCTATATTTGACTCCTGCGTGCAACCTGTTTTCCGACGACTTTCACGTATCCTTGGCAGGGGCGTGAGGTCGATGTACGTGTACCCGAAGACACGGGGGCTGCACGGTGCTGAAGTTACGGGCTATTTATCTCCGTATTTTTATTCCGCCGGGGAAGGCGATATTAAATTGCTGCTTTCGCGGGCGTCCGCCCCTCGGTCGCATCCGGGGAAACTCTCGCCCTCGCCACAGCTACCGACCTTATTTCCTATTTCTTTCGGCGACTCTGTCGGGAAGAGAGAGTGCGAGCACAGACATCGGCGGATTTCGCGGGTTTGCCTGCGCGACTCTAGTCCCTGATATACGAGGCCAATTCGGTGCTCAGGAAATAAGAAACGGGACCGAGGACAATAAATATCGGGACGCCAATGAAATTCGGTCGGTCGCTTTTTTGATCGAAAACAGTTTTTGATAAAAATTCGTTTTGAGATAGAGACGACCCACTCAGTCGTGAGAAAAACAGAGCTTGTGTTGAATCTAATAGTTGAGCTCCTCGTGGTAGGCTTCCATTGGTTCCTCCACCTTTCGTTACCTACCGCAGGTATTACGGATTGGAACAACGAATGTCTTCGGAAGAGGATCGAAGGATAAACGAGGAATCGAAGCTACGGATTACCCGTCGAATACGCCTCGCGTGGCGAATGTATTAAAATCAAGCGCGTTGCACAAGAGAAAAATAAAGTAGTTCTATCCCTCGGTACATAAGGTGGATCTGTTCGGTTTCCTCGAGTCTCCGCTCGCGAAAGAGGCTTTGCCTTCGATGCAATGGAAGAACGGGAACACAAGGAGAGAGGGCCGTTCCAATTGAAAACAAAACCGGTCGGTATACCGGATTTGCCGGAGTCCGGGCAGAAAAATATCACGGCCGTTCACGATACCCCCAATATTTTTCTCCGGCTGGCTCGGATCCGCGGCAGCGAAAGGTTATGCAAAATCCTCGGCATCTGTCGATGAAATCCCGTCGAATCACCGACGGACGTACCGTCAGGCGTGAAATTTTCAATTTAGTCGAGCCAACGGCCGGACCTCGGGTCCCGGCGACCCCGTTCGACCAGACCATCCGATGGAGATTCTTTCGCATCGCGGAGCGAATCTCGAGACCGTGGAATGGTCCACGTGATCGATTTATCCGCAGATATTTTTTAGCGAAGCCGTAACTCCATTCCTGCCTGGTTTCTGCGAGCTTGAAACGCTTTCGAAAGCATCCTGCAATTTTTCCGCTGATCCGTTGATGGATCTGGTGCGATTCTGGCTGGGCGTTGCGAGATCGTTGCATTGTTTCGTTAGAAATTCAATAGGGTAAACCGTACCTATTACTGTGGGCGTACATTTTACTGCAGCATTTTTCTCCAATAGGATTAAAGTACGGTAAACATAAATATTTTTCTCTGAATAAAAATTTGTACAATTCGGTGAGAATTTATTCTTGTTGGAGAGGCAAACAAAATTGTTCGATAATCTCAGGATTTGAAAAAACATTCTTCATAAAAGGTAAAAATAAGACTATTCTCTTCTATCTCGATCACCAAAGGACTGTCGTTCACATGATTGTACATTCTTTATACTGCTTTAAATTGCATAGGGGAAACATTTATTATTATTCAGATACCTACTTCAATACAATAAAAATATAAAAATAAACTTCTCTTGCCTTTTTAGTAAACAAATGATACCGATTGTTTTGTGTGAATAGTATCAACTCGTTTTCGTCGTAAATGCATAAAACCCTCAGTCTATGAATTACCATTAACCATAGATTATTAACCATAGACCCGAGAAACCATGTTTAAAAGATAAAGTCTGCGATGCGAAGAATTCCGAAATGTCATAGCGACTCTACACATGCAAGATATTGAAGGATTATTCTGCGCCCCGTCGAAAAACAATGTCGGAAACTCTGGTAACAAACAATTCGCCGCCGATTCCTTTCTTGCCGCGGCGCAGAACGGGATGGTCTCCTTCACAAAAACGCGATCCTCGATCAGGAAAGTGCCAGCAAATGGATCGCGTTGTTTCGTCGGTCCCGCAGACAATGCCGTGACGCGACAGAAGTCAGCGTCGCGATAATGAAAATGTGCCTTTTGCGGGATAGACGGAGCCGTGGCAAGAAATACTACGACAAAGCCAGGGCGAGCACATCGTTTAAGTTGGCGGCTGGGTCCCGGCGAAGGCAAAAAACTTGAAGAAGGATCGATAAAAGCTTCGAGGCCGACAGCGGCATTCGCTTGGTCCTGCTAGGACATACAGAGGGTGCAAAGTTCACCGACATCGGACACGACCCTGACTGAAACGCATAAAGCACCCCCGTAATGAAAGCGTTCGTGCGAACGACGGGTTCTGTTGAGGCACGCGACCCGCTCTCTCGCTTTCTCCTTCTCTCTTCACAGCCATTCTTTCGACAGATCGTACTCCTCGTCCCTGCTTGAAAAGACAGACGTGTACTTAATGTATTGCAGGTCGCTGCGACTCGGATATTGTTGGCCTTTGTGCTCCGCCACTTCTTTCCGCGATGGATCTTCATCTTTCCTCCCTGTGTTACTCTAACTGTCACTGTTTCCCTCTTTTCGTCGTTTGATTGTTTCCTCGATGCAGTGCACCGGAAATACTTCCTTGGAAAATTTCATTAATAATAATAATATTCAATAATAAATTCAATAATAAATTTGAACAGTACTGCCGATTAGATATTAATTGCAGATGACCACCAGTATGAGGAATACCGCGTCTTTTTCCAACACCTTGGCCATTTAATCTTACCTTGCAACATCGACCTGATTGCAGGTGGAAGATTCATGGTCACGTCCCAGGGAGACCTTCATATCAGAGCCGCCAGACAAGAGGATGCCAAGGCCACGTACTCATGCTTGACTCTTCACACATTAACCAGCGAAAGGAGAAGAAGCGAGCCTGCAACGCTGACAGTAACAGGCATGATCTGAAATTTATGATTTTTCGTTATCCTTCCTTCAAAAAGTTCCTTGCAAGTCGATATCATACTTCAATCAAGAATTACATCTCTTACTTGTTTTCTTGTAACTTACCACTGTTCATCACCAAATTTTCCATATGAAAAATTGAAACCACTACTATCGAGCGTGCTCAAATTGTCAAACTTTGCAAAATTCTGCACGTGTAAGAAGACTATTATGTGGAATCGACGTCAGACCCCCATAGAGCTGCTAATGTGAAAAGTTTCGAAGCTGCCTCGTGATTAATTTCGGATGTGTAATATTTCGAACGAGGTCCTTTGTTCTACCCACTCGTGCCGTCCACCATGATCAAGAATTAACAAGTACGGGAGACAGAGCGTGTGAAATTTTAATACTCACCGTGGAATTTGCAGAGACGAGCGAATCCAATGCACCGAGACTGATGCAACGGTCCCAGATCGCCATTTCTGCGGAAAGCGGCTCGGACGTTCACCTCACTTGCTCTGCCCAAGGAAACCCGCCCCCGCAATTTACCTGGTATCGCGATGTTAACGGTTGGTTTAACTAGGGGATTGTTTACTGTCTAATCCGTAGCACACTGTAGATTCCATTATCTGACACGATCGCGTGATATCGACAGCGCCCGCACGTTGTCGTTCGAACATTGATAGCGTGACGTTATGATAATGCGACCGTTCACGGTGGATCAACAAAAATATACCAGAATCGTGACATTTATGTTCCTTTTTCTCTCTTATAAATTATTCTAAGTAATCAAATAAAAATGGTTTCACTTCGTGTACTACATGTAAAAAATTTTGCATTCATTTTGCCTCTATTGAGCTACTTTTCTCAGTAAAAACATGCTGAAAAGGATTGTATTTCTACATTCAACTGTTCCTTTTATGGAAATCGAGAAATCAATATTTTATTCGTATATTTTTCATTGATCTATGCCAGTTTAATGAAACACATTCTATGCGATATTAAAAAGTGAACTGGTTCGCATTATTACTCTGTATTTATATTGTCGGCGAATATTGAGTAATTGATATTTTATTTCTATATTTGTCTTTAATTTAGGTCCGATTAATTAACTTCGATTCACAGCTATAGGACGTCTCATATTCATACTTTTGTCACGCTGTTAATCTTTGGAATAATCCGTCGGGTTTTATCAAGTATTCGAGAACGCGAGCGATTCGCGGCACGCGCTCGCGCGCAGATGTAATATCCGATTCCACGATCCTGTTACCAGGGCTATTAGATTACTATCCCCGGGATCGAAAACTAAAATATAACGTTGGCCGTTGACGTGCTGTTTCAGCGAATATTGGTCGCGCGTATAACGTGCGCGGCTGTTGTTGCAGGACACTCGATATCAGTGGAATCATTCGGCCAGCGGATCCAACTCTGGGGCGATTTGATGCAAATTCGTCGCGTGGACGCCCAGGACGCAGGAAGATACATTTGCCGAGCCAGCAATGAGTTCGGCGAGCAGCGGGCGGAAACACACCTGTCGGTCACGTCGAAACTCAACGCGCGGATACAGCCCCGCGTTCAGGTGCGAATCCAGAAACATTTACTTCTTTTCTCGCCAAAACCTATCATCAAGCAACCTAAACCTCTGAGGTTGCTATCAACTTTAGTCCTTTCCTATTGTAATTTCAGTTACAGTTGGTTATCGCGAAGCATATACAGGAGTGAATAACTCGCTTGCTTTTGAAGATTGAATAAAATGAATCACAGATCAAACTTACTATTTTTTTTATAGGTGGAGACGTCAAGGAGATATGAAGGTTAACTCTGTTTTTTTTTAATGGAACCTTATGGCTTTTTATTTACAATACATTCCGGTACGGTGTTTCAAGACGAATATCTCCTTGACGTCTCCACCTATAAAAAAAATAGTAAGATCAGATTATGAGCGCCTCGATACCAAGTAAGTTTGGTCTGATTTGGTTATTCTATCTTCAAAAGCAAGCGAGTTATTCAGATGACCTGTTTTCAACCCGTTCGCTCTTATTAGGACAAATATCTCTTTCATTCATTGAAAGATTCTTTAATCGTTCAGATTTTCAATTAATACAAACATTCAAGAAAAGAAACAATGATCCTACTGGTTCATTTTTCCAGGATCCAAAGAAAACAGTTTCGAATGTCAAAAAGTTCGACTTCTTGTCATGTCTGTGTTCAACCAAGGAAACTCGCAGCAAATAGCATGAATCGCTAACATCTACCATTTAAAAACAATCTTAATATTATATCATTGCGATACAACAAACTTTTAGAAGTCTCTGTATCTATGTAGATGAAACTCCGTTTCATCAGAACCTCACGTCGCCATAAACTTCGTTATCCTGATTGCATCATCAGAACTCCAGGAACAGGCTTCTCATACCTAGCACACAAACCTTGCATCTTCTTTCTAGTCTTTGATTTTTGTAATGATCTTCCCGTAGACGATTCCATCTCGCTGCAATTTCGAATGCGGGAATAGAGTCGTGTCCGCGTCTAGCATGATTAAATACGTCGAGTAGCAACAGACGCGGCTGACAGAATGAGGGGAAGAAGAACCGCGTAAATCGTGACACGGGCATTAACTTTCGAGCACGAATCGTTAACCGTCTCCCGGTTATTTACAGACCATCAATTCCGGCGAGTCCGCCACTATGAATTGCACAGTGGAGGGTTATCCGGTCGAGAGCGTCGAGTGGTTGCACGATGGTGTGCCGGTATTGACCACGCAGGACACGAGGATCAGATTGCTGGCTCCTCTGGTCCTCGTGATAGGCTCGGTCGGCCGGAAGGACAAGGGGATGTACCAGTGCCTCGTCAGAAGCGACAAGGAGAACGCTCAGGCCACCGCGGAATTGAAACTCGGAGGTATTCATGCAGATCACCTCCTTATTCCAAGAACCATCGAAGACAAAAGTCGCCAATTCACATCAGGCCCATCTGTCTAATCCCTAAAGTTCCGAACTAGTACCTTGCCCATTTAAGTAACAATAGATCTGGACATCCTGTTCTCCAATTTTTCAGACCCCCAAGAATGCGTTAACGTTTAAGGCAATAAATTTTAGCTACCGCGATCCTTGGCGTTCCATCTTAGCTACCAAGGATTGGCAATGAGCATTCGCGAAAGGGAAAAGGCTTCTGGGCAACAACTATGAAATTTTTCAGACCCCTCAGAATGCGTTAATGTTGTAGTAAAAAAATTTTAGCTACCACGATCCTTGGCGTTCCATCTTAGCTACCGATGTAGTAATTATGAGTAACTGTTTAATTGTCACAGATACCGTACCGGAGCTGCAATACACGTTCATCGAGCAAGCTCTTCGTCCAGGACCTCCGGTGTCCTTGCGATGCTCAGCAACAGGATCACCGCCGCCATCGTTCACTTGGCTCCTGGACGGAGAACCTCTGAGCGAGATCGCAGCAGGACACAGGTGTGCATCTAGATCGCATCGATCAATATTCCGCTTCTTAACTGGAAACAATGTCCATGCAGGTACGCGATAGGGCAGTACGTCGATCAGTCCGGCGACGTGATCAGTCATTTGAACATATCATCGGCTGGAGCCGAAGATGGCGGACTGTACGCCTGCGTCGCTCACAATACACTGGCCACCGTCGAACATAAAGCTAGATTGAACATTTATGGTAATCCATTTCAAATTTCATTTGCAATAGTTCCATCCACGTTGGCTTTTTAAATCCGTCTTCCATCGATTTTGGAAACACGAGTTCAAGGGTATATGTATTTATTTATCGATCTATAAATTGGAACACTATCAATGCTTTCTAGCTTTACCGAGTGTCATGGGTTCCTTTTAGCGTTAATATTGGAAGGATCGTGAGTAGCATTTCGAACAATCGTAATTATCGGCTTATACATCGCGGGTGAATAATGACTGGGAGAGGCGAGCACGGAGCGGACAGATTCCGTGGATCATTCAATATGGACGAAGCAGTATTAGAAGGCGTTTCACGTCGATTAATTATTTCAGGTCCACCGTATATCCGATCGATAGGGCCGGTCCGCGCGATAGCCGGTGTCGATACCACCATCGCCTGTCCTTACTCTGGCTACCCCATCACATCTGTCGAGTGGGCTCGCGGTGGTGTTGAGCTTCTCCTTGACATAAGGCACCGCGTTGACAGCGAGGGCCATCTTACCATTGCTAACGTCGACCCTAACGACGCTGGTATCTACACCTGCAAGGTGCGCGCACCGTCCGGCGAGACTGCCAGCAGGGACATCAGATTAACAGTCAGCAGTGAGTATCGATCATCTAGCAGGATTTTAACAGGGTAAACATGGTCCAGCGGCTCCTATGACAATTTTTATTGATATCCTGTGCAAAACCATGCTTTTAGATTGAAAGATAATCCCCCAAAATTTTAAGTCGCTAACCCCACATTTAAGGGTAATACGAGGGTAGACACCCTGAACTCTCTTTATCTTTTTTTCTCAGTTGTTCATTAAGATATTAAGATGAAGAAGAAACGAAAATACGCGAACTTACCTCTTGCATTTCATATATTCCTTTCACAATTCTGGGCAAATTATGAAGGGTAGAAAAAAGAAATTTACTTTTTTGGGGGTGGATATATTAGATAGATAAGAGTACATTGTTCTTGAACTTTCAATAATAATCTCAATAATAATATCAATAAAAATTGTCGTGGGGGCCGCTGGACCATGCTTATCCTGCTAGACCCAATTTTCTTCAGAATTTTGTAAAATATTGTACAATATCTATTAATGCAAACGAATTATATTTTCTTTCAAGTCCGGAAAATTGTCAAATTGGATCATTAAAACGTTGCTTCTATTTCATGCTGTTCAGTACGTTTGTTTCATTCGATGTAACATTTCGAAGTCGAGACAGCGTCGTAACTGTACACGCTCGCGTTAATAAGAAAGGAGGAACTTGTTTTTCCCCGTTCACAGTCGACCGCGCCGCGAACAAGTCAGGAAGTAAATTGCACACCCGGAAGTATTCGTGTAGCGTTACTTTTTAAGTTTCTCTCATTTGTCAAGACGTTCGGTGGAGGGAAAGAGCCGAGAAACGAATGCGTGGGTAGAAAACGGTGAATTCTAACCAGAAGTTTTTGATCCTTGTGACCGTTCCGACTGTATTATACTGTTTCTAAAATTCTAAAATGATCGTTCGCTATTTTAATCTGTTCTAGGTCCTCCGGTTATGAGTCCCTTCAATTTCCCACCGAACCTGCAGGAAGGTGGCAGAGCACAGGTCACGTGTAGCGTTACTTCCGGTGATCTTCCTATTGCATTTTCCTGGTTGAAGGATGGCGAGAAGCTGCCATCTTCTTTACGCGTACGTTGTTTCCTCTTCTCTGTAAATAGGATATCAGTTTTGATTGGTTCTATCCTTTTCTGTGGCAACTTTTGGCAAATTGTGAGCCCCAAGATTCATTATTTAAATAAACTGAAAACAGCTTCCATGCCTTGTATAGATTGCTGTATCTTCAACATTTTTCGAATTTCTTTTTCAATAAAGAAAAATAGCATCATACTAACCTATTGCTCTTCATATCACCACAGTCTCACAATTTTCTGAATTTCTGCCTTGAGTATCTTCCTTCGTCAATCGCATTATCTGTTTCAAAATCGATACATGCTTCAAAATGTTTGTTTCTTCTTTTAACCCTTCCGCTACAATGGACGAGACGAGAAACTCGTGTATCTTAATTATTGATATGAAGTGTTTTACTTAAAAATTCGACATACATAATCGATTTTCAAGACATGTCACCGTTGGTGGAATGTGCTTAAAAATGATGAATATGAAGTACTCCATATTTTCCACAATTAGACGTGACGAGATATTTCTTCCACAACATCGTACGTACGCCACAATTGTGACGAGATGTCTCTACCACGATAGTGAAAGGGTGAATCTTTGAATTTCACAGTATTTAAGAATTCTTTTGCGAAATCGAAGACACCAGGAACGAAAGTAGATATTGTTCGTAGATCGAGGAGAGCGTCGCAGACTTCTTCAGCGTGCTGGTGTTCAACAAGCTCTCCTCAAGGCACAGCGGCAAGTACACGTGCGTGGCAACCAACAGCGCTGCTAAAGTGAACCACACTGCCGAACTTTTGGTGAAGGTGCCGCCGCAATGGATCTCGGAGCCGCAGGACGTGGCCACCCTTCTAGGCAACCCTTTGATCGTCTACTGCGAGGCGAAAGGGTTTCCACCACCGCGGGTCACGTGGCTGCGTGCCAGGGGTCGAACTCCCAATGACTATCAACCATTGCTCGACGGATCCGATGGTAGGCTGACCATACTACCGAATGGATCTCTTTGGACCGCCTCCGCAGGACCTCAGGACGAAGGACACTACCTCTGCAGAGCCAACAATGGCATTGGGTCTGGACTAAGCAAAGTCATCTACGTGTCTGTTCATGGTATGTGATGATCCTCGCTTGGCTGTCTAAACTGGCGAATATTCTGAGAGTAATCTAGGTTGAGCAGAAAATTGTCCATCGAGAAAGTTACAGTCAATTCGGTTTTATTGAAAAATGGTCTAGATGGTTCACTCCACTGTCAGTTGTAGAAAGAATCTGTGCAAATATTGTCTTTTTAAAATTTTCAATTTTCATTCGAGTGGGATGAACTTTTCTAAAATTATTGCAAGGGGCATGTAAAGAATAAATTTGATATTACAAATACTATATTTATATGTATAATAAATTTCCCAAAGTTAAATTTAATATATTTTTGACAGCCTTGAAAAATTTTGCCCATAATATTATATGTTTAGAATAAAAAACTGAGAAATGAAAATAAATTATGCAGATTATGCAAATTTGCGTCCTCCTGGTATAACCCGGGCAGCATTTCACCGGCTATTTGCGATATTATATCAATCAGCGAATTAGCCAGTTCAAACAGCGAAGTTGTGAGAGTGCAGCCAAAAACTTTGCAGCTTTGCTGCTCGTTTACCAGTTCTGGAGGACTTTATCTCCGCCGTTATATTTGCCCGAATCCTCCACTCGTCTCATCGCTAATTGGCTCCTCCTTATTAATAGTTTTGAAGTGTCCGCGGGCATCACTGTCTTCCAAAGAAACTCGAACGTACTCAGTCAGAGAAAAAAGCCATTGCTGCTGTAGTCGGGTCTCTCTCGACGAAGCCCGGCGGAATTAAATTTCATCCCCGAATTAAAAACTGTTGCCGACCGGCGCGGCGGCGGTTACGGTGTTTCCACTGGAAAAGTCGATCGTTTTTCCCCCCTCTCAACCGATGTGTTTTTCCTCGTTCCAGAGCCGGCCAGATTCGAATTCCAGAGCAAAAACGTAACGATCCGTCGCGGCGAGTCCGTCACCCTCGATTGCACCGTTATCGGAGACAACCCGATAAAAGTGCAATGGATGCACAACAGCGACCGCTTGGACGCGAACAACCATCGGCTGAGCATAAGACAGATCAAAGCGGAGAGTGGACTGAAGTCCCAATTATCTATAGACAGCAGCGATCGACAGGACTCTGGAGTCTATAGGTGCACGGCTGAGAATGCTTATGGCAGGAGCGAACACCTGATCTACTTGGCCGTTCAAGGTATGCACTTCTGTCTTCGTTCTACTGACGATAAGAAAGGAATTTCTAACATGCTTCTGGCGCTCTACGAGTCCTTTTAAACAAATTACAATCATTTTAATAGCATTTCTTATTACCAAGCTTATATTAGCTTGCCGAGATGTCGTTATTGCTGTTGTATGCGTCAAATCTTGTAATCGAATTTTAAACCACTTCCCGATGAGCTAGAGACTTGAAACTTTAAACATAGATGCCTCAGAACTGGATGGCAATGCAATATTAAAAAAAAATTTCACACCTTGTCGCGCGACGCTCGGTAGTACGTCATCGCGTTCAGCGATCCCCACTCCGCGCACCAGCGCTCCCTACTCCACTACGCGTTCCAACTCCGACTCATCCCCAATCCACTGACCCATTCCGCACCGAAGGAGCTTAGTCAGTGTGGTGTTCCATTCATTCAGTTCCATTTCCAGTTCCATCCCCTCATTCTATCTCGCGTATTTCCATATCGTGCGTTTCTATATCTTACTATTTCATACCAGTATTACTATTGGGTTGGCAAATAAGTTCGTTCGGTTTTTGTGATTTATTCCAATGTAAAAAACCGAACGAACTTATTTGCCAACCCAATATATCGTGCGTTCCATTTAAGACTACAAAGTAGAAAATAAAAAAATATATAAACAAAACTTTATAAAAACCACGCTTATATTAAAATGCACTAAAAAGGCGAAAATAATTTTTTTAGACGTTTGTGACTATAAATAAAAGCGTGGAGCGCCCACGAAGATTACTTCAATATAGTTTAGCGCTCCAAAAATTATTTTCGCCTTTTTAGTGTATTTCAATATAAGCGTAGTTTTTATATATTTTTTTTTACTGAACATATTAAAACGGGTTAGATTCAGTTATTTTCAGATATTATAAAATCTTTCATCTCCAATGTTTGAAGTGTCTCTTTAAACCGTGAAATTATAAATGGGACACTATGTTTAATCAATATTTAGAGCTCAAATGGATAAACCAAGATTTCTTATTCAACTATTCCGAGCAACGCGCGAGTTTTAAATCCGGGATTAATCCGCGATAAAATGCCGATTCGCTGAGCGATTTCGCAGCGTCCGGTACAAAACATGAATTCAATTTTCCAGCAGTAACGTTTTGTCCGACGGTTTCGAGTGTTTTCGAACCGTCCGAGTCTTCGATTGAAACCGTCCTGCATGCCGTTTCGGTTTTCAAAAACTATCGATACAAACGCGGCCCCATCCGTTATCTGAACGGACCGAACGGGCGTTAACGAACGCCAATGTTCCCATTCGAATAAGATTACTCAATGTTTTCTGGGTAAACTGATATTTTTCCAGGAACGCGACGCGACTCGCCTACGAAGGGTTTGACTCTCTCTCTCTCTATGCAGATCTATATCTCTATACAATTTGTGCTATCCACATATATACGCTATATCCACATCCACTTTGTGCCCACAGAGAGGCCAGATCCACCGGCCTCGCTGGAAGTCATAGAAATCGGCTCACGATCGATACGATTGCTGTGGAAAAGAGCCTTTGACGGAAACAGCCCGATACGGAATTACGTTATTCAGTATCGGTCCCTGAATCACGGTTTGACGGACGATTGGAACCCAGCGAAAACGCACAATGTCACCTACACACCGGGATCCTCCAGCACAGGGAACCCGATCCATCCGACGCAGAATGGTGCGTAACCATACATTTAATCCCGGACCGAGCGGCTTTGATCGCTCGGACATTCATGCGTTCCTCTGGATTCACGGGGAACGTCTGTTTTACATTACTTCGTTTAGTCTATTAAAATGGGTCGACACGCTCGGAACAGCCTGGTGCGTCGTTTCACAAGAGATTTTAGCCAATTCGACGGTCAATGGTCATTCAGCATGATTGTCGCGTGGAAACACAGACTACGAGACCGTGCAATTGATCTTTAATCATTATCGCATTTACCGTTAGTGTCGCCATTGGACGCTCTTTCAGAAAAATCGTGTTTTGTGCTATGTAAGAAGCGATTGTTCAACTTCAATCTGGAAGATGCAACCATAGGACAGAATTTTGAAAGAGATATAAGGAAGGTCTTGATAAAAATATTGTTGTAGATCGTTTATTCATATTTCATAAATTGGTTAAACAACTAGCTCCAAATAGTTTTATTTCACAATTGTTGAACTGTTGAAGACGTTCCACGGAAATTTATTGAATATTATTATTATATTATGCAGGGTGAGAGAGACACCTACAATTCACACCAAAAATATCTCTGTTGTTTTCAGTAATACAAAAAAATGTTTCAGCATGGAAATGTTTGATTCATATTTTCCGATATTAGTGTCACATTATAGCGAATGAAAAGACAAATTCAACCATGCATAATATGATGACCTTCAATTGACCTCTCAGAAAGCATAACTTAACGTACGAAGACCATATTCATGCTTACCGTACTCTACTACGTTCAGGGAAAAAATGCTTGCTCCTAACAAACTAGTGGATCATTTCAACGGATTATTGAATAAATTTGGTCCGTCGGCGAGTTAGAGTAAAGTTTCTGTTTTTATGATATCATTGTGGTTGTATGTGGATGTTTCAACGCGTTACTGTTCCTGTTCAAAGGTTTGTCTCCTTTCGAAGCCGCCAGCGAGAACCAGGAAGTGGCTCTTGTGGGCGGTCTCCATCCCGCTGTGACTTATACGTTTCGCATATTCGCTATAAATTCGATAGACGTGAGTGCACCCACTGACGCCGTGGTGGCGAAGACCCAGGAAGAAGGTAAAATACGTTTCTGTGTTTGCACGAGCTTGAAACAAGCTTACTATCTTAGCGAGAGAAGTTTGAAAATAATGTTTTTTGATGCCGCAGCGCCGACCGAATCGCCGCAAAGTATCAAGGTGCAATCTGCCGGACCTGGCGAACTTATGGTTAGCTGGCAGGTATGGAGTATTTCTCGGACAATTTATTTTTCGAATGTAAATATATGTATTGTATTTGTAGCAATATTAACCTTCAGTTACTAGCACTCCATTTTCTACGTAACTGGTTACATGGAACTTTATATGACTCGAACATAAATACATTTTTATTCAATAAAATAACTACTTTAATGAAAAATAGATATTTTCTAGTGTACACTTTTGTTTATGCTTAAAGTACTAAATTTAAAGTTTTGAGATTGTAAGTACCAGATGCGAGTAATTAAAAAAATCTCGGTTGTACTGATCACTAGATTGCGGATCTTTATGCAAAATAAAAATGTTCTGCATTTATTGTGAAGAAAAAGAAGTAAAAGGAAAATTGATTTTATCCCTTAAAGAATTTTTCTTACATTAAAAACGATATTACAACGCCCTTAAATTTTTGTAATTTCTTACTGTTTTATATTTCACCCAACCAATTTGTTCATAAATGCATGAAGAACCTCAGTCTACTGATCACGAATTAGAGTTACTAAGAATCGTGGGGAATAACTGACAAGAATTTGTTCGTTTCGCAGCCACCCCCAAAGGAGTCCTGCAACGGGGATTTATTGGGCTACATAGTGACGTGGTCAGAGCATTCGTCTTCGACGTCGGGTGTGAACCAAAGCAAAAGTTTAACTGTGAACGGATGGACGACCACCAAGGTGCAACTAACCGGCCTTAGGAAGTTCACCAAGTACGATGTATCGATCAGAGCTTTCAACAGCATCGCCAGTGGCCCGGCTAGTGTTCCTATTGTTGGGACTACTCAGGAAGGAGGTACATCACTCGACAATTGGCTATTATATTAGGTCACCCTGCGGGTCGTATCGTTTCTTCACACTATCTCCAAGTATAAAATAATAGTAAAGTAAAATAATGCTAGATTCATTCACGTTCATTCTTTGATCTGTTTCTAAAGGAAATATCGTTTTAAATGTTCTAAGTGCAGATTTCAATAAAATATATTATACACAAAGTGTGATAAATAACGACATAACTTATGGAACCATCTAATCTATTATATGTTATGATATATTATACCATAATTATCTTGGATTTATTTTTACAGTACCAGAAACTCCGCCAACACAAGTCGCCTGTGTTCCTCTAACTTCCCAAAGTGTGAAAGTTTCTTGGAGCGCTCCCCCACCTCATCAACATGGCGGAATCATTCAGGGCTACAAAGTATACTACCGACCAGTGCTCACTGACAACAGTGAGTAAAAATTGAATCCAGAAAACTACTGAAATCTCCATAAAAAGTTAATTTATTTATAAGAAAAATGAGTAGGAGTAATCTAAAACAGCAAAACCATTAGAAGAATTTTATTGAATGTATTATTGAATATATTAAAAAAGACAATACTTTTCCATTTCACTCCAGTTTGTTGCAATTCAGATAGAAAACATTTATTTTGCATAAAGATCCGCAGTATAATTATTACATGGCAAGAAAGGAGGAAGACCGATTGTTTAAACATTTCAGTGGACATTTCGACGGTCGGCGAAGTGAAGAAGACCTCCAGCGTAGAAACCTACTTGCACACTTTATACAAGTACACGAACTACTCCATCAGGGTGTTGGCATACACCGGCGCAGGTGATGGAGTTCTGAGTCCGCCAATTTTTTGCGTGACGGAGGAGGATGGTATGAATCGATCGATCGACCCAATTAATTACAAGCCTCCGGAGGATGTCTCAAAAGAATCATTCCCTGTTTGTAGTGCCCGGTCCACCGGCTGGCATCAAAGCCTTGGCTTTAACTGCGGAGAGCATATTAGTTTCGTGGTTGCCACCCCTGCAGCCGAATGGGAACGTCTCCAAATACACGGTTTATAGCAGGGAAGCCGGCTCTAGCAACCACAATGCGCACACTATGCACGAACCGCCCTCTTCGCCGACCGATACGCTCACGATGGAGCTTAGGGGCTTGGTAGAGAGGTAGAGCAATCGAATTTTGAGAAATGGATTAATAAAAAATTTAGAAGAATAAAGATAAAGATTTATTTCTTGTAGGCAACTGTACGAGTTCTGGGTGTCTGCGACCACTGGACTGGGAGAGGGAGAGCCAACACCTACTGTGTCTCAGACTACAAACACCAGAGGTTCGATGGAATTAATGTTTATGTACTTCAAAATCTCATATGTAGTTTAATTAACAAATTTTAAGTTTTCTCTTTATGGAAAACATATTGTTTTATTCGTGCAGCTCCAGCTAGAGTGGCATCCTTCTCGCAAATTTTGAGAAGAGCAATCAAATCTTCGATTACACTATCGTGTCTCGTTGTTGGAAATCCTACGCCTCGTCCAATGTGGAAATTTCGCAATGGCCCAGTCTCCACTGGCCGTCATTACGAGTTGACGGCTGACGGCCATCTTAACATTCGTGGTAAGTTTCATGATTTACTTAAAAAAAAAATTATCAATGCTTAAACTCCACCATCTATAAAGAAACTGAAGATTGTAAAAATGAGGATGTAAGAATGAGGATGATCAATCGTTTAGGGTTGGAGCAATCGGTGGCCGGAAACTACACCTGTTCAGCCACTAACCTCTTCGGAGATGATTCAATCACCTACTCAGTGGTCGTAGTTATGCCACCCAGAGCACCTTCATTGGAACTGCAGTATACCACAACGAATAGCATAAGACTTCGATGGAGCCACCCTAACAGTGGCGGTGCCACTATTCAAGGCACGTTAGAGAAATTCCACACTCGACAACAAACTAAAACTTCTAAGAAACTGCAATTAATAGAGTCTTTATGGACTTCATTAGGCTACGTGTTGAGCTACAAAAGGGACCAAGGCGGCTGGGAAGAAATCGCATTATCGCCAGAACAGTCAGAATTTATCCTGACAGGATTAAAATGCGGTTCCTCCTATTTGGCGCACTTGACAGCGCATAATCGAGTGGGTACTGGCAATCCGAGTACTCCCATAAGCGCTACTACCAAGGGAACTGGTAATGCGGATCATGTTATTAATCCTGCTAGTAATAGTTTCTTTATTTTATACCATCTTTATTAAACAATTATACGTTCAGAAATTAAAATTGAAAGCTACTATTTCTACTTCATGATTACGTTGATAACAAGACAATTTTGTTCATTTTATCCACAGCCCCCCTGCTGCCGAAAGACAGAGACATTATCACCGCCAACGGCACCTCCGTCAAGCTAAACTTACTCTCCTGGCCCAATGGCGGCTGTCCCATACAATATTACACCGTAGAGTACAGAAGACGAGTCAGCACCGAGCCATGGATCCTAGTAGCGAGTCGTGCGACAGAGAACCTAATCATAAGAGACCTGAAAACCGCCTCGTGGTACAGCCTGCGTCTGACAGCTCACAACGACGCTGGATCAACGCAGACCCAAATGGAATTTGCGACAACCACTCTCAGTGGCGTTAGTATAGGTCCTCCGAACGATTTTATCATGGAGGATGACGTGAAAAAGGCTGTACCCAATCAGAAAGTCCTCTACGTGGTCGTGCCCCTTGTCTGTGCTATTGTGCTCATCATCTCGGCCGCCATTTTGGGATATGTAATGCTAAAGCGCAGTGGAAGGTACTTACGCTAAACATTTTATTTTATTCAGAATTCACTTGTTTGTTTGCCTGAAGGCAATTTTTCTGTCAAAGAGAAGAGTGTGTTTCTTTTAGTAAAACAATTACACTGTCCAACAGCCAAAAAGTATTTCGATTCCCACTATGCGATTCTTATAGAGTTTTCCGCGCTGATTCCGAATCTGGTTTTAATTTTTTTCCTATACGTCCAGTTTTTGAGAAAATGGAGTTTAAAAAAAGGACATATTTTTCAACTTTAAACAAATATTGCGATGTTATTATAAAAGATATTGAATTGTTCTTTACAGCAAAAGATTCTGTAGACTTTCCCGAATACAGTGATATCCAATATTAATACATTATGATTGTTTAAACATGTTTAAACAATGATTAAAGATGGAGATGCACCACTTTTGCACCAATTTTTGCGGATATTTTCGAATTTATCTCAAAAAATAAGGGTCCAGTGAAAAATTGAACTATACCACGCGAAAGAGCAGACTTTTATCTTGAGAAACCCCCCTGTGAAGTTTGCATGGTCGACGTTTTTTTCGAACCAGAAAGCAAAATATCTTCGCGCGACATGAGTTTCCGCCAGTGGCGCTCGGGACGGGATACGGCGCAGCGACGGGATACGGAGCGGCGAACGACCGTTCTGGTGGTGAGCGCCACTGGTGACAACTCATGTCGGGCGAAGATATTTTGCTTTCTGGTTCGAAGAAAACGTCGACCATGCAAACTTCACAGGGAGGTTTCTCAAGATAAAAGTCTGCTCTTTCGCGTGGTATAGTTCAATTTTTCGCTGGACCCTTATTTTTTTAGATAAATTCGAAAATATCCGCAAAAATTGGTGCAAAAGTGGTGCATCTCCGTCTTTAATCATTGTTTAAACATGTTTAAACAATCATAATGTATTAATATTGGATATCACTGTATTCGGGAAAGTCTACAGAATCTTTTGCTGTAAAGAACAATTCAATATGTTTTATAATAACATCGCAATATTTGTTTAAAGTTGAAAAATATGTCCTTTTTTTAAACTCCATTTTCTCAAAAACTGGACGTATAGGGAAAAAATTAAAACCAGATTCGGAATCAGCGCGGAAAACTCTATAAGAATCGCATAGTGGGAATCGAAATACTTTTAAAAAGTTGAAATTTGTTGGACAGTGTTATCAGTCTGCTACATAAATTTTGTTATTTTCAATGGTTCTTTTGAATTCATCAGGGTTGAACAGGATGAGACATGGATTAAAAAAGGTAACATGAATGTGTTCCCAGGGCAAATTATTTAGGAGAAATCCTTCCCGGACAACAACAGAACCAACAAACGGGATTGGGACTGGTGCAGCCACCTCAGCATCAACAACACCATAATCTATCCAGCTGTATGTCCACTGTGCAATTAAAGTCCACAGCTGAACGCGATAATAGGAGGAATCATCAGGTTTACACTAGCTCGCCGGTGAAGCAGGAGAACCACAAGCCGAATGATCATGGATCGGGTATGTGGACACTTTGAACTCGTTACATCACTACCTAGATCAATTTACGCAAAGAATAATACAGCTTCCATTAAAACGATGATGTGCCTATCCGGACGCATTGAAGAGAGTGTAGAATAGCTTTGAAACATTCTAGCAAATTAGTGACTTTGAAACCCAGTGCACAAAAAGTTCGAGGAACTAGAATTTGCCATTTCCCTTGCAGAAATGTACGAAATCAGCCCGTACGCGACGTTCAGCGTCCCCGGAAGAGAAAATCGTTCCGTAACGACAGCGACGCTCGATTACACGATGCACTTCAAAACGTTCGGTCATTCTGAGAACGAGGACACCAACACGATCGACTACGAACGGTCCACCGTCGATTTCGAGGGGTAACAATGTTTTCTTTCGATTCCTCCGCGTCTCCAAACGCATGAATCTTGTCCAGCGAATGCAGAAACCTGCTGAAATTTTATTCGCGAGATTTTTTCCACGCCGTCCCCTAAAATTGTGTAATTGGGTAAGAAAATAATTCTTACAGAAGATGAAGTTAATCGGATAAGAGGAAGACATGGCACATTGAAATATGAAATTTTATATAAATGGGAATATACATAAAGGAAAGACTTTTGATTATGACTAAACATTCTTCTCGTGCAAAAATATTTATGATAATAGTATCACAATGTAATTTTCTCAATATAACAATTAACTAATGCTCACATTTTTGTAAATATATATGTTACATTTTACGTATTTTATTGAAAGTACTAATTTAAAATGTGGCGAATATTACACCATACAAAAGCAAAGAAAAGAAAATAGAGGTACTGCGTTTAAATACTTTTCTAATATGTATACAAGGCAACGATTCTAAAGACATCTGACAAATTTTTCATTGATGTAGTCTTTTTTGCGTCTGGATAGCGCTTTCTGTAGTCTGATACAGTATGCATTATAAATTGATTTTCTTCTTCATTTCGTGATACTATAAATTTATTCTTGATATAAAAAAATAATAAAATCTTAAATATTTCATTTTTCCATGAAATGGAACAATTTTTGGGGGCGGCGTGCTCAAAATTTCAGAGTTGAAAAATGATGTCCACTCTAATGCAGAGCCCCTCGCTTGACTTCCGCTCCGAACCCCTTTCTCTTCCTCCTTCTGGTGTTCTTTCACGCGCAGGTCCAAAATGTCAAGGTGGCACAAGCAACGATACTTCCCGAGCATCGCGGAAGCCGAGAGCAATCTGCGATCCAGCCGGCAGGGATCCGGAAGCGACACATCCGGAAGTCCTTGCGGAGAGTGCAAGCTGCAAGGTGCGTGCTACAGGGTGCCTGTCAAGCCTTGCAGAGGTAAGTCGAACATATTTTACTATTTACATTCATGTGATACGCAATGTGATTGCAATGTTGTTCATCAATCCCTTGTGCCAATTTAATGAGTTTTTTGGTGATTCTCGAAAAGGTCGGCGTAAAATGTGTAATATGCTATATCCGCAGTCTATCCATAAACGACGAAGCTGAGTATTTATAAAATAGTTGCACATAAAATTTTGGCAAGAGAAATTTTGCTGTGATTATAGTAAATCCTCTATAAACGTAAACTCCTCGGGGAGATCGTTTGCATTTATCGTAGACGGGACATAATTTTTTAGAGCTTCAAAGGCCGAGCCGAAAGTAGAGAAGGTCAGCGCGTGTAAAGAGAGACCGCGCACGGCCGAAGCCAACTGCGACTCTCCGCGTCTCTCTCTTTCCAATACGCTGTCCTTCCTTGCGCCCGAAACGTTCATCGTCAATTAAACCACTGAATACAGTTGAAATTATATCGTGTTTGGTCTTATTTCAATCAGAAAAATGCCACAAATATATTGGTGAAAGTTTCATAAAAAAATAAGTAATAATAAAAAAGATTTTATATTGGTATTACATTGTGAGGACGCACGGGCCTTTGAACTGTGTCGACGACTGCGACTGTCCGCGTCGCATTAGTTCACACCGATATACCCAAGCCGAGATCAGATTACTACAGTGGAGGGGGATATTTTTTGCGCTTATCGTGTACGGCCTTTTTTGCGTTTATAGAGGATTTACTGTAATTGTTCGATTGCATCATTGGCGTCGCAGTTTTAACCATTCTCAATTTTTTACGGCACATACACTACTGCTCACAGAAGTTTGGCCAAGAGAGAAAATTTTTAAATATAATAATTTAAAACGTTGCGCTCGCTTCGAGAAAGTTTATATTATTACATAGTAATCTTAAATAATCTTTGTACATAACTAATGAGGGTTTTTCGAAGAAACATAACAACAATAAACATTTTACGAGAGGAAATTCCTAAATGCATTTATGGACGTCGGCAGTAGGCCAAACTTCAGTGAGCGGTACTTGTACGAAGTGTCCCACGAATTGATTTTAGGAAGGTTGCTTTGCTTTTCAACATTTTTCTAACTTTCTTGTTGTGATTGAACATTTGCAGATGTGTTCTCACGAGTGGAGTCGAGTACAGAATCAAACAACGAAGGTTCACCCTCGCTTGCGAGACGACGAAGCCGACAGCCGAGCCGGTCCACTCGCAGGTAGCCAAGGTTTGTTTGTTTCCACATAGCACTCAGTCCTGATTATGTTCAGTATTTGTATTATCACGGTCTGATCGGTCTCGTGTCGGCGTGCAATAACAAGACAATGGAAAAATGTAGACCCCGGCATAATTCACACCAATGTCTTCGCTGAACCCTCGTATGAAACTTTATCTCCATTTGCACACCTTCTTGTGAACGATGTTGGAAGGACTTTCACGCTAAATATCTTGCAGCTTCAGCTTCCCTTTCTATTGTGCTTATTGTTTTTCTGTTGCTCCCACCTGATCCTGAGCGACTACTTTTTCCGTTATCAACGCCAGTGTACGATGGCTCGGAAAAATGTTCAGGAAAGCACAATCGTTTCTTTCGTGGTAATTTTATGCAGTAACTTGTTAGATTCATATAGGTCGGATTTTGTGGTACTTCAGATATACGCGGAAGTGTTAGGCTCGTTTAGAACAGTTAATCATTTATCGTTATAAGCCAATGATCAGCGTCACGTTACAATGAAAACAACAAAAATGATATTTCAAACATTATCCTACATCACAGTGTTTCCCTTTTCTTGATATCTTAGTTTAGAAATAAATGATTAATGTCAACTGGTTTGTTTAAGTACTGAAAAATCTGGAGTGTATTGATAATGCATTTATCACGAAAACTATAAGTATACAGATACTTGTTTGAGGCAATCGTGCGTCGAACGAGTCAATCGACGAACAATAGCCGATCGTGAGTTCTACCGGGCCAATATATTGTTTTCCCATGGGTTCCACGAAGGAAATTAATTTGAATCGATTCCACCAGCAAAATTCTATCGAGTACAGAGCGAACCCTCGACGAAATCGGTTCAAGTTAATTTGCAAGCTCGATCGGATCCGAGTACACGGGTGACGAATGAAATCTTCTTGTTGGCGTGTTTCTTTTTTTCTCACTGTCTCTCTGTCTCTCTGCCGCAATTAATCCATCTATTTTCCTAAGACGTTTCTCTCTGGTCTATTTGTGCGTAGTTCGGTGGAGGACATGACGTTGTTGCCGCCAAGCGGGTTTAGCGACAGCCGCGAATTGAGCCACGTAGAATGTGACCGTGATCGCGATCGAGATCGTGACCGTGACCGTGACCGTGATCGTGATCGTGATTGGCAAGGTCTGTCAGCCGGGACCCGCCACGGCGGCAGCTTGGGTAGACTGCCGATCGAGGCCGTCGAATCTATGCTCGCTAGGTATCGACACGAACCTCCGTAGATCGTAGTAAGCTGACACGTTGAGATTCATTTCTTTAACACTTAAGGAGTCGCATGCATCCCGGCGTGATCGAAAAACCAGTATTTATTCATTCGAAAGACACGATTCTTCCTCGTCGTTCCTTACTAACCTTTAATCTGGTTTGTTCAGTTTTATCCATCCTATATAGGTTTGCACTTGCAACATGCATTTCAACACACGTTTCGATTCCATGTTCCTTATAAAATCACACGATACCGCTTTATGTAGAAATTTTTTTTCTCTTCATTTTGTCCCCTACCAACCTTAATAAACAATCCAAGTACCTCGTGAGCAAGATTAAGGAGAATCGTTGAATCTGAAACTTTAATTTTCAATAATTCATGCTAGTCTGTCGGAAGACGTTTACTGTTGAACTTAGTACGCATTGAAAACAATCTTGAACGCAGCTGTGCTTTTTGAACCGCCGGATTGTATGTGTCTTTTCAAGTAGCACCAAATTTTCTTAGTTACCTACTGTACCCCATAAAATACTGCTTAGTCCAAAGACAATAGAGTCCTAGTGAATGTATCGCACTTACTAGTAAATTGGTTGGAAATCGAGAACCTGCTGACTAACATGGAACACTAGATTCCAATTACTAGTAAGTGCGTACGATCGTTAAATCGATGTACGAACTGTCGCAGCTACAAACGATCCTCTTATACTTCGTTCCAGGTACCAGCAAAGGAAGGAGCAAGAGAGGCAAGAGTTCACAATTCACGTATGATCGGGACTAAAAGAATTCTGGCGGAAGGATTCGTGGAATGTAAATGGAAAAGACTGTCTATAAGCTCGCAAATTGTCAATGGGAGACTGTGGCTGTCGACACCCATTTTCCGCGAGTGCCACGGTGTAAAAAGGGAATTACAGAGCTGCTTTGGCAACGATCAATCACGCTGGGGACGGATGACGACATCCCTAAAAAGACGGCCGTTTTAATCGTAGAAACGTTCGAGAAAAGAAAATAAGTCTGCACCTAATACTGCCGTTACGTTGGACGCTATTTTGCGTTGCCCAAGACCAAAAAATGTACGACCATTTTGCGTTTGATAACGCACGAAAGTACGAGAAACAAGAAGTCCCGGAAACGATCAGAGCATCCCAAAAGAGAAAACTCGGTTCGCTGGCCTGACGTTAGGAAACAAGTCAATTTAGCGACGCGAATAATGAATTACATTCGAGTATAATCGTTCGTTGTATAGCATAGATCCCGTGTGTACGTCGGTCACGCTGTTACAAACCGCGAGACGATCGGTTTAAAAAATCGTCGATCGAGTTTTCATTGATTTTCCTCAGCAACGATCGAGTTCGTTGGCGAACAACCATTTTCCCTGGAGCTCGGCTACCGTAAAATCGACGAAATGGCCGACGAGGCCTCAGCTCGAGACCGAGGGCCAATTGTATACAATATTCCTAGTTATCGGCATTAACGGGGCGTAATTGTACGTCTCGATCTCTTTCCTTTGATCAAAGTGATTCCATTGATCGCTCGTTTCGTAGATTATTATCAAATATTTATTGAGCGCGTCGATCCGCGCGGATTTGCGGTCTGGGGCGAGGCGTATGATCGGGACAGAGATACTAGCTTCTAAGGTGTATATACATGTAAGCAACATATTTAGAGAATTGATAAATTATCGGTATAAAGCAACACCACGGTCATCAATCGCGCTGTACAACAAACTTTAATTTTACCTCGGACTACCGACTCTAAATTGTGCATTTTAGGCGTCCTTTCCACGATGATCATTTTTTAAACGCATTTACGTACTTATAAGATAATCTTAAACGATATCATGCTCTTCAGGAGAATCTCTAGAACGATTTCACGGAAGAAACAACCGCGTGTCGATTACTGTTGAAGCACAAAACATCATTGAAGATGCCTCCCTCGGCAAGCGGAGGATAAATGAAAATACTGATTTTGTCAGCGCACAAAGAGGAAATGCCTATTCAAAGTTGGTGGTCCACGATGTTGTACAGTGTTAAAGGTACCTAACTTTAAGGGCCGTTTTGTAACATAGCTATTATAAATAATAGAACGTGCGACCTTTTGCGATCTTTGCATTCGAAGTTTTTCTAAATTAGATCGTACTATTTGTTCCGGGCGGAATTGTTTGAAATGCGGAGAAGCAAAAGGTAGAATGTCGCTCGAAAAAGTGGGAGAACCGGCGTCGATCGAAGACGATGGACGATCTGTAGATCAGTCGACGGTTCTCCGTTGCACAGACTGACGTGGGTGAAACTCTGGTCCCCGTGAATCGTTCTCGGGACCGAGGCCGATTGACTACGCTTACGTTCGTTTCTGCCAAACATTTCTTCGTTCGAGGCTATTGCCTATCGATCATTATGATACTCGGAACGAAGCACCGGTTTCGAAATTCCAAGACAAGGGCATACTTCACCATTTTTTCCTCGGGAACAGAGAACGAAAGACTTACCCGAACTATTTCACTGTCGACGTTCACTTTCCGCAAGGTACATCTCCATCTCGAACGTCTCGAACAGACTGGATCATTTTTAGAGTTTAAAGGCCGTGTGTTAACGTTAGGAGAGAACGTGAAGGTGTCATGGGGGAAGATTTTTGTGTCCGACCTGATAAGCTCCGGATCAACGCATCGAATGCGCCACTAGTCCGAGCTACAGGGGAAAGTAGCTGAATATGGATTGCATTTTGTTTTCGGAACGTCAAAATATTCTATGGATATTTGTAGGAATATGAAAGCCTTAATTTTTGTCTCTTTTTAAAATTTAACTTTATGTAGTACTTCTAACGATTCCTAAAAGAATATAAACTAGCCAGATACTAGATATTTATTTGCTAGATTCTTATAAAGAAAGCACTCTTTCACGTTACTTTGCTACTCCACGTCCGGCCACTTTCCTCTACCATCTTAATTTATGATAGTAACCGATAAACTGCCAGATCAACTTCATTTGAACGTTTCGAGATTACGTCTTCGATTTCCGAAGTTCCTCTATTGCTGACATTCGCTAACGCGTGAACGAGCATGTCGAAAGTTCTTCCAGCGATACTCGAATTTGTAAACACTTTAACTTTTTGACTCTGTGTCTTGCTATTGCGGATGCGAATGTATAATATATTGTAACTTGTGAACCACGCGAAACTGTACCGAGAAACCCGAAAATCCTGCAGGGTGTACTTGAAAGAAATTGAGAACGAAACGAAGCAGAGTATGCCCTCTTGCGAATGAACGGTTTATTAATCTGTACAGAATGTGATGGACACGACAGCTTCCAGGACGCGATTGAGTAATAATTTAATTAGCTTAAGAACGAGAGGGGAAACCGTGACTTCTGATCGGTGTTTTGGTCACGGCCGGGATTCGTGACCGTAGTTAGAAAAAGACCAGGAGATTAGGGGAATTTGTTCGTTTTTTCTCGTCTTTCTGTTTTTCGTTCGGATGAGGAACGCCTGCGTGAATGATCATGTGTGATGCATAGGAGCTCGTTGGGCAAGCCCAGCTGCGGACGAGCAAACTATTTGTACATGGAAATCGTGAGACTCTAGACATTTATGTATCATATCCTCGTATAAGTTATAAGTATTCGTGGACGAAATCCGATGAATCTAATCGTCGTCCATTACGGTTCAACGCGGCGGATGCGGAGTATAAACAAAACAATCGAATGTCGTAACGAAGTGTCAAACTTTCAGATGGTATGTTAACTCAGCTTGTTAATAAAGAAGGACAGACATTTATCCCGCCCATAGTTACTCGCTGCATCTCCTTAATAAGCTAGAAGTGCGGCAGAATTTTTGTTTTATGTTAAATCAATTTGTATCGACCGCCATATAGCGCCGCGCGCGCGGTGGCGCTACTTCCGGCGAAGTTCAGAGCTATCTTTAGGCTCCATTCAGCGCCATTTTATGTAGTGGCAAAACGCTCAAACTATCAGCTAACTATTAGTTCGTGAGTCAACGTCGGATGGCGCTACGGCTCGGTTCAGAAAGCTTCCGCACTTCGCCGTAAGCGGCGCCTTATGGCGGTTAGTTTGAATGAAGATCTTGCCACAATTTGCATTGTGCTTTATGGCAAAACCAGCAAGAGTCATTAGATTGTTTGTTATAAATTATTTATTACAGTTAAATATATTACAAAAAGTAGTATTTATTTACTGTTTAAATATTTCGAATCATGATTTACATTTACAGTTCTTTTGAGGCAATGATTACCACACTGCTGGCACCTGATACAATAATTGAAACAATATTATCCTTTGATGACTGCAATTGGTCGTAACTTTATGCACTTCCGAGATATGCCTGCTGCATGACACGTGTTTACAACGTCCGTTACATTTTTATAGGATTCTGGTGCTTCCTCCATTACCAGTTTCGGTGAAGCGACTCTTATAGATATTCCCTGCTGTTCTAATTTCCGTAGGACTTGCATGTAATCTATATTTCTCCGTGATTTCGCTCGAGACAGAGCGCGCCCCTGAAAGCAATTTTCCATCAGTATTTGTTATATCATTCTGTAAATAAAAAGTATCGATACTTACTGCGCCGTGACAAGTCGAGCCGAAGGTCTCCTTCATACCCTGTTCAGTACCGGTTAGAACATAACTGCAAGTTCCCATGGTACCACCAATCAGAACCGGCTGACCCGTAAGTTGATAATCCACTGGAATCAAGGGATGATGGGGTGGGAACGCTCTCGTGGATCCCTGAAAATATCAATTTTTTACGAAGGTCAATCGAACGTGCTTCTGACTATAGTATAATATAGTTGAGTAAATTACTATTTCTTAATTTACCTTCCTGTGAACTAAAAGCGTCTTCTGTTTACCGTCGACCATGTGTTCCTCCACCTTCGCAATATTATGTGATACGTCGTATATAACATGCATATCTAAATCATCGGGAGACATTCTGAACTGTTTTGCAAAGGCTTGACGACTGAGGAATGTCATGGAGCTTCTGTTAACCCAAGCGAAGTTGGCAGCTGCCGCCATGGCTTTTAAGTAATCTTGACCTTCTTGAGATTTAATGTGAGCACAAGCTAACTGCCTATCATTAGTTTCAATATTATCTCTCTTCATAGCTTTCTCCATTTGAACAAGCGCATCTATAAATCAAGAAGAAAGCATTAAAAATTGATACTATTACAAATAATGTTACTTCTTCGATGAATCTATTACCGGTGGCAACTTGATGGCCAAATCCTCTGCTACCAGAGTGAATCATAACACAGACCTGGCCTTTCTCTTCTATCCCCATTTTACATGCTGCCCATTTGTCGTAAATTTCATCTACCACTTGAATCTCAGCATAGTGATTCCCTGCTCCTAAGGTTCCCAGCTGAAAGACATGTTGTTACGATTGTTGTTCACATTAAATAGACCTATTAGCCTTACCTGTGGAAGTCCTCGCTTCTTAGCCCTCATGGATACCTTCGAAGAGTCTGCGTTCAGCATTCTACCATACTCTTCGCAATGTTCCTTATCTTCTGCCCAAATGTAGCCTGTGTACAGTTAAGAAACAAATTGTGTTGCTTCAGAGTAGTCATTCGAGTGCTAAGGGTTATCAAAAGTAGTTAGTTTTAATAAACCAAGCAAATACCTTCTCTGAGAGACCAGTCCATGCCCATTTCCAAAGCTTCCTCCAAGTCCCTGGCATTCATTGGTATGATTCCTTTAGAACCAACACCAACAGGGATGTGATCGAACATGCTTTGTGCCAGTTGTTCCTATTAATTTCATTCCATTATATTTAATCCTACGATATGATTTAGTGAAACAGATAAATGAATATAAAGCGGTACCTTCACAGGCAACACATCCTTCTCGTATAGATTGGTTCTCAACAAACGTACACCGCAATTAATATCAAATCCTACACCACCAGGGGATACTACTGACTTAGGATCATCCATGTCAAATGCTGCCATATTGCCAATGGCAAAACCATAGCCAGAATGAACGTCTGGCAATCCAATAGATCTCCAGACAATTCCAGGAAGCGCAGCTACATTAGCGATTTGTTTCACTCCTGGTAGAAAACCTCCTATTGCACCGGGTCGGCAGGAATTTTTTAATTCATCCAACATTAAACGTTCCAGTGTTGAGTTTACATAGAAAACACCTTCCACCTAAAAGATAAGAAGAGGAACATGTAGAATCTTTTATAGAAATCGTAAATCAAATACATACATTCATATTAGGTTGAAAACCTTTCTTGATCCTCCAACAATTATCATTTATCTTTTCTAAATACTTCAATTCTTCGTTATACTGCCTGACTACCATTTTCGGAGTAAATGTAGATCTTCTTACGTCTGTGGAGCTGTGTGGATAATATTGATGTTTTACAACTAAGTGAAACTCGGATAATACACGTGCTATTCTTTGATTATTATTATAAAATCTGTCAGTGACAGAAATCAGCCGGCGAGTGCGAATGTACCAGCAACCATAGAATGAGAGAACTAACGTTTAGGGTTACGGTATCTCCAATTTTTGCTGAAACGATAGGCCTGCACCAAGTGGACCAAAACCTAATCTATTCCTCGTTAGGATGGTCTGTGGGTAAAAACCGTATATTTCGTCGGTGACCGTAGTAAAAATGAAGTATACGGAATATTCAGTTCTTACTATATCTCGTCTGTGCTAATACGCCTAAATCCGCAAATTATCGGTAACATCGAGCGCGACACCGAAATGGTACGGGCATCGATGAGATAATGTTAAAGACTGCCAACTGCCAACCTTATGCAGTGCTGTGATATTGTGCAATGTTTCACTTGCATGCGCGGCCAAAACAGTAACGTATCTATATTACGATGATGAGGTAGCAGAGCCCTGAGGCATTCATATCGGCATGATTATACCGAAACAATCTGTTCCGGACAAAAAGACTCCAAGACGTTGACTTATACTACTGAATTTTGTGTCACCTCCTTCGCTATCATGTTCTCCTAATACAAAACTCAATTTCCGAGATTTTCGAAAATTTTCCAATACTTTTGGATTTCTACTAGGAGAACATGCTGGTAAAGGAGGTATCTCGAAAATTCAGTAGTATAACTCAACATTAAGGCAGACGTTCGAAAATTTCCGAAATTCAGTAGTGCAACTCAATATCAAGCCATGCGGTTGAAAATTTTTCGAAAACCTCGAAAATTGAGTTTTGTATTAGGAGAATATGACATCTAAGGAGGTGGCACGAATTTCAGTAGTGCAACTCAACGACAAGCCAGACGCTCGAAAATTTTCTAAAACGAAGATTCTCCTAATACAAAACTTAATGTTTGACTAATGTGAAATAATTTTTCTCTATTCAAAATTTTCGAAGATGTTGAACTTAGGTTGTTGAATTTTAAGATAATTTTACCCGAAGTTATGTAAAAATTCAGAGATCGACAATTTAATATGTTATTAAACGTATCTTGTAATGGTGTATATAGAAACAAATTTCAGTTGCAATGTGAATACAAATTAAAATCATCTGTTGGCGTATAAGTATAGGAGACAAAGTATTTGATAAGTTATTTTTCTTTTATTATCTTGTAATATAAGATACATTGTTCGACAAACGATTATACAGACGTATAGTACTCAGCAATTCGTTCTTTTTTTTTTCTTTTGGTGTATTTACAGTGACGTCGAATGCTCTCCCATATCATTCACTTTCTTAACTATTTACAAATTATTAATTGATGTTTATATTTCTTACACGATACCAACTGGAATCACTGCTTCATAGTTTCCAAATAGTACTCTCCCTCTCTGTTTCATTTGCTTTCACACATACTTTTGTCAATTTACATATACCGCCGTTACAAAAATTTGGCGCTGATATAAGCGATTTAATGAAAAAGTGTGAGAGACGTTCGAACGTGATTTATACAGAACGATTTTTGCGAAAAATCGAAAGATTCGGCACGTACAAACACAACGCATGGAAGGAGAAATTTTCAAAAGTGAACGAAACTGCACAACTTGGTGTACGATAAATCTTATAAGTATGCATGGCACTCGGCCTCCATAACCCAAGAAACTCACTTATATTAAGTAACTAAATATTTGTTATCGTCTTCTGATGCTTTCGGTATGACGTTTGCCATTCTCTGAAACCACGGCCGGAACACGTGATGTGGCAACACCGCATATAGAAAGAACGTGAGTCCGATCAGCTGGTCCGATCATGGTACTGCATATGCGCAGTAGTGTATAGAAACGGCAGTGATACAATGCAAACGACTTCAAATCACTTCGATTCGGACTGAGACAGCGTTGCCAACTATGTTCCAGTCTGTACCAAGTAGAGACGGTCGTGCTTAAACTCGCTCGATTTGTACAAATATCTGAGATGATTTATTAATGAGAGTAGGGGTACGGGGAACTTTGAACATTATTATTGTTCTCGTCCTCAGCCTAATGTTCTTAGGATCGGCGTATTTTTCCATTCAAACGTTTCGTACTTCAAGACAATGTAATAAAATTCAAACGCGCGACTTGCAGTGCTTTTGTAATAAAAAATGACAATTTATAAAATATATTTATACGCGTACAGTTTAATATTATGTCGGTGAGTATTTAGCTTCGTTTTAATAGACTGTTATGAACATTTTGTTGTAATCGAATGCGTGAAAAAAGTGTAAAAGTTATGTTTCCATAAGTTTGTAAAATTAGGAGCATCCACTTGTTATTTTCCTTCGAAATTTCCACATTTTCATGTAATAATATCATTGTGTAATCCAGGCCTGTCCAACTTCTTCTTTGTCGCGAGCCACACGGTCCCCACCATCAATCAGTCCGTCCTCCCACTACTTAAGTGTGAAATAGTGGGGGAACGTCACCTTCCACCTCAGCGGAATGAAGAATTGGCGGGACGCGAATTGAACAGGCCTGATGTAATCGATGCCTAATCATTTATGTTTCTAATATTAATTTATATAATTTCGAACAAAATGGATGATACTCACTGTTATCACTGTGTAAAATATTGACATCGGTTTCCATGAATTATACACGCGCGTACATTAAGTCTATTCTCACGAATAAACAACACAGTATTAAAGACTGATGGATTGTTCGTGAGATAAACTTTAACAATAACGTAAATAAATGTTGATGCCATTGGTAATTCCATTTAATTCGAGACATCGACCCTCCTGTACAAAGATTTACATTCAATGGAACGTGTAATATAGTGAATTCTATGAAGTGCACAGAAGTGTTCTTTCGGAATGTCGATAGACCATGATCAGTCTATAAGAAACTTTGATAGCACGTGTTCATGTGAGTTTGTTTAGACAAAAATGTTTCGAGAGTGAAAATAGAAATTTAGCCCTAATGTGTCGACAGCGTTTCTCTAACATTAAATATTACGTAGTCTATCGTTAATATTATACAACGTTCAATCTTATATACAAGGTATTATAGAAAAGTTCAGCAACGGTTTCATCTCGTATGAATATCAATGTCCGTTCACGACCCGTTAATTATGATTTCTATCTGGCGATCATTTGCCAATTAATAATACGTGCTTATCATCTCGAGTGCTTACAATTAATTACATTCAGCAGAATGTCGAGTCATGTTTGAGTATAGTATGTGCGCCGCGATTTCTTATAGGATTCGCCGCAACGGAAGGACGGTAAAAGCAAATCCCGCCAACTCCATAATTGTGCAAATTGAATCGACAGAAAATTATTTCCATCATTTCTCTCTCCTTCAAACCTCATTCTTTCCGTCTAGTACCTCATTCACACCTTCGCTTGAGCAATGGACACACGTTTTCTTTAATTTGAGATTATAAAAGAATGTTGAACATCAGTGGCCGTTTTTCTTGACGAAACAAAACTGAATGGATTTAGGACAAAGCCGGGGAACTAATTTCGAAAGGGAATTTTCTCGAATCGAGTGGAAAAAATATTTGTGCGAATATTTTTTACATATTATTCTTATATTATTTAGTTTTTTTTCATTCAAATTCAGAGATAAAATTAAGATATTTATTCATAGGATTATCCATAAAGTGACAAGTTATCTTTCTTTCTTTCATAATTTCAATAAGTTGCACAAATGATAACATTCTTAAATTCCTTCAATGTTTTTATCGTTTCGAATTGCTGCATCTCGTTCCTGTCATAAATGCATAACATCCGCAGCGTAATGATCAGGTGTAAAACAGTAAGTTGATGCAATCTAAAACGAGTTGATTTAGTTTAATTTTCTGGCATTCGTGTGTTATACGTAAACATGAAAAATGACTGTAACTTCGGTGAAAATTGACATTACTTTAGATTCAATTCACAGAAATGCAAGAGATTTAACGAAAATTGTATTAAAACGATTCCCTTTGGAAACTGCAAACAGCGCAGTAGATTTATTAACTCGGTAAGCTGGTCAGACAAGGTTCGGATTTTCCTGTTTGTTTCGAAAGCGAAGATATATAAATTAGAATCCCGTTGGACACAATCCTTGCAAAATTGTTGCGTTAAACTTTTGTGGCGGCCGACGAGTGCTTTGAACTTGGTTATATTTCCCTCGGGTATAGGGGAAGAAACCAGTCCGTAGGAAGAGGGGTCAAGAGATGTGTGGGAAGAAAATCTTATGAAATAAGAAATCTCAAAGTGACAGAGTATGCAATGGGAATACACGCTGGACCGGAACATCATAATAGTATACGATCATGAAAAAGATGATTCTCTTGGGAAAATAGATTCCATGTTTCTATGACCACATTCTACTTGAGAATCAGCTAGAACATTATATAAAACGTGTAGACACGTTTGCAAACTATTTTACGGTGTAATGAAATTTGATACGGGTAGCAACAAATTGTTTAGAACGTATCAATATTTCACAAACTATTTTTTATCACTGAAGTACTGATCGTCCATCAGTCTGTCGAAATCACAATCTCCTGATGGACGATCAGTATTTATATGTGATATTTCGTAATGTCAGATGATATTCATTTGAACACTGCTATTCACAATATCCTCCGTGATTTTGTTGATAAACGAATTAAATAAAGAGAGTACAAGGTACAACTTGAAAAAGTAGTGATTGAATTTTATTACTTTAAATTTATTAGGTATGAGATTAGTTCGAGTCCCTCACTACCACCCCCTCCGCCAGCTATCATCTGCTGGGTGCGTAAAAGGATTTCCCCACCGCCCCTAAAAAAAATGGTATGAGATTAGTTAGGAATACGTCAATATTTTATTAATGAACTTGCGTTCTTGTTTCAATTGCATTGTGCAAATCGGTATGTCGAAAGCGTAACGAGTTTACAGCTTGGAGAACTGTAGACAGAATTTTATCGTTACCTCCTCCAATGTTCGTGTCATGGGACTCGACATAGTTATAAATTTTGCCGACACTGATAGAGATATTTCATACATTAATAACGAAATGTGCACATTTGAAGTCAAACGAGTTGCTATCGTCACTGTACGTATATCAAGCTGAAGTAATTAGCAAAAGTCCATTAAAATAGATTGATTATCCACTTGGGAATTGTTAAAGTTTAATACCGAGCGAAGAGAGGGGGTATTATTGAAACTACGGGTGAACTTCCGAAATTGTGTAGGTCTGGTGTGGATTGTCAGTTCAGATTTACGAACCCGTGTCAGACAACGTTTAGCGAATATTTACGCTGATTTTGACGAAATTAAATAGTGGAAAAAGATATTTGTTAAATCAACGAAATTGGTTTGGAGGAGAACCAACTAAGAAAAGAGAACATAAATCGTGTATTTAAAGGAACACAGTCATTATAATTATACGAGTGTATATTAATGGTAAGGGTGTTCCAAGAATGTGCTCCCCTGAAAGGTGCGATACCCGAGGTCATTTAAAGTCATTTGAAGTCATTTTTTTAGGCAGAAGCAGCGCTCTGGTTGGTCCACGTTTTTCGTTAATAGCACCTTAACAAAGCCTCCGAGAACATTTTCGCAAAGGAAAAAGTTGCTTGAAATGACATCAGGAATCATCCCTTTTAAAGAAGCACAACATTTTTGGGACTATTCTGCCTCTAAACATAACATATAGTTTGATAAAGTAATGTGTTCTTCATATTTATAACAATTTGAAAAAAGGGAGATTACTTGTTCGAATAGTAGAACTTTACAACTTTTTTTACAAGTTCCGTTGTCAGACCTTATAACGTCTTCAAGCAGCAGAGAAACGTACGCCATCAACCCTATCGTTAAAACTGAAATAACGTAACGAAGCTTGTAAAACATATTCCTTACGTTCTGATACCAAAATTTTATGCGACGTATAAACGACTACGTCGGTACTATAAACTTCTCTTTACTATTTACTTCGATAGCTATGCTCGCTTTACTTCCTTTCTACCGAACCGTCTGCAGTTTCAAGGATTTTATCGGATACTCTGAATTGTTTCGAGGAAAGAATTTTGTTTCACCGAACAAATTCGACGGAGTTGTCTCTGTAAAAACAGTAATTTGAATTGCTTCAGCTTACAATTAGTTTAACCTTCACGTGGAAAGCAAATGTGGACAACATACGGGCTATAAGAAGGAATCGTGCTTACCTTTAACTGTATACATATACAGTGGGTCCAAAAAGTATCTGAACACTTTGCCATTCTCGAGAAATTTTTTTAAAAATTAGTACGGTAATATATGGTCTTATTTTAAAGATAGAAGCCACTGTATAATTAAAGATTAAAGCTCCATTTTTACAATGAACGCTTAAAATATGATGTGCCATTTTTTCTAGTCGATTTACAGAACTTTGTACGTCTTACGCTATCAAACTTGTTTTCCATTTTTGTTTTATAAAAGAGCCAACAGGAAAGAATCGTAAATTAAATTTTAAGCAGTCGTCGTAAGGAGGAAAACTCAATCTTCAAATCAGCGATAGATCCATTCAGATAAATGTTTATGCTTTTACAGAGGATTTAGTTGATAACATTTTCGATCAAAAACGTGTATACAGTTTTTCACCTCTTATATCATGAAAATATTTTAAACAAAACTGAACGATGGTCTGCATAAGTAGAGGCTTGAAGCTTTAAAACGAGTCCAAGTGGATTACTGTACTATTTTTTCGAGAATTAGATATTTAATGTTCAAATACTGTTTGACTCCATTGTATTTACATAAATGAATAAAGAATCAGTAAATAAATAAACTGATATGTTGTACTACAACTGTTTCAAATTTTTAAACTTAACGAAGTCATCGATATGTCCACTGATTCATTGTGTGTTCACTGTTACGAGAATGTAAGGGAAATTACTACCCCTGATAGTGTGGTTGCAATCAAAAATTGGTTAGGCAGATATTGAAGCAATTATTTCAATGCATATTTCAAATGAGACATTAAACTTTTATAGTTTAAAGAGATAGAATAGAACAGTCGGCCATATGCAAAGAAAATAATCAGTTTCTCGAGAATGTGAATATTACAAGAAACGATGTATAAGCAATGTAAAGAATATAGATCACTATTAACCTTTATTACTTCGAGTATTTTTTCGTGCCATCAGCAAAGAATTGTAAATGTTTGTGAACAAATCGCACCCCGGCAAGAACAGTGACACAATTTAAAATATAACGATTTTGAAGTTGGCACAGTGATCGATGCGTTTAGTTGGCCTCTACATGCTAGGAAAACGTCACGTCTCTAAATACTAATTCAACCGCTATGTCAGTTTTCATTTTGAGCTAGTTCATATTTGTAGTGGCAAGAACCATTTTATACAGCCTTGTCTACATAATTGACTTCCAAAAATATTTTTCTGAAAGATTAAAGATGTCTGTACTATTTCGAGACATTTTGTAATTTTCCTAAAATGTTTATTGGTTGTGCGATCTTATTTTTTCCCGGAGACGACCATTTTATTCTATTTCCATTAACATTGATTAAAATGATTTTGTACGTGAATAATGTTCAGAAGTGATTTATTCGATGGAATACTTTTTCGACAGGGGTAGTATAATTGTGACTCGCTATAAATTGTCCAAGCGTCGGCACATAGAAACGCGTTATGGCCTTTCACAATGAATCGAACGAGTGTGAGGAAGTTTGCTCGGTCAGCTGGGCTGAATCGATAGCTGGATGGGCTGGTGCAAGTACCAAAGTAAAGTTTGTCTTGGTTACCGGCCACGATCCTCCATCGAATCACCAACGGAGTGATAACGATAACTCTAGCAACTGCTCAAGCTAATATCGATTGTTATTAGACACCGTACGAAACTCGCTTGCCAATTTTGCTGCACAGCCGGAACCAATGGCCCGATGCCGGCGATCCAAAGATTGGGACTGCGTCGATTGTTTATCGGTCTCATATTTCCTCTTCTTCTTTTTCTTTTCAATGCGAAAAGATCTCGGCATTTTATTCGCTTATATCTTATGATATGTTACAAGAAACAGAAAAAGGTCACTTCTAAGTCACCACTACACACGGTTCTTGCGTCGGACGTACCGAGCAGATGCCACACTATTTCAGGATTGCAGAATAATTATCCTTTATTGTAGGCTCGTTAGAATTAACTTTTGCAGATATTTATCGTATAACATAGCTGGTATTTTAAGTTGACGTAGTTTAAGTCAGGCTTGGGACTCCTCTCCCTTCTCCTCCCTGGGTCCTCCCCATCAAACTCCTGTGCAGTGTACGAGAAGGTGGGGCAGATTAGGGTATTCAGGATGCCGTATCCTCGCAGTTACGCGAGGCAAAGCACGGTAGGAGTAATATGAAATACTAGTAGTTGATAGTGGGGGAACCGGTACACTGGTAAGGGAAGTCGTGAAGCGACAGCGCGGGGAAGAAGTTGCTTGGGCCCGGTTTAAGTGACGTCAAGAAACGTAACAAACATTTCTGTGACTTTAATATGCCGCAGAAAGAAGATATTGATAACGATTGTTGTAGAAGAATGTTTTCGATTACACATTTTCCCAGTGCCTGATGGATTTAGCAATTTATTACAGTCCGAATTTTGGATGACCAAAAAGTTCACTTATCAGTAGGAGAATGCAATAATTTTGAGCAGATGTCACCTCGATAATTTTGGTTGATTTCATAAAATTTATTATTGTTTCTATTGTGTGCACTGTGTCTTTTCATTGGATTTTCTCGTAGCTGAAATACCAGCAATTAATCAAATATTCTTCGATTTGTAGAAGTAATATTTTAAAAGTTACTGACAAGGAGAAGGGAGGCAAACAATTGCATTGTTATGATTGAACAGAAAGTATTACGCGAATTTATGCGATCTGCATTGTACTCGACGAGGACGATAGTATTTTACGGCTAGCTGTGTAACGTACTATACATTATGCACTCCATAATCTCATAGTCTATGACAAATATTAATACATATTAAACAATATGGGTAGTTTCATATATGCAACACTCTTAAAGATTAGTGCTTATCTTGTAACAGTATTTTAGTTATTGTTCTTGAGCACAGTAGTGGAATGTGATTTCATTTGTCGCGGGTAATTTTTGCGTCTAGTCGTCAGCTCGGTGGAATATTTATATTAGGAGTAATCGATTACATTTTCATAATTGTTAATTGATTATCGGTTATTGCGCGCAACCTGCAAACTTATAGTATTACAAACAATTTGTTAAAAGTTTTATAGAATATAAAAACGTTCGAGTAAAAATGGATAATAAAGGTAGATATGTACAAAAGTTAAAGTTTCCTTGAAAAATTGAACTTTTACAGATTACGGGTGTATAAAAGCTTACCCTTCCTCGAAGAAAATTCATTTGTTACGGTATTAGACTTATCGATACTTATACGTTAAAATTCATACAGGTAACGCTTTTTGTTTACGGCAGTGTGGTGGAGAATATTTCAATAAAATCGTTTATATGTGAACAATCGTATAATGCGTAGAGTATGAGAAACAATGATACACATGTGTATACGCATAACGTATTTTATTACATAGAAACGTTCCATCTCACAGACTAGACGCAAAAATTAATATAGTTATATTACAAGTATGTAAGAATGTTTGTATTTCGTGAGTGCTTAAATATGGAATTACAAGGTTTATCTATGTAAGGATGTAAAAACATTGAGTCTGTTTCAGTGTAAGTTTGTCATTTCCGAAGGCCGAATAGAAATAACTATGCAGCTGTTGAACTTACATTTTTCATATAAAATCTTATAATAACAGAAAAATCATAGAAACGTTCATATCAGCAGCTAGCAAATATTTAATTTCATTTTACGTGTCCTCATTGACCCTCAAAACTAATGTTCGCAACAAAGTTCGTTAAGAGCAATCTGGAATTAACGTAGAAACGTCTGTAGACCGTTCTGGAGATACGTGGAATATTTAGGATAAACTTCATGCACCTTGAAGACATCCGACTTGCTGCTAGAACTTCTACAGTACCATTAATGGTCTTATCAAACATGGTACTGATGAGTATACTAGCTTTATATGCATAAGATTGAGCTTGGCTTGAGCGGATATTGCCATTTTGATTGGTTGACTGAAACAAATGAACTTGATTGCTATATGCATAGTAATTTCGATATACAGAATAATCGGCAACCGGTGGTGCAAACGAGAAGGGGGTGAATCTACGTAAAAAAACCAGTCCAAAATGTTGAATAAAATTGGTTCATATGTCACACGATTCCTATTCAACAAAATATGACGAAATTTAATTTTACATTTTTTCTTTATTTTTTTTTCATGTAGAATCACCCCTTTCTGGTGGTACCACATGTTACAAAAGTAATATTTTCGGTGGTATGGAAATTGAATACTAATCGTAAAAAAGGTTCAATGACTTTTTAGTTATATAATCGTGAAAAAATCGTTAAGAGAGACACAAGATTGAAATTGACTCGGACAAAGAAACTCTTTTGTGTTAATCTCGGAAACGACATTACACTTACATACGTATGTACTTTCTTTGAAATCGCTGCGTTTCTCGTGTGCAATGCGACAAATACATTGCTTGTATTTTGCGTTTCGCTCGGAATCATTTCTTCGGAGCATACACTGTGTATGTACTATGTACAGTCGAAAAAAGAACACTGCACGAAAACGCTAGTTAAATAGGTATCTGTTATTTGAACGGATATTTAAAAACAATGGATTCCTCGATCCTCTAGAATGAGTGTTCTCCTTCCGAGAAGATTCATCGAAATGTATACGATAGCTGCTGCAACTATGTTTTTTTGTTTTATTGAAATTGTTCTTGTGATCAACACGGACGATGAACTTAATCGAACGACGTTTCACTATTACGTTGAAGCACGCTTGAGCGCGCGAGTTACAATAGAACGAGTATTCCTCTATTTTTAACATACATCTGTATCTTGCGTTACATGTATATCCACCGGGTTACTTTTCACATTGTTACCTAGATCAAGCATACTTGTTCGAACTACAAGAAGTGTAAAGTTTTACATCTCGGTGTTCTCCTCGGCCTCTTCGTCAACTTTCGGCAACATGTAAACACTAGGAATCGACGGCACGTGATCCTCGAGCTTTAGGATCGGCTTGCAGTCTCTAGTGACGTCTACCTGATTGAAAGAGTCCTTTAAGATATTGATTTCGTTCTCGTGGGCGAACAGACTGGTAGGTGGTTCTGTTCCGCATATGTCGTTCTCGTCAGTGCCGTTCCTGTGGCACAGGTTGCCAGACGGAAATTGTCACGAGGTCAACGCGAAAGGATCCGTCGACAGCTCGTCCACGCTCGGACTGGCTTTAATCGGCTCTGGCTTCTCCACCTGATGGCTGAGCCTATGGACGATCTCATCATGGAGGATGTTGAAGCACATCGCGGTGATTGCGATCCCAGACATTATGTAGCAGGAGCAAAACCAAATGGTTACGTTCCTCGACTCGTAAAGGTTTTGACGGGGGTAGGAACCGGGAACCATATCGCCGAACCCAATCGTGCTCATGCTCATGAAGCAGAAGTAGCTTGCATCTGCGGACAAATAGGAAGCAGGCTGTTTAAATGCTCAATATAACCCTTTTACCGCTAGCGTAATCTTAAATGAGCATGTGGATCAATTCAAGTGCTTCCGTTTTCAGATTTGATGCACAAAAATATTGTACTGCTATAATATGTATAATAATAATATAATAATCTTTACACGTATATGTTACTTGTTTCGCTTTATACTAGCAATGCTTTAAGTTCGCAACATTTATAGTGTGTTATAAAATTAATTTTCTGAGAAATAACATATTTAACACTAGAACTACCGAGAACTAAACACAATTGGCATACATTGCCTTATAATAATGACAAAATTGCATTTCTTTAGATTTTGTACCAATTTTGTTCAAATATTTACTTCAATGGAGAAGTTGACTAAAAAAATTTCTCAGAAAAACATATTTATAATTTTAATATTTCTAATAGAAGAAATCAGGAGCAAATCATTTTGACTCATCCGGTAGTTAATCCTACCTAACTATTTAACATTCTTTAGAATCATTTAACAATTTTACTATACAGTGTATATAATATGCAGTGTTTATTGTATTTTTATAGGTACTAATCTTTATAAAAATTAGAAACTCGCTTCCGTGGTAGGTAAAGCATGTGAAATCATTTTTGACATTTTCTGAATCATATCGTTGACTATATACCCCGCGGTCACGCGTGATACGTTTTACACTTTCGAGGGAATGCGTCTCATCCGGGAAAAATCTGGAATCTCTTTTGCAACGTACCCACAAAGGACCAGTCGTCCAACTTGTGCAGAGTAAAAGCGCCTGCCACAATGTAGCAGAGTATTGCACCCAGACAAATGCTGATTGGTGCGAGTATAGTAACGTTTGGCCTGTCACCGGAGCCAAGACTCGACACTTCGTCCTTTGGGCTGGCCTTAATTTCCACTGTGCTCGTGAACGTTGACGCATTTGCGCGGACATAAAAGGGCTCCTGTAACTGCAATTGCTGTTGCTGCTGAGCCAGTTCCTCCTGCTGCCTTTTCTTCCTCATTCGTCTCTCCTTCTCCTGGGCCCATGTCAATTTAAAAGCAATTTTAAGATCGATCTACCAAGAAAGTGTCTTCACTTTCTCGTCCTGTTTCGCTATCTTTCTTTCAAAATTTATCTTATCATGATCGATATGGAACGATACACTTCGTATACGCGGCTTCGCCATAAAATGCAATTGTTCGAGGATTACACACATCTAGAGACGCTAAAGGTGGAGTTATACTTGAGAATTGTTTCGTGATATTTTTGTGAAATTTTATTCTGTTATTATTAATAATAAATGAAAAACTCGTTATACAAAGAAAATGTTAATATACAAATGAATATGTTTGTTTTTTCATAATTTACAGAATTAGCAAAGTCGTTAGAAAATTCTTACTTTGCATAAACATCTGCAGACTAATACTTTTACACTTAGAATTACTAATTCTATATATATATATATACTTTTTAGTAGAATTTCTAGAAAAATTGTAATACATAAATGTATTTTTGCAAAATCAATTCATTCTATTCACTTACAATTAGATGTACGTAATTTCTTAACGAAAAAGTTGCAGAAAATGATTATGTAAAAAACTTAAAAACTGTGTAAAAGGTACAAAATTAGATTCGATGAAATAATGAAAAATATTCGCTCGTAATTATTATTACTAATAATTGTTTTATCGTGACGAATGTTATAATATATAATATAATATAAGTGCTGTATACTAGTATACTAGTATGTATTTAAAAATATGTATTCTCTTGTTTGCTCTATTTATCACTTATTGTTCCTCTGAGAAATATAACTCCACTTTCCTGCTGTTCCATAGCTTACATTCAGTCTGTATAATATTAAAGATATTCATATTTTACCATGCAAGAGAAATGTAACTCTCTTCGGTCTCATGAGGATTGAACATGTATATCTTTTCATGTGTTAGCACCTACACAGGATGGTCCACGTAAATGTAGACACCTAAAAATATCTCCTTTATTTGTGACGACATAACAAATATTTTTAATTCAATGATACTGTGCAAGGTGAATGCTATGAAATTGTTATTTTTTCTCAAGGTCGTTTTAATTTTAGATGTTAGAGATCACTTCGAGGTCATGTTACTAATATCTCTGAATGCGTTTTAATGTCGACTAGAATATGAAAGGCAAAATGATATTCATTTACAAGAAAAAAATGTCGATAAAATTTGCAAAGCATTCGCCTTATGATACTATGTGCATCGCATTAAAAATATTTGTTATGTAATCACTAGACTGCGGATTTTATGCATTTATAGCAAAATTGAGAAGATAAAATTCAAAATTGTGGAAAAAATTTAAAAATTAAACATGTGATTTCTCCTCTATTAAAATCTTTACGGGAAGAAATAACATTCAATTGAGTTTCTATTTCTTGAAATAGACAGAGACAATTTTTATTTTGCATAAAGATCCGCAGTCTAGTCATCACAAATAAAGCAGATTTTTCGATGGCTAGATTTAAGTGGGCCACCCTGTATACACATACCGTGAATCTGCATTGAATACATTATTCGAAAACGAATCAACATTCGGGACAATCTAATAAATAATTGTACTATACGGGGTGTTCCAGAAATGTTGCACTTCCTTGAATGAGGCGATTCCTGTGGAAATTTGAAGTAATTTTTTCTTTTTCAGAAATGTTTTCGGAGGTGCTAACGCAAAACACGGATCAACCAGAGTGTGGCTTCTGCGGACGAAGTTGCGTTCTGCCAATGCCAGCGCCACGCTCAGTTGTAGCCGCGCTCTGATTGGTCAGTGGTTTTCCGATAATAACTCCTGAACAAAGCCGTGGAGAACATTTTCGCAAATGAAAAAGTTACTTGAAATGACCTCAGGAATTGCCTCTTTCAAGAAAGAACAACATTTTTGGGACAACAACAGTTTAGGTGTGTCTCATTTGTCAATTGCTACGATATTTTACGTGATATATTCTATTAATTAATGATTCTTCGCTTACCTCCATTCTTCTTTCATCGTAGCAACAATAGCCGCAATTCGAACAAAGGCAGCAGCAAAGAGCACGTGTAAAGACACCTCTGGCACACCTGGATAACAGACCTCCGGCACTCGATAGGTAAACCACAGTCAACGGGATCCCAAGACTGGCGTAACCCATGGTCGCGATTTTACCCCAAGTGGATTTCGGCGTTATGCTACCGCAACCTGGAAAAAGATCATTAGGTATTTAGATAGGGTAAATGCTGCCAAAGTTACGTTAGGTTCGCCAAGTAAGTACACACTGAATAGAAAGTGTGTTTTTATTAAAGTGTGGAGCTTGAGAAGCTTCCGAAGTAAAACTTTCTAAGTTTTGAATTAACTTCTCCAGTTTATCAGGAGTCGAAACGCCTTTCGCGTCTTTAACCCTTAAAATGTCAATTATCTGGCAGCCTCTCAGGCGTTGAACTTTTTAAAAGAGATACCTCAGGTCTAAGTTTTTGAAGTGTTTTTTCAGCTTTAAGTACAGTGTGGCTCCAAATTTAAATTTCCAATTCTTGATAAGTTGTCGATATTTAAATTATTATATTCTCGTAAAAAAGAATCGTATAACAATAAACCCGGAATAATTTTTAAGCTCGAAGCTCATGCTTTCATTACCCATCAATCATATTTTCCGAATTTTTTTCAGATGTGTTGCACGATGTAGTGGATGGGAGATTGAAGACACGTTCTTTCTCGAAAATATTACAAACTTGCTAAAGTATAATATGAACTAGAAAGATTGAAAATTGCATGCACGTTTATACATTTGAACTTATAAAAGAGAATTTTTAAGTACTTTTATTCTACTGTGTTTGGTCATGTGTTTAATAATGACAAAGATTGTCCCTTTATCGTTCTCCATGGTTTTACTCTTTCGTTCTCTTTCCACCATTGTTGACTTGTCAAGGACAGTGCAGCAAACACAATCTTTACATTTTCATAGAAAAACCGATTCTGGGTACGAAGATATGTTTAATTTTCGAGTTAAAGTAGCTACTGCTACAAAGACTAAACATTACTTCAAGAGACTTGAACTTAATTATTATTTATTTAACAAATGAGATAAGATATAAGTCTGTGTTCTTTCCAGTCTATTTGAATCAAGTGTTAGTTTACGAACTGACCTAGTTTTAACTTATTTCATAGCATGAACACTTTTTAATTAATGCCACCCATTTTGTAGAGAAAGACCCGCTAGTGCGGCGCATCGTAAGTCGATCTAGAAAAGGAAAACGACATTTAACATTTCGCGAAAATGAAGAGGCGAAGGAAGGAGGCACTTCCTAGGTAGGAGGGACAGAATCAGAAAAAGCAGAGTGGCGAATCGATTGGGCTGACGCCGCTTAAGATAATGGATCGCCTATTGGAATTGCTCTGGACCGTGCATGATAGCGGCTTCGAGTCCATTGCCGATGGAATTGCACTCGCGAAAACCTCGCGGAACTGCACGGAAGCCTATTCGTCACTGTCGTTTCGCCTTATCGTTCACAACGGTGTGACCCTTTTCGTATCCGTTATCTGTTACCATTTGTTAGGACCTACGGCAGATTGTCAGCTCGAGTTTTATTAGTCGAAGAGCAACAATGTGTATAGCAAAAATGCAGGCTACCAGAAGTCCGTCGATCGTTCGATTCACGAATGCTTCTTAGGGGAAGTCTTATAATGTCCCTCCCTGTTGCTGTATTTTATTATTTTATTTAAATATATTTTAATATTTTATTTATAATTATTTATGTATTTTATTATATTAAATATTCTATAAACGCAAAAGCCTCGGTGGGATACGTTTGCATTTATCGTTGATGGGATATTATTTTTTTGAGCTTCAAAGGCCGAGCCGAAATTAGAGAAGGTCAGCGCGTGGTCAGCGCGACTCTCAGTGTCTCTTTCTTTTCCATACGCTGTCCTTCCTTGTACTCGAAACGTTCATCGTCAATTCCACGTACAATTATTCATATATCTAATAATTAAAAATAATACGAATTGATAAGAGATGATTGATTTCACTGTACCCAGGATTTAGGAGAACGTGTTTCCATAAAATTATGGCGAATGTAACAATTTTTGTTTGGCCGAGATTGGTCACCGTCACAAAGTGAGATGTTTGTTCAAGCTTTGCAAGTTCGTCTCCACTTGAATCTTGTGTAGCGAAACTCGGAGAACTCATTGGGAACATGTCCAAGTTTGACAAGCTGTCTTATTGTTAGACCAAGGAACTCATCCACAATGATCTAGTTACGCCTGCTTCTTGAACTTTCACTCGATCCCGGATAATGAAGATTTCCGTCCGACATGGGCAAATCTCTGATTCGGGTTTATCATAGCACTGTTCAAATGACAGTTTAAACAGTTGTTTGCACTTAATCACAACCGAGATTAATGCTCCAGATGAACATTGTACGCTACGCACAGTGTGAGTACAGCAGAAATCTAAGTGTAGTTAACCCTGTGTCTAGTTTCAAGAACCATTTTTATACAATGTGTAACTCGCATGAACGTTTTAGTTTTTGGCGACTACGTAGTCCATGTATTATATGTCATTTTTGTCAGTAATTTTGTACCCTTGTTTCAGCTTATAAAATGACGAGTTCAACGATACAAATATGTGTTGTCCTTCACATGACCTTGAAGAAGAAAAATCGTATTTGTTCTGCTTACATAAAAAAAGAAGACGAAACAAACTTGTCTGAGAACCTAATAGTTCCGATAACTATTATAATTATACTTCTATAATTTCTCAAAATAATAGAGGAATCGTGCGATTCTGAAGTTGATCACTGTCGAAAGAATTTAACTGTCGCATAAGGTTGCGCGCGCAGTTCGTTCACGAACATGAGAGTTCTAATTCACTTTAATGTTCTAGCCCCACAACTTCAACTCTGCCAGCGGAATTTAGTCGGTCGTAACGACATACGATGAGAAATCAATTAAAGGTCTTTACACCAGGCTGTACGTAGCGTATTGATACCGAAACTTCCGGAGCATCGTCGAAAGCATAGGACGACGTGATGTTACGGAGTAAAGTTTGCAACAACTGCTCGTGACGTTGCTGCGTCTCTATAATATACGGTAAATAGTTCTGAAAGTTTGACCGCTTCTCGAAACCGTCCCGTCGCGGGTAACGAAAGTTCATGGTTCGTTCGCATTACTTTCCTTAAGAGTTTAAAGTTCCGTTCTAAAATCTGCTATAATGGCAAGGTAGAGCCGCCTGAATTCACTTCAATTTGCACTTGGAAGAATGTGGAGACCTCGTATATCTCTTTTCGCGTTAAGAACATCAATTATTCTCGTTTCATTATTTTTATTCGGAAACAGAATTATCCGAACTTCCAATTTATGTAGTATATGTACATGTATTAGGTAATATAACTATGCTTTGAGCTAAGAACTTGAGTGGCGAGTGCCTGCAAAAAACACACAGACGGGAGTAATACAAAAATGTGTCCCCGTCTGTGGGTGGGCAGTAAGATAAAGGGAGAACAGGGCTTTAAGCCCTAGACTTGTGGTTTCTTTAGTGGGTATTGTGGACTCCAACCATCTGTGTCCCCCGAGTCCCACACTTCCCCTTCTGGGTGTACGTAAACGTATCTTCCCACACGTTTTTAATCTAAAAAAGAAAGGTATTACAACTATGCTAACAGATAAGAAATTCTCAGTGCATTCGGGACAAATACGAGAAGTGGGACCCTGTCTGCACATATTCTTGGCTAACAGAGGAGGAAACGGGTGCGGGCCCTCGAGCGGTGAGGTTTTTTAGTGGGTACAGTAAAAGCTCGTTCGTTGTCCAAAGGCCGGGGGTTTGAGAGAACAACGATCGTGCCCGGACACTATTTTTGATTTATGACTGCGTCTAGATCTCGCGCCGACCGCGCCGAGCGAGACTTCAGTAGAGAGCCGGACATAGAGAAGGACAGAATGAAATACGGATCGCGTGACCGAAGCGTGTCGCCGTCGCCGGCACAGTTCAAAGAATGTCCCATACGCTGTTCTTCGTTGCGTTCGAAACTTTCATCGTCGATTAAACCACTAAATAATGTCGAATTTATATCGTGTTTGGTGTCATTTTAATCAGAAAAATGCCAGAAATAAGTTAGTGAAAGTCCCATAAAAGCCTAATGAAAATTAAGAAGTTCGATTCACTCGAGTCAATGTTGTGGTGTTCACACCGGTATACCCGAGCCGACATCAATCGTTGCTGTCGTGCGGAGCGACTCGGCGTTGACAGGCAGACTGGGCAACGATCGTGCCCACGATTTTGGACAACGAAGCAGCTTTTACTGTATTGCGCTCCTAAACAAAAAAAAAAGGTACTATAAGTAATAATAACTGTGCTATAGTAAAAATGCTTATGATGTCACGCGACGCTCAGTACATACTAACATGGCGGCGGCCTTACCTCTCAAGAACGGTAGAAACCGCTGAACTTTAAACACGCATAATTTTTGGACCAATGAACTCGTAGCATCAAAACTTGAATTTTCGGCATTTTCTCGCCAAAATCGACAGGATTACGTAAAGAAAGATAAAAATTTTTGGGTTCCGGTGGTGAAGTACAGCTGAAAACACCTCTTCATAAAAAGTTGCACTTTCAAATTGTTCAAATTAATCCATATGGTACTGCGGCAGATTCTCAGTAGAGTATTACTGCACCACACACGATTTTCAAACTGATACTTAACAATTGAAATTAAAATTTTGTTGGAATTAATTATCCTTTGTTAGAAAATGAAGGTCCTTGCAATTACCGGCCTCCTCGGAACGGCCATCCAGGTCATCGCCTCCAGTTCTCCGAACTGCTTTTTCGGCCACGGCTCAATTAACTAGCGCGCGATTTGTCATCCGACGATTTTCAAAAACACCATATTACATTCAGGTAGAAGGACGCGTGGACGATAGAAGCAGCAGAACCGAGAAACGAGGACGGAAAAGCCGGAACAGTGTAACGAGATGACGGTATCACGATAAAAAAGGTAACAGACACGAGACACGCGAAGCGGAACGAAACGAGAAACGGAAGAGACTTCGGGGATTATTTATTTTCACGGTAACCGCAATCCGCGGCTGCATTTTCCGCGAGACGATCAACCAAACTGTCTGGAAAACGAGGAGAAATTACATCGGTAAAAATAATAGAGCCTGGCCACTATTGGTCGGACCCGTAACCAATTTGCGCCTGCACGATGAACAGCGGGGACGACAATGGATCTCTATATTTCATGTCACAGCGAAGAAGTCAATCTTTTCACACGACATCGACTTCGAAGTCGAAAAGCCAGTACAGCGAAATTCATTTACAAAGCGTGTCGAGTTTTTACTGTATTCGTGTCGAAGATACACTATCAGTCGAAAGCATGATTGGATTATTTATCTAACATAAGCAGAATTGCAGGACAATCATTAGAACGTAGAGAAAAGTCTGTCAGACGAGACTTGCTTGGTTTCGACGGTTCGAGATTTTTTATTTTGTAAATGGACGCGTAGAGAACATATAGAGGTCAAACTCCGTTTGTTTCAGGTGAAATGAAATATTTTTCTACCCCTCAAGGTGGTTGAAGGTCAACTACGATGGTAGTTCGGTGTTGGCCTTCGTACATCCTCTACGCGTCCACCTACAAACAAACCAGCAACATGAGATTATGCCTCCCTCGAAACCAAGCAAATTTCGCAGGACACATTTTTTTCTATCTTTAATAGCAACTGAGTTATTCATGTGGCCTGTGTTAAATGCCTCACCCTGTATACCGCTTAAAAAAAGACAAAGATGATACCACAGCGGTAGCTGTGAAAAAAAAATTGAAACTGTTAAAAGGTCAATTGAAATTCAATTAACTTTTTATACAGCCAGTTTGAAACCATTCCGTACATTTCATTTACATACGCGAAGACAGTGCTTTTTGCATTGCAGATTTCGTAACGGTTTAATAAATTGTTTCATTAAAAGTTCTATTTAATTAACGTTTTTAAAATTTTCATGCCTGTCAAATGCAAAAAGGCGGTGTAGTTATATCAATTGGGAAGTTCTTGCGTTACACATGTTCCGAGTACATCTAGACGTGAACGTATTATCGTGGGATTCGTGAATATCCAACTTTTAGTGATGAATTATGTATCAAAAACGAAATTTGGTCACGTATGATGTGTAGCTGACCACAAATTCCAGTATAAGATACCTCTTAAGGCTGTCTTCGGGGACCTGAGGTGCGACGGTTATGGCAATCATCCGTTTCGAGGGTGATCAAGAAATGCATCGTAAATTAATCCCTAATAACGTTCTAATAGTATAGCTCGTTTTCAATAAAGATTTATTGAAAATATAACATAAAAGTTACAGCTGGAATGTTCCTTAGAGTCAAATGAAAGTAAAAAGTGACAAAGTCCATGTAAAATCAAATGAATAAAATTGAAAAATATAAGAGATATTGTGTAAACTAAAAAGTTGTTAGGCAAACTAATGTGTGATCGGTGGGCGATTGAAAGAGAGGTAGAATTTTCATTCTATTCGGGCTGAACTTTCACTCATGGGACCAACAATTTTCAACTTTTCTGAATGTGATATTATATAATTCGACGAAAACATGATAAAACTTTAAATTCTAGTGTGAGGAATCCAATTTTTAGTGTGTGGAGTTCACTCGTTTAAAAGTTATACACGAATAAAGTTGCTCGATTTCAAACACGTTTCACAGGTTAGAACGCTGCCATATTGGTTTCCAGACATAGGAACGGATTCATTACGCCTGGGTTACGTCTCGTTCGACGTCATTTTTTCGTAAAATTATTAAGGGACTGCCGTAAAGGTTGGCACACCGTATAAGTTGAGACGGTGCTTCTTTTCCACATTAACGCACTGGAACCACCAACGTCATGATTGTCAACTTTGTTGACACACTTATTCTCTCTCTCTCCCTCTCACTTTTAACATGATAAATATGGCTATAGGTTCCATTCCATACTAAACCTGGGTATGTTCCGTTTCTGTCTACAGGGTGTCCCAAAATTCCTTCAACAGCCGGAAATGGGAGGTTTCTGAAATCATTTGAAGCAACATTTTTGCTAAGGAAAATGACGTCCTCCCATTTCCGGCTGTTGAAGGGATTTTGGAACACCCTGTACACATACTGACAAAAGTGAAAAGAAGACCTCGGACGTGAGCATTCTCAATTCCTCTGTGCTAATAATTAGTAAATGAGCGTCGTTTAACTTTATTATAAATAATCTAGAATACGAAATGATATTGTGTCCTAATTTTGTGATCTTCTGTAAATAGCAACACAATTGTAGCTTTAAAATTCACGGATGAAAACCGCAATTATTTTTGCAGGAACCTAATGTTAAGTATCAGGAGGTAACAGTGGTACACGATGATTTAGGGACGCGGTTCTCGACTTGCGTCGTCGTGGGGGTCGACTTATCTTGCGGGTAGCATCTACGTCCCAGTTTGAGCTGTTTAGTTTACCGCTAGAAATAATTTGCATACGGCAGGACGAGGGGCGCTTTCGTTGCGCAATAACATCTCGAAGATGAGCCGTATGTCGCGTTAGGCGAATGCAATGCGGGCAGCAGCACACGCTGTCGACTAGTACCCTGAGAGAGGAGCGAACAACCCCTATCCCGTGCCACCCTCTTCGTTGCCCGGCTCGTCGGCGTCGTTTCATGGCACAGGCCTGTCGAGATCCCCAACGTAACCTCCGAGCTCGTAATGGTAAGTCTCTCTACGCGAGGACCTGAAATTAATAACGCGACCTGGCGCAAATACGGTGCACATAATTAAAGCGATATTACGATCTGGGACAACGGCTGTATCGTCTAGCTACCGGCTGGCTCCACGTTGGATATTATTTAGCTGGCCGCTGCGCTGCGCTGAGTTGCGCCTGGCACGCCGTTGAATGCGCTTTGATTTCTAGCTCGGATGGAAGCTGTTTGCGAACAGGTGATTTATATCGATTCTTCGTTTTGATGAACAAAGAGGAACGGAAGAGAACTGCTGCGCGATAACAAACAGCCCCTCCCCTTCTCCAACTTGGTCGAAGCTTTTTGTCCGGGATTAACCTAATGGGTTCCGGGTTGATTTAATTTCTTTTGAAAACTGTTTTTATAAACGGTTTATCGTTTACAGGAATATAGTACCGGGCAAATGTTTTCGGACAGACAATTTTTCATATAAAATTTCAATATTCCGCTGCGATGTTTTGTACATTCGCCTTCTAACCGGGCATGACAAGTTAATTCGCCAATCGAATTTGCCGTTACCAGACTGCGGATTTTACGCATTTACGAAGAAAAATGAGTGAACAAATTTAAGAACGTTGTTACGTTATTTTCATTTGAGAAGGATGATTGCAGGTTGCCACACACGATTCATCTTGTTCCTTTTGCTTGTGCAGTCATCGCCCGCAATGCAAGGTGGGGCTTGGATGCGGCGAAATTGTCCGATTCGGAGTGTGCGTGTCCGTCAATATTGTCCGGCATGAACGCAATCACCACCGTGTTGACTTTTTCCGTCTTGCATTGCAACTTATGATTGGGCAGGCGAAAGGGACGACAAGGCGGAGAGTGTCTGGCTGCCTTTGCTTCATCGCAAGCGTTCGTAATTGAAAAGACGACCAGTGAAAAGATTATTCAATTTACGTATGGAGCAGGGGATAATATTTCGTTTTACGTGAACAATGCATTAGTGTTTGTTAATTCAGATCTTTCTCTTCTCGAATGAAACAGTCAGAAATTTTAGAACTGCGCAAGATAACGTGACTTTTTTTATCGTGACTGAGAGTAAAACCGACATTCAATAGTGCGCATTGAATCGGCTGCGTGGATCGTAAAGAATAAGGCATAAAAGGTATGCGCAATACCGGCACATAAAAGATTTCGAGATTAGTATGACCATGTTATTTTTTTTACCGAAATATGTAGAGACTGTGTATACAAATTTTCATGAAAAAATTTTGCAACAAAGTTAATTTTTAACATGCTTTTTAAACAAATTATTTTTTTGGAGATCAATTTCCGCTGCAAAATCCGTCATTTAAAGACGCAGAAATTGGATTTTGAAATTTTTGTCTGGGTCCGATAATTTCGGAGATATTCAATAAAATCGAGTTTTCATCCCCAACAGGCAATTTTCACCCCCTTGACATGAATGTCGGCAGGTAAAAAATATAGGTGTAAAATATTTTTTTGAGTTCTATGTCATACAAGAATTCCACTAAAATCGGCGTGTTACGATTGGTTAACCTCCTTTTTGTTAGAATAAAATGAACGATCAATTCTGACACTAGAGGCTTCTAGCTTTAAAATGAGTCCAAATTTATTGTCATGCGATCATTTTTTGCTGAATGATCACAGTTTAAATGTGAGCAATTGTTCGAGAATCAAACATTTCGGATTGATTTCTGAAGTAAGTCTCTGCAACGTTTGGCCAAGCCTCTTTACAGATCATATTCGTCGAAATTGAAGTTACCCAGTGAACTAGGCTTTGCCCTAAAATTGTCATTGATTGTACGTTAACGTCTCATCCTATTTTTCCTTTCACGTTTCTCGTTAAGAATAATTTAGCTGGCAGGATTCTCTTATAAAACCAGGAGAAGAGGAGCAAAGTCGTGACGGCAGACTAAAGAGTAGCTTAAGCCTTCAAGTATAAAGATCTTCCGTTCGATTTAGGCGTTAGGTTTTCAAGCTTTTACGAGTTGCACTCGTATTCGAAGACCCATAAAACTTCAACTTGCTTTGAATCTAACGACGTCACGTCACCTTCTTTGCTAGAGAGCTCTTAAGATAACACCCTCTGCTCAAGCCGGCACCAAATTTTATATCCGAAGCTTCCATAGAACATCCACCGAAAATAATGCGTGTACTCCAAATATCCGTAAATACGTGTGCAAAATCCTGATGCAAAAAGTTCAATAGTTTTTCTGAAAGAAATTACTAACCTTCGGTGGAAGAACAGCCTTGAAAACCTCAATAATTTCGTAAGTTGCAGTCTTTAAACGTCTACAATTAAATCCTTTCATACACATCTTGAAGAACACTTATACCCAAAGAAAATGTAAAACAGAATTCGATGTTTTGTCATTTGATTACTCAGTTTCTGGAGAATTAATTGAATGAACAGCTGCTGCGTTAGGAACGACACAAAGATTAACGTGTCGACGAGAGGTACCTTCAAAAATGTATTTTAAAAAATTTATAAACGTAACAATGAATGGTCTTGAACATCCTCGATTATAGTTATCAAAATAGTCTGTCGTTCGAGGGTTGAAAGAAGTGAGAAATTGGAAATGTTGATCGTGGGTCCGATTTGATATAATATGGCAAGGGGTTAATAAATAAGGGAAGAGAAGAATTGTCATTGGTAATATACAGAGGAAGGATGTTGACGTGAGAAAAAGGAAAGAGATGAGGAAGACGTGAGAAAGTGGGCTCTCACAGGGGCAGGAGAGAAATCGGTAATAGATTATGTGGCTGGAGATAGGCATCCATAAGGGGAAGTAGAAAAATGGCAGACGGGGAGGGAGTGGAATTCGACCATTAACCAGCAGAGGTGCATCTAATGTGTGAGGATGAGAGGTTAAATGGGAGAGGCGAAGAGAGGAAGGGGGAAGATATTATAGATTTGCAGGAGGAGGCAGGAAAGAAATGGAGGGGATGATTGAAGGAGAAGAGAGGGAGAGGGAGAGAGAGAGAGAAGCAGAAGCAACGGAGGAACTGTATTGGACAAGAGGCAAGAGCTGACGAGGGAATTAAGGAAATTGAGGAGAAGAAAAGGAAGAGAAGATAAATACGAAAATGCACCGGCAGCTATGTATGAGAGGAGTAGAGAAGAATAATTAGAGGAGATATCGAAGGAGGCAAACGTAAATGCACATAACTTTGGAGAATAATTAATAATGAGAGAAAATGTAAAATGGAGAGGAACCTGAAGAGGTAAAAACGGAAAATGGGGAATTATTTTAATAAATTATTAGAGGAAGAAAGTATTAACACTCGCGCGGTCGGCGAGTCTTTTTAGCCCCAGACCTTTTTAAATATTTACATAAAAATGGTTACTTATTTTGTTGAGTACACTATTTTGTAAAAAGTTTACATTAAAAACATTTATAAAATATCGGGTTTTTTATGATTCCCCGCAACAATTTCTACATTTGTTGTTTCCCTTGAGACTGTGATGTCTGGGGTTTAGAAAGACCCGCCGACGGCTGTGCGAGTGTAATGCACCGGAGCTACAATGAAATACGAAACGAATCGTGAGCTACGGTAAGGAAAATATACTATACAAATTATGTGAAAAGATATAAGAGATGAGGTGATGATGAGGAGGGATTCGAATAATGAAAGAGGGGATGCAAAGAATACGGGAGGGATTATAGAGAAGCGACTTTAATCTGACAGGGTACAAAATACACGTACATGTCAGTATTTGCAAATAGGCTAAAGAAGGAAATGAAATGATACCGGATAGCCAGACTGGCTTTAGAAAGGGACTGCAGAAGGTGCACATGCACGTATTGAACTCGATAACGAGGGAAAATGTGAAGCAGAAGAATATATCTTTACGTCGTTCACGTTCATGGGATAGTTTATTTTATAGTTTTTATAGTTTTCGTTTCAGAAGAGTGTTCTTGCAAGAATAATTTATCTTGAAATCATTTTATCCAGGTTTATAGGTAATTTTTAAGATGATAGATGCTTGGACGAGGAAATTTATTCCATTATTTTCTACAAATAAAATAATTTCAATAATTGTAGAATCTAAAACCGGTCATTATTGTACTTGGCCTCAAAATCTTCTTCAAAAATTTGAGTAGGAGCATCGGAGCTTTGTTTGGGGAAGTAAACAGATTAACCATACTTCACTCATGATCGGTGGCAATTGACATACCGTAGGTTTACACACAGTGAAACGTGATACTGATTTATGGACGAAGATCCTTGCACAAGGGACCTTTACGTAACGTTCTGCATAGCCTAGGTAGCAAAGCAGAGTTAAGGGTCAGGAGATATTGCACAATTTGTGACGACGATGCCCTAAACTGGTGATCTGTTCTGATGTTACACTTGCCAGTACGATGATAAACGAACGCTACTAAAATGCAATTCTTTATCGGTTTTTCTTTTGTATTTATTTCTCAAGTACATATATTTATTTCGCGTTGGTTTTCTATGACAACAATAAAAATATAGTCCCTCTTCGAATGAAATCGATGTCCTTGAAATCTTGAATTTTTGTTAACACATTTTGTTTTTGAGAGACTCCAGTATACCAGTTACGGGTCAAAAGTTGATCGTTCTAACGTAAAATCGTCAACTTATACAACTGGATCTAATGATTCGACCCCCCACCATATATCATCTTTTATTGTTAACTACTCCGAAAGTAAATTATCTCGGAACCAGCGGCGATTGTAGCCCAGCACGAAAGAAAGGATGCTAAAAACGTGTGTTTCAATTTAGTAGGCAGAAGGAGAACAATGAAGTCCGGTTTGCGTGACACAAGTCGATAACCGTTGGGCGAAAAAAGTCGCATAAACGTGACGCCGCTGAAGTATTCGAGTGCGACGTGTCATTGAAAGCATGTGAAGCTGTTTGAAGTTGATGCAGAAAATTATATAGACCAAAAAAGTGTATCGAGATAAGGGGGAAACGATAGGGAAGAAAACAAGGAGCGGTAGGAGCACCAAAAAGAGTATAGAGATCGAGAAATAAAATGAAATAGAGGGGGATGTGGATGGAATATGGAGATTGTTTGGGGGTTCATGGAGAGACGGTGTGTACTCCTGATGTATGAGATACTTCCCCGTAGCTGCTTGTACATGCCAACAACGTCAAGGAAATGTTGCCCCATAAAATATATCTCTCTCGCGTTGGCTTCTGCTGCGCACAGGCCGGCTAGATAGTTCATAGAAACGCACATTCTCTAGCTGAGCGTGTTGAAGGCGACACGTCAAGAGATAAGGTTGATGATGGGGTTGAAGGATAAACCACCCGGGGGTCGTTCGATGCGTCACCGTGTTTCGCAGCTTCTGTGCCGCAATACTACCGGAGATTATTGACGAAATTTTCCCGTTAACGCGTAATTTCCTCTTCCGGTGAGGATTATTTACTTGCGTTGCACAACGTTCAAGACATCGCTCATATTTTAATAGAGATCCCATGAAATGCATTTCTGGCCAAAACGATAATTTCTCGAAAACATAATTGCATATTGAAGAAAGCATATTGAGAAGCGTAGAGGACTGGAGAGAGTCTCTCTCGTGGGATATACTTTAAATTCTGTCGTATTTTATATCCTAGCATTTATTGAAAATTTTTAAAATCCCTAATTGCATAAAAATCTGCAGTCTAGTGATAAGTCACCCTATATGTTATATGTTTATTTACTATAACTGTTTGCTATAACATTTTATTAAACGAAAAGGTGCTTCTGTTGTTAAGCTGATTGTGGTTGTATCTTGATAAACATTCGGCACGATTTTTATTCATTGATTCATGTTAAAACTGTTTATCCGCATAATTATGTAAATCACATGGATAATTGTAAATCAACATTCATGGAGGGACACGTTAAGTCCGCGCGAGTAATTTTGCAGAGTAGGTTAAAATGGATTTATAAACATTCGGTCGGACTCAAGTAATAAAAGCAAGCTGCAGTGAAAGCTTGATTTAGCGGACTAATTGCGGAGAGATGTACGTTACATTCGAATGTCCATGAAATAACGTCTGTGCGAAAACAAAAGCTCAATAAATAACGTATTATCTATTTTCGGACAGAATGCAATCTGTTTTCACATTAAAACGAGAAATTTGGCTGCACTCGAGAATATTATGCATCATGAAAGTAAATATGACTTGAGATAATATTGATCGTTATATTCTATGGGGAAATACATGCCAGAATTGTAGCACACATTTTTATAATTGAATGTGAATCACTTTTTTCACATTAAACACAATCGTTTTACTATTATTTAGCTTTTACGTATCAATACAATTTCATCAAAATTGCTTTTATGTAAAAGTCACGAAAAAATGTTTCTCTTGTGTGTGGTTCACAAATAAAAATATTGATCGTTACTAATAAGATGGCGCTCGATACACACGCCCTTGTTAAACTACACGCTAACTAATCTTGGGCAATGTCCAAGTTTGAATCTGATAAACGATTACTCTTCTCGAAAGTTTCAATATAGGACAGAATATAATGGGGGATCTTTTGGAAAAGTTTCTTGGTCCCCATCCAAATTTGTACGACATACTTACGGTGTCCCCAGAATTATTAACCTATCCGTATTTCGGGGGCCTGTAGATACCCCCGGTCTCGGAAACAAGGATTACATAAATTTTCCCGGGGACTCTTTTCCACCGTTTATGTTCTTCCGCACTTTACCAACTTGCAAAACGTTGCAGACCTGTTCCTCGCCGGTCTATCTCCGATCTCGGCCATATTTCGTAAAAAGTCGGCAATTTGCTTCGACCCGTTCACTCGTAAAACGCTCGGCGCCGCCGTGCGCCGGCCCGGTGCGAAAATCGCCACAATAACGGCAACTCTATAGACAGCCTGCAATGTATGTAGCACCGAATGGCTTTCCCCGTGATTTATGCGCCGACCTTATCGCGTCTTTATTCCCTCAACTCGTTGCAATGTTCCGGTCACGACCACCGGGCTTGCATCTCGATGAGACGCGAACATCTTGCGTTCCGTACGGGAGAAACAATTACAGATTGGAAATTGCCAACGGTTCGAATTGATTGGTCACCTCCGCTATAGAAGTTATCGATGGTATCGTTAGTATTAATGCGACACGTTTGAGCGATCGCATGAATCTGGAATATAACTATAGCATGACTGAAATTTTCAATTTACATGCTGACTATCTCAATAAATTGATATTAAGAGTTTCAAATCACGCATTTCAAGCACATTGAATTTCTTCTCACCGGATACAATAATCTGGGAAACAACATTAACAATAGAACATCGAATATAATTGTTGGAAATATTTAATCGATATCATACATACAATTCTCGTGGTATATGTATACGTATACGTATATTCTCCTTCATCAAAATTCAGTAAAACCTCGATAATCTCAATTTATCGAAGAGAATATATATTATTATTATCATTACACTGACAATCACAATAAATTGTATAGGGTTTTGAAAACGATATTATATACCTCTAATAATGATCTTGAGAAAAAATGTCATTTTTGCGAAGCATTCGCCTTGTGACACCATTTACATTTCATTAGGTGGCTACATTTAGGTGGACTATCTTGTATATACCAAATTCTTCATTTTTATATTTTATATATATTTTAAATTCATATTTAGATTTTCCAATTTCACTATTTTTGTGAAAGAACTAAATATTGCCGATAATGAAAGAGCTGCTTAATTTTTCTGAAAAAAGATTTCGCATCCGATGGAACGGAGTTTAAAAGCAGAAACCGTCGAAGACAAACTCATCAGAGCGCTCGCACACATGGTATCAATGGCAACATCGATCCACATTTTCTTCATCGCGAATTTGTTCCAATTTCGGTACTTCAGTCAGTCACATCGCAACGCAGTGCAGCCGACATTCATGAATTTTATCTTTTCACTTTTGACGATGAGTACTAACACTACGATCGCTCGAAGACATTTTCTCTCCGGGTAATAAGAAGCGTCACCGAACATCTACAAGGAGCTCGAGGAGTGCACGAAAATTCCTCGGAATCCTGGAAAAATTTATGGTCTGGATGTTTACCGACGCTGAATTCTCTCGGGCTCTCTCAGGCAGCGCTAAGATAGCGGTGGCTCTATTTCGTTTCGCTCCTCCGGCGCTAGGGGGTGGCTATTAGTCGTAATTACTGGAGGAATAAGTCTCTGCTTAATACCTCCCGCTCGCACCCCTTTCATCTTTCACCTATCCGAGACGATATTCTCTCACCACCGTCGTCTTCCGGGGGTGTGAACCACTCTCCAGCAGGTTCTGCCGACCTACCTCGCCAAATCTTTCTCATCCGTACGACCTTCATTTCAGCTCAGGCAGAATGAAACAGTGAACAGGAATTGTCGCTTGCAGCTCAATATTTTCTCCTTCTCTCTCCTCTCTCTCTCTCTCTCTCTCTCTCTCTCTCGTCCATACGTCTCGTTAAATCAAGAAGTTAGGTAAATACATAGGCCTGATTCTATCAGATGATTGCATAAGTTCGCGCCCGATTTGAAAAGAATACAGCTTTATTAATCAATTATATAGTTCACTTTTCTGATTGTAGAAAAGAGAGAGAGAGAATGGTGACTATATATTTTTTTACACTTCACCGCGTAGTACAGTTTGCAACATGTATGAAAATCGGGCATGGACTTATACAATCACCTGATATTTTATTCCGATTTTCGAGCCATGCTCCAACACGGTAGACCCTGTCATAACGCGATCAAAAAACTGTTTAGGAAAACCGTATGTACAAGGTGGAACACCTTGATTGACGTCATTATTATTGGATGATTGGATCCATGTTTGGATGGAGATTAAATGGTTTCAAGAGATGATCATTCTTGTATTATCAGTTTGTTGATAGGTGGACACGTCAAGGACTTATGAAGGTCAATTTTTATTTTTTGAATAGAACCATATATTTTTTTTTGCATCAGTCGATGCCGCTTTTTATTCATTATAAATACGATTTACCTATGTTAAAAATGATTAGTTTTTAGTAGTTATTTTAATTTAAGTAAGTTTAGGTCTACATGCATACAAAACTGTATTTATCACTACTAAAAGGCAGTAACTATATTAAAGCTTACACTATTAACTTAATCCCTTTATTGATCCCTTTATTAATCCCTTGCCGTATCATTTTCCTCACAGTTACAGTGATTTGAACGTCTTTAGCCACAAAACTGTTGTCGAAGAGAAAAGAAAATTTATATTTTTTGTATGGTTTTATTTTAATGCTTAAATATTGATTACAAGGGAATCAAATTTTATTTAATTTAAAAAGAAACGCGTAACATTTATATTTGTTGGACTTTATTTAAACTTTTCATGACGAGTGTGACTCGTTAAAATACGGCAAGGGGTTGTTAACAGTACAAAACTTTTCCAATGATTTAGTTCATGATTTATCCTTAAAGGTTTGTAATGGAGACTGTAGTAGCAAATTTTTTGTAAAAGATCGTCTATTTTTGTTGTGGATTATTCAAGGTGGTTCCGTTCTAAATAAAAACCGTGTGTGCCCAGAAGTGCGCAAATTCTGGTTGCATCTCTGACGATCTCTGAAAAAGACCTAAAAGAGCGGCGATCAAAAAGCTTTGACTTCAGGAATCATCAGTGTACCTTCTGATCTCAAAAGGTGTACAAACTGGTTACCCACCGTGTTCGCTTGACTTCGCCGCGTTTGAATATTTTCTTTTCTTCAAATTGAGAATGGAAACGTAAGGTCTTTTTCATCGTTTTAAATTAAATATATCAAAGCGGTTTTCACAGGTTTCGTATTATAGTAAACGTGAATTCTTTCGTGAATTTCTTTTAAGAAATAACAAATCAGTCTTCTCAATAGCTGAAAACAAATACAAAATTACCTGTCGAGATTAACACGAATTTTTAGTAAAATATTGATATCTCTATAATTTTTTTTTCGTTTCAATCTATTGGGAAAATTGATTTTTTATTCCTCAAACTTATTTTTAAATATATTTCATGAATTACATTTAATATATATGTAAAATTTATAATCATATATTGTAGAATATAGTAGAATATACAAAAATATACTTGAATACACTGGAATATACTAGAATATAACAATATATTATACTAAAATATACAAGAATGTATGTACTAGGCGTATGTCGTGAGAATATACTTAATTTATAGTTGTTCATATTTCTCACTCGCATAGTATTGCAAAGATGAAATGAGTCGACATGTTACAGTAACAATTCCAATTTTCCATTAAAATTTCGTAAAGAGTATTGAATTTCGCATAGAATATGCGATTCATTAACGTGTTAGGGAGCTACGTGGTGTTCAAGGTGCCAGCAGACTTCCATCTTTCTCAACTGATTTTGATCGACATTTGAATGTCGTACCAACCGGTACTCCACCGCTGTGAAGACAAGTTTTCGGTGTAATAAGAGTAAATCGACGCCCTTAGAACTCTGTCAGTTCATCTTCTTCCCCCGAGATTCATTAGTCTATGTCAGAAGCCGTTGTAAATGCAGCTGTGGCGGTCATGTGTCGATATTATTAATAGTAACGTCAATATGTATAATACTTTACTACAGGAAGGAAGTATGGAAATACATACCAGTCATGTACCAAATATTACGTTTCGTTCGTTCACAACAATTATCCATATACGCCAGGTGCAACAACAATGATAAATCTACACAACATTGAAATGTATTTGTTATGCATGAAAATCTTTCAAAGAAAATCTTTTTCCCATAATAGAATATGTATAGTTAAACATTAGAATTATTTTAACTGTTTTTAATAATCGCAGTACCAACATTTATATTACTAGATTATTTTAATTTTTTAATTATACAATTGAGTTTATTATTAAATTTGTTAATTTACAACCCACATGTATTTATTTATGTAAAATTTATTTCACTGATTAATAACTTTACAGTTGTAAAGAGCAAAACTGAACCAATAATTAAAAATTTTGTATGAACCTACGCAATAACATTTTGGAGAACTCAATTGTTTTTTATGTAATTACTCAGGCAGGAGAATATACACATTAAAATGAATGAATGAAATTAATGGAAATTTTTAATAAATGATAACAATGGAAATTTTTAATAAATGATAACAACGAAAATTTTAATAAATGGGAGATTATCAACGGCTTTAAATTTACTTTACGTGATAAAGATACCTAACGCTTCGATTAACTTTAAAAATCTGCTTTTAAAGTTAATATCTACTAAAGTTTGATAATACAGTACTGCATCTGATCTATTAAATTCTTTTCTCTCGCCATTTTACTTATGCTCTTTTTTTTTCTTTCTGCTCATTGTTACCATTTTACATATTCTTCCACACGCTTCACTCCATTACGCCCCTCTTTTACATAATTCTTTCTCTATTGCACTTTTTTTCGTCCCGACATTCATTCTTTTTTCTATTTATCCGTCACATTTTTATCTGCGACGCGCAGCTCGGTTCTATTCTCCTTTCTCTGCATCAGCCGTGATGAGTGATCCTCTTTAACAGTTGAGTTATCGTTAGGCGATAGTTTAAAGAGGTTTAATATTTGCCTTTTGTTCCGCCCCGTGTATACAATGGATGTTCCCATTGGGAATGTGTGCATAGTCGGTTAGAAGCTTGACGACTGTCGCAAGTGATAAAACCAGAGAATCGAACCGAGGAGGAGAATAATACATAAAGATAAGGTGAAAAGCTTCGAAAGAGAATGATACACTGGGGAGGTAAGTTATAAAGCGATATGCAGGGTGTTTTTTTTTAAAACTATCGTGATTCGAAATTTTTTTCATGAAAGCGTAAAATCATGAAAATCATGAATCAACGAATCAATCAACGAATCATGAAAGAGTAAAAAGGTATCCTGTTTTTGCAAGCATGTGATTGTGTCTGTAATTTTTTCTATCCGCATTATTTTTTCAGAAATGAAAGAGACGATCAATTTTTTAAATGGAATGCTATGAATTTTTTTTAAGTGGTAAAAATTACAATAGAATTTTTCATGATTTTCGGCCTGCAACTGCCATTATTACCACTTTTGATCGTTTATAATTCGTAAAATTGCAAAACATTAAAAGGATTAAAAGACGTTAATTATTAATGAACAAAATAAAAAAAATTTGATTTTGCATAAAAATCCGCAATCTATTACACATCATTTACTAAACTAATTCTTCTAGCCTTACAGAGAAATTGAAGTCGTTTGGTCCATTCATAAAAAAGTTATTCTGATTTAAAATGTATGTGATCAATTATGTGCGTAACTGTATAGTCGAATTGTAATAGAAATGGGTACCTACTAATTAATATCTACTTAGGTTTACATTGGAATTATGAAATCTGATATGTCTCTCTCTGAAGCCACCGACTCTAACAATAAGAGCACTTGAGCCCACTCACTTATTCAGCCTTCACAGATTAATAACTACTCGGATCTCCCGACATTTACGGTTTCTAATAAATAGTTTGAATAGAATGTTAATGGCTAATTGGTCGTCGCGGTAAGATTTAAACGGTGGTCATTAGCGAGCAAGTCCGGAGAGTACAGGGCAATACCATATCAACGGTAGTATTTATGGGTTTAGAATTCGACGGAACCGATAAGTGATCGTTAACTGCCTCTCAATGGATATACATATATTTACCGTGATTCAATTTCGCAGGAGTTGAACGTGAAATTATATATTACATACTTAAATCTCAAATACAGTGGATCCGAAAAGCATTTGAACACTGAATTTCCCATTTTCTCAATACTGTTATAAGTGTATATAAAGTCAGTTATGTATAATAAATTAATTCAATAAGATTGTGTTTAGTCGCAATCTTTTGTTCCATAGTTCCATATCCTACATTCATTTGCGTTTACAGTAAATCTAAAAGTAACGCAAATCAGCAATATACAATAGAAATTTAATAAATTAAATATATTGAACTCGAATTTTCATTTTCATATTTTCTAGAGTTAATGAATGAAGTTTAATTAATTCATGCAATATATGATCTATACAGGATGTCCCAAAAATGTTGTACTACCTTGCAAGGGGTGGTCCCTAAGGTCATTTAGAGAAATTTTTCCCTTTGTGAAAATGTTCTTCGCGGTTTCATTAAGAAGTCATTAACGAAAACACGAACGGTGTTTTTCGTTAATAAATCGTTAACAAAGCTGCGGAGAACATTTTTGCATTGGAAAGAATTTACTTCACACAAGAGATCACCCCTTCCAAGGAAGTACAACATTTTTGAGACACTCTGAATTTATAAATGGCGAAAACAGAATGTTTATTTTGCACACTTTCGAATATATAATCTAAATAAAGAATATAATTAAATCTAATGTGTAATCACGTAATGTATATCACATAAATAACAGGATTCTTGTTTTAACGATCTCGTTATTTCATTTATGATTGCGACGGCGCATTTAAAAGTTACAAAGGCATCGCTGACAACATGCAAGAGATGTACTAAAATCCCGTTTCACTATCTCGTCGTAGCTTGTTTTATAAAAACTATTTGTTGCAGCTTGCCCCGCCGTACTATGTCGTCGCATTGAACGAAGGTTTTGGATTAGTCTTCGCCGGGTTCTGTAGTAATCGGATATTGGAAAACAGATATTCCCAGGTTCGTTGTTACCTAAAAGCACATTTCGGGCTTATTTGTACGACGTGTGTTCACCCGAAAAGTATAAAATAAATGTTCTTCCCGATTAAGAAAAACGTGGAGAATACGTGCAAAGGAAGCCGATGCTGGTACATGGGTAATGCGGGGAGGGGGTTAAAAGTGTTGGATAAAATCCTTGCCCACGAGCGCGTACAAAAAACAAACATTTGACCTGTTTCTGAAAACACGTTTATAATCCACGCTGCAGAACGCGACGTTGCAAAATCGCAAGAGCAAAAACCGTCCGCGCAGAAAACGCGGAAATCACCTCGCTCCGGAAACTTTCGCGTATATGATACTGGTTGGTATTGCTCCGCAATGATGGCAAAAGCCTTTCGTCTACTCTTAGTATACTAAGAGTCATCGACTCACGGTGCACAAGTTTCCCAGGCCTGAATTAAACCATAAGTCGATAAGTAAACAAATGTGCTGATGTGTGACTTGTTTGTTCACGAAAAATTTATTATAAAATCCTGATCTGTGAATTTTCAAAATCAATAAAAAGGTTTAAAGCTATGTTTATAGTTATAGTAAAGTACATCTCGGCAAGCTAATACAATAAGCGTGGTAAAAAGTCGACAATATTGATGAACTACGAATAAAGGCGTGCTTCAAGAATGAGAAGCATTTCGTTGGGAAGAGGCCATTTTTTAATTAGCAAATTAGCTCTTCTTCGTTGCATAAAAAGGAACGCGGTATTTCTCGTTTGAATTTACGACTCATTGTTTGGTTTGAAGGGACCGATGCGTTTTCTTCATGCTGTAACAGGAATTAGCAATGTAAAATAGCCCAATGATAGTCGTGTATGAAATGTGTTATTTATTCGTGACAAAATGTCAGATATAATACGAAATTGATGAAAATCGTGCTTGGAAACTAATTGCAGAATGTCATCGTTTAATGAAAGGATATTTTGCTTTCGCATACTTCGCAGACGGCTAATGGTGTTCGAAGCAATATTTATGACGCGGAAATCTCGCCATTGTTACCGAAATCCAAACGTTGCTGGACGTATGAAATATTAAAAAGCAGCGAACTCAACGGGAAATCGAATTTGTCGCCGAATTAATTTGATACTGCATGTTATTAATGCAGGCTATATAGCGGCGAGTAACGCCGATTTGTATACCAAAATTAAATCGTTCTTATCGCCATTATCGCCCTGCTTTTAAACAGATTATTTTAGAAATTTGATTTAAAGATGGAATCTGATTAAACTGAACGTCATCCGGCAAATTACAGCTTCAGGGTCATTTATAAACATGGATTAAAAGTATTAACGATGTATATATTTTGCTCCGATTATTAAATTAGACGGTGAAACTTTATTATCATATAAACTGGCGCTACTATTTCTTTGTGACCTCGCCGACCGCGCCAAACGTAGAAGAGGTCAATTAAGCCATTCAATAGAGTTCAAATTATATCGTGTTTAGTGTCATTTTAATCAGAAAAATTCCACAAATAAGTTGGCGAAAGTTCCATAAAAAGATAATGAAAAATAAATAAGTTTTGTAATTGTAATCTCCACCCGTGAAAGGGATATTCGATTTTCTTATATCAAGGCTTTGGTATACTATCCCTGGCAACAATTATTCGATCATACAAACAAAGTGTCCATCAATGTAATTATTCATATTTTCAATATGCAAGATACTTCCATGAACGATAAGAGTGAATATTGATTTTATTAACAACCATGTACTCGATTTTGATCGAGTATTTCCTGCCAGAGGTAGTATATTACATTTCCATATGATATATTTTTCATTACTTCTTTCCTTCGGTTTCCTCATCTTCTCGTGCATTTTCGTCACGATGTCCGTTTCTTGTTTTCACTCTTCAATTAACCTTCCACAATTTTCTCTCTTCTTTCTTACAACTTATTCAACCACCTGTTCCCATTCTTTCTTTTTCCATAATTCCTAACTTCCATTTTATCCCACTAATTGTTTTTACTCATCCTTTCTGTTCCTTTGGCTCCTTTCTCATTTACCACAATTTTCCCTAGTTACATTTTTGCTTTTTCTATTTTTACCTCAGCTCTACTAGCTCTTCCCACGTCCTTTTTATTTCTATTTTTCTGGCCTTCTCCGTTCTCACTCTCTGCTTTATCCCTTGCATTTCGTTCCTAATTTCTTTTAATATTACCGCGAACTCCTTATCTAACGCACCTCTTCCTTTCCTGTTAATCCTTTAATCATTTTTTCTCATTCCGTTATTATATTTTTCTAGATTCTCTAATTTTAAAATGTAATTTTCAATCACAATTTTGTGGTTAATATAATACTTTCCACTATTCATCCCTGCCGAATCTTTCTTCTCGCGTGACGCGGCAGAGGTGCCAGATCAGGGAACCGTTATTCTCGAATTGAGGGGGGAGGGAGTTACCCTATCGCTGCCAGTACCAGAGATTATTCCGTCTTTTCGACTCATTTTTCTATGTAGAACTGTAGGACTACTACCTGACCGCGTCTACAACGATTTCGGAAACATTCAACTGGTTGTTTTTGTGGTGTAAGAATTTCGGGTCTACAGTTTCGTTATTCAGAATGGCGTGTTACAGTTGAATGAATATCCCGGGCACTGGTTTATAGATTATTCGTCGCAGACAGAAATCGATCGGTGTTTCATTGGTGCTTGAAATATAGCGGCGTGGAAAGGGTACGGAAATACGAGGATTATAATTTCGTGAGAAAACATTGCGCAACGGTGACGGGAGCCGTTTAATTCCGGTTTACGGAACGAATCGAACAAAAGGTAATCGGACTCTTTTGTGTTCGCGTTTCTAATTCACTCTGGCTGTCAACTAATCCCGAGTTCATCGTCGCACGTTGAACATTGCGATACGTCGGTGTTCCACAAAGGAAATTAATTTGGCGGACACGCTTTTTTATGTGTTCTTTCGCATGTTGCGTAATTACAAGAGCTCACGCGTGCGCGGCCAAACATTATACTCCGGAGCAGAATTACCCAGGCAAATGAGATTTATGATAGCGCAACGACGCGCCGCCGCCGCCGCGCCGCGCCGGTGTAATGAAATGCGGCCGGGCTAAACAAAATGAAATTCACTGACCGATTTTTTAAGCCGAAGAGCAATTCAATTTCTTTTTCGTCGGAGTATCTACATTCCGCTCGCAATTAAAATTTATGCGTTTGCTACAAATGCTCGTAGGGACTGCCGGAATATTATACGGGCAAACACTATGACCACTGCGCTTATATAGAAATTATTTAATGCGTGGAACGAGTATTAAATTAACATTTCAACTAGATATTTCAGCAACCTACAGCATCGTGTAACCACTTTGCTTCATATATTATTGTTTCTTCGCACGGAGAGAAACTGCTCGCGGGTTTCTGGCATGCAAACATTTAATATTTCTTACTATAAACTTCGGCTCTTTTGTCATGTGTATACAGGGTGTCTCAGGAGGAAGGAGGCCACCTAAATATCTGCTTTATTTTTAATGGCACAAAACAAATATTTTTGGCATAATTTAAAGGAAAACTTTTTTTTTATTCCATCTTGTTAATGACTGATGAGAGAAAAAATGATATTTTTCCCGATGGAAAAATAATATTCCTCCTTCGATACCGTTTAAATTATGCCATAAATATTTTATGCCGTTGCCCTTGCCGCCCTTGCCGTATTTTAAAAAGTCAGACTCGTCATGAAGATTTTAACAAAGTCTAACAAATGTGAATGTTACGCGTTTCTTTTTAGATGAAATACAATCTGATTCGTTTGTAAAAGGATTAAAATAAATGTAGCCATACAAAAAATATACATTTTCTATTCCATTCTACGACATTTTTGGGGATAATGACGTTTTAATCACTGATAAAATAAATTCATTTCAAACACTTTATTCGTGGAAGAGCCGCACTCTTTTTGCAAAAACTATAATGATTTATATCTCAATAACAATTTGTTCGCGACATATGGTTCCTTTCAAACCTTTTCTAAGGCATTGATGTAAAAATAAACTTTAACAACAGTATTTGGTATAAACAATTTTGCGCGAGTTTCTTTTGCAAATGTCCACCGACTCAGACGTGTAGATTCACCCCTAGAATGGCTGACCATTACTTTTTATACACCCTGTACAATACAGCAGCGAAAATTAGTGCAACAGAAATTTTGTTGGAAGGGTTGAACAAGTTATTCCATTGTAAAGAGAGCTTTCTTCTGACGTTGATCTATTATCAATAATAAATGAGATAATATGGTTAGGTTAGGTAAGGGTAGTTCGTATTTTGTCCGACTACCCCATCAACAATATATTAAACGAAATATGTCAGGCTCGTCAACAGGCGCATTAGGGGGTTCTGTATTCGGAAAATATTACGGGCTGCAATTTATTCCGAGAAGCCGTCCGCTTCTCGAAAGGGATAGACCAATCACGAAATAATTAGGCACTAAAGCGGCTTGCCTATTATGGGGGGTAATATAATTAATGCCGATATTACACCTCGCACCCGTTTACTCGCGCCGACAAGTCCCTCCCTATATTCCCGGGAGATTCTGAAAATAAAATCCCGGGGATCATCCAGCCAGGCTCGTACGTACATAGCGGGGGGTTTCTGGGCCAGCGGCAGGCTTTCTCTGGATTTACGAGTGGATATTATGCAGATGGTACTTGCATTAAACGCACTGACAGTGCAATACTGTACGGGTGAAAAAGTAAGACTGATGTGATAACCAGGGACTGAAACGGTTTTGAAAATAATTGTTATATATCGGTTCTGATTGTGAAACAGTTATAAAGAACCGAAATAATATTGTAAGTGTTTCTCGAGAGAATATCGGTTACGGTTATACTCTAACTGTTATTTTTTGGTTCTGGATTTCGGTTCCGGTTTCGGTTATGATTCGGTTCTGTCATTCCGTATTCTGTTCGAGAACCGGAACCAGAGTTGGGCAAAAATTTGTATTTAAATCAAATTTTTGCCCAACTCTAACCGGAACCGATGTCATAACAGTTTTCAATGCCTGGTGATAACCAATTCGTAAGTGGTTGATCATATATCACTTCAACTTGACGGATTTCCTTTTGTCGGACGCGGCATGTTTACACATGACTAGACTGTGGATCTTTATGCATTTATAGCAAAATTGAGTATATGAAATCCGAAATTGTTGAACAATTTTAAATATTGAACATGTCGATATATAATTTTTCCTTTATTAAGATCATCATGGAAAGAAGCAACATTCAATTTAGTTTCCATTTCTTGCAATTGGTGCAGACAATTTTTATTTTGTATAAAGATGCGCCGTCTACACATGACACTGCTCGGCGACCGAGCCAGCTCGAGCTTCTGGGTCCTTCGTGGGGTATGCGCCCCAAGAAAGGGGGTAGGTAAACTGACTAAGATCGTACAGCTCCGTCCGGCTTACAATTAGTCAATCATTAAATTAAATTAATCAATTACAAAGAATTATTAACCCCTTGCCGTATCATTTTCTTTACAGTTACAGTGATGAAAACGTCATTGTCCCCAAAACTGTCATGGAAGAGAAAAGAAAATTTATATTTTTTATATGGCTACATTTATTTTAATGCTTAAATATTGATTACAAACGAATCAAATTTTATTTCATTTAAAATGAAAGGCGTAACATTCATATTTGTTAGATTTTGTTCAAAATCTTCGTGGCGAGTGTAACTCGTTAAAGTACGGCAAGGGGTTAATATATCAGAATTATAAGCATTCTTATTGACAAAAAATTATCACACAATAAGAAATTAGCCCCAACCCCCATTCCATGCTAATAAAATTCTTAAAATTCCAGGGCTAATTCTATTGCCTAAAGTTATAAAACATATTGGAAAGTGCACCAGCAAGTTTGCAAAGATTCAAATGCAAAGCCGAAATAGCTGGTGCAAGATGATTTTCTTAGCGAACGACACAGTGCTGATCGATACTTGGAACTTTCTCAAAGTGTCACCGAGCTTGAGATAATACGAATATATACAGAGAGAACCTTCTTCGCTTTTCCTACTACCAACTTTCCTCTATTCGACCCGGTTGTCCAACCACGTGGCTGCAACTACTTGTCTGCCTTTAACCAAAAGTTTGCTCATCCTCCGTTCTCCGGGGACAGATCGAAGTATGATCGAAAAAAGAAAGTACTGGAATGCTGACGAAATATAGTCCGAGTTTTCTAGTACAGGAGCTCTGTTTATTTAAGTTACACGCGAACGTTTTCGCTGCGTCATGACTATTAATAATACCGAAATGTAAAACTTGTTTTAGATGGAGCCATGTCCACTTAATATGCGATAGAAGTATGAATTATTATTAGTAGACTGCGGATCTTTATGCAAAATAAAAATTGTCTGCATTGATTGCAAGAAATAGAAACCAAATTGAATGTTATTCCTTCCCTTAACGAGTTTAATCGAGGAGAAATCATACAGATATTGGCATTTTCAATTTTTTAAATTTGCCATCAATTTTAAGTTTCATCTACTCAATTTTGCTATAAATGCATAAAGATACGCAGTATCATTATTAGTAACTTAATTTATATTTGTATAGTATACATAAAGACTGCTCTTCACTTTAGCGGACTCTAAATTTGTGCCTTTCTCCTACGAATTATGGTGTATTTGGTATGTAATCCAGTAGATTTGTACCCGGCGTGGATGCAGATCGAAGTTTCGAACCTCTAGGATCAATAGTTGAGGAGATATGGTCGCTTGAAATTGAGCATTTTTGACAGGAAAGGGTGCCGCCATATTGGTTTGTAGTGACGACCGCGAGCCGCTTACCTTGCCGCCCCTCTCGACCGAATCCTAACCAACTCAGCACGCGGCGTGCGATCGTCACTACAAACCCATATGGCGGCGCCCTTACCTGTCAAGAAACTGGAAATATGCTCAACTTTAAGCGACCATAACTCCTCAACTATTCATTCTAGAGGATCGAAACTTCGATCTGCATCCGCGCCGGATATAAATCTACTGGATTACATACCAAATAAATCATAATTCGTAGGACAAAGGTACTAATTTTGACTCCGGCAAAGTAAAGTTTACTCTACAGAAATATCGGAAATGATGTCACGTGAGTAATCTGACACTGACGTAGAGAGAGGGTAACTCTCTCTCTCTCTCTTTCCTCTCAGTTTATGCTCCCTCCCCTCATCTGACAACTCTGGCTGAAGTAGCCTGTATCATTTATAATCTATCTAATTAATTTTATATTTTGTGTCTTAAGCAATCATTACACGTATCTGTTATTACAGACAGTTAATTACAGACGGCATTATATCTTTGTTAATACTAGAATTAACAGAATTGCAAATATAAAAATGTCTTTGTCCAAAATAATCAAACGAACTGATCTATTTATACTCGTTACGATATAAATTACATCTCAGCAAATCTGCTATTGTAATTTTTTAAAAAAATTAAAAGCTGGGCACTTTGGCTATTCGGTAATTCCAGTGTTAAAAACAAACCCCGGTATGGAATAAAACGTTGATTGGGATTTATTCTATACGCAGACTAGTAGAGTTTCGTAAAACTCACGCGTACATCGTGGCATGTGACGCGTGAAATAAAAAAAAAAAGAAATTGTCGAAACTTTTGGAAAATTGTGAAACTCTTCTGAAATACTCTCCATTGATGAAAGTAGAAATTCGAGCTTAAATTGGATCGTATCAACGTGCTGTCGATAAATTGATGGAATTTAATTAAGAACGTTATCCAATTAGCGATTCGAGACGCGTAGAATTCAGATTGATGAAACGAAAATCAGGGAAAACGTTTGGTGCATTGTTATGATTACAACGTCGCTATTTATAGATTGCTCGACAAGAACCGAGTTTGATTTTTACAAACTGTTCGTCCATTTCGGACACGCGGTATCTTTAACTGTTCCAATGAAAAAGCGAATAACATGATTAAAAATTTCCCACTCTATTGACGAAATCGAGAGTTTTTATTGCTTTTTGTTTTGCTCCATTTGTGGCTTGCGCTTATTTAATTGCTTCACTCGACACTCCATGACGTTGATCGAGTTTATTTTTGTTGCATGAAACACCGTGTCGCCCGAAGACCATATTTATCCTTTTGTTCATAAGAAATCATTACTGGATTTTATGTATTTGTGATTTATTAAAAGGGATGAAATCCATTTTTTATTGACTCTTGTTTCTGCAATTAATGCAGCATTGAATGTATTGTAAATGAAATTTCTCGCATTTATGTTTTATGTGAAGGGAAACCTTCCATTGTATATAATTGTTATTAACAAAATTATGTATTTTATGCATAGGTGGATCTAATTATTAATTTCTTATTGCCGTAATTTCTCAGAGACGTTCTTAATAGTCTAATAAAAATATATTTCGAATAAAAGTTAACAAATTACAAACAATATTTTATTTTGTCCAAAAGTCAAAATCAATTTTACTTTTTTTAAATGTCACTCACTATACATATATTTTCAAGTGCATAGCATTATAAGCGGCACCAAAATCAATTTAATGACTTCCTTTAGTATAATCTTCTGGTGAGTTTGTACTGAGAAAATTTGATTTTCTACATTGGTATTCAGTAGCGAATTTAATTGTGTGAGATAATATAAATCTCATGTAATCGTTCCGCATGCACAAAGCTTTCGCAGAAAAAAATCAAGTTTGCGAGCAGGTCGCTTTGACCCCGCGTAAATGGCGTGTCCATCAATATATCAACGGGCTCGGTTGCGCCCAGTGAATAAACAATCTCAGGTTAGTGCGTTCGGGGGCAGCGGTCTGAAAAAAGCATGAGACACGCGCACTATGTCGGAAGTGCACGGCAGAGTTACGGTGAGAACGACACTATTCGATCAAATAATTTTTCGACTGGGTCGGAAATTCGATTCGATTCGAACCGTTCCTTTTTGGTTGTTTGCATCCGCGGATGCCGACAGTGTATTTGACATTGACTGAGAAATGTGCACAACGCGTTTCGAATTTTCCAATTTACGTTCGAACAACCGTGGGGGACCGTCATTTAATTCCTCGGCAACGGGCAGTGTACGATCGCATTTTTTACCGTGTCGTAACGAATTACCGGTAACCGCACGATTTGTATAACGACGAACGATCCACTGACGGAGATTACTACTGATCCGTCTCTACATTGAACGGCAAAAGCTTACTACGCTGCTTCTACTTAGCCGGAAGTTTGAAAACAGTTCTGCCAAAGTGTGCTTTGATCACTGTTTTTCAACCTGTATTTGTGAACCAGCACAAGAAGAAACATAAAAAGGAGTTCAGGAGTCTTTTGAGGGGATCTTCTGGTATTGAGCGTTATTTTGTAGGTCTTGTTTGGACATTTTTTATTTTGTATTAAGATTTGGTATATATATACACATTTCCTACAAAAAAATTTTATATTTCCTTGAAAATGGTGATTTCTCCGATACTTCGTTAAAGAGTTATTAATGAAAAACACGGACCAATCAAAGCACGGCTACTGCAGACGTATTCCAGCTCGGCCAATATCAACGCCAAGCTCAGCTGTAGCCCCGCTCTGATTGGTCCGTTTTGTTCCGATAATAACTCCTTAAGGAAGCCGCAGAGAACATTTTCGCAAAGGAAAACGTTATTTGAAATGGCCTTAGGAATCACCCTCTTCAAAAAGGTACAACATTTTTGGGACACCCTGTATGATGTTATTTTTTGAAGTCAAAACATAGAACAATTTATTGTTTTATTGGCTGACACGACAGCAGCCGTTCTATCGGTCTGAAATGTACGAATATAGTTATGGAATGCAGCAAAAGAAATGAAATATTTAATTATTTACAGAAACCGCGGCATTCTGCATTTCGAATTTTGATTTCTCAAGCATCTTCACATTTACTGTGAAGTGTTATTAAATAACAATTTGGTAGGACTCGATTATAAAAAATATCGCAAAAGAAATTTGTCAATTCTTTGAACCACATGTTCCTAATATACATTTGTGTAGATTCTATTCTAATGTTCGGATAAGTTAATTGGTAAGTTAGAATGAGTGTAGATTGTTTCGTCCTCGAATTCCATCTGTAGAATATGTTATTCCGCGGATATTTAAAAATGCGAACTTTGTAAAATGTATGAAAAAGAGTGCGCCGTCGCGATTGACTCTATTGATTTCGCGACCCACCGCACCGGTGGGTTGTAATCCGCAATTTGAAAAACACTGAGTTATGTAATCTGTATACAATCGCCATTGCAAACAAAAATTAATTTCTGCAGAGTGTACTTCATTACACCTATGATCCTCGCTAAACCTCAATATTTATTTAATCGATATCATACACACAATTCTCGTTGTATACAGTATGTATACGTATATTCTTCCCTCATCAAAATTCTGGAAAACCTCGATTATCTATTCATCGAAGAATATAAATGCGTGCATAGGCGAATCGTTGAATAACGTTCTGACGTATGTAAATTTATCTAGAAAAAATGTTAGTATAGGAGTGAAAACTATTAACATTAAGTACGATTTGATTTAACTCACTTCATTTATGGATTATTTCTTGTTATTTCTTGAAACGTAGTTCTCTTTATAAGACGTTCACCCTTAATAAAGTGGAACCAAACAATTTCTTTGACTTTTAATGAAAGTAATAATTTATTTAATGAAAGCAATTTCCTGCAAAATAGTATACAATTAAAAAAAGTAAGATCCGCAAGTTCAAAAAAACGCACATTGTTCGCTAATGTTTATTGATAAAAGATAATGAAACCACACTTCACTTTTCAAATTTCAGAATAAATTTTTAGATTTTGGTCTGATATTTTTCTTCATTTTTTCGGAAACCGTTTGTTTTACGGAAAAAAGTAATAGGACATAAGAGATGCAGCCTGTCTAGATATACAGGTTTTATGTAACGTATTTTTCGACGGGGTAAATAATTTAGAAGATATTCGTGAAAAACGATTTTATTATAATAATTAATTATTTTAATGTTTAAAGACCTTGGAGGGATGGAATAATCCTGAAATGTTGTCCTCCTGATGTCATTAGAGTGGACACGTGTGTCGCGACGTGCTCTTTTCTGCTCAATAAATAAATTTTGCGTGTTGCTCCCCGTGTAATTACATCACGCAAACTACGAATTGTCAATCTCACTTTATCAAAAATAATTATATTCAATCAGTGAAATATCAAGAATCAGTCAAACGAATGGCAAGACAGGAAAAGGACATGTCCAAAGATATATCTAAAAAGAGCTGGACATTCAAAAAAAAAAAAAAAATAAAAAACTAGAATTTCCACGTGTCCAATGTAAAAATGCAATTTCGGTACTGATTGTTAACAGCTGACAAGTATTCGTTTCCAGCCATGTCGAACAATGGTTGAAACTGTTGGATGTACTACGCGTTTGACGCGTGACGGTTTATTTATTCGTAACAATTGGAGTTGCCACATGAATTGTACTTTCTTTGATATAGTACGCTCGGTTAAGCTCTTTTAAATCCAACAATTTCACTATTTAATTTACATACTATTTACAAGCGTCACTTTATTCCCCAGACTTCTTTTATTTATAATTGTTGCCTACTATAATATCACATCCCTGTGATAAACAAATGGCATTTATAATATCTATAAATTCTTTAGATGTGTATTAAATAAGACCCTCCAGGAAACATTTCTAGTATCCTAAATGGAGTTTTGCAGAGATAGCTTTGGGAAAATGGCTGCCACGCGCGCGCGTCTCTTTAGATATTTCGTTCAAATTTTTCATCAAATACAAGATATTATATAATACGATGTGTGTACTGATTTTTTCAAGAAACATGAATTTTTCCAATTTTTTAACCATTCAAAGGTGTAGACTTAAAAGTTTTTGAAACTCGAAATCGTACAATTAGTTTGTAGATAATTGTAAATACACTACCTCGATGTTTAGTTAACCGGTGATAATTATGTTGAAGATTCAGCTAAGAAAATAAGGGTTCGAAATTTCTGCTATGTGTGCGGATGAAAGAGGACGCCGCTGTGTAAAACAAAAAAGAAGAAAGTATCGAGAAGAATGTGCTTCATCGACTAATTAAGTTGAATTGTAAGAGTTGAAACATTTCAGAACTCATTACGAAAGACTAAATTAATTAAAGAATTAATTAAACAATGAAGGATTGTAAAACAGATCGTCAAGAGACTTCTGTCCAAGAAAGAATAATGAATATCTCGTTATTTCATGAGGTTCTCGACAATGGGAAATAATTAAGTATCCCTTTCTCCGAGTTACAAGCAACAGGCTATATAATGGTCTTAATATTTCTTTTCATTGTTATTATTCCAATCTCCATTGGTCTTAATAGTATAGCGAAATTACATCCAAGATTATACCTACAGATGAATGTTTCTATTTCATAGAAATCTTACTGACTTTTTGCACTCCAATCATAATAGGTATTTCTATGAAAAATTGTGTCATTGATTGGAAATATAATTATATTTATCAAGAACTTTTTTCATTCTTTTTATTGCATAAATAATTAGTTGGATAATACCACTTGCTTTCAGTCAAGCTCCTAACAAGAAAAATAGCTACAGTACTGCTAGCGGTGCTAATTATTATTTATAAATTAGATTCAACCTAGGTGCTTGCCGAAATTCTGTGTGCCAGAAAAAGTGTAGGAAAAAGAAGGAGGTGATTCTAAGGCTTTGTTTTCGAGTTATTAACGAAAAACATGAACCAATCAGAGTGTGGTTACAGCGGATGGTTTTTGATCCGGCCAATGGCAACACAGCTGGGACCTGTCGCCGAGGCGGAATCTGTTTACTATATCCCCACTCTGATTGGTCCGTGTTTCTCGTTAATAGGTCGAAGAAGGTGCTTGGAAGCATCTCAGGAATCACCCCTTTCTTTTTCTACACTCTTTCTGGGACACTCAGTATACACGCTAATGATGCAAATGGGTTAACGCTCTATTTTTATCGAAACCAGTAAGATTCTACCACAATTTTCATCCTTTGTAAACCTAGTAGATTCTAGGGCAATGTTTCCTTAGCGATGCCAATCGTTAAAATGTGGCCGAACGTAAATTGGAAAGCATCAAATCTAAGCTTTCGTTCACCGATCACAAAAAGTTGATCGGTAATCATCCGAAACGGGAACGGAATCGTTCTTAAACGAGCTGCAATTTCCCCGAGAACTCTTAAATAATGCACGAGTGAAATTATTTTCATAGTACAACAATGCGGTGCATCCATGCGTGAGCATCTGCCGTATTATAAATCACCGTCCACGAGTAATTTCCTTTCAAATTCCTCGGGTTTCCACGGGTGCGGCCTGGTAAACGTCGAAGATCGCAATATTTCTCCGCTTTCCGTCGGAAGCTTCACCGTACCGAGAGCAACCCCCGCCCGTCCCCGATTATTTTTCCCCGTGCTGATGCAGGGGTGAAGAACGGGCCGGTAGATGAAGGGGAGCCAGAAACTTATTATGCCGGGCTGCTTTCTGCCGCGGTTTATTTGAATATTGCTACGTGACCGTAATGCATGTCCCTAGTTGCGAGACCAGCCCGTGGTGTTTGCGCCTTCATGGGCTAGATTCGTACGTGCGTATACTTATGGATGCACATCCGTTTGGTGCGTATTTGCGCGTGTGGCGACGGCTCGAACCCAATAACAACGGCGTGTCAAACAGCCACGCGATTTGTGACAGTCAATAAACCCTATGTATTCGAAGGCGAAAAGGTTTTAACCCCATGAGCTGTCTCCGAAGGACTCTCCCTTCGGCTCCCATCGTTTCTTGCCATCTCGCTGCTCGACCATAGGAGAGCACAGTAGTATCTCGGCAATTGTCGCATCGTTGGTAATTGTCAGTAAATGTCCATACTTTATTTTAATACCATTCCTAATTTATCATGAAGTAATAATATATGTAAGCATTTTATGGGAGAATGATGAGTTCCATAAGTAAATCTTTTCGCGCACTTCATTTTACTTCGTTTTCTATTTGTATTACTATTTTATACATTATTTTTCGATTTAATAATGTAATTATTTATAATACTCGTTATCTAGAATCGTGTCTTACCTGCTTACGTGTTTCGAATAGGTACCACACCGCAGTATTAGGGATATTACTACTGATCTTTTTGGGCCGCAGTAATGAGCTTCTCCTTCACTTTAATGCACATAATACTGTTGGCTTGCATTTTTTTTATTAAAAAGGCAAGAGAAGTTTGTTTTTATACTTTCATTGTATCGAAGTAGGTATCTAGATAATAATAAAACATTCCCCTACGCAATTTGAAGAAGTATAAAAAATGTACAATCATGTGAACTAACAGTCCTTTGGTGATCGAGATAGAAGAAAAGATTATGAAAAGAGATTAGAAAAATTATAAAAATATGAGGGGAAAAATACCGCTGCAATGGGTACATTTACCCTAGTAGAAATACTACTTTCGTTGTAGAGTGCCGAACGTACAGAATACAGAAGGTTAGTGCTTGAAAGAGAAAGAGGGACCGTCGTCTTTCACGCCCGAAACTCTAATCGCTTATTACACAAGTAATTATGATCGATGATAGAAGTTTCGTAAAAGACAATAAAAAATTAGGAAAGTTGTAATCTTTTGCTAGGTTTGCATTAGTGTGAGTCTCATCGATACTCGACCCCTCGCTAGCTCGGTCGTGAAGCGTGTTTACCGCTTGACTGGTTCCAACGGAATTCCCCCTATGGCGGCGATATAATTGTGACAGTTACTGTAGAGACCTTCGCGACAGTTATGGAAGTAATACTGGATATGTGTGCTATTATTAATTTACATTAATAAAAGGAACTCGAACTCGTTCAATGCTATCTCGACGACCCCAACGAACAATTTTGTCCAGGAGTGTACCTTTGTGTCGCCCACGTCCGAATAATGGAGAAAGGCGTCCGTCGACGTCTCGATCGTATCGTTTCCGTTCTCTTTCGTTCCTGATTTATCGCCGTTCCGCCCGATCTCCGAATTGGCTTCGTGAGACCAGAGTATTTTTGAAATGATTGTGTGTGTGTGTGTGTGGTGGAAGCGATAGGGGGGATAGCGACGCGCGGATCAAGGATCATTCGTTGGACTTTACATCGTGGAAAGACAATTGCGTGTGATATTGGATGCATTGGATGTCAGAGGTTCGTGTTTCGCGGCCGAATGCCGCTGAAAGAGGTATAGTTTGTGTTTCGGATTGCGATAGGATCCGAGTTCATGATGCGGACGTGATACCTTGGCTGTTTTAAGGATTCGGAATTTCAATATATCCTTTCGGTATTGAAGTGTCGCGTGCTTGTATGCTTGGATCTCTGCTATTTTTCTACTTACACTCACAAAGATCGCGGCTGATCCGACGGGCACGTCGGGAATTGTTCTGTAAATATTGCAACAATTTAACGAGGAAAATGCTTATCGAGGACTGCCCGCGTTACGATTGAATATCAACTAGAATTGGTCCTGCGATTGATCCTGGGATTGATCCTGGAACGTTCCATCCACTGGCCACTTACAAAGAGAGGTCGTGGTCGACGGAATACGGATTTTCCTGAAACTTGCAGTATTTGAAAATGACGTATTCAAATGTAATTTAGCAGAGCAGTAGCGTGCGCTTCTCAAGATTTTCCGAGAAAATTGCATTTGAAAATCTCTTTCCCAGTCATAAAGAGTTCGCGTTAATCTACGAACAACAACCGGATTACTGCGCATGATTATCGTCTTACATTATGAAATGTTAGTGGAATTTATTTATACGATTTTTAAAATTAGAAATTATATGATATATAATTTATTTCATACTCTATTATATGTAGAGAATTCCAGCCAAGCTGGAAGTACTTTTCGAAATGTCGACTATAATTTGGAACAAGTTTCACAGTGGATGTAGTAAGATGGGTGAAGTCAAATAACTCTGTGACGATAAGTTTTAGGACAAAAGTTCTTCAGTTCTATTATACTGAGAATTCACGATGCTGTGAAATTTAACTATAAAAAAATCTCCGTTTATCATTCCGTGCCGAGTTCATACATGCCAAACTTCTCTCTCTCTAGTCAAGTTTGCGATATTTTACTTCTTGAACAGAAAGGATATTTTAGTAATATAGTAACTGTGTTATTATTGTACCTAATTTATTAAATAATAAAATTCACATTCAGATCCGCTTTACACTAAAATAAAACTATCGCGTCCGCGTTTCTTCCAACTTACAATTTTGTTGTTACGTATTTGATTAATACCATGTTTATGGTGCACTAAAAAGTGGCTATTTCCATTGCTTTATAAAAATAACAATATCTCGCAATTAATGCGACCACGTTAAAATAAACTACTAATAAAAAAATAATGTATTTATTTTGATTTTTAATGGAATGTTTGCTCAAAGAAATAAATCTATTGGACTTACACTAAAAGTCGCCAGATTAAGACATGTCGCCACTCCACTTTCCCCTTCTACGACGCTATTCCCCCACGCTGCCACCGTGACTCGGTCACGTGACACAATTTCGCCTGTGTCGTGCATGTCTCAAAATGTCATGTGACTAAATCGGTACTGGCAGAGAGGGTAACATCTTCCCTCAATTCGCGCTCCCTCCCCTAATCTGGCGACTCTACTTACACTCTCAATAATCGGAAATTAAAAAATATATAACCGGTTATTTTGCCGGGTCCCCTAAATTCAGTATTAAAAATTAGGGCTGCTCCTTACTTTATCAGACTCAAAATTTGTGCCATTCTCCTACGAATTATGATGTATTTGGTATGTAATCCAGTAGATTTGTACCTGGTGCGGATGCTGTTTGAAGTTTCGAACCACTAGGATCAATAGTTGAGGAGCTATGGTCGCTTAAAGTTGAGCATATTTCCAGTTTGTTGACAGGTAAGGGCGCCGCCATATTGGTTTGTAGTGACGGTCGCACGCCGCTTGCTGAATTGGTTAGGATTAGGTCGAGAAGGGGCGGCAAGGTAAGCGGCTCGCGGTCGTCACTACAAACCAATATCCTTCCCTGTCAAAAATGCTCAACTTTAAGCGACCATATCTCCTCAACTATTGATCCTAAAGGATCGAAACTTCGATCTGCATCCGCGCCGAGTACAAATCTACTGGATTGCATACCAAATACATCATATTATAATTCGTAGGAGAAAGGTACTAATTTTGAGTCCGGTAAAGTAAAGATTACCCAAAATTAGTGGTGACTTTCTTATTAACTGAGGCCATAATTTTCTCGTGATCATCTGTGAGCGCAGGAGCAGAGAATTGCACGGAAAAGTGAAAAGGGACACGAGTAAGCATTCTTAAAAGACTGCAATGGTCCACTTAGTTTCGGAAAATATTACATACATGGATATGCTTTTCAGTTGTCCGATAAACACAAGGAAGAACAAACTACAAAAATTAAATACTAGTGTATTCTGCATAGACTGCGCGAGAAGGTTTTTCCCTTTGCAGAAAGCTCGGCAGCTAGTCCGTGTCGTGCTGTCCAAATAATGTAAAACTCGTAGCTCGAACTTTTTACCAGCAACCTCTGCAGCACCTTCATTTTGTGTCTACGTGTTTACGTTCCATGTACCTGTCACCTTGCTCCCTTTAAAAATATGTAACTGGAAACCTTTTGAGAACCAGACATGCATTCAATGTGCTTCAATGGATGTGCGTCCACACGAAAGTAATACCAGTGTTCATGAATGTTCAGCGAATTTGTCTGACAAATCCTGGTAATACACACCGCAGCAGAACAGTATCTTTTCCATTTTTAAATAAAAACAATACGCAACACGTCGCGTGTCTTTCCTTCCAAATGCTATCTATTCTAATTCTAAAATGTATGTATATTAGGGCCGTATGAGAACGGCTGAATATTTCACAGGAAATTAAAAACATAAAAAAATGTCGTCCAGAAGAGGTTTTTCGTTCATAGAGGGACACGTATGCAGTTTTTAAAAAGTCTAATATCGTTACGTCCAAGGAAACACTTTGTGCACTATGAACTATAAATGGTTCCGTCAGAGCTAAAATGAAACATTTTTCATGGGACTCTTTTCATTCTATAGTATTCTCTGGTTTCATTAGAAACAACACAAAGGCAAAAACCATTTATTCTATTCTAAATAAGTATCTTACTCGTGAATGAAATTATGTTCAAAATTAGACCATTTGTATCATTCATTTTAATAATTATTTAAACATGGTATAATCAATGTATCCACAAAATTGATCTTGTCGCGAATTTGATGTTGTTAATATTTATATCCAATACACAGAAGGTGAATTCACTTAAAGCATACTTTCAACGTGCAATAGATATGTTCACGTTTTATCATCCAATAAGTTATATAACCTTTCGCCAGAGTAATGGAGAACCAAAGGGACCTATAATAATATCAATAACCCCTTCTACTCAACCTACGTTACTCTTTGCCTTTCCACCCTTACTTGCGCACATCTCATGATCCCCACCTCCTACCATCTCTGTCACACTTGTGGCCCTTTGACTCTCCCTTTGATTTACCGGACTAATTTCCTCCCTGTGTTCGCCGTTCTCCTGAACTCGTGTAATCCTTATTTCGGAATATTTAATCGCAGAGTTTGTCTGGCCGCGATCAATTTACAAGCATTAGGTACTCGAATAAGTTTCTGTCGTTATTTCGGTAAAAAGAAACCTCCTTTGTTTGAATAGAAAAATAGAGGATATTTTATCCAAAGTACAGTAAATCCTCTATAAACGCATAAAAAATGTAGCAGATAGACGCAGAAAATAATATCCCCTCCACGTTAGTAATCTGATCTCGGCTCGGGTATATCGGTGTGAACCACTACTAATGCGACGCGGAGAGCCGCAGTCGTCGACACAGTTATCGACAAGTAAAGTAAACAAATTATAATTCTAGCATTTACCCCACTAATTGTAAGAGTTTGGAGTATACTAGTTTATTAATTTTCTCATGATAACGTACCCCCTTGTATTCGTTCCTATCTTTTGCTACGAATTGTTACTCGTATTAAACAAACTAGTATTCTAAATATGCTGCACTTTTTCCACATCTATGGAGAAACGGATATTTTTAGATTTTTCAGAACGTAGTGGAAAGAGACGACCATTAATGTAACACAGATTGTTCAATGTTAGCTTCGTTCTATATGATTACGAGATGGGCTGTACCCGTGAAGGGAAAGAGGCCACGCAAACCGTCGCGTCGGGAGTTTCCTAAAACGAGCCCCGTGGATTGGCATTAATTTTTATGGAAATTCAGACGCGACCCTCGGTTAGGTGGTTGCCGGAGCATGATGTAGGGAAAGTGGAAATGTCGCTTCCGTGTTCGCTTTCCTTACAGCGATCGCCCGCCCCGGATCACTGAAACTTTGTTAATATTCTTTAACTTTTTCTAACACCCAATTTCCAAGACATGTAAAAATAATTGAATATTGTTAACTAGAGGTTATGAACCATTATTTCATAAATTAGTTTATCACTCTGTAAATACATTCCTTAAACTATGACATTCGTTAATCAAATTACTATTATTAAAAGCGATCAGTGCTGTTGGACACTTGATGATGCAATAGGGTGGCTCTTATTTTCGACTTTTGAATTTCTTGTACAGTACTCTTAGAGTTGTTCCAAATAATTAAACGAAAATCTGTGTAATATTTATTTAAAGATTCATTTTAGAGGATTTTTCGAAACGTAGTTCTCTTAATAAAACCTTGGCTCTTGAGAAAGTGGAGCCAAAAAATGTTTATGACTTTCAATAAAAAAATATATGCAATTTCCTGCAAAATAATCTGCAATAAAAAAAAATAAGTTCCGCAAGTTTTAAAAAATACACATTTTTTGCTAATATTTAATACCTCAAACTTTATACAGATTTTTTAAAATTATCTGGTACAACTCTGGGAGGTACCGTAAAAGAAATTGTTTGTTAACAAAAATTGTTGACAAAAGTAAATAAGAGTCACCCTAATGATGCAACTTTAACTATGATGAAACTGCAGCTATCACAAATAAGCTTACATTGATTCCGCTCACGTCAGTTTCATTAAAAAATGTAATGGCACTCCAGATGCTTGTATCATAAACTCAGCCCAAAGGGAAGCCTCCATGCTAATAACGTTGTAAAATGCAATCTTTATGAATGTGTAAAAAATGTTTAAAACTATGATTAAGTTTTATCATATTTTCTATAGCAACTCGAATATAAAACACTAATTATATATTAATATAATTATATATAAATATCGCTAAATAAACTCTAACTTTATTTAACTCTAGCAGTTATATATCGTTTCAATAATAACAATAATAATCTATTAGACAGTTCCTTAGCCCAATACCCGTTAGCTGGAGAGGGAATTAATAGTCTTGTTGTGCTACCAATTTGGGCATGATCCTTCGATAACGTTGTCAATCAGAATTCCAGAAGGCACACAAAGGACAAAGGGCACTGTCAGTGTTTACAGAGCGGTAGGGTAAAACCTCTATCCAGCAGGTAGAGCTGTCAGTTCCGGAGGCGTTTCTGGTGCAAGGATATTGGATTGTCTTGTTACACACCGTCCTTTCTCTTCCATCGTTCGGTTCAGGTGTCGAGATTCTAAGCTTCACCTACAATCTATACGAGGAAAAGTGATACGATGTGCTTGCAGTTTGCCTTCGTCCTGTATTCCGCGACGATCGATGGAAGGGGAATCGGTGCTGTCAGATCTGGAATTGCTTTGGGGATCTTTGAAGGAATTCTGGATGTCCATACAACGCTCGTATCGTTTTCTTCCAGGGTGAAGGCTAGCCACCAATCGGTTCAATTATTATTGCGAAATATTGACATTCGTTTTAACAGCGCAAATTTGTTAAGCCGAAGTCATCAGGCTCGAACTTAGGGGTTTCAATCGCGAAAGCAATTTTGATAACTAGACTGCTGAACTTTATGCAAAATAAAAATTGTCTGCATCGATTGCGAGAGATAGAAACCAAATTGAATGTTATTTCTTCCCTTAATCATTTCAACTCCTTTCCGTACCTTTTCTTTTAGTTACAGTGATTAGAACGTCTTTATGCACAAAAATGTCGTAGAAGGGAAAAGAAAATGTATATTTTTTGTACGGCTACATTTATTTTAATGCTTAAATATTGATTACAAACGAATCAAACTTTATTTCATCTAGACTTTGTCAAAAACTTTTATCACGAGTCTGGCTCGTCAAAGTATGCCAAGGGGTTAATAGAGGAGAAATCATATATTGACATCTTGAATTTTTTAAATATTCCAACCATTTTGAATTTCATCTACTCAATTTTGCTATAAATGCATAAAGATCCGCAGTCTACTGATAACATATAACTTTCTTTATTTTATGTACAGGGTATTTATTCGCCTCTGGATTGCAGACTACAATAGTACTCGTCGCGAAGAACAAGAGTCTCAAAAAAATACACGTCTCAAGACAGCCATTCTCATAAAAAACAACTTTCAAGTTTCATAAAATATTTCATTCCATAAGTCTACATACAAAGTGTGTCACAATGGTATACACGTAGAGGAGATTATACCACATATAATAGGAGTCCACCTGTCTTCCATCACTGACTATGATTTTTCGTTCATTTAATAGGACTTCACGTTCATATAAGAGGATTTCACTCGGCTAGAATTCAGTTAACCAGGCACTGCTAAAATTTCGTTCATATAAACGCAGTTTCACTGTACTTATTGTTTTTCAGGTATTATTTTTCTATACGAAATTTTAACTGTTTCTCTATATGCAAAAGGTAGGATTTAATTTTATGTTTATTTAAATACAAGACAGATTAAAACCTAGCACATTGTACATGTTTTATTGAATGATCACGCGTTCCAAACGAAAAATTCACCGTTTTTTAAAACTGATCTTAAACTTAAAATCGCAATATACTTTGAAAAAAAGTGTCGTGAAAATTGGTCCAATATATTCGTCTGAAGCAATTATTGAACCGTTTATATCGAAATATGTGGACTCCCATGGCGACCAGTAGCGGAAAAGGTGCCCCATAAAATTTTTATTATAATATACATATTTACTAGTACCGTGGCCTCCCGGAATAGCATTTCCATGTATTTCGAGTATTGCTCAAAGTAGCCAGATACTTTTACCGGCGCGTTATTTCTGCCATTTATCGACGGGCCGTGTGCATTGTTCAACAGCAAATTTAAATTTACACGGGTGCAACGCGTGGAGCAGACGGGTTCTCGTGTCAGTGCAGCAGAATATTCGTGCGGCATGCAGCTGTGTCTAGTACTGTAAATGCAACGCAACGTTCGCGGCCGGGAACCATCAGCCTGCGTATGAGATCTGTGACGGCGCGATCGTTCCAACAAATAATAAATGAATAATATCTCGGATTGGCGCGAGTGTCGGGAAGATGCGTGGGGATTCGTTTCCTTCGAGCCAATCAGCACACCCGAGGTTTCCGTGAAAGATGATAGGGTTGACGTCGGTTTGTAATCCGGTCACGGTGTCAACCATCGATTTTCCCCGATACACATGCATATGTATAGCCATATCTATGTATGTATGTACCTCGTTGCATCGGACGGCACGCAAATATTATATGAGTGCAACTCGGGTATTCGCGTTTAAATGTTTCCGCGTTGACGGCCAGTCAACCGTGTTTTGGACAGTTCAATTCCTGATGGATTCGGGTCACGTTGCATTGACGCCTGCGAGAATTTCAGTTACACGACTGGTTAAGTGATTATTCCTACTTTCTCGCGACCCGTCGCGACGCGACGGCGCTAACAAGACTGTCGATTCTGGAAAGACTGGGCTATTCGATTTTTTCAAGTGAAAATTTTTTTAGTCCATCAATCTGGACGAATCCGGAAATAAATCTTTTTGTATTCTCATCAAAATCCTGAAAAAAGAGAATCACAATCAAATAAAAATCACTAATTGTTAATAATTACAAAAGTATTTAGAGAAGTAAAACCAGTGGAAATTTATCGTGAATGAAATAGTCCATTTTCGAGATTACACGTTAAATTATGCTTGACTAATGTGTTTGTTTCCTACGAACCGTTTCCTATTTAATGGACCACCGCATGCACAACAGATAACTTCACATGGTCGGGGTTGTGTAGAGATGTAGAACTCATTTTTTTTTATTTTAATGTCTTTCAAAGAAAAGAAAAGAAAGAAAATTGTATATCGTATTCGGAGGCGACCTAAGTATCTCCTTTATTTTTAATGGCACAAAAAGAATATTTATGGCATAATTTAAATGGTACACATCGAAGGAGGAATGTCATAGAAGAACAATTTTTTTGTCCGGTTATTTTTTCATAGTTTTTCAAGGTCATCGTTATTTTTTATCGGGAAAACTTATATTTTTTTGTTTTATGTTGTTAATAACTTAAGCATATTCAAATGTATTTTTTCAGCCGCCATAAGATGGAATAACATTCTCGATAAAAAAATAACGATGACCTTGAAAATACGGTGAAAAAATAACCAGACGAAAGAAATTGTTCTTCTATGACATTTCTCCTTCGATGTGTACCATTTAAATTATGCCATAAATATTTTTTATGCCATTAAAAATAAAGGAGATATTTAGGTGGCTTTCTTCAGCTGAGACAGCCAGTATATCATGTATATTAAAATGTTGTCTGTGTTGCATAAAGAATAGAGAGTATTCATGTAATTTTATATTGTATTATTTAGTCGCAGTTCAGTCACTGAAAAATGGCAAAATTTCCGATCAAAGGTAATAACAGTATTTTTTATTTCATCTCGTTCACATTTTACTTGAAAATTGAACGCTTACAGCACATTGATCCTAAATTATGTATATCGGTTTGCTCAATTTCGCCCGCAGACAGAGGTACGCTATGATATATCATATCAATACGAGTTCAACGTATAACGTGGCTGTGTTTACTGAAACGAAATTGAACGAACTGATACTTTGTAGTAAAGGCAAAGAACTGGAATGGAACTAATGAACCTGCAGTTTCTTCGTCAAAGTATTCACTTTTTCAAAATTGTTAACATGCTAGGAATATTTTCAATTCTTCCAGTTATTTTATTTTTGCGCAAAGTAGATTGCTAATTTATCTTTGAGGGTGACATCGGCGCGTGCTTGTGGTGCCACTTAGCAGTACTACATACATACCAATATAGCGGCGCCCTTACCTGTTGAATACTGTGAAAATCGCTGAACTTTAAACGCGTATAACTTTTAAACCAGTGGATTCCTAAATTTCTGGTTTCCTCAGATGAAGTTGCAGACCAATTGCTAGCAAATTTACTCATCTTTAAGGAAATAAAAAAACGAGTGCAAAGAATAATATTTTTCATTTCCTTGTATGGAGAAAATATTTTATTTCTAATATATGATGAACGGTGCCATAATTTTACCGTGGGAGGGCTTACATGACGAAATGGCGGAGCGATTGATTCGTTAACTCGTCCGTTCGAGTTTTACGTTCGTGGATACGAGGCAATTTACTTTTCACAAGCAACGCACGTCGCTCAGCTTCGACGGAAATACATATGTAACGCTTTTAGTCGCCAAACAGCCCTTGAATGGGAACTCGTGTCCAATTCGAGCATCGAAAAAGCTATTTTTTGAAAAGGGAGAGTCCCATGAAACCAGCTGGACCGACGCGACGACGTGTATAACGAAAGAGGACGCGACAGAACGGAAAAGGAAATAAACGATCCCATTGTATCAACAGTGGGAATCCGAAGGGTTCGAAAGTTTTTGCGGTATTTCGCGAGAAAACTCTCTCTCTCTAGGACGAGGCGTTATATCGTTCACCCTTTTTAACCTCACGAAACTCTTTGAAAATTGGCGTCAAAGTTAACGATTTCCGTTACTTTGTGCCCATCCATTGAATCTGGCGAGCTTTGCCGATTCTAAGGATGCACGGGGCCAACGCCGAAGCCTTAGAATCGGAAAGGAGGCGTCTGGCTTTGATAGCTGCTAAGGTGAAAAATATTTCTCTTGGTAGTGGCCTTTGGGAGAGGTGTGCTCACTCCTCTCTCTCTCTATCTCCCTCTCGTTTTTTTTCTCCTGAATCGTATATCTTCCACCATTTTCCTTCCTCCTTACCAACGATGACGCAGAGAATTTGAGAAACTGTCAAAAGTGTCTACACCACAGCTGAGCCTCCACTGTGTAGCTAGAAGGCAAAGATGAATGCTTCGAGCAAGAATATTCGTGCAATCAAGATACTCGATGCTTTATATTTATCACATGGAACATGTTAAAATTATCGTCAAATTATTTTATCGTTAAAATTGTTGTCGTTCAATTACGGTCGTTGATATAATCACTATTTGTATCTTTAATCTCTATTTTGTCGTACAGTTGACTTTTTCTGTAAAAGTATTGAATTCCTCTTTTCTTGCAACTAATTCCCTATTTCCCCTCTTTTTTCTATGATTGTTGTGTGCGTAAACAGCTTCCTCGGACAGTAATTCATACGCGATGGTTTGATACAATATCTCTTGCTACTCAAATCAAAATCAGTAAATTATGTTTTGCAGGAGACAAATTATCTGAATAGTCGAATTCATAGGCCGACGCTATCATTATCACGGAGCAGAATTTATGCAGGCAATCGAATCGAGACGACACAGAAGGGGGGATGGACCTATAATTAATATATGCTGAGTATCGCTTGTTGAACCTACTGAGCGGTTGATTATGCTTGTTACTGTCGCAGCATAGTCTCTGCGATAGAACAATGTTAGGCAAGCAGAGCTCCTCTACATGAATACGAACATATTTACCTCATAGTCCTCGATCTATTGAACTAATGAATCATTTGGCACTGGAAAATATAAGTACACTTCTCCGAAAAAAATAACAAATGATACGTGAATTACTAGGCTTACAATTAGATATATCTGATAAATCAAACAAGAATTGACAAATTGTTTGTCATCTTAACCCTCTACGTTTGCACCACCTTGGGACATCCTGTAGTTATATCGAATAAAATAGTTTACAAAACTTGATCGTTGTTTTTTGACTTGAGATCTATACTTCTTATAGGACTTATAGGATGCGATTAAATTCTTAAATTTTCTGTAAAATTAATTTTAATACTATTCCCGTCAATAATATTAAAATCAGTTCTCATAATAATTTAATGTTACTATTAAACGATATTAAATTTTCGATAAAATTAATTTTCATGTTATTGTTTTTATTAAAAGAATTTTAATAAAATGTGAGTTTTATGTGAGTTATAACACTTTAAAAACAGGCTTAAATCCTGCATTTATTTCTTTACAACCTAATAAAAAGGTTTTAAAAATGTCTTTTTCATTTTTGCATGTAACTTTGTACATTATAATTTTTGGAAAATTCTTTCTTTCATATCATTTCGTAAACCAATGCTTCTAATTGATTATAAAAAATCAGGTCGTTTGGTACAATTATAAAAAAGTTATTAGTTTTTAAAAGATGTACGAATACTTTGTACACCCACTGTATACAAAAAATAACCCGTTTCTACATTGAAAAATTCCACTGAAATAGAAAATTAGAGAAGATGTCCGTTTTATATTCGACTAACCCTTGTATATTTCCGTAAATATTGATACACCGATCCATCGCACCGTGAAATGGAAAGCTTTGCACGGGCATAGTTTTTCACGAGATTAGATTCAGCTTTATGCAATGTCATTCCGTTTTCAATTCTAACATCGATTCCGTGAAGGCTTGCAAAACGTTGATGGCGACTGCGCGTTGGATGGAAAGATCGAATGCGATTGGAGTAGTCATAGGTTAGCGAGAGGGAGAATAAATATGTTTATAATTGTCTATGTATATTCATCGCTTCAGTGTAACAGCATGAGCGTACGATCAAGGGGAAAAAGCAATTTTTCTAGCGATGCGCATGTCAAAGAACTTTTTTTTCGATCATTCAATTTCCTTGGCGTCGCGTATTCAACGGAATATTCGTACCATAAATAATCAGGACGCGACACGACCGTACGTGAAAAGCTTAGCGGTTTTTGCTGCGAACATTTAATCCCCACATCGATACTTTAGCTTGCATACGATCTTGTGACGAGTCGCGTGTATACTGCATGTATTTTTGGGGGCCTGTCGTCCCCGATGAAGCTGAAAAACCAGTTTCATGCCAAAATAAATTTGGTCACTATTCTAAATCTTCTTGTAGTCGTGAAAAAGGAACACGATTTCGATGCGTCCTACAGTGCAAAAAGATAGGCGTAGGCAACGAGCCATGGATAATTAAATGTCATTTCTTGTAAATAATTTTTGTGTGTGGATCTTGGTGTGTGAATAGTTTGCTTGGTTAATCCCTAATTTTCAACAAATAAATATGTTTTTGAAATTATAAAATACGTAAAAATGAATATTTTGTCCTGAATAAATTTGTACAATTCAATGAGAATGTATTCTCGTTGGCAAGGCTAACAAAATTGTCAATCATTCTTCCATTTGTCTTTTATCTCGATCATTAAAAGACTGCTCTTCACATGATTGTACATACATTCTTTACATTGCTTTAAATTGCATAGGGTTAATAAATACAAATGCAGTGGTAAAGGTTTCGTAACGAAACAACTAAAAGTAATAAAGATTCATCATCGCCAATCATTGATAACGAGCAGCGAACATATTTAATTGTTTCAAATAAGTGCCAATTGAACATCGAGGAACTGTCTCTTGAAGAAATCTAGACTAATATGAAGATTACTGACGTTTTGAAAAGTAAGGAAACGTAGTCGCATATTTTAGAGAAACATATCGATGTTGGCGACTACGACAAACGTGTGCGCACACAGAAGTTTTCCATTTATGTTCGATAGCTACATACATCAATTTTACTTGGGTTGCCTTTACCACAAAGGCTTCCTTGACGTATGGCGGTAAAACGGTGCCATAGGTCTTGCAGCTAACACAGTTCTATGCGTACAAAGGGAAGTGGAATTCCCTGCAAAGAAGCTCGCAGATCATCGCGACAATTGCTTCACGCGTCCTTCGAGGTTTAGTAATGACTTTCCGGTGTAAAGCTTCCCATGGCAGACACGAACTTGAAAATCGTTGTGATTGTAGTCGTCGGGGCGTGTATGCCGCTAGTAAATAGCCAGCGAGTTCTTGACGTATCATCGCTTTTAGCAGTTTCATGAAGGCTCGCGGAGCCAAAGAGGACACCTAACCGAAACGCTCGAAGGACGACCTTTATTCTCCAGTCAATAATATATACACTTTGTCCATCAGAACACGTCGAATTATAAATTCTGCATTTCCCTGTTGGCACCATTTGTTTCATCTGTTTTTAGTAGGTTGAATTGAGACTGTTAATTATCTTCATAAACAATGAGTATCGCCAAAAACGCTCGGACATGGGTCTGCATATTACCACGCTTATATTAGCTTGCCGAGTTGTCGTCGTTGTTGTTGTATGCGTCAAATCTTGTAATCGAATTTTAAACCATTTCCCGATGAGCTAGAGACTTGAAACTTTAAACATAGCTCAGATCTGGATGACAATGCAATATTAAAAAACAAATTTTTAAAAAACTGTGCGTTCAGGAGAAAAAAAATTTTAATATTAACCGTCACACCTCGTCGCGCGACGCTCGGTGGTACGTCATAGCGTTCAGCGATCCCCACTCCGCGCGCCAGCGCTCCCTACTCTACTACGCGTTCTCACTCCGACTCATCCCCACTCCACTGAAGGAGCTCAGTCAGTGTGGTGTTCCGTTCATTCAGTTCCATTTCGGACAATTTCGGACTCCATCAAGAGACGTCGTCTCTCGGAGTAACCCTCCATGTCTTGCATTTCTATATATCTTACTATTTCATACCAGTATTACTATATCTTGCGTTCCATTTAAAAAACACTAAAAAGTAGAAAATAGAAAATATATAAAAAAAACTTTTTAAGAACCACGCTTATATTAAAATGCACTAAAAAGGAGAAAATAATTTTTTTAGACATTAGTGACTATAAATAAAAGCGTGGAGCGCCCATGAAGATTATGTCAATATATTTTAGCGCTCCACGCTTTTATTTATAGTCACCAATGTCTAAAAAAATTATTTACTCCTTTGTAGTGCATTTTAATATATGCGTGGTTTTTAAAAAGTTTCTTTTTACATATTTTTTTGCTTTATATTCACCGGAGAAAAAGTTTCATTAGTATTGACGACCTCACCACTGTGACCTGTCCTTGTTAGTATTATTTCGAGGTTACTTAGACAGTTGTTAGTGTGAGGATACTATCGTAAATCCGCGTGCAGAGATGCAGAGTTGCACCATGGGATTTCCTTGATAAGTGTAGTTGTGATGAGTAAAGAGACTATGTGGCAGAACTTCCTGTAAAAAATTCTCAAATTTTCTCTAACAACAAAAACTCCATTCGACGTACAAATGTGACGTACGCATGCCAACTAGTCGTTGAAAAATCCCAGTTTACATCGTTCAAACAATGAACTGAGAAGATAGAACTCTGGAAGTTAAATATTTGGAGAAAAGTAATATTCCATTTTAACTGGCAAGGGAATAACCTCAACTGCGAGTGTTCAAACATTCATGAAACTGGTGTATAAGCTAGCGCGAAGTCGGAAAAAAACGTGACGATATAAAGATTAGTACTAAACACCTAATTTCAAAAGCTTGTCAAATTGCCTAGACTATGAGAACGAACGTAATACATTAGAAACAAAGCTTCCCAAAGGCAAGTACTGTTTTCCTCTTTGTATTAGTTCCTTCTTATGTAAACCTTATGTAGAAGGCCTGAAAATAATTGATAATTTTCTCAAACAGTGTTCCGTGAGGATATAAAAACAATGTAACATGTACGTAATGTAAGCTACATGTATCAATACTATACTTGCTAAATAAACCAATCGATTTAAAGCAATAATAAATATATAAAAACGGACGAATTCATTAAGGCACTGATACATAATTAAGTTGAAGTGATGAGAGGTAGCTCTTCTAAAGTTACATTCTGTTGGATATGAATTGAATGAGACTTTCTGTTGAATATGATGATACGAATTAAGAGATCAGGTTAAGATCGTTGAATATTGTTACGTTTGAGAAGGTACGCTCTCACTCAAGTCGTGTGGTACACTTAGGTTAGGGTAAGGGAATTAGAATTTTGGTTTTGGCCTTCATGTTAGATGCGCCTTGTACACGCAATGGTATTTTGGCATTAGTAACATCTCCGTTACATCTGCATACTTCATGACCTTGCTAATTGCTCGGATGTAGTTATGCGTTAGGTGCGCGGAGAATTTTCATGCATGTCACCGCAGGGAGCAGTTCTGTACTCGACAGTGCCATTGCTTTGGTCACTTTGTTCTAGCCAATCGAACACATGCGTACCCGCGAATGGCGAAGTATGCATTAATCAGTTATACCCACTATTGTGACCTACCTCAGCTAGTCGACAGTCGTAACTAGCACTGGCACCTTCGCTCCAGTCCGTTCACGCAAGCTCAAATAGTCATTAACCACGGTTCCCCAGCATCTGCATATCCCCCGCAAATGAATCTCACATTTATTATTAAGCAATTAATGTCCTGAAATCCCAAATCATGGTTACTAATTTCTCAAGGAGACTTCTGTACCAAATTGACACCACCGTTTCGAGAAGGGTTCCGGAGTTATGCAACATCTTAATAAGTCCCATTTAACCTGGTACATTGGGGACCCCATGCTTACAACAAAATTTCTGTTCATTCACTTTCGCGGTAATTAGTTAAGGGGCTGTCTATCTGTATCTATTGCTAACCAATTGACTCAAAAATTGTAACACTACCACCGCCACAAATATGTGACATCCATAATCTGACAGTTCACTTAAAAATAGTCAAATTAATTTTATGCACTTCGTTGTTTAAAGTCATAGTAGAATGCATAATTTTCAGAGAATCTGTGACTTTCTTCTGCTAAACTCTTTTAATCATTCAAAATTGAGTACGTTGTATTTAATAAAACTTTCGGACAAGGAAGATGAGCAACGAAACAAATGCTGGCAGCGAACAAACAATTTTTTTTTATAATTGTAATGTACCAACAACATTATTTTCCATTCAGAAAATATTTGACGGTTTAATTGCAAAATGATACAATTGAAATGTCAACGTTGTTTTTCGATTTTACAATCATTTCTACCCGACCAATCATAATTAGCAATCTTTCACGGGTTTACGACTTAATTTAAAATGCAAATGACGCACTTGTGGAATAGATTATTTTGATGATTGCGATCGGATCGGTACAAATCAATTAGAGTCCACCAATTCCTGTGCAACAGGCAAATCACTTTATGAATTTCTATGGGACAATTAATACAATTACAATGTCATTAACTGAGTTCAAAGCGTGACTCGTTTATTAATTATTATCAATCTGATACTGTGCCGTGATACACAATCTGGTGTAAAACAATGCATCCGTGATTCTGGAAGTGACCGTTCCAAATTCATCCGTAAATCATTAATCTGATAAGGGAGTATCGTAGGATATCGAATAAATTATAGTTCTGCAAAGCTAATTAATTATACGATTTCCTGTATGCGAGGAGCCCTTTAAAAAACACACATTTATCAAATATTTAAATTACTCTTTAGTTTGTATTACTTATTCCGTTTCTCGAAGAAATTATGCTTCGTCAAAATGATCTTCGTGATGTATTATAGTTTATACATATTTTTAGTATTCCATATATTAATCTTATAAGACAACAAAAATTATATCAACTTTAAAAAAAGAAATAAAATAGTAGCTCTATATTTAACCCTTTGCACTCGGAGCTGTTTTAACTCGAAAATTAAACATTTCTTTCTAGCTAGAACAATTCCATTGCATATGATTTTCATACAATACTTAAATGTTTAGTAATCGATTAGCCACCAACATGTTTAATAATGTAAACAAAATGAAAGGTAAGATTATGAAAATAGTTTTGAACAAAAGAAGAAGAGGTTATAGAGATATTCTTGTTACGAAAAAAATATCGTCGTCTTCTATCGAAAGAAAACTGTATAAGTTAGATCAGTCACACTTTTAATTTCCACAACTTCCTCCTCCTTCGAGCTTCAAAATAAGTCAAGCCTTATAGTTGAACTATTTGTTTTCACGAAGTGATCAGAATTTAAATATCCACAATTTTTCGAAAACCTTCAAGTATATTCTGAATCTACTGTATGTCACATTTGCAGCAAATTATCAATTTATACAAAACATTTTCTTACAAATGCATTTGTTTATAATAGTATTAAAGCAGTTCCGCATTAGACAGAGGAGTAATACTAATTGAGTAAGATATTAGTAACATTAACGAAAGTGGTGGTTCGAAGTTTTTCATTTTCTGAAACGCAAACGTTTACGTGACCAGCTGATTAATCGAAAAGAGCGATGTATGACGTTGATAAGTTGCGAGCAGTAGACTGAAACGATCGAATTTATATTATAAATGAAGGGTCACGAAAACTTCGGGAGGAAGCGTTTTGGTAAGAATTGAACGGTTTGATGTCAGCGATGATGGTAGCGTAATCCATAGTACCAATTGAAGCTTCTTTCGTAGATGAAGAAACAAAAAGGTAAATGGAAAGGAAACGAGAGATCCATAGAGCAGATAGTGGGATCTCTAAGGTAAGGAAAAAGTAGCCGAAAAGTGTCTTCATTCTTTAACGTCCGACACGGATTATAGTGATTGATATAACGAAATTCACTGGCTTCGTCATAGTGTTCCATTTTCAACAGCTGACGAGTATTGATCATCAGCAAGAATTTGATAATCGTGAAATTTATTTGGAACGAACAAATAAGAATGCATTTAATTTGCTGAAAATGTTTTATATTCAACCTGACAATAACTCATTTAATTCTCTTCCGTCTATTATTTTCAAAACTGAATTTCAGCTCCAGAGCACCATTTTTTAAACAATTTAATTTTGCTGATCTCCTAGGATTGAAACTTAGATTTATGGCATTTTCTCATCCAAATCTACAGGATTACTAAGGTACAGTTTGATAAAATAAATAAAGATTTATTTTTTAAATTAATTCTGTGTTTAATTAGGTATATATTATATATTTTTCACCGATTTTTATTAAATTTTAAAATAACCTTCGCAATTCCGATCAATGGCAAGTTTCTCCAAAATTTCTTTCACGTCATCTATAATACTAAACCAATTGTTCTAACTTCTCGAAAAAGTCGTAGTCCACTTTTCAAAAAGATATTTATAAGGTTTTTTACATCCCGCGTTTTATCACCTCACATGAGAACGGAAATATTATTTTCACACCGAGATATTCATCCTTTGATTATTTTTAATTGACAATTCAATTTTACATAGAACAAATATTTTTCCATACGATAAATTTGCCTTCTCTGTCATGTTCACTCAGTTTCTACGTACATATATTGTCGCGTAACGTTTTGTTCGAAGAGGGAAACACATAATACCGAGAGATTTCGTTTTGCATTTAGCTGTCAAAAATGTATCGATAATCCTGTTACGAAAAATCTGAGGACTTTACAGTAAAAGCTCCCCAAGGTTTAACTGTAGGAATAGCAAATTGCGCATCCGGTCCCAGTGAACCGTCGTGCGATGCTTGTTTTCGATCACGTCCGCTGCACCGTTGCTGGCTAGTCTTTTCGCTTTGACATCGATTTTGTATCGGACAGGTAATTACGGGTTTCCAGTTATCTATGCGAATCCACTGACAAGACGTGCCCCGAATTATTACCCTGAACTTCGTTCCGGTTATGTTCTTTTTTTCACTGATTCTGTTTTCTAGTTTAAGTTATACCGCGTGAGTTCTCTTCTCCAGTGAAAATTATCCGAAGCAATTATTATCAAAGGACACGCAATTGGAAGAACATTTAAAGTTGTCAATCGTTGATTAAAATAAGAAATCATCGAAAAGTCTGAGACCGATTCAATAGATTGATGAAGTTAATCGCCATACGGTCTATCCATAAATTGTAATAAGGAGCGAGAGAGAGAGAGAGAGAGAGAGAGAGCTCAGTTTACATATTTTCAAGTAGTCATACAGTTTTGATTCCGTATTTCATTTCAGAGTTTCAGCAGTTAATTATTCGATTGACGATTACAATTGAAAGGAATGTAATCGTTAATCGCAATTAATGACTAAAGTAGACATTTAACCGTTATTCTCAATTAGCGATTTATAAGTACTTAATCGTTAACCGCAATTAACGATTTATAAGTACTTAATCGTTAACCGCAATTAACGACTAAACTAGGAGATTAATTGTTAATTGCTATTAACGATTGAATGTAGTAATTCTGCTATTTCCCCACGCTTTCGCTGCGGTCACCTGGCGCGTTCCATCTCTGTCACACACTGTCACGTGACTAATCTGGTACTGGCTGAGAAAGGGTAACTGTATTCCCCTCAATTCCTTGAGCTGGCGACACTGACTTCACCCCCTAAGGGTTAAAGAGTGCAACGTTCCGTGTGTCATTAAAATCGGAAGTTGCAAGTTGAACAAAGAACTCGTTACAGAGCCAGGTACAATCTAGTGGATAAAAATGATAGCACTGGTCCAATTCACGGAAGGGATAAGTAACAGATCCGGGATTGGTGGAACAGGGGTCAGGCGCCGTCGGTGCTGCAGCGAATCGTGAGAAAGGGGTGAGTTTATTTTCGCGAGGCCGCAATATAACTTCGAGACTGGCGGTGTATCTCGAGCATTAAGGAAGCATTCGCCGTAGAAGTTTATCGGGTCGTGGGTTCGATTTTTCGGTCTCTTCAAGCATGTCGGTTCGACGCTGTTCTAGATTGCGAGTGGCTCGTGAACGGAATAAGAAGCAGACACGATATTTCTTCTGTTCAGCCGGTTTTTTACCCGTGGAAACTTACTCTCGATTCACCAGTCTACCACGACAAAAGTTCGTCGCCGGACACTGTCGAAATTGAGGTTAACGTTTCCGTCTGAAAAGACGCTTTTGTCTGCTCGATGAACATTTATAGAAAGTGAAAACCATGAATGCGAATATCCGGACAACGAGGGAGAGGGGTAGAGGAAATATATATCTTTCTTTAACCTCGTTCTTTTCAAGTTTTCACCAGACGCTTTCAAAGGATGGGGTGTGCGTGAAATAATAAATGCAGTCAGATAAATGAAACGACGTTTATAACTGGTGAGGTGCAGTTCTCTATTTTCTGACCATTCTTAACTAACCGAACGATATTCTTTCCTGTTACATCATGAATTGCATAAATTCCTATGTACTTCTATTTATTGTTAGCGTCAACTACTTATTTATTACGACATAAGTATCGGTATTGCAACTGTTATTTTGTAGTTTGCTCAATTGAGATTTTTTGAGTGAAAACACTTTTTTAGACCCACCGCGTACACAATTTCTGGGCAGTGAATGAGTCTGATCCGTCACGCTCCGAGGTGAAATGAGGTGAAATTCGGGTAAAGGAATTGGTCCGATTTTTTTTCATAAAACACTGACAATATTGAAATTCAATATTTACAATTGCAGATGGATTACTTATATTTAATTTAACGATAAACGCATGGTGGTTAGAGTGACTGCTCGTTTTGTATTGCATTTCTGACAGAAGCCCATTACTGTTTTCAATAATAATTGGATAACGAAGAATTTCAAGGGTTAAATAAACATTGATGAAAATTAAGTAATTTTAACATGGCATTTTTTGTTATTGAAATGCATCGTTTGGTGTGCAAACACACTACCGTGTTTGAATTTCATTGTTTGACACATTTTTGGCAAAAACGTTTTTTGAGCGCAGGCGTTGGGAGGCCCAACCAGTGTGTAGTAGTTCTAACATCATAATGACATTCGTGAAGATCTTGAGCAAATGTTGTCTGGGGAATATTAATCCCTTCGCTACATCAGCATTGGCGAAATAGCAATTTGGCGGTATTGCAATATAGGCCACTGGCGTTACGTCTCGGAGCAAGGAAATCACGATGCACTCTTCAACCATCCCACAGTTCTAACTCGTGGAATTGGAGGTATAACCTTCGAAACACTAAATGAAAATCCAATATACATAAGAGTTTATGTAACAATTTACAAAAAGAAATGAACATTATAAAAACGACTAGGTATTATACATTCCAAATAACTCATTAATTTAATTTTGTATAATGTATTATACTTTATGGGGTAACGTACGTCTAGCAAAATACGTGTTTTAGAAATTCGATTATTAGGATCTTTATGCAAAATAAAAATATTCTACCTGAATTACAACGAACTGGAGTGAAGTAGAAATTTATTTTCTTTTTTAATATGTTCAATAAGTTCTAAATAATATAACAGTACCTTTAAATTCTTCTACTGTTTTTACTGGTTTATATTACACCAATTTAAAAATTTTTTTAAAATGAATAATAATTAATTTCCTTATTGTCCTTTTATTAATTTTAATTTCATTGTGCAAAATAAAAATTGTTTCAAATTTCTTTCTTCCCTTAAAATGATTTTAGTATGCTACCACTGCTACATTGATATTCTTAAATTTATTTATTCCGCTTATAATAAATTAGTATTATAATATGATACTAACTAACTATATTAACTATAATAGTTTGAATGGGTTAAATTTAAATTAGATTGAAGTCGTTAAAATTAATCTAAATTATACTTATGTATTTCTGTCATAAATGTATAAAATCTGCAAATTAATTATTATCATGTATGTAGTTTTAATAATAATAATTTCTGCAAGAGGCGGAAAATTCCATCTCATCGGAAAATTTCAATAAAGGAACAACCGTTTGCACTAGACAGGTTGTTAAAAACAGCGTTTGCGGTGAATGAAATATTTTCAATAACTTTAATCTGAACAAAACGAGGACTAGCTTTCAAGTAAATAAATGAGGCAATTTATTGTCATGGCTAATTTTGAAAATTCAATTTTTTTAAAGAAAACAGCTTTTTTAATTGAAAAATATAAATTTGCATATAACAATTGCCCGCGTTCGTTATTTTTTAAGACAATCGAAGTACAAATATGTTCAGAACTGCAATACTGTTTATAATCACCAAGTAAAATGAACTATTAGAGTGACGAGTTGTTTGACAGTATGTATTACTTGAGTACTCACTAATTCCAATGAAAGTTTATAAATCATTACATAAAACATATAAAAGTTAACTCTGTTCACAAAACATTATAATTATTTAAAGTGAGCATAATTTAGGTTGAAAAATTGTTTTTGTGAAGTTATGCTATTTCCAATTGCATTTAAACTGTTTTAGTTGAAATTTTCAAGTTTTATATGTAGATTATTTATGCAATTCTGGTCCACTTTTACTGCTAAATAATTCTCTTTCTAGAAATCGCGGTAATATTACGAACAGCTGAAGTAACATAGCGACCGAGTTTCGATCTACACAGAAAAATAATCTCCATTTTCATTGTATTTAATACGCTGTGTTTGAAAGAGAATACTAAATTACATTCTACATTATTCTATAAATAAAAGAGGCACACAGCAAAAGAATATCAAAGGTACAATTTTATGTAAGAGAAACAACATTCTTAAATTCATTTAATATGTTTTAATTGGTTCCATCTCATTTTTGTCATAAATTCATAAAATGCATCATTTTTATTCAAACTCAATTTTTATAAATTAGTGCACTTCGTATATACAAATCCCCGATGCAGTAATATATTCTTCAATTTTTCAATAGTGTACGCAATATCATCGGGCACACAACTTCGCTGTTTTGTATCTCCACAATAAATTGTTTAAATGATGGCCTGACTTTGTTCGAAACGAATAAAGAATTCTACGACTCGACTGTACCTTCGCGCTCATAACAAATGTCGACCAAAATATAGAGAATACAGAACGTTGAATTGTATTTCGAAACTTGACGTTCGGTTTTCATCGTAATGCTCTTCCCGTCAGGTGTGTTCTATGAGCGCGGGCATAAACCTGTCGGGCGGTGATAAAAAATTTTTAATCGTCGAAACGAGCTCGGTGGTAGAATGAGTTTTTAACGGTAGTTGTATGTCAACGGCGTCACGGAATCGCGTCATTGCCAGATTGGCTCATTTGGATCAGGGGTCTATATCCCGATCTGATTTCTATTCGATATGTCGCTTCGACGTACCAGCTCGTTATACATGTATAGACACACATGTACCCCCTCCCCCTCCACTCGCCCTATTCACAGATTTTAACAAATCCCATAATTTTTATTACTCGGTTATTTGGAATTTAACACCACCGCCAAAAAACCACCGTGGCACTCGTGCGTTTCGGATATGGTAGGTTATACTACTGATGCACAGCAGAACGTTCATCTTTAACATATGTATGTACTGGGAAGTGCAAATACTGATTATTTTTATTATAATATGATCGAAATTTCTCTAGCTTGTATTTATTAATGTACTATAAGTTAATATGAACTATTCGACATAGATATCGGTCTTCCAGATATTGGTCCTCCATACCATACACAACGGAATTACTGAACAACAGAAATATTGGAATTAAAAAATACACCATTATAGACTTTTGATGTTTCAAACTAGTATATACTCTAGTAAATTATACTAAATTGTATAGTGAATACGTTTCAAAATTATGGTTACAAGTCATGAACCGTAGATCCGTAATGACACACACCAATGTTAATGTAAACTTTACAGTGTATGAAAAACAAAATGTGTCAGAATAATATTTCCCAATTAAATAAATATCCAAGAGACTTTTATTCAATTGTGCATTCACACATCGAGAAATATGACTTTGCAAATGCGTCTGAAATTCAATTTTTCTTCGAGGTAACTACATAGCTAACAGGTATCGAAAAAGAGAAAAAATGTTTTAATAAACACGAACTGGCAACGTGATCGGTTTTCCGAAATATTGAGTTGTGTTCTTCAAAGCGGAATTGTTCTTCAGGGTTAATATAAAGTTTATATTTTCCAATTAAATGAATATTGAAGATAGATTTTCATCAAATTGTGCATTTACACATCGAGAAATGTGACGTTGCAAAAGCGTCTGAAATTCAATTTTTCTTCGGGGTAACTACACAGTTAACAGGTATCGAAAAAGAAAAAAAATGTTTTAATAAACACGAACTGGCAACGTGATCGGTTTTCCGAAATATTGAGTTGTATTCGTCAAAGCGGAATTGTTCTTTATGAACGTACGCGAAATAATGGAAGATATTGCCAGTGCTCTACGCGTGCAACAAAGCGTAGTACACAAAACTGTTGTACCGTATGCAAACTGAATAATAGTCGCTGTATCTAGGATTGCATCTATGAATCAATGCTCACCCTTACAAACAAAAATCCGTCGACAGATGTTTACGACATTGAAAAGTAAATGAAATTTTTGTTAATACACGTGTCCTACTCGACCAGTGAAAATGTGGGCAAGGTTTTGGCAACGGATCAATTATGTAGAGTTGCAACTAGACTCCGGAGCACCGTGAAAATTTACATTCTTATACGCGGGTGCACACAAACGAAAATCAGGAACTCGTTAAAATTTAACATCATGCAGTTTCGTTTTACGTAGAATACATTTTTTAGTTCTACTTGAACCGTTTTTATTTTGGTCAGTAATTAATAACAATTAAAATCAACATTTTCTACATAAATTCTAGAAAACAGGAATCACGCATGTGAAACATTTTCTTCCTTCATTAATAAATCAAATAAGTTTAAAACATGATGATAGTTTTTTGAATTTTCTTGAACTTCACCTGAGGAAACCAGAAATTTTTAACTGTTTTAATGTAATCCTGTAGATTTTTACGGTACTAAACGTGTATCGTGGTGAGATGAATATAAGGTGCTTGTCGGAATGTGTTGACGTAGGTACGAATGCGCAGCCGATTGGTTCAGAGTGTTTCGATCGATTTTAGTTAGTAATTGAGATACGTTTTTCGTGGGGTGAACGAACAATTTCTAAAAGCCAGATATATTCGTAACGTTGGAACTATGGTGGAGAATGGACAGGGAAGGCAGCGGCGTTATTTTCCGGGACGAAGGTGGAGATTGCGTTTAATGTATTCCCTAGGGTGTACAAGTTCTTCGTCCTCGCAGCCGCAGCCATCGTCGAGGACAAAGTTGTCGTCCCACCATGGCAGCAGGCCGCTGCACCGTAACAATCGCTATTGCCATGTTAATGACTGCAAGCTTACGGTGCCGGTTTCACATTGCCTCGTTCAGCTTCTTCATCGCTGGCTGCGTAGAACTTTACCACGTTATCCGCACTTTTTCTGAATACCTGAGGGAGCTAGAGGTGGAGTTAGACTAGTTTGAATGCAAATTTCGACGAAGAAAGATGGCACTTTCGAAACTAACCTGAAATTTTTGTCTCGTAATCGCACCGGATATTTCGATCTAGGTCGCCGCGAAGAGCTGATAATAATTTAGCTATCTTTATTGACTCGAGAAGTGTCCATACAATTAGTGAAAATAGTTAAATGCATGGAATACCATTTTGTTTTTCTGATTAAGCGCAGTTTTTATCATATGAACAATTTTTTAAATCAGCTTACAGTAGAATAAGTCATCATATTTTCGTAGACTAGAACAAACAAGAGAAGTCACAAAATAAAACTTTCCTGTGACGTCACTAATGTTTCTTCAACTGACAAATTTCAATGTGTACAATATCAAAAAAAAAAACAAAAAACGAATAAAATAGTCTCTAGTTGATTGGCAAACGTTCATTTCTATGATTCTTAGAAATAGCAATATGTCAGATTGTACGGTACTTGTACGCTACTCCATGTTTGGTCAGTTGTTTCTATTAGTACGATGTCTCGTTAGTACTCTGCCGTCCGATATTCAATAAACTAATATTGAACTGAACAACGATGGTGAGATTATCAAACTTTCCCGGATTTCGAAACACGCAGGAATTATCGGTAATGAAACAGCTGACAAAGCCGCTAAAGCTGCCACTAAACTAAACTTAGGCGAAGAACACTTTACGATAAACATGCGAAATGCCAAGATGTGGTGAGACAATTATTGATTCCCGTATATTCAGAAGGATCAACAGTGGTCAAGTAAAATTACGTAACGTGAAAATCAATTTTCAGGAAGTACCTAACGTCACCATTTTTGATTAAGAGAGCCAGAATATATTACAATATAGTAGAATATACTTGCACATACCAGAATATACTAAAATATACCAGAATGTACTAGACGATACCAGAATATACTAGAATATATCGCATTTGAATTAGTTTCTTGCCGATAAGGACCAGAAGTTTTCTGAGCGCGAAATTATGAAGCTACCAGAAAGATGGCAGAAGATGATCGAACAAAATGGAAAATATTTGATCGATTAGAGTTCATTGCTTGAATAAAAAAATTGGCTTTCATTTCACCGTAAAATACCGAAATTACATTCTTGCCAACCCAATACAAAGTCTACTGGTCACAGTCGCTCATGTTTCCTGGATCAACGATCGAATGGCAAACGGAGTCGAGTCCGGTTGATGGCATGAACGCAGGAGAAAGCGGAAGACACAACGAACCGAGTGGTAAATAATTAAAGATGATAATACAAACACGCGTGAAACTGAAGGAAGACGGAAGCAGGACGGGAGGGGGTGAAAGAGGGGAGACTTTGCGAGCAACAGTACTATCGGAAGTTCCGTAGATACGGCACCGCCGGAAATATCGTCAGAATATGCTAAAAGCCGACCAGGCCTCCCTCGCGGTCTTAGCATAACAACGGGCTGCCATTCGGCGCAAAACTTCTGAATATGCAAAGGATGCCCAGGGCCTGGAATTAAAACAAGAGCTACCTCGGTTCTCGTTTGTTCTATTTCCTCCGTCTGCTGAACACGCCGTGTCTAGCGAAACGTCGAAACATATCGACAGAATACCTCTTTGGTGCTACTTGCCACCTCGCTCAATAGCAGTTTTCAAGGCGCGACCGAGTGCCTACTAGAGCTCAAGCTGTGTCGAATCTGTTCGCCTCGATTGGACACACAACAACCTACCGGTGCGAGCTCGCGAATATTAATCGGATATTAATCCTTCAGAGTCGGCGACCGTGCACCGTGCTTCCTCCAAAGAACACAATAGCGAACAAAAGTATTGGCACAGCACGAAATTCTACATACTAACACTTTGGGAGACGTAGGATAAACGCCACAATTGTTGCACAGTTTTCTTTCGATATAAGACGACGATGTTTTTCTCGCAACTACTGCTTACTGCCAGAACCAGTGGGTAGGGTAAATGTGCCTATTACTGCGCGTGTACGTTTTACTGCGGAATTTGTTCCCAATGAGATTAAAACACGTAAAAATAAATATTAGATGATTGCGCTTTTTAATAGATGTCACAAACTATACTGCACGGCGAAGTGTAAAAAAATTTATCTAAAATTATGTAAGCCCCATTTTCTAATTATAGAAAAGAGAAGTATTTTCGTCGTAGGCCTTATGTTGTGGATTTGTAGATAAAACCTCGAACCATATCCCAACCGACTCCCAACCGTTGGCCAACCATAAATGCTACTAGGGATGCCTTTCCAACTCGGGTGGAGAGTAGAACGAGGTTGGGGCGATTAAAGACATATTAGATCACTAATTTACAAAATTTAAAAGTGTGACACATTAAGGACATACATCATACTCGGAGCTCGTAATAGTACATTTTAAAATCATGACGTATTTTTAATGATAATCAGTTACAAATAAATGGAAACGAACGGGACAACATTTTCTTCTCGAACGCGTTCTCCCGACGAACAGCGGTTTCTGAAGATTCGCTTATTGTTTATGAATTTATGCTGTTGTTCTGGTATAAATACCTTTAAAAAGGACGGGGTGAGGCAGCGCACCGTCTGCGCAAAACGATCCTGGGAAACACGGCGGATTACATGGCTAACTTTTTGCGGAGATGGATGGTCAATGTATTTGTTGCAGTGCTGGTACAATAAATGTGCAAGTCCGACTGTTCTTGTGAAGCATATTGCTGCGATATTCCATGGAATTATGGCACATACATCTTTACGAGATAATATGGGCTTGAGCTGTTACATTCGGATACAACATTTATGACAATTTTAGATGTTTTTTGTAAAAATAAATATTTTGTCCTGAATAAATTTGTATAATTCAATGTGAATGTATTCTTATTGGTAAGGCAAACGAAATTGTCAATCGTTCTCATGTTTTTATAATCTCAGGATTTTACTTTATTGTGCAGAAAATCTGAAACTAAATAAATTGTGACCTTCCATATCAATAGTTACAATAGATTCAAAATAATATAAAACTGTAATAAGATGTCTTTTACGTATACAGGCGTCATTTTAATCCCTGAATCTTACGATTTTTATTGAAAAAAGGCATCTAGTTTTTATAAACTTTGTTAATTTAATTTTTTTCAACTTACTAGAATTCAGATTCAATTTAGATTCAGTCATACATATGTATCAGAATCAATATGATTGAATTTTATATATTTTTATTGATTTTAGTACGTCAGCTCTATCTCACGCCATAAATATTTTATGTTGTCTTAAAATATTTATGTGCTCCAATTTTTCAAATAAAATGGGATTACTCTCTTCAATATTTTTTTTAAGAAGTTCCTTTTTGCATTGATTAATATTCATTATTGTATATACATTACATGGGAAAATAATATTTTAATTTCATGAGGGCAAAAAAGAAAGTTTGATGGAACAAAAAAATTTTTTAATGCTTTATTCTTCAAACTCTGTTGTATTCGAGTCTCAAAGTGTTTTCATGTGGAACGTGAACTAACTTTCCTCGCGAGAGGCGTATCGCATTAATCAAAGGCAACTATTCTCGCTTTCTTGTCTCGTGTCGACATCGTTCAACCCCCTTGCAATCTTTCTACCAAGCAATTCTCACACGTTCTATCGTCCCTTTTAAAGTGCTCGTTTGCTTCGAATTCTTATTTTCATGAACTGTACTATCGCGATTACACTTATCGAATCTGAACCCTTCCGTTGCCACTAGAAATAGAATAACATTACATTTATTTCCTTATTTATCTACTTTGTTTAGCAATTTTGTCCTGAACTTTGCACTAAGTTAAACTTCACCTTAGAGACACGAAAATTGTTAACTTTTCGTAGATTTTGACGAAAAAATGTCGAAAGTCCAAGGTTTAATCTTAGGAATCAATTGGTTCAAAAGTTATGCGCGTTTAAAGATCTTCAGTATTGAAACTAGACTTTTATGAAACGAACAAATGAGCGAAATGTAATAGAAAATTATGGGGGCATTCGAAGAATCTAGGATTAGAATGTGCTCTGAATTTGAAATAAGTATTGACAATAGCAATGTATAACTTCCTTGCTCATGAAGAATACAGAGTAGAACAAGATACTTTTGTCATATTCTGACCCAAAAATAAATAAATTAGTATACACATATTAGTATGTGACTTCACAGTTCTACGGAGCTACAATAGGCTAATAGTTAATGGTGCAGAAATGATTTCAGAACATTATGAAAATGCTGTGATTTATTATGTTGCTGTAATTTTACGTTGCGTCATTTAGTTAATTTTCTACGCAGCCATGAATACATTACTGCCGCAGGCATAATTTTAGAGTAGCGGAGTTATCACCTCGTGAAAGCACAAAATGACATAAAATGTTACTATTATTTCTTCCATCAAGATGAGTATATGTAGGCGCAGAGTGCTCGGAATTTTTTCACGCGTAACTTACTCGGAAAAAGAAACATAGAGAAGAAAAAAGTATTGTGTTCCCTTCCACGTGGTGACAATGAGTCGATTTAATGTTGACACCTTTGTTTCCCTCTATATAGCCGTAATAAGTCGATTAATTTCGAAATTAATTAGTAATTTTCGAATATTATGTTTTTATACAAAATAAAGATTGCCTACATTAATTGCAAAGAGTAGGAGGAAGATAAATTTCTTTTTTGAATATCTGGCTATCGGAAGTGCCAAAAAAATCGTGGCGACGTGGGACACACTGTATAATATCATATGTTTAACTTCTTAAAATTATTAAACGATTCAATAAATTTCCATTTGGCACTCCTGCTTCTTGCGATTAACGAAAACAATTTTTATTCTGCAATAGATTTGCTTTATAATGTTCTTCACGTTCTAACAATTACTTGGCTATCAACGGATTTTTCTTGGACAAAGAAGCCTGTAGCTAGACGCTTACTATCAAACTATCAATATTTCTTTCGGAGTAAATAAAAACGAATCGGAGGGAGGAACCGAGGGAGGGTTAAAGTGAAGCACAATATAAAGAAATGTTCTTCCTCTGGTAATGCGAGCCCCAGTGGTAAGATATAGAAAAACCGTGCAGGTCGTCCGAGGCTCCGCGAGCCACGTATACCTACGGACGACGTTCGCGAGACAAGAAAAATTAGGGGAGATATATATTTTCAGATGTTCGTTTCACCTATTCAATCTACAATTTATGAAGCATCGCTGTCGGAAGAAGAAACGTAATCGGAAAGTTACCCCCGGTCGGGAATGTCGTGGAGGAAGCAAGGGAATCTGCGAGACGGGGATTCGAAGGGAGAGAACGAGATTAAAAAATATATCCAGCGAGGGCTACAATTCCAGAAACGATCGATCATTCGTGTGGGGGGTGAATCACGTGAAACGGAACAACTAAATGTCTCTGTTGGGATTGTAGAGTGGAGGAAATGTCAACGTGGAAACTTGTACCGTTCAAAAAGACAAATGAGAATATAAGATTTATTTGACACTCTCCTGCTCCACATTATTCTCAAGCGTATTTTGATTTGTTGGAAAACGAGTTTACTCGTCTAAAAAGTCGTAATTTTTAATCTGCTTTCTGAACCCATTTGTATTATAAATACGAATGAAAAATAATATCATTTTTTATTTATCATAATTAAGAAGACCAGTTTCAAACAGTACAAATAAACTTTATGTTTCGGTAATTTCAAAAATTCCTTTTATACTCGGTTTGGTAGACACAATAATACCATGGAACTTTCGTTGGAACTTTGTTGTAATATTATTTGTTGTTCTCGAGATATTTTACGAAAACGAAATTATCGAAATTTTTTCAAGGGCTGAGTTCACCCTTTTAATGTGAGAAGTAGCACGAGAAAAATGGGGTTGTCATTCGGTATAGGTTACTTTACTTGTGGCTAATGTCTCAAAATTTTTTTGAATTTACTCTCCCCACTCCTGTATCCTCGCAGTCACGCGAGGGGATAGTGGGGGAATCGGTACAGGGGTAGTTACATGAAAGAGAGGGGAAGAAAAAAAATACGTGGGGCACCCAAACACATAGCGTCATTCGAGTCCAACGGAACACAAAAGGAGAAGCCACCTCTTTGCCACTACGAAACTTCACCGTGATCCTCTCAAACGCTTTTATCTTTTCTTTTGCGTTCGTTTCTGTGTGCCTCGCTATTGGATTCGATTGATGCTTCGGAGCGGAAAACCGAAGTACCAACAATCAAGAATTGGTTTAAACAGCAAGAACGTGCAACACCCCTTTGTCGACAATCACGGAGTTAATCCTTTGATATTTAAATGTTTTAAAATACAAATGGCTGTATTTAAAAGTGGTTGAATGCTGTTGGCACAGTCTGTTCTATCCACTAGAAAGCACGGACTTACTAGCGACCGAAAATTTTAAAGGTACTGCCGAGTGTTGGTCCGGCGACTATTCTGTAACAAGTGGTAACTTTACATGCAAAAATTGTATAATGATTGCTTAATCATATAATTATTGTATGATAATTATTTAGTACAATATAAAAATTGTATAATAATTATTTAGTACAATATAAAAATTGTACAATAACTATCTAGTACAATATAAAAATTGTATAATAATTATTTAGTACAACATAAAAATTGTATAATAATTATTTAGTGCAATATAAAAATTGTGTATAATATAATAAATGGTATATCGAGGAACATCATATTAGTCTTAATTAGACTGCGGATTTTTATGCAAAATAAAAATTGTCTGCTTCGATTGCAAGACATATGTATAAACGAAATAGAATGCTTTCCTCATTTTGACATTTTCAATTTTCAAAATTATCCTACACAATGTTGAATTTTATCTATTCAATTTTCTTATAACTGCATAAAGATCCGCAGCCTACGTTAGTACTAATATGATGTCCACTTTTCCACGCATGATCTCACGTGGAAGTTTTATTATAATCCTTGTGTAATACATATATAATAATTAATAATATATAAATATTAAATATATATTTAAGGGATGTTCCGTGTAATTAAGCGTTTGCTGCGATGTGTCTTTCATGATTTTCGCTGCGAGTGACACGATATACGAAATCTTTTAGAGTGTCGGTTTTCGTTTAAGGATATTAATGTTGATCGGGCTCGTTCCACGAAGAAGCTCGTTATTTTATGTTGGGCATTTTTATTCTTTATTAATCCTCCGACGGCAGCGCTCCGGTCTACTTTGATCTAGCTTTCTAAAGGCTTTATGTACCTAACTTTTCAGGTTCCGGCAGCTAACCTAAGCTGTCGCTCGTTCACATAAAGCTTAATAAGAAGATCAACGCATCTCGCAGACGCACGTTTGAAAATGTGCTCAGAAAAATAATTGAATCGGGATTTAACCATTAACAAGAAAACATTCGCATTAACAAGAGAACAGGGCAGACAAAGAAATGTTCTTGAAAATAATAGTTTTGATTGGAATAATCCTAATAAAATACAAAAATAAAGGTTTTACCATACCTAACCCGATCACATGTCATTGTAATTAAAGGGTTTAAGTACTGTAACAAATATTGAATGCTATGTAATAAAAAGAAAATTTTCTTAACAATATTTAAATTAAAATAACTCTTCAACTAATAATTTTTCAACGTGCATAGATTAATACTTTTTTATAGAGAATAAAAAACTACATCGGTGCGTAAGAAAATAAGTCCTTGACGCGTCCTGCTACAAGAAAAAAACTGATATTACCAGTGTGTTCATCTCTGGAAACCATTAATCTGTATCCACACATTTCTCGCTGCGAACAATAATAATGACGTAAATCTGGTGACCCCCCCCCCACCCTGTATAACTAATATAAATCTACAGATCGTATTTTTTAAATTTTCGTTAAACAAATAAATACATTGTGAGAAACAAGTTTTACTGTTTTCCTAGTGATTGAAACCAAAAATATAATACATTTTCTAAAACTAGTCTCCTCCTTTTCTTCTTCCACTATCCTATTCCAGCACCATGCGCACACTCCAACGTCCCCCACTAAGGCCATAGACCACGGTGCCCGTGCCGTAGACTGGTCTGGTCATCAGAGAGGGAGTACATCATCTCACCGTGATTCTCCTCATCTCACAGCACTGCACTGAGCTCCTTCGGAGCGAAGTGGGTCAGTGGAGTGGGGATGAGTCGGAGTGGGAACGCGTAGTGGAGTAGGGAGCGCTGGCGCGCGGAGTGGGGATCGCTGAACGCGATGACGTACTACCGAGCGTCGCGCAACGAGGTGTAACGGTTAATATTAAAAATTTTTTTCTCTTGAACGCACAGTTCTTTTTTTAATTTGTTTTTTAATATCGCATTGTCATCTAGTTCTGAGCTATGTTTAAGTTTCAAGTCTCTAGCTCATCGGGAGGTGGTTTAAAATTTGATTTCAAGATTTGACGCATACAACAATAACAACAACGACACGGCAAGCTAATATAAGCTTGGTAATAAAAAGGTATTTCATTTCGAAGCGTGTACGGTATTTTCGACCGACTGCCTCTGTTTATCACGAGTCCTTGCTTCGCCAGTATAAGGTTCCATTGATTTCCGTTTTACCGACCATCATTCGAATTTTGACGGGATCTCCCGTCGGCTGTGCCCCGAGGACTAGCAATCTTCGCCCGAATATTCTATATTCCCCGATCCCGCTATTTCGTTAATTCGCAGTCTTTTGCTAAAACCGAGTACACTCCAATTTTGCCGTGCTATTCGATTTTCTATCGAATGAACGGTGCGCGGCGTGGCGCGGGCTTGGCGCGGCACGTCCGAGCACCGATTTGCAATATTGAAGTGCAATCAGCCGTGTCGGAGGGAAAAGAAAAGGGTGTTACGAGGCAACGAGCAGGACGGGGCTGGGGGGGGAGGGGAAGAGTGGCGAAAGGTCGATGAGATAACACGGCACTGAAACGGAGAACAAAATTGCGATTAGTCCGCGACCTCTTCTCGCCTAGCAATCCATTAGCGAGTCACGGAAAGGTCGAATGCTCCCGACCGTCTTAGGACGCCTCGGATCCTCTGATTAAAATTCGTGAAACTGCCGAGAATGAAAGGCCGTCTTTGGATCTCGCCAGGCCGGTCGGTTGCCGATGTCACCTATCCTTCGCTCTTCCATTCCCGCGTTCTTCGAACCTCCGTGCGACGCCGACAGAAAACGGCGGAAGAAATTATAGTGTTCGTACAAAATGCCCGCGTAGTGTCCTTGGCAAAAAGCAGTCGAGATGAGAGGAGAGAAAAATGTGACGCCCGGCTCAAGAACCACAGATCAGCCTCCCTCCCCTCTTCCCTCTTTCTCTGTCCCTGCTCCCTCTCTCATTTTCTCTCTTTCTCTAGCTCTTCTAACGCCCCATCTTCGGAAAAAACACCGCCATGGATGCACGACAACCTTGACGACGAATAGTGGTACGCAAGTGTGGAGATCACGACGACGTGAAAGTAACCACCCGAGATGATTAATGGATCCTCCCCATCTGACTATCGCCACTCGAAACCTGCTCGTGCCACGGAACAAGATCCGGCAAAACCTGAAAACGCGCATCCAGCATCTATTATATTGTGAATGGTGTGGATTTCGCTGGCATGATGCATCGGGACCAAACGCGGGCTAATTTAATGGTGATTTATGCGTGGCCGCGAAGACTGGCAGCCCGTGCTGCCGAGACAGTTTGTTCGGCTACAAATGAATTATCCTTTGGGATTGTAATGAATTTCAAGGGGAATCGAAATCAAACGTGTGCGATCGAAAGAAATTTAGGAGAGGCTTCAACAGATTGATACATTGGATGGCTTGTTGACACGTTTCTGTCTAGTTCTTTTCCACGTAAAGAACAGCATAGAAACGTTCAATCAAAATATTCAATGTACATACATACATGTCGATCGCAAGAGGCTGCGTCTAAGCGCGCTTAGGAGGTCCCACCTTAAATCTGACATGATCAGTTTTTAAAAATTGCCTTATAGTCTTAAACTAGACTTCTCCAATCGTATTTCGAATTGACGCTTCTGGGAGGTGCTCGACGGTGAACCGGACCGACTCGAAGATGCACATAGAGCAGATGATATACAACGTATATCCTCTTAGGGGATAAAAATTGTGTTTGGTCCTAGTGATCCGTATTCGCCGGGCCTTGGTCCTCGTCCAGAGGCACTCGGACTGTTTTCCGAATACGTAATACCGGCCCGCGGAGAGGCAATCGGCCAAATATTCATGCGACCTCATATCGAGAAATACAAACGTCTCTCGCGATACGTAAACCGGATTATGTGCCCAAGGGCCGGACCAGATTTATCTAGTAAGTGTCGCGTGATATTTGCGAATGGCTTCGGTGTACAAACAGCTGCGGGTTCTAGGGAAAACTTTCCTAAGGTACCTCGACTCCCTCGAGTATTTAAGAACCTGTGGCAAATGAAATTTCATGATTTTCCGTTCGGTAGCTCGATCTCCACTGATCGTCGATTAATATTTATTTTCGTGGAAAATTGCGAGGACAATCAGGCTTTCCTGGTGTTGATTAGTAACTTTATGCGAAATAGAAATTGTTTGCACGAACTGCAACAAACAAGAGTAATAATAAGCTGCAACTATTATATTGATCTTAAATTTTTTTAAATCTGTCCATTGTGTTAATTAGACTGCGGGGTTATATATGCAAATATATAACTTGATCTATATAACTTTTATGCATTTATGGTTTCTGAAAAGGTTCAAAAAATGCTAGAATCTAACATTTGACAGAATTTAATACGATTTTGATTGATTTCAAATCTACAAAGGCTACTACCACTGGAAATAATATCTGATTTGATTCTATTTCCTTAAAATGCATCTACAAAAATTGCATAAATATCCACGGGCTACTAATAACATACAGAAAAACTGTCAAAAATTTCAAGTAAAATAAGAAACGAAACGTTCTGCCTGGACGCACCATGGGTGCGGCTCGTTTTGCGTACCGTGGATCGATAAAGAGTCTGAATGAAAACCGTCACAAGAATTAAACAGTTGAGGATATTGTCAGTATGTATACCGAATGATAATGCATTTAATTAGTCTCACAAGTATTCGGACAATAATTGTCAAAAATTTGTTTATCTATTATGCACACGACAAATAATTACTCAGTATGCCTCGTGCTCTTATAATGTGTTCGTCTATGTCATTATATTTTAAACAAATGTACAGTAAATGAAAAAATGTGACATTGTTTCATAGTTTTGGAGTTTACAACAGATAAAGTTTACAAATGTTGAATGCATGTATTTATGTAATCTTCTGTACTGCTATTCTAATGTTAACCGTTTACCAGGGGGCAATTAAACCCCATACATTTTTGTAGAAAATGTGACCGAAAAAAGTCTGCATACGTATTTGTGAAATTTTACTGATTTGTACGCCTTAGCACTCGAGCGGCGTCACAAATTATACTCAGGGTCACAAATAGAAGTTGCTACACAGTTATTCAAAATATTGTTTATATTATTAAATATGTTGGTATCTAATCAAGAGACTGTGGATCTTTGTGCAAAATAAAAAATGTTTGCATCGATTGAAAGACACAGGAGTGAAATAAAAACTTTCTTCTTTTATATATACGTTAAAAGATAAATATAGTTAACAAAACAATACTTAAAAAATGTGAAAACATATCACAGATACCATTCCTTGAAAATGTTTTGAAATTTTCTATCCGCTTTTATCAGCTTGGGATGCATTTGCACCCCATACGCAGAGAGTAGGTTAAAAATGTTTTGATGAAACTACACAAATATTGCTCTTGAATTTATTTGATGTGCATTTACCGTAAATTAATCGGTGCTCGCCGATTGCGTCGAAAAATGATGCACTAATGATTTTTGAAGCTGCTCGTCAAATCAATAAATTATGACGTTTACAATCAAAGTTGCTACGCTAATCACAAGCGTCACGAATCGCATGTAACCTTCGTTTCTGAAGCACGATTATACCGCTCTTTATGCTGTTCCAGACAGCCACTCGTTGCCGCGATACACGAGCAGATCAAATTTTTCGAATACAGAGGCAACCAATTAAAAAGTTCGTTGCTCGGAATAAAGAAGACGACACTGAGGGTTGCTCGTCGGCGAGAACTTTTAGTTGGAAAACTAAGAGTTAATTTAGAAGAGGCTACCGGCGACGGGACAAAACACGACAACGCTCGTACTCAACCGCGCTCCGGAATATAATTAAGTGCGACACGTTAATGCAAATTGCTCCGTACCAGTAACTTCACGTTATTCATTTACTCACTCATCTAAGTTACATTTCAATGTAATTGTTCCTGAAACTACAGATTTTTCATTTTCGTAGAAAGCAGTTCTTTGCAATTTTAAAATGACATTTTAAACGACTGTCCCGGCGAAACACTTTCTTGTGTAGTCCATTAAAACAGCTTTTGAAAAACTTGATTAGCAGAGAAGGTCAATTTAAAGTTCATTCAAATCACGAATATTGTATGAAGGACAATAAGCCTTTGTTATTTATTAAGATTTAATTGTACACATCATGTACTTCATGATAGTTGTGTGATATCATTATTACAATAATCATTTATATAATATCTTAATAATCTTCGTTTTGATTTAAAAACTTCCAGTTCTGATAACTATTAAAAATTTCCATAATTTTATTATATTGCACTTGTGAAATATTGTTTTCCAAGTAAAAGAAATAGAAAAGAATATCCAAAGCCATTCAAAACAGAATATTAAATTTTGTAATCACGAAAGACCATACAGAACTGTAACTGGTATGCAAAATTTCCATTTTGTATTTACCTTCAGAAGAACCAAGAAGAATAACAACGCGTTGAGAAGCAAAGGGTCACTAGATAATGAAAGTGGAAGCCAAATTAGCATAAAGAACATACTTCATCCTTAGCAAACATTTTTTTAGAAACTTTTACCGTACATACGTAATGTTTACGGGGTATGCGGTGCTTCTATTTTGATTAAGATTTTTCACATAGATTAATATAGGTACGTCTTTTATATTATAACAGAGAGGATATGAGAGTATACCCAGATTTAGCACGGAACAGAATCTATACTCACTTTTAACCCTTTGCACTCGGAGCTACTTTAACATTGCCTTATATTAAGGACAAAATTGCATTTATTTAGATTTAGTTTGAGTTTTCTTTAAATATGTGCTTCAGTAAAGAAGTTCACTAAAAAATTTTTTTAGGAAAACGTATAATTTTAATATTTCTAAAAGAACAAATCTGGAACCAGTCATTTTGACCCATTCAGTAGTTCTAGTGTAAACTCGAAAATTAAACATTTCTTCCGACCTAGAATATTTCTATTCGTGTGGATATGAAATTGGTATAATACCTCGTGCAATAACTAAATGTTTAGTAACTGATTAGATACCAACATATTTAATAATCTAAACCAAATTTTGAATAATGGTGTAGCAATTTTTAATGGTGACTCTGAGTCACCATTCGAGTGCTAAGGGTAACATGCTAAATATGGGAATATGCTAAACCTAGATATACTTTAATAAACCTTTTAATTGGAAGTGACGAATTAATTCGTCATTGAAGTTTGCTGTCACCAATTATTCATTATTTCTTAATTTAATGAATATCTCTAGGACTCAATCGTGTTTCATATTGGTATAAATAAACTGTCTTTGTATGCATTCGTAAATTTATAGTCACTTAGTTAAAAGGCTGCAAATGAAAACAGTTATAGAACCGTTTAAACAATTATTCACTTGTGTTATTGTAAACAAATTTCATCTAATGCTGTACCTAAGTAAAACATAATGGTTATTTTATGTTAGGTCCAGTACAATGCATTTATGTTAATGGCACATTCGCTTCCAGACATTATAATTAATAAAGCTGTGCATTTCGTACAACACGATATGACCATTTCCAAGTTTGGGTCAATCACAACTGTGCGCACGTAAACGCGAAAGCCAGACTGGAATTAATTTCGAGAACCATATCCACCGACCAGAATATGATTAAACACTTCCACAAAAACAGCATGCGTCTGTTAGTTTCTCAGTTCCTCCACTTTGTAATATGACAGCTGATGATTGATGAAATTGAATATCAAAAATTGCAGTGTGCTTCTTGAATTATTTAACATTGGAGAGAGTTTCGAATATATTACTATAATGTAAAATATATATGTATAATGCAAAATGGCGAGAAAATGTCTGATGTAACGAAAATGATTTACCAAATTGCAAAATTTTACTATTAGAAGAATACACATTTTTATCGAATATTATAATGTTACGAACTTTATAAGGTTTTAAATAGTAATTACTAATTATACATTTTCTGATAATTATATACGTGCACATACTACGAATAAAAAAAAATTTGTTTTTAACATCAAATGTATTTAGTATCATTTTATAATTAAATTGAATCATCCATCCAGTATTTCTGAAGATAATGGTTCTTTTCTGAAAGTTTAAATCGGAGTTTAAAAAATTTGTCCCATCTTGTGACTGGCCATTTTCCATCTGGAAAAGGAAGTAAAAGAAACTGAAGAAGGAGTTAGGGAAAGGATTAAGACAAAAGACAGGTTCGACAGAAAGTTGAGAGAGGGCTTAGACGATAGAGAAAAATAGAGAAAATGGAAATTAATAGAATGGGAAGGTAGAGATCTCGAAGTACAGTGAGGAAGAAAATCGCGGAAAAAGTATGGATGAGAGAAAGAAAGATTTAACAATACAGTATTTTCTTGTCTTACTGTAGACGAAGTTATTATTATGTAAAGAGCAACACCTTTTCCTATGCAACATGAAAGCGAAGAAAACGAAAAAGAAACAATTATAATCAATTAAATTTGTTATCTACCTTTTTCATAATTAATTGATATTATGTACTGAATTTTTATTTAAATTTTAAAAGAATTGGAAACACAAGGTCCTTGAAATGATTAAGTAGTGCCCAATTATTTTAACTCTATTTGCATTCGTTATTTCAGATTATTTATACAAACTGTACACAGCTGATCAATAAATAAAAATCTTTATACATGTACCATTTTGATGTATTATAAAGACTTTTTATGGAAGGGACTACGCTATTGTGCATTAGGGATGAAACCCTGTAGAGGTAGGGAGTTTTTGTTTCCTTCCGAGTTGGGAAGGTCGTCCTACGAGAAAGGTTTGCGAAAACAATCAACGTCCGAAAGATCATCGGATCTACCGCGGACGATAACAATGATTAAAAATTGTTTCTGTACAAAGGAAATTGTTCCACAAGTATTGATTAGATCAGCAAATATAAAATAATGAAACCGTTAAAGTACATCCAAATTGAACCAGGATGTAATAATTAACCAGGCGTTATTGACACAGTGAACGTTCATTAAATGAATTACGATGTTTTTCGTGCGCATCGATGCAATGGTACAATTTGGTAATTGCTGTGGAAATCACGCGTTTACCGATCCGAGATGTAAATACGGTACATGTTACAATGAAATTTGTTTCGCGTAACTCTTAATGAATTTGTACAATGTTGAAGCGGACCGGAAAAATTTTAAGCAAATTTCATTATGAATGTCAGCTGCATTCACAGTTGGTATCATTTGCTGTACATCAGTACGTAGCCGTAGTATGTATTTCACGATGCAACTGCAGTAAACCATTTACTTTATTCATACAGACCGCAAATCCCATCACAATTTTTATTTATAGGCTATATCATTAGATTTTATGGAAGACCTCACAATTCATCTGTCGATTGAAATGTGAATCACATTTTTATTTCACTATTAATACAGCTTTCACCGTTGTAATTAACTTTTAAAGGATAGCAAAAATAATTCTGGTCTTACAATTTATTAAACTAAATTTCCTTTGCGGTAGAAATCAGCAAAATGTTCATTTCAAAAACCATTTCCATTGTTACAGTAGACGCAAATTGCATATTTTAATTATTGGAATATTGGATATTGGACACTGATTGCACCTGTAAACCGAATACAGATGCACGAACTATGTATAATGCAATGAAAATAACATTTATGTTTAATTTAAAATTTGTTGTAGTGTTTATTGCTCGATCGTCTACAATTTCGCGTGTTGTTGAACATTTATACGAAATGAAAATTTGTTGTTTGGAAACAAATAAATCTTAGTTTGAATCGAAATTGTGTTCTGGAGAGAGTAAATATATAAAAAAATGATTTTTTGACATATAATTTTTCGCTACGGATAATAATAGTTTAAAAAAAGAAGTTAATGACCTTCACATATCTTGCACGCGTCTAACCTACAAAAAATCGGACCGATACTGTGCGCATAAAGCCGCACGCACGCATAACACCGTCCCCAATGTTGTAATCTAAGAAAGAAACAATGGGCTTGTGATAACTAAAAATATGATATAAATAGTTTCGATGTAAATCTCTCTGAATATCTAAAAATAAGAAAAAGTATACGAAAAGAAAAAGAATAACTCTGCTCCCCCGAGTTTTCCCGAATAGCGTTTCACCTCGGAGCGTGACGGATAAAACTCATTCACTGCCCAGCAAAAATTGTGTACGCAATGCGCCTAAAGAACGTCTCAATAATAACGCTACGAGTACTAATAGTCATGTAAATCGAAATGGTAATATGTGGTAACCCACCCAGTATAAATATAAGCCTCGTCTTTTCCGAATATTGACGCTCGAGCGTACGTACGTATGTATGTACGTGAAAGACATATTTTTACGAGTTCCATTCATTAAACCAAGTCGAAGTCTACCAGGCGAATTTGCATATATACCGCGTAACCTCACGCATACAGAGCGCGCGCAGAGCTCTTCCATGTCGTAAGCCAGCTGAATATCCGCAGCAAAAATTGCCGATGCATTAGAAAGTCGGAGAAGGAGAACGCGACATATATATGGCAACGATAATTCGATAAGCTGCTTCGTATCCCCGTTTGTTTCTCCATTTCGTTTCACCTCGATTTTTTTCCGACCCTGCCCCCCCGTCTTTTTTTTTGTAATATCCACAAAACGCATAGACTTCCAATCTGTTTCAGTAATAACCAGAGTAAACGATCAGACGTGACGTCACTCGGTTCGAACATCGGTAAGCCGGGACCGGTTTGGAATTGTCGAGCACCGAAGTCGATGGTAGCCGGGTTCTGATATTTAAAGTGGACAACAGATGTCCGACCGAGGTCGGTGGCCATTACACGTTAATGTTGGACTTTGTTTGCCTTAAAAATTGATGCTGGCCATACTACCTAAACCCGCTCCTACCCCTTTCCCACCCGCCCAACCACTATTTCGCCCTTCCGGCCCCACCGACCATTGACTCGTGTTGCTTCCACGCTATTTTTCCATTGTGCATCCTCCCACCCGCCGTCAAATGAATATCGGTCGATTTCTGCATGTGCGAAACCAGTAGGTTTTATTAGGGATCGTCCGGGCGTGAAATTCTTCGTCGTCTCATTTCGTATTTACGAAAGGGATGACCACTTACCTTTGGAACGTCACGCGGCACTTCAATGTTTAGCCATCCGATTAATTGTCTGTTTAAACTGTTCTTGCCCCGGCCTGGTCTACCGTTTCAGCACGGTATTTATTCAAGGACATACTATCCGTGACGGAACATACTCATCTTCAGGGTTGGCTATTCGGTAAGCCCCGCTACTTTGAGTCTTGGATTGCATAGTAACGTTTAACAAACTCTAGATCAGTCGTATTTGACCGTGGAACGTCCTGCTCTACGCTCTGTCGTTGCTATAATGCAACCGTTTTCCTAGCGATGTACTGTTTAGCGTTCTCTTAATTGAAGTTAGACAATCGGGTAGAACTGATACAATTTTTATCATTTACTATGACCAAATTGTTATAGCTACTATCATAATTTGTCAAAATTGAAATAATCCAATTTTTTTGTCACATATAAAAATTCAGAAATTCCTATTTTAACCCTTAGCACTCATATGGTGACGTTGAGACGACGCTAAAAATTGCTATACCATTATTCAAAATATTGTATACATTTATTAAGTTAAATATTGTTTACAACAACACGATTGAATAATTGTTTAAACGGTTCTTTAACTGTTCTCATTTGCAGCCTTTTAACCCTTTGCACTCGGTTGTCCCCTCTGAGACACCACTAAAAATTGCTGTACCATTATTCAAAATATTGTTTACATTATTAAATATATCGGTATCTAATCAATTACTAAACATTCAGATATTGTACGAGGTATTATACCAATTTCATATCCATAAAATTTCAAAAATCATAGGGAATGGAAATACTCTAGATCGGAAGAAATGTTTAATTTTCTAGTTAAAATAGCTCCGAGTGCAAAAGGTTAACTGAGTGACTATACAATTACGAATGCGTACAAAGCACATAGTTTATTTATACCAATATGAAACACGATTGAGTCCTAGAGATATTCGTTAGATCAAGAAATAATGAACAATTGGTGATGGTGACGAAGCGCGTCACGTGACCGGTCCGCGGCGGGTGCATGGTGGGAATAGCGTCGTAGAAGGGGAGAGTAGAGTGGGGAGACGAGTCTTAATCTGGCGACTCGACTGTTAGCCAGCGAGCAAGGTCTATCGTATCGAGTACTGAAAGGACGAGTAAACACGCGTTCCTTCGACAAAAAGGGGATAATTGGATGACAAATTGGCCAATGTTTTACGTGTTTATAAAAGACCGTAAATTTCTACTCTGCCTAAAATACCATCGACGGAACGCTGGCGCGGTTCCAATGCGTCGCGGCAAATTGTGCAAGTTAATTTCGAGCGGGCGAGAAATTTTCAATCGTTCGGCAAAAATCATGGAGGCGAAATACTAGGAGTTTGGCGACGAGATTACATGCCCGTAAGAACTCGGCGTCTAACCGGTTAAATAATGTACCCCGGGTAAAACCGAGCGAAACCCCGGCGCTGAAATCAGAGTAGATAAGTATCTTACGCTATCGCCGCCCCCGCCGCGCCGCGGTACCATTATCGCTATCTTGTGTTACTGGCTGCCTCACTGCCACCGTCTGGAAATGTATAGTATTTACCTCCAGTAATTATTCGTTTGTGAACGGGCCCCCTCAAAGTTTACCCGCCGCGTTGGTCCATCGACCTACTAATTACATCGCGCTGCAGCAACGTTTGCAATTTTCTTGGCCTGGTTTCCCACTGTATGAAGCGAGACAGCTCACGAGAAAATATTGATGATAAATTCACCATTCTTACGTTCAATGGTTATTTCGCTGATTGCATGCCAGCACAAATTGCATTAACCCATTGTGACTTGGCTCGAATAATGGTAATATTTTTAAGGAGATATTCGAATTCATTCCGCTCCCTTGGTTCAATTTCTTTGCGTATCAGCCTTCTACTAGAGTAAAAGATTTGTTTTCTCTGTGGAATTTACGGGGTTTGGTGGTATTTATTTATATTTGAAATATTATTCTTGAATTGGATTGTATAGAGGTACGGAGAACTTTGACATGAAAAGAAATAAAGAGCACTCGCGCGACGTAGAAGGAAATATTGCATCGACATAAAACACATAGCATTTGAAAGTGCACAGGTAAATAAATAGAAGAATACAACGCCAATTGCTTTTCTGTTATTCGATCGTTCGTCACCTTGATTTTAAAACGTTCGATAGAGAGGGCACCCAAAAGTCGCATACTATTCTAAATAAAAATTTTTGTGTATTTTTTCTAGAATTTATCGTTAAGGGGTGAAACCACTTCTTTAAAAAAGAAACAATTTATTAAAGATTCAAGTATTTTACGAATATCTGACAGACACATTTGTGAATATAGACCAGTATCTAAAGGGTTAAAGGAAATTTTCAGGCCAATTATATTATGCATTCTTATTGGAATTTTAGAACATTTGAGTGCTCAAATTAAAGGTGCAGGACACACTTTATGATAGGAGCATTTGTGTTTAAGAGAAACACGAGAGAAGAGTTGTAACTAATTTTAAGTCTAATACATACGTGCTGTAATATAAATAAACCCCTGTAATATTTTTGGCTTCATAAAATATAAAATATTTACAGCTGTCGCGTCTTGACAGAAGAAAGGTATTGCGTCACAGTGAAATATATGCGGTTGGTTTTATAACAATGATTAATAACGAAACTGGATACACGAGTGCAAATATAAACAAAATGTACGGCTCCTAGGAAAAATGAAAAAAAGAAACGGGAAAGCATATTAATTTTAATATTTCACGACTTTGGTTTCACCATAAATATCTCTATATGTTTCAAATTTGAAAAACTGAATTTAATTAAACATAGAAAGCCTAATAATTAGGTATTAAGGTTTATTTGAGTTACGTGTTTTGTTAACTGCTTTATGTATAAAGTTCCTATTAAGTGTTATTTCTTATTTTCTATCTTGTTCTCTTCATTCCTACTTAGCATGAGTTTAATGTCAGTAATTAGCATATGGAACATCACATGTTTGACAATCCGGTGGGAAACATAGTTCATTTATCACATGCCATACCGATGAAACAACATCGCTAACGAAATTATTCTCGGAGATTTCTTCTTTAATTAATTGTAGCAATATCCTATATCGTAAAGGTGACTCAATAATTTAAAGGAGACTCTTTATCGAGGTAATAAAATTTTAGTAACTATTTTAAAGCTCCTTATTTTAGGAATAAGAAATTTCTCCTAAAATGCTAAAATCCTATATCCTACACCGTAGAAGTGACTTAATAGTTCAAAGATGACTCATTGCGAGCTAACAAAATTTTAGTAATTATTTAAAAACACCTTTTTGAAGAATAAGAAATTTCTCCTAAAATCCATACAAACCACAATTGTAGCAATATCCTACAATTATCGTAGATGTGACTTAATAATTCAAAAGAGACTCATTGTCGAGGTAATAAAATTATAGTAATTATTCTAAAACTCCTTTTGAAGAATAAGAAATTACTGTGGATCGATCAACAACATAAGCAGGCTCGTATTCGGAGCAGTTGCTGATACCGAAGTTACAGTAATCGAGTCACGAATTCAATGAGGACGATGTCCGCCATGACACCTAATATCACGTTAATGTAGTTAAGTACTTACCGATCGAAGTCGCCACCGTGAGAGAATACAAGAACGCTTTGGCGAAGTTCCATTCGTACTCTGGGGCACGTCGCTCGGTCACAGGATCGCTGGCGGAACTTCCAACGTAGGTCCCGACGTTCTGGTTCGCCTTCATGTCCTCGGTGATCCTCTTCACCAGTTGTTCCTGAAAACGTGCGATCTCCTGCGCGGCGAGCCTAGTCCAATTCTCACGGTAAAGAACGTTCAGGCTCTCCGTGATTATCCAAATGTTCTCCACGGTCTTCGCTCTCGCCTCGTAATTAACCTTAACACGAGAAAACGTCTCCTTGAAATATTGCATACTTAAATCCAACCGAACGTATTTTAAATCGAATTCTTAACCCATCGCACTCGGAGCTATTTCAACTCCAAAACCAAAGTTTTACTCTCTAGAAAATTTCCATTTTATACGATTTTGTGTGTGTGTGTGTTCATTATATTTATATTACACTGATGCAATTTACACGTACAGGGTATATAGAAATTATATGTCACGACTATCTAGCGAGATTCTACACCCTCGATTTGGTGGGAATTGAGACATGAAAACTGCTGCAAAAGTAACTTAAACCTTGAATTTCAAGGTCAAAAGGTCAACTATTTTTTATCATCTTTTCATTTATCATGTTTGCGACATTTATTAAAATGAGCCCAAACACGACATAATTCGAAGCATTTTCGCTTGTTAATTGACGTTTCAGTAGAATCTCGATTATCCGAACCGAGATGATATCTGGATTCTCCATCATTCAAATTAGTAAAGATGTGGCAGAATGAATACTCGATTCCACTGATTGGTACTAATCGATTAGTAATAATCGAGGTTTCACTACTGTGATACTTCGCGAATTAAAAAAATAAATATCATCCAAATTGTGTCGTGTTTAGTGTTATTTTAATCAGAAAAATGTCACAAATATGTTGGTAAAACTTTTATAAAAAGAAACTGGTTGAAGAAAATTATTTTGTTATCAACAGCTTTATGAGAAAATAACATTTTGTAAAATCAGACTCGTAGAAACTAGCGTTTTCACGTATTTTAATAATTTGTTTATTTCGTGCGTTTCACATAAACAAGTTTCTCAAATTTCCTGGCATTGCAAGGCTTCATATTAAAAACCATGTTTCACGAAAAGAGTTTTTGGTATCGTCCTGTTTGATATCCGTGTAGTTTTTAATTAACAAAATTCTATTCTACAACGTAAAACGACTGTTACAATTTTTGAACAAGTAGAACATCCTACAATAAAATTGGCCATTTCTGACGGCGGTATGTCCTGAAGAATTAAATTTCTAACCAAAAGAAGAATTGTTCATGACCATTGAATTTTAATCTCCACTTGACTGCGATGCGCACTGTAGAGGTATAGGTAGAAACTCAATTATACTTGCGAAAATAAGGAACGATATAAAAGTATAAAGAGGAAGAAATGCTAAAAAAGCATTAGAGCCAGCAGGAAAAATGCCTTCTATATTTCATTTTAGACTGCGGACACCGCAGTGTTTTTTTTAAGAACATTGCGGTAGATCCTGTATATAAATCACCCTGTATATATCTATATAATCCCTATACATATATATGTATAGAATGATTTTTATAAAGTAACCGATTGAGTTTTCGTTGAAATGGATAGACGTACAAATAAATCGAAACAACGAAAAATGTTCGCTTCCGAGGTGGACATCTCTTCTAATGTTTACATCAGTGTTCTATGTGGAGGGGCCTAGGTGATATCAAGGTCAATTTAATTTTTTTAGATAGTACCCTATGTGTTTTGCGCTGTAGTCTGATAGTGTCTTATGTGACGAGTTCGTTAACCACAGTACGTCATAAAAATATTTGACCTTGAAGAAAAGGATCAAGGTTAATGTTGTATCTGTTTTTAACAGATCTCTACAGACACAGAGTTATATAATTCACAAAAATCAAATCGCGATGAGTACTATAACGATGGAATAAAGAACAATTTTTACCTTGAGATTCAAGGTTAATTTTAAGTTTACCGTCCATTTTCTCAACAGATCTCCGATCCAGAGGTGTAGAATCAGGCTGTTGTGGTCATGGTATACAATTTTGATTAACCCTGTACAAGGGGTTAACAATTTTTCTCAAAATTGAGCAAACATCTTAACGCTAATTGAAACGTTCATAGGACAGGATCTTCCTACTCCGATCTCTCTACTTCTGAAATCACGATGGGGCTTTCTGATAATAAGTGAAACAATGGATCAAACGAAATAATGAAAAATGTCAAACGACCGCTGAAATCTCGAAATAGAGAAGTAAGGTCACGTACGTGTCGTCAATTCGACTTAAACTTGTGTCTCTAACGTAGGGCATAAAGGTTTAGAGGAGTGCCATCGCCAGGCCACGCAATTTAAGACTAGTGACCGTGAATAACATCGTGAAAGTGGAAATATCCTCGCAACGTAGGAGAGTTCCTGCAGGACGGGTTTCACTTTAAGGGAGGAAGAAAGTGAATGGGACGTTAGATCTATAAATCTTCGTTCAAACGAACTTTAAATGCACGGATAATTCAATTGTCTTCGACTCCAGTGGGAGCATCTTACAATTAGATAGAAAAATGGAGAACGAATGAAGACATTATGATAAATTGAGATTCACTTACGTCGGGTGAAAACGTAATAACTACATACAGGTGGTACGCAAGTGGCAAAATGATTATATTTTGCTGAAAAAAATTTCTATAATTCTGAGTTTCATTCATTTTAATCATATTTTAATTTTATAAAATTAATATTTTAAAATTAACCCTTACGTCAATATAGGTACAATTACAAATTACAATAATTTGGCTAGATTTCTACACCGAGTTTCTGGATCCTCACATTTTAAGAAATTAATCGGAGCTTATTCCAATATACAATACCCAAGATACAATAAAAAGTAAATATTTGCAGTTTGATAAAAGATACTAATTGAGTAGTTGCAAACTGTATTGATATTTCAGCTTTCCTTCGCAGACAGAATTTTTGATAATTGTTTCGTATTACTTCGTTTCTGTTTAATGGAACATTTCCCCATTGAATAACTTTATATTCCGAAATAATTGCTCCAGTTCAAAGAATACGTATACACGAGCGCGCACGCGAAACAATGAAAACCAAATTAGTCGCTTATGCCAGCAATTGAAATTGGATTACTCTGATGTTGACATGTTTGCTTCATTTTCATTTTGACCCCCACCCCCCCCCCCCCACCACCTGTCCCATTGAAATGAAAATAAGATTATGGAAACACCGCATTTGTTACTGCAAATATAGAGAATTTAAAGCAAATTAATAGCGCAGCAAATGTACATTTCTGGTATTCATGCGTTTGTGGAAAACGTTAATAGACATTATTGCAAATTGCGGGCGAAATATTGTTCCCTATGATTGGATTACTTCTGCGTATGCAGTTAATAGCCTACCTACGTATGTATATTGACGTACACAATCTTCTCCTTTTTATTTCAGTGTTAACAATTGTATATCTAAACTATTATTTGCATACATGTTTATATGGACCTATATTTCTTTCTAATTAATTACTCAAAATGCACAAAAACTGTTTTCCTTCAGTTGCATTTCATTCGATTAACCTTAGCAGCCACTAATGAGTAGTGTTGAATGAAAATGCTTATTTGCAAATCGTATTAGCGCCAGGATTCTTTGACTGAACTATAGCACAATTGGACAATTGAAAAATTCTGACAAAAAGTTGATAATACGTTAAAGTAGATACAGTAAGCCTTGATACAAGAAAAACCCATGGGTCCGTGCTGTCTTTTAGATCCTGTGGTTCTACGGCTTCCGTTTTCTTAGATCAAGGCTTTACCGTATTACACATTTTTCCAAACCAAACGAAACGAAACGTATCTTTTTGGTTCTAATATTTTACTAAATCGTAGCGTGTCCTACATACAAAATATATATTTGTATAAAACTGTGACGAAAAAATCCATCGATTTCTCGAAAGTTACATATGGAAGTTCGTACTACGTCATAACTAGTAAAAAGTGAATGTTTGATTTTTATAAAATTTTGTGAAAATTTTTGGGAAATGCTTATTGACGTATTTTATTCATTCACAGTAGTAGGATATTTCATATTTATTTTTGAAATATCAACTCTTGAGTTCATTCTTTCAATAATATAACACAAAATATTTGTATTTCGTTTTAAAAATTCCGTATTTAGACATGGCGTATTTGGACGGAAACTGTTTTGAAATTTCTGCTGCAATTTTTTACATGGAAGTTGTAAAAAAATTATGAAGTTCGTTCAGATAAAATTTAAAATTATCAAGCGAAATATAAACACGTGTGCAACAAGCTACAATAAATACATATACGCTGCGAGTGCAACAAAAAGTAAGCAATTTCATTTTAACGTAAAATCGAGAAAATTTCCAGTTCATGGATCTCTAAATAAAATAAAATAATTTATCGTAATTACTTTTACACTGAAGATACAAAGACAAACCATCGACAAAAATATTTTTATTTATTTAATTATTAATAATCCACTGTAAATTTCTTTATCGAAATAGATGAGGAAATTTTTCTATGCGACTACGTTGAGCGCATAATTTTTTTACATTTACCATTTGCCTGACTAAGAAAATACGATAGACATTTATAACGCACTAAGCACTAATTGTAAGAGTGAAAGCACTTTTGAAACCATGCTATACTATATCTGATAAAAACATTTTCAATCGAACTGTTGTAACTCGCAATTTTGTTTTGATGTCGTTAATATGAAATATACAGGTTGTGTCTCTGTGACTTGCGCGAAAAACAGTTATGCTCTCCGCCAATCAGAAGTGGTCTCAAAAATCACGGATCACTGTGAAAAATCACCGTGATTGGGAACGAACGTGATCGAATCACGAGTGATCCAAATGTAGATATTCACGCCATCCCTACTAAAGTGTGTGAGTTGTAAGAATTGGCAGCGCTGAGATTGGAGGTTAGGATGGCCGTGGGTGTATGATGTTGTGTGTTTGAGAGAATTGTGTATCGAGTGTACCACTTATGTGTCATTTATCCTTTATAATTAAACCAGTATTGAAAAAATAGTGCGTTCTGCAATTACCGAACTCGTCTCCTACACTTAGGGCAAAAGTGTACTATTGTAAAGGACACATGCAGCGATTCAATACATTGATATCTTACACCGTTATACTCTTATTTGATGACCCTATACACCAACCGATAGCACAGAAGGAAATGGGAAAAGAAAATTTTTCGGAGTACGAACCAGCAGGTGTACCACTCACCTGTTTCAGCCAAGCTGTTGAGTTCCGTCTGGTAGGTTGTCCCCCTGCTATTGTGGTAGCAAGTGTCCTTTGTTGTATCCCAACCTCGGCACCGCTTTCAATGGCAAGGAAGATAAAGCTACCTAGCAGAGCGTAACCCACGAGGAGGGCGCATATCCCTAGGTTTATAATAAAACCTTTCAGGAAGGAGTGCTGGCTAGCCTTGTCCGGCACTCCGCCGAAGCAGAGACACTTCACTTGTCTCGATGGATGTGTTTTCGAACGGTCCGACGTGGATCTCTTCAAGGACGACGTATTGCCATTATTCGCGGGCTTGAAGCCCTCGTAAGCCCTGTAATGTCTCGCGTTGTCCTTCTCCATTCTCCTTTTTCCCGTCCTGTCGTATCACCTGGGTCTGTCCTCTGACTCACATTTGTCGAACGGTACCTCGGCGCAGTCTGTCGTTCGCATCTCTCGGCTCGCCTCGCTGATATCGCCGACTATCGACAAAAGACTATCCCAAAAAGCAGAGAAATAATAGGTAGATAAACGTAGACACCTCTGACCTATTCGCAACCTTCCTCTACGGCTAACTTCGCGTAAGTCAGACGGCGCGCTACGGAAATCGAACTTTCCCAAAGCTGAAACGTTCCTAAGCACCTTCTCCTGTTCCCGGCCCCATTCCACTATTATTCATTGTTCACGCAGCTCCCGAGTGGCGAATATTAACCGTGTCGGTACGTCAACGTCGGCGGAGCGGCGGTGGACAGTTCTTTCCTCAACAGTTTTCTTCGCGACCATCGTCGAGATCTGTGCGAATCCATTCGGGCCGGCGGCCTTGCCCCGATCGCATGATCTGCCGAGTTATCAGATTTTCCAATGCAGGCGAGTCTCGGTTCGAAACACTCCATTGGACGAGGCCAGCCGTGACAAATGACGAACGGTTTACACAGGAATGTCGAACGCGCCGCGGGAACGGTCTAACATTTTCGACGGAAATTTCGCCACGCGAAGACAGAGGGCCGTTGTCTGGGAATCGACACCTCGATCGCAGTCACTGTCGATTTTTATTATCCTCGTAGAAAATGGTCGTTCGACGGGTCCGGGATCGCGAGAGGATTTCCAGGATCGGGCGTTCGATCGCGAGCGGGCCGGGCACTCCCGTCATTTTTCTAGAGGACTGCCTCCTCGGTGGAACGCGTTCCAGAATTCTATGGATAAAATCGATGTTTGAGATATTTCCTGGGATATTAGTTTCTCTTCAGGCCGAGGCGGAGGATCTCTATGGACACCGGTCCTCTTCCCAAAGGATATTACCCCCTTAAGGGACGCATACGTTTAAGAAATATTTATGTACGCGGCAGAGTAATGCCAAGTTTTATTAAAGAATCTGCCATTACGCTGGGCATAATGTCCTCTTAGAAGTTCGAATGAGGCGCATCGGCGATTGCATCTCTCCGATCGGCGGACCCGATTTCCGGGAGAGTTATATTCACAGCGACGTTCCTTGATCGCGAGCTATTATATTGTTAAACGTGTCTCCGCGCAATTCCAGTCCGACACCGTTGGCTAAAAGTCTTCTTGCCGAGGATGTATATCGATCAATCAAATTCGACGCGGCGACAGGAGGGAAAGTCGCATCACCGCGACAACCAGCACTTCTAGTACACGCTCTCTTTCCCTCTGTTGGCAGGAAAATAGAAACTTAAGGAACAGCGCGGAGTGAATTTCAAGAGTGTCTCCATAAGTCGCTTAAACTTTCTTTCGTAGCAGATGAATGTAAAGCCACCGCGACGGTTCCTGCTACCCCATCTTTTCTTCGTGGTGCGCGGGGGAGTAAGAGTGTAGCGTCGTCGTTCTCGCCACGAGAGCTGGAGTCGTGAAGAAGAAGAAGAAGAAGAAGAAGAAGAAGTAGTAGAAGAAGAAGAAGGGCGCAGTCGGGAAACGCAACCGGCAAAGAAGTGGATGGCAATTTCAAGGCTTCATTCCGACAAACCGGATTTCCGGAATAAGTATTCCCGATGCAAGTCGCGGCTGCGTGGTTCCGCTCATCGCTCGAACCTTCTCCGTTTCTCCCATCGCCTGTTCTCGGTGTCGTTTTTCCCTTCGTTTCCGCTTTGTTCGTCGACCTGGCAATCCCAATTTAATGCGGACTCGTTCTACCTCCAGGTGAGAACTCGCTGCGAAAAGCCGATTAACACGGTCAGACTCGATCCAGTAATTTGCCTGCGCCTTTCATGCCGCGCCACGCTGTTTTCATTCCGTACGCTCGGCGAATAAATCAGCAAAGCCGCGACGCGACGCGACGCGAGGCAGAATGAGGAAGAGCGAGGCGACGCGCGAGCTGCCCCGTCGTTTTCCTTCCGCTCGATCGAGGTAATCTGCAAACAGAAACGAGAAAATAGGATTGGTCGATTGGATTTCACGTTTACTTTTCTTTACACTACGAACCCCGCGCGGTATTGCGGTAATATTTCAATGCGGCGCGAGAACCCCCTGCGATGGAAATGGAACTGACCGTTTCCCCGTTCCCATCCTCCTCCTCCTCCTCCTCCTCCTCCCCCCGGCTTCTTTCCCCAATGTTAAGGTGCTTTCGATATTCGAGACAGCGAGCCGTGAAATTTGCAAAGCGAGACGCTATCGACGCTGCTGTGTTCAAGATGTATTTATGGGACAGGCGATCACGGAAGAAAGGATTTGAGAATTATTCGGGAAATAACACTTTTCGCGCTCGATTATTTCGGAAGCTGTATGTGCCGGTAATTATTTAAGTGGTCTAGGTCAAGGATAACATAAACAGATCAATACTGTGCACATAAGACCGCACGATTGAGGTGAGAACTTCAATGGCGATTGCACACCTGTCTGCTTCTCGCTCGCTCGCACGAATAGCGTTTCACCTCGGAGCGTGACGGATCAGTAGATGGCAGTGAGAAGAAACTTGTAGGAACCACGTGATATCCCTACTCTGCGCTACATGTTTTTCGCTATTGGTCGATTCGCTTGACCTAAGCGTATGAGTGGAGTCCGCAGACTGGCGTCAAGAATGCACCCCCCTGTCGAAATCACTACCATCTCATCTCCTGATGGACGATCAGTAAAAGCGGGCAGGAGGTGATTCTACATGTAAAAATAAATCGGAAAAAGGAATAATATCAAGGCATTTTTCGTCTTGATTTTGAGAAAATTGATTATAAAGATCCGCTGGGTTCGAGTGCTATAGTATATGCAAGAAGTAGAATTGGCTGGTCATGATCAGACGAATCAGACGGTTTCTATAATAGCACGCATATTCGCTGAATTTTCGAAATCGATTCTCTCGAATACAGGGCAACAAATGAAAAAAAGTTCACTCCATATTTTCGTTTTATTTGCTCATGTAGAATCTCACCATTCACGTTTGTACCATCAATACCGGGACATATAAAAAAATATTTCATACTTTTTTGTAGCTGTACAGTTTCGCGTTACGTGGTGTGAAAGTAACTCCAAAGTTTGTGGGCGAAAACCCATTTTTATAAAATATCTGGAAAATTAAACTAATGAAAATAAGTACAAAAATTCTGCACCCTTTTTATTCTTCATAAAAAGACTAGCAACTTTTATATTTAATATTTTGTTTTATACCCACATTTAAAGGTTATTTTATGACATAGTTTCTGTACCGACAATTTTCGGAATTTTTGCAATTCTTGAGGAGTATATAGGAAGCAAAGGAAGTATTCTACATTATTCAAGATTTTTATGATCAATAAATGGAACTCCTGGGACATATCGGCAAATTTTACATTTTTTATGTTTCTGCATGTGAAGTGACTTTCTACCCAAATGTAACGTTTGCCTCGTTGTATCCAGTATACGCACATAAATGATTTAAACCAGTACGTAAAAATTTGTTTCTTTTTTTTTCTTACTCCTTATTAGTGGTGATAATTTTGAGGAATTAATATTTATGTTTGTTTAAAATAATACTGGTTATTTACTGGATATCATGAATACTGTTCTTGATTATCATAAGAATACCGCATATTTTAATAATCAAGAACAATGTTTATGATATCCAGTGAATATCCAATATTATTTTAAATACGAACACAACAAACAAATGGACAAACATACGAACAAAACTTTTAACAAGTCAAAGAGTTCATTTTACATCATTCAAGTGCCAATGTGTTGCTCCGGTGTCTCCGGTTCGGAGGCTCTTCGACGAAAATGTTTCTAATTCAAGAAATTCCATTACTGTCTACATACATATTTTGTTTGAGTTAAAAAATTAATATTTGTTTGTTTAAGGAGTAGAATGTTGAATGTATTTCTGCGAAATCGTATAAACCCTCCTGAGTCCCTATATTATCAGGAAATTGAAGGAGAAATATATCCTTTAGCTATAAAGCAGGCCTAGGCCTGTAGATCTTGGACGTAAATTGGGAATCCGATCAAGCTGCAAAGGTAAGGATTTTGGCCAGAGAAAGACTGGAGAGTTAGAGACCGGTGGTCTATCGTGACTTCATAGGTGTGCTCGAACGCTTCTTATCCTCTTACTGGCCATATCAAATTTCAAGAAGAATCAGAGATCTGACGCGAACGAGAACGACTTCGATGTGCCGAAGAAGACAGCTGAATTCTGGGTGGACGTGGAACGTTGAATTATCGTGGAAGGCCCTTTGGGAAATCGTGGAGAAGTTCCTAGATGTTCCTGTTTCTTCGCGTACATCGAACGGGGTCCTCGAGAACCTTCCACCGGAGAGACCATAATCGACGATCATCCTCAAATCCGCTAATACAGGTCCCACAAAATCGGACAAAAGGAAGCGCAGGAAGGCCCTGGTCGGATAAAAACGGAAGGAACGACGGCCGGCGGCGGCAGCACAGCGTGGATAGCGAACGAAAAGTCGATTCGTCGTAAGCGGAAACCGTACGATATACTACGTCCTTCGACATCCATAAATGCATAGCAAGATCAACTGGTTTAAAGCCCCGGAGTTCTTCATATCCGAGCGTGATTCAGGAGCCGTGGCTGGCTAGATGTTCAGTGATATTTAAATTCGAAGATTCCACGGAAGCTTTTGTACCCACCTCGTATGAGGATATATGTATAGGAGAGAAGCTCGATGTCACAGTTGAAAACTGAAAACGTTTCTACGGTATTTTTAATATCGTCGTAACATTGAGTTATTGAAATTCTTGGCCGAGCGGAGCTGGGACCCGCGGAGCTACCTTTCGAACATGAACGATAACAAGATCACTATATTAACAATAATGATAGAGAACTGTCGGAAGATTAGAACTGTCCCATTCCGAGTTTCCACGTCCCTGAAGAGGAATAACATCGTACATGTTAGTTTAGTAGTATGCAACATGTTAAGTATGCGAGGCCTATCAGGAAACGACCTTATGGTGTAGTCACGGTCGTCTCTAGTACAAACCTGAACATGTTAAAATTCCATTCATGTGAACTCCTACTGAGTTTCTTAAACAATCGTTTCATTTAGGGAAGCGCTTCTTAAAATTGTCTTTAGTGTTCATTCAATGATGTCTTATTATTTTGTCCAGCATTGTATTAAAAATTCATGCGAGTTGCAGATTTCGATAGAGTTAGGGTGGCAATTGATCCGCACGAGAATGGATACTGCATTTGATTTTGTGGGAAATCCCTTTCTAGGAAAAAATGTAAGACTAGGGATGTATCAGGAAGGAGAGATTCGAAGATAAGGCCCAGACTCCAGACGCATAGATATCGGAAATCCAAAGTCGTTGCGCCGAAAGTGAACCTAACAAGGATTGATTAAGAGCCTTATCGAATAGGGGAAGCAAAGGGTTAAGACATAAATATTGGAGATCGTGGTCGTGACGCCAAGAGCGGGCCTGATAAGAATTGATTAAGAGCCTTATCTGATAGGGGGAGCAAAGGGCTGAGGTATGAATATTGGCGAAGACGGTAATCGTAGCCCCATATGGAATTTGGATCAGAGAAGAACGAGGAAGGGGGTTACTTTGGGACTGATAAGGGTTCGATCGGAATTCCGATACTGAGAATGGTCTCTGTAGTAGTTACTTTAAAATGATTGAGTTGTAACATAAACACGGTTGCAAGTACAAAACGTTGTTCTAGTTTTAATGACTGTAGTAGCTATTATATAGCATCTGATATTACGGAGTATTTATTTCAGATCTACAAAGGCTTCTAGCAATGAAAATAAAATTTTATTTGATTCCACTTTCGTAAAATTTTCCTACGAAAATTGAAAATTGCATAAACATCCGCAGTCACACTATTTGCATTAAAATTAGAATTTCATATTGGTTACACTCCACCTGACATTTTTAATTTCTTTTTATATATTCCTGTAGAGATTTTGACCAGAAAATATAAAAAATTCAAGTTTCAATTTTAGGAATCCACTCAGTGGCGGATCTAACGGTAAGCGGAGTATGCAGCCGCGTTGGGCCCCGAATTGTAAATAAATTTATGAATTTTTAAATAAATTTATGTAATGTGTAACGGTATGAAATATTTAATTACTTTTCTTTTTTGTTAATAAGTTCATAAGAGGTTTCTTGTAACTCCTATTTCTAACTTGAGTTCGAGGGCCCCAAAATTTTTACCGCTTGGGCCCTCCAGTTGACTTGAGTCGCCACTGAATCCAGTAGTTCGAAAGTTATGCGACTTTTCATTGTTTTTGACACGTAATAAAAATGAAAAAGAGTACATGACATTTAAATCAGTAGGAGGATTAGAATAGTTTAATATAGAATATATAATAAATAGTAAAGAGAAATATTGTTTTCACCGCACTAAAATTTGGCTCCTGGTTGATAAAAGTGAAGAAGTCTCTATTTGCATAGAGACACGCAGTCTGTATCACACATTACAGTTGTAGCTATTGAAAAAGAACAGAATTTCAAATCAGTTCTATCAAAGGGATTTAAGGTTATGGCGCCGGTAAACTCGTAACCGCTGCAACCTAATTGAAACGAGGCGTAGTACGTGCTACGAAAACCGTAAAATTAAATAGTTTAATTCCCGAAATACCTCTCATATCTTGCCAACCGCCGACAAAGACCTATCCAGTCAATGGTAGCACAATTACATTCCGACGGTTCGTTTGTGATTGGACGATGGTGAAAGGCGGTGAACCTTTCAGAATTCGATACCAACGACGAAAGCTCTTTCACCGTTCGCCTCGATCGCTTTTGCCAGTCAGATACTCGAAGAATAATGCTTCGAAGGATTTATCGTTCTCCGACTTCAATCCTATACGGTGGAATCCGAACGAGTTTAAGCCAAAAACTCCGCAACACGCAGATACGTGTGTATTTGTACAACAAAATTGGACGCGTACACCCATCGAAGTCTTTATAGCATCGACAACACACTCACACAATCCAATGTACCAGCCGATCTACACGGCTAAAATAGGCCAATGAATTTGATCGCGTCCGATACTAATTCAATGCTAATTTATCGTCGAACCTGATCGATCGTTGCGCTCGATCCTACTTTTTATCGGCGAAGAAACGAACACCCTTTTGAACAAACTACCGAAGCACGCTCACGACCATAAATCGGTTCCAGCGATGGCGCCGGCATGGAACTGACCTCTTCCACTTCCGTTCCGATTTCCAACAACCCCTCTCCGTTTTCGCTTTACGGCCCGTTTACGAGCTCGCCTGCATCCTCATGTAAAAGACTGATTGTCCTTCTCTGTATCTTTTATTGTAAACAATCAAAGAGCCGATGATACGGGCTTTATAGCTCATCAAAGCGGTGCTCGGATCACTGTGGTTTTACTGAGATACCGCGGTTTAATGCGTGGATATCATTCTTGTTAGCGGTTATTACTGATCACGTTGAAAAAATATTGGCCGATTCAAGTTTTACGAGCATTTTTAAGATCAGACCTGAATGTTTTCGAGACGTTCGAAGGATTAGTTTTGTAGCTGCCATGGAATCATTTTTTTAAAAAATCTTATTTATTGAAAAATAATAATAACAATATTGAATAAAAAATGTAAACTACACATTTAAGTGTATTGAAATAATACACATCCTGTGTACTGTGTACATACAGTGGGTAACGAAAGTATTCGAACGCCCTTTAAAACAGAATAACTTTTTTATAATTGCACCAAACGACCTGATTTTTTATAATCAATTAGAAGCATTGGTTTATGCAATGATATGCAGAAAAGATTTTCCAAAAATTATAATCTACATGCAAAAATAAAAAAGGCATTTTTTAAAACTTCTTTATTTGGGACCTTAATGAAAATTTTAAATATATCTTTTGTAGATCTATGTTAGTTGTACACATGTTGAAAATATCATCGAAATCGAGTAACATACACACGAGTTACAAGCGGTCAAAAATGGTGAAAATCGTAGTTTTATTAAATCCACAGAATCGTACATCTTTCGATGCGTGTCGTTTTTTCCTGCGTCAACCGATTTCGATGAAATTTTCAGCATGTGTAGAACTAACATAGATCTACAAAACATATATTTTAAAGTTTCATTAACTTTGCATTTAACTTCGTAAATTATAATTTTTGGAAAATCTTTTTTGCACATCATTCATAAAGCAATATTTCTGATTATAAACAATCAGGTCGTTTGGTACAATTATAATAAGGTTATTCTGTTTTAAAGGGCGTTTGAATACTTTCGTTACCTAGTGTATATTCTCAAAATTTCGTTGACGAGCATATTCTAAACGAAATGAAATGTCGGAATTCAGAAGTCCAAATAACTTGGAATGCGAAAGCTTACTGTACCATGTGAAGAGCAAGCTGTTACAACTCATTCAACAGATTATTATCTCAATATTCATTCAATCTGTGCCACGACTTTAATATCTCGTTTCGGTGGTTCCTTCACAGAGGAGATCATTCGACCACATTTCCTTAACTCTCCAAATTGGAATACATACGTCGTTGAACGCACCGTTTCCCGCGCAGTTCGTCTTCGGGCCTGATAATATATCGCGACATGGTCGAGCTTAAAATTGCACGTCGGCCACGTATCATCCGGGAACGTTCGTTCTCGGAGATTGCACCGCAGCTGGGTCGTACATTAGCATTTATAACCAATTCTCGGCAAGAATCGGGAGATAACTGGCTCAGAAAGTCAAGTGCACGGACCCCCACCCCTCGGGCTCGCATCTTGGGTCGTTGAGGGTCACGGATGCGCGGATTTTATGGGGGTTGGCGACTTGTCGATGGTCACGGGGGGCTGGAAACGGGCGAAAAGGGTCGGTTCTAAAGGTGCGAGATGGGAGGGGAACGATGGGAAAGGGGCGGTTAGTGTGAAATGCAATTTTTCCATTTGGCGCTCACCCCGGCGAGGCGGCGTGCAGCGGGGGAACCACCTGTGCTCGTCTCAGCGACTTTTAAATTCGTACCATTGTCGATTCTATTTGCTGAAAAATGTTTATTCAATTCCGTTTACCGTCACTGCAAGATATTTACCCGCTCGCTTTTGCTCGAACAGCCCCGTCGCACCACTACAGGCAATGGGAATTGGATGAGGTCGAGATGCGAGGCGGATGCCGCGGTGGTCTGGGGTGCTCCGAAGGGAGAGAGAGAGAGTGAGAAAGGTTGGGAGTGGCCGAGAACGAGCGAGACCGCAATAATTTCTCGCTAAGCAAAGTGGAACAAATTTTCCGGCAAATAGAGCACTGCCAGGTAAGTGTTAAAACGGCTTTGGTTTATGAGGGGAAGATATGACTTTTTAAACCCCTGCCTGCTGACTGTGCTAATTCGATATTGGCAAAGGCAATATTTCTTACCGCGTACGCGTCCAGGCTGACACGGTCACATTCATTTTGCTGGAACGTGGACGCACATTATGCGGATTTCATTTTGCTGGTCAGACATGCAGTGGCCGGGATTAATACCACCCCCGGCAGAAAATATTCGAACAAAATCGTGAACATGGTTGTTGAACGAATTACTTCAGTGTACGTTGAAAATGAAAAATAGTATACAAGGTGTTTCACCTAGTTTCACATAGCTTTAGGGACACATTCAATACGCTAAAATAAGAAAAAAGAGAGCTGTTTCGATGAACGGTCGATTAGGGTCCTCAGATTTCACTGACATTGAAATATGTTGTCAAGGTCACGGAAGATTCATTTTCTTTTTTCACCACTAAAAGTTGTACCATTATTCAAAATATTGTTTACATTCTTAAATATTGGGATCAAACCAATTATGAAACATTTAAGTATTGTATAAGTAAAAGTATGAATAAAATGAAAAAGATTGTATACAATGGAATTATTCTAGGTCGGAAGAAATGTTTAATTCTCGAGTTAAAATAACTCCGAGTGTAAAGGGTTAATATTTTTAATAGATTGCAAATTATACAAGAGTATTTTGAATTTCTTGTGACGTTTTTACTGTTTTAAATTACACCCACTCATTCTTGTCATAAATGCATAAAGATCTGCAGTTTACTTAAAATCGTTTGGTTAATGACATGTACGTTAGTTGTGTGTGACAAAAAGCAAACTTTGTTATCCAAGGTCAAGCACATCGACGAACAAAAAAGTCCTGCGATGCTGTTCTATTTTTTCAATTACCTGATTCCGGTGCAACGAAGATCGTATCTCGAATAAGAGTTACAAGAGTGGGATAATAGGAAGGTATACAAAAATCTTGGTACAAGAAGGGAATTCAAAGTCGATCAAGGATCCTCGAGGAACTTGGAGAGTTTACAGCATCCACTCCGTCTTGTAAGTAGCCCGAGCGGAAACACCTCGTTACTTCAAGTGCTTGCATTTGTAACTTTTTACAAAAGTCTATTCGGTTACCCTTACAACCATTCCGGCAAGAACCAAACGTGATGAAACGCTGTTGGACGGCGGTTGGGAAGCCGCCTGCAAAAAGGAACCACGCGCGGACAAATAACGACGATACATTCCCTGCAGATGTTCGCCAAACTTTATCACCATCATTTCTCCCTACACATGCGCGTATGTATCTACATTCGTGTCGCGGCGAGTTACACGTGTAGAACAGCCTGCACGCAGCTATGGCGTTAAGTTAAGCTGGTGCGATGTCCTGGAAGGATATCGTAAGTTGCAGACAATTTTCCACTGGTACATGTGACCGCTTCTCTTATCGAGCCGCGCGCAACGGGAACATGGGAAACGCCAGGCGATGGAAACAGATATCTACTGTTAAGAATTGGATTTCTGGAGACGAGTGTCGTGGCCGGTACGCTTGACAATTCTTATTATACAGTGGATCTGAATAGTATTTCAACACTAAATTTCCAATTCTCGAGCAATTTCCAATATTTGAATTATAATAATTTCGTTAATAACACACACGGTACATTGTACAGGGTGAGTCACCTAAGATATGCCACTCTACTTGTATACACACAGGGTGAGTCACCTAACGTTGCCACCTCAAATATCTTTGTTGTTTTTAAAGCCTAAGTATGAAGTCTATAAATAAGGGGCTTCGAAAATTAGTGAGTGATTAACGAGTAGACTGCGAATTTTTAATGATTAATGGAAAATGGTAATGTTTTGTGTCTGGTATATAGACTAGGTTATCATTGTAGGTGTTGAAAAAAGGGTGCTTCCATTTTAAAAAATGAAGATGACCTTGATATCTCTAAAACGAATCGCATAAAAACAAAAATATTTTTGGTATCATGTGAGCCCCTCTGAACCATTTAACTTTGTCCTTCGGACATTTGACGTATCTTTAAAAACAACAAAGATATTTGAGGTGGCAACGTTAGGTGAGTCACCCTGTACACTATACACCCTACAAGCCAACTTCTACATGTTTTGAGATACGAAGAAATATTTCAGACAAAAGTTATTTGGTTTCGAGGGGCCCATTCCGTGGTGTACATTACTTCTTCTCAGGTGAAGGTGCTTAGGAGATTTGAAGGTCAATCTAACATTTTTTTTTTTTAATAGAACTGCATATTCTGAACTCCTACGTTTGTAGTCCTTCGTGCGACAGTTTCAACGATATAAAATGGCGAATATCTCGACCACACTGGATACATGGAAAACTGCAAATTTTCAAGGCAGTGCTTGTTTCGGTTGTTTCCTGGCATCGCTAATTCCAGAACGAACGAACACACTCCCAAGAGTGAAACCATCTCGTAACCGCATCTCCTAACAAGCAGTATCGCGAATGAACCCCATCGAATGGATACGTATGTTCTCGTGAATATCACCGGTATATGGGAGCGAATTTCATCTTGAACTACAAATTCCAACCTGGTTCTATTTTGCAACGCCAGACATTGGTCCGTTGTACACATTATCCGACACTGTGCGACGCAAGCGCGGTGTTCTAAAAAGACATCATAAGTTGCACACTACTCTTTCCCCTCTGCAGTCACCCTTTCATATCGCATAACGTTATCCTTTGTCCTTCCACTTTTCTTCCTTATATCTTCCTTCTCCCAGTATTGTACGCTTAATACCTTTTTCCTTCCGTTTAACTACGAGATATTACATTTTTTATTTTGGTGTATTCTGTGCAGCGTGCGGCACCAGATATTGCCACCTGGATTTACGTCATTATTATAATACATGGCGAGAAATGTTTGCATGGAGATTAAACACTTCAAAATGTACGCTGGTTAAGTCGGTCTATCGAAATATTTACTTGCTTCCCTTTTATAACTATTGTGAAATACTTGTCATGCCTCTGTGATACTAGAAACGGTCCGTCGTATGCTCTGGCTCCAGTGGTTTCTTAATCCTGTCCACCCTTACGAAAACATGAGAGCAAAATTAGTAAAAATTATGATAGTATTCTCTATAATAAGGTAGTACCTACGCATTTGAATTTGCTACTTAATTACGTAACCATTCACAGTGAAGTTATATTTTTCATCCTTATTTTCGTTTCTGACCTTAAATGACCTTGAATGATTATATCGTTGATATTGTCTCGTGGAGGGCTACGTAGGAGTTCAGCAATAGGGTAAACTGTACAATGATTGGCAGCCTAAGCCAAAATCTTTTTATCTTTTTTGAAATGTTCAAGCGAGCTTAATTTGCTATTATTATAAGCTAATAGAGATTTTTCAGCAAAATCAAACAGTTTTACGAGCCATAAATCTCTTATTATAAAATATATTCAGTGAATAACAATCGTAAGACAAATAGTACAGTCATTGGCACAGTGAGAAGTAAACGTGAAACAGGCTATATGTTTTGTAATGAAACACATACGCACTTATTACATGTGTAGTACAGTCTGAAATTAAGTTACAAAGCGATAAAGTATACATACATACTCGTAACGAAAATGTTAATAAAACACTATTTATACTGAATGTACCAGCGTTGCTAGCAGCCATATGTGGAACTCTGTTATGAAAATTTACAACGTTGCTTCGAAACATAAATAAGAAGCAATATAAAATGATTTTCTATATCAGGGAATACTTAATATTTGCCGTTTAAATCAAAAGTGCCAATAACTACTTCAGTGCCAATAATAGTACAGTTTGTCCTAGTTAAATTTTAAAAAACTAGGTTGGCCTTCAAATCTCTTAAGCACTTTCACTTTCACTTGACAAAAAGTTAGGTACACCACGTATAATGGGTCCTTCGAAATCAAACAACTTTTGTCTGGAACATTTCTACCGATCTCAAAAAATGTAGAACTTATTCGGTGGCTTCAATTATGAGTATAAAATATTAAACCAATGGATATGAAAAATGCTGTATTAACGCACGCATGCTTCATTGAAAAATTATAGCAGAAGTATGAAATGCGAAATAGTCGATAACAAACATATACCATTGGTGCGGAACACGTAATCCGGGGTCTACACGCACGGATTTCGCTTTAGCCACAAAAATATACGATTGCAACGCACTGAAGCTCGGTTTGGTATGTTTTCCGCATCGTATAAGATAAGTCTACAATTCCCCATTAAAACGAGGTACAAATTTGATATGCTTCGAATAAGATATTTTAATGTTCAGTTTTATGTAACTACAGCTACGATTTCTAATTTAATATAATGTCATTAAATATATAATGTCTAATATAATAATTCTAATCTTTAAAAAAATTAACTGGGTTTATTACTGACAGTTTTGTGCAACCATATAATTATAATAAATGCTGGTTTACTTGCTTGTAAATAATACTTTTGATTGTAATATGTTTTAACATAATATAGAACTATAATGTGTATTGTGTATGGACAACGTGAGAACTAAATTTGAAGTTTGCACTCGATGAAATAGTTGTACAACATTTCTACAGGCTAAACGGACAATAAAGATATTAAACTGATGTTTTTAGATTATTAAATTTTGATTAAACACTGTACTTTTTAAATTATACATTGGACATTCCCCATTCTAAATTCTACATTTCGCGTTATATATTTCACATTTTATGTAACAAATTAATCATATCACGTTATACATACATCTTGCTCCGTGCATTTAGATATACATATGTCTAACAATCTAATAATCGAAATGGCAGTTGCTGTCGTTGGAATTGAAATCGATAATTTTAAATGGGACCAACGTGTGTGCTGCTAGAGTTACAGTTAAATCCTCTCGAGTTGCCTTTTCACGAACGCTGTATTATAGAGCCAGTGATGTGTTAAGTGGTTTTGTCTGCAGAGTGGCCGATAGTCCGATATGTCAGATACTCCGAATAATCCGGTCAAACGTTTATCAACAAAATTCCATTACTAGTCATATCAGCGAAAATTGAGCTAATGCACACGATAAACTGTCGTGGGTTGGCAACTCTTTGTAATAGAACTAATAGCGACCGGTATCGTTTGACTAAATCCTGTATGCGTTAATGTCACATCGACGAGCGGCCTGCCAATAATCTAACATTTTCACGGCTCTAGGTAACGTCCGTGTGTAATGTACTGCGTCAATGGTAAATAGTATAACATTTATACCGGCAATTAACTTCTAATTAGTACGATGTTGCGCGCGTACCAGCCTGTAGTAGCAGTTGCATCGTTCCTACTGGAAATCGACATCTTGCATCAACAATTATAGGCTAACGTGTAGCATTAATATTAGTATTACGAATTAATATTAGCGATGCTATGCGACATCAAACTGCTCAATCGGCTGTACGATTTGTACTGAAATGAAACGCGTAATCATCAATTATGACAAGTACAGGATTAGTATTAGCCAACGTGCTATTCTTAATATTAATAGTAGCTCGGTATAATTGAAACATATACTATAGTAAACTACTACATATTGTGTACGATTAGTTCCATGCTTGTTTCAAAATATTATTTGTTTTTTTAGATCGTTCAAACTAAAAGCTGATGCATCGCATATATTTTATTATTGCACGAATATATTTTGTTTACAGGTTGTAAAACCATGTTTATTACATACTAGCTTTCCCCCGCCACGCGTTGCTGTGGCTCAGTATTTTTTAAAAGCTTGTTTTTACCTGTCACAGATGTGACATTTATATGTTTTATTTTAAACTGCATCTCGCAAATGAAACACGAAACCATATCGATTATTATACATCAGTGTTTTAAAGTAAGTGTATAATCAGTGTTTTATTAAAGTAAGCAGTTAACGTTGTAGCCGGTGGAAAAAGTCATCAACTCTTGAAGAAACAACTTCCCGAAGAAACGCTGTGTCTAATGGCTGAAACCTCAGCTTTCTACGTTCAGCCGTTACGGAGATGACCGATTACAAACAAACGGACATTTACATTTTTATTTATATATTAGATAATCGCAACGTTGATCAGCACCGATTTATGGAACTTTATTAATATTAGAACTGTACCGAATTACAGAATTTTAAAACAGTGAGGTTTATAGGACGTTCTTTGTCATATGGTGTTTATAAAAATAGTAAACAGATAGCCGGACCTAGCGAAAGGAAACGTTGCCACAGAGCTTGTACGTATACAAGAAAATTCAATGTACATAGCAGTAGCAACAGTTTGTTGGGAATATCTCGAAAACTAAAAGAAATCATTTATTATATGTATAGAGATAGTTGTTCAAAATGTCTAGCTGCATAACATATTTAAATTTCGTCGAAATCGGATATGAGCACCGTTTTGTAAATAGTAATCATTTAAATTTAAGCCTTTCGGTCATGACGTTTTCATGTAAGGACAGAGTTGGGCAAAAATTTTATTAACATAAAAATTTCGAATAAAGTGGGTTTTAAACCCGCCCAACTCTGTATAAGGACATACTAAATAAATTCAGTAATATACTAAACATTTATATTTTCAAAGAACTGCTTATAGCAAAGCCATGATTTTTCTTCCAGGAATAAATAATTCGTGACCGAACGGGTTAAGATACTTTGATAGCATAAGGTTTCTAGAGTTCACATTTGGCAGTGAACGCGTTAAACGAAATAAAGATTGGTGTTGCGATAATTATCGAATTTTCAGGTGTATCTCGGACCTATTGGTCAGGTCATTGTAATACAGACACAATCCGGAACAAGTAATTCGGCTTACTTCCGCTAATGAAGGAGGGCCGCACCTATACGCGTTTAGACGCATGCACGCAGATTAATTTCGACGCTGCATCTAGAATAATACGAGCAACGCGGAATCGGCGGGGTTCAAATCGATCGACGTGCCGTGCAATTCGAATTCGTTCGGTTAATTCCGCCGGCTGATTCGACAGGTTTGCACCGGTCGGTCCCGCACTGCAAACGAGAGCAAATTATTGTCATACCGGCGATAATTGAGCATAGTCGGACTAATAAACTGAACCGAATTGCCGACTCTTCGTGGGGAAACAGGATTCTACCAATTGCTACTGTTCACTCCGTAGGTTCTCCGACCAATAACGTTGTCGGTCCGTTTACAGTAACGCGGTATTACGTTTACATCAGAAATTACCCCTGATTGGCCGTTCCATAAACCGGGAAATACCACTTAAGAGAAAAAAAAACGGGAACCGCCGCCGCGCTCCACTATGTCCCGGTCATATACGAACCAAATTGATTAATCGACCGATCTCTGCTTCTGTTCAACAGTTCCGCCAGATAAAATTAACGGAATAGCCTCCACGGTTCGTTACAATTCGCTGCAATTAGGTTTGATATCGATTATGGCTCCAATCCCGCAAAGCCTCAAAGAAGGAATTTTAAAAGTCGTTTTATGGAACAATTTTTGTCTTTTAGATCTCTTGGATCAGGCCTGTCTAACTCCTTCTTCATCGGGAGCCACATGGTCCCCACCATCAATCAGTCCATTTCCCCAATATTTAAGCCTCGTGTAAAGAGTAAAGACACAATTTGATCATGCTTAAGGATACATACAAAATTGATGGCGCAGACGCGGTTTAACAAGAAAATAATTTGAAATTAAGTGGAAAACTCCATTTATTTTTTGATTCTGTTTATGTAAGGTGGAGTAGGGTAAGTGCGTCCCATAGTTTTTGCAAAATTGGACTTTACAATGATCTATTTTCAGTCTGGTATGTAAACACTTAACGCTCTTGGTGTCAAACTCTTGCCACAGGATTCTAATTTTCCCATGAAAATTATCATTTTGATAGGATATTGTACAAAGTGTCAACTACTACGCACTTGCCCCGAAAATGGGGCAAGAGTGTCTCTGAGAGTTAAGAATGCTTTCAAACCTTGTTTCAAGTGCTACGGGGCAAGAAAATAATTATTATCCCGCCTGCTACAACATGCTTTTTATTGCATTAAATATATTGTTTAGTTTTATAGTTACCCATACAGTACGCACATTTACCCCATCGTGATAGTACGGACGTGCCCCGAGTAATAATATTTACGGGGCAAGTGCATCTTAGTGATCTTCCCAATAAATTTTAAAAAATACAATAAAAACGATTTATTTCATATAAACCTACATCCATATCTGTTGTACTTACTTTAATTAATAATTTGTAAACTATTGTGCACGTTCAGGGTAACCTCAAAGTTGTACGTGTACCTCGCACGCAACTGTTTGGCATTGGTTGATTTAAGCGAGGAAAACACCTTTATTCCTGGGCGACATCTATGTAGAATAGTTTATACTAACTTATACTTCATTAATAAATGCAAGCTAGAGAAATTTCGTTCATATAATAATAAAAATAACCAATTAACACACTTGCCCCGTTGACTCACTTACCCCACTCCACCTTATATCCTTGTCGATTATTTATAGATATGCAAATAAAGAAAATTAGAATACGGAAAGTTTATTTTGCTTTGCAGCACAATTCACTTATCCTTCGATGAAAGCCATGATCTCTAGCTACAACAGTTACAAAATTCGAATGACAAGGCAGAATCGTTATCTAAAATGACTAACGACTTGTATTTATACATACAATGGTTCATGTGTTCGCGCGGAACTGTCCGCACTGTCGACTGATCCTGAACCTTTTCAGAACTGGTCGACCGACTCCTCCACGATATCGTTCTCGTAGGATTGATGATGGACAAAGGAAATTGTGCGAGTCATGATCGATCGATATTTTCCTGGAGATGGAAACTCCAGATGGAACCGCTCGCGGAGCTCTTCGACCTAATTAAGGGACCGATTCCGGGAATCGGTCGGGCCAACCGTCACGGCTGTCTTGCAGGGCTCACAAATTACAGTGGCATTGTTCAGTGAATCGTGCGGTGCACGGCGTTACACTGAAACTTACGTGCCAACTAAGTTTCCTTCGAATCACAGTGGGGTATTCGAGCCGAAAAGTCGGAAAAAAGTCGATTTCAAAATTTTGCGTAAGTCGTACAATTTTTCCTATCTAACATAGTTGAAGGTCTGAAGAATAAGGTTTCAATATGGTTTTTGTTATATGTACACCCGTGAAGTATCATCGAAACTCAAGAAATTTTATAACTAGACAACGGATTTAATGCCATTTATAACAAAAATTAGTAGGCGTAGTTTAAAATATTAAAAGCATTGGACGAATTTAAAAATACTGTTATATTATTTTCAACCCATTGAACATATTAAGACAGAAAATAAATTCCTATGTCACTCCAGTTGGTTGCAAATCAGGTAGAAAATTTTTATTTTGCATAAAGACCCGCTGTCTATTTATAACACGCTTTGTGTTCTTAACCAGTCTCTGAAACAGCGTTCATTCTTTAGCGATTTTCAAGTGTTTTAAGAACATTGTGGAAATTCTTAGATTGCAGAATCTTTTCAAGTAGGTATACAGAGCATTTTCGCACAGAATTTCATTGCGTTATAATCTAAATTAGTATAGTTATTAATAATTGAGTATGATCAATAATTCTGTAAGTTTTTTTACGATTATAAAACTTCATTGACGATTTTGTTATACTATTGGTATATATTGGTATAACTCTTTTTGGTATAATTACATTCGATAAAGGCTTGTGATCATAGTGCAAAAGGAATTAGTCTCAGATTTGCACAGATGGAAGATTTATAACTAATTTAAGTAGAAATTAGCATCAACAGTCGCAGTCACAGTTAAACAGTTAAAATTTCTGAAAATATATATTCACTTATTAAAAAGTTTCGTAACCTCGACTATCCGAACCTTCGATGTCTGAAGTTTTAAGTAACTGAAGTAACTTATTAAAAAGTGCACCACGTGCCCAGAGCCTTCTCAAGAATTTAGAATTAGTCTACTAAATGATGTGTAAAGTAAATTTCAAAAAACCTAGTAAATGTTAATTTTACGACTTTATTATCTAAGTCCGTAACGAAAATTTAAAATATACGTTTTGTAGATCTGTGTCAAATACTAACGATTTTTATTTTCATGTTCAGTAATCAAGTTTTGCACCCTGAATTGTTTGAGCCTCGGATACGAAAGCATATTCACATGTAACATTTTATACGGTTGGAATTGTAAAAATTATGATAACGAAGCCCGAGCGTATGACGCTTATGGGATATCGACTTTCCACCGATGATGCGCGGTTCACTTTTTCCATTTAAAATGTAAATTTCAAATTGCCGCTAACGGCACATTTTTTATCCCCGAAAGCGTCCACCATGATTCTCGATTTTTCCCGTTCCTTCGCGTTCAACGGCTGAGCGATAGGTGGGAACGATTTCGAAATATCTCGAAACTTTATCGGAGCTTTTCTCTTCATAGGAAGCGCGAAAAGCGCTGTACGAGACACTTGAACGATTTCACCCGCTGTGAAACTTTCATTTTGTCGTACGACCGATAGAGAGGGAGAGAGGTTGGGAGAGAGAGATAGAGAGAGCAGTAGAAATAAAGAAAAGAAAGTTGTAGAAGCGAGAAACGTAAGAAAGAAGTTTTAAAGGATGAAATGAGACGGTGAAGAATTAGTCGTGAATAGCGAATTATCTCTGCCAAAATAAACTCTTAACAGAGAATCAAAAATCCATTTGCCATTCAAAAATGGAATCTAATACAACTGTTATTTTTTTCATTTATTCTTTAAGTTGTATCAACCTCACAAGGGTCATTAGCAACTACAGATTTATACACGAGTGATCGTTCTTTAGATTAATTAATTTTGTAGGTTTCAAGAAATTGACCATAACTGTTTGCATGCACTGTGTATCTTCATATCTTTTATGTAAAGTAATTATTTAAATCACAATTAATTTCTCATAAAGGTAATTCCTGTTTTTGGCAAAATTGTACGAATGTTAACGATAATGAAGTCCAATGTTTCAGAAAATTAATTAATTAATAAATGTACCAATTGCAAAGCAATGTATAACTTCCGATAGGATAAAGTTTGATCAAAGGAAACTGATATTATCAAGCTACCAGGCTACCGTTGTTTTTGTACAAAATCGTTGATGAATTGGAAATTATTCAAGCCATTTAACTGGAGTTTGTGCTCTACAATAAAGCGATTACTTGTCGAAGAAATGTACTTAAGTGGTTACAACTCTGCCGATCGCTTTTAATGAGCGAGATTGTTTCGGAGAGGAAGATAATTTGCGAATATGCTATTTAATTGCTTAACGAGTAATTGCTGAATAAGTCTTACAAAAATTGGAACATACAATCAATGAACAATACAATCATTTTTGTGCCATTTCATGAGTCACTACAAACTTATTACAAATACTTACAGAAAGAATCAAAACGTGCAATCTTAACAAGCACGTTTGGCACTGAATCCATAAATCGAACTTTTACAATCTCCAGAAGATTGTTTTTAATGACTGCAATTTGTAAAATATTTGTATCCTAACCATCTGAATCACAAAATAAAATATTCCTATTTTAACAATTTGAAACATGAAATAAAATATTTTACTTTTTGCGTCGTCATAATATTCTGAGAAACCGCATTACTTGTGGGTGATTTAATATTTCTTATCTTAGCAATAATTCAAAGAAGAAATGGTACTTAATATAAGAAACATTTGTCACTTTTCATTTCATTTTTGTTGGACTGCGGCTATTCGCATACAACAAGGTGCAACGTTCCAAATTCCCTTGTTTTACAGATCACAAACGCGAAGAAATTTTCTAATATAGCCAAAAAAGAGAAAATGGTTCGCTAAACCACTGTTTATTAAACAAAAGAACTGGTTAAGAACGGTTGCTTTGAGATGGAGTATCAGTTGTCATAGTACTCGATGTCCAATAGTTGTCAAAACTGTCGATACTGTACACTGGTAAAAATCTTGGTGTCATATTTCTACGCCATATCATATTCGTACTATCTCTGCTACGCTGGAGCAGTGGTAGCAGAGGAACAGTAAAGTAATATCAGTGGTATTTAGTGCTCGGAGGCTATAGTGTTAATTCAATCTCGAAACTAATTACATTACTTGATTTGCCTATATTGTGAGAACCAGTGAATCGAATATAAACATTTAACAAATACAGGGTAGCATCATGCAACTTGCACAACTCCATAACTTCCAACGCATGCGTCGTACGAAAAAGTTTTGTATACAAAAGTGGCGTGGTTTGAAAGAGTACATTATGTACTCTTCCAAAGAGTATATATCCTGTATTGATTGTGGGAAGCAGGAATAACATAAAAACCGATTTCATCCGTTAACAACTTTGTGTTTGCTTTGTTAAAAGCAACATTCGAACATTCTTGAATTTTTTAAATCTTTTACTGTTTTATATTTCGCGCAACCAATTTCTTCATAATTGCATAAAGATCCGCAGTCTAGTTATTATCATTCACATTCACTGTGGATGATTCATCCACGATGAATATTGTTCCAATACGGTTCCAATACTGTTTCTTGATTATGTACCCAGCTCTGCACAGTAGCCACGCATGTGTGGTCCGAGAAGGGGAGGAATACCAGCCCGTAATTTACGAAATAAGGATGAAGTAGGTAATATATGCAAATATCGCAGGTTCTTCTCGACGAGAGCTAGTTTACCGAATCGCTGACGTGAATTTCTTCGTGTAGTTTCAACGTTCGACTGTGGTCCCGCTTGGGGGATCGATTCCGCGGGGTTTCTCAGCGTCCGTTGGAACACCATTCGATCAAGAATTCAGAACTAGCGATGAAGTTTCCGCCAAGTAACCGAGGGGAATGTATATTTAGAGATATTCCGACGAAAAATGTATAGAAATGAGCGTTTCCGGTGCCTGTGAAACTTCGTTTTCAACTTTCCGCACGTATCGCGAGTTACCTTCGCACTTATTGCACCTTGAAACGGCGCGGCGTGTTTGAAGTTGTGAAAATATTTATTGCATTACCGTGGCGAGCGTGTCAGTATCCGCGAGACTGAAATCATGCCGGCGTCATGTAAAGTTTCAGACTGGGACGTGGCTGTACTTTGAAACGGAATTAATGTTCTTTAATTCACAACTCGTTAGTTACAACGTCAAATTTATTTCACGATTCAATTACAAAATAATTCGTCTTTCATGAATAGACTGTGAATTTTATTCGTTTGTGATAATTGGGCGTTCCCCAAAATAGGAAAAACATTTAAATAATTTACAGATGTCGTTGTATCATTTTCTATTCGATTAAAATTATTGAAAAAAATTGTCTCTGTTGCTTCTATGCCTTGAAATGAATGCAGATTAATTCTCATTTTGCTGAAAACTCCGCAGCCTATTTATGTCGCTCTCTTGTATTATTATTATTATTGTTACGTTAAGAAAAAATAGCTATTGAAGGTATGTGTAATACTATAGACAATTTGTAAATAATTTTTATGCCTGAAAAGGCATAATGAAGATGATCCTTTGAAAAAGACGATCCTTCTTAGCAAACGAAGATAGCATTTTAGCAGAAAAAATTATGAGAGCAAGGTTAAAAATTAATAAGAAATCGTGCCATTCATACACGTCATTGATTCTCTATCCAGAGACTTCGGATGACAGACAATTTTACTGAATTGATGAAACGTCATCATCAGACTGCTGTATGCAAATTCATAACCCTGTTGAGCCATCCCACGTCAAATAGCACGGAATTCACCACACAGTCACCGATATTTGTCAAATTCATAGAATGTGGTTTATGTTTTAAGAAATTCAATTGCGTAAAAGCTCTATTGATCTCAAAAGTGCTGTGATGTAAATGGTTGTTATGTTGAACCTTTTCTGCAATACATAAAAGCAAACACCGTACAATGACCCTGTTCGTGGGTAGAAGACAACGAAATAAATGTATTGGCTGTGTTCTTCGCGCGTACCTCAGAACATCTACATATCTGAAAAGGGCTAATATTTATGGTCTAATGTGCATCAAATTTTGCTCCCAGAGGAAGGACCGCGAATTGAGTTTCGTTTATGGGTATGACATAAAATTAGCAATATATAAAAGTAAAATAAAATAAATTGGCAATAATAAAAGCAACAAGAAATCTGCATTGGATGCAAGAAAACAACGTCCAATATGGTTCCTCATTAATGCTCTAGTGTGGCATCCACAATAGAAAAATAATAGGTTCTTATGTTTGTAGTTCTCATCCTCTATGAAATTCTATAGATAAAACACAAAACGTGTCCCAACCTTTACGACTGTCTCTTACTTTTCCACCTTTGAATTACATGAAATATTCAAGTATATTGAACATCCTTTAATTTTGCTCGGCTCTGTAACTGGTCACTTACTGATACACATTCACCCTAGTATCCGTCCCTAATAAATGTTTCCGACGGGACGTCTTGCTGCGGCTGCGGTCGCGCCGGACGGTGTTATTCACATGGCGGGATCAGTTTCGCGCCAATAATTCGGACGTTCCATCGATCATCGAGAAGTCGCGAGCGCGCGTCGCGACAACGCGACGGAAAATCGCGCGTATCGTTCGCGTTTTGCATATAGATATATATTATTGCACGCGGAGCACGAGGGCCAATTCGACGACGGTGACAGTCGCATGCAAATTGTCGTGGCGCGAAATGACAAATTAACGGCGCCGGCCCATTCATACGGACACTGATTAATTGCCATTTACTTGCAAATTTCCAGGGTGCGCGCGTTTACACGTTGGAACGGGGACTAACCCTCGACCCCTTTGCCCCCTCTGCCACTATCTAGGATCACCCCCTTCTCCCCCGCCCCAACCCCTCCGAAATTCTCTGCTCGCCTCGTCCCGGCGAATTTTGGTCCTGCGGCCACTACGCCGCGTTAACGCAGCTTGTTGTTTGTCATTTGTTGCGGACTGCATTAACGCCGACCGCACGGGAGCGTAACGGGATTCCTGTGGACCTAGCTGCGATACTTGCTGCTGCCGCCGCTGCTGCCCATTGAAAATTCCAGTTTCAAATACTGCGATTCCACTGGGGAGAAACTGATATTGCCGCGTCTACGGTTTTGATTACCGCGGAAAACGCGCGCCGGAGCTTTCCGATGAAACGGCGTCAGTTGTTCGTTGCCGGTCGACTCTTTTTCCAACCGACCGGGACAGAAGGAATGATCTATGAACACCGCGCCACACCGAGCCGGACCGCTCTAAAACGAATTTGTTTGAAGAGAAGAGACCATTCGCTGTTCCGGGATTATTTATCGAAATATTTATGTCGATGTACCGCGGCTCAGACTCATCTCTAATTCACTCGGCTATACGCGACCTGATGAGCGAAATATGGTAGTTCCCTGGGATATACTGCTCGCCAATTTTGACAATATTTTGCTGTGTAATTGATGGACGACCGGCGACTGTCAAGTCTGAATTACGAGGGGAGGAAGATAGTGTTATATTCCGAAAACAATTCTTTTATTTCATATTTTTTCCATCGGCTATACTGTGACTTGATAATACATGCGCCAGTAATGTGGACGAATCAAACACGCTAGCTAATGTCCGCGTCGGCCCGGGTCGGCACAGGGACAAAGGGTGTAAAGGTCTCGCTGAAGTTACGCCTAATTCCCAATTTGACGATTATTCTGCCGCGTATCGTCATCTTTCTCCGCCACGCGATATTGCAGACCCAAAGCAGTACAGTAATTCTTCACTCGAAGTCCCAACAGCCGTGTTTTGAACGGTAGTAGAGTAGTACGGTCAGTAGCGTAGTATGTAGAGGCTACTTTTTTATGACTGCGTCTACCGCGCCGACCGGACCGCGGCGAGACTTCAATCGACGAGCCGAACATAGAGAAGGACAGAATGAAATAGGATCGCGTGGCCGAAGCGTGTCGCCGTCGCCGGCTGCGTCATCACAATGTAACACCAAAATTTATTCTTCTTTATTTTTAATTATTTTTTTATGGAACTTTCACTAACATATTCATGGCATTTTTCTAATGCAAAATGATACCAAACACGATATAATTCCAACTGTATTTAGTGGTTTAATCGACGATGAAAGTTTCGAACGCAACGAAGAACAGCGTATGTGAAAGAAAGAGACGCGGACAGTCGCCGTCGCCGACACAGTTCAAAGGCCCGCGTTGTCGCTGTCCTTCCTTGCGCCTGAAAGTTTCACAGTCAAAAACTGCTTTTCACATACATCGAGACTATATTCATGTGCATACGTACGTGTTCATACGCATTTCTGCCAATGTCTATAGACATCGGTATAAACGTAACTCTATTAGACTGTCCGGCGATCCATGGTAGCAGATAGCGACAGTGTCGCGCGATAACCGCGCCGAAAGTTTCCTGACATCGACAAAACTTTCATCACGGCATGCAAAGCTTCCCGACGAGTTTCGCCGGTGCTCATACACGCCAGTTTGAACGAGCCCTGCTCGCCGGAGCGGTAATAAAATATCACGAAGTGGTCGCCTCTGATAACGGTGGCCGCGATAGTACTCACGAATTGTTGTCTCTGCGACTATAATCCGCCTTTCGACGAGGGTTTAATCCCGTCGACGTAACAAAGATTTCCCATGTTAACGTGCGCTCAAAGGGGCCGAACGTATTTTTAGGAGCTCTTAATCCCAGCCAGACGGAGCTTCCACTATTTTCGCGGTGAGACGTGATTGCAATCGTCGTGGACGTTCCGGGGTCGTAGATACTGACCTCGGCGCGAGACGGATAAGTCGACTGTATGTTGCACAGATTTTTTAAACATTAAACGTGGAGGCAGCTCTCCGTGTACCGTATAGGATGACTGTACCGATTACAGAGGTAGCATGTTTCAATTGTACTTTATTTTAATATTATTCGTAATTTATCATGAAATAATATGTGGACGCATTTGATGAAAGACTGATGTGTTCTGAATACAAAAAAAAAACGTTGGTGACCTTCCAAATCTAATACAACATTAGAAAATATTAAAAAGAGCCGTGTACTAATTACTGCGGATTAGAATTCGAAATGTACGAGCGTACGGAAATAAATTACGCATCTAGGAATTAATTTAAATATATAAATCCTGAATACAGTAACAAATAATGTTTTCACATTTAGATCTCAAATTTTAAATTCAATTTGTGAACACTGTTTTGAGTGAAAATTATTTCATTCAAATGTCATGTATTAAAAACAAAGAAAATCGACAATTATTATTTTAAAGCGTCTCGTTTGTTTTTGAAAAATTGACAATAAACACCTTTCTAGGACAATATTTTTTCATACTTTATAAGAGAACATATTCCTCCAAATGAAATAGAATTACAATGGAAGTTCTTGCAAATCAAACGCTGATAGAGAACGTGTTAATTCTACTATACATATAATTATTATATGATACTCTACTATATTTTATCTATGTATACATATACTATATTTCATTAACCAGTTCATCTAACAAATGAATTATTGCTTAATTAAATTAAAGATATTTTATGCTTTTAGAGATGAATTGGGTATAAATACACCTTTTATGCCCAACTATTGCAGTTCTTGCATTCACTCGACGATGGAATAGCTCCATTAGTGAGATACCGTTATTCAGTGAAATATAATTATCCCGACGTTTCATGACATAATATTTCACATAATAATAGAACCGTTTGAATTAATATGACTCGCACACGCATTGGTTCCTGGTAGTGTCTGTGTATGGAAACTAACCTTCGTAGATATCGAATGATGTATAATAGGGTTATCCAAATTAACAGGGAGAGGTCACATTCACAGTCATCGATTTTAACTAAACTTATTCTGGTGAATCTAGAGGAAAAATAAGCTGACCCATATCCGAGCGTTTTTGACAATATATATATATATATATATATATTCATTATTTATCAAGATAATTAACATTTAATTTTGTGATATCGAGGGTGGTAAAGGTTACGTTAACAAATCCCTCTTACGATTAATAATTTTTATTTTTGTTTTATTTTATCTCAATTTTAAGTTTCAAGTCCCTTGTTTCTCTTTTCTTCAAAAACGTTTTCTTTTCTTTCTAATCTTTCTAATTATTTATAATTATATATTTTCTGCAAGAAATAGACATTTGCTTATTTTTGCTCTAGATTCACCAGAAAAAGATTAATTAATTCCTTGTAAATATCACACCTTCCAACAAATAGCACTGTGAAAATTTTGACAGAGCGTCATTTGTTTTGAAAAGATCCTATGTGCTTCTATTAGTGCGCCTGCGTGATCTTTCTTTTCGTTAGTCGACAATAGAGATGCAAATGCGTCGGGTTTATCGGCTCGATTGGACTAGAGGTGTTCGAAATAATTCTTAAGTTTCGTTTGAAATTAGCGAGCGTAGGACAGCGAGCGAAAATAGCACATTCTTGAAATTCAGACTTAATTGACGCGCAGCGGAGGCTCGATGAAGAAGAGCGCGGAGTGGTTTCTCGGGTGAGCAAGGAAAGAGAGGAGCTGCAAAGAGTTAGAGAAATGGGTAAGAACCAGCTAGAAATATTGCGTTATGAATGCTAATGAGAGAGAAAGCGCGGGCAAAAGAAAGGGACGGTACTTCCTCCGCACCCCCTTCTTTCGCGTGAGCAGGAAGTCCATTATCTCGATTCGTGGACAAAGCATGAAAAATGCTTCAAACGAGATACGTAATTTCAAAAGAACGTCAAATTGTAGCTTTAACGATGCATGCTCTTCCCCTTGCTAAATTATTTACTGTAACGAAACTACGCAGCGTGTTACCTTCTCCGCTTTAATTGTAAGACGGGAGCGTGCACATTTTGAAAGCTCATAATAAATAAGTTCCACGCTAGCTAATCCTTCTGTTTCTCTCGAATAATCATCGGAAACGGAGAGATAAAATTTTATATCTCCTTTAGATCATTAAATAAAAACATCATTAAATGTAAATTTTACTTTTTGCATGATCATCATTCAATTCTACAATTTGTTTAACCCACATACTATGTAGAAGAATAAATATGCTGTTTTTTTCATAAAATGCTTCCACATATGTAGTATTATTATTTCATGATAAATTAGGAATGATATTAAAATAAAATACGATCGAAGCATGATACCGCAGTAATCGGTACAGTGACCCTACACGATCGAGAATCAATACGAGGGCGCAATGATTGCATTAACCTAAAAGGTTCATTTCCAACATGCATAATCCTCGCAGTCTCTTAATAAATTACAACAGGAAGTATAAAAGTATTTGAAAAGCAGGTAATACTATAATTAATTTATGAAATTGACTGTGTTATGAGACGCTCCAACCGGTAACGAGAATTTCCCAGGAAACTACAATTGACAAATGCTGTAATGCATTGTAGTGGAACATTTAATATTGTCTGATACCGTTACGCAATCATCTTTGACATCGACTTTCATTGAAGTGGTATCGGGTTATCGGAGGATCTTCTTGTAACGCGTTTAAGAACAGAGAGAAAGGGTATATCTTTTCCTCGACGGTCAGAAGTATAGTACTACTTTAACCGAGTCCCTCGCATATAAACGCGCTTTTCAAGGTTTCAATGTGAGAATCGATTCCGTGAAATCCTATTTTGCGAGGGATACCTCGATTAAACGAGGGGCAATCAAATAAATGGGATTTAAACGTCGTCGTCGACACTGTATTGAAACGTTGCAAACTTTCGACGGTGAAAAGTTACCTTCTGAATCGAGTTGGAAAAGATTCTCAGAATTCGAACGAATCTCCCGTATTTTATTCACGAGCTTCAACATTTTACGTAAATAAACATCTTTTATTTATATGTCCATTTTTTCAGTTTTTGATATATAATAATTTTCTCCATTTATCAGAAAAATCCTTCAATTATATGTACAGATTGTATAAAAAGTAATGGTCATCCGTTCTAGGGATGAATCTACCGCAAGATTGTTTATAACAAAGAAAATTGCAAGATTCACCCTTAAAACGGATGACCATTACTTTTTATACACCCTGTACAGAGATTTTCGAATAATTGTTTATATTCAAAGAGTGATAATTTCGTTAAAAAAGAAAATTTTCCTCGAAAAATACTGAAAAATACTGAGACGTCGTAAAATTATTTGCAGAAACGTGGGAAGGAGGGACTGTAGTTCTAGTAATATACGTTGGTGAACAACGTTTTATTAAATAAATAAATTGAACTATTCAGTTTATTTATCGTTATTAATGATATTAATTTGTCCATTGTTTAACCTCAATGGGAATATATTGATATATAATGAATTGATATGTAAATATTAAATAATATACATAAGGTGAGTTACATAGCGTTTAATCAAAACAATCTAATCAAATTTGAAACATATAATATTATTTTAAGAAATGAAGGTACTGTGATACCTTTACAACTAGTAACTACTCGCGAAATAAAAAAGTATTGAAATAAATCACCTGTAAAAAAAAAGGTTTTAATATCCTCCACAGAGATTAATTACATACGAACAAGCTGTATCACTTTAAATCAGTTATGGAAAGCGAATACCGATATAAATTTAGCGACAGCCAATTTCATGCTTGAACTAAATTCAATTTATAAAAAAGTGCAAGTTTATTTCACGGTGACGAAATTTATCGATTGTTAATATTTTGTACCGTTTTTTCGTTTTCAAATCTATTCTGTCCCAAAGAATATATCTTTCATCCTACATATATCACATCGAATATATGATAGTAATAGTTACTATGTTAAATGATAGATTTAAATTTTGATCGATTTATATTTACATATCGTGGACTCAAGAAAGAATGCAAACAAATCGATAAAATCAATTATTCCAATTGACAATTAGGACCCAAGAAATTGAAATATCACATTAAAAAATCTAGTAGATTCGACGTTATTGTTACAACAGTATAGCTAGAAAATATGATAAAAATTTTGATGAATATGCGTAACATTTATACTTTTATACTTTACTATACCATATTATACTATACTATGTATACTACATTTGTACATTTATACTTTATCAATTAAAAAACCATGGTATTTTGTTTCCCCGCGTTTTGGCAAAGAATTTTTGCAGTACACTGTTAAACTACTGAATAATACAAATTTATTTATTTATTGCTATACGTAAAATGAAAATATTAGGCTCAGTTGTGTTTAGAAAGAAATTAGCAAGTAAAGTAACTTTGTTGTTATTGAATGTAAAAAGTGAAGTAATAAAAGTTTGAAAAAGGTGAGACGTGTAGAGTTGCGTTAAAGTCTACAACCATCGCGCAAGATTCTCACGAAGATTAGAATACAGAAGGGAAATGTCGGATTGGATATTAATTAACGGTTAACCGAATTACCGAGAGATTCGTCTTGCGGCGCGTAACGAGACAATCCAAATAACATCGTAATTTGATTATTCACCCATCCGACGGCGAATTGGATAACTGCGGTGAGTTTGTATTGTTCCAGGCACAAAGGATTGGTTTGTAGAAGCCATGCACTTCGTGGTCCTCTTAGAAATGTATAATTGGTCCAAGGCGACCGACGACGTCCGTGTCAGATTTCCACTCGCACGCTAATGTCTGGTTATTGCGAATAACTGTTTAGTTTCATATCTGCCGTGTATAATTTGAAATTTGCTTAATGCGTTGATTTAATTACGATCGTGATTTTTCAATAAATTATTTCGGGAATAATACAATAGATAAGACAATATTTTATATAGCTACATGTTATTTGAAATAATCACCTGTCATTTTACTTCAGCAGTCAACTAATTTTTCTGTCAAAACTTTCATATTTTATACACTTACCTAAAGAGATTTCTTCATAAAGATTTGAAGTTACTGTATGTCTATTCTTAATTGTTAATATAAAGTCTTTTAACACGTTTACTGCCATCGTTACGCTTTTTTAACGTCCACTATTCGGAATTTTATGCAAGGAAAATAAAATTAACTTTACGTCCGCTGTTATTTAAAATGCATTCTGTAACATTCAGAAAATGTTAATGAAATTTCGCTTTTACATTTTCTAATATTTTATGCAGAGAATGTGCTGCATTTTACTAAATGTTTTAACTGCGAAGTCCGTTGCTGAAATAAATGTTGCTACTGACGTGTTCATTTTATTAAATAGTAACTAACATTTTATTAAATCGCTAAATCGTAAAAATAATTTGTAAATAAATTGCTAAAAATCATTACTTGCGAGTAGACGAGTGTGTCATGCAGTGAGTAGTCCTGAGAGCATCATCAATGATATAATTGTAAGAATGCTCTCTCTCAGGGTTAATAAATAAAGAAATTATTTTGGTAAAAGAGATCGTGAGTGGGAACATTTAGCTTACAGGGATTTTATTGCCCGGAAAATTGCATTATCTCTGGTAAATCTACTTGAGCTGAGGGGCCACGAGGAGGAGCAGTAGCCGTTGTAAACGGCTATTTACATAGTATTTATTTTAAACGTGAGGCTACGCTGCTCGCGGAATAGTGAAAAATTGGCAGTGCATATTCTCCGTGAACGTTGCGTGAACACAAGCTTCTCTCTCTCTCTCTCTCTCTCTCTCTCTCTCTCTCTCTCTCTCTCTCTCTCTCTCTCTCTCTCTCTCTCTCTCTCACAGGGCTGTCGTTGCTTTGCTCAATACGAATAACCGAATCCAATCGGATGAGTTTGCTTCGTCGAGTGTAACGCACTCAGTGTATACATAGATACTGGCCATAACCACGTGCGTGCGCACATAAACGCGTAGAGGCCGAGAGCTTGGGAGTCCGCGTATTTCATGGTTCGCATACCGCATAACGAATGTTCGGTGCTTTGTGATTTATGCTTTGTTCGGAGCAACCTGGTTTCTACCCTCAACACAATTTTCGGCGGATTACCCGACTTCTTGATTATGATCGCGCACCTGGCCTATGTGCATAAATGTATTTGAATATCATTAGACCGGATCATCATCGTCCGATCGTTCGGCATTTCATGATTTCGATGACATTTTGTGGAACAGGTCCTGTTACGAACTAATTATATATACGCTGGTTATAGCTTATGCAAATTCGAAATTCTGTACACTAATCTCTGCAAACAGCTGATAGTATTTACAGGTTGTTAGAGCAAGCACTAAGTAAATTATTATATTCGATAGAGAATTATATATCGGTAATAGCATGCAATCGTCTTATTCTATGTAGAGCTTCTTAACTTGCAGGATGCATTATAGTACGTTCATGAAATCACAATGTAGAGCAACGTGAAATTTTGATCGACTTATTCCGGTTAACACAGCACAATTTATCATTCATTAAATTTTTCTACTGTGTACAGCGTAAACACAAGTACAATATAAAAAATCGAAATTATAGCGACGATTAGATTGTAAATTTTTTAGATTCATAACAAAAACAAGTAGCATCCCGCAATATTATTTAGCACATCGACCTGCCAGGTCTCCTTGACCAGGTACAAAAATTAATTCTTATAGTGACATATTTGAACGAAATACATTTTGTTCGAATTTTTAGTATCGCCTAACAACATTACTGAAGTGTGCGCATCGAGAAGGAACCTTCTGGAACAACCAAATAAAAATTTCACTAGTACGTTGGAGTCCGCTTTGGCTACTTTCTCTTTTTCCTCTCTTAAATTTTGTTTCTCTTGTCTTTTATCATTTATTTTCAGACTACATCTGGGCCAGCTTGGAACCCCCAACATATCTTTTCATTCTTTTCTGTTACAACTATCTGCGTATGTTAGTGTGCAGAGTTCCCATTTCTCTTATCCTCTACCACCGTAATGTTACGTCCCCCAATTATATCCCGAAATCTACTACCGCCAAGTTTAAAAGTATCCCCTTTGTCTGGCTTCCGTCTTCTCTCAGAAATATCTGCCTACTTCTTTCATATCCTCACCCTTCTCTTTGTTTCAGTGTGAGCTACATTGTCCTCTCTCTTCATCGTTTTCTCGTTTTTTTTCTGTTGGCATATTTCGTATAACTGTCTTATCTACCGTATGGACCGCTGCCTGTAAAGAAAACCCACCGTTTCGCCATTTCCTTCTTTTACACGTTTTATTTATTAGTTATTTATTTATTTATAGTTTTGGAGTGGGCGGTATTTATGGTAGACATAATCCACACCGAACTAGTTTAACGGAGTTTAATACAGTCTAAGAACCAAAGGCTGTAAAGGTACGCCATCAAGTTTACGGCATACGATCCCGAAGTCGCTAAATGAGGGGAGGGAGCACGAATTAAGAGGAAAAAGTTACCCTCTCTCTACCAGTACCGAACACATGCACGGCGGATGTGTGGGGAATAGCAACATAAAAGGGGAAGGTAGAGTGGAGACACAGTGGGACAATTATTGTGATAGAGAAGTTTTTTCTCTGGGTTATATTTTCAGATATTTTAAGGTCATCGTCGTTTTTTTAAATGGAACGACATATTTTGATTGGTGTAACATTATAGCTAATGAAAAGACAAATTAAACAAATTGTAACATGTTTATCTTCAAATGACTTTCAAAAAGCATAATTTAACGTGGGAAGAGCATAATCATGCTTAGCTAGTAGGGTTCTGTTGATGTTCGACCGCGACCATAAATTTTCGTCGCGACGAAGAGGGTTTTCCTTTTTTTTATGTACTCGAGTCAAGGGTACGAAGTGAGGACCGAGAACGGTCTACGTCTCGTGACATAGACCAGACAGGATGTTCTTTGTTCACGGTTTAGTGCGGGTCAGCCCCAATATAAGCATGTGCGCGCCATAACGTAAACCATCGGTCGACTGCGCGGCGCCGAATTTTCCTGGGGTCTTCGAGCGAAGACAAAAGGACGGTTGGGCCCCAGATGAGGGAGTCGAAAAGGCGCGATCGAGGGAGTCGTAGAAAGTCGTCCGGTAGAGTCACTTCGATATCCTTCGGACAAGGATCAGAGAAGAGATCGTGTGATTGAACCACGGTAGTGTCCAGTGTGAACGATATTGCGCGATATTGTAAATCATGTTTGAACATGATCATAACGAACCTATATACATAACAACACAAGGGATCCCTCGGAGTCGTACTCCGCCAGGTCGTGCCGCAGCACACACAACATACTTGAGGGATCCCGCGGAATCACGATTCCGCCAGGTCGTGCCGTAGCACACCTCTATATACACTCGTGTGGATCCCATGGAGGAGTGTCTCCAACAGGTCGTGCCGTAGCACACATTTATCCATATACACCAAGGGATCCCTCGGAGTCATACTCCGCCAGGTCGTGCCGCAGCACACACTACATACTTGAGGGATCCCGCGGAATCATATGGGATCCAGTAGAACTCCGAGTCGTATACATAACGCTATCAATACATGATAATTCATGATTATCGCTACTCTAACGCTCACATCTTCATCGTTATTTCTTTTGTAATCCACGTTAAATTCTTTATTTCTGGGGTTTTTATGCCGCAAGGCTTTTCCCCAATGAGCCAATAAACTATTTAAGATATTTCGGCTCAATTCTGTTTTGTTTATTTATAATTCATTCCTTTTCCATTTTTATATCCTAACACTATTTTTGAAATACGGGATTTCTCCATGTTGGAGAGATTTCGACGATACAGTTGATATAAACGGGAATCAAACTCATTTTTCTCGAAAACGAAGCCTCAAACGAAAACAATATTATGTAGATTCACGTGCTTGTAGTTTGTAATGCCACATCGATACCCTGAATATGACACCCTGTATATGGGCTTATGTAAAAGATAGAGACGCTGCGGATACATTAATTAGAATTACGCAAATGGGCAATTAATGCTTGCTAATTCAGAGTGGATTAAACTTGAATAAGAAGCGAGAGGATCAGACGCTTCTCTGCGTTTGATGTCCGCGCAGTTCAAGGAGTCGTGATACCGTTCTGAAGGCGGACCACCACTTAGTAAACATTCGAAAATGGCTTTTAATTATTAGAACTCGAAGTCTCTTCTATTAGGAACTTTCTTAAGCCACTCGGAGCGTTATCATACTTCTTCGTGTTTCAATGAAACGATAAATTAATCCCGGACCTGATGACGCCCTGGAAGTTGGAGATTAGCAAGTTTCTCGCGAGTACACCGAAAGCACCTTAAAGTCCTGAGCAGGGAACCCATAAGAGACGCGTAATTCCTCGGAAATTTTGACGGAGTGACCTCTCCCTTTCCGTCCCTTTCCTTACTTTCTATGTTTTTTTTTCTTCATTCGCGTGCTCGCCCGGCGCACGGCTCCACTAGTTCTTTTTCCACTTCTATGGAAAAGTTCGTATGCCGAGGTTTCACCTGCGCCGCGCGTTCGGCCATAATGAGATTTCAGGCGAACAATAGTGTCGCCATTTCCCTAATGCGATTCGCTACTTAAATATTTTAATAAAATTCCTTCTTCTTTCAGCAAGCTCCTTACTTAACTTTACCCTCTGCTTTCCGCTGTCACCCACTTTGCATTCTCATACCTTTAATCTTTTTTTCTGCCCTCCCCTTTGACGACTTCCTTCCCATTTGGCTAAGTGAAGCCGAGTTATCGAAATGCCGACGGCGCGGCGCGGCCCGGCCGCCTCTCTTTGTTTTCTTTTCAGAGCAACTGTTTTTGCGAGCTGGCGCGGCAGCTTTGTCGAATGAAAATGCTTTCAGAAACAGGAAACACTCGATTCGTTCTAGAGTAAAACGTTTCCCGCGAGATATTATATCGACATTTATTGCCACAGGTAAATAAAAATCATTCCTACTCGAGTAAATGTTCAACTGAAAAGAAAAATTTTCGATTCACCCTCCGCCAGCGGTGCTTGGGTCTATTTTGACCCAGAGTATTAATATCGTCATTCAATACAGGATAATCGGTAAGTGGTGGTACAACCGAAAAGGGGGTGGTTCTACTCACAAAGATAAATTGAAAATGTACAACAAAATTTTTTCTCGAGAGGTTTTGTTTATCAGAAAATTCGACAATTTCTATTCAATCGCACGCGCGTGTTCGTCAAATTTTCAAACGCGATTTTCTCGAAAATAATGCTTTTCAGGAAAAATTTTATTTTTTTCGACTTATTTTTAATGTAGAATTAACCCCCTCCACGGATTTACTCAATACTGGGACACCCTCTCACAAAAGAACATTTGCGATCTATGGTTCCTGTAAGATTTTTGTTCTTCGTGACGAGTACTATGCGATGCAATCTAATAAAAATGTTGACCTTGAAAATTTACGTCGAGGTCATTCTTGCGGCAAAATTTGTTTATCCGTCTCCGCCGATTCCTAGCTGTAGAATCACGCTGTAATACACTTATCTTTTTATACTGCTTGTGTATGAAAAAGTCAGTGACTAATTTACATCACTTTATTATTATAACAAGAATGTGTCTATCCAAATTTTTAGCCATTTTTATCATAATGTATACCGAAGAAAATAGATTTGTTTAATGCTTCTTCAGAGATGCATGTTTACAATCTCTCAATAATCGTAAATTGAGAATATATATGTCTAAGATCCATGAAAAATAATTCGGCAAATTTCAGTTTATTAGCTCCCCTTCCCTCCTTCTGAAGGAATCGAAATTTGTCCAATTAGCCTATTCAATTACGGGCTGTACTTTATAAGCTAATTTCCGCGCTGAAATCAATTTCTTCACAATGTTTGTTCGTAGTCCCGTCGCCGACTTCGCCTAACTCGCTCTCACAATCGGACACCTCATTAGTTATGCAACCCCAACGATACACCCCACCCCTATCGAACCTTGAGAATCCTTTCTTATTGGCTCAGAATGAACTCGCCACGATTCGGTGCAGTAAGACCAACTTCCTTTCCGCATTTTCTGCTTAGGTTTGCCCACTGGTGGATACCAATCCTGGTGGTCTCTCCTCTTCTTTCGTGAAAAGTTTGAAGTAAGTCGGAGGAAGAGGGGATGGGGTGGGGGTGGAAAGTTTCACGAAAAATAGAAGCAGTGGAAAGTTTGCCGGTGGTCGAGTGGACATCAGACATCTCGGATTCTTCGGTTGGATATGTTTCTGCCTCTATATAAAGGGGGATTGTATATCCGTTCGGTTTCGTGAAGTTTTATTATTTCCCCGACTGTTCATGTGTGAATAATTCTGACATTGAAAGTTTATTCGCCCCTTGGCGTTACAGGGTTCCCAAACTGTGAATTAAGTGCATTCAAATAAATCAAGTGTACCGCGTTGACAAATGTCCGTGAGATTTTTACTTCGGATCAAGAGTTACTTATTGGTAAAACATTCTTCAAGGAACTATCTTCATCAACATTCAAGCCTCATTCCTGCAGCAGGATAATTGGAATTGACACTACACATATTTATTAATATTGTGTGAAATAGTGAATGTTCATAATTACATAGGATCCTAAACGGTAATAAATCGATTAATTAACTATTATAAGTAGTTAATTTTATTTTTATGAGTAAATACTTATTAATGTCATATATGTATAGACGTACAATAGTAGGACCATGATCTTGAAAATGCACAGGTCAAATACGAAACGCTTGATAAATATTTAACAAAAAAATATTTTATTATAGGGTTTTGGAAAGCTCCCAAAACAAGCTACAAGAATATGCAATAAAAAATAGGGGGTACTATTTAAGAAATTGAAGATGCCCTTCACGTGATTTTCAAACGACTATCCAAGGTCAAATCAATGATACCATTTAATGTCCCCCTTGAAACCATACAACTTTTGTGTGAAACATTTTTCTCCAAAATGCTTCATTTACGAGATATACGTCTGTTTCACTTTAACTAACTCACCCTGTATATGCGATATTAAGTACAAAATAATTACTTGTATGACTGTATTGCTGCAGTAAATGTGTTTATAGAAACGACTGAGAAGTGAATATGATCACGAGGAACGTGTTAATTGTTCATTCTTGATTATTAGGTCGATCGTAACTTCTGTATGTGCTAATTGTCGGGCACCTTGCAAGTTCGACACGCGATTAGGTCCCCGGTTCGTCTGGCTTCTGTAAAAACATATTGGCTCGCTCGTGGACAAATAGTTGCACGCGACAGTAAGACGAAGACATCGTATTTCTCTATTTCTGAGAAAAGTTACTCGGCAAAGCTAGGGAGTTCAACCGCAGCAACAGATAAATCACAGTTGGTCACGAAAGTTCTCAAGTAGCCCGAATCCACGAAAAGCAGTTTTTGACGGTTAAATTTCGCAATTACAAGGTACTCTGATGAAGGGTAATAAACGTAACACGAAGTGTTTATGTCGATGGCTGCAATTCTTAAATTATACATTTTTTAAACCTAACTTTTTATTGGTGGGAGAGGAACTTAACTGCAGACAATACTTAATACCGGACACTAGTATTTTAATAAGTAATTGAAACATAACGAGATGATTTAATGCGTGAAAAACACGAAGTCAGATTAATAGGAGTAAAAAATCCAATAGAACACTATGTCCCCACTCTATCTTGCCCTTCTATGACGCTTTCCCCTACCGGTTTCGTCGCGACTCGGCCACGTGACGCGTTTCGTCTACGTCGTGCATGTGTTACGTAATTAATCCGGTACTGGTAGAGAGAGAGGGAAATTTTTCCCCCTCTCTGCGTGTTCCGCGTTCCCGACTCTGCGTGCATGTTATAATCAGAGTTGGGCAAAAATTCAATTCAAATAAAAATTTTTAAGATTTTTCCCAAATGGGTTTTAAACCCACTTCACTCGAAATTTTTATTTAAATTGCCCAACTCTGGTTATAATGCACTTGATTTGCTTAGGGTTAGTTGCTAATTCTTATGCTAATTTGTCTTCTCTCAGGGTTTAGTGATGGACAGATTTTATTAGTCTGATATGCTTTCCATTGATTTCTGTTAAATTCTCACAGCTCTAAATGGGTTTTTAAAATTCATAATTTGTAAAACTACAATTAAAATATTATAGTAGAATGGAACACAAGTTGAATACTATCTGATACTATCTGATAAACAACAATTTCACACAAGCTAATATATTTAAAAAATATTCCCAAAACTATATTCATGAAATTTTTTAATAACGTAATATAATATTTTCTAAAAACGTCACTGCTCTCTCTTACTTCGTCTTTGAAATATGTATATTCAAAGCCTTTGAAAGTAATACCTCCAGAATTAATTTTGTCATAGAAGGGGAGCGTATGTATGCATAACATGCTTGTTAAAATAAATAATTAATGGGAGACACCTTATATTGCAAGTTATGATTTTTTTACAAAATTGTTCTAAAACTGATTAATTTATTCTCTTTTGTATATTCTATCTACAGGACGAACTTTTCATATTCACGAGCAAAGTATCCTTTTCAATCAGAAAATTTTCAATTTCCCGATTAAATACTCCATTTCAGCGTAATCAGTCGATCATCTAGTGGCAACGCATATACATGCTAAATTAAAGTTTCAAGGGAATGAGAATTAAAAGAATTCAAGGGAATTAAAACTCTATTCAAGTGACGTCGTACATGTAACTTTCAATATATTTTTAATATCTGTGGGTGTGTGTGTATGTGTGTGTGTGTGGATATACAAGTAATTTACATTTTATTAATTTCATATGTAATGCTGATTTCTTTCTGTCTGTGTTATCAAATATATTACTTTCAACTGTAGAGTTATAAATAAAAGGGAATTTTTTATTTCAAATTTAAATCACAATTGAATGAATGTATTAGCACATAATAATTTATTGGTCACTGCATTTTTCACTGCTTATCATCAACAATCAAATGTGTAATATTAGTCATATTAGCCATGCAATATTTTAATAAATTTTGCTTTAATGAACCGAGCGTTATTGATTTACTACAAGACACAAATTAGTCACATTAATCATTTAGGTCAATCCATGAACATTAACGAAATATAAAATCGTAATTTACTGCAAAGTACATAAGCAGAAAGATGAACAGAAAAGAAATGCCGGTTCGGACCGATCCGATTAGTATCGGTACTGATCGTCTATCAGAAGGCGTGACCCCACTCTTGAGAACGGTCGACAGGAGCTCAGAGTCATCACATCAACCAATGACAGAAGACGTGTAGCGCGGAGTAGGGATACCACGTGGTCCCCACAAGTTTCTCACTACCATCTCCAGATGGACGACCAGTACATACTCTCCGTGCCTCACAAGAAGTCTCCTATCAGGAATTCGAAAGGAATGCGGCGGCAAGCCATCCGATTGGGTCATTCCACTGGCACTTTCGGTTCCAGTCGAATTATTAGCTGAAGTGTGTGACGTAGTGAGAGTACATATTAAGTTCTATCACTGTATCACAGAATTGAAATTCAGGCTTGATAAGAAAGTTTCCATCGTTCCGGAAGAAATTTCGGTGACGATCAAGCTAGACTTAATTTTATCATTCAATAAATAATGTCAACCGAACAAGATAGAACTCGTTTCAACGTGACGTTCAACTTTTCTCCGGTACTTTCCGTTACGATCTCATAAATTATCGTGATTGTTAAACATCCACGCTGCCGCATACATTACAGGAATGTAGCCACTCGGCATGAATAACACTCGCGAACTTATTTACTTTCTGCACTTTGTAATAAAAGTTTCGGGGGTCGGGGGAGTTAAATGCCACAACTACGCGCACCTATCTGCGGATTCGTTGTCACAGTGAACCACAACATTACTTCTCGACCTTTCCTCAGTTTTAAACGCCGCCGCGCCGCGGCGTTCTATCTGCAATGGAGGCGAAACAAAAGACCATGACCTGCGCGTGATCTGTTTATTTTTTCCAGCATGGGAACTGGCGAAAAAGATCTCCTGGGACGAGCAAACTTTTCTATATTCACAAATTCACAACTGGCCCCGAGATCCGGGGAAACTGATACGAACAGAACGGATTATCCATTACGGTAAACAATATGCATTGTTTTGCGTGGCAGCATAAGAGACGTTGTAAAGGTATTGTGTACCTTCAGAATAAGATGAAACTTAAATTGGGAAGCAAAGTAAAGGGGATTATCACGCCTTGCTCTTCTAAGTTCCTCTTAATCCTTTAATAAAGTCTCCGCTGATCATATCCTATTTTATAATAACACGACTATGGAGTTTGTGCGTCCATGGGAAATGTAAACGTACAGGGTGTTTCGAAAATATACATCGTGATCACTATAGCGTGATTCTACACCTCTGAGAAAGAAGACGACTTTAAAGTTTCGTGAACCATTTTATTCCTTATGTCGTTCATTCAAAAGAAAAGTGACGCAAGTCAACAATAGGAAATTTTACTGTATATCTGTATATTCTTTTAGTGTATATCACCAACTTCAAAATTTAAAATAATGTGTTGTTATTTAGATACTGGATTAATTGTCATGTACATTAGTTATAAAAAAAAAGTACACGACGATTTATATATTTATTATTATACTTTTTTTTAAATATATTTTGAGTTGTGTCACTTTTCTTATGAATGAAAGATGTCTACAGGGTGTCCCAGAATGGTGTAAACGTGGAGGGGGTGGGAAAGGTAGACTACTTTGAGACTTTTGTCCTTCGCGATGAGTATTATAGGATACAATACAAACATGTTTGACCTTGTAAAAAACAATAATATTATAATCCAAACTGGTTCTACGAATAATTAGTCCTGTTCGTTTGTTCAATAAGTGTTAAGAAGTGCTAAGAATAATGAATAAATATTATTTCTATGGAAAACACGTCACTCTCTTCACACAGAACCTAACACTTGTATTATTTCTAGTGACACGATCTCTGCATGTTTACAGACCAATGAGTAAACAGTGAATTATACCACGAATTAGGCACACCCTCTGCGAGATCCAAATATGATCTTAACAAGTAAGCGTAGGAGATTTACATGCAAAGTAAATGTTCCACGACCGAATACGAAGGGAAAGGTACGTACAAAAATTGCGAAGCGTGCGAGTGAATCTTAAGTAGAAAATAAAAATAATTAACGGCTGTACACGCAGAAATATTCCGTTTATTTGCATAAGAGCAACAAAGGACTTGGTACATGCGGTACCCAGTGGAAAAAAAGAAAACAAGGTAACCAAGAGTGCGAATACATAATCTTTTCTGAACCGACGAAGAGGTTAGTATACAGGGTGACGCACCTAAGACTTCCACTGAAAATATCTTCGTTGTTTTTAGTAATACGAAAAAATGTTTCACAAAGAAAATGTTTGGTTCAGTGTTTGATTCTATATACAGTGGAGTCAAAAAATATTTAAATACAACATTTCCCATCCTCGAGACATTCTTCATATATTTATTCTTATATGGACTATTTCATTTTAAAAATGTAGTCTTTTATTTTATGTAAACAGCAGATAGCTCCAACTAATATTTATGATAGTTTCTTAATAGTTCAATAAAGTGTACAATAAAGAGGCAGCTAGTAAAGATACTTTCTTCTTATAATCTATCGTCAAATATTCTATCATTACAATATTTATATCTATAAATGTGTTATCTATTGTATAGTAATGGTTAGAATAAAATGTACTCTCTCTTTAAATCTCTTTAGTGAATATTTGTTATTTCTGTAATTTAATACAAAAAGGTGGCAGAAACAGTAAAATAAGTTTCATATTCAGTGTAAAAGATCTTTTTATCCATTAACTCAAATCACCCAAAAGTAGAGCTGCCTCGTTAATACAGAAATTAAAAATTGTATTCATAAAAATTAATCAGAGTAGTTCGTCATGATTTAATCACGATAGAATCGACAGTCTCGCGAGGGTATACATTTTGGAAGCACCTTGCACGTCGCAGCTTAGTGGTTGAAAGGAAAAAAATCACGTAAATTTCGTTATGGATTATCGGATGGCGGAAACGAAGAAATTTTATTGAAATTAGAAGCGGGGACGTAGAGCGGGTTTGATGGATCCGGCCAGATACACGAAAAGGTCTACGCATAGAAAGGTCTAAAGCGGATGTTAGGTAAATTGATTCAACGCGACGAAAAGGGATCTTCCAGGGGAGTGAAATTTAAAATTTAAATTCAGTTAAAATGTGAACGACGCCTGGCTCGTTATCGTTTGAATTTTTCAAAGAGAATCGACTCGCCCGCGAAATTTCATTCAGCCGCAGCAACGACGTTCTGGTTAAGCTCGATTCAAGATTTTGCATAGCGAAGGAACTCCGAATCGGCCAAAATTAAAGCAGAGCTCTCCATTGTCTTCGGTTATGTCGAATTACTTCATATCCCTTTATATTCAGAATTATACCGCGTTTATTTTTTACTGCCCTCGCGGTCTCGCGTACTTTTCAAAATTTTATACATAATTTCTCACTTCAAAATTTAATACATATTTTTTTTTATATAATTAGATTGCGAATTTTCATGGAAAATAAAAATTGTCTGCATCAACACTAGGTTTACACTGTAAGTTTTTCTCCCAACTTATACGTCACGAGTGCCTCAACTTTACGGAAAGCGCCATATTAAAACACACAAAAGAAACAAATTCACATTGCGCTTTGTGCACAATTCTTTTTGCAAATTTAAACTACATTAAATTTCCAACAAATTAGATATATTTCAGCAATCAGGGTTGAAAAATTTTCAGTTGAAAACGAATCAATAAGAAACACAATGAAACTTTTTAGGACATATTTTTAGCCTTTACTTGGAACACCTACACTGAACACGAGTTGTTGCTTCTAATGCTAATGAAAAGTTTGTTTATAAACAGAAATAAAATTGACAATCATGACATTGGTGTTTCCAGTGCGTTGATATGGAAACAAGCACTGTCTCAACTTATACAGTGTCCCAACTTTTACGACAGTCCCTTACTTTATAAAAATAATAAGAATACATCTATCCCAAATTTTTTCCAAAAATGTGTTTAGGAAAGTCAGTTTAGAAATATTCAATGAAGTATAAAGTGGTTACATGAAACGTTAATAATTGAAAAATGCAAACAAGTAATTAAGTAATCAGTACTTCTAAAATTTTTAGTCCTAAAGATTATTATGGAGCATTATCCAGACAATCAGTACTGTTAGTATTATTATAAAACAGATTGGTGTTGCCACGCTATAAACGCGACACGTATTACCATGCGGTGACGTTTCATGTCAGTTTTTAAAGATTAAAATTGGTATTCGTGATGCAATTCAATGATCCCAATATTCTCACGCAACGTTGAATCATAACATTACATTTTGTCCTGTCCATAAATCATATTATACGTGACACTAACTTTCAGTCTGCATTCACATTATCAAATAACCACAAATTTACCCCGCACTCTAAAAAAAAATATCGTAATAATAATCACAATAAAGTCAAGGCTAATTATTATTCATTACATTTTTGATAAAAATTCTACATTCTATAAAAATGTATATTACTTATAATTGTAAAATAATGTCAAACAACTTTGTTAACATTGGGTACTGAAAATCTCATTAGTTTTATCTCTATAGGATATAATTACCTTTTTTATGAACGTATTATATTCACTGAATACTATTTTATATGCAATTATTCGTATAACGTAGTAAAAGCCTTCCCTGGTCCGCACTTAAAAAATTTGCTTGAAAAATATACCAGACTGCAGGTTATAATCAGTTATTACGTTGTAAAATATTTATAAAGAAGATGAAAGGACCGCCACGTAATTTGGATCAAGTAGAAAAAGTTTTCAACATTATAAAAGACTGATGAACCGCCTGAGAGATTCCATAAACGTGTTATGCGAAACTGAATTTTCACTCGAGGAACCACCGAAGAGGGAAACTTTTTCGATCCTCACTTGAGGTCGCGTCGTCGCCGCGTCGTCGTCGCGTTTACTTTTACGAAACGTCGCGATTTCCCGAAGGCATAAGTTTCAACATGTACAAGTACAACGGACGTGAAACGCGAGACTAAGACTAACAATAAGTCATAGATACCAACGAAAATATTTATATTTGTCTTTCGCATCAACGGCTAAGGTTATTGGCGAGCGATCCAAGAGGAAACTTATATAACAATACACAATATACCCTAACAAACGAGATAACACACGAAGAAAATATTATGAAAAGTTGTGAAACACAAAGTTTATATGTATACAAGGTGTTCACGCTAACACTAGCCCGTTTTTCTTGCAGCTAGTAAACATTAGGAAAAAATGAAAGAGGGAAAAGTTAGACTGTATTATTTTATTTAGAAATGAAGGTAACCTTCAATTTTTTAAATGGAACGCTATGTATTTGTTTTATATCGAAACGAACGTCAACACGAATTCATTAATATACGAATTAATGAGCTTCAAGGTCACTCAAGGTCAGAAATCGTGTACAGATATTCTAGAAAAAATATAAAGTGGTATTTGATGAGAAGACTACGAGCTTTCAAATAAAAACTATTCCTGCACCATTTGTTTTAACGAAATTATTATAGTTCAAGTATTGAGAGTTTCTCGAAAATCCGAAATTTAGTCTTCCAATATACATTTGATATACAATAAATTTTCTATCCTTTCTGACCTTGAAGGTCATTATGTTCATTTATAGTTCATTTATAGACGACATTGCGCTTGCAAAGAAACAGTATAACTTTTCCTCTTTTATTTTTTTTCTAACGTTTACTATTTGCAAGAAAAACGTTAGCCAGAGTTAGCGTGAACACCCTGTATACTGCATACATAACACATAGGTTGCGTCTTTGAAGCATTTATTGGCTGTATTTAGCTATATTGACACTCTATGCTATGTGCTAATGAAACAGTCAAGTTTGTGCGGAAGTTCTTCAGGAACGTTTCAAAGGTGGAGACCAAAGTTCCTGTTCTAGGATGAGATTAACACCAAGATTACAACTTGTAGAACTTGTTGAAATTTCGGGAACTCGAAGCTCTTTTAGAGCATGCCGGGGTTACTTAATTCATAAAACTGAAGGGTACTTTGAACTTACATAAAGTAGGAGTCAGGGTAACTTTGATGGGTCTAGAAATAACTGTATAGACTCAGAATTTTAGACATGCTCTATCCACAGGTATACTTATTGTTAGTGCTGAATTCTTGAATGTAATCAATCGGTTCGAATTTAACTTGCCATTGAAATTGTTGCGTTACATATTCCAATGGTAGACAATAACTAACAATAACTAAATTGAAGAAAGAAAAGAATGTGCTTCAAAATATAAACATTGTTATATTTGTTACACAATCGACGTTTCCGATAAACGACATTCTAATAATCGACGTTTCAGTGTGTTACGAAGATATCGGTAGCAGACGGTAGAAGGCAAAGACACGGTAATTTCATTTTCCAATTTCTGTTCTACGGGAACCGTTCCATGAAATTTGCCAGGAGGTATGTTACAACTCTTCGGTAGGGAAAGAAGTAAAAATCAGCTGTTGATAAGGTTAGCTGAAGTCTGCATAGGAAATAACCTTTTTATTCTGGGATATTCGTAGCTGAGGAAAAATATGTAGGAGAAAGACTTAGAAAGGAGAAAATATACATATGTTTGTAATAAAGTATATAGTATATGATTTAACAATCTAGTAAATAGATCAATCAAGTAGAGAACTTTGAACTTGGAACGTATTATTAATAACACGAAAAAGTGTTATCATAAATCATCCTTATCATAAAAATGCTGACGAAGAAACGAAAGTTTAAAATACTAAATACAAAGCAAATTTGCCTTTAAGAAGGGCAAAGATCTTTTCACGGTATTTTGATTGCGTCTTTTAAATGTAGCTTTGGTTGTTTGAAGTTATGCACAGATCTGAGCAACTTGCAGCTCGCGAGCCACAGCAGTGATGCCAGATGGGGGGGGGGGGGGTCACAGTGAAATGATGTACCCCCTCTCTGATGACGGGGAATGAGTGGGGCGAATGGGAGACACGTTACACGTACGCGATGGGGACCGTGGAGTGTGCGCCTGCGCACGGTGCTGGAATGGAATAGTGGAAGGGGTAGGAGGAGAGTATATGAGCGCCGTCCGGCGCTCATTCTGGCTTCACTGAGCCACAGACGTCTGCACTCCCTCCTCCTGGGGCCTCCCCACCTCCTATAGAGTGTAGGAGGAGGTTGAAGAGATTATAACGCGAGGCAAAGTAGGGGCAATATGAGATAGTGGGAGAACTGGTACACTGGGAGTGGGAATCGTGAAGCGCCAGCGGGGAAGAAGTTGTCCAGGCCTGATGTACAATATTCATTGACGTAGTATTCTTTATTGCGAAAGGATTTAAGTGCCCTTTGCAAATTCTTCGCATTCCATTGGCCATAAGTTCTTTTACTGACCGTAAAAATGTTTGTTGCTGTTTGACATTCCGTACTGTAAGAAAAAGAGGAAAATACAGCAAGATGATGGTTGCAAAGAAGATATTTTTATTTGTTCTTGCTTATGCGAAACTAATGGGCATAAATTCTTTGTTGAAGTATATTATAAACGCGCACACATCTTACCACAATGCGGGGGATAAGATGTCAGATGTTATACGCAAAGAATTGACATTTTCATGGACTAACATTTAGTTCGACTTCATTCAGACATATTAAATGCGTTAATATTTATAGAACGGTCTTTTGTTTCAAATCATGAAACTCAATAGACATTAAATACAAGGCGTTTTGACTTCATTTCAACACTTACTTTTTAGAGTTTTTGGGGTGTCCCAACTTATAGGGCAAAATTTTCTTTTGTCGAGAACTGTATTCGGAAAATTGTCTATAACTTTTTATGCGTTAATGCTATCATTATACTTTATGAAGTGAAAATGTAGCTGGCAACTATGTATACCTATCCAACGAAATAAATTTTATTGCGTAATTCTCATCCTATGAAATTTTGTAGCTGAAAAACAAAATGTGTACCAACCTTTACAACACTCGCTTACGAATTTTGATTTATCGCGACAGCTCTCAGTGGCTTCTAAATTTGTTTATAAACTGACTGGTCGGAATAGCTGGTTCAAGCTACCGATATTCGAGGTTGTGTTCTCAAATTACGTCCATTCTTCACGACACACCTTGTGTACCCGAATACCGCGTCTACAGAATGGGCGAAGATAAGACCATTCCTAACAGTGAATATAACCTCCCGGGCTGCGGAATGTAGCGGACTGAAGGAGGGTGAAAGGTGCCGCACCTGGCGTATCCTTATAACTTCGGAACAACCTCTTCATATTTCAAACAGGAACGTTCGTTGAAAGTGGCTGGCAGAACGAACAATCTCTAGATATGACACGATTCGATTCACTAGCCTTCTTTAAACTCGAGTAATTACCTAGAAGCTACGGAATTTCACGTGAAATTATGCGAATCTCGTTTGTGACAGAACAACGTCGAACCTCTCTCTCTCTCTCTCTCTCGTCCCATCGATCCACTCGAGTAATTTATTCAATCCCGAACTTAATTTGGATCCTCGATGTTCTTTCGAAGAATCACATTTTTCAATCTTATTATCCTCACGTTTTATTGCAACCGGTGTTTCAGCTGTAAAATATAGATGTATGTAGAACGAATTTCCCGGACTTCATGCTCGGAAAGAATTATGATATTTTACTCGAGCTTCGGAACGATCATTCATTATGCTGTCCCTGTAACTCAAGAAGAAGAATTTTGCTTATTCGAACGTAAATGTTCTGTTGTTCTCCTTTTGTTTTTCTACCTCGAATATAAAAATGTATAAAACTGTTGTGTGCTTTCTTTTCTTAATGCATTGTATTCTACGTAGCATGGGGATGAAAAGTATCGAAGGGACCACGAGTCAAAGCTCAATAGTTCTCACAAAAAATAATAGCAACGTCTCATTGTTAGTATTTTACGTTATTGTTTCACGCTATTATTACAATATTATGTTTTTATATCAATATGATGTTCCGGTTATACGGATGATATATTTATTAAAATAAATTCAATACTTTTGATACATTCAAAAGGATATGATAATTATAGATTATCCGAAAACGCGAATTTATTTCGTTTTTTCAGTGCTATAAGTCGGATATAATTACATATAAACTTGGCCCTTATTAAATAGAAATAAACAAAGATTAGCAGTATCAAAAATTATTTTGATGATAATAATATCGACATAAAGTGCAAAATAAATGGTTAAAAATATCAGCAAAATGGATTGCCAAAAGTCGTTTTTAAAATACAATTTATTGTTAAATCTGTTAAGATATTTTAATCCTTTCGACTACTGAGCCGAGTGCCAACTAAGCTATTTCGACATTTACATGTATTTCAAAAAATGGCTAACACCCCTTGTACGTATAACAAGTAGCCATCAAAAGGATGAAACAATAATTCCATCCTAAGCCAGATAATATCAACGTTATAAATTCTAACAATTCTCCTGCAAAATATTCGTTCGTTATACATATGTCCTCTTCCGTTTAAATAGCCATTATAATTATTATATTATATATGTATTGGGTTGGCAAATAAGTTCGTCCGGCTTTTTAGAGTGCAATAAATCACAAAAAGCGAACGTACTTATTTGCCAACCAAATACATTATAATTGAAAATTATAATATGTTTACATATGATCTTAAACATTTAAATGTTCAAGTTAAACGTTTAAATGTTTTTAAACATTTTCACTTTGCTTTACTATACCTCCTGACTAGCGAAATAAATCCCTTATTATTAACATGAATAATAATATAATTTAAATATAATATTTCGAGTCCGACAAGATCCTACGTGTACCAGGAATTAATATAATGGCGTCAATACATGATGGTTCCAAAGTGTCTCCAAAATTCAAATAATTTTTATAGTTATGTTGACCATGAAAGCAGTTATTATTGGAAGAGCGAAACTTTTTTAAATGATTAATAAAATTCATTATTTCTCGTAGCACCAAATGCACTTTAAATAAGAACTCGTAGACCTAACATTAATAAAATGAATTATTTGTCATTATTATCTTAGTCGATAATATGTATACAGGTAGTTGAACAGAATAATATAGGTCATACCAAAATCACACGACTCTTATGCAATGTTTAAAACAATCTCGAATAAAACTGTGGTCGTACTATTTTATTCTAATAAGATTGGAGAACGTAACCTGCAACATAAAACCCTATACATAGGTAGGTACCACTGAATTACGTTCCAAGGGTGACGTTTCCTGCCACGAGAATTTTTCTGCTTAGCGTAACATAACCCGACAATGTCGTAACGTCAAGAGCTTAAAGTTTAAAGTAATCGTTATTAAAAGTAGAGAAAAATTACCATACTTAACACGTGGAAAGAAAGATTTGTTTAAAACCAAATTTTCACGAGAAATTTCTGGTATGGTTTTCATTATTCTTCTTGTTTCCTATAGTAAAAACTTAATTTTAATGTGTACAAAATACAAGGGCAGGGGGCACGTGTGTACACTTTTGTTCATAAGTATCTATCTACATTAAATATGTTGTGAAAATATTTGATAATCTATTTCTTTAGAAATACTTCAGTAAAATACTGAACTGTGAAGAAATTAAATGAATTTGAGAGTATTATTAAACTATTCTCTACTTATTGATATCATTAAAAGAGAAGATTAATATTTACATCATTTCTGATTGTTAACATTGACTTGGAAAATTTCCATTTTGTATGAACATACACAGTCTAAGCGTAATATTCAATAACAAACCTTTACAACCTTTAACATAGAAATCACAGTTTCAGACTTTCGCTTAATTTTACAGAAAGCATTTTATTTTACAAAAATACAACAAATGCAAATATAACAATTCTTCTTGACACTATGTACATCGAAAGATTTAAAACGAAAAAGTTTCGGAGCAAATTTTACCGAAGAATTTCGCTGTGATATTAAAAAATAGTAATTCTCTAACGCAGCTCAATTACATCTAGCACGTGAACGAAATTAATCCCTTTACACCGAGTATTATACCGTTTTGAACGTTTGGTGTGGTTTTAATGCGAATTTCAGTAGGCAATGTTGGGTAACGTTCTGCATACATTCTGCGAATATTGGAGAGGCGTATAGTTCCAACGATATTCCACATATTCGAAGATCTAAAATGATCTTATCAACCTAAACGTCTCAGTTTTAGGAGTGCTATAATGTTACCGCCATTGAATTTAAATTCGTATTTTACATCTTCAAGAAATATAAGACGAGTCAAATGTTCACATTTCAAATACTTTTGAAGGTTGACCCTGATTTTTTAATTGAATCAGTAGATTTTTTATGTACCAACCAATGTTCTTGGAAAATATATCTAAAATTTTAGATCAATCGGACGTCAGGAAGACGTGGTACATTGAATGCGATGTTTTGAAATAGAAATAACTGCACGCTAAATGGAAAGAGTACACTGAAAATTCAAGTCAAATAGTTTATATCTCCAAAAACATCATAATTCCTTACATGCATTAAAGCATAAGTTTACGTTGTACGAATTAAGATTATTTCACATTGATTGGTCTAATTTCTGACCGCCACCTTCCCCCTAACAAGTCAATTTTGGTGAAGCGTAATACCGGTGAGAACGACGCGTTCCAATTGGAGTAATAACTCTAATTCGCCCACCCTGAATCAGATGGGGGGGGGGGGATCGGGGGGATAGGGTTATATATTCTTTAAAAATATTCAAGTCTTTCTTTCATTATAAAATTCATATTTATCGCACTTTCATCTTTTTCAGTAATTATTTTCTTACTTAAAAATCTCACAAAAAAAATTTCAACAGGTACGGTTGTACCTACTGTAGAATCATGTTACCCTGTGAACTGAATTCCGACCAAAATGTGACATAGATTATTCGAGATTCACATTCAATTTAAGAAAACTTGAAATTCAGTAGAATCAATGTGGATACTAAGCAGAAAAGAAGTAAAATAAATTGAGGTAGCTAACGAAGAAAGCGAAAGCAAGAATACGTGCAGAGAAAGCAGTGGAGCAGCGAAGAGAGAAAGTGTAGAACTTCGTGAAAGCCTAGTTGATAAATGTGCACTATTCACATGGGCAGAGAAGGGCCACACAGAATATTGAAAGGAAACGTTCCGCTCATTTCCTCGGGAGTGACAGTAACGAGGCCAATAAGTATTACATATCGGGAATAGTAAATCAAGTAATAATAACGAAACGCGATCAAGACTAAGGGGCAATCAGTAGAAATAAATAAATCCTTTTCAAATATTGTATATCCCTCCGCTCTCTATTCGTGCAAATAGCTCTGTTTTGGGGATAACGAGGTCGCAGACCTGTGCCAGTAACAAGATCTATCGAACCAGTGTGCTGTATCAAGAAGAATGCCTTCGTTATTTCGCTGTTATGGTTTTTCTTCTTCTAACGAAGAGAATGTATCCTGCCAGTAGCCGTTTCTTATCGAACTGCTCTAAAATTTATCCCGGAAGCTGTTCTTTCTTTTCTCTGTACACAAACGCGATTGCGCTGATCTGATCGTTCTTATGTATTATTATTAGAGAGCGGATTTTATTCATTTATGACGAAAATTGAGTAGGTATAATTTAAAACAGTAAAAACATTGGAAGAATTAAAAAATGCTGTTATATAATTTTCAACCTATTAAACATATTGAGAAAGAAAATAAACTTCTATTTCACCCCAGGTTGTTGAAAATCTGATAGAAAGTTTTTATTTTGCATAAAGATCCGCTGTCTAATTATTATTAATATGTGTAGTATGTGTGTGTAACCAATCATATACATATATATTGTGTGTGTGTATTTCGTTTCTATAATAAACTATGAACATATAAACTATACGTTTATTCGTACTTTGTTGGAACTTGTTAATAATTTACAATAACAAACCAGGGAAAAGTAAAAGTCTATTTCGTCAATTATTCCAATAATAAAGCAAAAGTATTATAAAGCCTGCCCAAAGTAAATATCATTGTACATGTGACAAGTTCACAGACATGAAGAAATTGGAAATTTGCAAAGGTAAAAATCGAAATTGTGATTCCAGTGTTTCTCCGCAGCACGTCGCGTCGGCGAAACAATCGGTCATTCGAGGGTTATCTGCTAAATCGTGCACAGCTAAAACAGTCAATTTACACGAGCGCTGGGCGGCGCGGCGTTCATCCTATTAAAATTAATGTTTATAGGGAAAATTAATACCAATGAAAGTTGTATTAGCTCGGTTGTTAAATTACGGTGGATAGGCGGCGGCGAGAGATCAATTTCCCATTAATCGATTATTAATCAAACCGTTGTCGATAGCCGTGGATGAGTTACGACGGGTTCTCGAACAACGAAAACGTAACACGTTACCACGGTGATAATTACTCGGTGGCTTACAAGGGGAACTCGAACACCAAACGACGGAGAATTGCATTACCGTCAGGAAGTTCTGTTTCCGTTCCGTTGTAATTGTTCAAACGATGGGCGCCCGGGAGAATCTTTGTACTTTGTACGCACTTGGCGAGAAGGTATCACAAGAACGGATAGATGGAAAACCATCATCAGCAGACGGGCAAATAGAGATGTAAAGGAACTATGCAAGATGAATATTCTCTTTCGAGGAATGCTGACCTCACGGAGCTCTTTCTTTCTCCCCTCGTGGCAGAAAACGGATAAAATTCTCGATCTTGTACGGCGCGCATTGTATCGCTCGGCAAGGAAAATCTCGCTGCGATTTACATATACGATGTCGCATGGATGTTGTGCTCCGCGAAGTTCTGCCCATAGCTTCGAGCAATATGCTTTCGTTATTCTCTGGAATTCATTCGTGAGAATACTTCATGCGATCGACGTCAACGAAACAGTATCACCTGAAATATTCGTTCTTAATCCTCGGGCTACCAACGTGAAGAACAACGATATTTATTTCGGAAGTTCTTTGAAATATTCAGATCTCTGACATGTCCGAAAATCATCGAAATCGGAGGGTAGGTTCTGAAGTTTCGCAATTACTTTTTATAACTATTTAACAATGTTCCACCCATTTATACATAGTAGTTACATGACAAAACATTATTTTCGTTTGATTCCTGTTGGTTGCGAAAACTATCCCTGAAGAATCAATTGTTTCTTTCAACCCTTAATGACTGATTTGCAATTCTGGAAACAATATCCCTAACAAAGATAGTTTGTAGCTACATTTTCGCTTTTATTCCCTCTAAATATATTACGTAATAACTGAGAAAATAGAAGGTAAAGTTTACGCGTGTTTCACCCCTCAATTATCCGTAAACGAAGAGGTAAATGTCTGAAATTTTACAGAAAAGTGTTTCAGGCAGAGAACATTATTTAGTAGACGAAATAATAAGTAGTAAATGTGTGAAATGTAAATAGATTATATTTATTTTGGAATATTTTCAAGATGTAGGATAATTTACAAATAATAAGTCAATTGTAAATCGATTTGGTATATTAGAACAGGATGTCATTCTACTATGTATAACCCACCCTTGAATTCCCTGTTATTTATGATATGATCAAAATTAATGACAATAATACGACGGCAAACATACTCGGATATAAAGAAACGGTGGTGACATGTGATGCCGTGACATCCACCCTCTGAGTAGGAAAAGAAAGATGTCGGCACCGGTGGCTTCAATAAATAAATGTGATTTTAATGGTGCAACCTACACACCTTCCTCATTTTTCTCAGCAACCTTTGTAATATTTCCATGTCGAAAGTTCTTTCACTGTAACAATGTATACGGGCGAGCAAAGAAACCGCTTTCTTTTTTCGCTGATGTGACACTCTTATCTGCGCGGAGACAGATATATCAATTTTCCTTAGAACAGCTTATTTGAATCCGCGGAAAATACCTTCGGTATCGTTAATATTCGTAACCGTTTATAAATGTAAGTATGCTACTTACGGTGCTTAGGGTTAGAAACATTAGAAACCCAATTAAGTTCGTATTTGGTAAGGCGAACGATAACGGTGCTCAATGTCGGCATTGCCATTCAGATGCACTTCCATTATACTCGTGTCATTAGCAAAATACGGTGCCCACCCTATCCACAGAAGTTCAAAGTACCATAAAAAGTTATTGAATGAGGTCATGAGAATTTCTGCGAAATTAAAAGCAATAAATCGTGAAAGATATGAAAGCACCATGAAATGTAAAGGAGAATTACTATTAATTTTTACATAATTAATACTTCGGAAGATGGATTAGTTAAGTTTGATAGAAACGATAACATTTTGTTTTGCATGGATTGCTAAATAACCTAGTACGATTAATACAAGATAACGTACAATATGTATATTGTAGTATATTCTAGTATGTCCTAATATATTGTAGTACATTCTAGTATGTCCTAGTATATGCTAGTATATTCTGGTATATTTTAGTGCATTCTAGTGTGTCCAAGTATGTTCTAGTACAGCGCTCAGATTTACTTACTTGCGACGGCCGAGTTTCGAAGCCCCGTGACGGCCAAGGTTTTCCTAGGCGCCACGAATACAGGGTGTCCCAAAAGTCGTGAAAATCCCGAAAGGGGGTAGTTCCTAAGACCATTTCAAGCGACATTTCCCTTTGCAAAAATGTTATCCGCGGCTTTGTTTAGGAGTTATTAACGAAAAACACGGACCAATCAGAGCGCGACCTAAACGCGAGTTGCCACAGTCGGCCAATAGACATTTGGCGCGCCGGAACGACTGTGGCAACTCGCGTTTAGGTCGCGCTCTGATTGGTCCGTGTTTTTCGTTAATAACTCCTAAACAATGCCGCGGATAACATTTTTGCAAAGGGAAATGTCGCTTGAAATGGTCTCAGAAACCACCCCCTTTCGGCATTTCATGAATTTTGGGATACCCTGTAGAACGCGCTTGAAGAGCTCCGAACTAGGACCGCCACGAGGAGCGAGACGCGCGGCCGGGTCGAGGGGGCGTAGCCTTCGAAACTCGGCCGTCGCGAGTAAGTAAATCCGAGCGCTGTTCTAGTACATTCCAGTATGTCCTAGTATATTTGAGTATATTCTAATATATTTTAGTGCATTCTAGTATGTTCTAGTATATTCTAGTATATTCCTACATGCCTGCATGTTTTAGTAGATTCTAGTACATTCTGGTATATTCTAGATAGAATATAGATGTCACTAATACTCGTTACTACACATGCTACACATGTTCCCTTATATTCTTGAAATGTGCACATGCAATAGATGCATAAATGTTGTTGTGGATTGGTACGAATGAGCGTCAGCGCCATTGGGAGGATTGCGCGAGGGTGAGAGTGTGTGAGAAAAAAGAAGATCAGTTGTAGAACACGCATGATAGAACGTACATTAAAACCTTTCAACAGAAAACAGACACCCGGTTCTCACAAGTTTATTTATTTATTACCAGGCCCTTTATTCAGTCTTTGACAAATGTCTACTAGTTCGCCCAGCACTGTCAGGGGAAGCAGCAATTACCTGACCGGTAACAATTTCATCGAATGCCAGTGAAAGAATCGTTGGTGTCGAGGGGGTGGATAGGGATATAGCGAAGCGTTCGGCTTTCAGTAACCGGAAACACCGTCAAAGAGGAAATACGAGGTGCTGACTATAGGTAAGGGACTGGGAGTTTCTCGTGCGAGGACGAATTAAAAAGTTCGTGCAGGATGGCGTGGCAGGGGACGGAAATGGAGAAAGGTGGGATCCTTTTTACGCGAAATGAAACGACATCTATATATGCCGGATGAAGAGAGGCTTCGAGGGAAAGTTTTTATTGGACGTACGCGCAAGGTACTACGGTAGTTATCTCCGGTACACGGGTAACCGTGGCCGGGTTACCCTAAGTTCGTAACACGGAGGATCGGCTTCCGGTTGACGTCGACTCCCTATCTCGGGAAGCTCGGAAGCCATCCTGAAAAATCCCTTCAAACGAAGCCGCGTAAAAATTCACCGGAAATTACAAGGTTTTAATGGCCTTTCACAGCCCGTTGATTTTGCTGCAATTGAACATATTTCTGATAAAACTTCCTGTGCGTGCACAAGATCTCCAACTGTCGGCGTTATTGAATATTTAATGAAACCTTCCTGCCCTCGACGGGGAGCACGGACTCGTTTAGACGAACGTGGAAACTGATATGTTTAACTCTTAAGTGGACCTTCGAAATTTGCTTCGAAATCCAATGATTTCGTTAAATTATATATTTAATATTTATCTCCGTCGAAAGTGGACCTTCAAAATGTACTTTAGAAGTGCAGTGGTTTAATTAAATTATATTTAATATTTATCTCAATCGAAATGATCAATAGAAAGACTCGTAGTAAAATTTTATCTGAATACACAAATATAATTATATTAATAATACTCACTCTTCGTCTTAAGGGTTAAATTTAAAAGGAAAGGATGGTAATGTGGCCCTCCAGTTTCATATTTCTTCCTAAAATATGATTCATAACATACATTACTTTAAATTTTTGCTTAAAATGTAGGAAAACTGACAAAAGGTTACAATTTTATTAAATTTAACATTATGAAAATTAATCTTTTTTGGACAAGAGGGGGTAATATGAGCTCCTAACAGGAATCATACAAAACACTTCTGTGGTAACATTTGAACACCAGCAGTAAATAAGTAAAATAAATTCATTTCTTTATATGCAAAAATAGCACACGTATTTTCGTACGATATGAACTCACTATGTGTCCATAATTTACATATGAGGCATTGAATCTCTATTTCTCCACTTATTCTCCATTTTCTCCATTAATTGTTAAATACATGTAATTAGGCATAGATCGAGTAGATGGCGTTGCGGCCCACATATAAATCCAGTAGATGCAATAAATTATACCGTTCCCCGCTAAATGTCTTTGTTGTAATATCGAAAATTACAAGGTGGGCCACATTTACACCCATTCTCTAAGTTATTGATGAAATTTCTTACATTTATTTTCAATACTTTCAGTGCTCGCTCGTAGTTACGACAGTGTTATTGTAGCTTCTTCCTTATGTTATTTTCTGTTCTTGAATCCCTTGCCTTATGCTCTCCTCCACAGCTGCCCGCGCCAGAGCTACTTTATCGTCAATAATTTACGTCTAGAAAAAGGAGTTCTATGTCCGTCGGAAGTCTACATTTACCCCGAAAGATAAACATCAGGAGAATCGTATAATATTTACATTTGTTGGATTCCCTTCTAAATCTTCCCCACGAGAAAGACATAATATTATTTTGAGTGGATTAAATTCCAATCTATAGAAATGAGGGAAAAGAACTTTCTCACTAAAATACTGTCTTTTCCTATTACTCTTCACTTTCATATGTTCTTCCGATTGAAAATTCACTAATTTTCTGTTTTTAGACACTTCTTTCTATTTAAATTGTCAGATGTGAATATCTCCAAACTGTAAAATTATAAATAAATCACAATCTGCATTTTAAAGCTAAAATGAATGAACCATTATCCCAGCATCTTTTGTGCAACTATTTTACAGTTAAACCAATGGCAGTATTTTGTGTGTGTGATAATAATCAAGGAAGAATAATACGTATAATTATAATTACAGCCAATGTGCGTTTCAATGAATGAGGTATATGTAGATTAATTATAGGGACATAGTATATTGATACATTCATTATGTGAAACGAATTATCTCTTTTTCTAAATTAAAGTTATTATATGTGCTGCTGAACGTTCGTTTAAAAATAATATTCGACTCTTAACAATTTGTCTTCATTACATTTTCAACACGAAATGAGCGAAGTGTTGATGTGACTCTTTGGATTCATCTACCTCAGAATATACATATAGATTTTTGTACTGTCTCTATGAAGAACATGCCAAGTTATTTCACATGCAAACATTGTGAAAATGAATCAGACGATTAAGCCGGTTATTATTGAGTGATCAATGTTTTTCTTTGTGTCAAATCATGATCAAAGATATAAATACTCAATAAACATTGAAAATAAGGCGTTTTTGACTTCATTTCAACACTTACTTTTCAGAGTCTTTAGGGTGTACCAACTTACACGGCAAAATTTTCTTTTTGTCGAAAACATTATCTTCAGAAAATTGACTATAACTTTTTATCCGTTAACGCTATCATTATACTTTTTCTGCAGCAAAAACGTAACTAAATAGAATGACGTATGTCACATGTCGAAAGGAAGGGGGGGGCGGTTTCTAAAGTCTTACCCTGGCAACTGTACCTTCCCAACGGTATAAATTTGTTGGCGTAATTCTCACCCTGTGGAATTTTATAGCTAAAAGATAAAACGTGTCCCAACCATTACGACAGTCCCTTACTTATCTAGACGCATGTCGCCGCAGAATTTTGACACAACGCATTTATTTTGGGGGATGTAGTGGCATATTCGCGATACACTTTCAATGGCCATCGCGAGCAGAATGAACAACTGGACCAGTGAAGGATGCTCATCCACTACTAGGCCAACGCGAAGAGCAAGGCTACGTCGCATCATCGTTAAAATCTTGCGGCTGGTTGAAGATCTTAATGCGTCCTACTACGTTAAAAGCATCGGAACGCTATGGCTCCCGAGATAAAGGATCGCTACAATAACTGGCGCACCCTTTATTTTTTGACATGTTCCTTGCCATTCATATCAAAGAGCTGTCTTCCCATTCTCGCAACTCCTGTTCTGCACCGTCGCATATTCGTTCTGTTCCTGTTTCCTCCTGCATTTCTGGATAATTTCTGCACAACGCACCGAATATCACGATTCCTCGTCTTTCCTCATCGACAACACCTCGGGCTTCCTTACTCGACGATACAGGACAGAGTATCGTCGTATTCCTCGATCTACGACGCTTTCAATGTGCTTCATTCTACTCTGTTGAATATGCGATGCGCAAACGGAACGAGAAAGGGATGAGCAGCTCATTTAACACTACCTATTCTTTCTGACGATATTCCGACCGATCCGTAGACGGACGAATAAGGAGTGGAGGATGGTAGCAGAACATGGCGGTATTCTGCACTGCGTGGAAAACGATTGCCGTGGGATACTTAAGGGGTGTTCTGGTTCTGAACCTTTAAGAAATCAATTCTTGGCACTTTGGAGATCTGTTAATACAAGAAATACATTGCCTTATAATAATGAAATATAAGCTGTTTCAATATTAAAAAATTAATTTAAAATTTAAATATAAATGCTTAAATTTTTTTAAAGGACGATAAAAAAGACCCAATAGAATTTTATAATTTATATAAAATTAATTTTTTTACAAAATTGCATTTATTTAGATTTCGTACCAGTTTCGTTTAAATATGTACTTATTTATAACACATAATATAATATAACACATATTTATAATTTTAATATTTCTAAAAGGACAATTTAGGAGCAAATCATTTTGACTCATCCGGTAATTCTAGCGTTAAAGAAGATCAGTTGACCTTCACCCTTTGCTTAAGGTGAAACATTCTCAAAGAGAATTGCACTATCTAGTACTCATCGTGAAGAAGAAACTTCTCAAAGGCACTGTAGGTCTCTAGTGAATCGTTCTCTTAGAAAACGATTTTAAAGGTTCGTAAACTATTTATTTCATATGCTTACAGCGTGTCCCAAAATGGTGTCAACATGCAGGGGGTGATTCTACACAAATTTTTGTCATTTGACGGGACGTTTCCTAGAAAATTAGCTTTAAAAATCCGTCAAATTCGCGTACCTAGAAGTCGAATTAGTAGGTCATGAACAGACGCGTCAGACGATTCAATAGGACGCGTGTTCAAAGAATTTCCAAACTCAAGTTTCTCAGGAAGAAGTTAAATGAAAAAAATTTGTTCTATATTTTCTCATGTAGAATCACTCCCACCAAAACCATTTTGGAACGCTCTGTAAACATATGAAATGAAATAGTTGATGAAACTTTGAAGTTGTTTTCTAAGGGAACGGTTTACTTTGAGACTTTAGTTTGTCGCGATAAGTACTAGACGATGCAATAAAAAAATGTTTGACCTTAAAGTAAGGGTCAAAGTAAAGTTTGCGGTACAATGTTTTACAGATCTCCACCGACACAGAGGTGCTGAATATTGATATTGCATACCCTACATATTTAAATCCTAACGAAAATAGCCTGAAATGTTTACAAATCATCAACCTTGTAATTAGAACATTCTCTGGTACATAACTCGTATGCATAATTCGGTATCGAGGATAAAATATAACTTGACTAATAGAAGTCTAATATGTGTGTATAATATAATAATGTGACATAATAGGCAAATAATGAGACTATGGTATAATAAGATTATTATAAATTTATGTGGTAGAACATCCTAAAGGGTCACACGAGCATGAACCGGGGTGCATGAGTGCCATTGGCTCGGTAAATGTGTGCGTAAGATTTATGCGTCCATAGGCACGCGAGTGTCTATTATGTACGCATTGTTGAGAAGTGTATGCATAGTATATAGATCCTCACCTTTGTGTACGTACACATATATCAGCCTATGTACCTACGCACTGAGCAGCAGTATCATCTTACACATGCGAGTGTAGCTCCATGTGTATAAACAAATATGTATTGAAATTACCATTCACAGTACGCTACAAAAATTTCTAGTGAATAATTGAAAATTTTTAATATTCAGAGAATATGATTAGGTAACTGAGAAAATGGTTGTTCTCGTCAAAATCTACGGGATTATATATTAAAATGATTGCATAAATTCGTGCACGATTTGAAAATAAACTTCAATGGTTAAATAAAGGATACAACTTTATTAATCAATTATACATATAGTTACCATTCTTTTCTAATTGTAGAAAATTTAACCATTTCTAAATTTTAGTTTAACCAATCTTTAAAATTTAACCATTGAATTTTATTTTCAAATCGGGCACGAACTTATGCAATCATCTGATAAAAAAGAGTCCAACATTTTTGGTCCCGTAAAGTAATATCTAGCCAGCATTTATACATATAATTATCGTTCGAACATTTATACATATAATTGACCACTAGAGAATTCTAACAAATTAAGAGAAATTCAGATAAATTATAAAATTCAGAAGTTCTTCCTTGCGTTTACTTAAACAACATTATTCTGTGTAATGCAATTGTGGAATGTTACGTGTAGATTGTAAAATGTTCGGTGTCGAATTCTTCGGAGAAATGAGTGAGGTGGTGAGTGGAAGGATAGATGAATTACTGATTGATACGGTTTCTAAATTATGAACCGCTTACTGATCCGTTAATTTCGTTTCCCATGTAGGCCACGAGCGATGTTGCACAAAAGTTCCTTGTTCGAGGAAACCGACCCATAAATCAGTGTCACTCTTCCACTGCGTGCGGGTCAATTATCATTAAAGAAAAGTTCGACCGGTCTACTTGCTTAAAAGTAGAAAGACTAAAAGAGAGCTCCTGATTCCCAACTATACCAGAATCTTTAGAATGAAACTTTTCATCACACTAGCGAATTATTAACAAAATTCCAATACCTCAGTCAATTCTACTTGAAATATAAATGTGCTCGCGTATCTAGATAATATTTAAGAAATAATTGATTTTACACAATATTTTAACATCTTTATTGACAAGGGAAGGGGAAAATATGTTTTTAAATACATATTCTTTGAGAAATGCATTTAAAAAAAATTTTTACACAGTTTGGCAGAATAATACTACGCAACTTACGTTTCAACTTTTTTTTAAATAACGTTTGTTATCCTTGAGATATTTTACGAAAATATTGAAATTGTTTGTGAACAACCTGTATAACTTAATACTTACAATTTTTCATTCGTTGCAATTGATTTGCAAAAATTACGTTCAAAAAATGGTATTCCATATTTGACTACATTTCTCTAATATTTTATATTGGAACGCAGCGTCAAAAAGAAGCATTATTCATATGATCGGATATTTGCATTGAAACGGGAAATATTCAATATTATTGCTGTGCATAGTACAAAAAAGCGATGGGGAAATTATTTTCAAGCTATGTACTTTTATCATCCGTAAATAAATAATAAATTCGTGCAATGTTTCGCGTGGATATGTAATTTCTAGAAATAGCGACTTTTTAAATGTAATTTTGTAATCATAATCCTCATTCAATATGAAGATTTTATCTATTTATTAGAGATGATTTTATTTATTGTCAATGTTCCATACTTAGATAGCTATTCTACATTCGGTACTATTTATACTGTTTCATTGTTCAATATTCAAAATTGTTTATATCCATAAATAGTAAGTTGTTTGTAAAATTATTAGAAATATGAGACTGTTCTATAGAAATATTCTAAACTGTTCACATTCATAAATAGCAAGTAGTTTGTAAAATTATTAGAAATATGAGACTGCTCTAAAACCAATAACAATTTTTTATTCGTTACAATTATTTGCAGAAATGACAATTGGAAAATGGTGTTCCATATTCGACTACATTTCTCTAACATTTGATATTGAATCGTACCGTCAAAAAGCGGCGTTATTCATGAGATGGTCAGACATTTGCATTGGAACGGAAAATATTGAACACCATTGCTTTGTAGAGCAAAACCAAAACGTCAGAGGAGATCGTGCACCTTTGCAGCAACCTAAACCTTCCTCTGCGATATCGGCTCTCAGCTAACCCTACGGGTCCCGAACTAAATCTATCTGGTTTATCTTCGCTGATTTAATTTATTGCCTGGATATTACCCAGTGATATAGTCTGTAGTCTGAGTTATGGTCACTTAGGCCCACAAAGGCTAGTGGCTTTAAGTGACTTACTCGAATTACTTGAGACACGACGACCTGGTCCAGCCCAACGAGTCACTATCGAACCTGCTCTTTCACCCTTAGCTTATCTCTCGAACCAAACTCGATATAGTTATTAATGTATTTGATCTTCGATTGGATACTTCTTAAAATATTTTATAAGTCGTATTATTATAAATAAAGATGCATTATCAAGTGTGGATATCTTGGATGATCATAATTGAAAATTACACATTGTAATAGCTTATAAATTGTAGATATTCCATATTAGAATGAATAATAATAATAGCACTGTTATTCAGGAAAAATAGAAGCCGCTTGTTAATATGTAAATTATCAGTAAATATGTCTTTATAGAAATTTCAAAAAGGCTTGCCATGATATAGCTTTCTCACAAAAAGTTGCAAATATCTCCTAAACTAATAATTTTTCAACATACTTAGGTTAATACGTTTTTATAGATAATAAAAAGGTGCATAAAAAATATACGGTTTCCTTTAAAAAAATCAAAGTTGACCTTCTTAAAAATTAGTAACACCACCAATATATGCATCTTTTGAAACCATACATCAAGGTAGTAATACTTGGTGCCCCACCCTGTATAATGCATTTAATATTATGTTGTTTTACTTCATTATATGTAGTAATATGTATAGAAATTAGATAACTACCAATAATTTTACTACTATTTGCCGAGGCTTTCGAGTGTAAGCTGCGTCCAGGAGGAATATTATTCCAACGTTTCAGTATTGCAGCTACCTTCATATGGTATCAGTGTGTCCTCAGAACGTTGATGAACCTAGCTGAAATGCTGGCAAAATGTTGGGATAATATTGCTTCTGGACATGGCTTACACCTGCGAGCTTCAACAAATAACATTAATCCGAGTCGTCAGAGTCTCTGACATCTTTAATAACTCTAGTATTAGGTTCGCTGTCCCTTTTATTTGCCAACATACAGCACACAATTAGAAAAAGTTTCCGTCATAAATCCTTGAAGTTCTAGAAAGTTCTCATTATTCTCTAATTTCTCTAAATCAAACAGGTTATTACAAGAGTTCCTAAGGTGATTTGAAGTCACTTCTTCCTTTGCGGAAATGGTCCCCGCGGCTTTGTTAAGAAGTTATTTAACGAAAACCATATGACACATGAGGGTCAACTCCGTTTTTTAAATTAGGATGATATACTTTTCTATGTAGCACCTAATTGGGTATTTCAAGGTCATTCAAGGTCGTTGAAGGTCAACTACGATGGAAAATATTTTACTTTGAGGAACAGATATGCAGTATATTAACATTGTACATACATAGTATATTGAGCATGATAGCCCTTGACATGGGGCTAGAATGCAGAAAATGTAGAAAATAAAAATGTGGTAATATCTAATATTTAGTATTAATGAAATAAATAAATATCGGAAGTGGAAAACTAAGATTATTTATAAAATATACTAGTGAAAATTACCTTTCAAATAACAAACTTATGAAGACGAGTTCACGAAGTAATTTGTACGTCTGACATTTAGAAGTGGTAGAACAATATACTGTACCGACGCGAGGGAATTGTATGACGGTATTTTCACGGAATTGTGCGTCAAGGAACGTTCAGGTATAAGGAATTCCGGGCGGAAGCTTACGTTAAACGGCGACTTTGGTTCCATAATTAAGCGTACAAGGTTGTCGATGTCCTGTAATTAACAGGCCCGTTGGAAATAACGTCCGCGCGAGAGAGCTCTTACGAACTATGCGCCATTGACGTGACAAATACCTATTACTGTTCCATTCGTACGCGTCGGAGCGTCGCTAATCGACTCTAATCAAGCGCGATCGAGCACGCGTCGTACACGCCGGTACACGCCGAATTAAACGTTCCGTGAGAGCGCGATGTTTTGAGAATAAGATCAACGAGGAGCGAAGTCAGCGACGCCATTAGGACGCTTCAGCGGTTAAAGGTTAAAGGTATTCGCGTCCGGGTGACTTTCTGCAGTTGCTACATTAATTAAGCCCATCGAGAAATGAAACTCGCCACCCGAGAAACTCCGTTTCATGGAGAAAACACAGAGGATGCGAAACGACATTCACCGGGAAGCTGTTCCTTCGTCTTCCGTTCGCTTGGTCGAACTTATTCTGGAGAAACAGACGTCTTTCGATTTGTTTTTTAAAGTCCTTTAGCTGATGTGCCTGTCACAGGACAGTTCTCTAACAGATGTAGAATTAATGATTCTTCTCCTTCCCCTTCTTTATAATTTTCTTATAAATTTATATGTATATGTATTCAATTTATAAAATTAGGATTTCATAGAGGAACTTCGACATCTCGCTACACCACATTGATAAACAGGAAATAAACAGAATATGGACCATCTCCAGAAAAACATAACTGTACGCTTCTTAAAACGCCTTGTTAGATAGTACATACAAAAGTATATCATTCTAATTTAAAAAACGGAATTGACCTACATATGTACCCTACGCGTCCACCTACGAAACTGTTAACATTCAATTATGCCACCCTCCAAACCACGCAAGTTTCTGTGGTCAAGTTTTTACAATACTGTGGTGACAATGTATGTTGTCACAATATGTTGAACATAATATAATATGAATATAATATAATGAATATGTATTGTAACTATAAATATTCTTATACTTTTTTAACCAAGGTCACTTTGGTTAACATAAAAAGGATTGTATGCTTATTTCTCGAGATTGAACAGTCGTTGAAATAATAATATCTCCAATTCAAACCATTACTGAACCTTCAATCCGGACTGTTGATTTTATATTGTTTTTATTAAATTTATTTTAGCTTGACGTCTCATATTACATTGTTATCGGAATCAAATCGAAACTCCTGTTTCTCCATTCATTAACTATTTGTGCAAAGTGAAATATAGCAAAGATTGCTAATGGTATAATTTTTCATAAAAAATTTTTTACAATTCTAATAGTACCACAATAGAAGTCCGAAACGAATTATTTTAAACGATGTAGTAGTTCTGCTATATTGTTTCTGTAGAGTATTTGTGTTATACGTTTATTGCAAAATCTTTACACAGTAATCGATTTGCTGAGAATTTGTTAAAGTTAAGGGAAGATATAAGCACGTTCAAATTGGTTTTCATGTTTACTATATCAATAACGTGTGAATAAAAGTTTGTATCAGGTTGTGTTTATACATTAAACACGTTTCCCCAAACATTTAACAAAATACATAAAAACTTTTGTTGTTCTCCGGATATCCGAACGCTCTATTATTCTGGTATACTATTCGCTCGCACAGTAGAAACACACCGATCGATGATTCTGCTCCGGACGTTCCGAAAACAAGTGTCTGAGTAGTTCTTCGACAACTTAAAAACACAATTCCGAACAGTTCCCAAAACTTGGGGGCATGGAAATTCACAATGTGGGACACGCGAAAGTCACGCATGCGACATACAATTGAACGAAAATTGATACGTAAATGTTTGTTCTGCATTCGTCTAAATTAGAAGTAAAGTATTTTGAATAAAAATATTGATAAACTGGTCGAAACGTCATTTCCTCACGGATTTTGGTGAAATTGAAATGTGTTATAAATCTCGACATTTTGAACAACTTTTTTCTGTACAAATAATAAGCTCTTTTAGTTTTTAGATATTTACCAAAAACTGTTAATTTGATCATAGCGAATTCCGCCATAATAGGATTTTGGTTATGCCCGGGTTAGGATTGTGGTGGGGCGGGTGCAGGAGTGAGACTCCGTCCCTCCCCCCACCCTAAAACACCTGTTTCGTCAGTTAAAAAGAGCAGAATTCGCTGTAGTTAGTGTCCGTAGCTAAATATCTCAACAATAATACAAACAAGCCTCTAGCTCATCGGGAAGTTAGTTTAAAATCAATTGCAAAATTTGCCACCGAACAAATAGACAAACAAATACACAAACAAGAAAGCGAGCTAATAAAAACGTGGTAAAATAGCTGGATTTTTCGACATAATGGCTATAATTTTTCCAGTCTTTATTAATAATCAACTTGTAATGATCTCGGCGCACAGGTTCGATCAATGTGATGATTTTTAATAATGCTTTATTAATAATACCTGAGAATAATGTGTAATAAAAAGTGCAGTTATATTTTTATATTAAATCTAACTCAGACCTAACTGAAGTGTACCCAAATATTTAAAAAATGAGAATGGAAATATTAAATCGATATTCTGAAATTTACTGAAAATTACATTTACCCAATTTTGTCATGGTAATTATGAAGAGTCTTTTGTCTATAATGACTTAGTGATCTTGACAACATATCTGAAGGTCATCGAAATCAGTGAGATGTAATTACTGGATCTTTATGCAAAATAAATTATTGTCCAAGGCACCTCTATGAAACAGAAGTTAAACGAAAATGTATTTCCTCTTTTAATAATTTTAATGAGTCGAATACGGAAGAAAAATATCATTGAATTCGTGTAATGTCTTTAGAATTATGTATTTGATGAATCCATGTTGGAGCGCTATTTATACAAGAACTGTGTGTCAATTTCTTGAAACATACAAAATTAATTAACCAAATCTAAAAACGGCCACTAATGTATGAACCTGTAGTTGCGAATGACCCTTACGAGATTGATGCAACTTAAAAAGTGAACAAAAAACGAACTGTATGTGATAATGTGCTCGCCACTTAATTAACGCAATAAATGATGGCAGTACCGGTTGCTTTTATGCGAAATTTTTCACCTGGAACTAGTTATCTCCCGTTTTAAGCTGACCCTTGCGCATGACTGCTTTATTGTACATTATTGCGACGCAAACATGCGTTTTGTGGACATTTTTACACAGTGCAGTTTACGATATGGACGACCGAAACCGGCTGTTTGTGAAATTGTACTCCCAAGCGGTATTTTCAAAAGTCATCAAATCAACCATTTGCGGATGACAACTTTTTCCAAGTGTACTTCTCGGTAGGTCAAATATATTTTCTGTATAAAACGAAATTATAAAAGATGATTAGTAACTGGTGGTATAACTGATAATGTGATGATTCTATACAGACAAATAAATCGAAAATGTGGAATACAATTCTTTCGTATCGGGCCTTGTTTTCAGGAAAATCGATATTGAAAATCCAAATAAAAATTTCTGTTATCGTTTAATAACTCTAACAAGTGGGAAATAATATATTGGTATTATTAAATTCTTCAATTTTTTATTATTTCTTCAACATTATTGAACAATATCATTTTCACTGGCGAAAGAGAATTCGAAATACTTCGGTCCAACATTGATCGCGAAGAAAAAAGAATACTGTGCTCAGAAAAGAAAACTTGCGACCCTCGGTAAAACACAGCGGGGTCTCTGAATTAATCTGGGTTACATGAGCGGAGCTGGAGTGGGATCTTTACACTTCATCGAAGGTATTATGAATCATAGCACTTATGTTGACATCCTTGAAACTCGCCTCCATTCCAGTGCCAATAAAATGGGATTTAAGGTCGATTTTATTTTCATCCATGACAATCATCTGAAAATATTATTCATCTCGAGATTGAATGATCGGAACAGAATATATCTACAACGATGTAAGTTATGTTCGACAACAAAGTTGAAGAAAATATAAATACAAGGATTCGTTTAAAAAAAAATACATGTAAATAATAAATAAAGAATAGTTTGTCGCACAACAATAAATGGGACAGATTTTCAGTTAATCTTATATAGTTAAAATACCCTGTAAAAGCAGCAGGATTGACTGTTCCACAAACACTAACATTACAGGGTATCCTAAAAATGTTGTACTTTATTTATTCAGATTGCAAAAATATTTTGTGAAAAAAGACGTGCGGTTCGCTATATAGACGGTCTTCTCAGCTTCACAAACGACTGGCCACGATCGGTATTCGAAACCCTCACTCGTAAAGTATGGCGGCAAATCTAAGGTGCATTTTCTACATGTGGAACATCACGTGACAAAAGAGTCAATCAAAGTAAGAGTACGTTCCCACTGAGCGACTGTACGCGGCGATCAAGCTGTCGACGACCACAAAAGAAAGTGGCTCGCAACATACGTGACCAATTGGTGACCGCGAGAGGATCTATTGTGTTGAATAGATCGCTATGCATTCATACCAGGTTTCTGTCCATTCACGACTTTGCGAGTTTTCCGATTATTATACTGAAAACGTGGCCAGAGACTGTATACAAAATAGTTCAGGAGTGGACAGGAGACAGAAAAATTTTATTTCACATAATCACTTGATTCTAATGTTGTAGTAATTTTTTGTTTTAACCCTCCAACGGTGCCTGGGTCTATGTTGACCGAAGGTATCAAAATAATCATTTATGCTTTCAATATTTGGCAAACAAATAATCGAATAATCGAATAAAGTAATCGAATCGAATAATAATAATAATAATAAAAACTAATTTGTCTGCAAGAAGAACTCTTCAAAATATGTTTTAAAAAATTAATAATCAAATAAGCATAATTATAAAAAAAAGATACGACGTTAACAATCAACAATTGTTTAAAGGTAAAAGGTGAAATGGAACATAAGGATAACCATAATTTTGAAACTCAAATAAAACATGTTCATGTGAACTCTTTTCATTGTTTCTGTATTTCCAGGAAAGATAAAATCTGTCGAGTATAAAATTTTTTCGAATGGTAATTAATATTAGCCTGCACGGAATAATAAGTATCGGCGTGATCATTGAATACTTGTCATATGCGGAGTTTACGATGCTTTCCTAATTACGTCACTGTACGGGAGCACGTAATTCGAGGCCACCCTCCCTTAACAAGTAACAGCGTCGCAGGCGAGAATGTCTAACCACCTGCCGGCTAAATTAATCTTCCTTAATAAATGGAGCCTTTGCACATTCACGGAATTTCCATCACCGAATTTATTTACAAGGTTTGTTAGCAGTAATACTAAGTCGCAATTACGTCCGGCGAATATTCCGATCGTCGTCGTCGCAGCGGAAAGTCAATTTCACTCTTGCTCTTGCACTGCTGCCGGACATAATTCATTGAACCCTTCACCTCGTGACTAATGGAACTTTAATTAATTGCTTTGCAGGATGCTGGATGTCGTTTCTTTACTGTCGATTAGAATGTCGTTGTTAATTTATATGAGATAAGACGAGTTTTCGCATCAGTAATTAATAAAGCATCCTTGTTGAATGTCCATTTTTTTTTTGGTGAGAGTAATTGGATATTCATACTTATTTTTCAAAGTGCTTCTTGTGTATTCCGAGTAATCATACTGGTGACAGTTACATGTGTTTCTGTTTCTATCCCTCCCAAGTTGTATTAGAGAGGATATGTGGATATCCCCCCTCCTGGTTTAGCATATGTTAAAAGTGAGTATAGTTTCTGTTCTATGTTAAAAATGGGTATGATCTATATGGCAAAAGTGGTGGCAGGAAATACCCCGGTAGTTATGGCGATACATTTCAATTGTATCGATATTCCGTATCGTCAATACATATTGATAATCAAAGTATCGATATATATTATATATAAGTATATCGGAATGAAGTATTAATATCACCGGTATCGATACAGTTACCGCTCATGTTCATACTCGTGTCGTCATATCGATATGCGTGACCTTCTAGTTTCATTGACAATGCACAGTATTAATTAATATAATTCCATCTGTATAGCTTATAGGTTTGATGAAGACTTATGTTAATTAATTTTGTAACTTCTCATCGGAGTAACACAGCCCTTAATTAAAAGTGTAATTAGTTATATGATTGATGTTCCGTCGTTCACGGATAATTAAATATTTTTCCCTTCGCTAGACATGCTTTCAAGATGGATCTTATTTAATCATATTTATGTTGTAAATACTTGATAAATCTGTGACGTAAATATGAAAATTAATTAAAAATGTTACTTTCGTAAGAGAAAGGATCGGAAAATTAAGAATAATTTGAACAATTTGAATCTGTTATATAAACTAGTTTCGCTGTCAAGCAATGTATCTAATTGTAAGTTTCGAAACTATTTCGGAGAAGATTCATCGCCCTCAGATTGGTCAATGTTCTAATGAGGAAACGTTTATCGGGAGTAGTAATTAACTACCCGAATACTGCAGTCGAGGTTCGCTTAAGTTATCTATGACGTGTTTTGCTCTGCACGAACTGATTCGTTAGTCGAAATTTTGCACCTAACAAATGATTGCTAAAGTTCTAAGATTCTGTTTTGTACTGGATGCAATTCCAACATCGCCTTATCATCGTCGGATAGAATTGTATCGTAGATCTTAGAAAATGCAATATAAACTAAATTATTGATATAAATTAAAGAAGCAGTATGGCGGCTCCCTTACCAAAATCGTTCAACTGTAATCAGACATACCTTTGAACCAGTGAATTCCTAACGTTAAAATTTGGATTTTTGGCATTTTCTCGTCAAAATCTACGGGATTACGTAAAAGAAGTCCAAAATTTTTGGTCCCGCAAGGTGAAGTTTAGTCTCTATCGAAGAATATGTTATCATTTCTAACTTTTGCTCTATAAAATGGGTACTCACTTTCCTGATCATACATTTTCTAGGCTTATCAAATCGACGAAAACGTATTTATAACTTATATTTATTTACCGATGCCACACATATCTTTCGGATATTGAGAGGCTTCGATTTTCATATGTTTAAACTTACTTATTTCCAATTTGCAGTTGCAAATACAATGTGTTATTTCTATGTCTACTCTTATTATATCTGTTCCGTTTTAACCAGTGTAACATACTATCCTTTAACACGAATATAGACTCTAATACACATTGGATTTTTCTAAAGATTTTAGCCCTTAGTTAACTAACTTTATCCTTTTGCAATTGTACAATCCCTATTCTTTTTCTATTTTATTTTAACCAAAATAATATAGTATCATCTAACATCAATGTAAACTCTTATCTTCATAGTAATAATAAAGAGAGGGTTCATCTAACCACTTCATTCTTTTCCTGTTCTATTGTAAATATAACACACATTTATGATATATAGAAGAAAATTATTATATTATACATATAAGAAAATAATGTGTACTGCGTCTGGTCTAGTAAAAATTGAATATTTTGTATTCCGAATCAGACACAGGCGACAGCATTCACTGCAAATCAATATCGATATTCGACACTCCGTAAACTTAATCGGAAATGTCGCCGGCACGATTAGAAATCATCAGGTACGTTACTGACTGGCAGGAAACACCTGTCTGTAGGTGGAGAGGCAATTTCCTGGTTAGCCTAACCCCTGTTTACTCGCGCATTACGTTAGCCAGTTCTCTAGACGTCACTTACAGATAATGAATTTTGAAATTCATTAGATCATAAAACATCATTGTATTTAATTAACGACAAGATAGGACATTTAAAACATTCGCTGGTTTTCGACGAGAAGACGAAGCAGTGAAATACTTCAGAAGTTCCAGTATGATATTCTATAAACAAAATTCGATAACATTGAGGTGTCTTAGGTTTTTCTGAAATGAGCATAAAAAATAAGTGTAATTCAGGGTGTACTATCTAAATCGACCCAGTGGAATATCTCCGAAGATGATACTAAACAATGTTTCAGACAAAAATGAAACTATCAGGAGCACACTTTCCGACGTATGTAGATTTCTTCTTTTCAACTTTGTTTTTTAGATGGAATCGTATATTTGAATGCACTACTCGATGCTTCTACTAATAATATTCATAGTTATTAAATGCTCGGCAGAAGTTTCACCTCGTGTCTGACACGCTGTCACGTGGCAACGAGAGTTAGTACCTTTTTATTCGAACAGTATCATTTGACGCTCCCGCAGCGTATAAAGTTTTCAATAGTAATTGTCGACAGACCAGCTGACAAATGGCGATCGTAAAAGCGACTGCGTTTCCGCTTTTGTTTGCTCGTTATTTTAAAAAGCGGCCATTAATGTTGGTGATGGCCGACGGTGACAGCGAGGGTCGGTGCCAAGAGATGAGCAACTTTTGCGTCGACGAATCGGCCGCCGTAAATCTGTCTGGCCATTCTGTCTGTCTTCCCGCGCGATTTCTCCTTCTTCTAACCGGTAGCAATATTAAAGGGTCGAGATTCGACGGTAAACGATCCGTAACCAAATATTTTTCCACTGGACAAACGAAGAATAATGAAAGAGAGAGGCGCACAGTGTGCGTGTGTTCCTTCTCGTAACGACCTGGAACTCGCCCTCCTGTATGTTGCCGTAGCGCTTTTTAAAAGTCCAGGAAACCAGTGCTGGAAACTTTGTTAAAGATTCGGAAATCTCGTCCGAAATTTATGGCCTCGCAAAAGTGCTCGGTTATTTATAGCAGGGTCGTGGGAACGAACGGTGTCCGGAAAAGTTTACGGCAAATACCGGACGAAATCAAGCAAGTATCGCGATGAATTTATGAAAGATTAAACAGCACCCCCTGGTTTATACCTTTTAGAATACAGATGTCCTACAATAAATATTCTTTTAACGTCGACAGCACCCGTCGCGTCGGTATAACGGGATCTAACTTGTTTAACACTTTTTAGTGCTGACCGAAACATTAAACTTGAACGAGGAATGCTGAGACAAATTTAGGTTAATCTTTTCCTTCTGGGATCAAAAATTTCGCTCTTTTTTATGCAATCCTGCAGAATTTGACGAGAAAACTCCAAAAATACAAGTTTTAAAGCAGAGGACTCTCCGTCAAAAGTTATACGCGTGTAAAGTTGAGCGATTTCAACCGTTCTTGACTGATAAGGGAGCCGCTATATTGGTGTTTACTGAGCTGATCCGCTAGCTGGTAGAACAGGCATTTAGTAGCGGATATTTTCGGTGCAGAATTTTGGACAGTACTATGTTACTTCTTTTGAGACAATCTTTGAAGGCTTCGTTGAACCTACATAAAGAAAAAGGAAAAGCTCAAACAAACATTCCATTGCTTTCCATTTTGATGAATCGTCTTCAACGTCATTAATTTCATATTAGAACTTTCTTAAACACAAAATAATCTGCTGTACCACAGAAACTGTGGAGAATATTCAAAGATAATTTAGGTATTAAGCGTTGTAAAAGTTTGTACCAACTTAAAATTAATGAAACATTAAAATAATGATTTCAATTATTAGCATTATTTTCTAAAATTGTCTCCCAATGTTTTACAAGTTGGTGGATTGTTTTTTCTTGAAAACTGCATGGTTTTGCATCAAAGAAGAAACTTCTGCAATCGCCGACAATATATTGCGGTATTTAAACACATTTTATTGTACATTTGCGGCTTGTTTTTGCGTGTAATGCGAATCTCGGTTTGATGATTCTACTAATTGCGGGACAACCCGTACAATCTAGAATCGCACGCCTCGACGGTGATTGTTCAGCTAAACAGTTATCTTATTAACTTTAAAGGCACGCGGAAGTTTCACTTATGTAACTTAAGATTTACTGTTGCAGTTCCGCGCCGCAAAGTACACATTGTATACTACGTGTTTGCGCTTACGGTTCCCCTTTAATTAACGAATTTACGGGAACTTGGGATGTGCGTAATTTAGCTTAGACAAGTCGTGTAATTAACATAATTCATTCTCGAAGTTTTGTCCGGGCGCGTTAATATAGCCCTTTTAGTCGAAGAAACGCCTAATTACATGCAATTCCAAAGACCAACATTGTGATACATAACTGATAATACATGTTAATTCCAACCAGAGTGGATATGAAAGTGCTCACGCACGGGGTTTTTCTGCCTCCACTTTTGTCAGTGTAGACAGACATAGATCATACCTTAGACTTAGACCATATATACTTATAGACTCGGCTTCAGTCGTAATCCAAGATTACTTTATTATCAGATGACGGATATGGGCAAAGTGCTATATGTAGTCTGTTGAGAAGTCGGAGTGCCGCGAAGCTGAAGTGTTAGAGGAGAAAGGGGAGTCGTCGCCGTATCTCATTCTGTATAAATACATTCATTTCTACTTTACTATTATTATTTTAAATAGTGCTAACACATTTTGTCAATTATAATTTGGAAAAAGTTAAATGTTGAACTTTTTGGCTTCCTGAGGTGAAGTTCAGCCCAAGAATCAGTAGGTGAAATATAAATCATTAGAAAGCTTAGAACGACTTAAAAACGTTGATTATTTTCAACTGATTAGAATTATTACAGGAACGAACGAATTTTTACCTGACTCGTGTTCGTTGCAATTGATGCAAACGATTTTTATTTTGCATAGAGATCCACAGTGCATTTGTAACAACACTTCGTACAGAACACCATGCGAGGCATGAATCGAATTTATTTTGCGAAACAGTATAAATCGTCTCATCTGGCGAACAAATGAAGTGAAAATTTCAGATAGCACGTGCTTCGGAAATATGATTTTTTCATGTGAACGTATGCACACGTTACAGAACAATTTCTTCTCCTTTTTTTCACCTTATCAAAAGGTACGGAGATATTCAACATCTGCAATTTAAATGAGGCACGCCGTACCTATATTTTGAATACGCATAACAGAAAGGGATGTACAGGTTCGGGATAGCTTTGCAGCAAGTCTGCTTTAAATACGATGAAAACCGATGTGTACGCAGTGTTGCCCAAGTGCCGCAGACCCATTTCCTAGATTAAGCATAGGAACTTCCGGGAATACTGTTGGACGTCTCTCTTACGGTGGCCAGTTGACCGTTTTATTATGGTTGTTACATCCTTCTACCGTTGAAGCGGCGGCAGCCAGCAAATCCTGGCATTAATGCTGGGGAATTATCTTTTGAGCCACTTTCGTATCCGGGCACAATCTAATCTATCTGAATTTGCGCGGTGATGGTCCCTGTTGGATTATAGCAATAAGTTACCAGCATAATGAACTTATTGTTCGTTGTCAAAATTGAATCAACGATCTCAGAATTGTATTAATAAACAGAGATTACGAAGTACCGATGAAACTATCTCAGAATCGTTTTTAAAAAGAGATTTCGAAGTATCTTATTCGATACTTTGTTGTCTAATCTAAACAGTCTGGAGATACCCTGGAGGGGACCCTGGTTTCAGTCGAAGCTGAGATTTCGTAAAGTAAAGAGCTTCCTCCCGCTCCGTGAACTAATTCTATGATCATTTTCTATATATTTTATCTTCTATGATTATTTTATTGTGGAGAACAATGTTAAAAAAGTAACAACATTTTAAAAACTAGCATGTACGAAATGTTTTCACTAGTTGCAATAATGTGACGACAAATCAAAACTTGTCTCCCACTCTACTTAACCCCTTTCAAGCATCCCCACGCTTCCATCACGGACCAATCACACGACGCGTTTTGTCTTTGTTGTGCATGTGTCCCAAGGTCACGTGGTTAATCCAGTAATGACAGGGAGAGGGGTAAATGCATTCCCCTCAATTTCCCCTATCTCTGGCGACACTGATATTTTACCACGTTTTTTAAAATAGTGAATTGCTACTGTCCATAATTGTAATAGTTTTAAGTATTCGTAAGCTTATTTTCGCCTATTAATTTATGAATTGGAAAGTTTTCATTTGTACTGAATTATGAAATTTATTTAAATTACATTTACATTTCCCTTATATATAGCCCAGACGATTCTATAACGTTGAAGACAGTTCTCCTAGTTTCTTCTTCATATGTATATTCATTTCTGGTTTCTACTTTTCCCGAAAGTAGTGCGTACACATTGTGCAACCTGGAAACCCAGGTGCAGATTTAAAAATATACTTCAAGCATTCTCCTGCATGACGCGATTTGCATTCTTTGAAGCTGCCGTGCTCTCAGAGTAAGACAGCTTCGTGTACGTATTTTGTAAACCTACTTTCAGAGCGAGTTGAATTATTTGCTTTCCAAACATGTCACATATGCATTCCAAACAATATCTTATTTCATCTCTCACTAGGAATATATTCATCTCAGTGAGGAATTGTATTATACCAATTATTAAACGGAATGTAATATTTATAACTATAAAATTATATAACAATATCAGCAGTTGATGCATTCGAGAAAAATTCTTAGCGGATAATAAGTTAATTGTACAAAGCTGTTGTTTAGATACAGTTTGTTGGAATATAGAAAACAATATAACCTTGGGCATTGATAAGTATTGACTAAAGTTTTGTTACTCAATAATATAAGTGATTAAATTCATTAAACAATCATTTGATAAACAAAAACTTTGCTATACTGAATTTTTGCTGTTTTGATCTATGTACTATGACTCTAATAATTCCATGAACTACTGTAGATTCTGGAGACAAATCTCAAAAAGTTGAAAGTTTCAAAATGTAAAATACTAGATGGCTAATACTGTTACGTCAATAATAATCCAGTGGTCATCCCGGAAATACGTATGATCCAATGATTCAGACAAACGCGTGCTCTGACGTAACAGAAGGGAAGAAGATTTAAACGTCAGAGTGCGCCACGTGTGGGAAATTGCGAACACGAAACCAGACGCGCGGTTGTCTTGGGAAACAAAGACGGACAACTAGACGCGTGAATTTTATCGCGACGGAAACCATTCTTCGCGGGTCTCGTAAAAAGTCAGTGCGGATGCACGAACCAAAAAGAAAAAAAATGGGGAAAAAAGGAGAAAGATAGCCTGGGTGGATCTCGTTTCCGCTCGCGTGTGCGCCGCATAAAACATTTTTTTACGAGCTGTTCCTTCGACCCGCGATATTCCCTCGCGCATTGACGAACCTCGAAGGAAATTATGATAAAATATGAGCGGGCCTGTCGATTCGGTCGATAGCTGGCACGGTGTGCGTGTATGTGTTTCGGTTCTGTTCGGTTCCGTTTCGTTCCGAAACATCGGACGGTTAATTCCGCTAAATTAGCCGAGTTCTGACAACGCTCGAGCCTCGGGGAATATTAACAACACGTGGAGCAAAGCAGTTCATGAAGCTCGAGATGCGAATAATTACGGCAAGCCCCTGGCTCGACGTGCCTTTCCCTGGGAAAAACGTCGAACAACTAATTAGTAACTTTGTTCCGCTAACCAAGCTGACAATCAGCCGGAGGTGAACTAACTGCGATCTGACGTGAGCCGCGATTGGATTTCAATTGCTCGGTCAACTTACATGGCTGCACGTCATCGACCAGTTTCACTTGTATTTGATCGGTAAACTGCAAGAGTACACAGAAAAGAACCAGTTACCTAATTAGGGCTGTAAATTAATTTCAAACTTTGTACTGTAGAATATACATACAGTAAGGAGCATAACTGATTCCACACACTTTAAATCAGAATAACTTTTATATGAATGGACCAAACGACTTCAATTTCTCTGTAAGGCTAGAAGAATTAGTTTAGTAAATGACGTCTAATAAATAAGTTGAAAAAATGCATTTGGTAGGAATTGTGAAAAACAATACTAAAAATTGATTTTTACAACTTTTTTAGCTGGCCCAATAACGAAAATTTAACAAATGTGTTTTGTCAACTGGTATAAATTATATACGCTCTGAAAATTTCATTGATATTGGTTAATTGGCATACGAATTATAAACGATCAAAAGTGGTAAAAAGGTCGAAAATCTTGAAAAATTGCAATTTTTACCACTTTTGATCGTTTATAATTCGCAAACCAATTAACTACTTTCAATAAAATATTCAGAGCGTATACAAATTTATACCAGTTGACCAGACACATCTCTTGAATTTTCGTTATTGACCCAGCTAAAAAAATTGTAAAAATCAATTTTTACTATTGTTTTTCACAATTCCGTTCAAATGCATTTTTTCAAAAAACATACACATCATTTACTAAACTGATTTTTCTATCCTTACAGAGAAATTGAAGTCGTTTGGTCCATTCATAAAAAAGTTGTTCTGATTTAAAGTGTATGGAATCAGTTATATGCTCCTTACTGTATGTATAGCTGGGTAACATATTATTTCAAATAGTGAATAGTAAATAGTTTCAGTTGAAATCATACGTGCACTTCTGAATATAAAATACTTTATTTGTTAGAAATTTAAAATATTTTTCTCCAAAATTTTACCCAGTTCTAGGCCACTCAATCGTAATAGTTTCTAAAACAACCAACAGTATGAAGTGCTTTGGTAATCTCTAGAGGACTGAACTGAACGTTAAGTAGTTTCTGGATAAAATACTGTCTTCGTAGAGAAATGTATAAGATAGAAGGAAAACGAGGAATGGAGTAAAAAGTTCTAAGTCTAAGAGTCGACGGGAGATGGTTAAGAGAACCTCGTGAAAGAGAAAACTTAGAAAATGAACTATTAAGAACGAAGAGCTTCCGGCAAATTAATATATTTGAAAATGTAGACGTTATCAAATAGTGAAATAATTTCAATCTGACAATCATGACACAATCAAGTTCATGCATATGCAACAACCTAATATGAAGGTCACTCTCATTTTTTTAAATGCCACTACATCTTGTTTAGGACATAATATTATTGCTTATGTCAAAACAAGATCAACGGCCTAGTATAGTATTACATATCTTCACATGAGCTTAACAGTAAGACAGGTTTGAGTTGTTCATATCTCTTTCGAGAGAGCAATATCTTGACCAGTATCAATAACTCAAGCCTGCCTTACTGTTAAGATCAGGCCAAGGTCATGCCAAGGTCATAGTATACTAGGCTATTGAACTCGTTGTGACATAAGCGATAGTATCATGTACACATAATATCGTGAACAGATTTCCATTTTGAATTTCTTTATTGCATTTCGTAGCCCCGACTGAAAACTAATTAATTTTGTTCTAAACATTTTTTCATTTGGCTACCGGAAGTGCCCGAAAAATCGTGGTGAAAGTTACATGGGACACCGTATATGTGGCCGATATTACAGTCAACGTATAGATTGAAACAGAATTCTTTTTCTCGAGGAGTGAATCCAATACATACACGCTGCGTTTAAATGGTTCATAAACAGAAATAACTTATGCTGACCTGTATGCCACGCAATTCATAGATAAAATTTCACGGTAGAGTTTCCTCGACGTATAAAAAGGAAACTTCTATTCTCTCGAACGAATATTCAGATCGTTCGCATGCTCAGGGAAGAGCGAACAGTCAAGATAATACCAAACCGTTTGGAGCCCCTCCCCACCCATCCCCGCCCCCACCGAATAGTTACACGTTCGATTGCCACGGCCATGAATGTCTATCGAATCGACTCCAGTCTCTAGCTGGATCCATGTAAATACCAGTATCAAGGTTTCGAGTAGGCATTAGAGTAGTATTCAGTTTGCGTCGCGCTCGTTCGGGCACAATGCACCGAAACGTCGGTCGAGTTTCACGCGGTTCTATTTTCCTGGTCGGAGTTTATTGAACGCGAACGGAAGAAAACGAAACACATTGTCAATGAATACAAATAGAACTAGCCAAGATATGTGTCGATACGTGCCGCATGTGTTGCTACCTACGGGCTCGTTTTATCTGCGGCGCGGTACATTTCTGATCGCGTATCTTGAGAAAAGGTGCAGAGCCACGACGACTGGTCTTGCTATTCTTTTCACAGCTACCATAATTAGGACTATATTGTTGTCAATACTATTCTACAGGGTGGCCCAAAAATGTTTCGGTTCCTTCAAAAGGGTGATTCCTGAGGTAATTTCAAATCGGCATTTCAAAGTTTGTTTTATATATTTTAAAATTCAGTTTCGAAGATAAAAATTCTGAAAATATTTATTGATGTGCATTATAATAGCTAAAATATGCCTGATTTTTTTACAAAATTTTCGATTGAAGAGGACAAGAGAAATCACGGGAAAACCTGATTTTCTTAGTCACCCTATTACTATCCCTTATGTCGACGTATAAGGGTTGAAAATTGGCACAAAGTATTTTCTTTGGATAAGTTGTCGAATGGCCTATTTCAAATTTAATTTGGTCTATGGACACTTTTGACCTCCTTATCCGGCTACACTTAACTTACACCATATTGTACAAATTCTTATTGTGCTTCGAAGAACATGTTCTCTTGATTGGTACGATTAATTGAGGTTCTACTGTATCGTAAATTGAACAAGTGAATAAGAAGTTTCATAAAAAAGAAATGATTTTTTTATTGATATTATCACACCGATAGATCCCATCCCCTATCATCGACGATTGAGCTCAAAGGGTATCGTGCACTTCACTTTCACACATATCGAAACATTACCGTACCGAATTCATTAAATAGTTCCAGGACTCTTTCAGTCCCTGATTAAACCACAGCGGACGAACGATTCGAAACAGATGTAACGTCGAACGGTGCGATCGCGATGGAACTCTTCGAAAAAGAGTCCGAAGGCTTCAACGTGACAGCTAAAATGAGAGGATAAAAAGCGGGCATCTGTCCAGCGTTCCGTTTTAAAATCGATCACCTTAACGATCGAGCTCCAGAATAAAAGGAGCGCCAGCGATCAAAAGGTTCGGTTTTATTCCACTCTACGGAGCGTGTCATCCACGCTTCGTTCTACTTTCGTCGCAACCGAATCACTTTGTTTCGGCGGACAATAAACGGTCACATGACCTGTGATCAATCTACCGAGGGACAGTCTAATAAAATATCATCGGCCGTTTTCGATGCTCCAGATACCTACTGCCAAGAAAATTCCGCGTTGGCAATCCGCAGATGGGACAGCTACGGTAGTGCACCGTTAAATTTACAGTGGAACGCGTCGCACCTTGCGGTCGAGGACTGAAAACGCGTACAAATATCGAGGTTGTGCAACGAAAGAGGTAGCGCGCAGAGTCGCCAGATTAGGAATCGTGTCCCCACTCTAACTTCCCCTTCAATGACGCTTTCGCCGCGTGAAGTCACATACGATCACGTGACGCGTTTGGTCTCTGTCGTACGTCTGTCACAATGTCACGTGTCTAATCCAGTACTAGCAGATAGATGGTAACTTTTTCCCCTCATCTGGCGACTCTGGTAACGCGATATGTCCACTTTCCCACTCCTGTGCAGATTTACAACTGAAAAGGGAACATATTCTAATTACACAAGCTGATTTTGACGAAACTCATGCGAGACGTGTCTGTTTTATCGGCAACATCCACATTGAAGGGGTTAGAACAGCCCTCAAAATTGGAGCTCAAAACCACATTCTTTTAGATATCTCGGAAACCAGGGGTCGAAAAGAAATTATATGTAACGTCGTAGAGAGTCGTTTTTTTGTACCTGACTGTATGCAACGAACGAGCATTCGGTGCAATAAACGAGGTTCTACTGCATAGCTATATCATCGCACGATACTTGATCCTTCGCGATGTTATTAAAAAATGCAGCCGTACGCACGGGTTTTCCGTTGCGGTTTCCGTCGCAGTTGTCGTCACGACTCGGATGACGTTGAGAAATGACACGGGGGGTAAGGGAGAAGGAAGCCGGCGAAAAGCCGAGATGGAAAATCTTCAAAAATACCTTCGTCTCCTTCGGCTGTTGTTGGCTTCTTGAGATAATGGAATAGTTGCGTCACGGCATTCCCGATGCGCCGCAATGCCTCCAGTTATTTTTCAAAAGCGTCGTTCCCCACCCTGCCGGACCATCTGGAAAGATACGAAAGAAAATTTGTTGTCTTCTGGCTCGACCTTCGCACATGCAATAAGTCGCACAATAAAAACAAGGATAACAACTCCGCCATAAAGCAAGGAAAGTCGAGAGAGGCCGAACGGCGATGAGAGGGAGCTTTAAGCCGGCTGCTATAGCGGAGCAGGGAGGGTACGTTCACTTTGATCCCCGCTGTGATTATCGTAACTGACTTATGTTTACCCCGGGAAGGTACGCAATAACTTAGGTACCATCTTTTTCATTAAATATTGCCTTACTCTTGTTGCGAACGCGATAGTTTGCTGTGAATTTTGGTCGGCGAGGTTAAATATTTGATACTTCAATTTAGTGGCGGGAGTGATCAAATTCTTTCTCACGATTTTGAATGTATCAGTAATCAGAATTTTAAACGCGGTAGGAATTTTTCACACGAATTATTTATTTTAAAAATAATTAATTATCATAATTTTCAAACATATAAAGAAAGGTTCAGTGGCATATACAAGAACAATTCAATAACCTTCTTCAAAAAATAATACTAATTAATCAATAACCACGCAGACAGTTAATAAAATAGTTACAATAATATTTTTGATTAAATCATCTAATTAGTATTAAACCACTACCAATATGTATACCGGTTCCCCCACTATCAACTAACTTATTGAATAAATCTATGAACAAATATTTTAATTCTATCGTTGCATTCTAATGTACAAACGCTAAGAACTTTTTTTAAAACCATCGAAGTTACAATACACGTTATAAGATATATGCCTAGCAAAAACGTATAGGGGAATACTGTTACCCACAGATTTGGTAAAGTTGCATGATCTAAATAGATTATTTGTTTCGCCAAGGATGTTTGCACTCGGTTAAAACTTTGGACTAACCAACGAAATCAGCTCTTTCGAGAAACTTCGCAAGAAATTAACGCCAGTTACCCCCGATTTAACGCAAGAATGCAGAGTACAGACGGAGTATTCGTTTAATGTTAAAGTCACAACGAAACTGTATATTTGCGTTGAAATAATTGAGTCATTGCGTCTGGAGTACGTTTCCACAGTTTTCAACTGGTGATAAAGTGTCTACTTATCACTTGCAAACTTTTTCAGTTAAACCGTATATTTAGAAGAGAAAACAATGCAGAACATGAATTTAAAAAAAAACTGGAACAAAGTTAAAATAAATGGTTGTTCAAGACCTCTGAAACACTCTGTTTAAGTGTCATGTATTAAAATAAGTGAAAATGAATGTACTGTTCTCCGATATTTTTGGAACACCGTACACAATATATAATTTTTCAATCTACTATGTAAGTTTAGTAAAATCATTCAACGTAATTTCATAACAAGAAAAAAGATGAATTTGTTTGGCACAATTGATTTTGTATTGAAATATAGGTCACTTTGAAATAAAAGTGAACGTGTATACGGGTCATCTAATTTTCCTGTAAATACAGTGATATCAAAATGATTGTTAACGGCGGAAGCGCGAAGTAATGGTGAACGGCTTGTGAACGTTACAGTGTGCTCGTGAAAGCGTCTAACGTGGAGACAGTGAGGGAAAAAGAGAGAAAAATAGGACAGCGGAAGGTGAAAGGGCGTAAAACGCGCAACAGGAGTCGCGAAGCGTGAAGCTTCATGATATTTGAAAAAAGAAATAAAAGCAGAGAATGGGTGACGGGCACGGAGAACGGAAGGAATATAAAACGCGGAGGAAGCTTAACGCGGTGAAGGCAACAGTGATATACATACTACTAAATGGAATCTTTGTTTTCTTCATTGCTGTGATGAGTTACAATTCTTCGGTACAATCAATTAGATTAAATGCAAACCCGTTCTAACGACACTGGAATGTTTTCATTCATGTAAAAGTATGTTAGAGACATCGAATAATAGTCTCAAAAATATGAATCGTATTATGTATACACTTAGCTGGGCTCACTGTATACATAGTTACAATACCGATTCTAAAACGAAATGATCAATTCATTTTCAAAAATGTCCAATATTAATATTTTGGTAAATTTATATCATAGCAAATTAGAAGTAAGCATTATTCGTGATATAATTAATTTCTGAATGAATGGAAATAGTCAATTATTAAAAAATATATCGAAAATTTGGGGAATGACGAATACAACAAGACTGAACTTTCTCACAAATTGAACTCGTATATATTTTGTTCTATTCCAAGTTTACGTATAAACATTTACCTTGTTAGTACCCAAAAATACTGGGACTTTCTGTGATCGGTTACATACAACATTTGCAAGTTACTGTCGACCTGTTTTCGTTCAGAAAGTTAGTCACTGTACGTACAGTTTTGAGGTATAGTGCGCCATAAAATTTTAGAACCACGTATGTTTGCCGAAAGCGGATCTGATCATTGAATTTTAGTAGTTTACGAAGAAGTGAACAACTGAGTTTGACTTCGGAACATTACGGTTATACTTTTTTGGCTATGCCTCCGGCTTTATGGAGTGCATTCTCTGCATAGGGAATCGTTTGAGGAAGATTGGTAGCGATGCGAAACTGCCGCGGAAAATGGAAAGTGCAAAGACTCGCGATAAAATCAACCGATCGCCATTATTTTATACTATCTTCCGATGCACTGAATCAGCTTGAGCCTGTAATAACTAAAACTGAACGCTCTACAGTTTTTATCATCTTATCTGTGCTGTGCACTCATCATTTGAATTTCATTAGCAATGCAAACGTCCATATTTTAATGCAAAAATATAGGAGATCTTTCAGAGAAGATCTTCTGTGCTATGGATCAAAATGATTTTTGTTTACCTACATTCATTTCTTATACCAAACGAAGTCGTAAATTAAATTTTCGCATCTGAAATATTCATCTTATTCTTTCATCAACAAATAAAATTTTATTCATGGAGAAATATAATATACAATAGTGAGCAGAGATCAATTTCAAGAATATGGATCTTTATACAAAATAAAAATTATTCAAGATAATTGTAAAGAACAGAAGTTATATCAAAACGTATTTTCAATTTTACCAATAATGCTAATAAATCGGAAATAATATAACAATATCCCTAAATTTTTATAATGTTTTTGCAGTTTTGTATTTGACCTATTTATTTTTGTCTATTAATCTTTTGTTATTCATTATTAAGTCAACGATTTCATATAATTCGTTGTGTATAATTAGGCAATTATTTATTATCTCGTACGAATATTTATTAATTACATTCGAATTCGAATTACTTTCTTTATTTTTTCAGTAGGTAATCCTACGGATTTGACCTGCGAGTAAACAAATTTTGAGGCGGAAACTAATTCTGTCCAATAATATTTTTGTAATCTTTTAAATCTCTGCAGAATTATACATTAAAACTGTATACATATGTACACTAATGCGAACAGAAAGCGAATAACCGCATAACAGTGGTAGGAATGAGAAAGACAACTGCGCGTGGGATTTCGACTGCATGGTTAATGGTTCTAGCTAATTTTGTATTCTGTGACCTTTCTTCTCATATTTCATACTTAATTAATTAAACATTTGTTGTAAAATTTTCGTTGATTGCAGCTTCACTGTACTTTCTAGGTGCTCTTCAAGTTCACGGTTTACTGTACATCTTCAAGGTAGCAATTACACCATACTGTGTGTATGTAACGTGAGAAATCGGTTGCAACCTGGTTGATGGTCTGTCGCGACGAGCGAAGGGCGGCGCGTGTACCATACGGTTAATTTCGGCGCGAAAGGAACCCCGGAGCCGAGAAAGGTATGGCGAAATATGAAATGAAATTTCCTTTTTCCGTCATTGTTTTGGTGCATTCCGACGCGACGTTTCGAGATGCACGACTGTAAACGAGAGCGTGGATGAAGCCACTTGGGTCATACTTTAATGCCACGGGCTCCACGCAACTTTGTTTTTGACGCATTCACACACTGATGCTATGATTCTTTGTTTGCCATTTTCTCGAGCACAATGAATATAAATGTACTTTGTTTACTATTTTCTTTCTCGCTCATAAAAAAGCTACTGCCTGGCGATTTGAGCACGAACTCTTGTAGAGAAACGACGCTTTGATTAGGATTAAGACCATTAAACGTGTTTTCGACTGAACTCTCAGTGACTACGTATTGTGCATATAATTCCTGTTAATGAAGGAATTTCGAATTCATCCGTGTGGAGGACGTTTAATCCGATTAAAGTTGAAATGTGTTCTAGTTAGTTTATACAATTGAGAAATCCAAATTTTCAATTTTTTAACTTTCTCTGTAATATTTTGTATTTTTCAAACTGTCCTTATCGAATTATTTGTATTTCTTTAGGTAATTATTCAGGTTATCCCTAATTTGAGAATGTAAGTTTGGATGTCGTATGCTGTGTAAGAATAATCAAATAATTACTTGATACATACGCTACAATTTTTTAGTTTTTCAACTTAATTCTAAAAGAAGTTTTAACTATGCTTACAATTGGGGAAGTTTATTGTAGAACGAAAACTTTTTATCTTCAAAATTGTATTACGTTGGTGAATATGAGATACCATTTTCTCAAATGGGATTTCAAACTAGATATCAAAAATTTAATTAAAAAATATTTTATGAAAACGATTAATTCGTGAACATGGGGAAATAAATAGGAATAATCTCTTTGGAAAATAATACAATTTATTGTTGGTTAAATTTCAATTGTTTTAATAAGTAACATTTAACCTATGCTCGTTAATTTTCATTGTATTTATATATTTATATATTATACTGAGCTATTTTAATAGCAAAACACAGGTAAAATTTATATTTTCAATGTTCATTTATCTATGATTTATATATGAACATTGAAAATATAAATAATTTTTTACCTGTGTTTTGCTATTAAAATAGCTCAGTTTTGGTAGATTATGGAGCCATGAACAGTATCAGATAAATATGAAATATTAAAGTAAGTTTACAATGCTGCTCGCGGGCAATATTTCGTCCGGTGTTGATTTAATTCTGTGAATTAAGTCAACAAGCTCGCGTGCAAGAAAGATTTGTGAATCGTACGTTCTCTACTGAAATATATTGGTCGGTAAATTCCAGAGTTCTGTTGCTGATAATGGAACAATATTTTCTGAATGGTTATATTAAATGCGCGTAACAGCGAGCGGAAATAATGCATTATTCAACTATGATAACATATTTCTTAAAAGTGCAGTAATCTTTTCGAATGTATAATCAGACCATTCATTTCTATCGTCAATATTTTCATATTAGACTCCTACTTATCACAATATCATTAACACCTTCGCTGCTATGTCAGTCATATATTTTCAATTACGAAACGTGGAAATCAATTTTTATTACAGTGTATTAAATAAACAAAATTTTTGTAGAACGTGTAAGAAGTAAAATTTCATCGAAATTGGTCAATTGGTTTACGAGTTATAGGCAATGAAAAATTTTAAAAGGCCGTTAATTTTCACAATTTTTAATCGTTTATAACTTGTATACTAAGTAATTAATATCAATTAAATTTTCAACATATATATAACTTAGTCTACAAAACACATTTTTTAAATTTTCATTAGAAGCCCGACTAAAAAAGTTGTAAATAGCAGCTTGTCCTAATTTTTTCGTAAATCAAATTGAAAGCAATTTTTTCCAAAATTTTCATTACACAGACTCTAGTGGAGTGTAGGAGGAGGGGCACGGTGGGGGTTGTTACGCGACAGTGGAGAAGAAGTTGCTCGGGCCTGAACTAGTAAACTAATTTAGCTTGACAGAAATACTTGGTACATTTATACGAAAAATTTATTTGATCTAACTGTGTCGCATCAATTATGACTGTAGTGTGTTATAGCACCTGTCGTTGCGGAGTGTATGCAGTCTGCTAATAAGTATTAAATGTATGCAAAAGTGTAGGCCGGTAGCGTATCTTTTGTAGCTAATTTTCTTGGTCCACGACTGAATCTGTGTTTCCAAGGGAATTCGTTCATCATTGTCTTTCACAGTTCACAGAATATTGTAAGCGACCATAACGAGAGGCTGGTGAGACCAGCCGCCACAATGCTCCAATTCCATGTTTCGCGCCGTTGGTCGTTCCCTTTGCCTCTCGGAGCCGGAGTTGCAAGGCGAAATTGCAGGGCGCACGGCTAAAGGGTCGTAGCTATTGTTCGAGGGAGAATTCAAGAAGTTCTCCTGACACTACTGCGCATCTTTCCCTGCCTTTGGTCGATTGCGACTTGATCGAAAGACGTGTCGAACATGCAGCCCCAAGCGACGATTGCTTATTGATCATAGATCGCCACGGGTCAGTTCGCTCGCATCCTTCGACCCTTGAGACGCCCGTAGAACTTGTCCCCGCTGCGAAACTTCCTTAATTATCCTACAGTTCCCGCGGAATAATTCGGCCGATAGAACAGCGTGGTTTACAAATCTTCTCGACATCACGCAACAAACAAGTTATCGCCGAGGGGTGGGGGGCAAATGAACGAAGGAAACGGAGGGAGACTGGTTCGAAGGAACTGGTTCCGGTCAAAACGCCGACTCGACCGCTCCCCAGACCGACTCCTTTTGAAAGTTTGACTCCGTTGTTCGCCCCTATGATTCGTTTCGACGGTTTCACGAACTTCCCCGACAATGAAAACCTCGGAGGAATTCGATCACGCTTCGCGGGGTTCGACCGAGCCACGGAAAGCGCCGCGCCGCGCCGTCGTCGTCTAACAAGCGTTTCGGTTCGATAGAACAAACCGGAAAGATACCGAATTTATTAGTCATAAATTAGTGCTACACTATCATTGATTAGGAATTTATGTTTGGTATCTTATCTAAGTGTGACCTCCCGAATATCTGTTGCAATTGTGAAAACCAGAGACCATAGCTCTTATAACCAAAGGAGAAAAAGTGATAAGATTATACTATATTTTCGTTTAAAAAGGTTTTTATATCTTCGTCTAAACTTGACCTTCTAAGACGAAAAACTTAACACTTGTTTTTATACAATCCTGTTGATTTTTTACTAGGAGTTCTATTTCGAAGAGTGTTCAAATATTAATTCCGGCCACTGTCGACTCTGAAAGCTGGGAATTTGATTTTTGTCGCCGAGGTTCGTTCATTTGAGACAGTGTGCGCCGGTGAAAGCGGTAAGAGTACGTCGCGCAATAAACGTCAGCGGAGACACAGTTTAAGGCTGACCATCGCCGGGACCCTTGCCAAACGAACTTCTCCGTGCAGTTTTGCTGGTCGATTTGCTCGTTTAGCGGGGGCCCTCTTGGCGTCGGCGAGGACCTGTTTCCGCCTGGTTCCGTTCTCGTATCGTTAGCATCGTCACATCGCCGGCACGTTCGTCTCACACCCTTAGGCTTACTTTCCCGAAGCTCCCGGCTGTCACTCCGACAACACAAACCTCGCAAACAACCGTTGCCAAGATACAGTGAACCGTTCCTCGGCTTCCGGACCTTGTGGCACCGACAACCGGCACCCAGAAACACAGGAATGGCACCAGAAACGGCACCAACGGGTACCAAACGGGGCGCCCCTTTTCTTCATATGTCAAGTTGGAGCGGAGTTCACGGCTACCGGTCTCTGCGGGCGGGCGAACTCGCCAAACTGCCGAGTTTGCAAATGTGTTTCGTCAACCCGCGACGCGTATCCGCTGCTTCTCGCCGCTACCGAAACGAAACTACTCTACCGTCTCCATTTCACCCGCTGCAAACCGTTCCCTTCGAACGTGCGTTTAGCACCGGCGCCACCGGAAGTTTGTTTTAATTTCGTTTCCTGCCCGCGACGTTCGTCTCGCCTTTTTCCGGACGAGATTACGGGTCGAGGAAACCGACCAACCCCAGCTGGGCTCTGATTTTCGCAGCGCTGCGAAGCGAAATTCCGGGCGCGCGAAGTATTGCTCGCCACTTGTTCGCTCCGCAAAAATTGTTCGTACTTAACTTGGCTTGTCTTCGCTGTGCTCGATGCTGTCCAAATTGGAAACGTGTTTAGTCCCTTCCTCCCGAGACCTTACCAACCAGGAGTCGAACTAAAGGGCTAGGTTTACTGATATTTATTATTTTTCTAACGACGATGCAATGTACAAAAACTTCTGACAGAAATTAAGAACAGTAGTTTGAACAATATCTCATCACTGAATTTTTATGAAACTGGTATCTCCAAAACTTCGACACGCAATAATATAAATGTGGTACTTTGAAAACTTCAACATAAAATCGGCAATTTTATGCTTCCGGATTTTCTTAAAGTTCGATCTTGCATAAAAAAATTCTGAGATAATTCACTGGCTATTAGGTAGAATGTTCGTGATTTTTTTCGTAATAGAGCATAATTCATTAAATCATGCTCACTTTATAACTACCCTTGTTAGGAGTATCTCTTGTTGCGTATCTTGACCTTTCGCGAAGCACGCAAAAAGATCTATTGGCAGCTTAATGGAACTCTAATCGTCGAAAAGAAGCTGTTGCATTACGGCGCTTCGCGAATCGAATCGAAGTATTTAGTCGCGGTTGGGAATGGTTACGATATCGGTTTCAGTTTTTGAAACAGTTATATAAGAACGAAAATGATGTTATAACTGTTGTGAGCGGAAAAGCTTCTGGCTTATATTGATTACGGTTCCGGGTCTGCAGAACCGTTATTATATCGATTTTGAAACGGTTACGCATCGGTTCGGTAGCGCTCTTAAAAATATATTGCTTCTGCACTGGTCGGGTATCAGCGTGGAATGAATAATGCATCGATTATATGTATATCCGTTTATTAATTTCACTATTACGCAGCATTTATTGTTTTCGACAAAACCGGATATTTCCTTCGTAGAAGCAGAGTTTGATTTTTAAATTTTGATTTTCGATCCAGTCGAAACTATTTATCCAGAATTATTCTAAAAAGTGCTAATCGACTCTTTTAATAATACAGTTTTGCTTAGACTATAAACTAGGAATAGAAAATGTAATCTTTTTTTCTTTTTTCACAGATCCTATTTAAGGCATGGTTCGTATAATTTTTTATATAAAGTATAGATAAAGAAAAATTCTGGCAAGTAGTAAAATGGACATTTTACATTACCTAAAAAACTAGCAAGCATGTATGTATTCAAATTTTTAATCTTCAAATTCTTAAAACAAAATAAAATCCCGAAAATTAATAATAAAAAAAGTTATACTGTCTTTTGCAAGCAACGTAATGCCGCATGTAGTGTTTTTGTGTTGGCATTATTTTATGTATCAGTAGTGAAAATGACCTTCACTGTGTCACATGTTTTCATGTGATATGAAAGAATATTATGTATAGTATTCGATTAAAAAAATTGGAGGTCACTTTCTTCTCTAAAAAGGTACTAAAAACACAAAAATATTACATATCCATTACCATATTTTTCTATATTTTCTCTTCGATGCATTTATAGTTTGAAGATGAATATAGAAATCCCACTGTATTCCTCGGGTCAGGTTTTAATAATTCCATGCATAATTCCCGAAATTAAGTTTCCTAAAGTTTGCAGATGTTGAGAGTAATTACTTCAAGATGACCGGGTGAGGAAATCTTTTTCGCGTCGTTGTACTTCTCACGTGGCTAGCCACGAGAATGTACTTTCCTTGGATCATTAATCTTCGAAAAGCAAATGGTACGGGAGTAACATGATGAACGAAAGCGAACTCATTTCAACCCACAACAGGAATTTCAGAAAGTCATTCGGGAAGCCAATTTTTGAAAGAAATAGTTTAGCAAATCAGTTTTGCTTATGCACTTTTCTCCTACGGATTTGAAAAAAATGCGTTTTCATATTTTATAGAACGATAGTAGAATTTATATATGTTACAAATGATTCAATTATAAGTCTATCGAATTTATTTTGATAGCTATAACAATATCTCATTGTCATATTGGTGAAACAGGCGTATGCAAATGATAAATCGTTTTTCGAGTCATGGAATGTGTGCTAAATTTATAGATAAATTAGGCAAATATTAGAATAAATTTCAATAATTCTACGATACTATTGTAACAATATAAAGGCATAGAATATAGCGTAAAAGATTGGTAACAGCATATCAGAATTTATGTTCTAGTTCATTGTATATATGTACTTGAAATTACACGATCAAAGTTGGATAATGTAGTTGATTAGTAGCCATTATAGATTATACACATATCTAATTAATGGATAATAATGTAATAATACTACTACATCTTCATTGAATATGTTATAATACATATAGTGAGGTAACATAACATGTGCACGAACGGTATTAACCCCTTGAAATACAAATTAAACGAAATTCGATGTGACCAAAGATATTGTTTATCTTTTAATATATCATTTATGTGAGCTTAACAATGAATTCTCGTATAAACTCAAAATAGATGTGTTCCTGGGATAACAGATGTGTTGCTAGTAATATGTATTTGTTGGCAATATTATTACTAGACTATAACTACATATGTATATAGGACACTATAAAAGATGTATAGGAAATATAAATATTATATTATTTTTACGCACAGTTAATGACAAATTAATACGTGTTCATTCATTCTAGATGTTAATAATATTTGTATGTAACAAGGAAGTTCAAATAGGATAAAGAGCCCTATAAATTACTTAATCTTTTCAAGCATATCCGACAGACGGGATATTTTTGAAAAAGTTCAGCGTCCTGAAACTTTTCTCGGGTTGAAGCATTGTAAAAATTCGTTTGGCGATAAGACTTATCGTTCTCCATTGAAATCCTAAGCCATTGTGGTGACGTACGGGAGTCTTTGTTGCAAGCACAAATAAAAAAAAGAAAGAACGTCGTCCGTGCTCTATTTCCGCGATTCTTTTCTCCATCTTTATCACTATAAAAATTTACACATTTTTTCCTCCTGGATTTCGTCACGGTCTCTGCATATCCTTTTTAGTTACTTTAAAGGGGGTGCCTACCGTTTCTTATAATTCTTAAATATAATATAATATGTATATATATAATATATCTCAATTACAAAAATATTTCGGGGAATACATTAGTATTCCCCGAGCCTGGTAAAAGTATTAGAGAGAGTCTCTAATTATCGTTGGAGATTTTAGTTCTAAAAATTTATGTCAGTGGAGTCGTTTGAATTTGAAAAGTCTTCAGAAAGAAACAGTTTATTTTTTTGCTTTTTCACCTTTTTCTTTGAAAATATAAATCAGGTCTTTGAATGGAAACGTTTTACACTTTGAAATGAGCTCGGGACGACTGTTACACGATTTTTTGTCATGAAGTGACAACAATTTCTTGATGTAAATTTAGCGGTACTTTAATCATTCACAGCAGTATGCAATTTCAATCCTACGCAAACAATATCCAAGTGTTCATGGAGTTTCCAACCCTCATCTGTTTCCCCCTATTTCACTCGATCTTCCTCCCACAAAGATCACCCTTTAACTACCTCTCGCAGAATCCTGTTACAACACGACGTGGTAATGCGGATTTACTCGATTCACAATTCCGATTTCTTCATTCAGGCAGACAGGAGCAACTAAAAGTTCCTATGATAAACGACCGTGTCGGAGCGTTAAAAACGGAACGTTTCTTCCGTGGTCCGTTCATGCATCTTCCCCTGCACCCTCGCTCTCACAAGTTTTTTACTCGATCGTGATTATTTCACACTTTCTGTTCGCCGTACAGTTATTTTCTCGCTAACATTAAGTGAAAAAGTCTTCGCATACACTGACACAGTCTCTTCGATACTGTACATTTTCTTTTGTCGATGAAAATATAAATACAAAGTAAAGTTGATATTTACGTGTATTATTCAGAAATACCGTTAAAGAACGTTTTAAGGAAATATTGCAGCATATATCAATTTCAATGAAATTTAAATTAAATTATATCTCGTATGTCAATATATAAATATTTTTTTAAACATTCTTTTAATATTGATACACCTTTTCCTATTGTTGTTTAACTTGATTTTGTTTCCTTGAACCTCTACAATTTTCAATTCTTCAAAAATTGAAAACGATTTTTCATCTATAGTCCATAGAATTTTAAATATCGTTTGTACATACGTGACGTTACACAGTTTTTTGTCCACCTATGCGTGATTATACATATTAATGTCAGTGTTCGAATTCTGTAAACTGCGAAGTTCCGACAAGCTACAAACATTTTATGAGCAGAATTAAGTCATTTATGGTAAAACAAGAAACTATATCTTGATTATGGTAATTGCTATTCAGATTGCTTAGTCTGTCAGCTGACATAACACTTTCTTCAGGGAAACCAAATTACTGCTTGCAACAAATCTCTAACTATTAACTTATTTAATCTACGGAAGACAGATGTTCCGACACTGACGCGGCAAACGGTGGCAGATTCATTTTATCCGACAACTGCAACTTGATTATATGCGAGTTGGAAAGATGAATTTTATTTTCATGTGTACATGTGTTGCATTTCAGTGTAATTAATTATGCGCGCGTAGGGAAAAGTGAAAACAAGCACGTGCGAAGAATACATAAATATATTTTACACTCTTAATGATATGAGGAATGTTTCAAGCACAATTTAAACAGCTTCGTAGGAAGAAATATCACACAAAGAAATTGTCTTTAACATTATTCTTTTAACGTTGATTTGTTTCTTCAATATTGATTTTTTAAAATATTGATATTTGTGTTAGCCATGACATTGTAGATACACATCTAAATTAAAATATTATTTAATAATATTAACAATATGTCTATATTATCACCTCAAGAACATATCTATTGTAAATTTATATGGACGTTATTTTTTAAACTTGCACAAATGATATAAGTTAAATAATAAATGGTACATTTGGTTATATAGAATTTCATTTAACTTATTGTTTGTTAATATACTACCAATTTGTTCCAATATGATTTACAAATGCCTCCCCTATGAGTTTCACATATTATGCATTATTATGTATGTTTGCATGCATACAACTGCTCCACAGGATGCTGACAAGATGCATTTTTTCGATCCTCGTGTTCATATTCTCGCGACACCTGCTGCAACATTCGAGACTTATCGCACAGCGGAATTTGTGTCGCTCCGTATCTTTATGAAGCGCTTTGAAGACTTGAAAACTCGAATGATTTCTGTTCCCAGATAAAAATGACCCTGCACTCGACCCATGGGGGCTATGTTGTTTGCTATTTTGAGAAGAGTATGATTTCTCTATGATTTAAAAAACCATTACATAGTTTTGATCAGTTATACTCGCTGATCAGCGATTTGACATATGTATGTTCTGGTCCTTGTAAAAATAGCGAGGGTGTGATAAACGTATGCATGTAGAATTATCTGTATAGACCTCAGTTAGAAATTCAGCCGTATAAACCTCACTTATAGGTCAGGATAAGCTTCAATAGAAAAACATGGAATAATATAGTTTACGAAATTTTAAAGTTGTTTTTTAAGAGAACGGTTGACCTAAGACCTATAGTTCCTTTAAGACTTGTTCTTTGCAATGGCTACTATAGGATGCAATACAAAAAAAATGATTGACCTGAAGAAAAGTGTCAACGAGAGCTATTATATTAACAGATCCTATATAAAACTACTTTATTAACACGAAACCTAAGGCTCTATTTATTTAGATCTCGCGAAATTTTTAATACAATATGTGCTTGGACAAAAAAATTGATCGAATCAATTACCATGTATGCAACTTCATAATTTCAATAATCATAAAATGAAAAATATGAAACCGGTCATTTGACCGACGGTGGTAGGTTTTAGTGTTAAGAGATCTCCAATCAGAGGTGCAGAACTACGCTATAGTAGTCACGACATATAATTTTGAAAGACCCTGTACTTTGAAATAAAACAGCAATACAGTGTTAAAGTGAAACACTCCGATCATTTGATCGACACTCGTTCGTCTGGATTCCCTTCAGCCGTAGAAGTGGTTCTCGTTTCGTAATGATAACATCAGTCACAAACAAGCCGTAACTACGTACGTGGTCGCCCGGACGACTGGGCAATTGGTACACCGAAAACTATGTTAGACTTGAAGGCTCTTGAAATGTAGTTACCCGTACAAACCTAACCCAGTGGTCGGTATCCATACTTGCAATCCGTCTATACTGACGCCTTTCTGAAATGTAACCGTCACAGGTATTTGGGAACAATTAATCACGAACATGTTCTTCTCTGAAATACTGTTACAATGATATGTTTAACACATTCGCAGTCCCATATTAATATTAGGGGCACCCATCAGTAATGTAGTTAATACAGGTTGATTAAACCCTTAACACTCGAATGGTGACTCACAGTCACCACTAGAAATTGTTGTACCATTATTCAAAATATTGTTTACATTAACCTTTTGCACTCAGAGTGGAGTTGTCACTTATCTTACAATATGTTGGGATCTAAGCAATTACTAAACATTTAACTATTGTATGAGGTATTTTATCAATTTCGTATCCATAAAATGAAAAAAAAACATATACATTTGAATTATTCTAGATCGGACGAAATGTTTAATATTCGAATTAAAATAGTTCCGAGTGCAGGAACTAGGAAGGGTTAAATATTGCTTCCTTATTCGTGGATTACATACTGCTCAAATTCATTAAAATTCCGTGTGCTTATTGTGCAATTAATCTGTAATTAATTAAGGTGGGCGTTTAGAGTAACGACAGTGAAGACAAGTGATTTTTAAGAATTTCTCTTTTAGAATAAATAGATATATGGAACTGGACCTTTTTGAGATGTAAACATTTTCTATTGAAGTATAAAAAAAATATTATAAATAAAAAATCGAATGTATAGCCGAATATGTACACATGTAGAAGACCTATCAAAATTTCTCCGAAATGAAGAAATTAACAATAAATATTAATAATTAGTTACTATCAATTTAATATCTTTATTTGGTTGACCTTCCAAAAATTACGCCGAACAAAAGCGTTTGTAAATTACATTTCTCTTTCATGCTCCATGAAGTCAAAAATAACTGCATGTTATTTGAATTTTCCGTTTGTAACCCAATTTCATGTAATTTTCACATGGAAATCTTATTTGCATAGTTACTCGGTACTAGATTCAAAAATCGATCCACGAAGTCGTGGTTGCTGTAATTACATTCATGCATTACTGACGTTGTACTCGAAACCATCAATCTCATTGCTACATTATTTATGCCAATTCAGTAATATCCTATCTTGTACTTCTCAAATTAATGGAATTAAATACTTCTTTGAATTTTTTATGATAATTAAGTGAATATTTAAGCAAGTATGCGTGGAATATTTCCGTGAAAAAGCTCGAGAGCTTCACATAATATAGCAAAATTTATAAACATGCTTCCAGGAAAAGTAAACGCATAAACGGAAAAGCTTTCTTTAAACAAAGTAGAGCACAAAACTAAAAATGCAGCGGAACACTCAAAGGAATTTTGCAACAAAGAAATGCGTTTCCTTTGATGATGCTCAACAGTAAAGGAACGAATAAAATTTGGCGTACATCGTGTAACATCAACACGTTTAAACAGATGATGAGAGTGTTAATAAAAAAATTTTTATGGATCATATAAATATATTTTATATTACTTCATGTATCAATTTAAACTAATGTACTCTTGCTAGTTTTTTCTACACTAATTCAAATCACCATAAACTACATATTTTTCTAATTCTTGTAATGTCATCCCATTTCTTAAGAATAATTCTTAGGCTTCTGTCGTAGGAGATTAAATGGCATCGTCATTGTTAGGGACACAACTAAAGAATATTTGTACGAAAAGATCGTGTTGTACGTTTTTTAGTACCTTTTCTATACGATACGACGTCTGCTTAGTTGCCCAATCAATAGCAGCGCTCTGTAGAAGTCCAAGTTTCAGAACAAGACTTAACTTGTCTGCACGAAAAATTCAGTTGTCGAAGCCAGACTATTACTTTCTAAAGGTTTCTACGGACCCGCCCGTTGCATTTCCCGGGAACTTCGCTAAGTTGCGAATTTCGTTCACACACTCTCGACAGTGGGAACTAATCGCTGGAATTATGTGAAATTAATAGCTTCACTCTTGTTGAAAGGATATACATATAAGGTCACAAGGTACGGTAATATATTTCTTTCGGGTGTCGTTCCATTGAATTTATTTGATTAGAAACAGAGACTTATAAGTTAGATGATTGATTGTGATACTTTTTCTGTGAATACAATGTAAAACTTAAAAAGAAATAATTCTGTGTTCTGTGATTTACTTGCTGAATAAGGTTACACTTCACCTGAAGAAACTATAAATTTGTAACTTGTTTTATATGACTTTGAATAGAAAATTCCGAAAATCCAAGTTTTGATGTTAGTTTAATAAATCGACTAAAAAAAGTCGTACATACAGTTTTAAGGGGTGGTTGTGAAGGGGAAGATTCAATCTAGAATTCTATGATAGGTTCAGCCATGAGAAAGATTTTGAAATGCTTTTACAAACGTTTTAATATATTACACGTATTTCATCGACAATTTTTCAAAGACTGTAGTGTTCAAATGATTTTTACATCCACCGTGCATGATTTCATCTGAAAAATATTTTTTGCCTGAAAATTAGTGTTGAGCAAGCACTATAATACAAACACAGAATGAAGGTAAGCCGCGTTAAGCATCGGTAGCATCAGGAATTACTTTCGAGCGAGTGGCCTCATGAAGACGGCATTCCGACACTTGACTGCTCACGATCCCCTAATGAACAACCGCGTGAGATCGGTGAATCGAAATCATCCTTAAACGGAGAGCCGGTGTTCTTGGTTCGAGGGTCTCAGTCATCGGTATTCATCCTTCAGCACGTATTCGTCGGAGTACATTAACTTCCTGAGAAAAATCACGACCCTTGTCCGTGACTATGATCCGGCTCCCCCTACGCAGGTTATTCAACTAGCACTCATCGGTGAGGCGAACGATTCGTTGTACGTAGCACCGCACCGGTGCGGCGCGGCAGCGGATTCAATTTAGCTAAGACAACGTGCCGTGTCGAGAAAATGTCGAAGAAGATACACTTCTGCGAACGCGGAAGAGGAAAGAGGGTTTGGATAGGCCTTTGGGGCGAGTATCGTCCCAAGTAGTTATTCGAGTCGAGACCGGTCATGAAGCACGAAGACACACCGTAAGAATTTACCGCTTACTCGACCGTTTTAAATCCTCGAGCGGTCGAGCCAGCAGCACCACCATTTGCCCTCTTCCCTCCTTTCCGCCGTTTTTCAGCCTCCATTCGCCGATTCTTCTTCAGTTCCGGCGGTTCGCGCCACTCGAAGACCCCCAGACGAATTGCAGCGACCGCTTCCGCGTTGTCCCCGGTCGATTAATATTCCCACGAAGCGCAAAAGCCTGGAACACCTGGCTCTTTTTGCTCGACGGGAATCCTCGGAGCCGGATGAAATCCCGGGCTCGTTACTAATCGGCCCCCGTGAAAGAAGGTAATGGATTCAGGGGTCGCAGGAAGACGTGGCCCGGGTATGAATATTAAGTTTCAGATTTTCGGAAGATATTCCATAGCGCGCGGCGGTTCCCGCCTGGCCACCCCTATGATCGCGGCCGCTGAATAATTTTACGGCTCGCATGATTTTCCTGCTCAATCCCATGTCACCGGGATTTAGCCGTCAGATATTGAATTCTGTTTGCTCGATCGATCTACGTCGCAATGGTCGTCCGGCGGGTTTGTTTTCCTTTCTTCTACTCGGGGCTTGAGGTTGTTGTAATAGCGATTTGAAGCGGTTGCAAAGAGCTTTTCCTTTCACACTAGTTTATATAAAATTTAGCTGTATAATATTTATTCCTATTATACGGTAAGGTTGCTCAAGTCGTACCAGTGCTTAAATTGTACCACTTCAATTTTGAACGAACTACGGCGACAACAGCACATACAACGGCAACCAAATATACATACATCTGAGTCAACGAAGTTATTGTTTTACGTATTATTGTCTGCCATAAACCAGCCTCATTATAAATCCTGTCGTCAAGTAAGTTCATTTCAATTTACTTATAATTTTCTGCATATGTTTGGTAGTTAATCTTGCAAGTAAATTATTGATAAAATTATGTTCCTTATTAAATATAAATTCAGTAGACTTTACAAAATCATTTGGTTGAAACGAAATCGTATTAATTTTATTCAGTTAGGTCATGTTTAATTTTTAAATTTAACTTGCGCCCTGTCTTAAGTCGAACCCATATGAGATTCCTAAATCGTACTACCTCGTCAGTCGAAATAAACACTAAACGAAATGTACACTAAAATGAGTCCCTCAAATAGTAAAAGTTTCTTGTCAAAAAATTACTAATATTTATATATAGTAACTTCGTGAATTGTATCTCTTTCAACAAAATATGTTATTAAAAAATTTAAATATCTGAAGAATTTGAAGGAATATGAGCAAGCACATCACACACAAGAGATTACAGAGGGGAAGCTTATACATACTCTTGGACAAGGGGAAAGAAAGTTTAAAAGTTAGAAGTTAAATTAAAGTCAGAGCGTGTAAGTTTGAAGCATCTCTATACCAACATCTATGTACTTTTAAACTAATAAACAAACTGTGATTTCTGATGTGTGTATAGCATGTTCGAATATTTTCTGTACAATAAGCAGAGAATTTTAATAAAAGCTGATATTAGTCTATTATTTTCAAATTAATTAAATTATTATCATTTTTGTTTAATATTTACTTCTGTAAATTGATCTGTAAAAAAGTATTTGAAATTCTCAATTCTCTTTTCAATTCTCAAAAAATTGTTGATATTTAAATTGTGATACTTTCGTAAAAACGAAGCCTTGACTCATTTTAAAGTTTGAAGCCTCTAATTACTTAAACAATGACTTTATGACGACGTGATTACGTATAAATTCATCGTGTTTGTGTAGGAATAATCTACATCTTATTGTGCATGGACGACATAAACTTCTTTGTTGTATACTCGCCTATGAAGCCAGTTTTAATGAGCCAATATATAGTTTCTTGACATTTATATCCCAATAAAATTTCACCCAACATTGAACGAGCAGCTTAAATATTTCAAAATTCGGTTAATCGAGAATCTTCATCGATTTAGAAGCAACTCCGTTTGAAGCGAATTCTCAATACAACAAATCATTAACGTTAATGATTATAGTCCAATTAACGATTATCTGAATAATAACAATTTGATAAACGGCGACAAGGGAAATACCAACGTGCGATGCGAAGTGCATTAAACGCAGATTTATGCGCAACTATAGCGATTCGTAAAGTGCTCGAAGCAATCGTAAATCGACGTTAAAATAGTGCCACCTGTTAGCCCGGTATTCTTCCCTAAAATTTCGCTTAATCAAGTCGGCCGGTACTAATAAACTCAAGCTTATCGAGCTTGCGCTTAAAACATTATTTTATGACTTTCTCCGCCTTCGTGCTATCATGAGTAGACCTGGCTAAAAATATTTCAACTAAGAAATACAGTTATTTTCTTTTGTTACAATAAATTACTAATTTATCATTAGAATGAGAAATCTAATTGCAAGGAATTCTTATAATAAATTTAATCTGAGAAGAGCAGTCTAGTGATGATTAAAAGCTTACCACGAAAAAGTTGTTAAAAATTGGCTGCTCTAGATTACCTGAACACTCTGTGAAGAAATACTCTGTGAAATTCGTCTAGAATCCACAGGCATATCAAAACCCTTTGTATCGAATTTTTTATTAGAGCGCAAGTATCGACTAAAGTATTGGCCTGTACACACAAAGCGTAGCCACGAGAATGTTCGTGCCAACACAGCCAGTGTAATACGTAAATAAGGTTGGGTTAAAAAGAGCTTATACCTTCCCTTTGTATTAGCAGTGTAACTTCATTTCCTTTCTACTTTCTTTTCGTATACTATACATATTTTCTAAGTAGACTTTATTCGTATAAATTTTAATTTTGTATATGTATACGCGACAGATATTCACTAAACAAAAGGAAAAGTAACATGTAAATAGAAAAATATTCAAAAATTACTTTGCGTTTTAAATACATTGATCTATTGTACAAGGTGTTTCAAAATTATATGTCGCGACCATTATAGTGTGATTCTGAACCTCTGAATCGGCGGAGATCTATTAAAAAAATGGATATTAATATTGACCTTGGCCTTTTTTTTTAAGATCTAACATTTTTTTATTGCATCCTATAGTATAGTACTCCAAATTCCTTTTACATAATTATGTCTTTTCGTGTTCTGGAAATGTTAAGACAGTGTGTAGAATTAGGCGATGCTTTTATCATTGAGTTTTGAATAGTTCTTTTCGGTCTAACTGTCAGGGTCTTTATTCCTCCGTGATAAAAATCGTCGCGTTTAGCATCGATAAATTGAAGTCGTAAAAGCAAGGACTTACTTAGTTTACTGCCTAATACATACTAAAGTAAGCAGCGATAAATGGCTCCGTGTAAGAGCCAATCGAGTACTTTTCGTACACCCAGCACGTTCTGTAAGGTTCCAGGTAATTACATCGGTCATTGGCATCGATCGTGAAAGGATTTGGATTAACCTTTTGAAAGCATTCAAAAGCGTGAACATTCGTCCTTTCGCTGTACTTTCAATGAAAAACACAATCAGCTATTTTCGAATCCGGCGCCATTTGATGGAAATAAAATTAAGTACACTTACATTGAATATTGAAATGTGATTTATAAAAAGCATTTCAATCAAACAAGAATAGAAATGTAATTAAAATTATACTTAAGTAGGCTAAACTTGAAAAGCATAAAATGCTTAACTTCATTCTTTTTGCATGTATGCTGAGCTTACAAAATTATTCGACTGTTTTGGGACAAATCATTTTCATTAGAGTTATTATTGTAACCAAAGAGAGTCAAATCAAATACTAATGCAAGCTAATATATAAAAATAATAAACAATAACAACAATTTTGCATACATAATCAAATGTTTTAATTTTAACATACCAACGTTAGTCAAATTTGGACAATTAATTCTCTATTTTGGACATACAAAGTCTACTTATTTAGAATTTTGTTATAATCCATGCTTGAAAGAGCTATATTTCATTTCTATTTCACTAAATAAATTGCTCAGTTTTACACTTCCCTCTTGTCAAATTTGAACAATTAATTCTCTGTTTAGAAGTGCAAAGTCTAATTTGTTGGAAATTTGTTAGAATGTATGGCAGGAGTAGCAATCTATCAGATAAAGCTTGACCCTTTAATTTCCGTTTCATTAAACAAATTGCTTCGGTTTTGTGGAATTTCTGGAATCTCATAGGTTCGGGGACATAGCAGTCGAAACGTCCGGCAGTTCGTTTAAACAGGAACGATTCGCGTGTTCGATGTTGCAAATGTAAACGGACGAGTAGTTTCGTGTGCGACTGTACGTCGCCCTGATCAGACGTTGTAAATGGACTTCCGGTACACATTGCTCTCACCTGTAGACACATCTGCGCACACTTCTGCACAGTCGGTGACATTGTGCCCCAACATTGGATAAACACGTGCACTCGGGACACGCCTTGTTCAATGCATTATTCGCGGATTTACCGTTACGAGTTATTATGTGACTCGTATAAACACACACACAGGGACGTAGCTGCGGGCTTCGTACACGCGTTCCACATTCGAAATTTCGGAATACTCGCGATGTACTGCATGCATCTGTCGGCGCAACCCTCGCGACGAGTCTCGCCGCGAGGTCATAGAGGGGTTAGACAAAATCTCATCCTGTACCGTCGCCTCTGCACTAAACTCGAAGAGGCTTGATCTAAATTTCATCGTACGTGTACTGCGACACTGGTTCACGGCGGTGCGTAATGAAGACAATCGCCCATGTGCGGCATGGAATTAAACTTTTCATTTGTTACAGAAATTATGTCTGGCTTCACTAATATTGGGTTGGCAAGAAAGTAATTTCGGTATTTTAAGGTGAAAGGTGAAATACAGCCCAATTGTTTATTCAAGAAATCAACTTTAATGAATAAGATATTTTCCCTTTTGTTCGATTATCTTTTGTCAAAAAGAATAAATTAGAAAATATTTTATCGAGATTAAAAGTTCATCGCTTGAATAAAAATTTCGGTTTTACTTCACCTTGAAATACGGAAATTACTTTCTTGCCAACCCGATTAAACCGAATTACCGAGAATTTATGCATTTATAGCAGAAATGAGTACATGAAATCCAAAACAAAAATGTTAAAAATGTTAAAAATAATTGTTTCTTTAAACTAATTACTTATTCTCGATTGCTAAAGTTGTTTTTTAAGAGAACGCTTGACTTGACACCTATAATTCCTGTGAGACTTTTGTTCGTCGTGATGAGTACAAAGACAAAGGGGTCAAGGTCAAGTTTGCGGTCCATTTTTTTAAACAGATTTCGATCACACTATAGTGGTCACATATCATTTTGAAACACAGTACATACGTACAAATTCCACCGTGTTTCACAGTCGGTTCTACGTTTTCAAATATCATTGTTGGTAGTCAAAAGTTTATGCATTCTCAAGCTCCAACGAGCGCGTCGTATTTTCATAAACTAAACAACACAATATTCAAATGATCCCATCGTAAACACACAGCAACAAATACACGGATAGTTCTGGCCAGGAATGTTAATGCGAGTAACTGTGTATCTGTTCAGCGTCAAGTCGAATATGCAGAATATATTCAAATATATTTCAAACGGAATAATAAAACGAATGATTGCCCAGTTTTCCTTGGCGCAACTGCTCCGACAGAGAACGTTGGTCTTTCAAATTGACAAATACAGAGAGCACCAAAATTATGTGTAAAGACTATCACAGCTGTATTCTGTACCTTTGGATCTCGGCGGAGATCTGTTTGAAAGATTTCTGAAGGTCAATATTTTTATTGTTGCATCGTAATCTACTCATCGAGAGGATGAGTATAGAGAATATTTCCGATTTATTTTCTCACGTAGACACGTGGAATAAAATAGTTCACGAAACTTCAAAGTCGTTTTGTAAGAGAGCGTGATTAACCCGAGGCTCATAATTCTTTTGAGTCTTTTGTTTTTCGCGATGGGCACCTTGTTGAGGACCTTGGGAAAAGGGTCAAGGTGAATCTTGCGGTCCATTTTTTAACAGATCTCCGCCGGTATCCAGAGGTACACAATCCAGCTGAGATAGTCTTCACACATAATTGTGCTATATTCTGTACATACAGTGAACGTCACGGAGGGTACAAAACATCCGTGCAGTTCTTGGTTATAGTAGCCGTCCGTTATTCCACTCGCAAAAATTGGTGACACCTGTCCGGGACGTTCCGGTTCCTTGTTCCCGCGAAGAAGTATAGATTGAAAAGCCCGAGCGTGATCGAGGGAACAAGTGGTTACACGAAGATAGGCAAACAACAAACAGCGTGTGTCTAAACCGCGGATGAGAACCGATAATGAGCGGAAATAGCAGACAGACAGAGAAAAACCGGTGAAAAAGTGGAGACGTGTAAAATAGGTGGCAGCACAGTGTCAATTTATGGGTACGTTAAGCGGGAATAAAAATGTCATGCGAGGCATGCAAATAAGCAAGGGAGATTGTACCTCCGCGTCGCGCCGGTAACGACAGAAAAAGACGAACGAAGGCGAGCTAACAGGGACGGGACGGAGAAAAAAGAAGGAGCCATACTATCTTCCCACCTGTTATAGTTATTCGTTTCAGTTTATCCTTTTTCCGAGTCGAACGTAATCCTCTTTCTTTGTCATCATGTGTTACAGATGCGTTCTCGAAAGGGCTGAAAGAGTGTGCTACAGCCGAATGCTTTATAGAATATCAGTTTCCATACGAGGAGATTGAACGAGGCAAAGCTGCTCTCCCTTTATGTGCCTTTATCGGACCCTTTTTATCGACCTTGTACCTGCCGCACACTCCACGCATGTAAGCTCGCCCGATCAAAGCCTTCACTTCAAATTCCACGCCGTTAATTATTTCGGGATTATTCCTGTTCAGGATCCGACGCTGACGAGGAATCTCGTGGCCGTTCCGCAAGATCAATGATCCTCCATCGATGCGCGGATCCTTTAATAATGCTTTCGCGTTTCTTGCGTTCGAAATAAGATAATTCACAGATACACCGTTATTTGCACGTCACTCTCGTCGATGATTAAGGAAATAGACTGAGTCATTCATCTAGTCTCTAGACTGCGCCCATTGGGATATTTGGCCCGAAAAGTTGGACAAAACTATTTTAGCGTTATTTATGGGCTCAAGGTCATAATATAGTAGTTCGTTGAATTTCTACATGAAATCAAAAATATCCTTTAATTTTATATTCATATTAAACAGAAGTAAATGAAACAATAATGAAATCCTCATTGACGTTCTACGAGACAGTTATAAATAAGAAACTAATTAAAATTTTAAAAACATTAAAATTCTTGATATTTAACTAGTTAGGCTCTTAAAAAATATGAAACACACATTGCAATAAAAATATTATAAATTCTCTGAGTATGATGCTGTGCATAACTCGTGCAATATAATGTTGAATGAAATATACACAATTATAATTTACGCGAAATCATTGTCACATAATGTCAATCAAAACTAAAACAAAGAATGAAAGTTTAAATTAATATTTAATTTCTCTGATATTTTTTGTAAATTTTTTTCGATATGTCACCAAATATTATAAAATTTATATTAAACATCATACATTTTGAGCTATATTTTCGCATTAAAATTCAAACTGTGTAAAAGAGGAGTGTATTAAAAGCACATAACTTATTTTTCAATTAATTTTGAAGATTGAACGAGTTGAAACTGTTGTTATGCAACGAAAGAACTGCAATAGCGAATATTTTTGCTACAAGTTATCGAAGAAACGATTTCCGTGTATACGTCGAAAATGTATCAGTGGGGGTTCTCAAAATTCGTTCATTGACATTTCACGCATTCAATCCTACAAGTTTTCAACATCCCATCGCAATTTCGAATTGGAACCGCATATAAATCCAATGCGATTGTCCGCTGTGCGGGCTATTAAAAATCTCCTTAAATCAGGTTGCGAGGTCATCGTATAAACCGTCCGCGAAAGGAGCTCGAATTGCGTCATAAATTGAATCGCACGGATCGACGTCTTAATAAAATTGCTTTCGTTATATCTATTATCTCGATACCACGTGAGTACTTACTGCAAATCCCACAGGAAATTATACTGTTCGAACAATTTTATTTATAACTGGCTCACGAGTTCGTAACCTTACAAAAATTGATAAGTCTCTTATTATCGTTCGATACAGAACAAAAAGATATCGCACCCTTGTGACAAAGGGGGCTCGGCTAAAAAATATGTTTTCTAGGGGAAGTAGAAAACTGTTGGTTAACATGTTTAGGCGTTATCTTTACCTGTTGATCAAAGTTGTGGACAAGAAGAAGTAAACTTCATCCGAGGGAACCAGTAACTTTTAACTTTTTTTAAATGTAATCCTGTAGATTTTTACGAGAAAATGACGAAAATTCAAGTTTTAATCTTAGGAATCTACTGGTTCAAAAGTTATGCGTGTTTAAAGTTCAGTGATTTTCACCGGTAACGCATGTATATCGTCCATTTCATAAAAACATCTTGTAAGATAATGAATTCTCAATTTTCAATCTTTAATATTATAATTTGTAGTTGCGTAAATATCTACAGGTTATTAGTAATCTTTTCATGAGAAATAATATTAAGATACTAATATTCTCCCATCAATGTCCTTCTGCAACGGTTAAAAAATTAGCTTCGAATTGCATTAAGTTTACTGATGTTCGTATAGCTAATTACATTACAATGACTGGTGTAGTTAATTTACTAACAAACTTAGCTGATGAACTAACAGCTAACTGAGTAATACAGCCTGATTGGTCCAGAGTACTCCAAACCTCTCGGGATGCCTACAACCATCCGATACGACTGTCAATGTGTATTAATTGACCAGCCTAAGCCTTTCAGGACGTCCTGATTAGTACTTGAATCCGGATTCTGCTAGACTATGACTATGAGTGCCCTAATTGCCACCATACCGTTTCCATCTACTAGTTAAATTCTACCACAATGATATAGTTATAATTATTATAAGTTGCGTTTCGAAATCGCTTTGGGAAAGGATAAAATTTTTCAAAATTCTATCGTGAACTACAGAATTATCCAAATATTATAGATGTTACATATATTTAGTACCCTTTGGGGCCCCAAAGTATAATTCATTTGTACCACTTACAGTTTCACAGTCCAAGTTCAACTGGTTCCCTCTGTCTGTCACCTTGAGTAATTATAGTCACTGAATTCCTAATGAAAAGGGCCATAATCGTAGGTGTTTAAGAGGGTAATTGTACATTTGACGTAATTTTAATAACAACAAGGATATTTGTGGTGTGAACGTTAGGAAACACCCAGTATATGTGATTTTTAGACTACGAATTTTACGTTCACATAAGAAAGTTGAGTAGGTGAAATATTCCTTCTTTCCAATGTCCTAAGAGTACAAGAGCCTTTAAAAGGACTCCAGCGCGAAGACGTTCCAAGCCGATTCTACAGAAAGCAAAGATAACCCACGGGAATCGGCCGAATGCTAAGTAAAATTTGAAAATCCCCCTCCAGCCGCGAGGCAGGTCATTGGTGGTGCTGTAAATTTCACTTTGCGGAACTTAAGAGTATCGAGGGAGAAAAGGCGGAACGCGACGCGACGGTGGCACTAGTAAGAGTCAAGGGGACTAAGTTCCTAGGTGGAAGACATCTAGACCGGAGGCTGGCGATACCGTGGAAGCGGTTGCAGGATTCCCGCAAAGGGGGTGTGAGTCCTTTGGGAAGGACAGGATGTAGCGAGCGCTATTCGGCTTCTTCTCTTACGGGCCAAACAGTTTGCTACGGCAATATTAGTGCGACGGATAAGGGAGCACGAGCGCTGTAGGACGAGGAAGAGTGTTAGAAAGTGGGGAAAACTTGGGCCAGGTTAATCTGTGGATTCTCGGGGCTTCAGCCCGGGACGACGATGGTTTGTCTTTTCTCGGGCAGCCTCGTCCAGGACCTTCTCGACCGCGACTCGTTTAATACCCGAATGATTTACTCTAACCTCTAATACGGGATGGAACTCATGCCTGCATGAAACCGCCCGAGTGTTCTGTGAACCATCCTCGCTGTTTGATCTGTCCAGCTTTGCCAGGTCCTTTATCGTTTCGCCGGGGACTAGCTTTGACATTTTATTAAGACAAAGGGACGTTTGTAGCGGCCGGAGATACAGTGCGGAATAAAGTGATACGACACTTCGTATATTTATATGAATCGTTTAGTACAACAATGGTGTGTGGATCAAACCAGTTCATCATCGGACAGTGAGGAATTAATTTTGATTATTTTATGTGCGAGCATTTTGCAATTAAGAATATAGCAATTAATTCAGATTTTTAAGAAATCTGGAATATTTTTACAGTATCAGTGGTACAAAACTATTGATCATGAATTTTTCAGATTGTTTGATGAGTTGCGTCGCGGTTAAGAAAAAGAAAAACCGCTTTTTGGCCACGTTTTAACATTCTCTTTTATAGAGAGCAACCAAACATGGAAAATGGCAGGTCAAAGTGCTTGACACCCTGGCAAAACTTGAGAGGGTTGTTTCTGTCTGGCAAGAGGTCCGCGGGGATTGCAATTTAGATGACGACAGGTCTGAGAAATCTGAGGATCGGATCCGAACCGGTACACCCACGTTGTGCCTTTCGAGCAAGCCACTTTGGTAATTGCGACGTTATTAAATCATACAGCCTCTTAATTAATATGTCCCTTAAAACGGCGGCGGCACTGATAAAGAGGCGCAGCCCGGAAAAGAGCCTGGCCTCTTTATGACGCCGGGCCGGGCCTGTACCCGCGCGCCCATCCTCGGCGGGTTTTAATTCCGCTTCTCCGTCTTTCCGTTTCCCTCTTTATCTTCATCATCGTCTTCGTTTCCCTCGCTCGATTCTCTTTCTCATCCAACTTAAATAACTCGTTTGGCAGACCGCACCGAGGGATCTATAATAAGATCGTCGACGCGATATCCGTTCATCTTTTGCCTCGTTCTTCTTGCGTTTTCTTTCAGCTTCGGCATTCCTCGCTCTCTCTGTTCCTCGCTCGCAACGCTTCACCTCACTCTCAACCTCTCATCCTCTCTTTGAGTTTTCAACTTATCTTCTCCCATCTGCTTCACCGTGCCATTACTGCGAATCCAAGGTAGTCAAAGCTCGATTAAATTCTTCAGTTAAATGATTCACGAGAACGAACGCTCGTGCTTTCTCTCTCTCTGTTTCTTCCGGTTCGAAACTACCATGCGAAAACACCAATTGTTAAGGGTGCACATTGTACCGAAACGTGAAACGCGTCGATTTCTTTACGATCGCGGTGAATAGCGTTATTGTGACTATCGTAAGTACCAGATGGGTAAATATGAACCGTATCATTCGCAATTACTGAAAACATAACCTCACTTTTGTCGGGAATCAATAAATGAATCATTTACTTGGCCGTGTACTGTCATGCTTACGGAAAATCTTGATGAATGCAACCCTCTCCATTTTGTAAGACGTTGTTGGGCTCCGATGTGAACAAAAAGTTCTAATTGCTCAAAAATAAAGTAAGGTCGTTTGGACCGGTCATAAAAATTCAAGGTTCAAATACTTTCGTGGCTCACTGTACGTTCTCCAATAGCTATGCATCACGTAGCAGTCCTTATATAAAAGCCTCGAAAATAATGTATAATTTTAAACAATGTTCCCTAAGAATTTCGAATCTATGTAACACCTAAGCTACACGTAGCGATATTGTATTCGCAAAATAAACCATCTGGTTTAAAGCATTATAACACTGGAATACACAGAAAGAAATCGATGTCATTCTATGAATTGTGTCACGTGATTCGATGAATTTATATCTGAACGTTCCGATACGTTTCCGAGCGATGTACATTTCACTTTTTCGGCGATTGACATAGATTGCTTTTTAAATGACTTCAACGCAATCATAATGCGAAAATTTCGCCAACAATCGGTTACAGTGATTTTAATCTCGATATTAACGATTTATTTTCATGTAAAATTGTCTCTATCGGTTGTAACGATAAAAAAAAACATCGCGAACATTACTAAATTGTCTGTGAAATAGCAGTGGCTGCCACGCCAACGACCCTCCCGTCGGTCTTTTTGTTGAAAATCAATCTACCAATAATTTGTCATGGCAAGTTTCAACATCATCGCTCACGTGAAGACCGTCAATACGCAAAAATTGGATGGAATCGCTTGTCGACAAGTGGTCCGACGAACGCGGCCATCAAAAGCACGCCGCCACATTGCCGCAGGAAGATCGATGGTGGTAGTTTCGGGACGACCCCTATTTTAATGAGTTGTCCCCGCCACTACAAACGTCTAATCCAAACCAATACTTAGTTACGGGCATGGTAATGATACTAAGTAACCACGCGCGAACGTGTAAAGATCTTCGATACCGGTCGAACATGGCCACCGATCCGTGCATTACAAGCTACTAAGCGTGATGCTCCGTCGTCAAACATGGTGGTACTCTGGTATCCAAGCCCCGGAATTGTCTATCAATTCCATACATTAATTCCGCATTGAAGAATCCGGTATATTTTGACACAGAGCATTGAAATCGTCATTCAATTACTCAATCTCTAACGATTAAATTAAGCGAACATACTCTTACATTGGAAACAGCACAATGGCTCGTGAGTCTTCAAGAAATAGCTTCCAAAATATGTTTAACAGATTGACAAATAAAGCTGTGAATGACTATACAGATCATCAGTTTTATAGTTTTGATCAGGTTTCATTTTCTAAGCTATCAGAAGTGTAAATTGTTTATCTTCAGCACTGCAGAAAACAGAATAGGACTTACCAACATGGCGGCGCCCTTACCTGTCAGAAATGCTTGAAATCGATCAACTTTAATCACGCATAACTTTTGAACTAGTGGATTCCTAACATTAAGACTCGGATTTTTGGCACTTTCTCGTACAAATCTATAGGATTCTATAAAAAGAAGTCCCAAAACTTTTAGTCCCGTAAGGTGAAGTTTAGCCGCAATAAACCTGCTAATGGAATACATATACAATTTATTGGTAGTAGTAATATTGCAATAATTGGTTGAAACAAAAATAACCTAACAAGGATTGATTTATACAAAATTTCTTTCATTATCTAGAGAATTCAAACTTATTGCGAACATTTGTGTATCATACTGCAATAGCATGAAGTTCTAGGAACGTTTGCAACGTAAATATAAGCTACTATAAAATATGTCAGTGGAAACCTTTTAGCAGGATGGTCCTGAGTAGAACGTAAGCTTAAAATAATATTATGGAAAGTGTGTGTGCGCGAATATAATAGGTAAAGAAAATAGTGGTGTAGCCGTGTTGGGTAAAATTTGGAACAAATATATTCAAAATATTAGATGGCACATAGCTTTTAGATAAAATAATATTTGAACTACAGAGTGAAATTTCGAGAAATACAATATTTCTATTTTATTCATTTGACACAATGTTAGTACTTTCCTTGGCATATGTAAATCCTTCCCTTTAAACGAAGAATGTGATACATTTATCTTGCATATTAGATATGCACTTATTTAAAATATTTCTTTATAATAAAAGTAAAAGAAATATGATACATCGCACCAAAAAATATTTGTAAAAATAAATTCCGTTTCAACTTGTATCTAACGAAATACATTGTTTAAAATTTTGATTGCGTAGATTACTTATTTGTGGATACAAAATCAATTCAATTAAGCTAGAAGTACATATATACTTCAAAGCGAAGTATCAAAAAATTATAAATAAACTCCACAACATTACAAGCTATGAGTATTGTCAATCATAACAAATTTAATGTTGCCAATGTATTTATTCCATTATATGATATTCCCCCCATTCTAATAAATTGATACCGTCATGTTTCCAGTTATTTATTGTTAAAAAAAAATTAATACCTTTCCGAGTAATATTGAAAAAAAGCCTTACAGCTTAGTAGGATCGTTGCGCCCTCATATCAGTTTTTGATCGTGTGATTGGTGCGTGGATTTTGCGTTTGGCTTTCTGCGTGTAAGTAGTTTGATGTTAGTATATTTGTACTCGTATATTTTGTGTGTTGCTACTCGTGTAATTTCACCACGCAGATCTATTCATCTCGGAACCAAGTAAGCCGTCAATTCATTAACCAACATAATATTTTCAAGAGTATTTAATATCATCTATTCGCATTACTACATTACACTTCGAAATTATCCTTTACCTGTAAAGGAAATAGCTTTAAACGATTTAATTTTATACATTTTTGTGGAAACTACTGCAATTTTTTCCTACGAATGAGATCCCACTGGAGACCAGAAACTTCGAAAGTTTTACAGAAACTTCAAGGCAAGGATTTACATATGCCAAGGAAAGCACTAACATTGTAAAATCCTACTTTCACATTCGAACTTTTCATGGCGAACGTACAGAGCAAACTAACCCAGTCAGTGCATGTTTACGGAAGTTTTAGTAATATTTTATTGCGGGACTATCATAATGTTACTCGCGCACTAGGTAACCCATAAAAACTTCACCAGCTAAGAAACGTTAATTAAAATTACGAATAACCAAATTTATAAGAGAGCATTCACTGCATTAATTATGAGTTATCAATTTTACGGTTGTTCACTGTCCATTTTTAAATTTGTTAAAATTGTAAGTTCCATTTATTCAATTTTATGTGTATTCAATTTCGGCGGTACGAGTCATGCCATAAATGATTCTTCCTACACAATAAGGTAATATCAGAATGCCGATCATTAATCAAATTAAAGGGTGCTTATAGAAGCAGCACATTATTCACTTATTTGAGTAAACCAGAAATAAATACCTAGAGACAATAATATGAAATCAATTTTTAATGAATATCGTGCAGATCTTATTCACATACATCGAGAGACATTACCGCTAATAAAAAATTATCTACAGTGCCATTGATCTTTGAGAATTCTAAAATCCCAATTCCACGAACACAGTATATAATTAAGTATATAATTAATATACTCTTTTTCTTCGGCAGTTCTCCATTCGAAATTTCCAACAATTAAGCTGCTCCGCAGCACAAATACTTGTATATATGTATCTATGAATATATCAAAAAGAGTCCATTAACGCTTTTAATTAAGGACCCGAGAATCTGATAAACAAACAATTTGAATAAAAAGTCCGATTACTCAGGCCCGTGCTCATGTATAAAATATTCCGCGATTTTCGTGTGATCTTGAGTTCGTCAAAGGAGCCAGACATCATTATTATAGTGAACGCGTAGCTGTCGCGAAATTGTTTGATTAAAGCGGCACTGTTACGGTACCGCGTTAATTCTCCTAAAGACTTTTTCTCGGTGCGGCCCGGCACCGAGAGAGCTTTATCATTTCCTCGACAGTGTCGTTTCGCGGCGACAAAAGGCGTCATTCCGAGTGTTTACTTCGTTTCTTTGAGACGCGATAGAGCCCGGAGGAGAGGACTCAGTGGCGGCGTCGAGGACGTTTAGAAGAAAGGAAGGTAGGAGAACACGGCAATTGCGCGGTACATAATGGCGCAACGCCGTTTTCGACATTGTTGCAATCAACCGGAGTGTAATTACCCTCCCCCCACACCACCCCCCATCTTTCCTGGACTTTCGATTGCTAATCACTGTAAACGGGAGGGAAGACCGGAAGAGGGAAAAAGGTCGCCGTGAAAGAAGACCCACCGCAGAGCGTTCATCTTCTTCTGTTTTTACCTTATTTCCTTACTTTTGACCCGGCTCGCGAAATACCGGCACGCTACAAAGAAAAGCATCCCCTTCGATAGATGGGAAGTTTAACAGCTCCCCAGGATCAAGAAACTTTTACACCGCAGAACGTTCGCCAACGCGCTCGTAATTTTATTCTGCTATCGTAACTCGAAGTAGTCGAGCATCTGATTGGAAACGTTTGCGTATCGATTGCGTTCCGGTTTCGTTCATCAATTAATTGCCCGGGGTCGCTGCATGTAAACGGAGCAGAAGGTTCAATTACAGTTCCTTCAATAGATGACCGTTACACATTCAACTCCCGGACCAGAGTCGTCAGATTAAGACTCGTGTCCCCACTCTACCTTCCTCATGCTTCCACCACGGCCCGGTCACGTACAGGCAGAGAGAAAGGGTAACTTTTTCCCCTCAATTCGACTCTGCCTCGCAGGACCATTCTTATAAAATAATTGATAATGCTTAAGACCATTCACTGATTTATTTATCAATTTCTTTTTTTTAAACATACTTTTGAAGGTACTTCTTTGACTTTCTTCCCAGAAAGTCAAAACACTGTAGACGCATCAATATTTCTGCTATTCAGTTAGTTAATAACAAGAGAAAAATCATATCTTAGGGAATAAATTTAATTAAATGTACACATGTGCATTATAAATTATTATACAATTTTCTTTTCTTATAATTAAGAATTGCAAAACCAAAGTAAAGTAGAGTTTCATTTCTTGAATTATTAGATTCAGACTATCAAAAATAAAATTCTTTTTTAAAAAGTTAAAATTGTATAATCCCCATAATCTGTCTATAGACCACGTAAATTATCGATTCTGTTTTCACGTGAATACTATGTATAAGGAAAATCATTGTTTCAAATATTAGGGACTATTATTTAAATAATGAGTATTGCAGAGAGGACCCTAAGTTAATTATACGCATTCAGCATTACCTATGCATTTAGCGTTTTCACGCAGCAGCAAACTTAAATCGATTGTTAAGGACATGTCGAAACTAAGTTTTAAGTTCGACTGCACGAAACGCCAGAAACTTGTACAATTATAACTTATGCAAAGTTATAATAAGCATTGGGTGTTCAAGAATTCTGCAATATAATTGGAGACATGACCTGTATGGTTATAGTCTAATATGCTTAATTAGGTACGCTATTGTTTTTGTAAATACGTTTAAAGCAAATATTATCATGTTTTATTTATATCATTTCGGGTTAAACACAACAGAATTTTCGAATGTTACTCATTCATTCAAGTAGATCGAGTTTTAAGATTTGACAAGCCTTAGGCAAAATTCATCCGAACAAATCGGTTTTTAAAATCCGACAAGCCTATAAGTTCACAATTGTAGTAGAATTTTAGAATTTTACACATATATCCAGATAGAGACCAGTATTTAAAATCCCACGAGCCTTAATTTCTATCATAACAAAATTCACAATTACGGTAATAGGATTTGCAAAATTTTTATTTTTGTAAACTGATAGTTAACCCTTAGCACTTGAGTGGTGAGTCAGAGTCACCATCAAAAATTGTTGTACCATTATTCAAAATATTGTTTACATTTTACATTATTAAATATGTCGGTATCTAATCAATTATACTAAACATTTAAGTATTGTATGAGCTGTTATATCAATTTTATAATATATACAAAGAAAAAAATTATTATAGAATGCAGTTATTCTAGTTCGAAAGAAATGTTTAATTTTCAAGTTGACATAGCACCGAGTGCAAAAGGTTAAGACGGTTTGTCTAACTTAAAAAACAGTTTACGAATTTTACAAACATTTCCAAATAAATCGATTTATAAAATTCGTCGAGCCTTAATCGTTACTATACAATATTCCCAATTTAGGCAATGTTATACAAGTGGAACCGCACATGATAAACTCATAATCATCCGAAGGGAATAAAATGGAGCGTAGTAACAGTATTTCGCCGTTTTCAACCCGCTTTACACGCGCGGCTCCACCCTTTCGGTTAGCTCAGGTTCATTCGGACGCGGGTTCACTCAACTTCCGCGCGGAAAATGACCTTCCCGTTGCGGAGCTCCAGCGAGATGACGCAAACGCAATTACGCGGAAATCCTGAGAGCCTTGGCGCTCTCCAGGCTCGCGGAACAGACTGACGCCACTTCAGCGGGCCGGTTTTGTTACAACTTATTGTAAGGCTAGTTTCCGCGGTCCAATCGAGGATCGTTGGACCGCGCGATGCACCGAGATGCAACGCCATGCAGCTCGCGTCTCGACGCGTCTAACATAGATCCATTTCGAGCGTTCGGGGTATCCGCGGAGAGCGATGATGGTTAATGGGAACGAGCCCCGAGGGTTTTCACAGGAGTTTCCCGTCACCTGACAACGCCGAGATTTGTGTTCGTCTATGAGGAAGACACATGATTGCTTGAACTACGTTGCGCGGATGCGCGGCTGGCTCGTGAAGTTAATTTCGTTCTGCTCGAAGGTCCTCGCGATTCTCCCTTCAGCTGTGCCCTAAGCGCGTTTTCTTTGACGAGAGCACGTGACGCAGAACCTCTTGTTTCGCGATGAAGGCGAACATTCGATATAGAATTTCTTCGTAACAAGACTTCGGGAGTACAGTATCGGGTTAAACTTCACCTCCGGATACAAAAATTTTTAAACGTTGTTTATGCGATCCTGTAGATTTTGGTGAGAAAATGCCGAAAAACTAAGTTTTCATGTTAGGAATCCGCTGGTTTCAAAGTTTTGCGTGTTTAAAGTTCAGCGATTTTCAGCGTTTTTAAGTGAGCGTCGCGCGTCGCCTAACAAGCGGAGCCGATAGGTACCATAAGCACAAGCCGATGTTTGTTAAATATTACAACAGATTAATTTTGAACTGAAATTAAATGCATTTAAAATTCATCTAGAAAACACACGAAGTAGAATTTTTAAAATATAACATTGTTACATGATAATGGATCTTTTTTAACAATATCATTAGGGACTTATAACAATAATATGATGATTATATTTAACAGTATTTTGTTAGTTGCAGTAACATAATATTCCATGCCGATGCTCTTCTACATCTCGCAAAATGACAAGCATGTACATCTGACAAAGTGAGAAGCATGTACTCTCATTTTACGTACATTGTAAATGCTTTTTTTTTACTAATTAACACATTAAATTAATAATTTTTTTATTCTTTTTTTAGTAGGACAATTATTTTCTTTCTTTAGTAGGACTGTTATATTAGAAATCATTTGTATATTAATCTTTTCATGTGAGACACAATTATTATATCCGTTATGTAAACAAATTATCGTTATTATGTTATATTTAGTAATAATTTACTTAGTTATGTTATGTCTTAATTATTACCGGTGTTCTTTCCCGTTTCGTGTATAACGATAATACTTTTTGATCATAACAAGGTCCTCATCCGCTTGAAGCAAAAGTTTTCTCACTTTCAACTATGAAACACTTGTAGGAGAAACCTGGCTCTAAACAGTTCCGGGAAGTACAGCAGAAGTCTCTGCTACAAACTCAGTGCAATAAAGAATAAACGAAAGAAAAAGTTTGTTCTACTGCAATTTCGTATTCACTTCAATTTATTCGGCATTCCTTCCTACAAATAATAATGAAATATTTTATACGCTTGTGTTCATTGTTCGAAGTTTCTTCTTCGTAATATTGCTTCAACTTCAATCAAAATAAAAGTTCTAAAGTACTTATACTTGGACAATACGCTGATTCTTCATAATTGGATAAAAAACTTTAAGAACATGACGAATATTAAGGGTAATGAACCATGCATAAAATAACAAAATGTACACCCTAACTATTACACAGGATGTTCGGCAATAGGTGGGGAAAATTTAAAGGGTGCTTTCGGCTTCGTTTGTTAGTTATTAACAATGAAAAATCCGCCTGAAGTGCTACAACCCGAACAACAAAGGTATGTTGGTCGGGTTACAGCACTTTAGGTGGCTGTTTAATTGTTAATAACTAAAAAACAATGCCGAAGTCACATTTGTTTTATTCTCCATCCTTCAATTCGAGATCCACCACTTCAATTTTCTCCTATTGTTGTTTAACACCCTGTTATAATTATAATACATTCACCAAGGCCTCAATATTTTTTTTAAGTGTCTAGGACAAATATACTTAGACGAGAATAATTTTAAATATGAAGGACAATTTCCACGTAAAACAGAATCACATAATAACTTAATACATACCACAAATATTCGCATAGTAAATAGAAATTGTTTTCTTCACTTTTCTTTGTGGAATTATCTCCACTTCAGTGGGAGATCAATTTTTAAAGTATGTATCGTAGTTTTTTTATCGAACAACGTTAGAAGATAAGCAATCTCCAATTATTATATATGCAAAGTAGTATACATATAGTGAGACAGGCCATTTTAGACCATCCTATACAATTTAAAATAATTGAACCTTTATTTTCCTAGGTTCTCACACAGTAAAATAGTAACAATTTATTTCAAAACAAATAAGTAAAATACCGACTCAATAATGCACGTATAAACGATTTTTTAAATTAAATTTAAGATGCCGAAAATCGAATTGCGAATCATCTCGACGAAGAAAGATTCAATGAATCTGTCTGGAAAGGGTCCATTTTTCGAGTCCCCTAATGACACAAACAGGTTAGATATTTGTCCTCAAATGCGAGAGAGAGGGGACTTGATTTTATGGGGGATAATCCAGTATTTTTCAGGAACGACCGTCTGGAATCCAATTCCAATGATCCTTCTGCTCCAAAGAGACCCCGGCTTCACAATCATGTGTAGCGCAGTTCTCTCGAGTCTGTCTGAATGTTAACGCCTCAGCAAGTGCCAGGAACTCTCTGGTAAGAGACTTAGCGCCGTTGAGCGGCGCGACATCGGACAGAGGCAAATTCCATGGCTGATTATGGGAATTAGGTGGCCGTTTTGGCGAGTCCTGTGGAGTCCGTTTAACCGAGCTGTAACTGGAACTCGTGCCGCTCCACTATTCATCGTCTGCCACTGAGGCGCGCCAACTATTCCCGAACTGACAGCTGCCAGTTGTTGAATAAGCTTCGGTGTTTGAGCAACTGCCGGCGAATGAACTATAATTCCAGCGAGACCAGGGGATAGGAAGATTCGTCCTGTGGATCCTTATAGGTCCGTGGATCCTTCTATCGCAGCGTCCCCTCCATCCCTTCCCCGGGGGGTTTATCAGCGACACCATCCGTACGACACGCCGCAACTTTACGATTTTGCTTTCGCGGTGACGCCAGGCTTTTACGAACTGCCAGAAACGTTCGAGACGTACAGATATAAAAATGGAATTTCCGTCGTTTCACGCGTTCTCGGCTGTGTCGCCGATAAAAGGAACCGCGTCGGGACTTCCGAGCACAATTCCCCGGAGACTAATCGCTCTGCGAGCCTTTCAGCATATTTTATTGGACAAACCTCCTGCTACAATGCTGATCAATATAGTAAAACATGTTACATATGTGAGATTATTGCCACAATTAGATTGCGTATTTTATGCATTCATGGCCGCCTTTAGCACATATGGCTATAGCAGACGGATTCCGACTAGGTCAATGTCAACGCCACGCTCGGCGGGATCTGTAGCCCAGTCGGAATCCGCCTGCTGTAGCCGCGTTTTGATTGGTCCGTGGTTTCCCTTTAATAACTCCTTAACGAAGCCGCGGGGAACATTTTCGCAAAGGAAAAACTTATTTCAAATGGCCTCACGAATAAAGTTGCCACCCGTCCGGTTTTCCCTGGATTTGTCCTACTTTTTAGTGCGTTCGGGGATGTCCGGAGGGATTTTCTTTAAGGGTTTTTCCTAGGGTCCTTCCACACTTTTTAGAGTACTGTTTCGGGTTTTCTTCAAATTTGAATATGTTGTAGTCTTTAGTGACTTATGAACGAATCTGAAAGGATTTTTCGATATCTTAAAAATTTTACAGACGTGTACAAAAACGTGTCACCCTTTTTTCATTTTACAGGGTGTCTCAGCTGAAGGAGGCCACCTAAATATCTTCTTTATTTTTAATGGCACAAGAAATATTTATGGCATAATTTAAATGGTATCGGTTATTTTTTTATAGTTTTTTCGAGGTCATCGTTATTTTTTATCGGGAGAACTTATTTTTTTTTATTCCATCTTATAGCGCCTGAAAAAATACATTTGAATATGCTTAAGTCATTAACAAGATGGAATAAAAAAAATAAGTTTTCCCTTAATAAAGTTTTCCCTTGAAAAAACTATGGAAAAATAACCAGACAAAAAGAAATTGTTCTTCTATGATATTCCTCCTTCGATACCATTTAAATTATGCTATAAATATTTTTTTTGTGCCATTAAAAATAAAGGAGATATTTAGGTGGCCTCATTCAGCTGAGACACCCCGTATTATAAGGCTAGAACTAACAAACCAATGAGAATGAGTTTTTATGGGAGCTTATAATGAAAGCGTAAGATTATATCTACAATGCTTTCAACCAAATGCAATGCTTTTGCTCAATGCAAAATTTTTTTTCTCCTAGGCGCGCACAGTTTTTTTTTTAAATTTGTTTTTTAATATTGCATTGTCACCCAATTCTGAGCTAGTTTCAAGTCTCTAGCTCATCGGGAAGTGGTTTAAAATTCGATTTCAAGATTTGACGCATACAACAACGACAACGACAACTCGGCAAGCTAATATAAGCGTGGTAAAAAATAGTTAAAAGTGTCTGGGTTTCAGACGGAAAAGTCCGGAGTGTTTATACCGGTCGTTCTGGAATCTCGATTTTATAGATGGCACCCCTACTCTGGGATCACCCCCTTCGTTACTCAGACGTAACGTTTAGGTTGCGCTTCCACAATAAATCAGTGTTCAATCCGCAATTGATTGCGAGTCATTTCAATTAATCCCACGTCAGTGGGTGGTCTTTCGAACCCCAGTCGGCATCAAATATCACGAGTATCTCGTGAATAATTCGAATATCACAATTCAAGTCCTGAGCAGCTTCATTTGGCAGAAACGTGCACAAAGCAGATCTTGCGCCACACCATTTAAGTTCTTTCTCTTTCTCTACAACTTTCCTCTATCTTCAGCCAAATCCGAGATATACAATGCAATTGCTTGGCCCATTCTGTACGGTAAACGACACAGAGTAGGCGAGAAATAGTTTCGACCATTTATACACTGCGTCTGTGCGTTCATCTTACCGTATAATGGCGGCCGTCTCGCCGCGGAGCCGACTAAGTGTGTATAAATGTATTTTTCGGAAAGTTCCCTGGGAAAGTTCGTTCGGATTCTTATTCCTCTGTTCTAGTGTTCCACATATTTCGGCGGAGAACGAGACTTCCGGTTTGGAATGGGTTAAGATAAGTACTTCGCGCAGGGTGCGTCGTTATTACGGATTTTGTAAACAGTGGAGGAATGGAAGAGGGCAGAGGAGGCGGACGATTGAAAAATAAACGCTCGAGAGAGGGAACGGTCTGGCGATGCCAACGAAACTTCCCGCTGCAACGCCCCCTTGCGAAATTAAGGAAATGCAGGGGAGCAAAAAGATATCGGAACATTTAAAGAAAGCGACGCGACGGGACGAGCTGAATTTGATAAAACGCGGAACGAAGTTTGTCGTCGAGCTACCTATCGATTGTTCTTCATTTGAAGGAAATAGCACTGCACGTGGTATCTCGAATTTGATGCAAATTAGGATTTATTAAATAAACAGGAATTACTTGTGCTATTCAAAACTCCTATGAACTTTGTTGCTATTTATTATGACAAAATTCAAACATTTGGACGTTTTAGATGAAGTAAGCTTTAGAAGAAGATACAGCAAAGATTATATTTCAAATGAACATAAGAAAACGTTGAACGAAGCTAATACGGTTTTATTTTTACTAAACTATTTAAATACTGCATAATCACTACGTAACATCCTTGTTATGGTATTCCTATACCATTCCTATACCATATTCCTATACCATTTTATCAATATAATTTACTGTATAAACTACCAAACATGTACAGAAAATTATAAGAAAGCAGCAATAACCCCACTTTTTGAGAGAACTTATTACCACGCATATATGCATAATTTAACATTCTTATTTTCATTATTAAACTTTGATTCTTCATACGTATACTGCGACCATGTTATAGGAACTTATATAAATTTTGAATACAAATTTTGAGTAGATCAAATACAAATTAGAAGAAAACATTTGAAGAATTTATAAATGCTGTTGTATTATATTTTTAATCTATTAAACATATTAAGTAAGAAAATAAATTTCTATTTCACTCCAGCTGGTTGTAATTCACGCAAAACATTGTTGTTTTGCATAAACATCCGCTGTCTAGTCATTAATGTATACGTTTTCTTGTGTTCCATTTTGCATAAAGAAATATTAAATTTTTCAACTACATATTTTTAAACAGTACACTGGTTTTCAGCCAATATTCCTTTGAAATTCTACGACACAATATGTACCTTCGTTGAACAATATTGTGCTACGTCTGTCTCTTATAAAAATTGTTTTCGCAGTTTTACTGAAAAATAGCATATTTTTAAATATAAAGGTAAGAGGAGGTGGTTGTATTTTAGCTGTCCTCTTTGAATCTTTTCCTTTTACATCACCCTTGCATCCAATAAAAGCCGCTGGAAATGTTCAGACCACTGTAAGGAACATACGCGTTAAAAGGGTAACGTAAAGTGGCTGGTGTTGTTCAATTACTGCATGTCGTGAAACCTTGGTGACCGTGCCCGAGATAAAGGAAACAATAGCATGGTAATAGAATAATACTGTTTCTCGGCTGCAAAGTAATCTCGGATTAATCTCCAGCTCAGGTACTAGTTAAGTGGTTTGTAATTTAATTACGCCGAATATATCCTCGTTACCGTCCGAGAAGGGGCTTTTTTGTGCAGCTTCGAAAGATTTTCTTCAGTAATTCACAGCCGGATAACAGGATTCAGCCGTTCCTTTTCGTAACCGAAAATCCATTTCAATTACTTTCCACTTTGTTAAAAATTGATGTAAGAATTCTGCAAAATTGATTTCAAGATCAAAAGGTCAACAATGTTTTTTTAGTGTGTCTTATTCTATTCATCACAAGGATCAAGTAGAAAAGAAATCATTGGTCGAAACTCGACCGTTCTCTTAAAAAATTGTATCATTGTCAAACTGATTATTTTATATTTTCTGTACTAGCGGGCACGAGGTGGTTCCTTATGAAAAAATAAGAACAAAATATGAAATCAAATTTTTTCATTTAAAGCTTAGTTTTCAAGAAAATCGAGTTTGAAAATCCTATTCGTACGTATGCTCTTACGGCTAATTGTAAGTTACGGTTCGTCGAGCCGTTACAGCATACGTACGAATAGGATTTTCAAACTCGATTTTCTCGAAAACTAAGCTTTAAATGCAAAAACTTTCTTCCATATTTTGTTCTTATTTTTTCATAAGGAACCACCTCGTGCCCGCTAGTACATATTATTCGGCCGCAGCCTGTATTTCTCGCACAAAGAAGTAATTTCTAAGGGATTCACATATAGCACGCTATATGTACAATATATGGGTTGGAACGAAACTTCGTAGCGTTTGCCAATTATAATTTAAAGATGAAATTAAGATATTTATTCACAGCTTCATTAAAAAATGGCAAAAAGCAATAGAACAGAACGGAAAATGTGTTATTGAATGAATCTGTGAATAGATCTCTTAATTGTATCATTGAATTTTAATCTAAAATTAATTAATATAAATAAAATCAGTTTAATAAAACTTTACCGTAATTGTTCAACCTTGACATTCACGGTCAAAGTTAATTTTTCGGTACTTTGCTTACATCAAATCTATACCGAGCTTTAAATGGCGACCTTGACAACATATTTCAAGGTGAATGAAATCCAAGGGGACGGCCCTAATCTACAAGTTTACCAGGCTTGCAAAAGGGTTAATTCGGAGTGCAAACCCTGTACGAGCCTGTTCCTGTAATCCGTAGATTCTGCTCGATTAAAATTAAAATTGCAAACGCTAAAAGTTGTCTAACGGTGAAAAATACAAAATGTTTATTTGCTGTTTTTAAGAACAGAAACGAAATACCGGGTGGGTAATATGAACGCGGTTGCGAATAGAGGCATTTACTTTATAATCGTACGTCACGTTTCAATTAATTTGTAAATGGAATCGCGGAGAATGAGGGAGGTGGGGGGCGTACGGCGCGAACATTTCGCTGTTCATTTTTCCTTGGCCGTACTTCATCGGTTTCCAGGGACCGGCAGATTGCAGCGGCTCAAAAAATGTCGGTCTATTAATAAACGCGCGTGCTCCACCGTCAAGAGGGATCGCAAGGGTCCGTCCTGGCAATTCGCTGATTTATTTATCACCCTGCAATCCCAGTTTCATCGACCCCGGCCATTCCTGTACTTGTCACGTCCCTAGTGGTCCTGCTGAATGCGTACATTGTTTTGACCGTATACACGACAATGACGAATAGAGAACTTTTACAGACAATAAATGAACTCCGGCCGGCGCCTGTCTCGCCCGCATTAATTCCGATGGTATTGTCGGTGTTTTCGCTTCTTTTTTTCCCCGGCCCCGAAAATGGATGGATTTCTAGAAATATTATAACGTTGCCAGGTTATATTCAAATGCACCGGCGAAACACCCCGGCCAGAAAATATAAACCGCCTGCCGCGGTGATTTATTGTATTATCTTCAGAGCATGGACGCAGGGCCACTTGTGTGATCGAATCGTTCGGGAATAATAATTGCTGGGACGCGATATTAGCCGAATATTTCGTCCGTGACAGTGTCAGAAAATTTATTTAGCCGTGCTATTAAATACTTAATCTATAGTGACGTTTTACTTGTTCTCTTCTCCTAAGTGGACGTACACGAACATTGACAGGGGCAGTTAGAGTATACACGAAATATTGTGTTGTAAATACATATGTATACAGGGTGTGGCCGGACGGGTAGTACAACCGACCAGGCATGATTCTGCAGGTTGAAATAAGTCAAAAAAGACGAATAAAATTTTTTCGTTTGACGACTCTTTTTCGAGAAAATTGAGTTTTTTATATGCAGGAAGTAGAATTGATTGATCATGATCAGAGGCGCCAGACGATTCCTATCGAACAACACGCGTATTCACTGCATTTTCAATTTTCTTTTCTTATTTTTTCATAAGGAATCACCTCGTGCCCGCGCGCTTGTAAAAGTTTCTTTTCATTTATTAATAGAGTAATAACACCCAGACGCGTCTAATTTTTAAATCAGTTAACTTACGGCACCTTCAAAGAGGTGATTCCGGAGGTCAATTGAAGTAACTTTTTCCTTTTAGGAAGTAAACAATTTTTGGGACACCAAGTATATTTCAATTGTCGCAAGGCGATTTCGTAATGAGTATGCCCAAATCCATTCGAATATTACGTATTAATTTTCTTTTATATATTTTTAAGGTTACTTTTTGTGGTCCGCGTTCATCATTTTATTATTGATCCTAACCTATTAGAAAGTTAGAATGTAAGTAAATAGGACGCCTGTAATCCTGGCTCAAAATGCAGCTATGTTATTCCATTTAAAAGTTAAAAGGAAACAATGGCATAGCATCGTGACGTCTGCATTCGGTGTAAGGAGAAATAATACGTATTGGTCAGACGTAACAGTTTCCCGTCGCGTCGCGTCGTTGAAAGAAAGGTTGACCACTTTTCCCATTAAACTAGGGCTAATAAAACACAAGGTTTGAGTAACAAGGTTTGTACCTTGTTATTCAAACAGCATCGACTATGTTAAATTAACGATGTAAATATTAAATAAAATAAACATTTTATTTCATAGATTCTTTTGGTAGAATAATGTAATAAAATTGATATATATTTAGACAGTGGCAGTGTCGTGACATTATATCGTCTGCATTCAGTCAAAGTAGAAGCAGCACGTATTTGTCAGACGTAAAATTGATAAATTATACAATTATACAATTCCAAAAAATATTGAAAAATTAATTATTTCTAAATATGCTAAATATTTGATTATTTCATTCAATAGTTCAAAATAAGTGATAATACATTTACTTATTTTCCTCATGGAATTAAATGATCTCAGATAATTCAATGAACAGTTACATAATTTAGTGTAGCTAAATAATAGTAACTAACTTCGAGTCAGTTTCTATAACAAATAGAAACTTCTTTATTTACAAACCCGACACTTCGTTCTTAATGAAGACAACTAGTCTACAAAGAAAGTTCGCAGTTCCCAAAAGAAAGTACAAATCCACGAGATGCAAACGTATAGCTTTAACACGCCCAGTTTTGGACGAAAGTACGCATGCTCGGTGACTGTTCAAACTCGATTTTCTTGGGGTCGAAGTTTCCAACGACCAGACTGTGCCTTTCATTTATTTTGCTATATAAAATCAGCTCTGATTCCCATCGCACTAATTACGTTCCACTAAATTAAGAATTTTCATAATGCGTATTAGTATAATGGAACTCTCTGATCCCAGAAAATTTTTAAAATCATTCACAGACGCAATCTATAGAGCAAATTAAACCTCTATTTACATTGGGAATCTTCTTTCGGAGGCTACACCAACGTAATTAATTTTTGAATTGAATTTTCTAGCAAGCAAACAAAGTTTAATAATTCATGTAAAAGTGCTCGGTTTGAAGTTATTTTTCTCCGAGAAATACGCTTACCGGTTTGTGTTAACTAGCCAGTTAATTCGGAATTATTTAATCGCAGTTATCTGCATTCGCGATCAGTCACAATTAAATCGTAAACATTTGCAACCGAATGAATTTATGTTACAATACTTGCATTTACATACGGGGTGTCCCGTATACCCTGGACAATCGATTGAGATCTAATTCTATGTGCAAAAGTCGAAAGAGTTAGATTTTCTCCCACCCTGTAGTAGAACACCCTGTCTGTGCAGAAAGTAGAATTGGTCGGTCATGATCAGACGCGTATTCGCTGCATTTTCAAACTTTATTTTCTCGAAAACGGGACATCAAACGAAAAAATGTTATTGCATTTCTTCGACTTGTGTTTGCATGTAGATCACCCTGTATTACATCCGACTTACTAAAATGATTAACAAGAGAACGAGATTCCCAAGTAGCTTCAGTTTCTTCGAAAGAGGAAATTTGCATTTGTATTGCCAAAGCAAAAGAAGTATAATAATTCATATAAAAGGGTTCTGTCTGATCTTGCTCGCTTATTTTTACGCGAAAAATCGTCTGCTCCCCCGGTTTGCATTAACTGGCCAGTTCCATTCGGATACTGTTTAAGAGACAGGGAAGGGAGACGAGATGAAAGTACCGTAACAACGTAATTAATGCTTCGAACGTGGAACGCGGCATTTGCAGAAACGGGAAACGAAGAAAGAACGATCTTTGTCTGACCTGATTAGTCCCTCGGACCGACCTCGGTCGTCCACCTTTCCTCTGTTTGAGCTACTTCGTTTCTTTTCGTCGTTTCTTCTCGGACACATTCCACGACCCCTTACGAACTCAGTTTTCCGTCTGAATTAAGAATCGTCTGCGAAGTTAAACTCTGACAAGAGTAGTTCTAATTATAACCAACGTAAAGCTCCAGGAAAAAGTTTCAAGTGACTTTACGTGGTCAGTGAAAGAAACGGAAATGCACTGGATTTCGCATCGTAGTTCGAGTTTACGAGGCCGGGCAATGTCTGAAAATTATAATTAGTACGATTGTTACAAGTTCACATAATATGTGCGACAGGCGAGCAAATTTTCTCGGGGGCATCTCAAGAGAAACTAACAAGCAAACCATTTTTATTGTTGCATGCAGAGCACAATAAAGTGCAAATAATAACTGGACTCTGGATGTTGTGCATTCGTGATAAACATGTGACAGTTTTCTTTTCCTCCTGTTCCTTGCAATTCGCAGAAATAACTTTACTGTTGCTTCTGTTCCTTGCAATTTATACAGATCATTTTTATTCTGCTCCTCTTCTTTCCAATTCATGGAAATAACTTCAATGTTGCTCCTGTTCCTCGCAATTTATACAGATCATTTTTATTCTGCTCCTCTTCTTTCCAATTTATACAAATAATTTTACTTTTGCTCCTGTTCTTTTCAACCTGTACTCTGTACAGGTGTTGTCACAGCTATCCACGTTGATGTAAATGAAATTTTCATACGTGAAAGTGAGATTACTGAAAAAAAGATCCTCTTTTCTAGCAAATTGAAAATTATAATTTCATTGACATCGTTCTACCTCTGTAATCTCAGCGGTGTGCCTCAAGACCATCAAGGTTTAGATGCTGCAAGCTACAAGCTACAATGCTGGTACGATTCTCATTTTCCATTTACATTTCCTGATGTTTTTATATTCATAGAATAAGCTGATGCTCCCCTGAATGCCACTGGTTTTGATTCCGTGATGGAAAGTAATCACCGAGTGCGCGGCTGGCTTTATTTTCGAATCCTACGATTTTTGGCGATTTATTCTAGAATACAAAGACCAAAACAAAAAAGTTGATCTCTCTTCTCAAGACTCGATTGTTTTCCGTCATCTATCCAGAACAATGAAATTATTTATGGACACCGCTGCTTTTTCACCATTTACACGAATATTTAACAAATGATAAACTAACCTAACCCTTTCTAACCAAATTTTTGCAACTCCGACAAAAAGGTACACAACTTGCAAAAGAGTTTAAGAAATACACAAATAGTGCAACTGTGGAGTTGGATAATCTACAAAATTTCAATAAACCAACTCTTTGGTTAGAATTAGATGGCGGAAGAATTAAGTGTTTTTGTTGAATTCTAACGAACAGCCGAAGTCGATGTTAAAAATTGTAAACAATAAATTTGCGTTTTCTAGGTTGCACAGGATTGTAGACAGCTAAATATATTTTAATAGCTATTTAACACAAACAATCTTGTTAAGAGTAAATTATCTGATGTGATACGAAACTTTTTCCAAGTATAATGATAGTTAAATCGTGAGTACAGGGTGTAAAGAAATTATAGTGATTCTATACCCTCGGTTCGATGGAAATTGATGTAAGAAAACTGCCGCAAAATTAATTTCAGGGTAAAGAGGTCAACAAACTGACCGATGGTTCCTTTCAATGGTCAAAGTTAAATAAGGGAAAGTTCGGAATATTGGGGCAATATGAAATAGTTGGTACTGTTGGTAGTGGAGGATCCGGTACACAATGGTAGTGGGAATCGTTCTGTGACTTTTATTAACTAAACACTGCTAATGCGATTATTTAAAAATGTAGAAGACCATAATTCCTGATCAAAAACATTCTCGAATCAAAATATGCAATCACAAACCAAACAAAAGCTAATCCCTACGTATTGTAGTATTTAAATTCTCCAGAGTATTGCCCACTTCTAATGGCCCAACTTGCATTTGATTATTCAGAAGAACCTCTGAAAAGAGCAAATTGCAAGCAGTAAAACGAATAATGGAGGAATCGATCCGGTTGCTCGTTACGTCACTGAAGTATTGGGCAACGTCGAGGACCAATGAAAAACATTTCCTTCGATAACGATCATATTTGATAAGTTGTTGTAAGCACTGTGTAATAGTCGTAATCGCGAAGTTTCAGGTGTCTCGCTCATTAACGAAGGTAGTGTAGTCTCCGAGGAGAATTCTTTATGAATTTGTCAAGTTTCTGTGATATCTAAACTGTAGAATATCCAGGTAAATGCATTCACATTTTCATACTCCACTTTTGCTAGGAAATAAACTTGTGAAATTGACGATATCTTAACTTCCGGATGGCGTGACTCGGCTCCATTTTGATTCGGACATCCAGAATAAACATTCCATCTAAATTCTATTTTTTTTAGTACCCAGTTGAAATATTAGGTCCAATAAAAAGATCGACATTAATCGTGATATAGTTAGCCCGTCGTTCTTAAAAACATTCTGTTCAATCTTGTATTTTTCGTTTCAGAAAATATCTGCAAATTTTTATGCTCAGAAACATGTTACCTTTAGAAACTTTTTTGAAAAATATTCTGATGGAACAGATATCTCAGGATCTGTATAATAGATAAAATGGGAATCAGTTATTCTAGAATAGTTAATAAATTTGTTTTGTTAAAAGAAAGTCGAAGAATTTTTGATCTATAAAGTACCTACATATTACAAATAAATAATCAGAATAATGATGTAATATGATTTAAGCATTATTGTTAGATACTGAATTATTTAAATGTTGGTGCTACTATAAATAAACGTAATTAAAAAAGAAACAAAATTTTTATATTCATCATGTTCTATTCAAAAATTAAAACTTACTATCTGTATGGCAATTTAATACTTATATAATTTCGTGTCTTTGTTCATTGGAAAAATGTGTTCCTTACTCCACGTAATTTCTTTTAAAATAATATGATCAGTATTGCGAAATTTAATAGCACAAGGCACAAGGAACTCCAAGACATATAGGGAAGTTTATCAATTTATCTTCATTTTCCTTCCACAGCTGTCAAAGTTCCGATATATCTTCGTTTAATGAACATGGTTCCCAGAAAATGCACGTTTAATTTTAAGAAGATTATGAGTATTTAAACGCGTTCGAATACTTTTTGCCTAGTTATAAAATAAAAAATCCGAGCTAACAGTTAGCCCAAAAGTTCAACAGCCTCAATAGACCGCAGTTAAAAACTCTGGTAAAACATAAGAGTAATACTCGAGGACACAAAGGGTTAAAGAAAGAGATTCCCAAAGGTGAAGCGTAGTCCCGGAGGATGTGTCGCGAGGAAGACACGCGCGCGCGCGGGGCGTAGAAGAAAGAGAAATGGCGAGGAGAACTCGATTATTCCACAGTTTTAGCGCTCCTTCGACGACGACGGCTGGTTTCGTAAGAAAGCGAGAAAAAGCTGAATGCACAGTGTCGACCAAGAGAAACAAGAAATGCTGGGAGTTCCGTTTCCCGAACCAGGAAACGCGGAAAAACGCGTATATAGGCGAATTTCTGGACTGCCTCCAGTAACTGGCGGATGCCGACTATAGTTAATGAATCCGCTAGAATTTCTCCGGAAGATTAACGACGGAGGTAACGCCGAGCCACTGCCGAAGTCGAGAAAAGCGTACCGGATCGTCTAATTCTGTCTAGATAATATTAGCTTCTCCAATTTCGTGTCGGTCTTTTTTAAGAAACCACAACTTTAATTCATCGTTGGTAATATATTTAATCTCGCAGATTGAAATCTTTCGGAAATCCACGGTGAGTGAATTCGTCGCGTTATTCATTGAATCAATTTTCAAGTTACTCGGTTCCGTATAATTCGAGAAAGAAATTCTGCTCGAATTATTTCGAAGGGAAACGATAGGAAATCCCTCGCTTAAGAACTCGAAGAACCGGTTATTTTTAAGTTCGCTGTGTAGATTGGATCGGCGTCGATGAAGCTCGTTTTTATCCACTTGAAACTTCGTAATTTTGAAAAGCTTTATGGTTACTAACAGGGAAGGAAAACTTCGGGAACAATTCTGATCGGCAAAAGTAGAAGCTATCGTAATGGTATACAGGACGTCCCAAAAATTGTGTGATTTCTTTAATAGGGAAGATTCCTGATCTCATTTGAACTAACTTTTTTCTTTACGAAAATGTTCTCCAATACTTCGTTGAGGAGTTATTAACGAAAAACACGGACCAATCAGAGCAGAGGTCCCGCTGAGAGTGACGTTGGCATTGGCTGAGCCGGAATCCGTCCGAATCCCCACTCTTGACTTGTAGGGCCCACGTGGTCCCTTCTTCATTCTTATTGTGCTTTTATGAGGTATTGATCTTTGAAAATTGTAAATATACGATTCATTGTATGCACAATGAATATTTTCCTATTATGTCTCTAATAATTTTAGTTCATTTAATGAAACAATAACTGACAATAAGAAAATTAATTTAATTGCATCAGTGTAACGAATTTTTCAGTCTGGAAAAATATTTCTGTTACTTCATGAACAGGTTAGATACTGAACGTGTTAAAAAGCCGATCTTCTGTAATTCAAAGCGTGAAATAAGATCAGACAATGAGAATGCAGTTTCTCGACACTTGATGCCACGTTTCTCCACAGCGGAATCGCCTTGGGGTGGTTGTCTGAAATTTTGCGAGCGATAAACAACTGCCAGAGTAATCGCGACAGTAATGTATGCCCGCGATACAGATCCGCCTCCAAAATTCTCTAGAAGCAGTACTATCATGCATACTGCCGTATCACCACGTTCGGGAATCCGCGCTCTGCAGCATTATCAAGCGGAGCTCTAGGTGCGACCTCTACCCATTTCAACGAAATGGATTGAAATGATATTTACAGTGGATCCAGAAAGTATTTGAACAATATTTGAACTATGATAATTCCGTTAAACCAAATAATATATTCATGAAATAAAATGTTGAAAAGTGACTCCAAAATCAAGTTGATTTTTGGTCGCACCATTCGGTAGAATAGCAGTCTGTGACAAGTTTCAAGTCGGTTGAATGAATTATGCTCTATTTGTTCTGTTCCGCTCAACAAAAAATTACGAAAAAATTCATGAACATTCTACCTACTAGGTAGAATCATTTCATAATTTTTGGTTGCAAAATCGATTTTTAAAAAAATCCGGAAGCACAAAATTGCCGATTTTATATTGAACTTTTCAGAGCACTACATTTATATTATTGTTAGTTGTGTCTCATCATGATTATTAATATTAAATGATTTTCATAGATGTCTCAAACTGTACTGCACAGCGGAGTGAAAAAAAAATTATATGGTCACCATTCTTTTCTGATTGTAGAAAAGAATTGTGACTACATAATTGAGATTAGTAAAGCTGTATTCTTTAAAAATTAACCATTGAATTTTGTTTTCAAATCGGGCATGAACTTATGCAATCATCTGATAGAATTGATGTAGAATCTGACGATTTAAGAACTGTAACTAGAATTGATTTAGTTCCATTTTTAGGTTTTTCACCTAACAGTTATTCGGAATAAAAGTTCTTTTTAACTGTTTCAATCAGAACCTCCATATAACAGGTTGGAACGTTTCTCTTCGGAACTCTTTCGAGCCGCGATTGTAAGTAAGGACTCGCGTGCAGAAAGTAGAAGGTGTACGCGCAGGTGGTGCGTGCTGCGAAAGACCCTTCCTCATGAAATCCGTTTCTATCATAGAAGAGAAGCACGCGGCTCCTCGAACGGAAACGGCACAGGTGGTAGGTCACCCAACTACGATCCTGTCCTGAACGTCTGTGCTGTGAACACTTGTTTTTTACTTGTTCTACTTGGCCCGTTATGAAAGTCTTATTTCCACTTTTCCCGGAATTTCCTACGTTACTTTCTGACGGTTGTTTAGTTTCTTTTCTTGGTGAAGCGTTTCTTTCGTTGCGCGCCCCAAACAGAAGCTGACAATGTGTACAGAATGCTCCCCCAGTTCATGTAGACTGTCGACACTGTCGAGTATTATTGCTGGCGATTGTAACAGTTTCAGAGACTAAAAGTAGAAACGGTGGACAAGATGGATTGGAAGAAATACAATATCTGTACATACACAACTATGACCATGACACACAACTTTCGGCTGACTCGGATGAGTGGTGCTGACGCCTACTTTACCGTTCATAGTTACTTAAATGACAGAGATTTTACGCTTTGCTCAGCTTTTCACGCGGACGAGAACAAATGTTATTAGGTTACCACCAGTGGTTCACATTCTTTTTGTTACACCGGGTATAACAAACGATTCTACACCTTTGAATCGGTGGAAATGTGCTAAAAAAAGTAGTCGCAAGATTGACCTTGAGCATAATTTTCAAGGTCAAATGGTTTTTCTATTGCATTATTTAGTACTCGTTACAAAGAACAGAAGTTTGAACGGACCCATGGGTCGGAGAAATCAACCGTTCTCTTCAAAAACGACTTTAAAGTTTCGTAAACACACTGTTAAATACTATAATTTTTTTTATGAACTTGTCGATTAGAGTCCTCCCCTAAGATTTCATTGACATTGAAATATGTTGTCAAGGTCACTATTTTCAACATTTTCCTTTTAAAGTTTTTGTCGGTCGGCTTTAATTTACAAGATAATTGCATAATTCTTTACTTGTAAATGTATGGATTATGGTTGGGTTAGATGACCTTGACGACATATTCCAAGGTCATTGAAATCTGAGGGGAGGATCCTAATCGTCAAGTTCACCATTTTTAAATAAAAAACACTATCAAAGTCTTGTTTTACACGTTTCATATATTTATAACGTTTATATAATTATTTATTCATGTATTTATAACTAACTACTGTTGTGAAATTGGAAGAATTTTAGAATACAAACTTCGGTCAAGTGTGTTTATAAAATATTTATTATATTTTCGATTGTATAAACTCGTTCGTCAAGGAAATGATTCAATTTTATTATCAGTAAACGTCTTTGGTCTTTCCAAATTGATCAGAATATGGTATAGAGATTCAATTTATAAAAACACGCAAGACATTGATAATTTCTCAAAGTGTTCATGAAATAAAGCGTGCGTACCGAAAGCGTCGCAGACCTCAAATCCATCTTTTGAAATTTTCTCAATAAAACGTTTCGTCCTGTTATCTTTGTCCGACAATTTTCTTTTCCAATTCTCCAAACGACTTCTACGAGAGCATCAGAACAGGAGAAGTTTGAAAAGTTGTTCCGTCTTTCAAACTCGAGATACCATAGCTAAAGTAATGCATGTCGTTTACTTTTAGCTGCTTTATGGTCTCGCAAAGTTTTCAGAAGGTATACTGATTAAATGAAATTCTTTAGTACCGCGAAAATAAATTTAATATTTCCGTACAAAAACACACTGTCTGTAGAAATACTGAGAGCACGATATACGAGTGAACAACGAAATATTTTGTTTAATCTACTATCAGGCGAAGATTTCTAGCACCTAATTTTGCAATCGGAATGAATAAAGATTCACAATTCTGATTAATACAGTTCAAACTTTAAGATGATGAATCCAACATTTATTTTTTACCCCCTTGGATGTCACACATCAAAGTATAGGTCTCAAGTAGATGTATATGAAATTACATTAAATTTTATTATTAAATCTCTCCTTTCCTTTTTTATAATAGAAGTGTTACTATAATTAAAGTATTAAATATTTTTATCCAGATCTATTCACTGTTTGTGTTTCACAACAAACCTTGGGGTGATCTTGTCGATTATGGTCTTCAGATTTCAATAACATTGAAATATGTTGTCAAGGCCACCATTCTGAACAACAGAAAGTTTTTGTCAGTCGGCTTGTATTTACAAAATATGGTTGGAAATGTTGTTCACAATGGTGATCTCGAGAACATCTCTCAAAGTGATTGCAATTTGAGGGAAGGACTCTAATCGTCAAGTTCACCAACCTGGAACTTGAATAGTAGGAGAACATATTTAAATGAGTCGTCGTTCCAGTTTCAGGAATGATTAACGTAACTAAGTTAAATGGAACATTGGATATTTTAAAATACATGTGCGTGTAACGCAGCTTTAAATTATTTGTGAAAGGGATGCGAAGGTGTGCTAAAATAGGGGAATTCTTGAAAGTAACGACCAGCCCGAAATTCTAAACGAGTATAAGGAAGTAATGAAAACAGGATACTCGGGAGTATAAACTTTATGGCGCTAGTAACGAGTGATGGATTAAGTTTATGAAGAGTGCGCAATGTGATACTTCGCCTAACCTATGCTGCAAAACCACCTTAATCTGGTGATAATATCTCCAAAAAATATAAAACGATAATCTGTCTGCTTCAAACACACCGTTTCAAGATAAAGAGAGTGCGTAATTATTTTTTTATCGCGCACAAAAGAATTTTACGTTGTTTGATCATGTTCATGTAGCTCCGGGCTGAGCAAATTGCCAGACCAAATTCTCCAGATTAATCCTTTGCACCCCGAATTATTTTCCAATTTTACTGCCAACAACTTATATAATTTATTTTAAAATGAATTAATTTTTTATTCAATTAACGTTGTTAGTCATCCATCGCTAGAAGGATAATTTTTATATGTATAATATATTAATTTAGAGGAATTGAAATTAAGGAACAATTTATAAAACGTATTAAAAATTCCTGTGAACTCTAAATTCTACTTCAATCTAGTAAATTTCTCTATCTAGAATTCGAATTCTAGGTTCATCTTCTATAAATGTCTAAAATAGTGAATTCTATTACGATGTTTTATTACTCGGCAGTATCTTGATTATCTACCATGATGCATGTCGAATGCGAGTGTGTCTGAGTTGTTTGTGTTTTACTGCTATAGCTGCTGCTGTTTGTTAACAATTGTGAGCGTGGTATGACTGGAGTGTGCAAAGAGCCCCACCAGAGCTGAATACGGTCTTACTATAATACTTTATTAGTCTAATTAGCGTCTGCTACCTCAATTGCATACACGAACGTAATTTCGGCTTTTAATTAATGATTCATTAAAAATGTAAATAACAATGCTTCAAGCTTCGTGAATAATGGTATTCACATAAATTTAGCGAACCTGGATAATACGAAAATTAAGAATAGCTTCAGAGTGACCATGAATAATACAGTAATTAAGAGAATTTACGTACATAAATAAGACACGATTTCTGGCAAACGAAATATTGTTTTTATTATGAACAAATATAAGCGAATATTTTCGTCTACATACAGTTAAAACCTGGAACCTAAACAACCGCTTTATCGACCATATATGGTTCTGATATTTGGATTATCGGTATTGTTCATTGAATAAATAAACGTTTCCCTCCTATATTAATTGTTGAAATTGTACATGTAAAGCGATTAACAAAATTACAATGAATATTTCATTTAGTGTCAGCTACGACAACTTTCAATTAGATGAAGGAAAAATATTATCCTTTTCATATATAGTTGTTAATTGAATGTTCGTATAGTATAACGACCGTCTAGTAATAAGCTAATTAAAAATTAAAATATTAGATATACTGCAATAAAATATTGCTGCTTTCGATATGACATATGTTGCAAATACTTACAAACAAATTGTAGTTACCATAGACAAAAAATGTTTGCAACGAAATTAATTAGTTTTTAGTTTGCTACAAAATGCAATAGAAAATTTTTTTTAAATAAGTTCGTTCATTACAAATGAAGGTCATCTTCATTTTTTAAAATGGCACTACATATTTTTCAGGACATAATATTATTGCTTATGTCAAGACAATTATGTCAGGAATATTATTGCTTATTTTATTGCGTTGTTTGGTTATTAATTTGTTTTTGGTGCTGGTATAAAAATTTTATACTTTAGTCATCACTGTATTATTTCTGATAACAAATTATCTATTTTGTTACACTTCGGTAGTTTATGTACTGTAAAATACCATAAAATATGCAGGCCATAAATATTTACCGTGGTTCTGAAATATATTTAATAACGGTAATGGCTGGTAATCAGGAAACGGACAGAATTTTCCGATAAATCCGAACCAGAAGCCTCCAATCTCATTTAAGATCTGAATTATGTTACCATCATGTTTCTACCGCAATTTCTATTCCAGATATTTAAAAGCTGATCAAATAGGAACTATTTTAAACTAAAAATTTATAATTTTTACCATCATTGGAACATCTAAATAGTAAAGACAAGTTTCAATGCTTGTAGGAAACATCAAATTCCACTCGTATAGAAGGTGCAAAACACTTAATGTCGACAAAAAAAATATTTACGGTATTAGTAGTGGTGCTAATTAACTATGATTTAGAAAATAAGGTTTAAATAATTTATGTCTAAATTTTCGACTACTCTCTCCTATATGTTGTATACCTACATTACACTGTGATCCATGCGGACATACAGTGGGTGTACAAAGTATTCGTACACCTCTTAAAAACTAATATTTTTATAATTGTACCAAACGACCTGATTTTTTTATAATCAATTAGAAGCATTGGTTTACGAAATGATATGCAAAAAAGCATTTTTTAGAACTTTTTTATTTGGGACCTTAATGAAAATTTAAAATATATGTTTTGTAGATCTATGTTAGTTGTACACATGTTGAAAATTTCATTGAAATCGATTAATATACATACGATCTACAAGCGGTTAAAAATTGTGAAAATCATAGTTTTACACGACTTTTGATCAGTTTCTGCTTAAAATCCACAGAATCGTACATTTTTCAATCGTTTCGCTTTTTCCTGCGTCAATCGATTTCGATAAAATTTTCAGCATGTGTATAAATATCATAGATCTACAAAACATATATTTTAAATTTTCATTACGGATCCAAATAAAAAAGTTTTAAAAAATGCCTTTTTTACTTTTGCATGTAACCGTGTAAATTATAATTTTTAGAAAATCTTTCTACATATCATGTCGTAAACCAATGCTTTTAATCTCATTGATTATAAAAAATCAGGTCGTTTGGTACAATTATAAAAAAGTTGTTAGTTTTTAAAAGGTGTACGAATACTTTGTACACCCACTGTATAATTTAAGAACGTCCTTGTAGTGAATATAATTTTCCTTTTTTACCACATTAAAAAAGCATATCAACACGTCTGAATTCAGTTTTAAGTCAAGAAACATAAAAATGTAGTTTCCTCGTGCTCGCTGCTACCTCTGGGGATACTGTGAGCTGGTTAGTAATAGAAACGTGGTCGTGAATTGGGACGTACACCTTAAATGTTAGAACGGCAGAATGAAAAGTAGCGGGACTCGAGTCCGTTCTAGTTATTCACTGTCATCTTCGTGGCGCGCACGCATGTAACAACAATTACAATATTAAAATGCTCATTAGCCGAGGCGCGATTCCAGCTTGTTACAACAATATCGAGTTTAACATTAGCTGGCGCGGCGTTCCGGCGACGCGTTAGTTTAATTTCAGGGTAAACTCTGTCCCAACGACCGTTTATCTGGTGTAATTACTCATTTATATTTCGTCGCCCATGGATGTTAATTCCGACGTGCCAATTTGGCAAGCACCGCTAATGAATATCCCGAAAAGTTCGCTAAATAATAACGCCGAGGCTGATCAGAAAATATCTCTACTCGGCACGGTATCGTTCCACCAAACGGCATCGAAAATTCACGCGATCACGTCCGAATCGGTTTATTAACGGCTCGGCCGGATTAAACTACTATCAAAAAACATTTACGCGGCTCAAAACGGATCGACTAATTGCACCGATAGCAGCCATTAATTCTTGCAGTCGCGGAACGGCTGAACAATGAAAAGGCACGCGCGCGAATCACATTGCTAATCATTCAGCCGGGTAATTCATGAAGAAGCACGGTGTTTCAGCGTGTAGCCAAACACGGTCATTCGTGGATGGTAGTTTAACACTTTACATGCCGGTGGTTGTTTGACACTATTCGAAAGATCAGTAATTAACATCCAAGTATTTTTTTAACATTTTCGTTATCACTGTGGAGTTTTATTCTAAATAAAAGTTGTCTACATTAACTGCAAAATTGATTTACTCAGGTTTGTCATGTATGTATAAAGTATAAAGTCTGTGGTGTATTTGTTATTAATTTTTGCTGTAGTTCAATATTTTATTGCTTTCAATCACTACTATTAGGTTTGACTCTTTAGTTAGTATTATTTTAAATAAATTACTTTGATTTTCTGTAAGTGTTATATAATTAACAACTTGTCACAATATAGTCAAGTAAAGTGATTAATCTCTAGCACAGTTTTACGGTGGTAACTATGCCAACAAATGTACAAGATGATATCTGCTGGCAACTGTACATTTTCTGAAACGAATAACCAATGGTTTCGATGAACTTTCAATTGTTTCTGATATAATAACAGAACGATTTCTGATTAATCCATTCGTCACACCTTTTGGAGCGGTACGCTATTGATTGAAACAGCGGAGTAAACTAAATCGTACTGGACAGAAAGGTACAAAATATGATCAAAACCACGTGATTCCAAATAAAAATAAGAAACAGCAAATGTACAATGAAATATTTGTACATTGAGCTTCAGCTTTGGAAAAATGGAATTATATTGTGTACATGTTATGGCTTTGCGTTTCGATTTTCGATATACACAAAACAAGCCTCGTAAAACGTTTCATATCAGTTTATATTAAATTGTTTTGAATAATATACGATATTAAACCACGGTTAATGTTTGCAATTGAAAAACAAAGCTTCGAATAACAGAGTTTTCAATTTATTTTCATTTGATAACAAGCTTTGCCATTTTTCTTAATTACGCATCGTATGCAAATACCATGCTATCGTTCAAACTTATTTTACCGCGTACTATACATGTTGATTATAATTAATTGAAAGTTTACATATACAGTTTGCGTGCTACGATTTTCATACCTGAAAAAATTATCAGTTAATTAGTAACTCTATACTACTCTTTAGGAGATAATAAACTTTACATATGTGTTTTCACTATACAGAGCGTCCCAAAAATGTTGAGTTTCCTTGAAGAGGATGGTTCCTTAGGTCATTTGAAACAAGTTTTTCGCGAACGCAACGCGTAGTTGTAGCCGCGCTGTGATTGGTTCTTGTGTTCCATTAATAACTCCTCAGCAAAGTCGCGGAGAACATTTTCGCAAAGGAAAAAGTTATTTCAAACGAGCTCAGGAATCGCCCCTATTAAGGAAGCACATTTTTGGGTCATCATGTAATACATTTGCATTGTAATGTATAGACAATGCGAAGTGATCTATGCCAAAAATGAGTAGGTGAAATTTAAAATAGCAAAAATATTACGAAAATTTAAATATACCATTATATTGTGTGTGTTTTCAACCTAATAAACATAATAAGGAAGAAAGTAAATTTCTATTTCACTCCAGTTTGTTGCAACTCAGGTAAGAATTTTTTATTTTGCATAAAGATCCGCAGTCTAGAATGTATATTGGACAATACGCAGAGAGAAGAGTCCAGTATAAATATTAATATAGGAACAGTAAAGCTTTGTGTGAGATTGTATAAATATATTATATTCCAAACTGAACTAACAAAAATTATTGAAATAGGTCAATACAATTTTAAAATTATTATTACGTTGTGTCCAATTTGTCCGTGTTTTACTGGTAATTATTTCTATAACGATATTTGTTACAGATATCCTGTTCATTTTGTAAATGGAACAGCAGAGTTTGCATTCGAAAAAGCATTACAATAATAATTACTCGCAATCGTAATAATATAGCTAGAATTTTGTACAAATACTATTATATAATTGGTTACATTATTCGTAACAGATTGGTTAAATTACATTGGATATTTTATAAATATCTGTTTATGTATTACAAATTAATCAACGTTTGCAAATCACATTAATTTAATACCAGACAGAGCTTCATGGGAATGCCGATTTTTGTAGATACGTACATAGATTGATTGAACCAAAATATGGGGAATTGGGTTATATTTTTTAATTGATTCCATAAGTATAAATAAAATTAAGCTGCATGTAATTTCAGCTGATAATTTGTTCTGTAATGTAATGTAATTTTCGGTCGTGTGATTGGTGCGTGTGTTATGCGTTTGCCTTTCTATGAATGTAGTACATACATGTACATACTATGTACGGCGATCTTGTAATAAGTGGCCTGCCCATGCAACAAATCTCTGCATGCCGTCATTTGAAAACGATACGCAGTTTTGTAAGCCTCGAGTCAAATGGGCGTCGCGTATTATAAATGACCGAACGTGTGGAACAACGAATATGGATTAAATTTTTCCAAAATCTTGGACATTCTTGTTCGAAAACCATTGCTATGATCCTCCGTACAGTCCTGATCTAGCTCTTTGTGACTTCTGGTTGTTCCCCAAAATGAAAAAACCTCTCACAGGACAAAGATTTGCGGACGTAGAAGCGATAAAACAGAAAACGATGAGGCAGCTGTTCGCTATCCCTAAAGATGATTTTAAGCAGTGTTTCCGCGAGTGGGAGGATCGCTGGAAGAAAGTTTGGGCTTCTAATGAACAATACTTTGATATCTTACTAAAGATATTTGATATCTTTTAAGCTACTACTTTGATGGGACACCATTGATATCAACCAGGAATGATACTTCCACCCGCTACACCACAAGGTCGCATACTTTCCGGACAAATCACGTATATGTATGCTACACATAGTAAATACGTATACATATACAGTTGATGTTACCAAACTTATTTATTCAAGTAATCTTTAATTATTTTCGAACCATCAAGTCTGTCTTTGGAGATTTCTCGTTTGTTGGTTCGAATAATCGAGGTTCTACTGTATTGCAAAACTAGAATATTGCCGAATGATATTCATTAAGTTTCTTCGCAGCGTAGTGCGAGTAGCCACGTCAAGAAAATCTTTAAAACATGAAAATCGAATGACAAAAATTTAAAATGCAAGGAGATGATGCTATACATATGTATAATCAGTATGAATTGTAGAACAATTGTATTCTTTTGTGCCTTCGCGGAATCCACGGCGACGAAGCTCTGAGGATAAGAAACTTGTTCGAAAGCAAACGAGAAGTTACCGAGTTTACTTCCCAAGACGCGAATAATTTTCGTTCAAGTTTCCGGACAGTGGAAATTCAAATTCGAGTGTGTTCGCCGGCTGACAATTTATGTGTACGAGATTAGTGCCTGCGTCTTCGAAGGGGAAGGAAATTAGTTGATTTGAAAAATCATTTTAGTCTTGATCAGCTTTTAATTATTAAAATAAATGCGCCATTTCATAATTAATTTACCTACGTTATTATGGAAGGACTGCAATTTACATATAATATAAGTGCGCATAAAATCCATGTAATGAATTATGACTATAATTTTAGAACAGAAATGATATAAAGTGACATTTCAGAAGAATTAAATAATGAATATATTGATTATGAAAGAACTTAAAAATACTTCCATAGAAAATCTTTAGATTATAAAAATGTCTGTGTAATATTCACATAAGTCATTTTTACTGTGATTTTCAAATTGAAATGGTTTTTCAATGGGTTCTATAAAACAATGCAATTGAAACACACCGATTAATCCATTAATGGGAGGAAATTAAATATTCAGGTGAAATATCATGTGATGAAGGTCACCTTCAGTTCTAGAAAACAATTATAGTTGATAACGCGAACACCCTGTATGAACAATTTATAAAGAATCTCTGTACAGTCTAATAAGAAAGCTAATTTTCTGATAAATCTAGTAAGAGCTTCAGAACTTGTTTCTACAATTTTGTTATTCCGAAGTGAAACTGATATTTGACAGACTCCGAGAGAAATCCTGAACACTTGAAGACGCTTCGTGACTGAAGGATTCTCTTCCCGAATAGTTTCGAGTTTATTTGCACACTCTGTGATCCTTTTGAATCGCCGAAATCTCTGTCGGGTCGAATCAGTTCCGAACAGAGGTTTCACTTTTCGCGAAGATCCATCATGAGTCCTTGAAATGAACAGGGAAACCTTGAAACTCTTTCCATTGGTGTTGTCTCAGTCAAAAGGACGTCGTGTGTTTCCGATTTACGAAATAATAAATAATTTCGGAAAAATTTTCACTAGATTCTTTTAAGCTACTACTTTAAAATGATATGAATCTTGATTAAAACCTATCTTTTCCAGACTTTAATGTCTTTTCAAGGGCTGTTTCTACGATAAAGAGAGCCTTACGAAAGTTTTACATTTATTTATCTTACCATTATTGAGATCGCTCAGGCTTTCATGAAAACCGATTGAATACTTCGTATTCAAATAAAAAGTTTGTAAATAAATTGAATTTCCAAAATGTTGTACTTTCGTGGAAGTGGAGATTCCTGAGGTTATTTGAAGTAACTTTTCCTTTGCGAAAATATTGTCCGGGACTTTGTTAAGCAGTTATTAACGAAAAACACGGGCTAATCAGGACGTGGCAACAGCACAGCGGATGAATTCCGGCTCGACCAATGCCAATCCTACGCGTACGCCACGTTTACTAATCCGTTCGCTCTATCCGCGCTCTAATTGGTCCGTGTTTTTCGTTAATAACTCCTTAACAAAGCCGCCGAGAATAATTTCGCAAAGGAAAAAATATGTAATTCAAATGATCTCGGGAATCTCTCCTATCAAGGAAGTACAACATTTTTGGGACACCATATCATCAAATATGAAAAATAGACCATAGGAAAACCTGGTTAATAACATCGTAAATGATTAAAGTATTAGATGTATGCAAAAGCTTTAGTCTCTTTTTCAATTGTTTTATTTATATTAGTATCATAATAACATTGAAGGAGACGCTGGAGAAATATCGCTAACAATAAAAACAGTAAACAATTTAATTATTAGGCGTGCTGATCTCTTTCCTACCTAAAATTCATGCTCGCCCCTGTACGTCGGAAAGCATATTGATGAGGGCACAGCGAAAAAAAAATCGTCATGCTGAAGTTCTGCCAACAAATAAGAGCAAAGCGCCCCAAGACGAATCTCTCAGCTTATGAGATGGCAGATGCGCGGACTCGGCGAGACGGTTTCAAATGTGAAACAAAAAAAAAAAGATATGCACGAGCATCATCTGTTTTCAATCCCCGGAAGATTTCGGCCGGTTTGAATAAATAAATCGCGACGACGTCGAAACTTTTCAGGCATTTTACAACATCCGAGCATTCCTTCGGAGCGGTTGCCGAAGAAATGCGGGGAATGCCACTTATCGAGTGAAGTACCTGTAAAGTCTCGTTCACTTTCCGAACTATCGCGGATAGACGACCGTGATAGAATGTTATCCACGCTTCTCGCGATCGTTCCGCGCCGTGGAACTAAGGCCGTTTCGTAAATCGGCAACGTTACACTTTAAAATTTTATTTTGAACCATTTCTGGTGGCTACACCGCTATTTTAATTATAGTTCCTCCCGATTGAACTGAACGCATGCGGCGATTCGTATCTGACATTATTCGGCTGTCGATTTCTGTAACAATATTGATATCGAATATTATTTCTACATATAGTCATAGCGTGATTCTACACCATCGGTTTAGTGGAAGTTGATGTACGAAGGATGCTGCAAAATTGACCTTAAATTTCAAGGTCAAACTTTATTTTATTGCATCGTATTGTACTCGCCACGAGGATTGAAAGTGCAGAAAGAACCATTTACATGATCAAAAATTGATTTTATTTATATTATATTTCCAGTCAGATGGAGTTTCTACATATAAATATGGATGAATAAAGATAATACGTAAAGATGGGGCTTATACGTATAATAAAATACCTAGCATTCCATTTAAGAAATTGAAGATCATCTGCATTTCTAAATTTTCAGACACCATTACATTGATATATTTACTTTTTCCTCTTTTTTCGAATCACATTGCGAAAACAACGCTGGCTAGTAATAACGTGAACACCCTGTATACAAAAATCTCATTTTATCTTTTTCCGCACTTTGAAAGATACATCATTACTTGGTCGCGATACCATTTAGAATCGTTTCCCCCGTAATGTGCATAATGCCGAACTATAAACGGGAGGAAATTGTGAAGAACGCCATTGCGATAATGCGGCCAAATAAACCATAAAAGCAAATCAGGCGAAAACGTTGAAGAGTAAGCTGTTATCAAGATTCAGTGTTTTGGAGTTTTTGTTTTAACGTAGCGGCGTTATTGCATCGATTCGTTCGTAATATCGCTCGAGCACAGTCGTTATCATTTTATTTATTCTTTCTCTTGTTTCCACATTTGATACGTTGAACAAAAATGTTCCATTCATTGAAGCAGTATACCACATTGGAAAAATTAACACATTGATTTACATCTCAGTGCCCAAAAAAGGCAAACAAAATCAGGACGACATGTTTAATACAGGGTGGCTCAAAAATCACTGGACCATTTAAAATTCGAATTTTGCTATGAAAAGTAAATGTCGATTTTTAAAAAGTGAAAGGACATTTTGAAATAGTCTAACGACGTTTGGGGCCACCTTGCATGAGAATGAAAAGTTAAAATTAGTTGTAGCAATTACTTTTGTAACTTTCTTACACGTTGTGGATTCTAACAAAGTTAGGTTCATTAAATGGTTCATGATCGAATAATTGTGGTGTCCAAATATAACCAAAGCTATGGACAAAGTGTTAGTAAATATTTAACCGTATTGACACTAGTTATGTGTTTTCACACGGTATCTAAATACAAATAAGGCAGTTATTATAATTATATTACGTGTTATAGAGCAACTTTTCATTTAGTGGTAGAAATATGTATATCAAATTATCATCATGTGTCTATCAGCATTTCGGTGCGAAGATTCGATAGAATATGACAGTTGAGCCATACTGATTACAACTGAGGGTCATGAATATCAAATACATCTCCAAGTTGTAGTGGGGTGGCTCGCATAACGCGATTTATGTACCTAGGCACATGAATATAAATTTGAATGGTTATCATAATTATTCGAGTAAATAATCGGCACCTGACGAACATTACCAAGTAAAACGGTATCAAAATGTATCGTCAACTGATATCAATTAGGGTAACTAATACACCTAATATGGAACAACACCTAATGGTGCATTTAGACCAAATGAACGAATGTTCGTCCATAATTATAATATTATTGATTTTTGATAAAGTATTGAGTTTAAAATTCGGCGTTATAAAATTAAGAACGTTATATTGTAATTCTTATGTTGTAATGAAATTCTGGCGCAAGTAAATTTATGTTATTTGAACTCGATAACATTGCATTTTACCACTTTATCGACCGGTAGCCTATTAATAGGCTTTTTAATAATTGTGCTGCACCAAATGGGAGCTTAAAAAAGCTTTTACACAATAATTCCGAAGAAAATGATTGGATTTTGTTATTGAGAGTGAGTTGTTGGTTTATGATTAAAAGTGCCGTTGCTATTGAAGGCGGAAAAAGAATTTCACGCACTCTTAGCGTTTCTATTGAATAAAAGTTACATGTAACATGACACACAACATCCGATATACGACGCGCGTACAAAAAGCATAGTTTCCACGCGTCGCAGGATACCTCGCACCTTCTGGGAGCTGAGGAATCGTTTGAAAAACGGCGGAACCTTGTATTAATAGCGGCTACTTTAAAGTTATACTCGATACGTGCTCGAAACTAACTTCGAAACCTACCAGCGGCGGTATACGTGCCTGTGGAACCGTCGATGTCGATGGATTTGTTACAAGGGAATTCGGTTTATGGCCGTGCGAGCTTTGTCGAAACTCTCGTCGAAGTCAGGCCATCCGCAAAGTAGTTCAAACAAATTCGAATAAAAAGTACGGGCTCTGTCACGCAAAAAATTCGACTTCCCGATACTCGCCTGACGTTAGATATTGCGCTGATCGATACACCTGTGTAGAAATTCCATTCCGAAGTTTAATCATTATGTAGACCAATATTGCCAAATTTAGGGTACCATTTTCGTAAATGACATTCTCGCGAAAGTAGATCTTTGGAAATAGAAATTTTTATGGGCGGTCCCTCGTATGTTCACGCTCAATTTAAGACCAGCTTTATGATACTAACATGTGATCAATCTTTAATATTGAAGTTATTGTAAAATCGTATAAATGGTACTAAAAATATGGGACATACAGGTATTAGGCACTACATTTTTCGAAAATACAAGCAAAGAATGCTTGTACTTTTTATTTAACAATAGTTTTGTAATACTAGAACATAAAGAAAATCCAAAATACATGTTAGCATGTAAAAAATCAAATTCATCTCAATTTTTTGTAAAAAGAAATGTATGGACGTCTGAATACTGTTCCTCTTTTGTTCGAAACACTTTTTCCTCAGATTATTTATCGAGAACCCATGAAAAAGCATGGCGATAGTGGAATATTTTAACTGTCACTATCAAGCCTTGTAACTTGAAAAATATTTAAGGAAAAAATATATTATTACAGTGTTTTGGAAAGCTCTCACACAAAAAGATGCACGCCTTAAAACTATGTATATTAAATAATTTAGGTGCTCGAGTTAAAATGAACACCCTGTACATTCGAGCAAATAAATAAGGGATTTATAAACTATATAAAATGCATTTACTATATAATTTATGGCATAGAATCATAAATAAAGTCAGTTAGAGATGCGCAGTCAATTGTGATGGTGATTTAAATAGTAGTACCGAGCAGATATTACTCAGGGATTTAATTGAATTTTATTGGTAAACTTAAATTTAGTTTGAACGATTGATCGGCGTGGAACAATGCATGTGCACAGATTAATTGAGGCGTGGCGAGATTTACGTGCTCGCTGCCAATGTGTCATTCTACGGAAAAACGTGGCGTCGGGACAGCGTCAGACTTTTTCGCATCAGCATCCCGGAAATCGGATAGCGACAGAAATGCACGTTGAATCTCCGGCCAATTCTTTTCGCCAGCGACGAAGAAGGAAGCGAGGCGATACCGTGTGCGAAAATAAGAATTAAGAGCTACTAATTTATACCATGAAGAGAAGCACCAAAAACAAATTATTAACCAAATACCGCAATAAAATTATATGCAACGAAAACATATCACTGATTTCGCATTTCTGAGATCAAGGTCATAGTATAATATACCGTTGAACTCGCCTTGACATAAGCGATAATACTATGTACTAAAAAATAGGAGGTGCCATTTTAAAAAATTTTTAAAAAAAGGTGACCTTCATTTTTCATGAACAAATATCTTTTTTTAAATTTTTTCTATTGCATTTTGTATCTGACCAAAAATTGTTTTTTTATCTGGCTACCGGAAGTGCCCGAAAAATCGTGGCGACAGTTACGTGCGACACTCTGTATATGCTTGTGTATTTTGTAATGATTAGACAAAATAAAAATTTTCCACTCGAATTGCAAGAAACTGGAATGAAATAGAAATTAGGCTGAAAATGATGTAGCAGTATTTTTAGATTGTTCTAATGTTTTACCGTTTGAAATTACACCTACTCTTTTTTGTCATGCAAATGCATAAAATTTAGTCTAATAATAGTCCTGTTATATGCTTATTTTTTCAGTAACTACCCAATTTATGTTATTTTAATTGATTATGTAACATTGGAGTTTAAAATGATTTTCAAAACACTGGCTGAGGAACAACAATGCAGTTAGAATGAGCACTGCAGAAGCCATTTTATTTTCAACGATGCTCGACTAGATTTCATGGAACCATTCTCAAGGGTTACTCACTGACGAAATCAGGACAAGCGAACGTATAGGAAGAAAAGAACAAAGTGGTGGAATAAAAGGAAAACAGTGGTATCGAATAAACGGAAAACTGTATATCAATTGAACGTGTAACAAGCGTGACCTAGTTTGAAGGACGCTTTGAGGATAACTTTGCCTTACACTTCATATCTTGTCTGTTGCTCAGACGTAGTTAGTTTATCGAGTGCAGTGTACAAGATTGCGTATAGTTTCAAAACTGGGATATACCAAAATGTGGTTTCCTAAAATTTCATGTTTTCGTAAGCAAACTGTGAAATTTCCTATGAAATTCAATTTCTGTTTCCAGGATTTGCATACATTTTTATTTTCCATTTCATTTATTCCATTTTCCATTTATTTCGTTATCGGTATCGATTAGTTAAAAATAATAGAAAAAGGGCAAAATAATACGTAGAATTCTTTTACTCGTTTGCTAGTTACTTTATGAAATTCTTCATAAGTTTCTGTATAACTTTTGGTTTTATAAACACTTTCGACAAGTTTAAAAATGCACAAACGTCCGCAGTCTAGCGATGGATCTCTGGTTGAAATTAGGGAAACTTCAAGTGGCTTGATAGTCAAACGTGATCGAACGTCTACAAATAAGATCCAAGTTGAGTTTCAAACCGCTCGAAAAGCTCGACGTACAGTCCACAACGAAGAGACAGTAAACACTAGGAATAATTTCATTGGTACATATTGAAAAGAGTAAATTAAATTTTTTATACACATATACTTTTAGATCGTCTTCATAATTAAATGATTTGAGCGTAAATAGCAAAGTTTTGTTTATTTAAATAATTGTTTTAACATGTAACAACAACATAAGAACTTAGATTTAATTATAATAATTGTTATTAGATATTAAGAAATGTTTTCAAACTTTATGGAATCTTTGTTGCATTTAATAACTGCAAACTACCTCTTGTACAAACATTGTTAAAAGTTTGAACATCCTGTGTATCGATCATATATGATAAAAATATTGAACCATAATCCTATAAAGTTCATAAGAATGGTTAATTTGTGACTTCACTCATTCTGTTTGCTATGCTATATCAATTTCATAAAGTCTTGAATAAATAAGTAGTCTTTGAGGGAAACAATTGGATCGTAGTATAAAGAAGGTTATGAATAAAACAGTGTCATTGATTGTATATTAATGTGATTACACTGATTCTTTTGTTCTCTTCGAATGAGACGATTCATTGATCACGGTTCACAAACAACGGATAAACCTTGCATCGGCGCCGTTCCGGCTACGAAATTATTAATTATACGCGTTTCGACGGCGTGATAAATATTAATTAAAACGCGGTGCTCCCAATGATATATAGCCTGATTTCATTTCCTCGCCCGAGGCATAAGTAAGCGTTTAATCGAAATTTGAATTTCATGCATAAAACTTCTGTTAGATTTGCAATGCATGGCCATGCACCACACACACAATGCATTATATTATTGTAAAACTTTCAAATTTTCTCCGCGGTCCGCGGAGAAACACAAATATTTATTTGAATAGGAAAGTTCGCCCAAGTTAAACGCTCTAAAAAAGAAGATAACTTTTTTAATATTGTACTATACGATTTGAACTTTTTGGGAAGCTAGAGCAATTAGTTTACTACAGGATGTGAACATTTTTTTTCGAAAATAGCAATTGATCGGAATTGTAGAAAAAATACTAAAATGTGGGCCTTTTTGCAATTTTTGAAAAAATTTCTTTTTACATCCTGTAGTAAACTAGTTGCTCTAGCGTCTCAAAAAAGTTCAAATCGTATAGTTAGTATAGCACAATATTAAAAAGGTTATCGTCTTTTTTAGAGCGTCCGAATATTAATTCGAGTAACTGTATTTATTACCATAACTCCAAAGCGATTCGAAGTTTATCCTATGCGTCTGTCAACATTCATACATCTTCTTGTAGCCATTTTTAATTTGTCAGAAATTTTATTCTGGCTGTTACTTTGAAATTACTAATTATACAATTTTTACAAAAACTTCGTTTCTAAAAATGAGCATGAGGGTATCTACAATTCTGGTTTCTTAATATTTCGCATAATATCTTAACATTTGCTTATGAATTCCATGATGCCCATTGCGCAACATGATTGATCGTGAATGATAGTGATCGACTAATTAACACAATGTGGATTTGCGTAACCATCATGCTGCACAATAAGTGTTGCGCAATATGCTTGATCGTGAATAGGCCCCTTAAGCGGTGCGCGACCGTCACTACAAACCAATATGGCGGCGCCTTTACCTGTCAAAAGAGACAAAAATGGATTGCTCAACTTTAAACAAACATAACTCCTGAACCATTGATGCTACAGGATCGAAACTTCGATCTGCAGCCGCCCCGGGTACAAATTTACTGAATTATATACCAAATACATAATAATTTATAGGATAAAGGCACAAATTTTGAGTCTGGTAAAGTAAAGAGCGGTCATTTTCTTTGTTATGAACAATCTTGCGGCAAGTTTCTTTTACAAATGTCCACTGATAAAGAGGTGTATTTTCACCCCTACGACGGATGACCACTACTTTTTATACACCCTGTACAATGTACTTGTCTGGCCCTTGTATTCAGCTCCTGTCTCTCACAATTGGTGGAGAGCATTTGACTTTGCATGAAGATCCGCAGTCTCGTATCATTCACCGAGGATCTCCGCTAAGGTCCGCTAGGGAAAAGAAACAATTTATCGACGGTCTATCGTGGACATTCTGCGGTGGTGTATATCGATTGCGAGATTCGGACAAGCGAAAACGGGGCCGTGTTCGGGTCAACAGGACCGAGCGAACATTGACAGACGAAAAGTTCCGAAAATTTAAGGAACGCCGAAGGAGCAAGGACGGGCTCCCGCTCCTCGGTTTTCGGATCACGTGCCGAATCGCGGTGATCATTTCACGGAGACGTGCTTCCGGCGGCTGGAATCCCGTGGCAGCGGCACGAACAATTCCGCACACGGAAAACCGTCCTTGTCTCCTCTCTCTTTGGCTGCGGAGCTTCGGCCCGACCCGACCCGGCCTGGCCGCCGCGCCGTGTCGAACTCTCGCAACAAGCCCTTTTCCCCCAACTTCCTCAGCAGCAAGACTTTTCTTCCTCCTGCTGTCTCAGCTCGCCCTCGATTCTACGAATGGCTCCGGCTCGTTTACGTTTAAAAACTTAATTAAATTGACAATGAAGCGACGGCGGCGCGGCTGGCCCGTGGGATGTACAACCCGCACGTGAACCGTATTCCGACGGGGAAACGAGATCGTAAATTCCTCGCGTAGATTCGTTTTACCGTCGACAATTCCTACGAATGACCAAGATTCTAATTTATTATATTTAAAGAGGACTCGTTTTTCAACACGGCTACTGCGAGATTCCTCCAGCGGATTCTCGTTCGCCTGATCTTGAATTCTTTGCGGCACGCAATTTTCAACGCGTCTTCAGCGGTTTGCTAATGCGGCAGACGTATTGTGTACATACGTATCGATATGTTAAATTCCGCTAGAATTTTTTTAAGTATTATATGTTGTTTAGTTACTGAGATATTTCTTAACCCTCCGTATGCTATGGCGGGGCCATGCGTGATTATTTGGTGACACATAGATACTCTCTTCCGAAATACGACGAATGCCAGTCCCGAGCCATCGCCTTGTAGCAGAATAAATCTGCATTGGTGAGATATCCGTGTGAGTCAGAAATGACTGCGGCATAAGCTATATTTTTGAAAATGGAATAAATTCAAAATCTATACACATCATATTTTATGAAGAATATATTATGAGCAATATAATTTTTAGCAACTTTTCAATTGTCTTTTCTTGTATCATTCTCATTGTCAGTTGCGAATCAATATATGCTTGGAACAAAATCACATTTTTTAACACAAATATTTTGAATGAAATTGTAGACTGTTTGATATACGTTTATATATGTATATAATATATATTACATATTATTATATATATATTTTTATACATTACATATAATAATAAATAATATATAATAATAAAATAATAATATAATAATAAATAGAAGTAAATATATATATGTATATATATATATATAATAAAAGAATATATATAAAATTTTTGTAGTCAATAAAGTTATATATAGATATTGTATATATGTGCGTTTTGTCTGGATCGGAACATTTATACAAAGAGAGATAGATAATAGTCACACATCAATCCTTCCAATATTTTTTTGTTTATTTTGAAAACTAAAAGGCTGAGATAACATCTAACTACACCCCGCGATAAAACAAACATTTGTCATAGAGAAACCATCAAAGATAACTGCAACACAGATTTTGCTTTTGATTGAGAAAATAAAATATAATAGTTCCCAGGGACACACCGTATGTATCTCGCTTCGTTTGCCATTACGTGCTTAGAAATAACAGAACAAAATACTTATTTAATTATTGTTAATAAATCATTTTGTGGTAGTAAGAAGTGGCAAGGAAGTACTTTAGCACACCGCAAGCACGCACTAATGTGATAAAATGAATTTCCGGTTTCCTCGGGTGAAGTTCAACCTAAACCATCCCTAATTGCTGGCCTCGACAATTGTTATGTTTGGTCCCTGGAGAAGTGCACGAAAAATAGCTGAAATTGGTCGCACAGTGTAATTAACGACAGTGTGTAAGGTCTGTGCGAGGGATCGTAATCATAAAAGGAAGATTTGCAAACGAGGTTGGAAGGGGAGCGTCGTCGAGCGTTGCCAAGGTAAATTCCGAGTCAGCCGTATCCCGGAAAGCTTCCGCGTCGGTTACATCGATAACGCGGCGAAACGAAATTGCACGGCGAACGAATTGTCGCCGACAAATTCGGTGGGAATAATTTTCGAAGTCGGCCATCAGCATCGCCGTGGCCTTAAGCGGAGATCGAGTCATCGCATCATGCGGTCGACATTATTACGGGGGAGGAAAATTAAATGTCAAAATAATTCGGCGATCAATTCCCCGATGGTGTGGAAGGAAACACGGGGGCGGAGGGCTGCAGGGTACGACGGACCCAGCCAATTTACCGTGCACCAGCCGGATCTTAATTCGATGACATTCAAAGCGGGAGAAGAGTGCGACTGATAAGACGGGGTCTAAGGGGTCGGGGATCGCGTCGCTGATGGATCGGGACGATAACGAAATCGACTGCGTCTACTCTCGCCTGGAATAGCGGAGCCTGGAACCACCACCGCCGCGAAAATTTACTGGCTCTTTGCCGGGCATATTTTAGAATATTCGCTTCCACGGCGTTCCGGCCACCGCGTCTGCGTTTGTGAAACACCGAAGGAGTTCTTTAATCAACAGAGGCCCGTACTTTATCAGCACCTGTATTCAAGCACGCCACCCTTCCCCCTTCTCCACCGTCTCGCTTTAAATGTTATCCTTCACCTTGGCGCCGCATCCGGCTAGAATTATGCACCTCCGGTGTAGCTGAGTTCGAGAAACGGAATGAATGGAGAACAGGGGGAAAGAGTGCAAAACGCGATGGTGAAACTGAATAAAAAAAAAAATATGGCACACCCTCCCTCCGTGGAAAGGCGGAGTTCGACGGAGGAAATTTGATTTTTGGCTCGCTGGGCGTTTCTCGCGAGCGTTCGTTGCAGCTCCAGTGTCGGACCGTGATTGAACAACGAAACGGTAGACTTATTAAATCTTTCTTTAATATTCTTTGTCTGTAGAAGTCGTGTTAACAGTGAGGTTATTGGCAACCACGTTGGTTTCCGTGAAATTTAATTAGTTAGGAGAAGATAAATAAATTAATGGTGCACTAAAAGCGACTTAAATTGTCTTAGCTTTACAAAAATTACAAGGCTCTATTAGTTTAGATTCTGTGCAATTTTTATTACAATATGTGCTTGAGTAAAAAAATCTATCGAATCAATTTTCGTGTAACCAACTTCATAGTTTCAATAATTGTGAAAATTTGTGAAATAATAAATATGAAACCGGTCATTTGACCGGCAGTGGAGGGTTTAGTGTTAATGAATAATTGTATTTAGAAGAAAGCTGTGCTTGTTAAATGTTAGCGTTAAAAATCTAATATCTGGACATATTATCCTCTGGATATATATTTATTTGTTAAAATCCGCAGGGATCTGTCAATAATGCTTGCCCAGGATTCTCTGGACATCGTATCTGGGTTTACGATACGATCGAGTAGTGCTGTGCCATTTTTGAGGTATTTATTTTGGCGTACTTGACCCCAAGATTTATTAACTCTTTGCACTCGGATGTCCCCGCTGAGAGGACATCGTAAATCTAGCAAACCACTCGAACGTCCTTTCGTAGAGGACATAAAGAGATTACCAGTAGTTGTATAGGACATGGACATGCCTATACAAGCACACACTTTTAAAAAATTTATCTCCTTTCTTTTCCATTCACAATGCATGAAAAAGCAATGAAAATAATAATCTTTTAAAGAATAATAAAGTAGAATAATAAAATCTTTTTAAAATGGCGAACGATATTGTTCTTCTGGAGACTAGAAATAAAAAACTTTAAAATGGAAATAATTGCTCCTATTTTATTTGGTTCGAAATCTTTCGAACTCATTGATTTCGACTACACTACGTGAAATTTGCAACAAAGAGAACTTTCTTCCCATAACACTTATTATTTTATTAGGCCACTTAGAAATATTTAAACTGAAATATCTCCAAACTATTAACTTTTCGACATGAGTAGGTTAATACCTTTTTGCAACTAATGTCGAGCTGCATCCATTGATGTATTAAAAAATACATCACTCCATCTAAAAAGACGAAGTTTACCTTCACATGACCTCCACAAGACTATTTACGAAAAAACTAATAATACCGAACTATGTCTCACTCAATATCATTCGAATTTCCTCTGAAACACCCTGTATAATCAACCTGTACATTATAATAGTATTTCTTAATTAAAATACTTGATATTTCCATTCCGAAATCGGTCATTTCATATGCAACGACCTAACATAAACGGATTCAGTGTGTCGAGAGCTTCTAACCAGCAGCAATATCGAATACCGTTCGAAACAGTTGCCGCCCTGTTTGTTTTTCGAATAAAGAGGGCGAACGTTTCTTTTTCGATATACAAATTTGCCTTTAAAAATTATCGATGCACGCATTCCCGCGTGATTGTCAATTCATAAGTATTCATGTGTGTTACGATTGCCACGTTGGCAAATGTCAAGTGTTTATTACGCACTGCGATTGTGCTGTGGCGAATGTCAATGTTTATTGTGCACTGCGATTGTCCCGTTGGTAAATATTAATGTTTATTACGCACTGCGATTCTCTCGTCCGCGACTGTTAATTCCACATTACGCGAGTGAAATGCAAAAAGAACTGTTATTCAATTTTCCAGCGGAGATACGCTAAGTAAATATCGCCGAGTTTGCAGATGGTCGAATGTTATGTATTTGTGATCAATAATAGCGAACGGTGACATGAAATCAGCGAAAGAAATATAAATATTAATTATTAATTACATTTCGGAATGCTATCGACGATCGATGCTCGAAGCATATTTTTAAATCTGTAAAATGGAACGTCAGAAATGAATATGTGTATACAGAAGAAACCAGGAAAACTGTCTTCAACGTTATAGAACCCTCTGGGCAGTAGGGGAAAGTTTAATAAAATTTCTTAACTAATAATTTTAAGTATTACAGTTATGGAGAGTAGTGAAAATATAAATGTAGGAATTGTTATTGAAAATATATATATAAATATAGGAATCCCAGTGTCGCCAGATAGGGGGAATTGAGGGGAACGCAGTTACCCCCTCTCTGCCATTACCGTGTTAGCCGCGAGGCAGGCGCAGATGCACCGCGAATTAGGTGCGCGCATCACGTCACGTGACCGATCCGTGGCGGATGCGTGGGAATGCTTGCCGCAGGGGAATGAGGGTATGGCGTCATAGAGGGGAAGGATAGAGTAGGAGACAAGTCTTAAAATGGGGATCACCATTGTCAACGTACAATCTGCACTTATCGAGATGTTCAACGCACTTACAAGTAATTTGAAACATGCTATGTATAATTATCTATAAATATTTAAAGATATATTATCGTTTATATATAATGATCTACAAAAGCGATTATATATTTCGACTGGCTGTGACAATGGAAATTAAACTATAAGAAGGGTTAGGTAATTGTGTACTAATATAGAAAAGTTTAATGATTAGTTCAAAGAAATGTAAACCTGGAGAATATAGGTGACAAGAAGGGGCGAGCAGAACAAAGGGAAGAGGAAGCATAGGGTCGATAGAGAAAGAGTGAGAGAAACAGTGAGAAATAGGGTAGCGCGGTGGGGGGAGATACAGAGAGCAGAGAATAGTAATTCAGAGCGCAGAGATGTTAAGTGTCCAACGCGCTGATGTATAGCCATGAAATCTTTACGATTTCCTTCTTTCAGACTCGCGGGATCTTTAATGGCGGTATGAAACAGCAACGTTGCCTGTTTTATTAAACGATTTCAACCACCTGAAACGTGTTGCAGTAAATTGGACGTATAAATAAACGTTTCTAGAATCAAAACAAACGCGGACACTTGGACACGATCGAGAGAAGATTCTCCATGTTAGATTCACACAGAAGATTCACACTTCTGTTTATCTTAATGACATGAATAATTGTAAATGATAGTTCAAATAGATGTATTCTAACCATTTTATTAATGACAATAAAATATTATTTACATGATAACATAATTTCTTATATAATATCTTATTTTTACACATTATAGTGATGTGTATTCGTTTCAAATTTTTGATAAACAATTTGATATCTTGCTGTAAGAACAAAAACAATTTTACAAAAAAAATTTACAAAATTATTAAAACCAATACTAATAATAAATTAATTAAATCGATTAACTTGTCTAACTATTGTTTCAAATTGAGAGTTTGTGACTGAAAATTTGTGTCAGACTGCTGGAGACTGACAGTTTGTATACATGAACATAAACATTAATTCATTGTCCATTGCAATTAAATTGTAAGACAAGAGGTTAATTCGATATGGAGAGATGGATTCTAAATTAATCGAAGGTAGGTATACTCACTAAATGCAGAATAAACCACTTGGTTTGAAGCAATAATAAATAAATACACATTTCTCCTACAGAAAGTCCACTATTACAACCACTACTATATCCGGTAGCTGTAATTGCAAAGTTACCAGGTCTCTATAGGTAGAGTAGCTGATAGGCAAGCATGAATAAATTCGAAATGGGAGTTTTTTAATGCGGCCGGCTAGCTATGTCAATTCTGGGAGTCGCGATCAATTTCCGAACAAACCGTGAAAGTTCCTTCCGCATCGGGAAATGGGAATTAGGCGAGGTACGGTTGAAATTATTTAAAAAAGAAGCACGCCCTGTAGGGCTGGGTAGAGAGGGGGAGGGAGGTATAGAGAGAGGGGGGAAGAGTAGAAACAAAAGGAGTGAGAAAAAGAAAAGTCGTTCGGAGAATCGAGACTGAAACGAGGCAACTCTTGCTGCAGTTACGGCGTCGACCTGAGCGCAGCCAGTTGAGTGTGGCCATTGTTGCCGAATGTGGGTCAGTCCCGACGTACTTCCGGTTGAGGCACGCAGGAGTAAAGGGTAGCTGAAGCTGCGAGAAGAAAGAGCAACCGAGGAAAATGGGGATGAAAACGCCGGGGGAAGGAGAAAGTAAGAACCGGGGCTAGAAAGAAATGCAGACATTTAGGGTGAATGGATGAAGTCCGCGGCGGTAGATAACGTTAAGTCAACACCGGCGGCCGCTGTTCATCACCTTTAAGTGTTGCTTCCTGTCGATCGATCGCCGCTAGAAATACTGCTCGAGGAAACGTCTTAACCCTTGTAATTGCAAGGCTGCGTGTAATTTGAACCACAAAAGGGTCAGACCGGTCTCTGTCGGCAGTCAGCGTTTCACAGTAAATGAGTTTGCATTGCGAGTGCTCATTCAAACGAACCTGAAATTCTGCTGCTCAAAAACCAGTCGAGCATACGCTAGTTTCATCCGCAGAAATAATTATTACTTGCTGGAAACGTAGTTATCGGGCAGCTCTAATAGTTATGAATTATTTATTTAATTTATTAATCAACTATTTACTTAGGTAAATTACCCATTCCACTTTAAACTATTTTTCATACGACAAGATGTTGACAGGCCATATACTTAATTTTTATTCTTTTTCCATTTAATTAATTTCTTCTTAACTGAATCTCTGTTTTATGACATGCTACAATTCAAATAACTATCGTCAGTTTAGAATACCAAATAATAACGAAGTTAATGACAAGTTATAAAATGCAATGTGCATAATACATGTAAAATGTTCCAGAATTACAAACAAATCGTGGCAATTCTACTTATTGGATATCTATATAAAAATACTCTTCTAAAGTTAATTTAAACTTGAAAATTTCTCTAAAATTAAGTTTAATTACACATTTTAAATACACGTAATTGTACGCAGAATTGATTGGCAATGATTAAACACAGGACCTAATAAGTTATCCCCACTCTAACTTTTCCTTCTGTGACGCTATTCCCCAGACAACCGTCCGGTCACGTGACGCGTTTAGTTTCTGTCGTGCATTTTATTCAGTACTGACAGAGGGAGGGTAACTCCCCCCCCCCCCCAATTCAGGATACAGCCTTATATACACTCCTCACCTCCCAACCTCCTCTTACACTCCACAGAAGTTTGGTGGGGTGGACCTAGGACGCGTTCGATTTCATTTTACACTTTGCTGAGAATTGAGACTAATGAAATTGTGATAATGACTTCGTTTCTATGCTATCAACAATTGAAATTGGCGAATTCAGAATTATGAATTGTAATGAAATTTTACCTTGGAAACGTAATCACCAGCGAAATTTCGCGAGTGTTGATACTAGAACTGCCGGGTGGGTGAAATTTAAAATGACTTATTTCTGGTTTTCGTTTTTACAATTATAAAAATGTTTTCACGAGAAACTTTTTAATGAACATATTTATTGAAGCATATATTAAAATTCTTATGTGAATCTTCATAAATTTTCTGAAATTCTATTGGGTTCGCGAGAAAGAGATTTCGGTATTTTAAGGTGAAACAAAACCCAATTTTTCTATCCAAGCAATGAACTTTAATTAGTAAAATATTTTCCATTTTGTCTGATGATCTTTTGTCGTCTTTCTGGTAGCTTTATAATTCCGCGCTCATAAAACTCCAAAATTTTCCCAAAATTGGGTTTTATTTCACCGAAATGACTTTCCTTCCAACCCAATAGTTCAGTTATTTAACAACATTATTTAATGGTACATCCATATGCAAGGATACAGGAGAATTTCAGTTTCATAAACGATAACCTGGAAAATTTATATATTATATAGCCCCTATACCGGCAGTGAATGTATTATCTAAATCCAGCATTAAATTTCACGCATTTTCATGAAAATTTAATGGCGCAGAAAAATTCTCTTACGGGAGTAACTTCTGAAAAGATGAGCAGCTCTACATCCTCGCGGAATCGATAATGCACGTAAATATGACTCTGCCCGTAAGAGCAGCGAGCCTTATTACGCTTACAAGATATTGGCAAAGAAATACTGTTCGCGACGCAAGGTGTTCCACTTCAGTTAAGAGCATGAGAACCTTCAAAGCGGAAAATTTACTATCGTTATGTAACGTATTGAAAGAACATCCCTTGTTTCACTTTGAAAGGAAATGGGAGCATAATTTTTCGACTTTCTATAAAATGTTCATCCGCTCTTGGACTTCCCGAGGAAATATATATTAACTGCGTATGTGCGAAAGTGCAGATATGCTTTAAAACATCTTGTCAATGAGGTATATAGTTTTTGAATATTGTCAACTGAAATTTAACCCTTGTGCTAAAAATTTTCTACATTGACAACACTGTACTTCATAGCCTCAACGCATAAGCTCATGCCTCAAATACAAGTTGATTATTTTAAATGTAAGAAACGATTAAAAACGAATTATTATCTCAAATTTTATTTTATTATTACAAGAGGCTATGCAATAAATATCGTATATAAATATTGTGCTAAATTCTGCAAACTTTTGATAAAAAATATCCACCAATGTTACTATTTGTTTCTTCCTTATTAACATAATGAGTGGTCTAGTTATTTTTGTTACATTTTGTACAATACTGTTAGAATTTATCACTCCATTTCGCATGTAATTACATATTTATCATAATCTATGCTATTATATTTATTTTTTTAGACAATTAGCAATTTTGCAGAATATTGTCCTTAGACGTTTTAAAGAAGAAGATTGTATTTTAATATATACATGCATACGTAGAGGTTTTAAAAAATGATGGAAATGAACATATACAATACATACACACGTAGAGATTTTTTAAGAAATCTAATAAGCGATATATTGTATACAATTTGCAAATTTATTATTTTCTCAGATCTTACTGCAGCTTTCATTAATGTAATTAAAATTAATATTTTCATTATGCGCAACAATTTTGTAAAAGCAAACCATCATTATACTTTATATGTATACTTACATATAAATATGTGTATGAAATGTGGCACTGTCACAATGATTAATTTGGATAAGGTCGCAGAAGAATTGATACTCCTCGTTACTCGCATTCCCCAAATCGGTACAATTTGTTATTGTCGCATTTACGTTAATGAACACGTGTAGAAAAATGACAGGTATTAACGAAGAAATTTATATTCACTAAAAGCGACATTATTTCGGGAAAGCAAGAATTACGGTCCACCGTTAGTAGGTTTAAGTAGGTTAATTTCAAGATGGTTTCGGTACCTAGCCCGCCCCCAAGTTGCCCCCTAAGTTACAGATGACTTCCATCAAACTTTTTGTCACGAGCTCATACTTATTTCAAAAAAATATAATTAACTAAAAATTAGCTACAACAATTCCAATTTATCCACAATACGCGTTAGTCAGGGCACCTAACTGAGCAAATACAAGTCACAAAAAGTGAAGATGATCTTGAAATCTCCGAAAACCGCTACAAAGAATTATTACCGCCATCTGAATAACTTTTGTCAATCAAGTTTTTCAATATCTACAAAGTTAACAGAGATATTCAGCTGCTAATATTTACAGGACCAACCGGTATACTGTATACATTACATATGTATACATACTTGTATTTTAACCTCTCGCGGACCAAGTTTTTTGGGAACATCAAGCATATTTTCCTCAGAGAACTAGATCGTGTATTAAAGTCTTAAATATTGGGAAAAATGACAAAAGTATTCCCTAGTCTGTATAATGAAATTATTTGTTTGCAACTTAAAAATTAGATGCATACTTCTAATATCAGCATTATGTAGACATTCGTTCTTAAAGACTAACTAACAAGTTAAGTATGAATTTTGACAGAAAATGTGACACATTTAATGATTAAAGAAAAAGATTCGAATCTACTTTTGCGACCAAGGATTCTAAGTCTTGAGGAGTATGCGAACCGTTTTAAAATTTTCAACTCCCAGCGAAGTTTCATAGGGAAATTTAAAAAGAAGATTTCAACCGGGTAATGCATGCGAGCATGCATGTCAAAATGTTCAACACATTTCGGCGCTCGCGAAAAGATTTGCGAATTAAGAATGTGGGACGTTCAGATTCATCTATTCGGATAGGACACGGTTCTAATTCTGAATGATATTCCGTATATTTCATAACGTAAAATTAAAGAAGTTCGTTCCTCGTGTTAAAAAATTTCTTCCTGCAAAGTTTAACGGCCGACAGCCTCTGGAGTACGTAATACGTACCAGTTCCGGCGTGGCTCGAAACCACTTTAATGTGCTCGTTAAAGTCCCAGCCATTTGGAGGCAACACTTTATGAATTAAACCCTCGTTACTTCGCGAAATTAAAAACCGTCGGAACTTACCACATCGAGGGGCTCATAGGACAGATCCTTCTTCAATGTAATTGGTCGTCACCGATTCTCTGAAAAATGTGAAAACGAGACCGATTACTAGAAATCGAGCTCGGAACGTTCCAATTTCGTAGCTCTCTATACTCTACTATACGATACCTTCGCATGAATTTTATTACTCCGAATGTAACAAGCTTGCCATGATAGATACTTTATTTAATGCATTTTATAGTACGGGACTGTCGTAAAGGTTGGGACACGTTTTATTTTTAGCTATAAAATTTCATAGGATAATTATGCTAAAAAATGTATACCGTTGGAAAGGTATACAATTATCAACTACATTTTCGCATCAGCGCGTCCTTGTGGTGCCACCTAGCGGCTACGCTTGGTAAGTGTCGCGCAACCGTCAGTACATAGCAACATGGCGGCACTCTTATCTGTCATAAACACTGAAAATCGCTCAACTTTGAACACTCATAACTTTTGAACCATTGATCTTGCAGGTTCGAAATTTCGATTCTTGACATTTTCTCGCTAAATATACTGGAAAAGTAAAAATTTCTGGTTACTCTTATACGGTGTCCCAACCTTTACGACAGTCCCTTATTTATTGATACATTCAACCTCTAGAGAAGATTTAAATGAAATGGATATCACTTTGGTTAAGTAGATTGAGACAAACCCATGAGAAACTCTTTAACATTAACATCAATTGATATAAAAGGAAGTTATGTAATGTATAGATGGAAAATTCACTTCCCTGTAATACTTAAATTCAAGTTTACACATACATACAACCTTGCTGTTTTATAGTCGATTAAGTGTATGGGGTAAAAGCAACCCCCGAGATGGAAAACATTTTTACTGTAGAGAGTTATTTATTATAGGACTTGTTATAGGAAGTATAATATTATGCATATGAAATACAAAAATTTCTTACAAGTCGATTTTGTATCATTTCTTGCATTACGCTTACTAACCTATATTTGGTTATATTTGATTAAACCATAGGTTAATTTAACGCTCATTTGTAGAACAATAGTGCTTGATTGTCAATGGATGCGCGTTTGTCAGCTTCTGGTCGGCTGTTATAAGCGCTTTGTTGTTAACAATCGTGCCGTGTTCAATTGTTTACGTTCGGCTCACATTGCAAACGTTTATTGCGTCGGATGTAAGTTTATCCGTATTTGTACTATTACAAAGAGAATTTAAACGAAGTTCGTTTGCAAATCAGTTTTCAATTGAGTTTCATTATAAACAAATAAATACCGCAGATGGGATGGCTTCGCTATGGGAGTTCCACTATGATATTAATTTATCCAATACATATCGATCTTTCTGCACCTCGAACAAAGTTCCACTGGTGTGTATCAGCCATTTCACCAGACACCGAGAGAGTTATGGAACTTTTTAATAGGTTCTATTTAAAACACAGACCGCGGAACTTTCTGAAACAACGTTCCCACGTAGTAAGTTCTGATAAGAACAGATAAAGAAAAGTTTTCGATAGTAAAAGTTTTTGTTTGAATGGAACTTATAAAATGTGACAACAGAAACATTCCTGCTACAGGAACGGATGCTTTATTCTTCAATATTAAAGAAATGTCAATCGTCGTGCTTAAATACTGAATACTATTCGATAAATAGTACTACGATAATATTAAATAATTACGATAGTTAAATTGTTAATCTCAGTATATAACTTGTAATATTTATGTAGATAGTTCACACACAAAGAGGATATGAAAGTGCTCATGGCCGGGCTTTTCTGCCACCACTTTTGTCACTATAGACAGAGACAAAGCATACCCAGGTGTTTAGCATAAAACAGAACCTTAGACGTATGTTAAAATTGTGGATTTTATGGAGTTATGACAAACATGAGAAGGTCAAATACAAAATTGAAAATTGCGTTTGACGTCACAAGTTTCAAATTTCTATTTGACCGTCTCATTTTTCTTGTGACTGCATAAAATCCCCACACTAATTATAAATCATAATGCACGATCGATTAACAAAGACAAACACTTTCGCACACACCAAATATTTTCTGTAAATGCATGTGTATACGAGTTCGAGCAGAATTGTGTCAGGCACAACGGATAACTGTGTATTTCGACCCGCGTTTTTTCACAGGAAACGCGCCGTGCAACCAATTCAATTTTTCTCGCGATCAATGAGAACTTGGACGCCGATAATTGAACAATAACGAACGATCGGGGGCAAGACAAGGATCATGTTGCGCAGAAACCAATTCAGAAAAATCGAGCTTCGCGCGGCTCCGGTTACACGTTCTTTTTTTTTCTGCAAACTGTAGTTGCAATTTTTCACGGGCATAAATGCAATTTGCTTTCCATCACGTTCGCGTTCGAGTTAACAACTTCATACCATCGCGATGTTTATCCTTCGTTCTCGCGGCCCCGCTGCGCACCCCGCGCAACAATTACGTTTCCCCGCGGCAGCGGAAGATTACATAGAAAACGCGAGAGACACGTGGGAGGGGGTGGGGGGTGGTGTGGGCAGGGTGAAGACAAAGGTGGGGAAAGCTGGAGGAAAGGAAAGGTCCGATAAAAAATGAGCTACGGTCGAAAGTGGGAATTTACAAGGGTCGAAAAGAATTTTCCGGGAGGCGGAGGCGAGAGACGATCCGATTATGGGTAACGAAATGCCGGAGCCGGTCCCCGTACGAAATGTGGACTCGGTCCCGCGTTTGCATGCGTAATGCTCGTCGGATACGACTTAATTACACGGGGAGCCATAAACCCGCGCTGAATCATTGTCACAACCTTCTCGATTTACGTCGCGCAACGCCGCACACCGCGGCCAATGAGTTACCGGCCGTTTCTATCGGATGATTTATACGGAAATGTACTTTGAATTCTGCTAGCGAACGCCGGAGAAAGCGCGAAACCGTACATGCTAATACCTCGGCTCACGGTGCACATTACGCTTTACTTATACAGCGTATAATATATACACGACGATCGTACCTCGGCTCTTTTATATTCGCCTCGGGCGTCCACCACCACCGGCACAAAGTGTTCGATCAAAATCATGAACGCAACCGCTGAACAAATTATTAGCTACTGTTCATCCGCCAGATGATAGCAAAAGTGTTTGCGTTCTCGCACTGCTCAGGCTCTCCAAGACGATGACGAACAACGACAGAGGGTTACACCAGTGCCGCCAGAACGGGGAAATCGAGGGGAATACATTTTACCTCCTCTCTGATGACCATACTAATACGTGACAGAGTAGGGCAATAATCACCTAATATTTCAAAATGATGAAATAGTCTTTTTGAATGTTAGTCATAGCAAAATAGTCAGTAGTCAAAACTTTGTGATTAGTTAACGTACTTATTAAACACCGAAAAACATTAAATACGTGTTTTTTTGTTTCGGCTAAATACGCTTTTTAGGGGTAGAAAGCACCCCTCAACCTCTGGAGACGGAAACGTTTGTGGCTAATTATTTCTTGAAGGATACAATTTCTGAAAAAAGTGCTAGATCCAGAGTTGTACAGTTCAGAGTGATGCACTTGATGGCGTCCTTGGAATCGACCTCGGGGTCGATTTTCAAGGTCTATTAAATTTGGAAATAATAAGCCGGACTTGTCGGATTTAGCAGTTGCCGGACCTTGAGCGCATTCTGTATCTATAATCAGTAATTTTATGCGATGACTCTAAATCTGTCTTCAGAATTGATTTGTTGCGTTGTTTTCCCAAAATCGAAAAAAATCAGACGTTATGGGAAAATAGGCTCAAATTTATAGAAAAAATATGAATCCTTTAAGAAATAATCTGTCACAAACGTTTCCATCTCCAGAGGTTGAGGGGTGCTTTCTGCCCCTAAAAAGCGTATTTATCCGCAACTAAAAAAAGCGTATTTAGCCGCAACTAAAAAACACGTATTTAATATTTTTTGGTGTTTAATAAGTACTTTAAATTTCATTCAAATCAGTGAGTATCAGTTGGGTAGTGTTACTTGTGAGACGAATTCGGCAACCACCATAAAAAGTATTTCTTCTTTATGAAACACTCAAAAATATCTTAATTTAATTGATAATCAAAATGGTGTCCACCAGCAGCAATACACTCGCGTAAACAGTTAAGAAATTACTTTTTTCGTCTTTTTAGATTCAGAAAAAAATATTTGTCATGCTAACATGTTGTGTTAACTAAAAAAAACTTTCGATCAAACCACTAATAGCAGAAAGATCTAAGCTGATCACGCTTCGTGGTCCACCCTGTATTTCACATCTTACTGAAAATATTCTGAAATTTTACTATTAATGTCTCTATTACGTCCAATCGCGAGATATTCGAAGTTGCAGTTAAGATAGAAGTAAATTCAAAGTTCGCAGCCATTAGCTCGGCATTATCCTCGATTTATAATACTTTATCGAGGATAATACTGATTGCCCAGGTCTCACCACGAAGGAACTACGAGTGAGAGTCCAAGAGAGATAGATGGGACACCAAAGTTGCATCGATAAAATCAGCGTTCAATCTATCTCTCCCTTTTCACATTAATTTTATAATGATCTTAAAACTAACTTGAGACTAACTTGAGCCTAACTCGAATTTAATTATCTTAATACTAATCCCCTCGGCGAATGACTTTTTTCTTGGCTTTGAATCTAAATGAACGGAAATCCCTCGACGGATAATCGGCGTTTGCATTTATCATCTTGAGATTCGTCTCAAGGCTAATAATTACTTCATGCAATTTATAGTTAATTAAAACTCGGTAAGCCCAGGAAAAAAGATTATTAAAAGTATTACTTATATCTTGCAAGTATATACTTGAAAGTGCCATTTACTCTAAAATGAAATTTCATCAATTCGATATACTCAAATTATTTAAAATATCATTCTATGCATTTACGTTCCAATGACGTTAAAAAATAAATAACAATTTCGTCCTGGTTTTAAATGTACCTAATAACAGTAATAAAATTAAATTTTAGAAAGTCTACACTTCTTACAAGATGGAGAACGTTATGACAAAATTTACAGAAGGTTGGCAATCAAATTTCAGTGAAAAAATTAATAAAACTAGTTGAATTAGGTTGAAAGTAGGTGTATTATATAACATTGAACATTTTTATAATCAAAAAAATATAGTAGAAACTTAAAAATGGAATATAAAATATTTGATTTATCTTATATTTCAAGATATGAGTCGTAGCCATTTATGAAATCCTGGATTGAATGATTTTTTTTTCGTTAAACACTTATTTTTGTTCTTTCTTAACAATGTAATCGTTGTTTCTTTGCACGTATATTATGATAAAAGTTGCATAGAATAGAATCTTGTTATTTTTACAAAATAACATAGGCTTGTTATATTTAGTACCTAGTAATTCTACTGTTAGAATCGCTCAAGTAATTGTAAAAAGTACCATATGCTGTTCGTACACGTTCCGGGGTATGTTTCATAACAATGAAGTGAAAAAATAATGCGCAAAGGGTTAATAAGATCCGCAAATAGGGACACGTTTTCGTTTTTAGCTTGAGGGCAGCGCCCCTGGTGGTCAAACCTAGGTCCAGACTACGGAAGCTCAGTGAATGTGCTCATTTCCACCGCTGACGCCACTATCGTGCTTCCACCTGTAATGTAGACAGTATGTTCACAGACTTATACTGCATGTTGTACAGCCAAAAGGCTATCACAGGGTTTAACTATAAAGCAACGTGCGAGCACGTTACTAACACCCCAAAACACGCTTAATTGGATTTCCAAATGGAGCCAGCTGTCTACATAGAGATGCTATTAACGATAATAGATAAGATATTTACAAATTAATAGAAATTATCCAATTATAACGTTATAGTATACCCATATCTAATTAAGAATAATAGATATATTTTGTCGCCATATGAACGTATTAACAGAAAGCTTGCTTATGTACTTTGAGAATACTTGAGTGTACTGGAATAACTTTTCAATTTTAAAACCATAATCTTCAAGCTCAAAAAACTTCAAAAAAGGCACCACATATTTTTTAGTACATAATATTATTGCTTATGTCAAGACGAGGTCAATGGTGCAGTATACTATGACCTCGACATGACCTTAACAATAAGGTTTTACTGTTAGTCATGTCAAGGTCATAGTATATTAGGCCGTTGAATAAATTTCTTTTTTTAATGTGTTTCTATTGCATTTGGTAGCCGACTAAAAATTAATTAATTTTATTCCGAAGATTCTTCAGATAGATTCTTTATTTCATGAAAAACAGTGAATTACTTGTTAACATCCTTTTGCTCTTATTTTTAGCAGAAGTCAGAATTATGCCTCTTATACAACTCAAAACTTGTCTTACAAGAGGTCTTTGACTAGAATTGACTTCTTGAAAATTATATGCGCCCTTCGATTTGAAACGAGCCCTTTGTTCTAGCATATATTTTCGGAAGAGTAGAAAGTCGTAGACGGTGAAGTAGCTCCGCACGTAACACGTACTTTAAGACCTTGATTTATCACATTTCTCAAAGCGAAAGAGTTTTGTTGAAAAATGACACTTCGCCGAAGAGTTTCTGCGAATATGTTTCGCTTTGAGCGTTCTAGTGCCCAGTGCAAAAGGATGGTAATGGGGCCGCAATAAAATTCAGCGAACAACCGGGTCAACGCTCGCGTAACACGTTTGACCCCTCCATTCTCCTTGAAAATAGAGTTCACGTTTAATTCTTTTTTTTTTCACGCAACAAAGTATTGAGAAGGGTCGCGTACTATTTCCAGCAGATTTTAGACGAATCATCGGTTCGAACACTTTTATTACTGTTAAACGCACCACGTAATACCAATTACCGGCTGGTGCAGCTTCGAATCGCATTCGAAATCTCTGAAATGGAAGTTTATACATTTTCGTTAGGGGATGGGGAAACAAATCATGGTTCAGAAAACTAGAAAATTGCTCGTCGTGAAAATAGACGAGTGTGCACCGGACCATTTTTATTTCAATTTTTAGGTCGGTTTCCATTTCAAGAATGTCGATGTCAATTAACTATTCCGCTGGACGGAGGTATTATTGTTATTGTTTATTGCACCAGCGCAGCGGTGGCGTTATCAACGCAATCCTTTGCAACTAGGATCCAAAAATGATTTGGATAGTTACCATTCTCGAGGAGATGTCGATATTTTTTTGAACTGTGACAATTTCGTTTAAAAAATCCTCCTTAGAATGAATGTTTAAAAGCCTGGTCTTTGCTGTCATAGGCGTATTTTACATCTTTGGATCGGTGAAAATGTATAAAAAAAATTTCCCGCAAACTTGTGTTTTACCTTGAATTTCAAGGCCAAATCTTTTTTATTGTATTGTATTCTACGCATCATGGGGATAAAACCATCATTATTCATATTCTCATTATCATTACCAATGTCATTCTCTTTATTGATACTACTTATTCTCTTAAAAAATGTTTACATTTCGAATAAAGCAAGTAATTACTGTTGTTGTTTATATGCTTGTGTATCAGAAGTCTAACATAATCAATCATAATCGATACTACCCGGATGTAAACTCCATGTAAAAATAAGTCGAAAAAACGAATAACATTTTTCGTTTGACGCCTTATACTTTGTATACTTTGCTAGATAAAACTGAGAATGTTTTAGTTTGTTCTTAGTGAAAATCTCGTTTAAATTCGATCCAAACCTTCTCTGATAATTTAGGTTTCTTGTAAACATTGGATCTCAGATTGTGTAAATTTGTTTAGGCACCATTAATCTATTGTGCAATCCATTAATCTGCAATGCAAATCCGGGAATCGATAATCGGTTTCTTGCTGAATGTTTTGGGGTGTTGCAAGTTTATGCTGAAGTTTTCTTCACGTAAGGGTAGTTTAGTAGCTGCTGTAGCGGCGTTGTCAGCGGTTTCATTAGCGGTAAAGTTCAATGGTTTCATTACTGTTGTTGACTTTAATAACAATTGTTTAAATAAATTGTCAATAGAGTATAGAATCAAATAAAATAGTAAATGGTGATATAAGACGACTTTATGCATTTCCAATAAAAATGAAAATATATCAGGCATTCAAAAATCAAGGTATCCCAAAAATGTTGTATTTCCATTATATGTAGTATATTATTCTTCTGAATATAAAAATGTTCAATATTAATACACCTACAAAAATGTAAAGATACCTACATCGAAAAAATTAATTTTCCTTTTTTTAATTACGATGCACTATACAATAAAAAATTCTGAAAATAATTACGAACAATGATCTCAACAATATCTTATTACTGAACTTTTATAAAACTGGTATCTCCAAAACTTCATTACGAAATATCCATTTTTTGGAACTTTTGGAGATTTACAATTTTTTAAACATGTTCACATAATCCGAAAAATCTGAAAAAAATACTCATTATAATAACGACGTGACACGACTAACGTAATAATATAATTAAACTGCAGCCAAAAATTCTGAAATAATTAATTGTGATGTGTGCTATTAGGCAGAATGTTCATGAATTTTCTCGTAATTTTTTGGCATAATTCATTAAACCGTGCTCACCCTATAACCACCCTTTTGGTAGGAGTACCGATTTGAAACTTATCACAGAGGGATTTCTTTGGGAGCTGTATCGACTGGTGTGACCAAGAATCAGACGCATGTTGTGCAGGAAAAGGATAATATTGTTCGTTCCAGAGGATAACGAAACACACATCGCACTGATGATTTCCGCGGGAAGAGATATAGTACAGGTACACACACGAGTTGCTGCATAATTTCGCGTAACAAGCGGAGAACGTGGCCCTTTGATGCGAGGCAGAATGGTGCCAGGTGAGGGGCAACCAAACCGCGAAAGGAACGAAAAGACTAAAGAGAGGGGAGCTTGTGCTAAGACTTAACCCTTATGTTAAGTTTATGAGGGGGCAGGCAGCGAGCTCGGAAATAGTTGCGAGGTCGAGGGAAAAACACATAGACGCGAGACCGGCGCGAGGAGAGTTAGCTCGTGTAAGCTGCCTGCGAAATTATGAGAGGGATAATGCCCGAGATCCCTTCTGGAGAGATAACCGCGACTGGAACGTGGCACGTGCCACATACTTTCCCCGCTTTGGATAATAACCGCCGGTAAAATTTATTTTCAAACATTACTTTACTGACTCTTTTCCCGTCGCGCGTCCGCCGCCGCTCTGAATTACAAGAATGGGGATTTTTAGACTCCACTCGATCCGTTCAAATACTTGCGTTTCACGCTGACCGTTGAACGGTTACGTAATCGCATAATCCAATTACCGTCTACACGAGAATCAGATTACTTTATAACAAGTGGGAGGAGTTCTCCGAGTTCCAGGCACAAGATTTATTTTAAAATATTTAACACACAGCGACTCCCACTGATATTCGGACACTCTTAAAAAGACAATAACTTTTTAAATATTGGACCATACGATTTCAACGTTTTTCAGAAGTAGGGTAAAATGTACAATGATTGACACCCTAAGCCAAAATCGTAGTAAAAATCTTCTATCTTTTTTTGAAATGCTTAAGCGAGCTTATTTTGCTATTATAATAAGCCAAATAAGCTAATCGAGATTTTTCAGCAAAATCAAACAGTTTTACGAGCCATAAACCTTTTATAATAAAATATATTCAGTGAATAACAATCGTAAAACAAATAGTACAGTCATTGGCACAGTAAGAAGTAAACGTTAAACATTGTTTTATAATTAACCATATACGCACTTATTACATCTGTAGTATAGAACGAACTTCAGTTACAAAGCGATAAAATATACATACTCGTAACGAAAATTTTAATAAAACACTATTTACACTGCACTGTGGTCATCCGTCGGTCTTACTGGATGTATGTACCAGTGTTGCTAACAGTCATATATGGAACTCTGTTATGAAAACTTACAACGTTGTTTTGAAACATAAATAAGAAGCAATATAAAATTATTTTCTATACCAGAGAATTCTTAATATTTACCGTTTAAATCAAAAGTACCAATAACTACTGCAGTGCCAGCAATAGTACAGTTTACCCTAAGAACAATTGGTTTGCTACACAACGTAAAAACAATTCTTGAACGAATTGCAGAGAAAATTCTAAAAGTTGTAGTTTACAACTTCTTTATGTAGTTAAAGTTATCATTTTTTTAAGAGCGTCCGAATATTAATGGAGTCACTGTATGTATATTTTAGGTCTAGCTAGAAACCTGAAAATTTGTACGATAGTGCTCGAGCCTGGAAAAATAATATTGTTCATCTGACAATGAGATGCCCCACTTGACTTGTAGAGGATGTCGACTACAGGATGTTCCAAAACTGTTCTATTTGAAAGAGGCGATTCCTAAAGTCATTTGAAGGAACTTTTTCCTTTGCGAAAGTGTTCTCCAACGTTTGGTGAAGGAGTTATTAACGAAAAACCACGGCACTGGTCGCGCCAGGCTCCGTGCGCATGTTTTTCGGCAATAGCTCTTTAACGAAGCCTCGGAGAACATTTTCGCAAAGAAAAAAGTTACTTCAAATTACCTCAGGAATCACTTCATTCAAGGAAGTTTCAAATAGAAAGCCTGAACATTTATCCAACGATTATTGAAATAATTATGAAATTTTGTTACGATTTTAACGCTGTAATTGCCTGTAATTAAATGTAGCGTTTTAATCGTCCATTTACATTGTCCAGTAACATGTTTTTCTCGTCACTTCCACGAGATTTGTTTTACAACGAATGAAAATTCCATCGATCTGAATGCCGGTTATTGTTTTCACGATTATTAGGGATAATATAAAATTGGCCCGACAATTTCGTAAAAGGTGTGACAAGGATTAAGCGGCGGGGACAATTGGCAATCAACTGTAAGCAGCAATCATCGCGCGATTACCTGCGCCGCCAAACGCGAAATCGTTCTCATATAAATCACACGACAGCCTCAGACGAAACGGGCGCTAGGAAATCTGTGGTTGTGCAGGCTGTACCGCGTTGTACGTATGCACCGCCCACTGTTGTCGCCTAAATCCCACTCACTTTCTCCTGTGCGACCAAGGTACCGAGGAACCTGCGGTTCCCATCGCTCATTGATGAAACGTCAAGTACAGATGCTATCCATCCCTGCATCATTTTTCCTTCTAATTTCCATCGAACGAGCTTAAAAGTTGAACACTGTCAAATTAGTCGTGTCATATTTGAACTGTCACAGTTTTCCTTGTTGAGCCATAGTTTTCGGAAATTTCTGGTTTACCTGGCCCTCGGGGTAAAGCGAAATGTACTTTCTGATGGCCACAGTGATCATTTATTCTTTCCATACCGTTGATTTTGTTGGAAAGCTTATAATTGTTTTTAATCCTATTTTTTTATCAGAGAAATATACATATGATAATAAAGATTTCTTAATTTGATGACAATCGGTTTCAAGCAATAAGTGTTAATATTATTTTGTAAAGGTGCAATCTAGTTGCAAATAAAATGTTTGCTTTAATTAACCGCTTTAGTGTGTATTGTAGTTACGAATAAAATTATACACTCATGTATCTGTATAGTAATTATACACTCATGTGTAATTTCTTTTAAAAAATTGGAAAGCGGAAGTGAAAATATTATCTCCATGTTTTGATCGTTTAATTTGATCATAACGAAACGTTATACGTTGTATAATAAAGATGATTCAATTTTCAGTCGTCTTGACATAGGTAATAAATTATTACTAATAAAATTATGTACTAAGAAATATGTAGTACCATTTAAAAACGTGAAAGTGACTTTCACTTTTAATGAACAAACTTTCTTTAAAACTTTTTTCTACTGCATTTTGTAACCGACTAAAACCTAATTAATCGTGTACCAAACATCTTTTTATCTGGCTATCATAAGTGTCCGAGAAATCGTGGCGACAGTTACGTGGGGCACCCTGTATAGTTTCAATAGATACTTTCTCTATGTTCCAATAGCCACCCAGAGCACATACGTAAATGTAATTGCGAATACTTTTTTCCTGTGGTTTAGTACGATCCGAATTCCGTTCGCATGCTACAATTCTGCGCAGTCCATGATAGCACCGCTATTAGGTCCAGAACGTTATAGTACGGCGTTCGAGGGGAATTTTTTCGTGGTGCCGCAATTAAGCTTCGCAATCAATGGTACAAGTGTACCGTGTGAACCGTGCAGAACGATCTAATTATCATTATACTGAAAATCTGCTATCGCTGTTTCCATAGTTCTATTCACTGGCACTAATTACTGGTGATTCAGGCACGTTATGACATCGCTGGAAACTGGAAACGAAACGCGCCAGGGAAATCTTCTACCATGGTAATTCGGCAAGCAGCGCGACGCGCTTCGATCGGCCGAGAACTAGGCACAGCACGTTCCGACAATGAGGAAAACGCGAGTAATGGTCGCGTACGATGGCCCTTTTTTTATCCGTGCAATCACGACGATCGATTAACACGGACGCCGCCGCCCCGATGTCTCTCGCTCTCTTCCTCTTTCTCTCTTTCTGTCTCTCTCTCTGATTCGCTCCGAGTCCTCTGCGAACCCAGAACGCGTACCATAAATTTTGTCTGTTCCGCGCTTCGACGGGTAATTCAATTTTCTTCGTGACGAACAACTACATTTACCGCGCTGGACCTCGTTATTCTTGTTTCCCTGGCTTCCTGTGTTTCCTTGCCGTTCAACCCCACGCATATATCTTAACGAAACAAGACTTCGATGGGCAACGCTTAGACACAACAACTCTGCGACATATTGGACCCGCTAGCTTTATGGTTTGCAGACTTGAAACTACAAAAATGCTTTCACGAATAATTGTTATGTACAGAGGATAAAGAAATTACATGTCATAACTAGGCTGCGGATTTAGAAACCAAATTGAATGTTATTTCTTCCTTTCATATATTAACATCTTCAATTTTAAAAATTTTCCAACAATTTTGTATTTCATCTACTCAACTTTGCTATAAATGCACAAAGATCATACAGTCCAGGCATGACTATCACAGCGTGATTTAGAAATTGATGTAAGAAATCAGCCACGAATTTGCAATTCAAAGTGGTTTTCAATGTAAAATTTTCACGTATCACTAGTCATCATTATTGACTGGTTGAAGTTACTTCGTCCGTGAGCACCACTTCGAAAATATTGCTTTGTTTACTCGGAACTCTGCAACGAACGGCAACTATCTTCGACGTTGCTTCCGTGCCGCAACGAAGGTATCGGTTTTTCCGATTTAATCGTATTAGTATTGACTTACAAGGAACTTTGAATCGCATTTCAATCAATAACAAAGTAGATTCGAACTCACGCGAGCAGAAACAGAATAGTGCTGTAGAACCAAATGTATATTGAATTACCGAACTCAGCCTTCGAAAAGTGAAGAGCAAAGGAATGCCAATAATTTAAAGTTTGGAAAGACTAATTGTAAGGAACAAGAAGTAAGTACAGGGTGTATAAAAAGTAATGGCGATCCGTCCTAGGAGTGAATCTTTAGATTGGTGGATATCTTTAAAATAACTTGCCGCAAAATTGTTTCCACCCAAGAAAATTGTTGTTAATGTACTTTTGCATGTGTCTCCTCAATTTTCAACTTTTCTCCTCAATTCATGCTGCGGGTAAATGCAATTACTAAAAGTCTAAATGACCATTTGCGTTTTATTTTTTGCAAATGTGTCGTCAAGATTCCACGTCGGGAAAGAATTGCAGGGCTGTTTCGCCGTGTTGAGAAGAGAAACCATAAATTCGAGTCCGCCGGTACCTATCTGGTCGGTGTCCCGCGAAGGTTTACGTAAAACACTGAGACACCGTGGTGCAGTTTAACGCACTCCTGAATGTATTTCACGAATTACGGGGGACAATTATTATCATTCCGCGGCAAAGGGCTAGATCTGGCTGTGTACCTTTGTCCTCCGTTTCGCACAGAAATCCTTTCAAAAGGTCACAAGCAATTTCCTCTTCATCCTTCGCCGAGGCTGAACAAAAAAGCGATTTACATCGCATAAAGGAGAGGCTGATGGAAGGCGCGAATAGGATAAGATAAGGGGAGCCATTAGCGAGGGTGGAAACAAGTTTGTCCGTCCAAACTCTGCAGGAAAGAGAACTGAAAGAATAGAATTTTCTGGGACAATTACGACATTCCGTATAAACGAGCCTGCCTGGCCTTATTAAGTGGTTGCCCCCCCCCCCCACTCCCACCTTTTTTCAGTAGCTCTTCAAATTTTAAACTCGTATTTCATATACTGTGAGTCGTAACGTTTCTTCGTAACCCGGTAAAATTGGGATATATAGGTTTTGCACTCCAGATTCACCCTTTTGCAAGTCAAATTCAACCTTTTGCAAATCAAAATTTCACCGTTTTGCAAATTAAATTCAACCTTTTGCAAATCAATTTCACGCAAGAATATTGCAAGAATATTTAAAATTATTTATTTATTTAGATTAAATTATATATGTATTTAGATACACGCGTGAACGGTGTCATTGCTGCGAGAGAAACATAAGACTCAATACGCTTCAATAATTACATATGTACTTTCATTTTATATGTATCTTTGTATTTAAGTGTATTTGACTTGCAAAAGGGCGAATTTGAGGTGTAAAACCTGTACCTCCATTTTTCATCTTTTTATTGCTTTTAGTCTTGAACATTTTAAATGCCCAACTGAAAAATTCTATAAAATCAAAGTGATTCATTTAGTTTTAAAGTAATTCATCTACTATTAACCCTTAGCAGTCGAGGGGTGACTCAGAGGCATCACTAAAGATTGCTAAATTGCTGTACCATTGTTCACAATATTATTTACATTATTAAATATGTTGGTATCTAATTAATTGCTACACATTTAAGGATTGTATGTGGTATTATATCAATTTCATATCCATAAAATGAAAAAATGCTCGTGCAAAAAATGCACATTTGTAAAAGGTTGAAATTGATTTGCAAAAGGGTGAATTTGGAGTGCAAAACCTATATCCAGTGATGGAGTTCTAGACATTTATGTAGTACACAAATCTTTGAAAAATGAGGAAATATACGTGTCAATAAAATACAATATAATGCAGTACTATTCAATTTGAAGTTCACTGAAACCGATATCAAGAAAAGATATAATTTTGGACAGTAGAGGAGACCGGTACTCTAGTATAAGGGGAACCGGTACACTGGTAGTGGGAGTCGTGGAGCGACTTGAGTCGTTTGGTGAATGAGATCATTATAAACTTTTTTCCAAACGCGTGTATCTCGACATGATTAATTCCATGTTACTTAGTTCAGTAATCAGTTCCTCCTCACGGGGGAAAGAAATTGGATCTCCATCATTGTAACAGACATTTGTTCGTTAAAAAAATCGAGCGAGTCAAGCTGAAAGATAAACTCGGGAAAAGAAAACCGCCGGCACAGAATAAATTTTATGTCGTGCTTCCGTTCGAATTAAGTTTCGGAAAGTTGTAGGGGAATCCCCGTCCCCCGCTCTTCAACTACGGAATAAAAAATTTTTCTGCTTGATTGTGCACTGCTTGCTACACTTTCCACAGAGCCGCCACGGTATCTCAACTTGACGGCAAGTGGAAAACAGTTGAACTTTTCCAACTACGGAAAGGAATTTGAAGATAATTATTTAGTTAACGAAGGTTCTCGATGTTTGCGAAGATGCTCGTAAACTTCTAACGACGCTCTTTGTAATATGAGACTCTGAAAAAGGTGGTAGGTTAAAAGCATTTTTGAGAACATTCGAAGTCAAATTTCGAGAAGCATTACTGTAATTATTATATTTTATTCGTTGTGTGTACAAAATGTTTGTTTCAATGCTTGTGAAACTTTATACAGTGCATCCATGCAGAACTTTGCATTTCCATTATTAAACAAATTTATTGTAGATTTATACATTTTTTAGTAAATACGCGTACCGATTTCAATTAAATAATCGTATGCAATTAAACGCTATAAAAGAAAATAATATTTTATTCGTCCAAAATATAAATACTAAATCTTTCATTTTCCTGTAGATACCATTACATTTCTGCCAGTAAATTATAAATCGGCCATGCTCTGTAATAAACGCTATAAAAGAAAAAAAATAATATTTTATTCGTCCAAAATATAAATACTAAATCTTTCATTTTCCTGTAAATACCATTACATTTCTGCCAGTAAATTATAAATTGCCCATGCTCGGCAAATAAAATAATGTAACGTATATATTTATACAGTGTCTAGTAAGTATTACGTTTCCAGCTGATATCAAATTACCGCGAAGATTTGAAACCGTTGTATGAAATGTGAAATCAGATCTGATTTTCTTCCGTAGCGCACCGAATATTATTTTATAAAATTGAATGTTAAACTGATATCGAACATAATGAAACTGGAGAGTATCTTTGCTCCGGGCACGAAACCGTGATGGGATAACGGTAGACATTTTTTTTACCAGATTCCGTCGAGTTTCCGAATTTTTTGTATATAAGGTTGTTTATTTATAACGCATCAACAGTTTCCGAAATTGTTTGCTTTCTCGAATACCATGTACGGATAGATTTTTCTTTGACACGCTATACATCATTTCCTGTAGATTTTGTCACGCTGACTTCAAATCTGGTCATAAAAGTCTACCACCTCAGGATTTTACAAAAAATCGATTTTTTTGTAAAAAAACGAATGAATCATTTTTTCGTTGAAATGATTTGATAACCCAATAGTTTGAAGGTACATTGTATTCTCATATATGTAACACAATAAAGATAAAAATACTATATTTTTCTCTGTAGAGTCTATGCCACGATTCATTTGCATCTTCTGAATAGTAAGCTATCAGTAAATATGATACTGCATTCACGACAAATAGATGTTGTTTTAATCGTGTAGAATACTTAACCGACCCGAAAATTTCAATCATATTAGTAATAAATCGATCAGAGTTGTACAAAAAAATAATGTATCACCAGAAGTTAGAAATTTCGTTGATGAGAAGAAGTTAAAAGGGTTAATTACTGCCTTACTTCCTCTGTAAATGAAAATATAGTTATGTAAAATGGATACCTAATTAAAATTAGATTACAGCCATGCACAGCCTACAGAGAGTGCCAGTGACAATAACAGTGATACGTCAAGTGATGACGAGATGCAAAGTAACTCGAAACGTTCAAATACTTAATTATTTTTATTTTTATCGTGTTCCATATATGAGAATACAATATTACCTTTTTCGGGAACGACGCGGGATGAAAATGTATCGAACGGTAATCGATGGTCATTGATGGTCACTGACCATCGGTCATCGATGGCACCGATGGTCAGTGACCTGTAAAAATACTCGGTGTCGTAAAGATGGTTTGCATGCAACGGTGTGGCGGAAGTTTTGCATGCGAGATTCATCCTATATACTTCTCTACTACTTGAAAGTCCGACCAACACAGTCCACGACTCCTTAACTATGAAAAACGGTTCAAACTTGCATACCGTGTTTAAAGTTTTGCAAAAGCAATTGAGAATTCTCGGTAAAACTCGGAAGACGTGTACAGCAACGCATCCACATCCGATTCCAGCGGGGGAGAAGATTTTTTTAAAGCTACAGTGCAATAATAATGGATGTAGACATTTATGTTTTCTTCTGATTATTCAAGTCCTTAAAATAATACTAATCTTTGGCAACAACGAGCAGATGCAAAACAATAAACCCATTTAAACAGACATACTGTCATTTGCAATTCGATAAAATTATTCAGGAAAGAAACGGAAGTCTACGTAGCTCTTTTATCATGCAATTAATACAAGCAATTTTTCACTGCATAAAATCCGCGGTCTAATAATGTTTTTATTATTATATTAATATACAATAATTACTCTATTGATTTAAACATTTCCGTGATGTAAATGGCTGTTATGTTGAACATTATTAATATGACAGTAATGGTGTCTAGCAATTATGTAAATTGATATATTTTCTAAACTATTAACTTTTTTACAACCAATGTCGAGCTGCATCCATCGATGCAAAAAAACGAACGTTGACTTTTATGTGTTCACTCTTGACTTTACTGAATGTTGAAAACTCAGAAATGTCTTGTTGTTAAGAAGAGAGATAATTTTTGCAATCCTTTCGAATGTCCTTCGCTAATCTCGAGGTATAGTCGTTCTAGAATTAAACTTCGCGCAATATTTCATCCATAGTCGGCTCAGCTGTCCTGCGTTTTGTCGTAACTGATTCATTAAGTCGACTAAAGCCTGCTGCTTGTCTTCGACACAATCTTTCCTCGTTGCGCATCGATTTTTCCGTTGCAACACGACAATCCCGATAGTAAAACAATCTCCGCGACTTTTTCCTGCTTGACCGAGCAATTCACCGTGCTCGTATTCGCTCTGCTGAATAAGCTGAAGACCAAGTTAAACACTGTTTCCCGCAACATTAAGATCGAATCTACTGTGAATCAAAGTTATATTGGTATAATTAAAATAAATATAAAATAATATATATATATATAATATAATAATAAATAGTAAAATAAGTTAGAACAATTAGTTTCTTACATGACGCGACAAAAAAATGTATTATTTATTAATTGTATGACTACTGTATTACGTTTTAGTTATAAATTTTCTATGGCCAATTTCAGTTCACTTCACAACACCAATACACTGAATGTGAGATCTGATAACTGCATTTTGATAATTTCTCGTACTAAATTCTCATAAAATCGTTAACATGAAATAGAATAATTATAGATCAGAAGTTAGACCGAGATTTTATTAATGTTTAGAGTAATATTGTCACACGTTGTACCTTCGATGGCTTTCATCAGTCATTGTGTTCCTAACTTCCGTTGAATGGAATTCGTCTAGTCTTGTTTCACCGTGGGGTGAAAATGCCTGATCAATCTGAAGAATGGCTTCCACAAGGGACAATGTTACCATTTTTCTTGTCGCAGGAAATTGATTACTTCGATATCTTCGCATTATAAATCGTGGGTTAAACGCTTTTCACGGGTGAACGGTGTTCTTTATGAAAATATATAAATCCAAAGGATGTGTTTTCAACGATATCTAACAAATACGGGAGGGGGGGGGGTTATTAGATTGTCCTAAGGACAGTAACTAATCTATAGCATTTATGGGTTATGAAAATTTTCAAAATATGCTATAATATAAGACTCGATAGAATTTGATTTCCCATGAAAAATAGGATTTCATTCCGCTGTCTTGAAATAAAATTGCAAATTGAATGAACATCCACAGTCTAGTATTCAAATTATTCGAGCCATAGTACGGAAAATATATTTTTTAACTGTATGATGAACAATGTTGTCAACAGTGCTGCTAAATGCGTGTTTGTAGTTTACAAAATAAATGAATAAATAAAAATTCAGTTGGCCCTTCAATTAAGAATTGATTGTTTTAATAGAAAGTTCATATAAATTAATATTTTCATCACTGTATATTATGTTCTAATTCAAAACATTTCTCGCTGATCGGAAACATTGTTCAAATAAACTTCTTCGTACTTCACAAATAAATCTTATGGAACTATAGACTAACAAAGTACTAAAAAAATAACATTTTCATCAGTTCAAAAAGCGGATGCGTGTCCTCCAGAGTTAAACTGTGAAAGCTTTTCTTTCGAGAACCGCTTCAATAATCGTGTGTACGTGCACACGTGACATTTTAACAAAGGGTATTAAAATCGCTGAAATTTCATATAACGAGCAAAATCTGTTTGACGTCTAAAATTTAATGATACTTTACGTTCGAGCGCTATTCAAAAGCTGCTGCTGCGGATCCTCACGCGCGACAGATATAGTGAAACAAAAAACTAAATTCAAAGATGATATTTTAGTTCTGTTCGCCATTCACGTTTTAAAACCGTTGAGATAGATAACTGTTTTAGCCTGTCGTCATAAATTCCACCGCAGAATTTTCAGTTTGCATAGTGATCGCACGAATAACACTGTTTTATATTCCGCCGGATATTACATAGGATTAATATCGGAGCGAAACGATCGCATCGGGAGCAAATGAAAAGCAAGATTATTCAGATTTTCGTGTCATCGGTCGCTCGAGAAGTATTTCCTCTGGGACAAAAATATGGTGCATCTTGCATTTTTAAAAGTTTTGTAGAAAACATTGTCTCCGGAAAATTGGCTATAAATTTCTATTCGTTAACACTATCTCGAGCAAAAGTGTAGCTGGTATATACCTTCCTGATACCTTTCTATACATGGTGTCTCAGCTAAAGGAGGCCACCTAAATATCTCCTTTATTTTTAATGGTACAAAACAAATATTTTTGGCATAATTTAAATGGTATCGAAGGAGGAATATCATAGAAAAACAATTGTTTTTGTCCGGTTAATTTTTCATAGTTTTTTCAAGGTCATCGTTATTTTTTATCGGGAAAACTTTTTTTTTATTCCATCTTGTTAATGACTTAAGCATATTCAAATGTATTTTTTCAGCCGCTATAAAATGGAATAAAAAAAATACGTTTTCCCGATAAAAATATAACGATGACCTTGAAAAAACTATGAAAAAACAACCGGACAAAAGAAATTGTTCTTCTATGATATTCTATAAATATTTTTTGTGTCATTAAAAATAAAGGAGATATTTAGGTGGCCTCCTTCAGCTGAGACACTGCATATTATACAAGACTCATCCTAAAAGACAAAACGTGTCCCAACTTTTACAACAGTCCCTTACATGTTTCATGTCAGTACTAGTTTTGGGCATGCCTGTAGGTATAACATCCTGAGTATTGTCCACGGTATTCACATTGTCGCAATTCTACGAAAGCAAGTGTCAATGTTGTAGTATGCAAACGAGATCAAATGGTAACACAAGCACCAAATCTGCAATTCTAAGTTGTATAGGGTACCATATTTCAGAATTATGGATAAATGGAGATATCAAGGTCAAAATTATACATATTTATTGAATCGCATAGTATTCATCGCGACGAACAAAAGTCTCGAAGCAACTATGGATCTTGTTGGAACGTCAACTTCGTACTAACCACATGTACAACAAGTGACCATACGTACAAGTTGTTTTATCTTGTATATTGTGTGTATGTGTGCCGAGCCGTGCGTGTATGCAGATAGATTATTCAGACCACAAACTTCCACAAGTTCCAACAACCTCAAATGAACCGTTCTCTTAGAAAACGACTTTAAAGTTTGGTAAACTATTTTATTATACTACATTATATTATACTACATACTACTATTTATGAAGAAAACATGTCGAACATGAACCTGATAGTCTCAATTATTATTATGATTTAAGGCAGCAATAATTTTGCGCTGCCGTCAAATACAAGATGGCGGCTTAACGACCTGGTCTGATTTATGGGAAAGAGGACATCGGATTTATTACTAGAAAAATAAGGTTCGAAGGACCACCCACTGATGTGGGACTAATTGAAAATTACTCACACCCACTTGTGGATTGAACACTGATTTATTGTAGAAGCGCAACCTTAACGTTACGTCTAACTATTAGCTGTGACTCTGTGCTATTCCAATGTACTGTGTATACTACTCTCAGCGTTGAGCAAAAATTTTATTTAAATAAAAGTTTCGAATAAACTGGGTTTAAAACCTACTTGGAAAAGCCCACTTTATTTGAAATGTTTATTTAAATAAAAAGTTTGCCCAACTTTGACTACTCTGGTCTTTAATCGTTCTTGCTATACTGAGATCTTCTGACCGAGCCGTCTTGACCGAGTTATTTTGACTGACAAGGGAAGGACCCCAAGTGTCCGACTTCGATTGTGATAATTTTTTGTGAGTTGATGGTATACGGATCCCTAATTATGTATGCAAAATATTAGGTGTAGTTACTCAATAGTTTTAAAGATATAAACAATTGAAGTTTCATACCTGTGAATCGCGCAACCTGTTTACACGGCTAATGGAACTTCGAAAACTATGAAACTTTAATTATTGATATCTTTAGAACTATTGAGTAACTACACCTAATATTTTGCATACATAATTAGGGATCCATATACCATCATCTCACAAAAAATTATCACAATCGAAGTCGGACACTTGGGGTCCTTCCCTTGAGTTGACTCGCTAACAAAACTCAACTGATGTTGTCCACTTGTGTTGTACAGATGCTTACTTACTGACCAACCCTTTGGCACTGGGACTTTACGATATGCTTTAATAAAACCTTCTAATTGTTCTTGTTACTATGTGCCACACGTTGGCTGCGGACCCGTCTACTAAAGAAAAGGGCATTAGCTCGATGCTAAGAAAGAAATTACTGAAAAACTTCTAGATGGTCGACCGTACCATAAAGTCAATCCTAGTCTTTTTTTCACGTGGTGGTAATCGTTCATTACGGATTCCCCGCCCACCACGATGACCATCCCTAGGCTAAATGGAGAGCGGGTTAAGATCTTTAAACCAAAAAAACGCCACTGACCTCCCTCCCAATTCCTAGGATCCTTTCCTTAACTCGTTCGCTACCAGAGTCTCATGGGAAAAACTTCCACCACAGTCTATATAGTCTATAACAGTCTATATACAGTTATATTCGGAACACTATAAAACAGTAAAATAAACATTCTTTTAAACTGGCACACATATGTGTCACTGGGCTATAACAATTCTGTTCAAAACACAACGCGTTTCAACATGTCTTGATAAATTGACCAAAAACGTCTGTCACATGTATGTCACATGTATGTGAAAACAAACCGATGTGTCACACATATGTGACGGCTGGTAGCAAACGAGTTAACATTAACTACGTGCGCCGAGTGCAAAAAGAAAATTGTTACAAGATTGTATCTAATAATAGCTGTCGTCCATAATGCTCAGCGCTGTCCAATTGTTATTAAACGTACCCTGAAATAGTTTATAGAAACGAATGTCAGTTGTAACGTGGTAATAAATACACATTTTGCAAAACCTTAGCGCATGCCATCTTTTGCCGGAGAATGTATTCCGCGTGGAACCTCTCGGTGCTTCCTTATCACGGAGATAAATTCGCAGGAGATCAATGCGAGGTTCGGCAGTGAGGTCGACAAAGTGCGAAAATCGATTTTCTGTGCTCTCCCGCGGATGAAAACTTCCGGCCTTTAAAGAGTATCATTATTTTCCTGCCAAGAACGATCGTTCTTACTCGAATTCGACGATCCTTGTTCGTCTCTTTTTTCCCGGTGGCCCCTCTGCTGGAGGAAGGGTGAGTTGAAGAGAACGGCGCGGCGGGGGCGGAGGGAACGTATCGAGAGACTCGGGGTCTGCGGGGGTGGTGGACGAGATTGATAAATTATCGGCTTGAAAAATGCAAAACCGATACCCGCACACCCACAGGCCCACGTTCCCCTATACGCATATCGTCCGTCCACCATAATTGCACGCGTGTGTGTGAACGTGCGCGCGCACGTGCAACGTGGCAAACGAGTAAAGCTGCCTATGCGATGAATTCAGGCGGACGCTTGTTCTCCACATAAATTCCGACACGCTGCTGCGTCGGCTGTCATACGGAGCCACGGTGAAAAACTACAGGCTGTATCACGGCTGCATTCTTCATTTTTGTGCAGTAACCCGCCATGTTGGCGTAGTTAAATGTCGGTCGGCTTGCGAGAGCGCGCACTGACAGCCGGCCCTCCGCGCCGTCAATTAAAATATTAGTGTCAAATTTTGCGTTGTGAAACGCGCGCCGCGCCATCCTCCTCACCGACCGAAGCAAAAATCGAGCCGCTTTTTCTGCCCCCGGCTGCACGTGCCAGTTTCAGAATCCGATTTTCAACGGTCCGTCTGTCCTTGTCTAGTGGGCGCGCCCGCGCGCGTGCGTGGGCACACGCGGGCCTGTGTGTGTGTGTTTTTTTTCACTCTTGGTTTCAAAATTGCAACGCACCGGCCCCCCTAGTATTCGCAACAGAAACACGAAAACGATTGCACTCGCGGACAAGTTTGCTCGCTGCCGGCGAACTCGATTGCATGGGGACCCTTATGTTCCGAAATATAAATTTCTAGTCAGTTCTCATATTTCGGCGGTGTTAGTTCGTCGGTAACATAATATTTATTTTTCTGTTGGGTTGGCAAGAAAGAAATTTCGGTATTTCAAGGTGAAGTAAAAAACCGAATTTTATCTTATTCATTTAAAGTTCATTGCTTGAATAAAAATTGCTCTGTTTCACCTTAAAATACCGAAATTACTTTCTTGCCAACTCAATAGTATACTATAATAACAGGAAAATCTATAGTTCTTTGTATTTTATAAGACTGTAAAGAATGTTATGTGGTATAAATGCACAAAAACTCACAGTTTATTAATATAAGTATTATGTTTGCTCAACAAAGGGTGATAAATATCCACGCTTTTATTATATTATCTGTGCTTTGTTTGGTTTTCATCTGAGGCATCCAACGAAATAGTATACGTGTATATACCGTTCGCACAAAAGATAAAATAATGGTATCGTATTTGCTGCAGCCGAAAGACCGAAATGTTACAAATATGCAAAATATAAAAAATAATGCAAAAGGGAACTAGTTAAATAATGAACTGACAAATAAGTGATGTAAATAACGTGAACAATAGTGAACTATCACAATATTGTGAAATAAATATTAATGTCACACAAGCAACATTTGTAAACGAAAACCGCAAAATTGTTGTTGAATTTGTTTGTTACATCAACACCTGCTCATCGAGAAGAGAAAAAGTTTGAAAGGAACCATACATATGTCGCGAGCAAATTACCAACCGCTACGTTTCTCCCCACCCTTAATCACTGCCATTGTAACCACGGAAATACCGAGGTTACAATCGCAGATCTATTTTAATCGTGGACGGAGTAACTTCTTCTCGTTTGCTGTCACAATTTCGGAAAGTGTGTTGTGTAGTATTTAGTGATCGTACAGAAGTGTGATGTTTTGTGCGACGTGTTCGCGTAAATGGCAGTGTCCTGTAGATCCGACGGAGGAACAGAAGATTCTGATAAAGTGAGTACTTTACATTAGTATTTTATGTCGGATTAATATTCTTATGTATAACAATGGATATTTTCTTTAACCCTTTGCACTCGGAGCTATTTTAACTCGAAAACGAAACATTTTTTCCATTCTGGAATATTTCTTTTATTTTATACATATGAAATATTGATATAATATCTCATAATACATAAATGTGTAGTAATTTATTAAAAATGAGCAAATTTAATATAATGTAAACAATATTTTATTTTTATTTTATTTTGTAAGCAATTGTTAGTTAACTTCAAAATGATCTGAACGTGCAGAATGTCCCTTTAAATTTCGCAATCAAACTGCAAAAATTTTAACAGCTTATATTTAAATAACTTTTGTTTGCGACATATTTTCAAACTTTTTCTCTTCTCGATGAGTAGGTGTTGATGTAAACAAAAAACTTTAACAATAATCTTTTTTTGTTATAAACAGAGTTGGGCAAAGATGTCATTCGAATAAAAATTTTTGCCCAGCTCTGGTTATGAACAATATTGCGGCAAGTTTCTCTTACAAATTCCCACCGATCCAGACGTGTAGGTTCACCCCTAGAACGGGGATGGTCTTTTTATACACATATCATATACACATTATTATACAACCCTATACACATGATTTGACAATTTCGTCATATAAATGGATTTAAAAGGAAATCTACATTCGCGATTAGTTTCGAAACAACGTTATCAGTGGAAATATGTCGGTTTCGTTCTTCACTTTGCGTGAGAATGTTTTCGAGAGATTGGTTTTGTTGTAGCCTAACACCCAATGCGGGAACCGGCAGCCGGGGTGTTACTTTTTGTTGGGAACTGGTTTCTACTCGGGGAACTGTTACCTCAACGTTGTCCACAAAAACTGTGTCAACTGCGGAGGAGGATTCTATCGGTGGCGGACCACGTTCGCGAGTTTTGTAACTTGATTCTATTATTCTGTATAAACTCCGAACGATTACATCAACATATGACATCAACATATTTTACACTTTCATGAACATTATCCTTACTGTGCTCAAATGACCGATTTATCATTCCGTATTTATTAAAATTATAAAGACACTGTAGGAGATGATTGAACGAATTTCATTCAAGCGTTATTTACATTATAAAATGTAAATACATATTCTCGCGTTTATAAGGCAACGCACACTAGTCATTTTTAAATACTCGGTAGGTTAGTGTCACTTGTAGGTCGGTAAATACTTAACAATACATATTCTGATTAAAAATAATACATAATATAATGATATAAACGTGGCTTCGTTTATCAATGCGCAAACATCCTTTGAGGTAATCTATAACTTTTCAAACTTTAAGAATATTAATATAATAAATTACTGGAGATTTTAATAATTAGACTGCGGATCTTTATGCATTTATAGCAAAATTGATTTCTCTATTAAAATCATTAAGAGAAGAACCAACATTCAATTTAGTTTCTATTTCTTGCAATCGAGATGCCGAGTAATAAATCTTACAATAATAAATCAAGTCTTCTCCACACATGTTTTTGAGAACTAAGAAACTACTGTTAAACAAATCGCTTTTAGAGTGGAAGGCATTTAGGGTTGATGTTGTGTAATATCAGTGCTAGCCTATTCTTGACTGAAACAAAACGTTTCTTACCCTGTATCGAATTTCAAACAGTGTATCAACAGAATATACCTCATTAATTTTGATTTCACGATCGAATTTAACAGCTGAGATTCTCTTTTATTACGGCTGAAAGGGAATATGTCGTAAAAAATTTCGACATGTTTTACTTGTTAAGCGAAGGAAATGTGTTTCGGAACGAGGGAAGTAGAAAGGAATAATGAAAATTTAGACGAAATAGGGTGTATAATCCCCGGCGAACGTACACCGCGAACATTTCATCGCAGGAATTGAAGTAGTAGAAGTTTTTCGACGTTAATGAGCGAGTCGTGTAATTTGGAGTAAGGATCTATCAACGGACCTGACGCGGTATTCCTCCCAGCTGTTGGTACGCTAAACTTTCCACGGTGATATCCAACGTTATTATCAGCTACCTTGAAGGTAGACTTGATGTACAATAGAGTGTGTTACTTTAGAGGCTCGCAAACCTAGTCGTTTCGTAATATAGCTTAACTATTTTAATGAGCGACCGTGCTGGAGAAGGTTTCAGACGTGGGAACATTCACGTTTTAGGTATCTGTTCCCTTGTCCTTCTGTTACTATGGGGATACTCGATTTCACTATGCGGACCTACATAACTATATATGATGCGTGAAATTAAACTAGCAAATTGCGCGCAATATTTAATGCAATTCTATTCTAACGAAGGATAGGACGGCATGTAGTTAAGGACACCGTCCCGGAGTGGATTATTCGATAAACGAAAAGTCAAACGCGGAAAATTTGATTTTTATTGCTGGCATCTCATTTTTTACACTTCCCGTTTCCTATTTTATTCTTTCTGCAAACGCAGGTGTAGGTATCTATCATAAAAACTATTCACTATTTTCAAAAGATTTTACGTAACAACGGTAAAATTTATTACACATTTTTGAATCTTTCATTTTGTGTAAATGCAATGGTAATGTTATTGATATAATAGTTATCATAATTATTCAATAAAAATATTAATAATAATAGGTAAAGAGTAAAAGAGGATAATAATATATTTTTAAAAAATTCTGACAATGATTTAAACTATATTTTTTTCTTGCATCAGTAACTCTTAGTTGCAAATATAAATCTACTTAATTTTTGTACTGTATTATAATTTGATCGTAAGTTGTAAGTAAGCATTAGATGCTGTCTCGAAGAAAATCTAAATTAGAATGTCAATTTAATTTGTTTTGGCTACTTTATATTTTACAAGATTTTTCTACTTGTACACACATGGAAATACTAACAATATTCAAACGTCTAACGTTAATAAATAATAATTTATACAAAAATACATATATGCGGTGTTTGTTCTCATACATTTCTCTAAATTGCCCATTTTTCGGAAAAGTCTAAATTAATTGCGACAGGCCGAGGTTAAATAAAAACATGTATAGTTTTTCAATGATGTTAATAGTAAAAACACTTTTAAATTCTTCTAACCTCTTAGCAGTTCATCGAGTCAGCTAATCATTATAATTATAAACTTTTTGTATAATTATTTATTTACCATGGATACCTATGAAATAAAATCTGCCAACAAAAGAGCAATGAAAAAAGACTACAACATCTGCGTGCACCTAATAGCTCATTAAAAAGCAGCAGAACTCGGTCGAGCTCTCTGAAAAACACTGGAAAAAGATTCGAATGCTTTGATTCATTAAAAGACAGGGAGCTATCTTTTTTTGTTTTTAAGCGTAAGAGTACCTTTGGGTTATTGAAATGTGAGCAGAGAATATCGATGGTAACGTTCCCGTAAATGATCGAATACCGGAAAACGGGTAGCCGGTTTGTTAAGAGGCATCCCGGCATGCAACTACACCGAGAGGAAAAAGAGAGGAAGCCTTTAATTCCCGTGTAGAAAATTCGTTATCTCGTTTTCTCTTCGCTGATCAATCGGCCCTCTCCACGAGATTTATATCGCGCGCTTCGAACACACGGAAGCGGACAAGAGACACGCGTCGATTGGCACTAGTATTCGCGCACGGTTGTACAGTTAGAAGCTGTATTCGACGACGATAAACGAATCGAATCGAACCGAACCGGGGTTCGTAATTCGATTTTCCTCGTGTTCGATGAAGCGGTTTTCTCGTCTTTCTATTGGACCGTGTTTCCTGCAGGTTGATCTGTGTACACACCGATACCGCCGCTCTCGTAACTCATAGTTACGACCTATGCGAGGAGATAATAACTCTAAAACTCTCGTTTATGCCTCTCCGCGATCGATTTACCTAGTGAAACATGGGTAATTTTGATAAACACCGGGGAGTGTGTTTCCGCGATAACAGGCCTGATCGGCGATCTTTTATTGCCCTGATTGATTACGTTTATTGCATCGGCCGTTTGTTAAACAGCCGACAAAAATCGACACCTTCGCGATTCAAATTGAAGTAGGGGAGACCGGGGCTAAAACTTCCGATTTTCAAGAAAAAATTTGTAGAAATAGTATAGACATTCTTATCTTTAACGAGAGTAATTTATTGTTAAATTTATCATATTTTTAAATTAAAATATTGTAATTGGTATTTTATATTTTTTCATTTATTTGTCGTTGGGGAAGCGGAACTTTTTGCCCCGCGTACTGGAGCAAGTTGTTCTTACGTTGGTGCAAGTTGTTACTAAAGAATAAAATTTGCTAATAATTAAAACTTTAACAATTAAATGATTAAATGAACCGTTTATTTTGAAACTGGCCTAAGTCCACTTAAGTTTGAATAGAGATATTTAACAGTTTGCATTTCAATGAAATTAAAAATATATGTATAGTCACATATATCTAAGGAGAGTGTGACACAGTGGTATCCTATACATATATTTTTAATTTCATTGAAATGCAAACTTTTAAATATCTCAATTTAAGTGTATCTATAAGAGAGTTAAATTTACAATTCCTATTAATATAATAGCAATTATTAAGTGAATAATATGCTTCTTCTTACCAAGAATGGACTTAAGCCACTTTCAAAATTAACAATTTAATAAGATTTCTCATAAAATTTAAAACAGCCCAAGTCCATTCGATATAATTTAAAATGCTTCAAATAGAAAAAACAATATTCAATTTATTTTATATTCCATTACAAATCTCGAAAGACACCATTTATGCAATTCAGGAAATCTTCTAACTATATAAATTACATAACAATTTACTCCTCGTTTACATTTTGTGTATGCGGAAAGGGATTTGAAGAAGTTATGGTGCTCCGGTGGTATATATGTCGTAGAAAGTCCATGATATCCTTGTATTTCGTTGTTGTAATTTGTCTTATATTTTTATAAAGTGGTGTCAGTACAATATTTTCGCATTTTCTTGGTCTACACCGACATGGTAATAAATTCAGTATTTTAAACTCTGCATTCTCATCCATTGATAGAATCTTATAGAAAAATTTATATGGTTCATTTTTCAGCATATTTTTAACCAATTTATTGTTTTTCCGTTAGAATTCTTTACCCTTTTAAAAATTGCATCCTCCAAAAATCTTGTTGATATGAAATCCTCTTGTTTCATTTCATTTAACATAAAGTTATTACTGTTCCGGCACTTCTTGATAACATTATAATAATCTTGAGGAACAAACAGTATATTATTTTTCTTTAATGACATTTCTACGACGCCAAAATCGTCTTCAGCAATCACTGTATCGGTAAAACAGAGCTACTACCCGTAACATCAAACAACTGTCATTTTCAAAATAAAAATTTGTATCATTCTATTAACCAGCTAACTTCCTTTCTACAAAACCTTTGTGATTTTAAATATATTGGTTACAATTTGCTTAAGAATGAAAAGATAACGTAGTAATGTAAATATTAAAATTGCTAGCTTGATTTTTTTCGAAAATGGACTTAGGCTGCTTTCAAAATAAACGGCTCAAATATTATTGATTTATTAGCTTTATTGCTTAGCTTTCAATTTTTCGTTCCACACACGACCGATCACGATCAAAACCGTCAAGTGCATATAACTGACAATACCGCAATGACAGATTTCTAACATTTCACCGTGCACCGATGCGTAAAACTTGAGGGAAGCTAAGGATCTTTTACAGTGCAATACTGCGCGCGGAACAAAAGCACGAAGCCACGCGACATCTGACATACCAGAGATACGTTCCTAATGAGGCAACGATACGGAAGACTGGTATCGACGAACTCTTCCAACTTTATCTGTTACGGTCTCCTCGACCGCGTGCGCCCTATTTACGTGACTTGTTTCGCTTTATGACGAATGTGTCGAGGAAGTCAAGAGCAAGGATTTGTTTCCTGTTCCGTTTGTAATACGAAATACTGTAACCCTCCCGTTATTCGAATCTGTTTGAGCATCGTGTGTTTGAGCTCGCGTTGAAGTTGACGTGAACAATTCCGATTTTCAGGAAGTCCTTTCATTGCCCGTTGAATATTTCTGATATTTTTAAGCGTTATATATGGATTCTCGAGGAACTCTTCCCGACGTTTATGAGAATCGATTCACTTTAGAACTCATTGTACAAAGAACAAATTCAATTCATACACACTTTTATTTGAACTCTCCGTATACTATGCCGAGGTCATTCGTGACCATGTAAGGGATTGTCGTCAGCGTTGGGCAAAAATTTTATTTATAATAAAATAAATTAATACCCATGAAGTAGGTTTCAATCCCACGTCGAAAAAACCCACTTTATTCGAAATTTTTGTTCAATAAAATTTGTGCCCAACTCTGATTATCGCTAATTTTTTGAAGTTTTGAAGAAATATAAGTTGGGACAACCCAACAACTCTGAAAAGTGTTGAACTGGAGTCAAAACGCCTTATATTCAATGTTTATCGAGTATTTATTTCTCAGATCAAAATTTGACACAAACAAAAACATTGTTTGCTCAATAACAATCGTCTTATTCACTTAATCGTCTGATTCACTTTCACAATGTCTGCATGTGAAATAACATGCAGGCATTTTAGCGCATTCCAAATGCAAAGCTCTCTTGCTTGCAGAATTTAGATCACGTTAGTAGTACTTTAGACACTCACACTCGCTAGAAATGCGTTTATTTTGAATATAAAAAATGTGTGACACGTTCCCAAATGGTCATGAACAATTTTTAGAAGTTTTTATCCGATTGTGCAAGAGATATTTTACACATAAAAAATTCAAATGTTTCATTCCACTAAACTTTAGCCATCTGCTGGAAATGCAATTTTTATTTGATCACAAAAAATGCGTGACGCATGTTCTCGGATGATCAAGTAGAAATTTTAGAATGCTTGCAGATAAGTTCGAGCCCGATTCCAAAATAAAATTCAATGGTTAAATTTTGAAGAATACAGCTATCTTAATCAATTATACATATGTATAGTCACCATTCTTTTCTACAATTAGAAAATAAATTCTAGTTGTAGAAAAGAATGGTGACTATATAATTATGTTTTTACAGTCCGCCGTGCAGTATAGTTTGCGACATCTATGAAAATCGGGCACGAATTTATGCAATCATCTAATATTTTAAAAAATTGCGAATACGGCATACAAACGTAACTACCAACATTTCCGTACGCTAACTTACGGAACGCGAATCAACATTTTTCGGAATGCAAAAATCTTATTTGTGTATATTTTCATACGCTTTTCCAGCTCGCTGAACAAGCGACGATAGGGAAAAATGCGAAACTCGATGCAGGCGTGGAGCGAGTAATAGATCGAGACACGGAGAAAATTAGTTTTCGTTCGGTTAAATGAAGCGTTCGCCAGTCAGGAAGCGGCAGACACATAAATCTGCGAACAATTTATACAAATTACGAAGAACCGTTAACAATATAGAGCGCGTCGCTTCTTCCGACACAACGTATTATAAATCAACGTGTCTTTGACCTTTCTGTGTCTGGCTATACGCGTGGATACCCCGGATTCGTGTACGTTTCACCGTTTAATTCGTTTTTTTGTTTTGCTTTTCACGCACGACACCGAAGTTCCACTGTTCCCTCGTTGAATTTCAGCATGGGTGCGGACGCGGACGCTTGGTATCCTGTTTATAACAATAATCAACGCGAGCGCCGAATCCACTGGCGGATGCAGCGAAAAAGTTTCACGATGAGAACATTTTTTTGTTTGTTGGCCGAAAGTGTTACGTTTGCTGACCACGCCTGCCTCGAAAGTTTGTCATAGATTTACTGTGTCAAGTCCAGCTCTCAAATAAAAATATTGTAGTTCACGATTTCACGGAAACGTTGATTGTACAAGCACCTAATTATGTATCTAGACTGAACTCGAACCTAAGGAAACCAACATTTTTTAACTTTTTAAAGTGAAATCCTGTAAATCTTGACTTTATTTAGAGAAAATCAACTTTGAAGATCCGTCAAGTTTGCGTGTCTAGCATTTGGAACAAGTAGAATCAGTAGATTCTACTAAAATTTTAAAAATTAGTTCTTCCGTACAGAAATATTTCAATTTTTTGAAGATAGAAACCGATCTAGCCTACACCAATCTGAACTCAAATCATGTAAGATTTTATAAGTCGAACAGACTTAATCTTTAAACTTCTGCATTTGAAATTTATCTTAATTCAACATCGAGGTCACAAACATCGTTGTAAATATGATCTTCCGAAAGATATAATGCTGTTATCCCTAAGGTAATTTTTCTAATAATTTTTATTAAAATTTCACTTATCTTAAATTAATTTATGTGTATAACCAAGAATCAGACGATTCCTATTCATAGCCCGCGTGTTCGCCAAATTTTCAAACTCGATTTTCTCGAATACAATTGTACCGCCGTCAATACTGGGAAGTCCTGTATATGTATTTCGTTGTGACTGTATACAGAGTGCGGCCAGATGGTTGGATGGATTGTACACCGGGCAGGGATGATTCTACATGGTAAAACAGGTCAAAAAAAAGGAACAACATTTTTTCGTTTGACACTTCGTTTTCGAGAAAATCGAGTTTAAAGATCCATCGCATCGTGTTCGCGTGCTTTTATGTGCAGGAAGGAGAATTGGTTGATCATGATCAGACGCGTTAGACGATTCCTACCTTTATACCACTCGTATTCGCTGCATTCTAAAACTCGATTTTCACGAAAGCGAGGCATCAAACGAAGGAATGTTATTGCTTTTTTCGACTTGTTTTTACATGTAGAATCATCCCTGTACGGTGTTCTACTACCCCCCTGTCCGGCTACAGCCTGTACATAATGTCCGAAAAGCAGATAATTTAATTTCGAAGTCCTAGGCACTGTATATGTTAGGTGTTTCTCCAAAATAATGGAATAAAAATTATTCCATTATTAGTATACAGTATTAACTTCAATGCAATTTAGTTATCACTGGACTGCGGATTTTTATATTACATTTATGAGTAATAAATATTTTCAAACAAGGCTAGAATATAAAATTCGATAGAATTCTATACAATTTTTATTTGTTTTGGATGTACACACACACGGGTTGTTCGCATCAAAAATAAGATTTTATTTAATTCCACTTTCTTAAATTTTGTCTACAAACATTGTAAAATGCATATACATCCGCAGTCTAGTTAATACTAACGATTTTACAGCCAGTTTTATGCAAACGTCTTATGTATGATGTTTTGATTTGTAACCTTGTACGACCTTGAAGATCAGTGTTTCGTGTACGAATGAATTCGTTTTGGCACAAGCTGCCATACGACATAAAAAAAGATACATAGTGTTCCATTCAAAAAATTGAAGGTCACCTTTATTTATAAAAAATATCTTTATTTATGCAGATAAAAAAATTTGCAGACACCATTACATTGCTTGCAAAAACAGCATGACTATTTACGCTTTCGTTTGTTTCGAATCGCAATAGTTTCCGAAAAAGGCTAGTCTTTTTAAACAATTTCATTTCTCGCGTTTTACGAGAGTCCATTGTACACCATTAGATCGTACCCAGACACGATGTCTAGACAACTCCAGGTACAATTAGCTAGAATTCCAGTGACATAGGAGCGAAGGTATTGTTTCATGGCGGTACAAACGTTCTAAAACAAAATGATAACAGCGCGGAAAATGCCGCGAACCACTCGCGGATATCTACGGTACTCGAGGCTCAAAAGGACTCCACGGTGCCGACCCCCTTCGCACCTGTAACTTCTCAATGCAGCTTGCCATTGCAGTGAATTTGAATCTATGCCCTCCTCCCCCCCCCCCTCTGCTAGTGCAGAAAGCGTCGTTTCTGCTTGCACTTTAAGTAGCGGAAAACCAAGAGCAGAGCTGTTCTGTAGCAAGCGGCTATTGAGTTTTGCTTGAGTCAAAGGTAAACTGGTAAAATGGCAAGTGGAGCGGTAATATCATAAGCATGTCATTTTGATTTGCTTTGAGCAAATAAGGTGGCCCCGTTTGTGACGAGATGTTGCGGTTTGAGGGCTTGATAATATGTATTAAACGAAATTTCCGTTCAGTTTCCGCGACCAGATGGCAAAACGCAAGTGTCTGATTTTCCGGAACTGTGCAAATTGCCATTTCAATTTTTTGGAACGTGACCTGGAAATTTTATATTATGTCAAATTCTATCGAGTGATTCGCGAGAAATAGAACACCTAAATAGCTCCGTTTGAAGGTCATAGTGTACCCACGTCATCGACGTGATATCAGCTACAACACTAAGAAGTTAATAATATATGGTGCCATTTAAAAATCATCGATGACCATCAAAAGGCCTTGAAACTACAACAATCAGAACATTTTTTATATCAACATATTTGCCTCCTTTAACAGTAGGTACAACTTCTCTCTAACATTTTCTATCTTCAAGCCTAACGGAGCTATTTAGGTGTTCTTATTCTCGTGAACCACCCGGTATATTGCATTTTGATAGAAACGAAAGCTCAGTATGCATATTTTAATTTTGAAGAATATAATTGTATTCATAATAATAATATTGAAACACACCTTGTAACATGGACAATGAACATTGTTGTCCGCTTTTTATCATAATCTTAAACACATAGATGATGAAGCTTTTGTTATAAACTTAAGGACATAAGATACATCGCCATAGTTTTATTTTGAAGTATGCAAATCTCTTGACAAGAAATTGTTGTTTTAAGACTATGAATCCACCGATATCCTGCTAACGTGCTTTACTTCCTCAGAATTTTTTAAAATCGTTCCAGAGTGTTTCTTCCTTTCCTGTCCTCTTTCAGCCGCTTACTTTCCTGTTGGATGTTCAGGATTTAGAGCTGCACAAGCTTGTCGAGTATGTCTTTGCGATTGTTATTTCACGACTGTCCAAAGCAATTGTATTTGTGTTATTTCAAGACATTAGGATTCCAGTCACGTCGTTCCAGGAAACCTCGCTATATTTTGACTATTGAAATCTTCATTCGAAATAAGAATATTTGTACCTGAAAAATAAAAAATTCAAAGTAAACTAAAATTTCTTCTTTAAAGAAGTCGGTAAAGAAGTTATCTTACTAGATGATACAATGATGCTGCTGCTAATTTTATATTTGAGACGTATTATTTGTTAACGTTTTGTTCTAATATCAATTTTAGATGTAAAATAACACTTGTGCTAAATATGACAGACTTCGAAATTTTTACGTCAAATAAAAACATTCTATCTCCGTAACGAGTAGAAGTTAAACAAAATGGTATTTTCTATCTTAATAATTTTAATATTACATTATTTGGAAATAATGTAACATAAAGACTATTAGTTATGAAACAATTTATAAGATACAGCTAACGATGAGACACAACAAACATGATAATATAAACGTGGTAACCTGAAAACTTCATTATAAAATCAGCAACTGATTTGGCAACCAGAAATTCTGAAATAATTCACTGTCATGTGTGCTATTAGGTAGAATATTCATTAATTTTTCGTGATTTTTTGTTGAGCAGTACAGAAGAAATAGAACACAATTCATTGACCTTGCTCACCCTGTAACTACCCTTGTGGTAGGGGTACCGAGTTGAAACTTGTCACAGAGGGTTTTCTTTGGGATCCCTATCGAATGGGGTGACCAAAAATCAATTTGGTTTGAGGATACTTTTCTCCATCTTATTCGTTTGGTGTTAAAGAACGCGCACCTTCTCCTGTCCGTTTCTATGCAAATAACAATTGTCTAGATTTTTCGATTCTGTTCTACGTGTTCGATTAATTATTGGAATCCGATTACGACGTGCGTGCTGCGAGCATTGTCGGACGTGACGTGCCTTAATCCTTCGTAGTAAAGCTTTAACTACATCAGATCATTTAGTAGTGTATTCACATGTGATCGCATCGGTCTGCCACGGCACGCAAACGTATGCGAATTTAATCGACCTTTCGGTCATCGTTTCCACCGTACGTAGCAGCACGATCTGTTTCAAGAAATCGCTGACACCACAGAATTTGTAATTGCTATTAAGACAAACTAGATTCTATCAATTTAATTCAATATATTTTAGGAACTTTTGAGGACTAGCTGGCTAGATCGATGCTTTTGTAAAGGTTTTATTTTTGTTTCAATTAATTCGTCATTTGAGCCATTCGTTTAGCTAAAGTATGCTTTGCTTATTAGAAATAAAATTGATGCTGCTGTAGAATTATTAATGCATCTATGTGTAAAGTTTATTTATTTTACATAATTTGATTATGTTTCATTAACTGATTAAACTATATTATTTTAACTCTACTCATATAACAAATATGGTGCACTTCGTTTCTTAATAAAATTAATTAATTCTAATTTTTTATATGAAAAGTTATTTTAAGTTTTTACACATCTCTAATTAACGAATTTGTTAAATTTAAAGTTAAACGGGTAAAACTGTATTAGATTGTTACAGTTGATAGTTGATATAATTATTTTAAAGTAATTTATATTTTCAAAATAAAACTAGTATTTGTACCTTTTCTGCAGTTCTTTTTTAAAATCGCAATCGAAGGTTATTTTAAAGAAAAAACATTTCGAGAACTTGCATCATACTGAGAAAATCTAACGCACGGCCCAGTAAAAAACGGAGTAGTGTTTTCATATTTTGCACACAACGTTTGTGCTTCCACATGCATGCATACATCAGAACACACTCCGAATAAGTGCCTCTTACAACGAGTACCTCTTTTTACCTTCGGTTTTCCATTTGGAACGAGTTACTTGTTTATTTTCGCCGAAACTGTTTCGCGTTCAAAATTTACTGGTACAATTAGGTAAATAATCCCTTCGGGACGATACAAAAATGTAATTGTCTAAATGTATCGTTTACTAAAATGTATGAATTTTAGATATTGATCATTGATATTTCTGGCGTTTCTGTTACGTTTAGTGGAGACAGATTTCAAATAAAATCTAAAATTGCAAAATTCTTCATACGAAATTATGGTAAATTGCCATTTAAACCATCGTTGTCCATTACCTTTAGGGACGTGTAAACTTTTCCTACAAAATAAATTCTTAACCAGTGTTTTTCTTGCAAATCGCGAGTGTGTGGAACGAATGAAAAAGTTGTATATTCTTTTGCAAACAATAAAATTGTTTTGTGTGTTATTCTAAATGTATGATATACAAAAAACGTTTTACAAACCACGCTCACATTAAAATGCACTAAAAAGGAGAAAATCATTTTTTGAGGCATATTAGTGACTATAAATAAAAGCGTGGAGCGCTAAACTATATTGACGTAATCTTCGTAGGCGCTCCACGCTTTTATTTATAGTCACCAATGTCTAAAAAAATTATTTTCTCCTTTTTAGTGCATTTTAATATAAGCGTGGTTTTCAAAAAGTTCTTTTTATATATTTTCTATTTTCTACTTTTTAGTCTCTTTTAAATGGAACGCAAGATATAGTAATACTTGCAAGATATGGAAATACACGAGTTGGAATGAGGGGATGACTCCGAGAGACGACGTCTCTTGATGGAATCCGAAATCGTCCGAAACGGAACTGAATGAACGGAATACCACACTGACTGAGCTCCTTCGGTGCGAAGTGGGTCAGTGGAGTGGGGATGAGTCGGAGTGGGAACGCGTAGTGGAGTAGGGACCGCTGGCGCGCGGAGTGGGGATCGCTGAACGCGATGACTTACTATTGAGCGTCGCGCGACGAGGTGTGATGGTTAATATTAAAATATTTGTTTTCTCCTAAACGCACAGTTTTTTGTACAAATTTGTTTTTTAATATTGCATTGTCATCCAGTTCTGAGCTATGTTTAAAGTTTCAAGTCTGTAGCTGATCAGGAAGTGATTTAAAATTCGATTACAAGATTTGACGCATACAACAACGACAACATCGACAACTCGGCAAGCTAATATAAACGTGGTAAAAAAGTGTCAATGTTGGCAACTCTTTGTCAGATTAACTGCGTTTACCGCTTGACTGGTTCCAAGGGGATAATAACAGTGTCTTGACAACCCTGTACAGTAACTTAAACAAACTACGAAGTTAACTGTTAACGCCAACAGAAGAAGATAACATTTTTTAAATTTATCTTATTGTAATTGCACATTTTTCCACTGACTATCGCTTTCATGTTAAAAAAAAACTAGGCAATTCTTTTGTAGGCGGTCTCTGTACATTTGTTCATGTTTCATTCATGTTTAGGTTTTTCATACAACGAATGAAATGAACTCGCGCCGAAAGAACGAATTAATTACCGGCTCCGCTGCACACGAGCATAATCCGGCGAACCTCGCCATTGAATATCACAACATAAGCAGGTGCTTTCATATTCGCTGGCGACCCTAGCCAGTTGGATGGAAGTGAGACAAGTACATATTCTGTACGTCGGTGTTGATGTATATACGGCGTTCATTTTAACAACCTCCACGGTTTTTAGCAATTAGTAGTAATTTGAAAGAAAATTTTAAACTCATTTTTGGCTCGATAATTGACAAAAGAAGCGAGTTACAATTGTGTCTGAAATACCTTCTTCATGTCTGGATCATCACTGAATCCAATTTTTAAAGTAATTCAATTTTAGTAAAATAAAAACAATCCATTTTTCAACAATTTTATATTTTGTTAGTACGATCCGTTTGAAATACTCGCACAAAATTTTACTTGGGAACTCGTAAACGTGCTAGATTTATAGCTCCCAAGGTGCAGTCGCATTTTGAAAATGCAAAAATGCGTTTTTCTCGAAATGAAGTTTTGTAAACCGGCACCAGAACGATGTGTAAGGCTACTTAACTAATTCCAAATTTTACAATAACATTTTTAAGACTAAATAGGTATTAGTTGCATAGTTATTCACTGGAAACAAACAAACTTTTGAACCAAATTGAAAAAATTGCTATGCGTCCAGGCGCAAACGTCCAGATCATACTTTTTGTATTCTAATTAGATCTGTATATACGTAAACTCCTTCAGTTAAATATATATCCACGCATCAACTCTAATACCTTCATTATCTGCCGCCATAAACGTAACCTACAATTTGCCTCTACTTTTTAAAGTTAAACTAACGATGATTCCCTTAACAGCGCTTCATTAAAACTTATGCGTGTTTTAAGCACTTTCGCTGTAGCGATTTATCAGTAAATCCTTAGCACGACTAGAGGTGGTTCTTAATCTAAACTCGCCGCATCAAACCTTCAATATAAAGCGTAACGTTCCGTATTATGCAAATTATTTTCATCCACCGTGGGAAGATTTATATAAAATATTAAAAAGTACGGCTAACGATATTAACATTACATTTAACAAATTGGAATGGTCCACGAGATTTTTTTTCGTGGAAACCCTTTTCTACGAGAATTAAAATATCCTTCTATTAAATCTTTTTCCCATATTTTATTCTTTATTATTGACACAATAATGATGACTTCGAGGAAACTTATTAAATATGCGTTGGAAGGAAAATTAACTTATTTTGACTGCTCGGTAACTGTGGTAGGTAAATTATAAATATCAACATGTTTTAAAATTTTACTAATTCTTCTCTATTTTAATAATAACGATAGTAATGTTTTATTTAATGGTAAGTTGAATTTGTGAAACCATGTCAAAAGCATTTAACAAAACATAGTGAGTAGAAGATAGCATCTACTAAAAAATGTTATAAAATTAAAGAATAATAATAAATATACATAAAATAGAGCATAATACATATTACAGAGAAAAATTTAGGAAAAAATAATGTATTAATAAATACGATTTAGTTTCCATGTAAAATGTTAAAAATAATTGTGTTTATATCCAAATTAAACCACTGCTAAAAGGTATATTTTGTTATTACAACAAAACAGTTAGGGAATATAATAATAAATTTACACAATACGAACTAATTGTACTTTTCTCGTTCATTCGATAAAGTTTATTAATATTACAAATGTATATCATTAATAATAATTAACAAAATAAAGTGTAATATCATGGAAACCTAATTTGACACACGATTTTTTATTATTATTATATAATATTATAACATGGATAAAAATATTCTATATATTTTATTGGAAAACTCTGAAAATAAAAAATAATAAATATTATATTTTTAGAACTTTATTCTAAAACTGTGAATTTTTTAAAGCAAGGGATATGAAGGTTTCAAATCAATAGTGAAATAGAAAAGTAAAAAATCACAAAGGCAGAATTTACACATGTACATACAAAAACAGCGTTCATTGTGACAAAGCGTGCTGTTATTTGCAATTTTTCGGAGCATACTGCATTTTGATGCGACAGACAATCAAACGCCACTTCGCCGTTCTTTTCTAAAATTTGTGGCTGCGAGCGAACGTCGGGCAAAATAACAGTACTGCACCTCGTCGCGTCGGTAGAATTGCAATTCTACGGGACTCGCCTATGGTCTCACTTTTGTCACCTTTCCTATTTTCCTGTTACTTTGTTTCAAAACCGTGAAACGCGTTGACCTAGCGAAACAAATACACTCACTGTATCATGTCATTCGGAAAATAACACAACTTCGACAACACCGTGTGAAAATATTGTGACATGAGTTACTCATTGAACCCCGACATGATCAATTACGAGGTCGCGTAGAAATTATTCCACGAGAGAAAATGGTAAAGAATTTCTAAATTTAACATTTGGTAGATTTTATTTTTATCATATTTATCAATTGTTTCTACATGTCTACAAATACTTTTGAAGTGAAAACTTCTTGAGACGCACCGCGTACACGATTGCTGGACAGTGAATGAGTCTGGTCCGTCACGCACCGAGGTGAAACGGATAAACGTTAAAATAGTAGGGAGTTGTTGGCAGCAAAACTGAAAAATAATTCGGAGTGTAAAGGGTTAAACTTTGCAGGATGACTTAATTTAAATTTCCGCTGCCAAGAGAATTATTTTCGACTGCTGCACAAGTCTTGATATAATTTGCCAGTTCGCTAACATTCCTATCTTCCTTTTTTATGCGGCAATTTAGAGCCTACCGTCGTATTCCCCAGAAGTAAAGTTCCGTCTATACGACGTAATTCAAAGTACAACAAGGCGAGGAACAAATTAAAGAGATAAAAGGACTTGCAAATTTGCTAAAACCAGCAACTCTTTAAGCCGAAATACGAATTAGTTACAGCGTAGTTACACTCGAAGGAATTAGCAACGAGTACACGAGGTCAGCAGGTACGTGAAAGTTTTCTAACAACGAAGTCAATTCTAGAATCTTGATTCGTTGTCTAGTAAGTCGATTGACGCGTAAACTTTTCCCCCAAGTTACTCGCCGCAAACGCCTGTGTTTAACACATTCGCCTCACGAATGTTCGAGAAGTTCTGACAATTCCGCACTCAGTGCATGCCCTATATTATATCGAATCTTACTCGACGTTCAGTAATATGCAGATTCTTACTATAGAATCCAATTCAGAGTTCTCTGTCATTACTGTAACTTGCTATAGAAGATCTACGGGGCGTCCCAAAAATTTTGTATTTCCTTGAAACGGAGGATTACCGAGATGATTCGGAGTAACTTCTTCCTTTGCGTAAATATTCTCCACGGCTTCGTTGAGGAGTTATTAACGAATAAAAAAATATATTTTAAAAACTTTTTAAAAACCACGCTCATATTAAAATGCACTAAAATAGAAAAAATAATTTTTTTAGAATAAATAAATGTGTGGAGCGCTAAACTATATTGACGTAATCTTCGTAGGCGCTCCACGCTTTTATTTATAGTCACCAATGTCTAAAAAAATTATTTTCTCCTTTTTAGTGCAGTTTAATATAAGCGTGGTTTTTAAAAAGCTTTATATATATATTTTTTTATTTTCTAATAACAGAATTAATAATGATATCTCCAAGTAGAAGTAAATGGAGTCATGAAGAAGATTTGAGACTGAAATACGTTGAATTGCTTCAATCCGAATTAATTGAATCGTAACATGAATTGAGCGATTTACGTATTGAAGCTCTTTAGAGCATGGTGAATAGTTTTCCCATATATCCATAAATACCAGCGATATTTACGTGGTTTCATTCCGCGGAATAAAATGTCATACGCATTTATTTTTCGGAACTCGCATGCACAAATCTTTGGTCCATTTAATACGGCAATCGCTGGATGCACCTGAATTCACCTGAATCTACATTACGTCTATTCGTCTCTGCTTAAAGCACGCTTCCAAACTCGAGGCAATAATCGTTAATTTCATTCATCCAAGCATATTTATGCGACACCTGTTGGCGAACTACATCGTTTTATTCAGATTTAAGCTATCAAGATTTAATGCGAGCCGGTGCGGTGTCTGATGAAAATCGTGCGGTAGGTTCATCTTTTTTTTTCCACCGCTAATTACCTCGGCCGGTTATTTATCTGTGACAGATAATAACGACGAGTCGAACCGGTTCGACAGCGTGTAACTTCATCGCCTTGGAGAACGTGGATTTCCAGAAACGTAATTGCCCCAGAAGGGATTCCACTTGCCCTTTCACGGGAGGGTGGTCTATCGCGGAGTGCGAGCTTGAACTCAACCATGATTTATGACTCTGCGGTCGGTGAGAATCGCTATAAATGCAAGAACATTGGTCGGATAACGTTTCCCGTGATCTACACCAAGGATACTAAAAACGTTCGTTACGACACGCATATAACATAATCATTGGCGCTGGTGTGCCATTCATTTCGGTTTATCGAAGTAAACTATGAATGGTAAATGTAACCAATGCGTTCAACGTGCGTCGCAGAATACTTTTACTGGCCTCCCCAGAAAGCAACAAATCTGTCCTAAGTATGAATAGAGAAAGCTTATTTGCAGTTATAGAAATAAATGTCCAGCTTCTCTTCACGCTCACGTATTTCAACGAGCAGGGAATGTAACGAAAAGTTGCCAATACTGTGTGTACTATCTAAAGAAATTTCGAATCCTTCCCCGTTGTCGCTTCACGGCTCCCACTACCAGAGTACCACTTCCCCCACTACTACCGTAGTAGCATTTATGGTTGGCATTTTGTTGGGCCTTCGTTGCAATATTGGTTGGCAAACCGTTACAAATGTCAGTTTATCTGCCAGTACTGGCAGACAGCGGGTAACGTTTTCCCCTGAAGAGGTGCATCCTCCTCTTATTTGGCAATTCTGCATCCAGCTGAAGTACGTAATTAGTTTATATTATTACCACGCTTATATTAGCTTGCCGAGTTGTCGTTGTCGTTGTTGTATGCGTCAAATCTTGAAATCGAATTTTAAATCACTTCCTGATCAGCTAGAGACTTGAAACTTTAAACATAGCTCACAACTGGGTGACAATGCAATATTAAAAAACAAATTTTAAAAAAAAACTATACGTCTAGAAGATATAAACTATTAAAAATTTAACCATTACACCTCCCCGCGCGACGCTCGGTAGTACGTCATCGCGGCCAGCGATCGCCACTCCACGCGCAAGCGCTTACCTACTCCACTACGTGTTCCCACTCCGACTCATCCCCACTCCACTGGCCCACTTCGCATCGCATCGGAGGAGCTCAGTTTACTTACTGAGTTGGTTAGGATTAGATCGGGGTGGAGGGCGACCAGGACAGGCGATTCTGCTCGGTAAGCGGCTCGCGGGCGTCACTACAAACCAATATGGCGGCGCCCTTACCTGTCAAACACACTGCAATAGCTCCTGAACGATTGATCCTGCAGAATGGAAACTTCGATTTGCAGCCGCCACATGACACAATATTTTTCCTTTTACAAAAGATGGTTGAATTTACAGGTAGAAGTGGTAATTAAAATCGATTACAAGATATGTAAAGACTAAAAAGTAGAAAATAAAAAAATATATAAAAAAACTTTTTAAAAACCACGCTTATATTAAAGTGCACTAAAAAGGAGAAAATAATTTTTTTTAGACATTAGCGACAATAAATAAAAGCGTGGAGCGCTAAACTATATTGACGCAATCTTCGTGAGAACGAAGATTGTTCCAGAGAACTATCCACCAATAATTTTTTTAGACATTAACGACAATAAATAAAAGCGTGGAGCGCCCACGAAGATTGCGTCAATATAGTTTAGCGCTCCACGCTTTTATTTATTGTCGCTAATGTCTAAAAAAATTATTGGTGGATAGTTCTCTGGAACAATCTTCGTTCCCACGAAGATTGCGTCAATATAGTTAAGCGCTCCACGCTTTTATTTATTGTCGCTAATGTCTAAAAAAATTATTTTCTCCTTTTTAGTGCACTTAAATATAAGCGTGGTATTTAAAAAGTATTTTTATATATATATATTTTTTTTATTATTTATTATTATTTCACCACCTTCGCAGCCACAGTATCGAAGCTGGTATCAAAATTTACTATTCTAGAATGACCAACATTTTCAGCCTTTTCCTTCGAAGTATTGAATTCTGGGTAATTGGAGTACTGCGTGCACCATTCTGTATTATACATTCTATAGAAACGGTCGGTACACACGGCTGTCTCGGACGACGTCTTTCTTGTGCATTCACATAAATGCGACTACCGTTGACACGAATTTTCGATCTCTTCGTGTGAATTTTTATGAGTACAAAAATACGCGAACGAATGAATGCGCGGTGTACAGATAAAAAGGAGAAGATCTGCACATCCACCAATAGGTTGGAAATATGCATAGAATTATTTTATATGAAATTACTATCTCGTTTGAATGCAGATGAAATAGTGTTTTGAAAATTGCTGTCCTATTTTCTACATTTTACTTGTTGCAATAAATATTTCAGATTACTAGTTTATTACGACTGCCTTGTTTACCAACGAGAGAACAACAATAACGATACTATTATATAATAACGAAACACGAGGTTTCGCGAACAGTTCGAAATTTCCGAAAATTCAGTGACCTTCCTTAGAGAATCTACCCGGTGTGCCAGCCATCAGCTCCTAACAATTGAAAGCTCTTGTCTTTAAGAAAAAGTTGGTCCCCAAAGCTGAGTTATTGGATCCCAAGGACTCCCTGATGTCTGCTCATTATGCACCTCATGAAACACCCTCGCTGTACACGCGCCCTTGTATTCCCCGGCGTATTTCACCGTGGGTTTCCGCTAGGTGCATTCAGATTCTTCACCAGCATCCTCACTCTTCCTTGCCGCCTCGTTATGTATTTTATTCCATGGTAGTGGATGCCGCAAACGATTTCCCCGGTAAGTGGCAATTTGCATAAACGAACATCCGAAACGTATTCCTGTCCGTTCCCATACCATGATTCGTCATCTCTTCTGGGTTCCGCCAACTTCTCGACACCACAACATCCCACCAAAAACAAGATTTCCCTCATGTCTTATATATTTTCGCTCGTGGAACGTTACTGTGGTTATTCAATTTTATGTACATTACAAGCCAGAAGTATTCAAATTACTTTCCGAGTTGAGTTGTTATTAATTTTTTATCATGATTATATATCATAGTGTCACTAGAGAAATGTATATGACATTATATGACTTTCACCCTCGCAAGGTGGACGATTTTATGGCTGCCATAGCTAAATTGATTGACTTTGTTGCTCCGATGGGATTCAGTAAACTGCAGATATATTACAGGCTGGACTGCTGGTCTTTATGCATTTATAGTTTTAAAAATTGAAGATGTTAATCTTCATTTTGATCAGGAGGCTAGAGAGCTTGACCGGGAGACAAACAGCCCGGATAAATGAAGGCCCGATGGATAATCAAGACCTGAGGGAAATAATTAAAATGTACATTATATTCCAAAATAACTTCTTTATTTTTGAAAATATATTACCGTTCCCGGCAATCTCGGCCGCGATCGCCCTCAAAAGAACTATTTTTACGTTTACGAGGCGTAATTTGCATTATTCGCGTTCTTATCCAGACTCTTTTACCCATCTTTTTGTCACGCTCGGTGCTAAGTTGGGAGGATGCTTGCTGTGACCCCGTCCAGGCAAATAAAATATCTAAGGTGAGCTTGAAAGTGTTAAAAATAATTATTAAATCACGTATAATTTATACAAATTGAATAACAAAATAAAACGAAATGATGAAACATGCATGCATGCGCACATGTAAAAATAGATTGATACCCCCGTTATCAACGTATCTAGAACAGGCAGTGCCCATAGGTACACCCTCGCATCTCAACATTATTCCTACTACTTTTCTAATAAACAATTAGAAAAATTTTGTACACATACCATTCCGAAATGAAAAGTGATTTCCTCCCGAACGAATATTTGCATTTGTCAATGAAATTACATTTATCAGGAGAGCAAGCTCCATCATCAGTTCGCTCGGTGTGCGCACAATGTTTAAGTAGTCAGCGTAGAAAAACCAGGTCATCGGGAAATTAGCAGCTCGCACGGATTGTGTACGTTCCAGGGTTCCATTTGTACCCCGAGGAAACCAAACAAAATGATGCATAAAGTCGATGATTGGTTCAGAACGTTTAAGCACCAATATTGAAACGTTTCGGATGTAATAGACTTTGGGTTGGATTTATCAGCGAGCGTTTACCGTACGAACCGCGGTGTTTTTCCTTCGAACGGCCACGGCAATTTTCTGCGTCCTGAATAAATAAAGATAATGAAGCAGTTCGAGTGTTACTCGGGGAGCAGCACGTCCGCTCGAGCCTTTATCAATTTAACGGTTGATATTAACGGAGGTGTCGTTGAAATTCTGGCATCGATGGACGCGGTTTCCGACACTGCGGATAATTAATCAGCCGCATGTCCCCGAGCGGCCGACAGAAACGTATAACGCGGTAAGAGAAACTAATAAGCCGCGAACCATTCGGTGCAGGAGCCGCGCACGGCTCTGAGACCCGACCGAGTCACTGACGGATGCTGCGCGCGTGAGTTCCGTTCCGTCGTTCTGCGTTATGGACATACCATCAGTCGCAATCGCCGCAAGGATGTGGTCAGAAATGTTTCGATTCGCCGGAGTCGCTTCCAGCTACATGTCCCGATCCGTATACGTGACCACAGCGATGCAGCATGCACTACCGTTTTGAGGAACTTCGACACACCAGTCTATCTATTACGAGGGCCAGTCAATCAATCGGTTAAGCCCAACTTCTGTTTTCGAAAAAGGCATATCTCAGGCATCATAATTTTTAGAAGATAATATTTAGAGTTATTGTACAGCGTTATTGTGATCAAGCGGGCACGAAGTCCATCGGGACCATTGTACCCTGGCCCACACGCGGCAAGATAGCCCAGTTTAGGGGTGGCGTATTATCGGGGTTTTAGTGGATATGGGCAGGGATTAAAGTTCCGTTTCCCTCAAATATCATCCCAGAGTGGGTCGAGTCCCACACTACCCCCCAATCTTCATCTTGGGGGGGGGGGGATACGTAACAATATTTCCCCACCGCCCTAAAACCAAAAAAAGGGGGTGGCTTACTATTTAAGGAATAGGATATGTCCATAGTGACAGAGTGAGACCCCATAGACGCGTCAAGCAACACCACAGGAGTAATACGAATAGTGGTGGTGTTAATATCGGGTATGGAGAAGAGAAGGGGTCTATGGCCTTGGGCGGTGGGGTTTTAGTGGGTGTGGGCAGGGATTAAAGTCCTGTTTCTCTCAAATATCATCTTAGAGGGGGCCGAGTCCAACACTACTCCCCCAATCATCATCTTAGGGGGGGTGTACGTAACAGTATTTCCCCACCGCCCTAAAACCAAAAGACAAAAACAGGAGTGGGAGTATTGAACCATATTGATGTGCGCTTCAATATAAAGCGTCAATATTGACGTGAATATTGGCAATATTAATGATCGTGTAAGGGCCCCTTTAAATAACTTCATTGCCACAATTTCACAATGCTCTTTTGTTTAAAAAAAGACAGGGATATGTTTTTGAATCACTGTTCCGTCTCCAAAGTTTATTCTTCATATCTTTCTCAGGCAGTACCGCTGCATGAAATATTATTTGCCAGAGACAGTTTTAATTTTTTTGTTACACACGTCAAACCTGATGTAAGTGAAGTGTACTTTATAGTAGCTTGCGCTCTTTCATTTGTATTTTCAGCAGAAAATAAATGAATGACATCTGACGGACGAGTAGTGCTGATGGGATTTCATAATTCATTTCACTGAAAAATACCCAAGAGAAATTCTTTGCGGCCAGACGAGTCAAGAGGATTTTAGTACCTTTGCCGAATGAACTGATTTAAAGCGGACCGGGCAATTTTTCCTGTTCGCCCACCCTTGCCAGTGGTTTCGCCCTACTTATTTCCTAATGGAGGTGTAGGCTAATCGCCTGGGTACTCCTTGAGCTGCTATCCACCCTTAAACCACGATCACTATATTAGCTTCTATAGATATCGTGATTTTAAAGTGTTCAAATTATTCGCAGAATACTCGAGTAAATAGTTTGAAAATTCTACAGTGTAAATATAGTTAAATTTTTTATCTTGTGGAATAGAAACATATTTTATTATTGCACATGTTTAATAATCGTTACTGAATGCAATTCGATTAAAATTAATAGTTTACCTCAAGCCGAATTTCCAAACAAATAATTATCTTTGTCGAACTTATCTGTTCCTATGAAATTTTTATGAAAAGAATTGGCACTTAGGATCCTCTCGAGAAGGTGTTCACATTGAACAGATATTTTAGAATCTATGTATGCAATAAAAACTCCATAGAAACATGTTCTTCTGAAACGTTTTTTCAACAAGTTTCAAAATATGAATGAAAAAGTTAAATTATTGTGTACTAGTTTTTATTCATCAATATAATATCATATAGTTCATAAATTTATTCAGGTACGAAAATCTTAACAGTTATAATTAGTCTGCGGATTTTTATGCATTTATAAAAAAAAATAAGCTGAGTGAAATATAAAACAGTAAAAGATGAGAAAAATTTAAGAATATTGTAATGTTGTTTTTATAATGCAACAAAATCGTTAAGGGATGAAATCAATTTTTATTTGACTCCTGCTTCCCGTGATCAATGCAGAACATTTTTATTCTGCATAAAGATCCGCAGTTTGGTTACAATACAATTACCTAATAATTACAAAAGACGCGTTGAACTTTGGAAAATATATAAATAAATATTGAAAATATTCAATGTTCATAAATCAGAATTTTTAATATCATACAAGAAGACAGTTTGCTTTCCTCGAAAGATTAATAATATAATTTATCATTTCGGAATAGTGAAATGTCAACGAATATTTCGTGGAAAAAACAATTTGTTGCAAGTACCCCGCCGATCGATACAGTTGGCGTGCATTTTCGAATGACATGTTATAAGAAACGGAACGAAAAACCATTTGTAAATGTTAAAAGATCATCCATTATCAGATCGAATCACATTTCCGCGTAGTTACTTGCTAACATTCCGCGCTATTTCTTAGCACGATAAATCACAGTCTATCGCAGATTGTTTTTTTTACTAGAATACTCGTACCAAGTTCACTCAAAATATATTAATATACAGGGTGTCCCAGCTAACTTGACCACCTTGAATATCTTTGTTGTTTTTAAAGAAAACAAAAAAATTTTTGTTTTCTATAATTATATTGTTTTTTAATATTATTATTTTTTATTTATTAATATTATTTTTCTATATTGTTTTCTAATATTATTTAATATCGTATTTAAAAAATGAAAGTACAAATGTATTTATTGAAGCCTATTGAGTATCGAGTCTTATGTTTACCTCGTAGTAATGGCACCATTCACGTGTGTCTAAAGAAATATATAATTTAATCTAAATAAATAATTAATTTTAAATATTCTTGATGGGTGAAATTGATGTGCAAAAGGGTGAATTTCGTGTGCAAAACCTACAGTAGCAGAAATAATTGAGGTGCTCGAATTGAAACTAACACCCTGCATAATGAATGAGAGTTTGTGTGTTTATATTCCATAAAAAAGATTTAATTATAATGGATTGATCATACATATTTTTTTGTGTTTCATTTAACTGTCTGGTGCTAACCACGCCTTTCCCGTAGCTATCGTTGTTTTCGTTGTTATCGGTGTATCTATCCTTCACGTGGAAAACAATTCACTTTCGACGCGATACGTTTAACTGACGCGTAAAATCAATCTTTGAGGAAGACTGGAACTTTTATTCGTCTATCCGTCTCGGCAGGAGAGCTGTATTGTAGGCGAGGCGCGCTTGAGGCAGACGAGTGAAAAGAAAAATCCTCGGTCGGACGGCGCGCAGGGATCTTAAGGAATTCCGCGATGTCAGGAGGATTCCTGCGGGACCCCGGGAGTCACCCAATCCGCGGGAATATTCTCCCGATAAAATATTCTTAACTGGCCGCGCAGCCATGTTTGTGCAAAGGGCGGCGCCCCGATCTGAGAACGTCGGAACGTATCTCGTCTCCCCTTTCTACAGACAACCAGACCTTTATCTCTTCGTTTCTGCATTACGCGACACCCCAGCTGGAACGCCGTGGTTTGTAAGGGCACGCGCAAATTCTGAAAATCGAATTTCAAATCTGATTCCAACCGTTGCGTTTCTTCGATCCGAGCTCGCATGTCGTAATTTTTCTTTTTGGCTGGTCCAGACAAATTTACTTTGTTCTGCTTGCAGTGAAATCTGTATAAAATATATTTTCGTTTATTACGTTTTCATTCATGATCATGATTGAAATCATCATGTAAATAGATGTTTAAAACGGACATACTCTATGTGTATTGTTTTAGGCTGAACTCCGTCTCCGGAAACCAGAAAGTAACTTTTTTCATATAATCCCATAGATTTTATGTATCATTATATTAACCTCATCCGCATCCATTATGTCCAAAACTTGGTGACTTTTATTTTTATAATGCGAAACATATAATTGCAAAAACCTAAGATGTAAATGTTAACTCATCAATTCCAATGAAAAAAACATTGAAAAGTAACTGTTTGACTTGTTATTTAATCGTAGCGGAAAAAAATTCACGTAGAGTTGAATAGTATTGAGAGGAGCACATTCTGACATTGATAGTTTTTTTTTGGTAGGTTGATGCGTAGAGGACATATGAAGATCATTAACTTTTTTAAAAATGGAAACATATATACTGTTAACTATGTTGTGTATTACAAAGCACCGAAAAAGGTAGTTTAGAGAACGCTGGAAATGTGACACGTGTGTCAGCTGGCTCAATGAAGAATGATGGGGAATTCGTGCATGCGAATAATGCCGCGTAAGATGCGAGCGTGACTACCCTAAGGGCTGAAGCCTATATTCTTCTTTCGCAAGCTAGCTGGAATATTCGCGAAAGAATGTTGTTCGGGTAAAAGCTATAAATAGTGGACTTTCATGGCGAATTTATAAAATACAAAGTTTAATAACTTATAGCAGAGTGCATCCGGAAACAACGTTCGAAACATTTCTTTCGCCCGCTTTTCTGTTATCTCCGTAAATAAAAAATTAACAGAATAACTTATAAATGTATTATAAAAGCAGTGCATTTTTCATTCATAAATTTGTGAAACGCTCTGTATGTACATAAAAATGTGAGAACAGTGTAGTAGTGTATTTAAACATTTGTTTCACGAAAATATTTGATAATGATGCTTTTCACTTTGCGATTTTATGTTCTCCAGGTACACTAAATTATACATTGTTTCTTTATTACAGATTCATTGACATCAAACTTCGAAGAGAGAGATTTTTATGAGGAAATGCCGAAAATCCAGGTTTTAATGTTCGGAATTCACTGGTTCAAAAGTTACGAGCGTTTGAAGTTGAGGAATTTTAAGCGTTTTAGCAAGGAACGGGCGTCGCCCTGTGTACTCGGCATGTCTTGGTATGTAGCTTGCTACTGAATCTAATCCTTTTGGAAGATTACTGTGCGCGATGCATTTTGTTCTTTATTAAACACATTTTTTTTTTCTTTAACTTGTACTTGTACTTTCTGCAAGTTCATTCCCTCATGGAACTCAGTGCCAAGTATACTTATTCTTTTCTTAATCAAGGATACATTGTAATTTGTTATTGTTTCTTCTTCGAATAATTTCAGAATATCTTCGTTAAAAATCGTTAACGTTTTCAATTGGAAAAATTCATTCGATGATGCCTTGCAGTGTTCGCCGAATGAATTGAATTTTTTTATAAAAACTACTGCAATATTGTTTTAAGCAAAGCAGCTATTTATATAACGTATAAATATAGAATACCGAACGATCATACAAACAGGATGAGCACGAACGGACGTGAATGATCATAAACAATGATAAGTGGTGACGAATGAACGTGAATACACATAAACGAATGGGTCTACATTATATAATAGAGGAGTAGGATTCGGCTAGTAAGTTAATTTGTAATAGCATAACTATGTCAATAAAAGCGACATTTCTGATTTTGTCGGACATTTCTAACATCAATATTCCGTATCTGTGTCTCAATAGAAAATTGAAAATATTTCCAACTTTTGTCTAAGAAACTTTTTTGAATAGCCACTTGCGAAATTGTTCATTGTTTCATTTAGTCTGTCAAATAATATTACGTCTTAAAAATATAATGACAATTTTCTTTCGCGATGCAATGATGGGATAAAATGTTTAAAAGCTCGAACTAACACAATTTATAAATGGCTTATGTAGTGTAGAGCTACTATCAGTCACTGTGTGGTCAATATTTCACAGGAATATCGTCTACGTTGTCTTCTATACTTTTATCGTGTCATGCTACATACCCACTTTCTTTGAAAAATATTTTTGAAATATAAAAGGCTGAACAAGCAGTCTAAATCGATTTTCATGAAATATGGTATTATGCAAAATTCATAATTTTATATAAAGGGTAAAAGCATTCGCGTGCTTCAAAACGCTGGCAGTGTAAAAATTTCTGGAATATCGAACGTTACTATAACAGGGGGAAAATGTTTATTCTAAGAAACGATAAAACGTACGCTTTCAAGCCGAATGAAGCACGAAGAGAAAATAATTCATTCCCGAAATCCATTCAGTCATGGCATTGAAAAAGAAAGAGAACGATGCCAGTTTTCAGTCGAACTAAAACGTTCAAAGTGATAAGGAGACAATGAGCTAAGTTTCCATTCACTTAATGAATGCCATGCGATTAATGGAGGATGGAGGAATCATTATTTTTATGAATCTCAGCACACCTATTCAGTCCTCGGACAATTAATTATACACCGTGATATATCGAAAAAACTCTTTCTTTAGCAGTTCTCTAATTAATCTATGCGAGTCGGTAAGAACATATTACTCTGGTAAGCACTTTTCTTCACAGATAGTGTCAGGTTTGATCGAAAACATGCATCAACAAGAAAAATTCGGTTATAAAACTTAAATTTTTATTCATGGTCTTGTAATAAAATCAGCTTCCTTTAAATTATGCGTTACTAGTAGCTTCAATTAATTCATTAAAAAATATTCACAGAACTGTATTTAATATATAAATTAATGCTTGCTCGGAGTAGGCCAAGGGGATACTTTCAATTATTAATCGAGAAACACAATTTCTATTTCAGAATACCTGTTCGTTCAATCAACATCGTCAATTTCTACGTCTGAATTTCTAATTGGAATTTTTTATGCACTTTTCAAACGTTCCTCTTCTCAAAATTGATATTTTTGGGTTATAATTGGAATCCGATCGGAGGCCCCTGTGGAGCTCACTCGCGGATGGGGAGCATGGTATGTATTCGATAATAACAGAGGGAGAGTAACTGTATTCCCCTCAATTTCCCTGATCTGGCGTCACTGAACATACTGCATAGTGTCTCGAGCGTTTGCGACAAATGGTGCTAGCAGGTTTATCCATTGGCTGCCGCAGCATAAACGAGGTATAGCAGTATAGCAGTCAACTAATCATCTAATATAATTGTCTGTGCATCGGCTGTGACCGCAGTCAGCAGTATTGTTCTATTGTTAGAGCTTCTTGTTATAAATGCTTAGAATATAAGTCGTGTACATGGAAATTACAAACAGTCTATGTATGAATCCACAATTAATCAATAAAGACAATATAATAAAAAGCATATCTGCGAATATATTTATTGAACCATCAATTTTTCACGAACGTCCAATTTGTCGTTGAGTTACACTACTGAATTTCGTGCCACCTCCTTCGGCATCATATTCTCCTAACACTTTCTCAATTTTCGAGATTTCCGAAAGTTTTTGCCAATTTTCGACCGACTGACTTGTCGTTGAGTTGCACTATTGAATTTCGTGCCAACTCCTCCGATATCATTCTCTCCTAATACAAAACTCAATTTCCGAGGTTTTCGAAAATTTTCCGATATTTTTGGATTTGTACTAGAACATGCTAGTAAAGGAGGTATCTCGAAAATTCATTAGTGCAACACAATATCAAGCCAGACGCTCGAAAATTTTCGAAATTCAGTAGTGCAACTCAATATCAAGCCATACGGTTGAAAATTTTTCGAAAACCTCGAAAATCGAGTTTTGTATTAGGAGAATATGACACCTAAGGAGGTGGCACGAATTTCAGTAGTGCAACTCAACGATAAGCCAGACGCTCGAAAATTTTCTAAAACGAAGATTCTCCTAATACAAAACTTAATGTTTGACTAATGTGAAATATTTTTCTCTATTCAAAATTTTCGAAGATGTTGAACTTAGTTTACTATCGAATAGTAATGTACAGGGTGGGGCAAAAAGAACACACTAACTGTTGTAAGTAATAGTCTTTATTTTTCACCAAGAAAATTACAACATTAAACGTATATCGTGGTGAGTTGAGAAGAAGGTCCCTGGCAGGAATGCGGTAACGTAGGTACGAATGCTCGGCTGATTGGATCAGAGTGGAATGGGGACGCCTCTCTCCACACGCATTTTCGGCTCTGGCCGAAATATTGGCTGAAGCGGTCACACATAGTATGTAGCGTATGACGTCAGAGCGGTATAGGAGCATTAGAGGTGGAGACCGACGCACGTAGATAGTCTTCTCTTCTTATTTCTGTTTGGATTAGTGAAAAAAGAATATAAAAATAAAAAGATACAAACAAAAGATATAAATATTGTATTTGTTCAAACATTGACGATTCAGAAATGGAAATAAACATGTGTATCGATTAAATGTCTCCAAATTATTTTAAAGTGTGAGTGTTGTACCGTATTTGCAAAGTGATACTATAATTAATTAATTAAACAAGTTTCACGCTATTCTACAGCACTTGTAACATAAATGTGACATAGAAATTTAAAATAAATGTTTTAGAAGGAACGACTCGACAAATGCATTAAAAGTATGACGATTTTCGTAGCAATGATTCACTGAAATAGTTATAATCGACTATGTCTTTTGGCTATGCGCCAAAATTCGGGCATTTATGGACGCAAAATTGCAATGTATGAATGCATAATTGATCTACTAACTGATTATGTGCTCGATTATGCGGCAAAATTCAAATCTCACAACCATTACTATACTTGCGCGTGTGCAATGGTGTTAAATACCATTTAAACTTGTTGTGGTTCATGAAAAGGGGTAGAAAAACTTATCTGAACATAATCATGCAGCTTCATCCTGCCGTGTTGCAGTATATCATGCAGTATCAACTGATACGAAAACATAGTGCTAGGGCATTTCCTTATCCTTAGGGCATTTTATTGACTGGCTATTACAAAAGGAAGAAGACCATTTCCCACTTCGCTCCAACACCTGTGGTAAAAACATAGTAATACTTGCTTAAGTAAGTACTTTCAAACAAAACCGTTTAGTATTACATAGGTTTCAGGTTGAAACCTAGAATCATTCTATAGAATTCTAGTTGTATATAAACATTTGTATTTATCGAACCACCAATTTTTCCCAAACGTCCAATTTGTCGTTGAGTTATACTATTATAACTAGACTGCGGATCTTTATGCAAAATCAAAAATGTTTGCATTGATTGCAGGGCACAGGAGCCAAATAAAAATTGTATTCTTCTTTTAATTATCTTGTTAAGCTGAAACTAATACATTGATGCCCTTAACTATTTTTTAACACATGTCAACAGCTTTAAATTGTATGTACTCATTTTGGTCATAAATGCATAAAATCCGCAGTCTAATTATAACTATTATAACTCGTGAGTTATACTATACATTCGAAAATGAAGTTGTTACAATTTCATTCAGTTATAATTGTTATAGTATTTAGTTTAGTACTATTTATATTTCAAATGATAGGCTCTATTTGAGACTCGAAAGCAGAGAGGTGTGTCGTATAAAAGCATCGGAAAAGTTGAAATCGATCAGAGTCGCGCCACCATGCAATTAGCGGTACATTGCAAAAATTAACCGCTAGACGAGTCAGTGAAAACGATTGTAAAAGTGTGCGAGAAAGCTTTTGATCCCAGCTGGCCTGACAGCACGGAAGATTCGAAATTCCCTTGAGAATGAGAATCAGACCGAATCGAACAAGAGCTGGAGCTGGGGACTTCGTTCATTAGCGGCCAATTATTTTTGTTCGTTGAAATGGAAGGTTTTTCCAGATAGTGATCATGTGACGCTACGGTATTAAAGCTACTTGATATTTAGGTGACATGGAAGACAACTCATTTAATGGATTGCGATCAATAATTCTCTTGCGTAGAACGCGGAAAATATAAAGAACGCCTCAACATTACGATAGGACCTCGAGTAAGCGGATTCAGCGGGACCCACCGGATAATCGAGAACTGGGGAGACAAAATTCAAAACGCAATTTACATTTACAATAGATTTTTGATTTGATAATAAATGCAACTTCATGTATAATATATACATTGGCTGCTCTTTACTTTACCGGGCTCAAAATTTGTGCCTTTCTCCTACGAATTATGATGTATTTGGTATGTAATCCAGTAGATTTGTACCCGGCGCGGATGCAGATCGAAGTTTCGAATCTCTAGGATCAATAGTTGAGGAGCTATGGTCGCTTAAAGTTGAGCATATTTCCGGTTTTTTGACAGGTAAGGGCGGCGCCATATTGATTTGTAATGACGGTCGCACGCCGCGCCGTTTACTGAGTTGGTTGTTAGGATTAGGTCGAGGGGTGGGCAGGGGCGGCAAGGTAAGCGGCTCGCGGTCGTCACTACAAAAAACCGGAAATATGCTCAACTTTAAGCGACCATATCTCCTCAACTATTGATCCGAGAGGTTCGAAACTTCGATCTGCATCCGCGCCGGGTGCAAATCTACTGGATTACATACCAAATACATCATAATTCGTAGGAGAAAGGCACAAAATTTAGAGACCGGTAAACCTGTCAAAAATGCTCAACTTTAAACGACCATAGCTCCTCAACTATTGATCCTAGAGGATCGAAACTTCGATCTGCATCCGCGCCGGGTACAAATCTAATGGATTACATACCAAATACATCATAATTCGTAGGAGAAAGATACTAATTTTGAGTCCGGTACAGTAAAATTTACCCTGTACATTTACTATTTCTGTTGTTTTGTTAAATTAATAAGGGCTTTGTCCACGTTTCATTATCAACAAAGTTTCTTTTGCTGTGTCGTCAAAATTGTAACGCCACACAGTGGGCTTCACCGAGAAATTTTGTGCCATTTTACTATAAATCTTATACCATAAGAGATATCCGGATGAAATTCTCTCTCTCTCTCTCTCTCTCTCTCTCTCTCTCTCTCTCTCTCTCTCTCTCTCTCTCTCTCTCTCGCACTAAAATTCTTTAAAAAATTATTCCTATATATTGATAATTACCGTAAGAAGATCAGAGTAAAATCAGAGGAAAGAACTTATTTGCACACCTAATATCAACGGGTACATTCTTGGAGCAAAATTCACTCGTTTACAAATCGTCATTATTTTGCAATAATTCTCAGACCGCAGATGAATATCAGAACGAATGATTTTAATTTTATTTTAAATATTTTCAACATTAGCGGTTTTTATGCTTCACTTTTCTAATTGTAAAAGGATGATAAGTACCGTATCGCGGAATTATTAACGTGTGATACCTATCACATTTTAAACCAGAGGATTTTGTTAAAATTTTCGGGTTCAATGTGATCCGCGTTAAAAGTGGCTGAGGTTAACGATCTTTCTACCGCTCCATCAAAAGCTGATGTAGATTTTTAAACGCGAATCGTTGAATACTTTCAGCGATGAACAAAATTGATTATGTCATCAAATATTGAAGCTTTTGAAGGTGGAAAATATTTTGCCCGAATATGAAAATTCTTGTTTACGAAAAAATGCACAATAAATTGTAAATTGTTCACGCCAATTTGCGCAATAATTGTAGTAGCAATTGTAGACATTTTTCCATACCGCGTTTGCCGAATGTATGAAAAATTTCATTCTGGAGAAGCCGAAATCGTTACAATTTTTATTAAATACGCTTCGGAGCGTACACGCACGTAGATATTTCAATTTGAAAATGATTGTTGAAACGTTCAATATATTGATAATAAGTAATTTTTCAATAATGATTAATATCGTCGTTCATTGAAAAATTTCGATACCTCTTCATAAAATTGTTGTACGTGTTCACTAATTTTCTTACCGGAAGTACAAAAGTTAATCTTAAAGTTAATACGTTTATTTACTTTGAAAACTCAAAGTAAAATAAGGTAAAAATGATAGGCAGAAAATTTTTTTCGAAATTTCTGTTACGGCACCGCCCAGAATTGTTCCAAATATTAAATAAAATATGTGTAAACTTTGAGCTCCCATGGATAACGGGAAAACGTGTCCTACGGTCCTTAAACATTAAAATAATTAATTATAAAATCGTTTTTCTCGAATATCTTCCAAATTATCTACCACAGCGAAAAATATGTCAGACAAAATCTATACATTATACATCTGAGCAGGCTGCGTTTTTTATGTCGTATTACTTTTTCTCGTAAAACAAACGGTTTTCAAAAATGTCGGATCAAAATCTAAAAATTTCATGTTTATGCTTCATGTTTCATGCTCATATTTATTTAACGGTTCATTTTTTTGGGTTTGTCGAAACGCAGTTCTCCTTATAAGACCTTGAGCCTTAATAAAATAGAAAAAATACACATTTCTCGCTGTGTGATATTTATTAATAAAAGATAATGATATTTTTCGTAAATAGTTTAGAGGATATTCGACAGAAACGATTTTATAAGAATTAAATTAATTATTTCAATGTTTTGTTGGGGCACGTTTTCACGTTACCCTAGAGTGCTCAAACTTTACACAGATTTTTTATAATTATTTGGGACAACACTGTGGGATGCCGTAAAAGAAATTCAAGGGTCGAAAATAAGAGCCAAACTATACACACATGTAATATTAAAAATATTATAATAAATAAGTGAAAGATAAATAAGTAAGGGAACCGGTACACCAACCAAGTGGAAACAAGTTTAAAAATTAATTTAGAGCTCTGAAATGACGTTTGCAATTAAAAGTAAGTAATTATATATCAAGGGGTTAATTTTGATTTGCCTGCTGTCTCGTGCACATTCGTTATATTAAACGGAAAATCAACGACCTAGCAAGCTTAAGAATACATTTGTCTGAAATAATGTTATATTAAACCTTCGTTAATTTAATTAATAAATTCGTTGTATATATATCGTACAAACGCTACGAGATATAATCTGCGACGGTGAAAAAAGGAAATACATTTCGCAAATGAAATATCGAGCAGACCGAAGTGCAGCAGAATCTGTAAATACCCGACAGAGATACACAACCGCGGTAAAAAGAACATTACAATTGGTTGGAAACGTTGTATCAGCTGGCAACTGATTCGTTTTCTATCAATTAATTTCAGAATTTCGCATTCATCACGGTGCGTTCGCCGATAAATTTCATCGCAGTCGGATTACGTTACCGTAAAAACCGGAACATACTTTTACGGCTACGTGAACAGTATAATTTACATTGCAACATACTTTTTCCAAATTGCGAGCAACGTCTACCCTTATCAACGTTACTTAAAATCAGAATATTAAGCAAGGATAATTCCTCGTATTTTATTTTAATCCCTCCCTGGGAAAATTTTAAATAAACTTCAGAAGTATGTTTTATTACTTTCCAATAGCGCAAAAGAACATCATCAATTAATCCCGGTCTTTATAACGTTTTCGCAGGCAATACCCTTTTCTAACATTCGTGGCTGATGTAATTCAATAGGTTGTAATTGAATTTGGTTGAGAATTTTTCTATATTTCTAATTTGGACAATTTATTATATTTTTAGTTCGGGTAAGTTTTTGGATTTTTCATTTAGTCGAAGACAGAGGTTTTTAGTGAAATTTGTAACATCAGTCATTGGTAGACTGCAAATCATTATGCAAAATAAAATTCCTTTAATGATTTCAATGAGATGAATTTAATAAATAGATATTATTAAATTCTTTTAATCTTTTCATTATTTTAAAATTCTCATTTTTGTCAGAAATGCATAAATTCCGCGGTCTAGTTATTAGTTAGGTGTATGCGTATCAGATCGATTTTTAATTGCATTTTTCTCGAAAACGAATGCAGCACCGCGATTTCGATATTTTTGATTTTCGTCTCGCTTTGTGCCGCACTATTTACCTACCTTTATTTAGACCACGAATTTTAGTTGCATACAGAGAATAACATAAAATGCAATAAGTTATATATACAGGGTGTCTCAGCTGAAGGAGGCCACCTAAATACCTTCCTTGTTGTTAATGGCACAAAAAAAATATTTATGGCATAATTTAAATGGTATCGAAGGAGGAATATCATAGAAGAACAATTTTTTTGGCCGGTTATTTTTTCATAGTTTTTTCAAGGTCATCGTTATTTTTTTATAGGGAAAACTAATTTTTTGTATTCCATCTTATAGCGGCTGAAAAAATACATTTGAATATGATTAATATAAGATGGAATAAAAAAAAAGTATTCCCGGTAACGATGACCTTGAAAAAACTATGAAAAAATAACCGGACGAAAGAAATTGTTCTTCTATGATATTCCTCCTTGGATACCATTTAAATTATGCCATAAATATTTTTTTGTGCCATTAAAAATAAAGGAGATATTTAGGTGGCCTCCTTCAGTTGAGACACCCTGTATATAAATAAATGTATATATTTATTAGGATAATTATCAGTAGACTGTAGATCTTTATGTATTTATAGCGAAATTGAGATTTTTAAAATTGAAGATGTAAGTATATGTATATGATTTCTCCTCTATTCAAATCATTCAGGGAAGAAATAACATTCAATTTAGTTTCTATTCATTGCAATCGATGCAGACGATTTTTATTTTGCCTAAAGATCCGCAGTCTAATCACCAGTATATATATAGGAATAATATTTTAATGAATTTTTATGAATATTTCATCCGGATATCTCTTATTCATTATTAGCTATTTGCATTAGATTCAATAAAATCAACGTTGATCTCAAAGAAGTAGGTTTGAAATATTCATTTAAAATACGAACGTCACAAATTTGATTTCAAAAAGCACTGTTTCAAAAAGAACCGACTAAAAAGTTCTGGAACTCTCCCCCAGTGAAAAGTGCATATCATTCTGGCAACACCAGTTCAATGTTCAACATTTTTATTTCCTCGACTTTACATACCAAAAGAACGTCGATCAAAAATCGATCTAGATTATGCCACGGGGGCGGAAAAATCGCCCGGTTCGCGACAGAATCCGAGCGGTATTCAGCGCGTTGAAAAATCCTCGACACAAAGTCGACCGATTGCTTCCGCTCGCGTGCAGTTCATTGATCAAACTATTCGGCAGTTAAAGGGCCTGAAGTATTCGAGTGATACATTCCATAAGTTTGGCGTGCGGGTGTGAAGTGAGGATCTCCTTCCGCTGATCGGTGGTCGGGATGAAAATCGAATAAATCAATGGGGAATGAACGGGTTCTATGGTCGTGGTTAGCGTTCCCGCGAGCTAGATCGTAAATCTATGTTCTCGGCAGGGGTCAGCCCGGTAAAAGTGATCTAGACCGCATAAAGCGATCCGGTGTTTATTTAATAACGATGGCTCGGGGCCCGTAGAGCTGGGAACGCGGTTGATGAATCTTGTCGCGACAGACGAGCGGAATCGGAATGTCGATTTGCTTGGTTGACTACCCGGTAGTGTTTATTCGTCGCGGTGACGTTGCCTAGCGCTGGGGAAAATGCAGAGTTATTACATCCCGACGGAGAAAGGGGGTTGCGCCTGGCTTTTCAAGGCGACCGGGGCCCGGCAAACCTAGGCCGGACATAAAACGGAGCAGCGAAAACACACCCGGTTGACGAATGCGATTTGCTGCGAGAAACGACGCTCCCGTTCCCGGCGAAATTACGCCACTGACTACAACCCCTTGAGAGCCAGCCGCAGCATCGATCCTCCCGAGAGGGCGCCGCGCCACGCCGCGTAATGCATCGGCAGGCTCCGTCGACCGTGCGCTCTCTCCTTCACTTATGTACACGGTTTATATTTGCGATTTCTATTTTATTTTCCGCTACCGCTCATCGTCCTTCAATTTTGTTAAACAGGGATACAGAATCAGCAGGTGAAGGGAAGAATCACGAATTAGTCGCGTGACATTGTGACATATACCAGTGTCGCCAGATCGAGGAAATCGAGGAAAATACAGTTTACCCCCTCTCTGATAACCAGACCAGTCTACGGCACGGGCACCGTGGTCTACGGTCTTAGTGGGGGACGTTGGAGGATGCTCATGGTAGTAGAATGAGATAGTAGAAGGGGAAAAGGAGGAGAGGAAAAAACTACCCGTTTCGGTAGCTTCTGGCGACGCTGACATATACATAGAATAGCATCGCAGAAGGGGAAGGTAGAATGGGAACACAAGTCTTGATCTGCGACTCTACAACGATGTATACTCTACTGATTTGGACCGTCCGAAACTGCTTCGTAGCTACGCGAGTGAGGAATCGAGAAAGTAGGGGAAATTGAGGCTAGTTAACCCTTCAACTTGACATATTTATATGTATGTAGCGATACCTTATTATGGGGGACATCGAAGGCAGATAGCCCGGCGCTATTTCACTCTAGATCTGGCATTAGAGAGCGTCGAGGATTGAGAAGGGCCTCTTAACACTAAACCTACCAATCATCAAAAGTGACTGATGTATATAGTATTATATATAAAAATAACAAGATTAAAATTTATATTTTGTGCGATTTTTACTATAATATATACTGGAGTTAAAAAATATGTTCAATAAATTCCCATGAAAACACCTTTACAATTTTAATAATTGTCAAATAGAAAATCTAAAATGGGTCATTTGGTCGTGGTAGGTTTAGGGTTAAGAATCTGATCACGGAGTGGAGAAAAACAGAAAAGCTTTCTGATTGCCATGTTTTTCAGATTGATAGTGCAACCGACAATTATCAACGGCCTAGAAAATGCAATAATCACACTATCTTCAACGACAATTGACACATTGTAGACCACTCGTCGGCAAGTTTATGGGTCTTTAATCCTCTCAGTACGGAACAGGGCGTCTAAAGAGCACTCTTGGTGGCCGGACCTAAATAAAAGGTAACCGTTAAGCTCTGTGTACCAACGTTATTCTATATTTAATGGTCGTGTAAGGTAAGGCTAGATTATATACAATAAATATTTACTACTATGTTGTTGAAGAGTTATTAACGAAAAACACGGACCAATCAGAACGCGGCTACAGTGCAGCAGCTCCCGTGGCATTGGCCGAGTTAGACTTCGTCCGCTGAAACCGCGCTCCGATTGGTCCATGTGTTTCGTTAATAACTCTTGAACAAAACCGCGGGGAACATATTTCCCGAAAGGAAAAAGTTACTTCAAGTGACCTTGGGAGTCGCCTATCTCAAGGACATACAACATTTTTGGGACACCCTGTATATGCAGAAAATTAAGTGTACAGAAGCTATATGGACAAGAGAATCTGAAAAATGATTTTATGCAAAATTGTATTCAACTACGCAAATTTATATATGGTTTATTTGATACGATATAAATATGCAAAACACCAGGAGATTGAAAATAGTTTTGAATAGCCAATTTCACATAAATTTTATTACACTAAGCTGTTATTTACTATCAGATAAAATTCAACATATTTTCCAAAACTTCTAATGAATGTAACAATTTTACTATTTAGTGAGAGGAAAATTTTTTGCAATACGTATTTGTTGTTGACTGTACCGTTTAGTTCATTATCGAACTTCTCCGAGCCTCGATACCATCGAATAAATCTTGCACAGTTTATGACAAATTTGCGAATTAAATGTTAAATTTCGCATTTTTCCATTAGTCGAATAATAAAATGGACCCGAAAAATTACAACTGAATAAATTATTACATTTTCTCCAATTTGTGTAACATTTCTATCAATTATCGTATGAATAATTATTTCACTCTCGATTTTTTAACGCACGCAGAATTACCCTATAAAAGATTTCCCAAGCCCAGAGTTCGCCTATTTTAACATTGTTCTTTCAAATGCGAATAAGCTTTGAAACGTAAATTTTTAAATATGAAACGAATTTTCCTCGGAGCGTTCTTGAGGCGTACATTAAAAGCATTTTATCTCATTACGGTGAATAGGACGGTACGAAAAATCCATTACCTCGCTGCCATGCGATCGAAAATAAATCACTGAGTAACATCACCAGCTAAATCCACCATAAAATCCAGTGGGTATTAACAAATCAGGAAAGTACTTCCTCGGCCTTCCCTTTTTCACTCGGCGAGCTTAAGAGAATTTAGGAACCGACCGATGTCATTCTGTGTTCGTACCGACGGTTAACTATACGTTACTAACCTTCCACGACAGGGTGCTTTCTTCCTTTGGAACATCCACAGTGTTTCAGTGTGCGTTGATGTGCTCCTTCAACAGCTTCCGTTGGTCCACCACTTCGAATCACTGAATCCTGTTCAACGAGCATTCAATTAATGCTAAGAATAATAAAACCACAACGGGAATTAAACTAATACATAATATGTGATTTTTATGCATCGCAAAACATTTCTGTACCGATTTGCAAGAGAAACAACGACCCAATAACAATTTATTTCTTCATTTCTTTTTTAAATAATAATATTCATGAGTTAAGCACAATACATTATATGGATGCCTTTAATTTATAAATGCATAAAATCCACAGTCGAGCTTCCATTATAATTTTATGGAGGATCCGGATGAAAAATGTATTTTCTCATGGAGTTCCACAAGTACGTTATTTATTCTCTCAATTTGGTGCTCATATATTTGTTATACGATTTATGTAAGTTTTAGGGAACAAGAGTACTAACGACATTATACTACGTTATTATATTAATTGACATAATTGAATTGAAAAGCAATTTTAAAAAACGTTTTAATATTATAAACGAAAATTTTCGTAGCAAATGCGTGAACAACTCGCAGAAGTTAAATGAAACGAAAAATTCAACACGTAAACGTTTATCCAGTAAAAAATTTCGATCAGGTTTGAAAACTAAAAACTTTATTTTGCAAGACTACTACCAACATTTTTTCACCACATATTTCCGTTCCGAAGTTCGTGTTTTAAAATGTACTTTCCGAGTGCGAGGAAAAAGAAAAATAAAAGAAAAATGAGAAATATTCGCGGGTTGATCATGGTGCTACACGCAGGGTTAGGATTTGAACGTAAAGCTTTTTCTTTTCTTCGTTATGCGCTTTCGCTAGGTTCCCTTCCTCGTTCGTGTCGCAATAAATCTAACCAAAAAATGCGGGAATGTGCCGAAACCTTAACTTCATTACAGCGGTGCGCTTTAATTTTAGCGGTCAGCGTCCGAGCAAAAGAAAGGACGCTGATGGCAGTCGAGAAAGACGGTCGAAATACGAGCGCCGCGGTAACGAGTGTTGTTACGAACAAACTATCCACCCGTCTGAACAGAAAAAGATAGGAAATTCGAATTGCCGACTAACTCCGGTCCACTCTTTTCACACCGGAACAGAGAATTTTTTTGCTGCACGTGTTCTTAAATAAGGTCTGCGCCTTACAAACTAACTTTTAGACCTTGAATTTCGGTAACCACGCGTTTACGTATGGTAGAACACTGGACAGACAGCATTCAAATTAAATTATAGAATTGTATTTCATCTACGAATGTACTAGGTGTTTCAAAATTATATGTCGCGATCACTGTAGTGTGTTTCTGCGCCTCCAGATAGGTGGAGATTTGTTTACAAAAATGGACCGCAAAATTGACGTTAACATTAAATCCCGAGGTCAAAATTGTTTTTTATCTGGATCCTTTTTTTTGATACCCTCAATCTTTCCCTTAAAAAAAGACTTTAAAGATTCGCCAACTATGTTATTAACGCTTTACCAACCTGCAATTTTTTAATAGCATTTTAAAAATAAAAGATCAATAATTGAGAATTTCTCAATAAATTGTTTAAAAGCGACAACAATATCGTTTATAATTTAACTAATATTTACAATCAATATAGTGTAATACCTACTTCTGAAATTATTATTTAAAAGAAAATTATTCAGCTTCTTTTACATACAGTTCAGAAAATAAAATGTCAATTAATACCTTGCACACGGAGCTATCTTAACCGAGAAAAATGAAATAAGTTTGTCCTATATTTGCTCATGTGTGTACAATCATCCCCTCCACGTTTATACCATCTTGAATCACCCTTTAGACATACGAAATAAAATAGTTTGCGAAAATTTAAAATTCTTTTCTAAGAAAACGGTTCGCATGAGACACACGGATTCTGTGAGACTTTTCTTCATTGCTATCAGTACTATCAGTACTATACGATGAGATAAAAAAACATTTTGACCTTGGGATTCAATGTTAAGGTCAATTTTGCGGCACACTTTTGTAACAGATCTTTATCGATCCAGAGGTGCAGAATCACGCTTTTAGTGGTCACGAATTTTGAAACACTCTGTACAGATGACGTTTAAACATTTATTTGCACTATTTTTTCCCACCAAATTTTAATAGATCTGCTTGGAACATAGCCTATCACACTTTTTTAAGAAAACGTTCTCACATTATAATTTTATATGCGGAAACATAAGAAGAGTTGTTAAAAGTGAAATTTTTAGGTTGACTGAAATTTATAAAATACAAAAATTTGTCTATATAACGACTACATATTTTGTTCGTCAATATTAGAATTTGATAAATGTTGCTAAGTACTTAAACTGATATTCTGAACATTTTATTTATTTTATTAATACGTGTAACCACGTGTTCCGCTCATTATCATTAAAGAATGATAATGCAGCTAGTTCGTGAAATATTTTAAAAGATATTATATTGTTAAATCGAAGATTTGTAACAAAATTTCACGTCAGGGAGAATATTTTACGATCGTTTAATATTTAAATGAGAGCTTAAACATCGTAAGGCACGGAAAATTCATTTTCTTTCATAAATCTCAATTTCTTTTTTTTCGTAGAGGTCAAGAATTAACTTAGAAGTTCAAAAAAAATCGAAATAAAGTTTTACGAGGGCAACGTTAAAAAAAAGCATATCACAGGAGAGAAGATGAATGGAGACAAAGCGTAAAGTGCTGAACAACTAAAATTTTCTTCTATAATCCAGAATTTTATGGTGCTTCTCTCCTCACCGCCATCCGTCCCCATACTCCACCCGCGAACACGTAAAACGCGTAAAACGTATTCATTATTTTCTAAGGTAAAATATTCTGAAATTTTGATCCCGGATTGTTAGTCTGGTTTATTGTGATATTAATCCTTCTGGTCGAGAAGTGATACTTTCAATAAAACATTCGGAACAAAAGTGCAATTTTCTTGACCTAAATTCTTATATAAAAATTCTGACTAAAAGGAAGCTGTATTTAAATTATTAATTAAAAATAACTATCACAAAATATTATGTCTAATTTTAACCATATTGTTATTCTGTTTTCGTTTTGTTCATAAATTTCGTTGGATTCCAAAAAGCTTCAACAAAGGAATAAAACCAAGAACACCCATTCTCCTGTTGGTTTTCTGATAGAAGATTGTTATCTGCAGCCACTTTGTGTATGCTCTTTATTTAGAACACTGTTATGCATACCTAAATTGTTTTTATTTCCTGCAACAAAGGATAATCTGATGAGACGACCAAAAAGATGGCACACTGTGTATGAATATAAATGAAGTATGCAGCAGGTACCTGTTTCCTTTGAGGTTTCGTTTCTTTGACGCGCTTCAGCCGCGCATGCTATTAAATACAAATAGATGGCTTGTCTGATCATTGCTTGCTCTTTCTACTGCCAGAGAGCATCAATAATAGCGTAAATTATTTGCCATCGTATTATCTAACTTTTTATTAAATATGTCAGCATGTACCACCAGTGTTGCACCTGAATGGAGAGTGTTAAGGGTTTACTTGTATCCTTGTAACACATGAATAAGGGGAACCGAAACTACATTTTTAATTAAAGCATAGCAATAGAAACACACAAAAATTAATTTCCCTCGGTTTTAATGACAAAGAATATATTACGCCCCCACTTCTAATAAAAAAGTTCCATTATTTTTGGACATTTTGTAGTCGTAAATAACAGAAAATCTGCATCTTCGGGCACCGTGCATCCGGTATACGTAGATCGTATTACACAGACGGTACGCGGTGGCTGGTTCGCGTGCAAGCATGAATGTACTTTACATACTTTTGCCATAGTAACTGTAGCAGGAATACGCACCGTGACAGGAGAAACAAAATAGCTGTACATTGTAGGATAACCTTCATAATAGTTTTCCGCCAAAAACCGACCACTTTTAATTCTCCAGATTGCACTAGGGAATGAATGATTTCACAAGAACATTTTTAATTAAATTGTTAATTAAGACGTGGCCCTCGCACCGACACGGGAATTAATTTTTATGTATGCGCTACGTTCCGTTAAAAATATTTCTCTTTCAAAGTGACTGCCTCTTTATATTCCTGTTTTCTCTGTCGGTCGGTCGGCCCAAGCTATACACAGGTCGCCCGCGAAGAAATGACTGACGAAAAATATTTTTCTGTCCGGCTTTTGGACGTTGGAAACACTAACAATCCAGGCCTGTAACGCGGCAAGCGAAAATGCCGCATGCCTTGAGGACCGACGTTCGTAAATTATATTCTGGAATGTCATTACACGTGCAAACATTCCAATAAAAGAGTAGCCTTTGAGTACACGGCAAAAAGTATCCGTTGTTAGCCGACGGATCGCGTTCGCACAGCCTCGAGAGAATTACCGACATATTATTATAAAATAATGAATGGAAAGTATTACGTGTAACAGGGTGTTACAACACTCCGCGCTTTGACACGTTACGTGGACGGTGACTACGCACCAATTAAAAGCGTATTCTGTATCAAAGTTCTTCGTGATGAAACACCAAAAATGGTAGATTCCCGTTTCAAAACTTTTAACCAGGAAGTACAGTTTTCTGTGGTCCTTCGCGAATTTCAAAATTGTACAAGGTTCTCCAAACTTAGATTTTATACATTTACAACAACGATGAGTAATTAGTAGACTGCGGATTTTATACATTTATGACAAAAATGAATACGTACAATATAAAGCAGGGGACATTCAAAAGATTTAAGGATATCAGTGTATTGGTTCCAGCTCGGTAAGATGATTTTAAGAAATAAGAAGTTTCTATTTGGCAAGAATTGTGGTTGCCAAGAAAAACACCGCATATCATAATTTCAAAAAATTCAGTTTATGCATTAATTGAGATTTATAGTATAGGATTTACGTCTTTATCAGAAAACAAGTCATGAAAATAAAATCGAAAGGCTTAAAAACATAATGCAATTGAAACGGTATCCTATGGCAAAGCATTAGTGACTAAAACTTTAAAGGGAAATTATGTGACATGCGGCGTTCTTTCCTGACAACCACAGATATATTTAAACAATTTTTATTTTACATAAAGATCCGCAATCTAGTAATTAGTAGAGATGTGCGGGACGGGCCGGGAATTCCCGAAAATATTCGGGAATCCCGTGGATGTGTTCGGAATCTCTTAAAATGCTGGGATTCGAAAACGTGTCTTGTTTTCTTGAATATGACCATAGTGTTTGATTTATCCAAATAAAACATAAAGTTTTATTTTACTTGATAATTTATAACTAGACAGCGGATGTTTATGCACATGCTTATTTTTATAGAAAGTATAACTCTGAACAACATTTTCCATTAAAGTGTCTAGTGGTCGGCTGACCAGTTTCATTTTTTGTTAGAATTCTAAAATTAAAATAAAATTAACGTACATAGAGTGAAATTATTGTATTAATTTGTTTATAGATGTACCACTTAAAACGGACTTTCTCCTAAAAGAAACAATTGCAAAAGAATTTTTTTCTAGGACACTTAACAGTTTTTTATCCCAAGTTATCTATGTCTACCCCATAAACCCAGACACCATAACACGCGAGCGTGTGCAGTTGCCAGCTGGTTTCATGCGGACAAAATACACGCGCGACCGAGAAATATGCTCAACTCCGGTAAATTTTTTCGTGTCTTACGAATAACTTCAGAGCATGCAGTGAATTCTAATTATGCAGGTAAATCATGGAAAATAGCCTCTCGGAAAAATACTCCAGAGTAGCATGTAAATTAAATAAGAGCGGCTTTTAATTACCGCGGACACCTTAATCGTGAATTTTTCACTTTCCAGAGAAATACTTCAACGAACGAACAGGAAAACTCTAAGGGATTATTATTCTACCGCCATTGATCATGTCGTTTTTTTTAATAAGAGATACAGTATCCTCGCAGTTTCGAGTCAAATAATGTTGAATCCTGATCGTTTAAGGCGGTATACTCGTTTCCAGGATTTCAAGGGCGCGGGATTCGCGTTCTCATTTCACGATAATACAAACACGGGATTTCTCACTAGTCAAAAACGCTATAAAAGTTCGATCTAGGGCGCTATCTCCCTCAAAAGTCATATTTTTTCATTTACGAGGTGGAATTTGCATTATTCGGCAGCATGAAGCTATGAAAATAGCTAGCGGTTGTATGCTACCAAATAATGCAAATTACGCTGCCGAATAATGCAAATTACGCCTCGTAAACGAAAAACTACGACTTTTGAGGGAGATAGCGTCCAAGATAGATCTTTTATCTAGCATTTTTGACGTATTATCGAGAAATGAGAGAGAAAAGGAGTCTAATCCAGGAAAATAAAGGAAACTAATCACACAATGTATGGTGTATAATATCTAATATAAAACGGAACCGGAGGTACAAATAGTCAAGCAAATTGCTCGCATCATAATTGCTTCTCTCTAATAACGAAATTCAAAATATTCGTCATACTGTTTGGCACTTAAATCAAATTGATCGCGTACATACATAATTCAAAGCGTACAATGCTGGTTAGAAAGTTGCGAAGACGTAAGATTCAATAACCATTGAAATTGCTGAATCAAAAAGTTGCAAGCGCTTAATAAAGGAAGAGAAAATATCGTAGAATTTTATTGGGCACTTGAAACATTCGGCGAGATTAAGTAGTGTGTGCTAACAATTTCCTCCTTCCCCGCGCCGGGTCGACTGCCAATACGCTTGTACAGGGTTAATGCCTATATCTTCTACGGAAACGTGACTTGGTTTTCTCTATGCAATTCTTCTGCAACACAACTTTTATCTCGCGAAACTACGACGCACTTCTTCGTGTTTAATGAATCACTATAAACTCTCGTTCCCGACGCTATAGCAAGATGTTCGACATAAAAATGCTTGCCTTGTTTTCCGCAATCGCGCCTTAAATGATTCTTTCTGCCTAGCGTTGAAAACTTTACCATTAACACTTTGGTTATTCAAGTTTTGCACTCCAAATTCACCCATTTGCAAATCAAATTCCACTTTTGACAGAGAAAGTACTTTTAAGTGAGTTTTTGTAAACAAATCAAATCAAATGTAAATTTATCGTTAAGAAATTCAAAATTTTATTTATTGCAAAGGTCTACATCAAATACTTATTCACAAGTAATTACCAATTCATTAAGTTTATAATGTATGAAAGCTGTGTGTGTAGATATGTATTATATTCATTGTAGCCATTTTCTGATTAACACATTTTAGAAATTACATACATATTTATTAAATACATATGTACTTACTATTTATTGGAGCGTATTGAGAGTATCGAGTCTTATGTTTACCTCGCAGTAATGACACCGTTCACGTGTGTCTAAATAAATATATAATTTAATCTGAATAAATAGATAATTAATTTTAAATATTCTTAATGGGTGAAATTGATTTGAAAAAAGTTGAATCTGATTTATAAAAGGGAGTAATAGATTTACAAAAAGGTGAAATTGATTTGCATAAGGTTGAATTTGACTTGCAAGAGGGTGAATTTGGAGTGCAAAAGATTTCAACAATAAATTTGTCATTATCTATAATAACAATATTCGCTTATTTAACCTCCCAGATTTGATAATTTGAAGCGATGTATTTACTTATTCGTAAAATATGAAAAAAAATAATTTTCAATATCCTTTAATGTATACAACTATACGAATCGTGAAATTGATAAAAAATGCTACAATGTTCAAACTTTTTATCGCGAAAAAATTAACGGCATATTTCTCTTGAATTATAGTTTATCAATACTTTCTGAACCACAAATTAAAATTTGTATGCACTAAACATAGGTCGATACACCAAATTATTAAATAAACCGGTATGTGATGAAATTATTTAGTCTGGCAATATGTGAGAAAATGTGTTGATGTTCAAACGTTCCAATGGAATTTTTTTCTTTTGTAACCAATAATATAATTAAGCATTGAAGTAAACGCACACATATAATAAGGAAAATGTTGTATTCTCTTCCGTGAAATTGATAAGGATATAAAGAGGTTCCAAATATTAGGTCGGAAAGAAAGTTCTTACGGTTTTGCATTTGAATTTAATAATAATTAAAAACCGCAAGAACCTTCTTTCCGACCTAATATTATAGTGTTAAAGAAAATGATGTATAATAAATCTCTTATTTATAAACTATAAACCTAAAATGTGTATCGAATATTTAACACCGTTCAAACGTTCCAATGGAAGAATTTAGAAACGAAAGGATATTGTCACCGTAATTGATCGTTGTAAAATGCCGTTTTACGTTTAATTGCAACATAATTAGTGTTCAGTCACGTTTAACATAGGTCTCGTCAGAGACAATGGTCGGCCCGTCACATGATCGACGTGTATTGGCCCATTGTATCTCATTCAGTAACGCTTTGCTAGTATGTACATAATAAACCTGAACACAAAGCTTCTATTTACTGTCGCCACCTACTTTCATATAGCAATCAAGGAAGTGTGTATCTATATTGGAAGGTTTGACACATTTATGAAAGACAAAAGCAGGGTTAGATTTTCGAACATTTTATACGATGATGCTCCAATTAACATTACGGTTTTTGTTAGAAACAAATGCCCCTCGTTTAACCTTTAACACAAATTTGTTTATCAGCACTAGACACAATATTCTCTCTTTAATCAAAACGACTGTACTCAGAGAGTCAAGCAATAGTGTTCCCACAAGAACCTAACTTGCAGTCGTTGGACACGTTGATGCCAGTGTTGGGCAATCAATAAATTTATTTAAATAAAAATTTAAATAAAAAGTTATTTATTATTTGAGCAAGTCTAAATGAATTATTTAAAATAATAAAGTTAATTTTATTTACAAATACAATTTCAATTATTATTTGTATTGACGAATTAATTAAATTGTATTTTTTATAGGCAGCTAGGTCCTCCGGACGGGCCACACCACTGGTGATATATCTGAAAAGGTTGCTATAGCAGACAAAAAACGCGCACGTATTCATTGTACATACATATACACAAAATACAAGAGTAAAAGAAGACCAAAAATTATTTATTTGATTTCCACCTCAATCCAAATAATAAATAATCTTTTATTTGCAAATAAGAAATAATAATTTATTTAAATAAAAAGTTTAGTTATTATTTCCAATTAAAATCAAACGTTTATTTATTATTTAATTATTTACCATTTAAAATAAAATTTGCTCAACAGTGGTTGACGCCAACCTTTCAACATAACATTTTTAGTGTGGTTTTGCTTTAAAACGTTGCTTTTAAAATGTGAATGTAGTCAGTCGAAATAATGTACATTATATCCCATTAATTTATTCAGCGTGTTACAAAACCTTTCATTAGAATAAAAGTCAATAATTACCACTTATACTTTTAACAAATGCAAGATTTATATTATGGATAGTTTCTGCTGCTCTACGGCCGGATACAAACTCGTAAAAATATTTTATGAATTTGCTTTCATACGTTAATACTGAAGAACAACTGAACGCAAAGAACAAAAGTATAGCTCGTAAATAATAGGTTTACGCTTTCAAATGATACATTGCATAATAAACATACATTGAAAACGAGTGGTATACAAACACCATAAATATTGCAGTTTGACGGTTCATCGTTTAAAATTGCTTCTTGCAACGTGAACTACAAAGCATTGTTTTTATTTAAATGTTTGAATAATTAACCAATAAGTCTTGTTAAATCAGGTTGCAGCTTCTAATCAAAACAACATAATTATAGTGAAATGCGGGCCACTGCTCTATTGTGTTCTATCGTGGCAGCATTCTATAAGCCATTTGAAGCAGGATGCTACCCATTTCTGGTGTATAACAAAAGGGAGCTTAAAGTTTAATCGCGTTGCTCATAGAGCACTGTCTAATATGCTGTAGAACCAAAATTAATGTCGCTTGATTAATTGTACTTACTGCGACGACAGAAACCAATTTCAGATATTCGTTGTGCTTAAGACGGTGTTTAAGAAAGCATTACGATTTAATTATTATTTATTGAATAATAATTTCTTCCACCCGGGAACAACGATTTCTAAATGATGGATCATATATGTATTTGAAAGAATCTTAAAAAATCTAAAGCACGCGAACCTGTTGGATCTTTTAGGTCGATTTTCTCGAAAACGAAATGTCAAACGAAAAAGTTTTATGCTTTTTTTCGACTGCTTTTTTTATATAGAATCATCCCCAGCGTGGCCCAACGTGGCGGCGTCCTTACTCGTTAAAAACGCTGAAAATCGCTGAACTATAACCACTCGTTACTTTTATACGAGTGGATTCCTAACATTAAAACTTGGATTTATGGCACTTTCTCGCCAAAATCTACAGGATTACATTTTAAAAAGCCCAACATTTCTGGGTCCCCAAGGTGAAGTTTAACCGAAACTTTTTACTTTGCATAAAAATCTGGGGTCTATTTTGAAAGTGTATTCTGAAAATATTTACTTAATTGCAACGGATAGTTTACTTGAAATTGCTTCCAAATTATACACAAAACTTTATAAATCTTGTAACTTATAACTTCAGGTATACTTAGAATGATTTTTTTTATAAAATCTGCAGTTCTTTCAAATGAGTAATAAGTCAAATGAATAATAATTTTTATTAAACCATTTTGCAGATGTCATTGCACCTTGCTACAGTAAAGAAAATAAGTGCGAATGAAATGTGGCCAGTTTTCAACGATAAATTCAGGCGAACAGGAAATACAGTTTTGCACTTCGAATATTATAATTTTGTTCGGAAGCTTCAGGGAAGTCGGGAGTCAGGTGCATCTGTATACATGCATATTACATTGCACAGGACCAAACTGGCACGAAATGCGAGACAATCGTCTTCTCCCTGTATTATATTTGCGGTCAGATACAATTCCATTACTTAGCGCGGGCCATATCGTTGCATTTGCAAGAGCTCCGTGATTAGCTGCGCAACGCAATCCTAACGCTTCATGAATTTCATATCAATGATGTTACTTTATGAGGCAGATTGGCCTTAAACACTATCCCCACTAAACGTACAACTATATTTTTCGATTGTACCAACGATCCCAATCACTAATTTTCATTTTACAAAAAGCTCGATAATTATGCTAACGATTATGAATCAAAATTTTTTCAAGTTCAGCCTGTTCAAGTTCAGCCTCGTAAATTATATTATTTTATTACTACAAAATAAGTAGTATTTAAAATGATCGAATTTAATTGAAATATCATCAGAATATGTACAATTCAATTGAAATAATAAAAACGTATAAATTCAACAGCTTTAATTAACGAGAAAACCACAGAAGGCACAGAATTATCTAAAAATTCAATCATTCCGCTTCAATGGTCAAGCTACCTTTGTAATTTTTGAACTTTTCATTCTGTTCTAACTCAAACAAGTGCCGCACTGCCCAGAATAAATTACCAAGTGGCCAAGTTTTTTGGATTTTTCAAGCGTTCCCGCTGTTACACATTAAGGCAGAAGAAAAATAGAAAGTCAAATAAAAAGAAAAATTCACTAAATATTAATATATTCGCGTGCAGAAGTTCGTAGGTAATATTCGTGTTTTCAGTTTACACAAGGAAAAATTCTAAAAAATTCGATGTTAAAGTACGACGTTTCGCAAAATGAAAGGAATAAAATTTCTACTTTTAATTAATATAATTAATTATTACGAATATTATATTTTCTTCTAACTCATTTCGTAAAACTTACGAATACATGGATGGACCTCTGACCGAAAACATGATCTGCCTAATAGTGGGTGTCAAGTATAATTCCAGCAAGAGAGTCTCTTGTGAAGGAACGGAATCGACATACACAACAGCTGATGACTGCGGTGTGTCTCTTCTTCCGGTCGGCATGTCAATGGAAGTGGTTTATTGTTCTCCTGGTGAATAGAGCCTAGGCTTGCGAAGGCACCCAGTCCCGAAATTAGTCTAGTTTGTTTCATTTTGTTCCGTAGCCGGCGCCCCTAGTCTTCGCAAATGGAAGGCTCTTGAGCTCTCGTTTCCTGTAACCTTTCCCGTAACTATCCAATTTTACACTGTTTCCCATATACAGGATAATTCACCTAACGCGACGACTTTAAATGTCTCGTAAACTATTAACCCTTTGCACTCGGACAACAGCTCTGAGGGGACATCGTAAATCTAGCAAACCACTCGAATAGACGCCTATTCTCATGGGACATAAATAGATTACTTAGGAACTATACCAGAGCATGGTTCCTCAAAATTTTCAATTCAAATTTCCATGAGAAGGCAATAATATTGCCTTTCTATTTATTGTTCTAAATTTTGTTTGGTGTCATTAGTTTTTTCGTAAGTGAACGCGTAAAGGTTGTATGAAGGTCAACTTCGTTTTCTTTTTTAATGGAATGATGCTGCATCCGCAGATGTCGAGCTGCATCCATTGATGTGTTAAAAAATACATTGACCTATGTCCCATTTAAAAAAACGAAGTTGACCTTCATATCACCTTTACTCGATGCCATTCAAATTTCCTCTGATACATTTTTTGGCATCAATAATAATAGCGAGAGAATCAAGATGGGGGTAAGACACCCTATATAAAAAGAATACACGATAATTATATTGATTGACATTGAAACGACCTTCGTTCAATAGTAATATTGCATATCTAAATAAAAATTGACGATGGAAAATGATGTATAATAAATCTGTAGACTGTAATGATATTTATATAATATACATACATATACAGTGAGTATGTATATAAAGTGTCTGTACACCTTTTAAAAATTAATAACTTTTTTATAATTCTACCAAACGACCTGATATTTTATAACCAATTAGAAGCATTGGTTTACGAAATGATATCCAAAAAGGGTTGTCCAAAAATTATAATTTACAAGGTTACATGCAAAAATAAAAAAGGCAGATTTTAAAACTTTTTTATTTGGGCCTTAATGAAAATTTGAAATATATGTTTTGTAAATCTATGTTAGTTGTACACATGTTGAACATTTCATCGAAATCTGTTGATGCAGGAAAAAACGACATGTATCGAAAGATGTACTATTTTGTAGATTTTAAGCAGAAACTGATCAAAAGTCGTGTAAAACTCCGATTTGCACCATTTTTAACCGCTTGTAGCTCGTGTGTATGTTAATCGATTACCATGAAATGTTCAGCATGTGTATAACTAACATAGATCTACAAAACATATATTTTAAATTTTCATTAAGGGCCTAAATAAAAAAGTTTTAAAAAATCCCTTTTCTATTTTTGCATGTAGCCTTGCAAGTTATAATTTTTGCTTCTAATTGATAAAAAGGTTATTAGTTTTTAAAAGGTGTACGAATACTTTGTACACTCACTGTAAATAACTATGAACCTAATATTACGAAATTTAATTTTTTTCTTTTGTAACCAATAAAATTAAGCATTGAAGTGAACGTAGGCATATAATAAAAAGAATGTTTTGTTCTCTTCTGTGAAATTATTAAGGATATAAGGAGGATCTAAATATTATACATATCGGTAAAGAAAGTCGAACGGCAAGGGGTTAAGGGTTCCTTTGACGCAATCGATCATATGCGAGATATTTTCCGTGTAACTCTCGTGGGCTCATGGGTTCTCGGCACTCAAGCGTGAAAGGAGAACCCGGGACAATCGTCTTCTTGGCGCAACAAAAGCAAGGCGAGTCGGAAATGTACTGGCTGATACGAGCGACGCAATAGCAGTTGCGGAACCACGGAGTGCTGTAGAATTCACACTAATGCCATTCAGTTACCTCGCTTGATACCCTGCTGTCCCATGCAACTAACAGTCGCAGCACTATGTCCGTTCCACCATCGGTCATTTTCTGCATGCAATATGCTTTTCAGAGCCGGCCCGAAAATCCCCTAAAATATTTCCTGCTTTCGACATATGCGGATATCATCGGCCAGACAATTTCAAGTGCCTATAAATCATATACGAAAAGCGAACACCATGTGCAACTTTAGTGCAAATATTGTTTTTGCCATTGTTTCCATTTTCATCAAACAATAATGTCCGATTTTTTGCAATGACATTAAACAATTTTGTACCCAATGTATTCTATCAACGAAAGTTTGTTGATTGTATTACGGTAAAAATAAGATATTATGGTCATTCACCTTTTGTCATTTACAAGATTGTTATCTTGATTTTGTAGTTCTTTTTTACCATCAACGACTCTGAAGTTAATTAATCACCACACATTTTGACCAAAAATCACATAAAAGTTATTTTTCCAGACATATAAAAGGAATACACGATAGTCGCGTTGGTTGACGTTGAAATATACTTTATTCGAAAGTAAAATTATATATCTAAATTAAAATTGAACATAGGATATTAACACTAAACGTACCAAGCTGTAAAAGCAAACAGGCACGTGGTTGCCTTATAAAAATGACAAGAATTAATTCATTTAGACTTTGCGCGGTCTTATTATAGTATGTGCTTTAATAAAGATATTTATTAAGTCATTTCTTATAAATGCATCTTTATAATTTCATTAATTGTGAAATAAAAAATCTAGAACTGGTCATTTGACCGGTTGTGGTACGATTAGTTAGGATTAGCTTTGTACCACAAAGTTTCTACAAAGCGGATCTTTATGCAAAATAAAAAATTTTCTAGCTGAATTACAACAATTTGGAGTAAATTAGATATTTATCTTCTTTCTTAATATGTTTGTGTTTTGTATTATTAAATTCTTCCAATGTTTTCACTGTTTTACATTACACCTACTCCTTTTTGTCATAAGTGCATAAAATCGGCTGTCTATTCATACATAATAAACCTATACACTGTAACAGCATTTCTTGATCGAAATGTGTTATAAGAGTGGCATTCTAAAATCGGACATTCCATATGCAACAACCTAATAGATAACATGTACCATCATAACAACTTTCCTTGAAATATCCATATTATTTCTGCAATGTGAAACCTATGAAGCACAAAATGCCGTTCAAAAGATAATTGATATCAGTAATATCAGAATCTGCAGTACTTATTTTAATCTTTCTAATGTCTATGAATGACAATTATTATACATGTAAAATTGTTATTATTAGTATTATTCAGGATATATTTTTGATTAGTACATAGTACATATGTATAAAAATTATTATATATACACAGGCATATGTTATTTGTTTATTGACGATGTCTATGTTTCACTTCACAGGCTTCACTTGATAAGTTACAATAGCAAATATCTATTTGATTCCAGGTCTGTAATAAACTATTTGGTGCAATCAATATTGTATTTTTTAAATAAATATTATATAAAATGATCCATATAAATGTATTCAAAACCCTGCCGCCTGATTCAATTTTTAAAAAAATTTGATTGTTCTTTATATTTACCAGAGTCATTGTCTTATGTGAATATATTATTAATTTCATTCAATTAGATTTCTCTTTAAAATTGTATTATTTGAGGACCCCAACTCTAGGACACCCAGACATTTGAAGGCGACCGGGCGACCGTTGCGTTGGGATCGAAAATTTTCCGGACCGACCGCTAGGTGGATCCTTCGGGCGAAACTTTTCTCGCTGCAGATTATGAGAGGTGTAGATGTTATAAGGGGTGTTAGATTTTGATTATGTATCGCTTCTCGGCCTTATGGCTAAGATCAAATGTGTAGTATCTGTTCTTATCAGCTTAATATCTGATACACTACCCATCGGGTAGTCAGAATATTAACTCGATTTTTTAAACTGGACGGAGTGTTTGTGGGGCTTGCCTCACCTCTGTCACGAGTCGACCTGGCATTGCAGTGCTGCTGGGATTCGGCTCTCATTAACTACTTAAAAATATAACTTATTATTATATTAGAAAAATTATTTAAATAACGATTCGAATAAAAGATAAAAAATTTTTATTCGGTATTTGAAGGTTCGAGTAAAAGTTGAAGTCGAGAATTCGTAATGGACTTTATCTTTTTATTCGAAGTTTTATTCGAACTTACAGAATTAGTTAAATGATCACTTGATTTTTTTTATATTTCTTTTTGAGTCATGCGTAATACGAATGAACCAATAAGAAAATTAATTCAGGACAGGATTGATACTAAAACCATTACGGTTTATAGTGCAATTGGGAAGCATGTATGTAGTTCACCCTTATGCCAATAACCAGGTTAAAAAAATAGCTTTTAACATTTTTGTTAATAATTTTTAATTTAAGAATTAATTTACATTTGCGGCATAAAAGCATTGAAACTGTAAATTGCAACGTCATTAAATATTGCTGACAATTTTGGTTACTGACATAAGGGTTGAACAATTTTGTTTAAAATCGGTAGCGGAGTTGGGCAAAATATGTAATTAGATACAAATTTCGGATCACGAATAATAGATACAAAATTTTTAATTAGTTACTCGAAGATTAGATCCAAAAGTATCTTGTATCCGACGTTTAATTAGATACATAAGGATCCGAAGCTACGGATACAAAAGTATCTAATTATTAAACGTCGGATACAAGATACTTTTTGATCCGAACCTCAAGATCACGAATATTAGTTATGTTTTAGTTGGATCCGGATTTAGATACTTTTGTACATAATATTTGTATAATAAATATGTACGACACATATTTTAATACATTCCACAGTACAAGAACGAAAACACATCATATTTTGTGGATTTGTGCAGCGAGCTTTCGTTTCCCCTGAAGGGAATAGACATTTTTATTCATTCAAAAAAAAAAAAGAACGAAACCCCTACCTCCGAGAATTCTACGTCCCCGAAGAACTGGTGATAAATACTGCCATCGCTCACATGAAACAGCCGATGCAAGATATTCTCCCAGGACCTTTTAACACAGAAGGAAAAACAGAAACATTTACAGAAGCGTTCATCGTTCTATCTTCACCGCGAATAGAAATCCTGGTTGCTGTGAGAGCCATTTAAGTTGTTACGAAGGCCCTTGCCTTTGGGATTTGATTCTGAAGCTCTGCCAGATCCTCCTTAGGAAATAGACAAAGCCAGAACAAATAATACAAAGTTACTTGCACTAATGTTCGGACACTATACTGCCCTCATATCTAAATTGATGTAAGAAAGTTGCCGCAAAATTAAATTCAAGGTCTTATTCTACTCATGACAAGGATAAAAAGATAGGAAACTCAATCATTCTCTTAAAATATTATGATAAAGTTTTTCCATTATTAAACTGATTTTATTTAAATTATATTGTCGATATATTTCACGCGCAAAGAAATAATTTCCAAGGGCTCCATTAACAGCTCGCTACACATATGACTAATAAATGAAAATATAATGTAAATAAACTGGATTTGATAATGTTAATAACTTCACAATCATTTTTTAAGAGAACGACCGAGGTTTGACCTATGGTCCTGTTGCTCTTTTTATCCTTATGATGAATAGAATACGATGCAATAATAAAAATCGTTGTGACCTTTCGACCTTGAAATTAAAGGTCTGGGTTAGGTTGAAATGGCAGATATTTTGGAACCTATTCATAGTACATAGTCATAAATTTACTGCAAATATTTATGCATTTATGAAGAAATTAGCTGGGTGAAATATAAAACAGTAATAGATTAGAAAAATCAATCAAAATATCATTATGATGTTTTCAATGTAAAAAATCTATTAAGAGATGCAATGAATTTTTATTTAACTCCTCGTGCCTGCAATTGGTGCAAAATATTCTTAATTTGCAAAAAGATCCATAAATATCTCTGAATTCCTCTCTCTCTATTCCTCTCTGAAGCATGGGAAGTTGAAGTCAACTTTCATTGTTTAAATGTAACGTAAGGTCTGGGTTAGGTAAATAATTTGAACAATTATTGATTAGAATATCTTCCAAAATTTTGCATGTATCGATGTAACTGTTTGACGATAACTGATTGGATTATCCACACAGGAAATGCGTTTGTGACGCTAACCCCTGGCATATGGCTATGCTCCTGCCATGTGTTATGTATGAATGCATTAACATAGTAATTCAGATCATTGTAATCATTGATTTAGGGAACTTCGATGAATATTTCAAGTAAAATAAACTGTCACCTGGCTCTTATCCTTGGAGTAGTACGACACTTTTTAATTCATACGGATTTTATGCAATTTATAATAAAAATAAGTGGACAGAATATAAAACAATACAAACATATAAAGAATTTTTTTTTAGATACCTTATGTATCTCACGATGAATACAAACATTTTTTATTTTGCATAAAGATCCGCAGTCTAATCATCACATCACGAAGATTTAATTGTTATGAAATAAAATAATTGTGACATACGTATTGTGCTTGCATAAGATATAGAACGTTTACTTAATTCCTCATTACCCAATGATTAACTGGTTACATTAGCAGCATTGCTGCATTAAACGGTTCATATATGTATAATAATAAAAAATTGTTGAAATTCCGAATAAATGTTCTCTTGCTATTATTATAAAGTAATGTAAAATGCTCCGTAGACCCAGTGTTAAATGTATGATACATAATACGGATCCGTTTAATTTTGCAAAGCTAATAGCGCTACTACGTAATGCCATAGATAGAAGTATATTGATAACAGAGATAAGAGATAACATTTCAATATTATGTAATTGAAACGTAGTATGTATGAAGTAAAACCTCGTAAGCAGCACCATAGTAATAGGGAATCGTCGAGCCAAGCCAGAGATGGGCAAAATTTTTATTTTAATAAAAATTCCGGGTACTGAATAAAAGATACAAAATTTTTATTCTTTATTCGGGGGCTTGAATAAAAAAGTAACTATTATTCAAAAATTATTAGAATAATTTTTTATTCACCGAGAATTTATTCAAGCTTAGAATAAAATTTTTATTCTTTATTCTTATTCTTTATTCTTATTCTTTTTTCTCGAAAATGAATAAATCCATGAATACTTTCGGCCAGCTCGAGGCTACAATGAACACGACCGACACCCGAGGGTCGAGCCCTGAGGCCTGAGCCCAGAACACAATAGTAGTGCAATAAACACGGCCCGACAATCCCCCGGCGAGCCAGGTAGCTCGGCATGAAACCGCTAAGGAGCGAATGGTGAACTTATTTATTTTCCGTGCTACCCTCACGAAAGTCACACGAGCCAATTCGTGGCGTTCTGCCGATTAAGAAAAGCCTAAACTCGACGGAATTAGGACCGTTTCTAGTGGTTTTATTCATTAAAGTATGCTCGAAATTTTTATTCTAATAATTTTCTGGCCATCACCGCGCTAGCGCGACGAAGCGACGGGGACTTGGGACGCCTTGGCCAAGTGGTGCAATAAACACGGCCCGAAAATCCCCCGGCGAGGCAGGTAGCTCGGCATGAAACCGCTAAGGAGCGAATGGTGAACTTATTTATTTTCCGTGCTATCCTCACGAAAGTCACACGAGCCAATTCGTGGCGTTCTGCCGATTAAGAAAAGCCTAAACTCGACGGAATTAGGACCGTTTCTAGTGGTTTTATTAATTAAAGTATGCTCGAAATTTTTATCCTAATAACTTTCTGCCCATCACCGTGATTGTCACCGGGATTGTCGGGCCGTGTTTATTGCACCACTTGGCCAAGGCGTCCCAAGTCCCCGTCGCTTCGTCGCGCTAGCGCGGTGATGGCCAGAGAATTATTAGAATAAAAATTTGGAGCATACTTTAATGAATAAAACCACTAGAAACGGTCCTAATTCCGTCGAGTTTAGGCTTTTCTTAATCGGCAGAACGCCACGAATTGGCTCGTGTGACTTTCGTGAGGGTAGCACGGAAAATAAATAAGTTCACCATTCGCTCCTTAGCGGTTTCATGCCGAGCTACCTGCCTCGCCGGGGGATTGTCGGGCCGTGTTTATTGCACCACTTGGCCAAGGCGTCCCAAGTCCCCGTCGCTTCGTCGCGCTAGCGCGGTGATGGCCAGAGAATTATTAGAATAAAAATTTCGAGCATACTTTAATGAATAAAACCACTAAAAACGGTCCTAATTCCGTCGAGTTTAGGCTTTTCTTAATCGGCAGAACGCCACGAATTGGCTCGTGTGACTTTCGTGAGGGTAGCACGGAAAATAAATAAGTTCACCATTCGCTCCTTAGCGGTTTCATGCCGAGCTACCTGCCTCGCCGGGGGATTGTCGGGCCGTGTTTATTGCACCACTTGGCCAAGGCGTCCCAAGTCCCCGTCGCTTCGTCGCGCTAGCGCGGTGATGGCCAGAGAATTATTAGAATAAAAATTTCGAGCATACTTTAATGAATAAAACCACTAAAAACGGTCCTAATTCCGTCGAGTTTAGGCTTTTCTTAATCGGCAGAACGCCACGAATTGGCTCGTGTGACTTTCGTGAGGGTAGCACGGAAAATAAATAAGTTCACCATTCGCTCCTTAGCGGTTTCATGCCGAGCTACCTGCCTCGCCGGGGGATTGTCGGGCCGTGTTTATTGCACCACTTGGCCAAGGCGTCCCAAGTCCCCGTCGCTTCGTCGCGCTAGCGCGGTGATGGCCAGAGAATTATTAGAATAAAAATTTCGAGCATACTTTAATTAATAAAACCACTAGAGGCGGTCCTAATTCCGTCGAGTTTAGGCTTTTCTTAATCGGCAGAACGCCACGAATTGGCTCGTGTGACTTTCGTGAGGGTAGCACGGAAAATAAATAAGTTCACCATTCGCTCCTTAGCGGTTTCATGCCGAGCTACCTGCCTCGCCGGGGGATTGTCGGGCCGTGTTTATTGCACCACTTGGCCAAGGCGTCCCAAGTCCCCGTCGCTTCGTCGCGCTAGCGCGGTGATGGCCAGAGAATTATTAGAATAAAAATTTCGAGCATACTTTAATGAATAAAACCACTAGAAACGGTCCTAATTCCGTCGGGTTTAGGCTTTTCTTAATCGGCAGAACGCCACGAATTGGCTCGTGTGACTTTCGTGCGGGTAGCGCGGAAAATAAATAAGTTCACCATTCGCTCCTTAGCGGTTTCATGCCGAGCTACCTGCCTCGCCGGGGGATTGTCGGGCCGTGTTTATTGCACCACTTGGCCAAGGCGTCCCAAGTCCCCGTCGCTTCGTCGCGCTAGCGCGGTGATGGCCAGAGAATTATTAGAATAAAAATTTCGAGCATACTTTAATTAATAAAACCACTAGAGGCGGTCCTAATTCCGTCGAGTTTAGGCTTTTCTTAATCGGCAGAACGCCACGAATTGGCTCGTGTGACTTTCGTGAGGGTAGCACGGAAAATAAATAAGTTCACCATTCGCTCCTTAGCGGTTTCATGCCGAGCTACCTGCCTCGCCGGGGGATTGTCGGGCCGTGTTTATTGCACCACTTGGCCAAGGCGTCCCAAGTCCCCGTCGCTTCGTCGCGCTAGCGCGGTGATGGCCAGAGAATTATTAGAATAAAAATTTCGAGCATACTTTAATGAATAAAACCACTAAAAACGGTCCTAATTCCGTCGAGTTTAGGCTTTTCTTAATCGGCAGAACGCCACGAATTGGCTCGTGTGACTTTCGTGAGGGTAGCACGGAAAATAAATAAGTTCACCATTCGCTCCTTAGCGGTTTCATGCCGAGCTACCTGCCTCGCCGGGGGATTGTCGGGCCGTGTTTATTGCACCACTTGGCCAAGGCGTCCCAAGTCCCCGTCGCTTCGTCGCGCTAGCGCGGTGATGGCCAGAGAATTATTAGAATAAAAATTTCGAGCATACTTTAATTAATAAAACCACTAGAGGCGGTCCTAATTCCGTCGAGTTTAGGCTTTTCTTAATCGGCAGAACGCCACGAATTGGCTCGTGTGACTTTCGTGAGGGTAGCACGGAAAATAAATAAGTTCACCATTCGCTCCTTAGCGGTTTCATGCCGAGCTACCTGCCTCGCCGGGGGATTGTCGGGCCGTGTTTATTGCACCACTTGGCCAAGGCGTCCCAAGTCCCCGTCGCTTCGTCGCGCTAGCGCGGTGATGGCCAGAGAATTATTAGAATAAAAATTTCGAGCATACTTTAATGAATAAAACCACTAAAAACGGTCCTAATTCCGTCGAGTTTAGGCTTTTCTTAATCGGCAGAACGCCACGAATTGGCTCGTGTGACTTTCGTGAGGGTAGCACGGAAAATAAATAAGTTCACCATTCGCTCCTTAGCGGTTTCATGCCGAGCTACCTGCCTCGCCGGGGGATTGTCGGGCCGTGTTTATTGCACCACTTGGCCAAGGCGTCCCAAGTCCCCGTCGCTTCGTCGCGCTAGCGCGGTGATGGCCAGAGAATTATTAGAATAAAAATTTCGAGCATACTTTAATGAATAAAACCACTAGAAACGGTCCTAATTCCGTCGAGTTTAGGCTTTTCTTAATCGGCAGAACGCCACGAATTGGCTTGTGTGACTTTCGTGAGGGTAGCACGGAAAATAAATAAGTTCACCATTCGCTCCTTAGCGGTTTCATGCCGAGCTACCTGGCTCGCCGGGGGATTGTCGGGCCGTGTTTATTGCACTACTATTGTGTTCTGGGCTCAGGCCTCAGGGCTCGACCCTCGGGCGTCGGTCGTGTTCATTGTAGCCTCGGGCTGGCCGAAAGTATTCATGGATTTATTCATTTTCGAGAAAAAAGAATAAGAATAAAGAATAAGAATAAAGAATAAAAATTTTATTCTATGCTTGAATAAATTCTCGGTGAATAAAAAATTATTCTAATAATTTTTGAATAATAGTTACTTTTTTATTCAAGCCCTCGAATAAAGAATAATAGTTATTTATCTTTTATTCAAAAATTTATTGAATAATTTTTTATTTGAATACTGCCCATCTCTGAGCCAAGCGAACTAATAACGTTTCGCTGCGACGTAACGTGGACGCCGAGTGTCAACAGCAAGGAGAACGCGAACCAATTAATGTACATTCATTGCCGCGGAATTCGGGAGTATGTAAACAAAAATCATGCAGCTTGTTCCGCTTCAATAGAAGCTCATAGAAACACGCTAGTCAAAAACATTTTGCGATTACACAACAGTGCAATTTATTCTTCCAATTTTCATTTCTCTTGAATTATTATTCTTAACCCTTGGCACTCGAGTGCTAAAAAATTGCTGTACTATTATTCAAAATATTGTTTACATTATTAAATATCTTGGAATGTAACCAGAGTTCGGCAAACATTTTATTGAAATAAAAATTTCGAAAAAAGTGGGTTCAAAACCTAATTTTTATGGGCGAAATTTTTATTGAAATAAAATTTTAGCAAAGGGTTAATTTTAGGACAATATTTTTAATAGAATCAATCCTTAAAAATTGAACCAATCGAGTTTGTATAGTTACAGGAGTTGTGACGTTTTATCCTCAGTTTATAATTCTATTGTACTACAATGAATAGTTAAGATGAAATATCTGTTGCTATTCTAATCTGTCTGAAATATTTATTGAGCTAGTTGCAAACTTATTGCCGACGGAACGCAATTTCGAATATAGGCGAGTTCTGCGATCTATTGTTTCTGTAGTCTATTATCGATCATGTTGGCGACATGGGAATGGTAATATGTCGTTAATGCTTCAGAATATAAATACGTTGGACGTCAAGTCTATTCTTATACCTTGCCCGCGGTACTATACATTGAACACAACTGGCAACGTAGTTATACTGTTTCGAAAATATTTTCATTAACTCCAGAATGAAAGGAACGTCTGGTAGCGAGGCGGGAGGTCAGCGTGGGGTCATTTTCATCGTGTACTGAAATTTTCGTAATATGTACTTTGGAACCAGTTTCTCCACCAAAATGGTATTTATTATAACCACTAACATTAGCTGTGCGTAACCGTAATACCGACTCGTGAAAATATTTGAACTCTTGCCATACGAAAATTTTAATGATATAATTATACAAGCCTCGGGGAAAAGTGTTTGATAAATTTTTAATACAGTAGCTAAGTGCAACTGTCTTAGATATATTCGTGAGATTGATAGATTAATTGTTAATAAAATGTGATTGCTAGACTGCGGACTTTATGCATTTATGACAAAAATGGGCACATACAATTTAAAGCAGAAGACATGTTAAAGTTAAAAATAATCATGGACATCAATGTATTTGTTCCAGCTTAATAGGATAATTAAAAGAAGAACACAATTTTTAATGTAGCTCCTGTGTCCTGCAATCAATGGGAACATTGTTTATTTTGTATAAAGATCCGCAGTATAGTGATTCCAAACCGTCATTTTAACTGTCAACTTGTTAAGTTATTAATTTATTTCATTTCTGGTAAAACGTTATCTAATCGGTGTTACTGTGACACATTCCTAACATAACGCTTTAAAAAACGATTGTTAATTTTATATGATGGAAATTACTAAAATGATGTTGACCAACTGAGAAACTTTCGAACAATTACACAGTGACGAGTCATCAAATTATTCGAGTCACAACGTGAAAAATATATTTATTTTCAATGTGATAGATAATGTTCCTCACAGTGTTGCCAAATGTATATTTTCAATTTGAAAACGCCAATATTTCATTAGGAAAAAAAAATTCGGTGTGGCTAGGGTTTTATTGAAAAATTACATGCATTGATTTGTGATCAGCCACTGTATCTCAAAATAATATAAGCTAACATAATTTTATTATCTAAGTACTGTGGTACAGTTTACAATACAGTTACAATACAGAAATCGATATTGTATTAATATATTGTAGAAATTGATATTTTAGCAAATAAATATTCTGTCAACTGGTATTGTATTAATATTGTATTGATATTGTCTTAATATTGTAACAATTAATATTTTAGCAAATAAATATTGTAGCAATTAATATTTTAGCAAATAAATATTGTGGCAATTAATATTGTAGCATATCCGAACACTAAATAAATTAAATTAAGTATAATACATGGGTAATATGATATCGATGTTTTGATAGCGAAATGATATCGACGTGAAAATACGTTGCTTCACACTTGAGGGTTCCTTCGTTGACGCTTCGCCAAGATTTAAAAGACAAATGTGAACAAAAGATGTAGAGGAAAGTGGTTATTCACGTTCGCCGACTCTTTCCCCGGTTTCAATAGCATGTATCGGGTGCAGTATCGATATCGTCGGGATTTTAGGTGCCAACTAGCTTCCCGAATTACCATTTAAACGGATTCAAATTGTTCCACAGCCCCCGTTGTTCATAGTCGAACTATCCTTTCACGGATTATAGGCTGACACGGGCTATGTTGTTTCTCTCGAATTTAGGGGATATCTACGCCACGAACCTTCCAGCACGTAAACTCAATCGTTTTTATGAGAATCAAGCGTAAACTAAATGTGGAGAGCTCAAAACTCAATCGGGGTACGCGTCTCTGAGCATGAAAACTAAGATAATTATGACTAAACAGACTGCGAATGTTTATACAATTTGCAATTTTTGTAATAAATGAGATAAAATAAATTATATATATACGAAATAAATGAAACCGTATTAAATTTTGTCGTATTTTAAATCCTAGCATTTGTTGAAAATGTTTAAAAGCCATAATTCCATAAAGATCCGCAGTCTAATTATGATCCTTAAAACTCACAAGGAGAGGTGTGACCAAAAAAAACCTTTTTGAAACGATTCTAGAGACAAAATGAGCAAACACCTGTCCCAGCATATTTACTTTTTTGCCGATACTCATTTTTTAAGAAATAAATTTAATATAAGATTTTTCGGTTCCTCTATATATAGTGTGTCCCACGTAACGTCACATTAATTTTTTTAAATGGCAATATATATTTTGTTTTGTATATGATATTATTGCTTATGTCAAGACAAGAGTTCAATAGCCTAGTATGTAAAGTCTTAACAGTAAGACCGGCTTAAGTTGTTGATATTTCTTCCGAGAGATCAATATCTCGACCAATGTCAACAACTCAAGCCTGCCTTACTGTTAAGGCATCACTAGTAAGGTTATGTCGAGATCATAGCATACTAGGTCGTTGAACTCGTCTTGATACGACGTAAGCGATATATACAGAAGAAATATATGGAATTTATTGAATAAGTATTATGATAACCAAAATCGCACTGCAAGAATAGTGTTTTAAGTTCGTTAATCTGATATTTATTGCAACTGTATGTTATTATTAGACAGCGAATCTTTATGCAAAATAAAAATATTCTACTTGAATTGCAAAAAACTAGAGTGAAAAAAATATGTACTTTCTTCCTTAATATGTTCAATAGGTTGCAAATAATGTAACAATATTTTTATATTCTTCTAATATTTTTACTGTTCACATGTACACCTACTCATTTTTATCTTAATATCACACACACATTAATATCATTTATATCATAATATCTGTGAAAATACATTATTTTAATATATATATAAAGATCGGTTGTAAACAAAATTAATAGATGATGTATCTGCGAGGTTCATTCATACAAATAAGACAATAAATCGTGACTGCAATATTGGTATTTTTTAAATTTTTTACACTTTTATATTATATTTTATGTTCAACATTTCAATTTTTGTAATTTTCCGAAAGGATGCAGGGAAATAGAAATGCAGTCGCTAAACCGTTGAGCTCACAGAAATAGTAGAATAGACAGCCAGGGGACAATTAGAGAGTTCCGGTAACGGCACAATATTGTTAAAAGTTTCTAATTGTGTCTAATTACCAGGGTGGTCATCGGTATGTGAGACTATTAGGAAATTTAAGTTCTGATGGTAATGTATGAATATTATATTAAGAGATAGTGCAGCCCATGAGATGAACTAGTTGTTTAGAGTTTCGGTAACGAATATCTTTCACAAAATAAACGTTGTTCTACTCCATCATAAATGTATAGAACCTCGCCAAAGTGGTTTCAAATATTAAGTAAAAATATCTCTAGCAAATTACTTCGAGTTTAATTGCTATACTATTATTTTTAAGCAATATCTCTCGCGTCACATTTTTCATTTGAAAATATTTTATACGTATTTAAAATTGATGAAGAATCCAAAATAAAGAACTAGAATGTCGGTGGTCATTGTACATAAATTGGATTGAAAATTAAACGACTTAATATTCACAGTAACATGTAATAATACAAATAATAGTACAAATAATTATGTTTATAAATTGTGTATTATTCATAATCACAATTCCTCATCAGTATTTGGGGTCTGATCATCATTACGACCAAAAGCAATATTAGTAATAAGTGAATAATGTGGCAAAAGACGAAGAATAGAATCCATGGTAATGAATAGAAACAATTTTTATTGTTTCTAATAAAATTATCAAATTTTAATGAGAATTTAAATTTATTTTGGTCTTAATCAAATCATTAAGTCGAGTCAAGCTGTCTTATTGAAATAAGTTAACAATTCCGCGAATTTTGCGTTTTAATGTGTGCCCCTATGTTTTAAAGTGATACTTTTGTTCTCATAATTAAATAATAAAGGTACGTATGTATATTGCAAGGTGAGATTAAATAACATTTTTGTATTAGCAGTGTACAGAAGAATTCAGAAAAAATGTAGTAATGTATGAAATTATCCCATAGATCATGGGAATTTCCTTGCACATTTTTAGGAGGTTAAACACGACATGAATTTTAAGTGCTTTATTTGAAATTTACTTCAAAGGATAGTTCCTTGACTGCTACTTATTTTACACAATTTTATTGAACTAAACAATAAAAAATTAGATGAATAAAGGAAGAATATGACGTCGTGTTAACTTTCCTACCAATTGAAGTTTCGAAAGACGAAAAATTCTTTCATGAAACTGTTAGCCATATATTGGTGACATTTATCTTATTAAAATAAGACCAAACGCGACACAATTCGGAGCATATTCAGTAAAACCTCCATTATCTATTATGATATGTAAACGGTGCAATCTAAAGCGATCCATATACAACAGAATCAATTATCCGAACACGTATGTACCACTGATTAATTCGGATAATTATCGAGGTTCTGCTATGTATATTGTGAATTAAAGGAGTAAATATCATCCAAAGTATGCCGTGTTTGGTGTCAGTTTAATCAGAGAAGTATCAGGGAAAGTTTCATAGAAAAATAATTGTAAACAAAAAAGTTTTATTATCGAATTAATATGCACGACGTGAAGGAACAAGGAACCGTGTCTGTAAACGATATAATTGTACTTATCGTTGGTACTTTTAGTAGTCTAAAAGTTTTACTTAAAATCACATAAACTGCACCCGGCATAGGGATCGAATTCGGCCGTTAGACTTGACTTGTACAGATCTTGAAAAAATATGTAAAAGCGAGACGGGCGACAAGAAATGGGGCGATCACGGAAGCGAAGATGTTCAAAATTTTCTTTATCGCTCCGGCAAATCCCGTAAATTTCGGAAGCTATTAAGTTTATCGGGATGGGTAAGAAGCTTCTAAGTTTTATAAATGGCGTGCGACCGGTCCGCCCCGCCGCGCCACGCCGCAGACTTTCGTGCAATCTACGAAAAGCGCTCGTTCTTCAATTCACTTAATTTTACCACCACACTGCGAACGGGGCAGCAAGTGTGTTGCAGCCTTTGCCGGGACGCGATCGATCGATATATCGTAATAGAAAACGATTCATCCGTCTTATCGTCATCCTCGTCTATCTAGGATCGCTGGCCACTGTGTGTCATTCAGTGGGGCATTGAAATCGTCCTGACAATGAGACCATCTAAATAACCAGTTTTTCCCAAGTGCCCGGTAAAATATTACCTTGTTATACATGGAGAAGAATGGAAAGAGTCGATATATACATTTTCGAGAGAAGAGATTGTGATTTGGATTCTATGCATTTAAAACAAAAATAAGTACATCAAATTTAAAACAGTAGACATTAAGAGAATTTAAGGACGTAGATAGTATTATTTTCAACGGATCAAAATTATTGAAGCAAGAAAAACAGTTCTATATATGTAAATACGTACTGTTTCTTATAATCGATGTAGAACATTTTTATTTTATAACATTACTATACAGACAACATTATCTCTCAAATTGTCAATAAATATATTTTCCATGAGTCTAATAGTCCGATTAATTATTATATATTTTCTTTGGCCACGAGAATTCAAATTAAATACAAAATTAAGAATTGCATACAAAAAATACTTTGAAGTGTGTATGCTCGAATGATTAATATCACTTGTATTTGTATACATTGACGAGTTTACATAAAACAATCAATTTTTTTAAACTGAAAGTGCAGTTGTACTACATTTTTTTTTTATTTTAAACAAAGAATGTTTACCAAAAAAATCATTTTTTAATAAAAATCAATTTATTTTGTACAAATCTGACAATTACTTACTTTTGTCGGCTGTTATGTCAATTAAAATACACGATTGATTGTTAAATATTTAAATACTACAGACTGACGCTTTAATATAATGTTTTTTTATAAAAGTGAATCACATTTTTATCTACATTTTCCAACGTTTATGTCCGTTTTTGAATTTATCACGTCAACGGACGCGTTACTTTTTCATTGTTACTTTCATTCCCATTGTTTCCGTTGACTGAAACTGAAACTCGTGAAATTTAATTTCTGCTCCCATCAGGTGAACTGATCTGATACCCCTTATATTGAAAATATTTTATTCGACACGGTAGATTTTAAAAATATCGTTTTACTTTAAAATACCGAAAATACTGGATTTATTTTGAAATATAGCCAGCATTGATTATGTGTTCACAAAGGAGTAACCGAACGGTGAAAACCTCGTACGTACGATATAGTTCTTTGTTCCGTGCCAGTGGTCGTACTTGAACTAAAAATAAATTTACTTTTACGAATATTATGGTTTTACAGTATAATAATACGATTTATGTTTTCGGATTATTTGGTTTTGTTAAGAATGAAATGTGAAATACATATGATATTATCAATACAAGAAAAACGTATTTCTATATTAGTAATAGAAATTTCGCTTCGGACATGCTCTTCTTTAATCCCCCGTATGCTATGACCAGTGTTAGGCAATAAATAAATTTATTTAAATATAAATTTAAATAAAAAGTTATTTTTTATTTGGATATTCAAATAAAAAGCAAAAATAATTATTTATTGAATTATTTGAGCATGTCTAAATAGAATTATTTAAAATAATAAAGTTAATTGTTATTTACAAATGCAATTTCAATTATTATTTGTATTGACAAATGTGCAGACAAAAAACGCGCACGTGATCATTGTATATGCCAAATACAAAAAATAAGAGAAGATCAAAAACTATTTATTTGTTTCCACCTCAATCCAAATAATAAATAATCTTTTATTTGCAAATAAGAATTAATAAATAGATAACTTTTGGAATTATTTAAATTACTTTTATTTAGATAAAAGGTTTAGTTATTATTTGAAATTAAAATCACACGTTTATTTATTATTTAATTATTTATTATTTGAAATAAAATTTGCCCAACACTGGCTATGGCATAGAGATTATGAAGAAGTTGCAAAATATGAAAGAAAACCTCATGTCCCCTCTTACACATAAGAATATTAATCACATAAAATACTAACGTAAAGTACATATAGGTACTTACAAATTTTTCAGAATCTTCTGCTCCTCTGTATTTTCCACTCCATTTATGCGAATATGTCTCAATAACAGTGAAGCACAAAACACGACACGTCTACAGAATCATCACAGCGTGTCGTGACAGCAAACGAGAAGAAGTTACACCGGCCACAATCAAAATAGTATTGCGAATGTCACCTCGGTTTCTTCGTGACTGGTAAGGGTTGACTTAGGTGGGGTGGGGAATGGTTAAAAGGACTTTAGGTTGAGGAGTGGGAAACTGTCAAAGAAATTCCTTTCTGTATTGTCTTCGGTCGTCAATGGCGTGACTTATAATTGTATGTCCGCTTCGGTGGGTCTGTCGCACGTGTTATCCATCTGTCGGAGTTGAAGTTGTCGAAACGCGGTGGTTGTAAAATAATTAATCGGCCCATTCGGACCCATTTAAACAGAATTTCCCTTTTCCCGCTCTCTAATGTCCTTGAGGACAGTCAGGGCCCCGCTTTTTGCATTTCTCCTGACAGCTTATTCGGACCCCACTCGCATGTGCTTTTTGCCTGCTATAACGTCCTTTTCGGGTACACTTCCGCTCTTTATATGTAAGTACTGATGCCGTTGGAGTCGACGTGTGTGTCGCGCATTTTTATTTCAATAAATAAAATATATTTCGTGTGTTGCGCTCCCCGTATAATTACTAGACAGCGGATCTTTATGCAAAACAAAAATTTTGCACCTCAATTGCAACAAACCGGAATACAATAAATCCTTTATAGACGCAATAATTTCTATACAATAGATGCGACCAAGAATATCCCCCTAACTTCGTAATCTGATCTCAGCTTGGTATATCGGTGTGAACCACTACTAACGCGAGGCGGAGAGTCGCAGTCGCCGGCACAATTCAAACGCCCGTGCGTCATCACAATGTAACACCAATATTTAATCTTCTTTATTTCTAATTATTTTTTTATGGAACTTCCATCAACATATTCGTGGAGTTTTTCTATTGCAGAATGATACCAAACACGATATAATTTCAACTGTATTTAGTGGTTTAATTGACGATGAACGTTTCGGGCGCAAGGAAGGACAGCGTATCGGAAAGAAAGAGACGCGGACAGTTGTCGTCGCCGGAACTGTTCAAACGCCCGCACTTGGTCTCTCTTTACATGCGCTGTCCTTGTCTACGTTTGGCTCGACCTTTGGAGATAAAAAATAGCTACTCTATACTCTATACGATAGATGCGACCAAATCCCCCCGAGGCTGTCGCGTCTATAGAGGATTTACTGTAACATAGAAATTAATTTTCTCTCTTAATATGTTCAATAGGCTAAAAACAATATAAAAGTGTTTTTAAATTCTTCCACTATTTCTACTGTTTTAAATTACAGCTACTCATTTTCGCCAAAAACTCATAAAATCCGCAGTCTAGTAATTACATCACGCAAACCATGACCTATTAATCTCATAATTTTTATTGTAATAATATCTCTCTTGGGACTTGTAGATACGTTTTACAATACTATCGATATACTATAGTTTTCATTATAAGTAGCAAGAATACAATTTTTTTAAAGAACCAAAGACCTAACATACATAATTGTCTAATAATACGGACTTGAAACGTTGCGAACTAATCCTGAGATTATTACATCTTCCAAAGTGTATACAATCTTAGAAACCTATGCTATATGATAGCTAAGAAAGTGATTGTTACATAGCATTTTAGGGTCGTATTATGTGTGATTTTCGAAAATTCGGTGTTACTAATTTTCGTCAATATTGCGTAAAGTGTCTGTTAAGCTAAAGGTGGAGGAAAGTAACGGTGATTTGGCTTTCCCAAGTCGTTTCATTCTTGGGGAATTTTTATTAAATTTTCTCGAATTTCTCTGACCGCCCAGAGGTACCATTTTCCGAGGCGAATCCGTGTTAGATTTCATATGCGTGGGAGGTAATGGTAATTTAGCAAATCTCAAGGCGATGCGATTCGCACGATCCAATTCGTCACCCATGGGCAGGAAATATTGGCCTCGGTATCTCCTTAAAATACCATATTCTACGCCCCTTTGCAGAGCTGCTTTTACCTGCAATTATTAATGCTGAACGTCAGGATTGTTATCAGTAAATATTTTGTTATTATCTGTACTCCGCGTGTGGCGTGAAAAATTTCAATTAAATTAAACCCCATAGAATAAAGTATTCCTACATACACGAGGCTCAAATGTTAATTTGTATAAATGAACATTATTTAACGAACTCTTAACTGCAAGTCACTTCTTTTCTGTTTCGAATTAGTACATTAATGCTTTTAACTCCGTTGCAAGAATACGAGATTTTGCTTCAAGATCCTGACAAATCTAATGAACCAGAATTTATTTAATTTTTACTTTCATTCAAATAATTTAGTTTAGCGAAATGTACATATAAACTGTATCAATGTAAATGTCATAAATATTTATTTTATTTGTATAATATATTTTAAATAGGGTTATTTATTTACCAGTTAAAGTTTTGTCATTGTTTCACTGTACGAATAGCTTGCAAAATAATAACTTAAAAATGTAGAGCAAGACTTTTTTGTCATTTTTGGAAATATCCACGTTGAACATTTATCAGAAATTCGTGTATTCAACCTCGCGAAGAAGTAGAAACAAAAAGTGATGAACAGGCAAGCTATACAAGTTCCGTTCAATAGGTTCCGAACTCAGTCGAAATTGAAAAGCTTCATTTTTTCGAGAAGGAGGCAAGCTACCGAAACATTTTATTCTCCATTTTCAATTGATTTTTTCATAGAATCGCCATTCTTTTTATGCAAAAAAGTAGTAGAAAAGTATTTTCAGAAATACATTCTATAAATTTATGCATCTCAATAGTGTACGAGTCCGTAAATATTAGGTTAATTTTGGTATTATTTCAGCCTATAGTAGGTTATTATAGCTACTAGTTCACACTGATGTTAAACAAAGAAGCTAATATGATATGGATACAGTAGAGCCTTGATCTAAGAAAACTCCAGGGGTCCATGCTGTTTCCTAGATCCTGTGGTTTTACTATTTCTTTGTGACTTGTGTTCTTAGCTCTGCAGTGGAGGGGATATTCGTTTTGCGCAGATCCTACGATTTCCGTTTTCTTAGATCAAGGCTCTACCGTAATCAGTTTTAGTGCATTTTTTTATTCACAACACGACTCCTAAAAATATTATTACAGATGAAGTACATGTTACTAAAACGTTAAATGATTCATCATTTTATGTATTTAACATTAATTGAATACCAATAAATTGCATACCAAAATAAACATATTAACATTGAACCAGCTTCTTAAATTGAAATTTTGTGTCAGTAATCGGTTATCAAGTTGAAAATATATAATTTTCCCCACTACAATTAATTTTTGTATTTTTAGATAAGGACACAAAAATACATGAAATATTTAAAAGCGTGCTCTTCCGGAAACATTATACGCGCAACATCGTATACATTAAATATAAGCGTAGGAAGAATTTTAATCGTAGATGTAGAATCATAATTCTTTTCGTCGTAACGTTTATCAAGCTCTTAACATATTTTCCAAATAATCCCTGTTCGAAGGAAAGAAATGAGGTTTGGCTCTTAAATACAACCGGAGGCGCGCGTCTAGATAGCGTCTAAAAATTGCCCAATGCCGTCATAATTATGTTTTAGACACTTACTTGTCGTTTAACGCGACCCTCGCCAACATCGGATGCATAACTTATGTAACCTACGATCTTCTTCGGCGTTGATCCTTTGGTTTCGCGGAGATCCTGTATAGCGGATACGATCAGCGCAGCAATTTTCATCGGCTTTACGATCCGAGCCTTTCTCCTTGATATTTTCTTCGGAACCACCGGCCTTTTCCGAACCATCGTGCACCGATCAAATTTTTCGCAAGAAATCGCTCGCCTGGTAAGTGGAACCCGAACTTGGAAATTTTATGGCACCGTTGCCAGCGAATACCAAAAAAAGCTCGGGAAATTTAACAGTTGGTCGGAAAAATTGTTTGAGCGTTCGTGTGTTTCCCACCAATCAATTGAAGTTGTCTCGAGCTACGAGTCTCGAAGAGAAACAGAAACTGTCATGAAAATGGAAATATACAGGGTGTCCCAAAAATGTATTTCCCTGGAAGGGGTAATTCCTTAGATGATTTGCTGTTTTGAAGAAACGTTTTCCTTTGCGAAAATGTTCTCCGAGGCTTCGTTAAGGAGTTATTGACGAAAAACACGAACCAATCGGGGATTGGCTACTAACGGATTCCGGCTCTTCTGATTGGTCCGTGTTTTTTGTTAATAACTCCTTCACGAAGCCGCGGAGGAGATTTTTGCAAAGGGAAAAGATTCTTCAAATGACCTCAGGAATCACCCCTTTTTTCAAGTACATTATTTTTAGGACTACCTGTATAGCTTGTCTCTGTTTAAGGTTCGTTTACATCGCACGGGGTTGTTGATTTATGCGTTTGTAGTTACCCAATAAGCAAAATGCTCGATTTTGGACAGCAGCTGCGTCCACAGATGTCAGCGTTACGCTGGCAGAAAGAGAGCGGGCATTCTCTGCCCTCGTTTAAGAGGGCAGCACGATCACACTAATGTGGCGAATGCCGATATACAGGGCAGGTCGCACTAATGTGGGAACAAATACTGGAACAAATAAAATTTAACATTATATGGAGTTCATTATTTCGTTTCCCCTCCTTGCATTGCACTAAATACAAATTTAAATCAATATTGATTTTGTCGGTAAAAAGGAAGACTGCTACACGTTTGTACAATAAAAATTTACTTTTCCGACATCTGCCACATTAGTGCGACCGTGCTGCCCTCTTAAACGAGGGCAGAATGCCCGCTCTTTCTGCCAGCATAAAGCAGGCATCAGCGGACACAGCTGCTGTCGAAAATGGCTGACTGGGTATTAATAAATTCTCTGTTTTGTGCTTCTCTGCATGTAACAGTGAATTAAAAATTAAATATACAGTGATATAAGTTATTTAGATTGTGCATAAGTTTCTGGGGATTTGTTTTGTCATAAATAGATCCTTTAAAAAGGAGTTCTTTTATTATAGTGCTATCAGAGTAAAAATATGTATTGCATATATGAATACTATATGAAGACCATATGGACTAGTAAATGTATAGGAAAACTCGGCATCTTCGAATAATATTTATCTTCAGTTTTAAGGAAAGCTTGTGCAATTAAACGCAATTTAGGGCGACTTCAGTACCATATTTATTAACTCAATTAAACAAACATTCTAGCGGTAATGGGGGGTTAGATTTAATCGTAATTAACAGCAACCGACCATCAGCGGCAATTAGTGATGCTAACAAAAGTTGTAGATACGTGACCACCAATGAATCACTTGCAGCCAATACGTAGAACGTGGATTTCGACAATTAATCGAAATTCGAAACGGTCATTCTAACTACCACACTCGCATATTGGAGTATCCACAACCGTTATTCTAGAACTTAATAAATTTTAATGTATCCATAATGATGATAAATTAAAATTTTATAATTCATTTACATTTTACGTATACTCCAGTTATACATAGAAAAGAAAGAGGAATTAACCTCGTTGTTTAATGAGTTCATTGACCTTTCTAATGCACAATATTTAATAATGATGTCTGCACATCGCCCAGGAAACAGAAATTTTCTAAATATTATGGAACAAATGTTTTTTTTCTGCATTGCTTACTTGCAATCTGTTTCGAAACAAATGATATAATTATACTAATAATTAAGTAAATTGAAAACAGTTTGCGCCACGTGTATTTTGATTTTCATAACGATCTATGTACTTACACATATACTGTGGCTGCATTAATATTTATGATCTTCATTAATTAATAATATTTACGTTTTGAAATTATAATTTACGTTCCATAAATATCACATATTTGAAGTTATTAACGCTTTTGAGTTTCATTCAATATGTTCTATAATTCATGTCGCGAAGCTATGAAATATTCATGAAATTAACTAAACCGATATATGTCAGATTATTTATTGGAGCGGATTTATTTTTGCATTACCGTTGCATTATTTCCAGCTTATTACAATCATTAGTGAAAGAAATAAATGTCTATGTAACTCAGCAGTCAATTAATATTTTTAAGCATTCAGAACATTTTTATGGCGATGCTTATTGTCATTTTCACAGTTAAAAATATTAAAAATCGTTCTATTACTTTTATTTACTTTTGAAATTTCCTTATTGTTTAATAGTTGCTAAAAAATATATTTTAAATTAAAACATATTTTACTGAAATTTTTCTAAATTATTATTACGTCTTATACCACATTTGTCTAATTTATACACTGTACTATTATTTATACTTAAGAGAGAATGAATTATTAATATATAATAATTCATTTTTAATATATAATAATTAATTTTTAATATATAATAATTCATTTTTAATATATAATAATTCATTTTTAATATATAATAATTCATTCAGCAATTATTATTACATTCACAATTGCGATCAAATATATGTATATTCTGCCAGGAGTAGTAGTCCTGTATTCAGAGTTGGGTAAAAATTTTTATTCAAATAAAATTTTTACCCGACTCTATCTCTATTGCTGGAACATACTGTATTTAAAAAATGGCGGCACTTTCTCTGAAAGATTGTGAAATCCCCCTCTCGTCGCAACTCCATCCATCAGTTTTATTGATAGATATTACTATTTTCTTTGCGGCAACGAAAGGTGAAGTCCTGAATAATACATCGCGTCACGCAGATGCATTCTGCATCGGTATCAGTTTCAAGGAAGCGTAATTGCCCTTTTACTGCTCCCCCGTGCTTCGATAAGAGTGGCACGCAGTTATGTGCAAATTAGTTCCCGTCAGAGATAGGTGGTCTACCGTTGATACGAGAGAACGTCGTTACGATGATCGAGCGCAAAGCTGCTATCACGTGAATAAGAAATGCAGCAGGTTTATTCAACTCTTGCGTGTGTCATTTTAATTTGTCGTCACTGAAATTGATATCTAAGTTTGCGTCAAGTTACCTGGACAGCCTTGAGAAATCATTTAAGTCAGGGAAACTTCTTCCCCACTGCTGCTTCACGACTCCCACCACCAGTGCACCGGTTCCCCCGCCCCACTATCAACTATTTCATATTGCCCCTACAGGTCTTTGCTTCATATGACTGTGAGGATATGGTCTCCTATACGTACATATGCACCTGATTTGGGCAAACGCTAGGTCACAATTATGATTATTGACTAATAACTTCATAAGCTCTACAAAAGTGACTAATAATTAATGACTAAGTAAATACTTGAGCGTGACTAATGAATAAAAATTGAGTAATGACTTATGAATAATGACTAAATTTTTATTAAGGATGAATATTGAGTACTGACTATAATGGCATAACTAATGACTAAATACGCAATCAGAATTTCACTATGACTAATGACTACAAATGGTTATAAATTAAAAAATAAAACATAATAATAACAAAAAATATCCTACTAGTTTATAAACATATGAAATACAGATTATGACACGTTTGGTCACTGCAAATTCCAATATAGTTTATGTATACATATTAATGTATGTTAATCGCACAATCATGACTGATAACTAAAGATTGATGACTGATCATTTAAATTAACGAATGATTAATCATAAGTAATAAGCAATAACTAACGATCACTCAGAGCTGTGACTAACTAGTGCCATGTAGTTATGACTAACTAATCAAAATGTTTTAACCAATGACTATTTTGCTATGACCAACAATCAATCAGACCATTAGTAATTTTTAATTATTAGTTGATTTGTGCATTGACATAACCTATGTGACATAAGACCTGTTAATAAATAATTGATAAAAGATGTTATAAAAAATACATTTCTGAAAATGAATATACTGTATGAATACTGAACAACAAAAAATCACAGAAATTACGAAACATGGTCGAATGAATCGTATGAAATGCAATAAAATGTGGGATAAAGCCGTTCTTATTTATCTTTCATATTGTATAAAAATTACATAATATTTACTATTAATATTTACATACGAAATGAAATACGATGTTATTGATGTCAAATTTTACCAAACATTTATTCAAACAAAATATCCATATTATTCACTATTTACCCATTGCCTATCAGTTAATTTATCTTACAACCATTTAGTAGATTTTATTTTATTTCAGGAATAAATTAATCTGTACAATGGAGTGTAGATATTTTTCATTCCGAATTCGCCAAAAGCATAAACGTATTTTATTCGGCGCGCGGGAGCTTTTATTTTGAAGCCACAAATTTCCAATAATGTTTATCTTCGATTTATTTCTACCAAAAATATTTATATTTTTACTCCTCGGTCTAAGTAAATATGAAGCTCCTACTTCTAATTTTATATTACCATTTAAAATAGTCAAGTATTTAGTAAATAAGGCATTCAAAAATCAATTATTTCTCAATAAAACGAGGAAACTGACTTTTTGGTTTCATTCAAACATTTCTCTCTCTTCTTTATTTATCATTCATATTTAAAATGAAAAGTGTCCAATCTAGATACATGGCCAACTATAACTCGGAAACAAGGCCAAATGGAATTTATATAAACTTTTCTCATTGGCCTTGTGTTCCGTGTCCATTGCAACTGTAACTCCCATGAGGTATACTACACACATGTTACGTATAATTAATCGTATTCTATAAATTTATGGTAATTCCCATGTGTCTTAATCCCTTCGAGTCCACCACCGAGATATCTCGCCATATGATTTTTACCTATCCGTGCTTATGGATGAAATACATAATACTACACGACTTGAAGTTGTCTATTTGACGTTTAGGATGTTATGCGACATGTATGCGTTTGTCAATATCATAGACATATAGAGATAGACTGCGCCGTCTTATGGGCGAGTTGAAGCCCACAATGGCGGCGCGCGGTACAAAGAGTGAGAGAGAGAGCATTAGCCGGGGTCCATAGCGCTCTCTTTCCAATTGATGTATTTATTGATGTTTTATTTTTGTTTTTTCCCGCCATTGTGGGCTTCAGCGCTTCGTACAGGCCGCGCAGTCTATCTCTATATGTCTATGGTCAATATTGACTATTCAATGTCGTTCATCATACTCTTAGTCAGAGTCGCCAGATCAAAGGAGGGAACTAGAATTGAGGAGTATACATACAGTTACAGTTACCCTTTCTCTGCCATTATCGGGAAAGTCACAGCGCAGACGCAGACGCACCGCGAATTCGGTGCGCGCATCACGTCACGTGACCGGTTCGTGGGGATTCTCGCCGCCAGTAAATGGGAGAATGACATCGTAGAAGGGGAAGGGTATAGTAGGAGACAAATTTTAATCTGGCAACACTGAGTTAGTAGTGTTAGTACTCGATTGTGCACTCGAGTGGTGACTATGAAAGTCATCGTGTCGGTACCCAATCAATTACTAAACATTTAGGTATTGTATGAGGTGTTAATACCAATTTCGTGTCCATAAAATTTGAAAAAAATCATAGGGAATGGAAATATTCTAGGTCGGAAGAAATGTTTGATTTTCGAGTTAAAATAGCTCCGAATGCAAAGGGTTACACAAGAAGCAACTTTCCATTTAAATATCTTCTTTAGCAGTCCATATGGACAATTTTTATTTTGCATAAAAATTCGTAAACTAGTGATTTCGCAATTTGCACAAAGAAAAGATACTGTGAAATAGCTGTGTATAACATAATATGTCATAAAATAATATGCCAAATTTAAAACAGAAGTATTATAATATTGTTATTCCGTTAGAGTAATTCTTGTAATTTTCATAGTAAAAAGTAAATGACCGATGTGAAATGTTAAACTTACACGCGCGTATTTCACAAATTTCAGTAAAAATCATATGAATCATGATTCGTTTCAATTTCGCAAACCTTGATTTTTATAATGGTGTTAAGCAAGTTCTGTTATGTTAACACCCGCAGTAAGCAGAAAAGTTTCTGCTGTTCGGTTGCGTGTCTACATATAATGTTCTTTCCTGGTACATTAAGTAATTATGGATTCAGATTAATTTTATGAAAGTGGACAAGATCAAGTAAACATCAAGTAAACAAGTAAACGTGATTTTCGTCGTTCTTTAAAATATTTCATAAAATCTATTTGGTAAGTGTAAAATGTTTTTAATGTTACACAGGGTATGTCAAAAGTTTCAGAGTTCCTGAAGCTATATTTAAAGTAACTTTTTTATTCCATAAAAATCTTTTTGTTTCTGTAATAATTTTAATACGTTTACGAACAATGTGACCGTGTTCGTTAATTCTCCTAATGTTCTCACTGTTTTGTAGTTTACTCTCTTTCTGTCATAAACACAGAAACTCTGCAATAGGGTGGACCTTATTTTAAGAATCTATCAAACAAAAGTTGTATTATTCGACAAAGTTAATATCAGATGATTGCATAATTTCGTGCGCGATTTGAAAATAAAATTCAATGGTTAAATTTTAAAGATTGGTTAAAAGATTTGGTTAAAAATTGGTTAAATTAAAATTAAAAAATGGTTACATTTTCTACAATTAGAAAAGTTGTATTCTTTAAAATTTAACCATTGAATTTTATATTCAAATCGGGCACGAACTTATGCAATCATCTAATATAATATAATGCTAAAAAAAAATTTTTTAAATCCAATTTTCGAAATTTCAAACCTGCGAATTTTTGTTGACAATGACCTTGTATTTATAGAGCACGGAAAGACAAATTCAATAATATATAAAAATGTGCAATATATTTACGACGCACTGTAATGGACAAAACCAAGTTTCAAAAATAAAAAATTTCCAAGCTCGATGCGACACATTTGATTATTTTTTTAATCACAATCTTAAGGGGTGTCCTGAAAAAAAAATTAATTCACTCCACCCTACTCTGCAGTCTAGTTATCAAGTCGTTTCACCCCTTTGTGCTCTGGTACATGACTCTCCCCTAACACAGGCTAGAAAAAAAGTAAAATGTCCACCGAGTTCCGACTGGAAACAAATATATAAACCCCCCTGGTTCTCGAGCCGGAGTTCGACAGTTCCACTTTACTGTTATCGTTCTCCAATTTCGAAACTGCTGATTTAGGATAATCAATCGGCGAACTTACTTCCTCCACAAGGGAATCTTATTCGAATAACTTAAAAAATGATGACTCCGCGCTGGAACCGAGAGGATTTAGAATCACGCGTGGTTAGACGTCGTAGTCGCGAGGTATATCGATCGAGAACGATTGTAACCGACTTTTCCGGTGTAGTTTTCTCCTTCGGCCGAATCGTAGGAACGCGAAGAGGGGTTGCAAATTGATGCGATGCTAGAGAACCGGCGCGATATCCGAGCATTATTACGGTGATGGAGCGTTAGGCTCTTATCGAAGCCGGCCGAACGAAAGAGAAAAACGCGAACGCGTAGAGGTTATAAAACGGACTTGCGGGCGGTCGCAATCCGTTCGCGACAAGCCTGATAAGTTCCGCGGCTAATAAGCGCAGACATCGTGCAGTTCACCGAGGAATTAACACGGTACAGTTTAAGCCTGATATCTGAAACGACACGCGAGTAGCCACAATTTGCATAGAACGCAGTTAGAAATGCAAACTGTCGCTGGAAATCTCAGTTACGCGATACCATACCGGGCCGTGCGAGTCCCGAACAAACGTAATGGGGATACAAGTTAATAAAGAGGGGATACACGAACCGAGAAACAGAGAGATGTATTTATGCACCGTTTATTGCATCGAACAACGCATAAGCAGTGTCGAGCGAAATTCACCCTCGGAAATAGAGAAATGTTACGCAAACAGAAGTGTCCTGTATAGTTTTATAAACTATTAAGGGGTTAGGACCACAGTGTTGGGCAATAAATAAATTTATTTAAATAAATAATTATTAAAAAATTTAAATAACAAGTTATTTGTTATTTGGATATTCAAATAAAAAGCAAAAATAATTATTTATCATTTGAGCAAGTCTAAATAGAATTATCTAAAATAATAAAGTTAATTGTTATTTACAAATACAATTTCAATTATTATTTGTATTGACAAATAATAAATTAAATTGTATTTTTTATAGGCAGCTAGAGAAGGTTGCTATAGCTGACAAACAACGCGCACGTGTTCATTGTATATACAAAATACAAGAAATAAGAGAAGACCAAAAACTATTTATGTATTTGATTTCCACCTCATTCCAAATAATAAATAATCTTTTATTTGCAAATAAGAATTAATAAATACACTTTCGGAATTATTCAAATTACTTATATTTAAATAAAAAGTTTAGTTATTTTTTGCAATTATTATTTAATTATTTATTATTTAAAATAGAATTTGCCCAACACTAAAAAAAGATAGAACCGGTCATTTAGCCGGTCGTGGTACGTCTTTGTACCTCGAAGTTTTATATAATAAACCTTTAGACTGTAACAGCATTTCTTGATTGAAACGTTTTATAAGAATTTCATTCTAAAATCGAACATTTCATATGCAACAACGGGTACGAACTGTTGGAATTATCCAATACTTAATTTAGTAATGATTGCATTGTGGATCTTTATGCAATACAGAAATTTTGCAAATGAAACTCAAAAAAAGCAGGGGTCAAATAAAAATTTATTCCATCCTTTATGAATCTGAATATGTTGAAAATACTCTGTTGGTCTAGTGGACACTCTCTTCGCAGCATATTTCATTCCGTTTATTTGAATAGATTGGTGGATAAGGTTAACAGATCAAGAGCAAACGTAAGGAACGAGAGCGAGGCCCACGATAAGGCACGCAGTGTCGTTGGACTTTTAGAAATTCTTGAAAACACTATGCACCGCCCGGAATAGTAACATGTAAATGGCATAAGGCATTAAATTGCGGTACTTGTGGCGTGAAAAGAAATGATAAGGGACTATTAAAATGTAGCCAAGTAAATGCACCGATAAAAAGCATTGCATGGTATTTTAAAGGGCATGATATTACATGATTGATGAAAGAGAAGTGTTACCCTTAACGCTACGTCAGTTTCCACGAATAAGACCACGCACGGTGCTTTAACAGTTATATTATAAATAATAAGGAAATTACATGGCTCAACGTTATCGCTTTATTAGCCACTGCGCGCCAACAATGATCCTGTGTAATCGAAACAGCACGCATATGAAAATGAAATGTAGGGTAATTTGCAATGTATATGTATGAGCAATCAAAAACTTATCAAAACCTTCTTTGGAATTTATTTAAACTATATTCAGTAAATCTTGTTTCACTTTTCAGTCAGTTGTTTTTCACAAAGAAAATACGTGCATAAAATTTTCATTTTATAATTATCTTTTAAAATTGTATAAGTAGTTTCACACAGATAAGCTGAACTAACACGTTTTGATAAAAACATTTCGGAAATATTGTAGGATTAGAAAGTTTTGACAGGTTGTTTCAGCCGAATTTGTTTCACAACCACGCACCTGTTAAAATTTGTACGTTTTACAGAAGAGTCAATTGTGTCATAACTTTCTCCCAAACGAGATGTGACCTAGTTTATTGATTAGTATATTGTTACTCATTGTGCTGATTACTTGTAATACATCTTTAGAAGGTATATGTTAATTTTTTAGTATGTTCTTACTACATGGACATATTAAATCACATCATATAGTAGCCAGATAAAAAATGTTTGGAACAAAACGACCTTAACAGTAAGGCAAGCTCGAGTTGTTGATATTTCTTTCGAGAAATCAATATCTTTACCAATATTATTTTTCTACTGCTATATTTTTCTCTATCGTTTATTTCATGTGGCCAATTATCAGTACGAACCAGTATCACTTTTAACCCTTTGCACACCTTTGCCGAGTGTGACTCGACATCGGAGAAAGGAATATCTAAATGAAACATGTTTTCATATATACATATTTGGTTCTTCCTTTATTTATTTAAGTCGTTAAGTAAGTTAAAAACAAATATAAGTTCCACAAATATAAATTACAACATAGTTTGAGAGCTATATTTAATATAATTAGTAAACAAAATTGCTCAAGTTGTTGGCAACAGAATAGAAAAATAATTCGGAGTGCAAAGAGTTAGCAAGCATCAATTCACTGTACTTTTTCCTCTGATCGTTAAATAGTTTAAAAACGAAGACACTTGAATGCAGATTGCATTTCTACTGCAGAGCTACTACATTGTCTCTGACCCTAACCCTATCATTCATTTCATCTGGCCAATTGTCTGGTTGGAGCCAGTATCACTCTTAACAGGCATCACGTGAAAACGCTAACATCCAGAACGCCGAGCCCTATAAATCAACCGGCACGTCGAACCAGAGATACGAAACATCTATTTCACATTGTCTTTCCCGATCAGTATAGTGCTAGGATGCGGCCACGGTCGGCGAGAGAGCAGCCAAGATAGGGAAAGGTCAATTAATCTTTCGTTCCTATGGACGATTCGTTCCTGGTATGCTTGGCAAGAGAATGAAGATCGAAGGTTTGGCTCGGCGAATCCCACATCGTGAAAGAATCAGCTGGTTCGAGAGAGGGGGTGTCGGCGGGTTGGTGCGGAAACGGAACAGGAACAGGACCAGGACGAGAAGACGAGAGGAGAGGAAAAAAACAGGGTAGAAAAAGAAGCGATCTCGTGATCTTCGCCGTTTGCCAAAGCGCAGTGTCCGTGAGTACCTCGCTACGACCTTATCCGAGCCGTGATCGCGGCACTCTGAGAAATAACAGACACCGCGAAAGGGACTTTCAATTATATTCGTATCCAATTACACCCGTGTCCCTGTGCCCCCCTCGCCACGAACGTGTCCGTTGCAAAGCCACTTACGGTAGACGCAAACCCCATTGTGTGCGCCGGGTAAATAAGGCTGAACCTAACGAAAGTTTCTGTGGGTCAACACTACGATTCTATACTCCACTTCGGGAACGTCGCGTCGGGGCCAGTCGTACAACTTTATACCGGGAGATTCAATTATTGCGCACCGGCGCCTGAGGGCTCCTTTATTTTTCCCAAGGCCAGCCCCCGGCCCGACCTGCCTAACAGAGTACATGAATTCTGCATGAGGAAAGATTGGAGAGACCGAGGTATACAAGTGCTTCAATGATTTCTGTTGCACAGGTCGTACGAGGGCCAGCCGCAATCGACCAGAACTATTCGGCCTACTGTATGCCCCCCGCCTCCAGCATAATGGAACTTTTATTAGCCAAACGAGTACAGTAGTGCTCGAAAAATTTTGATCATTTGTTAGATCAGAAATTGGGTCTTCTGCAGTATTTCTACTCCACCTTTCTAACCCGTCTAGTTGAAGAACTAACCTGAAATGCCTAGCAGCTGAAACCACAATTTATGCAGTGATCAAACTGTTAGTGTTACTTGTGTGGATGTTTTTGACGTGGCACCTATGGGTACATTTAAGGGGCCTATTCACGATCAAGCATATTGCGCAACAATTATTGTGAAGCATGATGTTTACGCAAATCCACATTGTGTTAATTAGTCAATCACTATCATTCACAATCAATCATGTTGCGCAATAGGCATTGTTGCGCAAAATTCTTGATCGTGAATAGGCCCCTTTAGTTAAATCCAAATGCATCGATAATTTTTCCATATTTTTTTATGTTTAAGAAGAGCTACTTGCTGAACTTGTCTCCCCACTATACCTTCCTCTTCTATGACGCTATTCCCCCACGCTTCCGCCGTCACGTGACTAATCCGAAACTGGTAGAGAGGGAGAGTAACTTTTTCCCCTACTTCCTACCTTCAGTAAATTGTACCCTTAGTTCTTTCACAGCTGTTTTTGCGTTTATGGAATTAAATTTTATGGATCGAATTATTATAATATAACCACAGTATGAAAATATTTATTGTTCATGTGACGGATAGTGGGGCTGACAGTATTGCTAAATGTATTAAGCTGTCCTAAATATTGTTTTCGTAATGTGTTGAATTAATATTGTTAGATAATAAGAGAGCATACAAAAATCTATCTGTGACAATACAATTCCAGTTTTAATATTCATAGCATGCGAGTAAAATGACATTGCAAAAGTACAATTACAACTAATTTTTAAGGGAACTCGTACAGTTGTTAGATAAATCGATTTTCGCCGCGATTTTGTAAGTAACAGCATTTAAACGATTTCCATTTACGCGCGACGCGGGAAGATTGTTTATAAAATTAGTTCAAGCGAAGCGCGAAAGAACGATGAGAAAATTTTAAAAACAATTGAATCTTACGAGGCCACGTGCATTAGGCTGACGTACAAAGTGAATTTCATTCCTATTTTTATTTTCTCATTAACGCTTCAACTCGTCGCACTTCGCCAAAATGCACCGCAGCCTTTACCCTAAAAGCATTTTTCCGCGGGGCTGTGTCGACTAACAAATAATTTAAGTATTCTTTTTTAGCAGTGTAAGCAGAAGAATCTTCTGAAATGTTTTCATTTGATCAAATTTACCAATTCTTAAAGGAATTCCTAGTAGCGCAAAATATTCACAATCTGTTTTTAATATTGAAATATACATACATGCAATATATATATTTCTCCTACATTAAGAAACAAATATTTTTTTCAAACATACAGGAAATATCTATTTCATATTATGAGAAAAATGCTTTTTGTAAATATAAAATTAATCTTTATTTAAAATTAGTAACAGAATATTTTCTCCCTAATGTTCAAGAAATATTTATAATTTAACATTAATGATACTCCCATTTTTAAAACCCCTTCAAAAATTCATAGCTACATTTTGATAGAGGGAATCATTTTCTATAATTAAATTATAGTAAATATTTCTCAACACAGTATCAAATCAGACTACAGTGACCTTGGAAAGGCTATAGCTAGTTCTGAGACCAAAATCGCACCCGGGCCGATATTAATCATACCTAAACCATTCGATAGCCTATCAAGAAAGAAACCTTTCAGCCAAGTTTGCAGGGAAAAATCGAAACATCATTTTCCGTCCCATTAAATCACAATTAAAAATTCTGAAAAAAATCTGACACACTTCGGGCACCGAGCCACATATCAGGAAACGCTTTCCAATTTTTCCGTTGCAAACTCTGAATGCAAAAAATGAAAACCATGGAAAAAATCGAAAAAATACACTCAGCTACACTTATGGAATCAATTCAGCAATAAGAAGAAGAAGAAAATTAGATATATTTAAGCAATCAGGGTTGAAAAAATTCAGTTGAAGACGAATCAATAAGAAACACAATAAAACTTTTTAGCCTTTGCTTGGCACAGCTACACTGAACAGGACTTGTGGCTCCTGATGTTCATGAAAAGTTTGTTTATAAACAGAAATAAAGTTTCCAGTGCGTTAACGTGAAAAAAGCGCTGTCCCAACTTTACGGCAGTCCTTTATAATTATAATTACAAAAATTATAAAATTTTTTATTATGAGAATGATCTGCAGTCCGGGGGTTAAATCGACTCAAATACAGCTGGTTCGGCCATAACAGGCGGGACGCGCGGCAGTCAGCGTAATCTATACCCGAATCAGAGACGTTAGTGATATACGATTGTTATGGTATTATCGTGAGTACAACCATTACCCGCGGATCAATTGCATTCGCGTAAGTCCAATCGGTGATTGCGACTCCGCATGGAAACTGCGCAATCCTGGTACAATCCGCGGAATGTCGGTAATTCCCAGGATGCGCTTCCTTTCGCCGTTCCAGGCCGCATGTATATTGGTGCCTGCTGGTACTGCTGCTGCCTCGGTTTCGCAAGTCTGGCTGCTTTCTGGTTCGTTTCTGTTTCTGGATCGATCACTTTCAAGTCCGTGCAGTCGAGTACGCTCACGACCGATAGTCACGTATGGATACTGTGCTATTAAAGATCGACCGGCATAGAATTGCGTCGGAGATATACCTACCCGGGCCGCGCGCGTATACCTAGCCTGGCTAGCACGTAATGGTGCCGTTTTAATGCGCAGTCGATGCAGGATCGTGGCGGTGTCATTCGGCGTCGATATTAGATAGCGGAAAGTTCGAACTGTTCGTATTTACCGAGATCCGTGCCCGCGGTGTATTGGTACACGGACATTCCGGGCCAGAGTGAACGCTCTTTTCGGACCGGACGAGCATGAATTATTGAATACAATAATTCCGGCTCCATCGGAACACCCGGAATTCAACTTCTGGCTCCCCGGATATATATCTTCCTGTTTTTGTTTCCGTTGTCGCCGGGCGTTCTACCATTTACTCGGTACAAGTTTTTTCCTCATAGCTCCACGGTAACCAGTTTTACGGAATAGTTCTCTTGTCTAGGTCTCCAAGCTGCAGATGGTACAACCAAACAAATTCTGATCAGAATAGGTTGTATGCACACTGTCGCTAGACAGAGGGAATTGAGGGGAATACCCTCTCTTTGCCATCACTGGGCTAGTCACGTCACGTGATCGGTTCGTGGGGATGCGAAGCATGGGGATGCTCAACGCCACGGAATAAAATAAAATAATTGTTACCTCTCCTATATTTCATATTATTCAATATGTGAAGTAATTTACACAGCACTGAGCCCACTACATACATCGTTAACCCTTAAAGTTAGGGGTGGTCAAACGTGGCGCATTGGATGATTACAATGAATGATTACATCTTCATATTTTCAACACCTGAGTGCTCTCAGATGTATTCATAGAGCCTACTACAGTGGCCGAAATTTCTATAAAGTCATCTTCTTTTTAATAGATATTTTGAAAATATCAGCATTTTTGTTGATTTATCGTATCTGGTCTTGTGCCTTGCAGACACTCGGATAGAGGGACTGCGTACTCTAGACCGTTATGTTTACTATTTACGTTTGTTTTGATTTTTTTCTGTGTGGTGCAGAACACAAGTGCGAAGTTTCTATAAAGTCACTTAGTGTTTCTCTGTATTCTGAGCATAGAACTACGGTAAACTGCGAATATTCTAAAAGTATTAGTTTTAGAACTCACAGAAATCCCGTTTGTTATAATTTGATTCACGTGTATGAGAATGCCGAGAGGAAAAATACTAACAAGTGAAGAAAAAGCTTCAATCGATGCTTATAAAGATATGAGCTGCTCTAATCGCACAATTGCTAAGAAAATTAATCGGTCATATACCGTGATTAATAATTATATCAATGTACGTGAAAATTACGGAAAAAATCATTTTAAAGGTGGTAATAAAATATTGTCAAAGAGACGAGACATTCATTATTAATGAGATCTGCGGCTACGGAAAGGAAAACTGCAGCACAATTTCGAGCTGAATTGGAGCTCCCAGTAACAATAAGACGTGTGCAACAACTTTTAAACTCTTCTGAACAAAAACGCAACGTAAACGATGCCTTAAAGAAGTACATACACTGTAAACAGGTCTGTCTTGATTTCGCACGGGCACAAAACACAGTGACTTTATAAAAATTTCGGTGAGTGTAGTTTACAATTGCAGGATGTGAATTGCAGGGTTCACGACAGCGATCGCCCAGTCGTTCAAGAGATCGTGTATCACTATTGTAGATCGGTGCTCCAATAAACGTGTGTCTTTCGAACTGGCGTAAATTAATCAATTTAGTTGCGTGATTGAGTTCTCCCTTTTCTTCCCTTAAGCAAAGCAGATCCTACCCCTATTTCTATTTTCCAACCCCAATAATGAACGCAAGAAGGTACAAAAGGTGCTAGAGTTGTATGGAGCATCTGAACTCGTATGCGAACAAAATTGACGCATGGTATGTAAAAGGATGGCTTAAGTTTACTGTTTGGGCCACTGCGGTCGCACTAAAATATATGCTAATATAATTCTTTAATGTGTAAGTATTAATAATATAACTGTTTGTGGATTAACATAAAAATTTGCTATCTCGTCACGTTTCAATTAATCATTTCAACGCACATTTTCGGTGTTCACTTAAGGGTTAATGTATTACAACTGGTACACTTGAGTCCACCAGTGTGAAAGTCTCTCCTCCTTCGCCATTAATGTTAATCGATCCGGCCGGATTCGACGGGTGCTCGTAAAATCTATCATAACCTAGATTCTCCCAGAACGCATATTCTCTTTAACGTGCACCGTGACTCTGATTCCCTATTAGTAATTTTAGATGCAGATACGCCTAACTACCGTCTAAACAGCTTTGCCTAAGACCTCAAGGAACTTGAGACACCATCGACACTCATGAAGAATTCAAATCCTGCCGGAGGGTAGTTTCCGGGCAAGGTTGCAAGCTATGAAACTAGTTACCCGTTGTTTGATGTGTTATCTAAGAAGAAGACCCATGGGGAATGGCGTCGTGTCTTGTTAATACTTTAATTTCGTGCACGGTACGGTACAGTCCACACTGACAGAGCCACTGGCTAACAAATGGAGCTCCGCCGGCACGCGAACTTTCCGCTTGCCGCCACCGTCGGAAACGGGTTCAATTGTTTGCTTACCGGATTGTTGTTAGTTAAAGTGCAAAGTTCCTGATAACTCGCGAAAGGGAAAACGAACAAGCGAGAGTAACGCGTACAACTCGCGGAGCCCGGCCGCCGAAGAAGAAGGAACACCCGTCAGCGAAACGGCGAGGACGGAAGAGTATTAAGCGAATGGATTCCCTCGCATCCGCGCAGAATCTGCCAACGGAAGTGTGAGATCATCCAATCTGATCGTACTTGATCATCTCCGGCGAAGGAAAACGCCGGCGAAATGTTTCGGCTGTAAAACTCTCTGGATCGTTTCATCAGCGGATAACGTTAAGTGTCCGGATCAAGCGGGAAAGTTTTTGATTGGACCGGTCTGTCTGAGTGCCAATTTCAGTTTACTTAGCGGCACCGGCAGAAAATCGATGAGGATTAAAAATAAAACTAACCGATCCGGCTTTGAACCGGTGCACTTGCTTTGCGGAAATCTATCAATTCACCGGTATCGTTTGAATATGAATGTATTAGACTCGTCTCGATAACTAAACTTTTACGACCAATCCATTTCAAGACTTCTTAAATCTTAAGTCTGAAAGAAGACTCGTTTAAATTGTACTTGCAATTAAACGTGGTTATAACGCACACTAAACCTGCAAAGATTGAATTTATCAACGCCACCCTCGAATAGTAATGTTTGTTTTAAATTAGGGGTGGGCCCATTTGCCTCGATTAAGGCAAAACTGTCCCTACCATAGCGCCCACATTCCTCTTCCTGTAAGCACCGTTACCATAGGGCAGCGCTCGGATTTACTTACTCGCGACGGCCGAGTTTCGAAGGCTACGCCCCCTCGACCCGACCGCGCGTTTCGCTTCCCGTGGCGGCCCTAGTTCTCCTAGGCGCCACGATTAGCGAGTATTTTCCAGCGAGTAATTTCCAGAGCCAAGGAACTAGAGACGTTATAATTTTATGTTTCTTATTGTGACTAATAATGTGATCATAAAATTTATTTTTCTTCTCTCTAATGCTAATTGTGTCAAATAAAAATTGCACTCACAAATGCAATAATATTAATCAGGCAGCTAAAAGAACAGACACCAAATGTGTATATTGAAATTTTTAACCATGACGCCAAATGAGTATATTGTGCTGACATTTTGTATCATCGAAAAGGATTTCGAAGTTGTTACTACTGAAATAAATGATATAAACGAAATAAATGACTGCGTGGTATCACCATATGGGTTAAATCCTAATGTCACTATTTTTTTTTTAAATATGCAATACATGAATTTCCGGTGAGTAAAGTGTGAACAGGATAATGAACAAAGCTCGAAACACAAATTGGAAGTGGGTAAACACACGGAAGAGTTTAGTCGCTACTTATACCGACGAAAAGAAATTTCATGAAAATTCACGGGTCATGGTAGACTGATGCAGTGCAATGAAAAGGTAAGGTTCGAGTTCAAGATCCACGTATCGTGATCTTACTCGTAAAAATAAATAGCAAGAAGAGCTTGCTTCCATTTCTGTGTACGTATTCTCGTATTCGGTGGGCCGAGCGCCAGATACCGGAGCTATGAAATTTTTCTCGGCTGCGCTACAATTTCGTATCCGTACCATCGACCCTAACCAAGCCTTAACCAACCGCATTGTTCACCTCTCACCGTTCATTTCACTTGAACGTATGCCAGAATAGTCGCAAGCTACGTAATCAGATCCGATGAGAATGTCACCCGGTCACCCGTCTACTGAAATCATAATTTTACCGCTTGTTTAGCTCGCGACAGATTTTTTGCACGACTCTACTAACGTTCAAGACGAGAATCGGGCTAAGACAAGCAGTGTCGCCAGACGAGGTAGAAAGTGACTTCATTTCCTCTCCTCCTTTTCCCCTTCCACTATCCCATTTCAGCACCTGCGCACACTCCAACGTCCCCCACTAAGACCGTAGACCACGGTGCCCGTGCCGTACGCTGGACTGGTCATCAGAGAGGGGGTACTTAATTCCCCTCGATTTTCTCAGTCTGGCGACACTGAAGACAAGACCGCCTCTAGTACACGCCGGAACATGGTTAATTTGGCAACGCTGTCTCAATCCGATTTGAAGTGATCTGAAGTTGTTCGCGGAATATCACGGCCGCCTCTATGTACACTACTGTGCAAAAGAAAGAAGCACCCAGTATAATTATAAGATATTATGACAAACAATATCTTTATGTAGAAAGTGCATTGTGTATAATACAATAATTGATTTATTGCATTTAAAGTATTAGATAATCCGCAATAACACATATTTTCCCAGAACTATTCAATTATTATTTGCCCCATTTTCGGGGCAAGTGCGTAGTAGTTGACACTTTGTACAATATCCTATCAAAATGATAATTTTCAAGCAAAATTAGGAGTCCTACATAATACTAATTCACCAGCTATAACTGTGGCAAGACTTTGATACCAAGATCGTTAAGTTTTTACATACCAGACTGAAAATACTCCACTCCACCTTATATGCTAGACAAAACTCGTAATTATTTGTGTTTCTACTTTAAAGTAGACCAATTTAACTTTACGCTTCGTTCGTGTACCATTGCGTTTTATATAAAAACAAACTTTGGTGTTAAACTTATTGCCAGGGATAGTATATGGTATAATATAACATCTCAATATGATTTTCGTCTAACACGGTTACAAAATTGCGGGCGATCTTGATGCGGTGCGCTGTCTTCACTGAGAGATGCTCAAAATAAGGAGAGTGCTTCAAAGAAATGCGTCGTTCTATATTGCAAAATTTATAAAGATTTTCTAAGAGAAAAGTAACCAGGCAAAAATAACAAACTTCTTGAAAAGAGGTATAATATAAAAATGCTGCAGAGAGAAACTCAAGATTAATCTTTTACAGCAAAGGGACCGTCTCGTCCACTGATACTCAGCAGTTATGAACAAGAGCATAATTAACGCTCATTACTTAACTTTAATGCATATATTAACACTCGTATCGACAATTATTAACATTTGTATATTTCTTATGATTACAATGTTGTGCATCTCTCATGTAACTAATAACTCATTAAAAATTAATACATATATATATATAATCAATACGTTAACATGCTCAGTTTTAAAATGTTCTCTTGAAAGCAACACACACATACCACTTTGATGATTCTGATGCCCGGAATTGTACGTGGCTAATCCGCGGGAGCTTCGCCCGCTACCTATATTAGCCTGATTAGCTTCAAATCTCCTCTGTTTAACATTCGATTTACAACAATTTATATTTCCATGTTATTCCGTTAAATGAAGTTTTCCTATTAGCCGACAGTGGTGGACGTCATGTCGTTAAATAGTACGGCAGCTACGTAGAAAAGTTTCGTATTGCAACGGCGGTTGATTAAGTCAAATTTGCCAGGTCCCGTCCAGCGGATAAGCTGGTATCTGGTCCTTTCTGACGTTTACAGAGGATATAAACAGCAGGCCCTCCCCCGCTGCTTTCAGGCTCCAGCATCTGATATCCGAGGCTTTCCTCTTTCCTGAGGCTTCGCAACGACAGCGGTGACAGTTCGATGAACAATTTCAACGCAGCGGCACTAATGCCATGCCGACGCTACGAATACATTTGCAAGTGCAAGCAGCGCCTGAACGAGGAGCCCTGACCAAATACCAGATGAATGGGCGCACGGCAATGTTCTACTCCACCATCGACTGACTGGAACGACTGGAAGTACCGGCTGGAATCCCCCGACGATCGACTCGCGAATATGTACCATCGCGATTCGAATTCCAGCCTGACCCGTCTATCGGACCGATTATCCGTTACGGTCCGTTTAGAGGAAATCCGGTCAGCCGGCGGAGATATTGTTGCTCCTTCAATTGATCAGTCTGACAATCAAACGATAATCTTCTGTAATGGAGTACTCCTCCAAAAATTAGTTTTTTTGTACGTTAGATTTAGCCAAGATTACAACGGGTAACGTATCGAGCAGTGTTGCCAACGTCGATCCCCAATTTCGTACGTCCGGGTAACTGAACTAGTACGAAAATTGACACGAAGGTACGCAAACCCCCCACCCCCAAAGTAATAGATAAAATTACTTTTTGAGATTGTCAGAGTGCCAGACATTTATATCTGAGTACTTCAGTCTTGTAAATAATTATGATTAATAGTTAAAAATAATAATAAAAATTAAATAATAATGTGTATTTCATTGTATGTACTTTAACTTTTCTCCTATTCGAGGATAAATTCTACAAAATCTTCGAAAAACCTCTTAAATAGTAGAAATTTTAGTAAATATGATAATGTTATTACAAAACTAGTTTATTGTTTACAGAGGCTCTCTACCAATAAAAAACAATCTAAATTACATCTGGCAATACTGGTACGGAGGTTTACAACAACATGATACGCTTTGAAACTTATTCTTTTTTATGTACAGTCCCGGACAAAATGTAGGACATTGATTTGTCAATTTTTATTAGATAACATAAAGTAGATAACATAAATGAAATGTACATACGTCGCTTCATACTGTTTTCTTATTTGGTTCAGTTGGTAAAACTAAAATATTGTTGCTCCGCGTAAATTTATATTATATAGCAAAATGTAAATTTTCAAGACAAATCAGTGGGACAAAATGGTGGGATTCTGCGTTTAAAGAATGGAATGCACAAAAGGAATTTCAGAGGTTTTACCGATGTCTGTTAGAGTTTGTAACGTTTTAACACTAAACCTACCGAGCTTGAAACGTAGCCTGTTGTCTCATAAAAATAACAAGATTAGATTTATTTGAATTTTGTGCCGTTCATATTATAATATCTGCGCTATTAAATATGTTCATTTAATCATCTACCACGAAAGCATCTTTACAATTCCAATAATTGTGCAATAAAAATTCTGGAACCAGTCATTTGACCGGTGGTGGTAGGTTTAGTGTGAACAAACTGTTCCGGGTACCAAGCACCTACTTACAACATTACAACTGTGTGTACTGCATTGGGTTCGTGGGAAAGTAACGTCGGTTTTAGCGCACTAAGAACAGATTACTCCTTATTATCGATTATTAATGCAGGATTAAGAAGCTTACTGAACATAATGGGACGGTGCCGCAGGAAACAATGGACATTATATTATTGATCTAGGACAATGGCGATGTTACTCCTCCACCAATCTAATATGCAACGTGCATACGTATTATTCAGTACATCGTTTATGAAATTGTTTCTTACACACTTACCAGGAATTATGAATACAGGGTGGCCCAACGGCGTTGTCCCGCAGTCGGGGGGATATTTTTTTTGCATCCAACGTGTAACATCTTCTTGCGTCCATAGAATATTTACTGTATCTAGTAGACTAACTGTTCGCGAAATGTTTTAACTCCTTCAAAAATCCAAGTGGTTTGATCCCCTTTCAAAAGAGTCCTCTTTTAAAGAGTGGACGAATACTCTTTCGACTCGGTAGTCTTATAACGACAAAAGTCTAATACCGCAGCAATCATGTGGTCAGTAGACATTTATTTTCGATAACAGATAGACCTTAAACTTTCCCTTTATCCGGGCAGCAACAAATGCCAGCGGAAAGGGATCGAAAAAGGACAGTATCCGCAGAAGCAGATGCAAAGGGAGAGTCGATAAGCCTCCCAGAGAAGAAGACCTATCTGTCCACGGAAGCAAAAAGTTTCTTCATTTGTGGAACGGCGTCCATTGCATGTGTCCGATTCGAGAAACTGAAAGTTCCAAAAAGTCCCTGATACCTCGTAACACGTGTCCGGCTGCTCAAACTTTTTCCACGTGAACACCGGACAAATGACGAAGATTCCTCGGTCGTATACCGTTCATCGATCCGAGTTACATTATGCCCTCTAGTCCGCCGTGAATCTCGCTGCATGAACGTTCAATTTGATCCCGGTTTGAGTTATGCTTTCCCTAGAAAACTATTGGTCGTGTAGGAACTGGAAATGGAGTGGAAAGTAAACCGAGCACGTTTATGGGTCACGACACGCGTGACCACGTAGGTATCCAGATTCGCATATTTCTGTCTACGTGCGAAACGCGGGCTCCGCGAACAGTTGCATGTCGAACAAATCGATTTATCGGAGGCACGATCGATGGATAAACAGTAAAACAGATTCTCACTTCAATTAGATGCCACGTAGGATGACGACAACGTTTCTAAAATCTTTTTCTGTTTTGAGAGATCACTTTTTAATATACGGTAGACTCCCGCATAATGCGTTCAGAAAGTTGTCTTAGAAAGTCTGTGTACTAAAATACAAGTGGCACGTGAACCATGTAGCAAGGAATTAACGATCCGTGCACATGGATCCGTTTTTTCGATTGAATTCGTTTCGATTGTTAATGCTAGAAATGAGATGCAAGCGAGACAGCAATAAATTCATGGTAAATTGTTGGATGTTATAAAATGTAAGTGCGAAGTGTTAAGCTGGTTTTAAGTAAACAATGAAGCACCTGCTTGGTCGCGCTGGTTTTCTGAATTTTGAACAGCTAGATCGTCGATCGGCCACACTGTGCGCCGCCTGATTTGTGGAAAGGTGAATTTAATGTAGGGGTAAGTTTGTTTCGCAGGAATGCGAAATTGGTCTGTACAAGGGTGGAGTTGTAGTGTAAAACCTGAACAACATACGCACGCACGCGAGGATAATTGGGACGATTCTGTAAAAAAATGAATTAGGAGACAAATGTATACAAGCTAGAGTGCGTGCTATAACCTCCGGTTGCCTTCATCGCGCCATTCGTAGAATCCCAGAGAAGCTAGAAACCCGGGTCGCACGGGGTAATTAAAAGGATTTCAAAGAGCCACTTTACGATTGTACGCAGGGAAAGCACTTAGGACGAGAGCGGGGTAAGTTGCCGCGTCAATAACGAAATTTCTCTGGGCGAGAAAGTCTCTATCGGCGTTTCAAAAATGTCGCATCGAGCGAGTGGCCGGTTATCGAAGAATTTTAACAAGCCAACGGCGCTGGTGCCGCATGCCGATGCAATAACGAAGGCCGCGGGTCGGATAGGAACCGGTGGAATAAATCGAAAGGGATCGACAACAAAGGTGACTCCCTTTGAAAGACAACGGGACTCTGATCAGAAGAACAATTAGACGAGGAAAGCCGTAGAGCCGAGGGTCTTGTCACAGCGAGCATTCGGCGAAGATAAAGGAGGACGGTTGCTAGGACCAAGGGAAATTAAATCTACCCGCTTCAATGTCCCCATCCACCCTCATTACCGTGGAAAAGCGTAAAGATCCCGTCGAGATGAGAAGACATTGTTACACGGAACGAGCAACGGGGAAATCCACGTTTCCCGTTCCAGAAGTTCCCTTTGGTCCTTGTTCACATGCTCGCGGCTCTCGTTACACACATCGCTAAGCATCGCCGCGTGCGAACCACCTTATCTCCTTCGAAGACGAAACTTTTCGGGCACAGACGTGTAATCGTCCACAATTCGCGCTGTCGCATACCGCGTCGTCGCGGTGCAGCAAATAGCAGCGTCGCGACGACCGTAATTTCCGATGCTTCAGTAATCGCTAATCGAAATTACCGTTCGAGCCAGGGAACAGTGCGTGAACAAGATACGACTGATAAGTTCGAAACTTATATTACGAACATAAGCGACGTATAGCGCTGATGAGAATGTACACACCCGGACGACAGTCTTGATGAATGGCTTGGATTACTCGGGATATATGTACGTCGAAATTAGCTTGCTTGGATGAATAGAGTCTATTATCTTCAGCTACTTCACGCTTCCGCTGCTCCTACTATGATCGTTCCCTAACTAGTTTGGATAACACGGTTTTCAACGAATGACATCTCCGCTCGTTTACCCGCATACGCCAATCGTTCACTTACATTCCGGCTCGAGCCTAACCCGAAAATTTTCCAAGCAAAAACCGCAATTATTTTTGCAGCAATTCAACAGAACGTGATCGTATTCGTCGAATTAATAATCGCATGAACGTGACAGATACCGGTGGCGCAAGTTCGATACACGGGGATCGAAGTTACACATGCCGATACCTGAAAGCATACGGAGGGTCTGATCAATGCTTAATTGCATCAACCCTCTGTATCCTCCGTGTTCCGTGAGATGATAATTCCAAAGTAAAGATGAATCGGGTTTCGTCAAAGGAAACATGGAATGACGTATTACGTCGTGTCATCAAGTACAAACACTGTCCTGCTGATTGGAACGCTAATCCAATATCAAACTCGATACAAGTAGAACGGAAAGTGACTTGACAATTCCGACCACCTTACTCGTGATTAGATTTATTTGCAGGTGACCATCGAGAGGTATGCGCAGCATTCTGAAAATCAATTGTCCCGGCAACGACAACGGGACGTGCGGACGAGAGGAAGGCATGTGAGAGGAACGGTTTGATAGGCACAAGATTGGCGATGCTGAAACAATACCATGCCCTCAGCGGCCAGTTGATTACCGGAGATAATTATAGATGCTTAAATGATTCGAGTTAACCGACGGCTGGGCGCGGTACTTAGCGCCTCGATTAATTCATCATTTCAGGTGTCTGATGCTTCACGAGAACTTGCAATTCATTATAGATATCAGGTCACAGATACTTTCAGCAAACGTGTTGTGTTAGAGAACGGACCCCCTAGTTTAGGCTGCTACAGTAATGTCTTCATACACGGCAAAGTCTAGACAAGTTGTAATTTTTGATGAATTGAGGACATATTTTGTTGGACGATGTACAATTGTGCGGGATGTTTTTTTTAACATATTTCCACCGATCGGAAGATGTAGAAGCCAATTATGATAGTCCCGACAAAACATTCTTTTACACCCTGTACATATATTAGTAAACTCTCTTATATGTACATTTCAGGGTATATTAGCAGGGAGTAGTCTAGTTTGCACCAGGATCTAGATTGAACAATGTTTATTCAGAGAAAAAAATAGTTATAATGTTACTAACAGTATTCAGTGATTATTAGCTGTGTGTCTTGGAGAAGAACTGGTACTGATTGGCTCCGATTTGTAAATTAAGTTCCATCTAGAGTCCAGACAAGGATTCCCTACTCCTGCGTCCTCCCCACCAAAATCCTGTGGAGGGTAGGAGGAGATTGGGGAGACTATATATATATATAGAAGTGTATAGACATTTTTTTTATTGGCAATGACGGGTTCCAAATTTTTTAATTCACGATTATTAACCCTTTGCACTCGGCCTGAAACATTTCCATTTCATATGATTTTCTTAATTTTATCGATATAAAACTGATATAATACCTCGTACAATACTTTTAGTAGTTTATTAAAATATTAAATATGTTTAGTAATCTATTGAATACAAAAATAATGCAACAAATATTTTAAAAAATGGTATAAGAATTATTAGTGGCGCCTCCGAGTCACCACTCGAGTGCAAAGGGTTAAGATTCCAAACATGCACTTATGCAGAATTATTCAATAAATCTATTTCTATGGATTTCTTGCAATAAAAATCGCCAAAACCTTGAATAAATCTGTAGAGGTAATATAAATGGTTCTATATGTATGATAAAACCACTTAAAAACAATCAAGATTTAATTAATACACTTTTACGATTTTAGAAGTGGTTTAAATCAGCTGAATTGCTTTCCTAACTGCTGAAACTAATGATACATAAACTCCCGTATGAAATTCGGTTAAATTAATGATTTATTAGTTAGTTTGATGAAAACGTCACTTTAGGCCGAGGCAAATATCATCGCTTACACGATAACGATGTCGATGATACGGTAATTATGACAATAAATTTTACACTAAATTACTAACGGAAGCTATTACGAGGTTTTCGTCGCTGTGACAAGACCTGAATGATCGATGAGCACACCCAGCGGCGATTTATCATAATAGTAAAAGTCAAACTATGCAAAAACCCTCTCACACCTAACGTCACAACATTGAGTGACTTTCATTATACTGAATACATTATTTTCGCCGGCATAAACAATTTGAATCGTGTATTCGATAGTTTCATGAATACTTTTTACAATGAACAATAAAACTAATGGGAAAGGCTTATTGATTTTAAAAATAAAATTATTGTTAATATTCGTCAATTTTAGAGAATTATGCAAAGGAAATCTATTTCATTCCAATGTGTTGTAATTCACATAAAAAATTTTCAATTTACGTAAAGATCCGCTGTCTAGTTATTAGCAACATCATAAAATAAGTAAGGATATATTACATTTTTATATTCCATAAATTCTATGGAAACGAAAATTTTTAATTTTAAGAACGTTTGTTTATTTTTTTCCGTTGATATTTATACTGTGAAAATCTGTCAAATTTATTCCGAAACAGTTTCAAATCGAACTCTATCACTTATGACTTAGACTGCGGAACTTTATGCAAAATAAAAATTATCTGCATCGATTGCAAGAAATAGAAACTACATTGAATGTTATTTCTTCCCGTAATGATTTTAATAGAAAAGAAATCATATATTGACATCTACAATTTTTAAAATTTTCCAACAGTTCTGAATTCCATGCACTCAATTTTGCTATAAATGCATAAAGATCCGCAGTCTACTTATGACTTTAAAAGCATGGTCGGACATAACCTACGAATTCGAAAACTTCATTCACTTTCGCGAAATGTTTCCACGTTCGCAGACGACTTTTTCGCACAAACGTTTGCAAGCGAAATACCCCGGTCTTCATTGAGGTAATTAAAAATATTTCAATTATTAATTAACTAAGGGGCGACATCGCCTAACCACTCGGCGAGTGAAATATTTATACAAAGATAACAGAAGTAGAAGCGTGCGTTGACCGTCCCCTCCAAAGAAACTCTAGCACGGTAAAATTTACAGATTAACTCGTTTGCCGTGCCAGCCAGCCCCCTCGAAAGTTTACGAACACCTTTGACCAGAGACGAGTTCGTGGTTGAATCTGTTGATTCGTGAATTAGATACAGCTTAATACTCCGCTGCTTTCGTCCAACGTAATTTGCTAACGAAAAGCAGACCGGTAACGTGGAAGCAGATGTACAAGCGTTCGTGAAAAACGTTTCAGATTTAAATCGCTCTTGAGGGAACGGTAGTTCTTGATCAACGAAAAACACGATTCTCTGGGTAAGACTTCGCGATATCCGGCCGCGCGATATTTTACAATTACTGGAACAGTTCGATTCCCCGAGGACGACGAGGTTATCACTCTCCAAATGATATCGTATACCTGCATGGTACTAATTACAATCACATTGATAATTGTTATTCAACTATAAATCTGACTGCCAATCCTTTCTTCAAAGTGAAATATTCAAATCAAATTACCAAAATAAGTGCAATTACTGTGTTTCATCGAACACAATATTACCATAGTATTTAATAATAATAATACTGTATTATTTGTAGTATTGTGTATTATATTATAGGAATAGTATATATTGTACTAGTATTTTATAATATGTTGATTATTATTTAATCCAGTGCTCATTAAGATTTTATCCCGACTCTGCCTTCTCTTCTCCTTTTCCGATTTTATAGATGGAGCAGCCCCCTACCACAAATAAAATATATATAATCAGGGACTCATTTTTCTTTAAGTTGATCATTTAATTAATCCTCTGTAAGGCTTCGAATAAAAAAGTAAGTTATCTATTATGAATTCAGAATTCTCAACTTTCGCGACTTCAGCTTTTACTCGAACGAATAAAAATTTTTTATCTTTTATTCAAATCGTTATTTAAATAATTTTTCTAATATAATAATAAGTTATATTTTTAAGTAATTAATGAGAGCCGAATCCCAGCAGCACTGCAATGCCAGGTCGACTCGTGACAGAGGTGAGGCAAGCCCCAAACACTCCGTCCAGTTTAAAAAATCGAGTTAATATTCTGACTACCCGATGGGTAGTGTATCAGATATTAAGCTGATAAGAACAGATACTACACATTTGATCTTAGCCATAAGGCCGAGAAGCGATACATAATCAAAATCTAACAGCCCCTATAACGTCTACACCCCTCAAATTCTGCAGCGAGAAAAGTTTCGCCCGAAGAATCCACCTAGCGGTCGGTGCGGAAAATTTTCGACCCCAACGGTTGAATGTCTGAGGGTCCCAGAATTGGGGTCCTTACGTAATGGAATTTTAAAGAGAAATCTAATTGATTGAAATTAATCATATTCACAGAAGATAAATTACTCGTAAATATAAAATAGGATTTTAAACCCTGGTCATCTGTGATAATAATAAAAAAACAAGGTATCACCAGTAGTTAAAAAATTCGTTTATGAGAAGTTAAAATGATGAAATGCTTACCTTACTCCCTGTGTAAATGAAAATATAATTATGGGAAATAGATATCTAATTTAAATTACGTTACAGTCATATATAACCTACAAGGAGGGCCAGCGACAATCGCAGCGATACGTCAAGTGTTTGTTCGCGCCGCGCCGCGCCGCGCCGCGCGCGTCAAGTGATATATGTACATCAAGTAAACGTTCAAATACTTCATTGTGATTGTTGTTAATGTGTTGTATACATGAAAATACAATATACCTTCAAACTATATAGTGGGTTATGAATTCATTTCAACGAAAAAATGAATCCATTTGTTTTGTTCACACAAATCGATTTTTTGCAAAATCCTGAGGTCTTAGACAAATTTTTAGACCAGATTTGAAATCAGCGTGAAAAAATCTACTGGAAATGATGTAGAGCATGTCAAGAAAAAATTTTCTTGAAATTGTGAAAGTTCAAAGATTTTTTTCAAGGTTGAAAAACGTTCAAACCATAATCTCCAAGCCCTCTTTCAGCTTTAATCTATTATAAGTAAAAATTAAATGCTGTTCATTGGTAAGCGCATCACTTGAGAACGGCTGGACCGATTTGGCTAATTAAAAAAAAAAAATGTTCGTGATAGTCCGAATAAGGTTTTTGGGGAAAGAAAAAGGAGCAAAGTCCATTCGTTCAAAAGTTGTGACGTCATTAGCGCGCCCATTGTGTGCCGCCCGCCACGGCAATTTAAAAAAAAATCATCGCTTTATCTCATTTGTATCGAAAGTTCTTTGATTTTGACACTGCGCGGCGCTGCACAGTGGGCCCGATTGAAGAAGCACGCGACAATAACTCTTAAACCACTGAAGATATTGCAATGAAAACTAAAAAATAATTCCTTCTGAATGATTTGTAACTTAATATCAAAATTAGAAAGTTGATTTTTTCGCAAAATGTCGCGTGCTTCTTCAATCAAGCCCACTGTGCGCCGCTGAAGTTCTTCGTGCATTCAAGGTCATTCTTTGGTGCTGGCTGCACGGGGTTGTCTCATTCCCCAGGGAGTCGGAACGAGTCCTCGGGGTTCCGTCGTGAGGCGGCTTGCCAACAACCGAAAAATATTCTCCCGTATTTCGATGTTTCGCAAAGTTTATCGTTCGTTACGAAAAACCGTCGCAGTCAGGATGTCGCCGCGTACACTCTCGCGCGACCATTCAACACGGTACTTTTGTAGGTTTGACAGGCCGTGTCGATTCAGCCAGTTAAAGGGGAACAAAGATAGCCGCCGTTGAGGTTTTTGTTGATCGTGTCTCTACCTTGAGGACACAGTCTGGCGAACAGGAACTAGCGGGCGCGCTTAAACGTTCTGCTAAACCGCTTAGTAAGGTCTATCTTCTAGATTCTAGACGTTCGGTAACAAGCGACAATCGTGTTTACTACAGCATCCCAAGAAAATGATGGGCACGATGCGCTAAATTGAAGTAGTTCGAGTACCTTGGTGTTATTGACAGACGAAGAAGAATGGTTTTACAGACGCTTCTACACAGTCTGAAAAGTCTACATATGCTTGAGTCCAAATAAGAAGGTACTTACTAGCCGACGAATTTAAGACTCTACTGCGCATATGACTCTAACGGAACTCGTTCATTGGCTAATCCTCCTACTCGTCCTTCGCCGACCACGCGATCATTGGCTGACGCCATCAATTTTATGGCTGACCCGCAACAACATGCGCAGAACAAGTACCTTCTTTTCAATTTTTGTATTTTTGTTAGTTTCATTGGTTTCATTGTCTTTGTAGTTCTGGATTTATATTCCGGCATTTTTTGAAACTTTTTAGAAGCCATAAATGCATAAAGATCCGCAGTCTGGTAATAAACCTAACGACTCTTACATATTTCAATACCTGTCGTCCTTTCGAACGTATTTTTTAAATTTTCGATATAGGCCCACATAAATAAGTTATAAAATACAACTTTTAGTATTTTCTCCGCAATTCCGACCAGTTGAAATTTTCTCAATTCCATCTTCTCGTGTCACGTAATAAATTAATTGTTGTAACCTCTCCAAAAAAAAAAATGCAAGTGATATAGTTCAATATTTAAAAAGTTTTCATTTGGTTTAACATTGTTATACAATGTATATTATTTAGAGTATCACAATCGCTCACTATTGATTTTAGAATCATTTAAGAAGCACTCTTCTAAGGTTCTTCCTACTAAATTATTTTTCTTTTACTAAAATATCTTCTACAAAGACAAGAGTTATACGAGATATTTTAGTTTACCGCTATACACCCCCATGCAATCACCGAACCACCGCCGCGTTTTATTCACGGTCGTAAATTTTACATATTCACTTCTATATTCGGTTTTCTCCGTGTAGAACGTCTTCCATCCGATCCATACATCTACGGAAAATATAAGCTTATTCCAAGTAGCGTTACATTTGTTAGTGAATTTTAAAAATCTTGTTCATTCGGCGAACGTTCTCCGAAAACGCAGTATGTTAAATGGCACTGTTTGTGAAATTTTAATTGTTTTGTTTGTAGTCTGTTACTCAATTCTGTGGCCTTCCATGAGGTTATTTAAATGCTGTTTCAAGCGTTTTTGTAATGAACGTCTTTGAGTGTGTAACGATGTGTAACACTGTATACTGTATGTTTTAAATTACCTTGCGAATATAACTTTGAAATCGGTTGACAAGTAATGTCACTAAATTAATTCCTACTTCTTGAACTCCGTTTTGATTTTACGCGAGTTTCGAATATTATATAGTTTTATTAGTAATAATATAAGAAAGGCATAGTAATAGTTTAGCAAGTAGGCTAATCATTCGAGACAGGGACTATGAACGACTGCAAAGTGCAAACGTTACAATATAAAATATTGCATAAGTCCGTTGTTATTATTGTACAATTTTGAAAAAATTACTATTAATAAATAAAGAGTGATAGGGATAAAGAAGGTAAACAAAGAGTCTTTGAACTTTGAATAAATGTTCCTACGCACAGGACCAGGGTTGAAAACCTGCAAAAAAATTTTATTGTATTTTATATTTACGAGTAATTTATCTTCTGTGAATATGATTAATTTCAATCAATTAGATTTCTCTTTAAAATTCCATTACGTAAGGACCCCAATTCTGGGACCCTCAGACATTCAACCGTTGGGGTCGAAAATTTTCCGCACCGACCGCTAGGTGGATTCTTCGGGCGAAACTTTTCTCGCTGCAGAATTTGAGGGGTGTAGACGTTATAGGGGCTGTTAGATTTTGATTATGTATCGCTTCTCGGCCTTATGGCTAAGATCAAATGTGTAGTATCTGTTCTTATCAGCTTAATATCTGATACACTACCCATCGGGTAGTCAGAATATTAACTCGATTTTTTAAACTGGACGGAGTGTTTGGGGCTTGCCTCACCTCTGTCACGAGTCGACCTGGCATTGCAGTGCTGCTAGGATTCGGCTCTCATTAACTACTTAAAAATATAACTTACAGAATTGTTCTTATAATTTAATGAAATAGGGTGACACTGTTTTGTACATGTCTGTAAAATCAACAATTTTTACGATATCAAAATATCTCTTCAGATTCGTCCATAGGTCACCAAAAAGTAGAACTTATTCAAATTGCAACAAAATCCGAGACAGTACTTCCAAAGGTGTCCGATTTCGCGTGGAACGACCCTAGTTATAGAGGAGCGACTGTAACATCGGAAAACCGGATCCGTAAAGAAAATCCTCCTGGACGTCTCCGGATGCACTAAAAATTAGGACAAATCCGGGGAAACCCGGACGAATGGCAACCCTAGTCCTGTGTCTGTGTCGTATTTGAAGGTTTATGGCATCCTATAATAATATAGCCAGACCCTACAAGTGTACACGTTCACAACTTCCAGAGGCCTGACTCCAACACTAATTAAAAGGAGGCTAAAATTCCGTGTGTACGGAACTCCTCGGGAAAACGTAAGTACGCGAACACGTCAGTATGTTGGTGGATGCATCTACTAGTAAAATTGTTATGTCCTTCTATTGGGTTGGCAAGAAAGTAATTTCGGTATTTTAAGGTGAAATGAAACCGCATTTCTTTATTCAAGCGATGAACTTTAATCAATAAAATATTTTCTTATTTATTACCATTTTGTTGTTGTATACGTCAAATCTTGTAATCGAATTTTAAACCACTTCCCGGTGAGTTAGAGACTTGAAACTTTAAACATAGTGCGTTCAGGAGAAAAACATTTTTTAATATTAACTGTCACACCTCGCCGCGTGACGCTTGGTAGTACGTCATCGCGTTCGGCAATCCCCACTCCGCGCGCCAGCGCTCCCTATTCCAGTACCGTTCCCACTCCGACTCATCCCCACTGCACTGACCCATTCGCACCGAAGCAGTGATGGGATTGTTGGCGCTTTTCACGCGCACGCGCGACGACTCTAGCCTCAGTCAAGTACGAAGATCGGGTACCTTGGTCGCCCTGCTAATTTCACGCCATATAGTCTCCCACTACTTTCCCCCCAGTAGTTCCCCACTTTCGGACGTAAACGTAGACACGGCCCTGACGAAACTCGCGCATGCGTGCGAAAAGCGCCAACAATCCCATCACTGCACCGAAGGAGCTCAGTCAGTGTGGTGTTCCCAGTGTGTCCGGACAGGGGTAATCGAAAAGGAATCGGGGGGAATACAAGTATCCCCTCTCTGATGACCAGAGTAATATGTGACACGTTGCGCGTGCGCGATAGGGACTGAACGGTGGAATAGGATAGTGGAAGGGGATAAGGTGGAGAGCCTGGAGGGGGAAATGAGGTTGGTCTCAACCTCATCTGGCCACACTGGGTGTTCCGTTCATTCAATTCCATCTCGGACAATTTCGGACTCCGTCAAGAGACGTCGTCTCTGGGAGTCATCCCCTCATTTTCTCCTTTTTAGTGCATTTTAATATAAGCGTGGTTTTTAAAAAGATTTTTTTATATATTTTTTTTCTTTTTAGCAAAAGATCATCGAACAAAAGGGAAAATATCTTATTCATTAAAGTTCATTGCTTGAGAAGGAACATTCGGCTGTATTTCACCTTAAAATACCGAAATTACTTTTTTGCCAACCCAATAGTTCACAAACCTGACGATGCCCGACGTGGACAGTCGGAAGCGGTGTTCCCATAACCGTCATCGACGGTGGTTGTTCTCATTTAGTCTGATGGAGTGGCCACTGCCCGTGTCCATTTCCGGTGTCTTCGAGCGTGCTCAAGAAACGTCTCTCTAGGTCAATAGCTCGTTCGATCCTCCGGGATCATCCGGCTCAGCGAACATTCGCGTTGTCCCTGGATGGCCTGGATCCTTTTGTTCCGCGCAACTGTTTTTCGAGCCCCCTTTACTAATGACGGTTCAAACCGGATCGTCATATTTTACGGTGGCGTCGTCTTCCGCGTTATCGAAGCCACCCGAAGAGGACACTCGAGAATCGATCACGCTCCGGAACAAGCGGACGGAGAAGGGTTGCCAAGTTTTTAAGTTCACCGGCGTTTACGACGTATTTAACTTGACTCGCCTGCCGTGAGAACTTTACGGCGAAAAGGAGATCGCTACCGTAAAATACAGATCGACAAACTTCCGTTGTTGTACTTAGGTTTCGAAGCGTTGCGTCGGCTGATGCAAGAAAGGGGTGTTGCTTCCCCGGAAATCGGTTCAGTATTTTTAAATACAACATTTGCACAATAGTTATCTACAATTACGCCCAAAATTAACCGTACACGAACTATAAAGGTCTTAGTTGTTTGATTAACGTAAAACAATTTTTTCGCAAATAAAATTCGTGGCCTTAATAAATGGTTAATCCGGACCATATTCAAAAAAACACGAGCAATACATTTATTTCATTAACAAAAATAAAGAGATGTAGTACATTTACATGATAACAATTAATAATTCTGATTTTAATATTTTTTGGCGTATCTTTTTGCATGTACAACGACTTCTAACCTTTTTGGAATAGATTCCAGTAAATTGATTGTTATCGAACTTGAAATTGTTCTCTCATATTTCTGTAATTTCGTTTTGTAGATTTTTTACTAAAATTATTTCTGTAAATTTAGTTTTGATAATTTACGCTTTAAGAACATCTGGAAAATGGTATTAAATATTAAAAGATTCCATAGAATTTCACTTTTTCTCATACAGAGTGTTCCTTTCAAATTGAATATCTAAATTGTTTCCATTTCTATCAAAGAAAGGAAAAAGTAACGAAGATGAATTTGAATAATTTCTAATTTGCCTGTGCAAATAATATACAAAATAAAATTTCAATTTCACTTATTTGTTTGTTACATTTGAAGAGGAAGTATTTAAAAAATAATGTTCCAATTTCAGGAAGACCGACATACATATATTTGGAATATCAAAACGCCCATGCAAGGATTAATTAATTCATACGTCGGTTTTGGTATATCATAAAGGATTGTAGATGAACAATGCAGCTATAAATTGTGACCCCTGCGACACTCCGTTGACCATAGCGCGACTGGTTCTCGGAATCGGCCTCTCAATTACGTTGAACAATGCTGGAAATGGTTCATCATATAGAAATCGTCGTTGTTCAACTTCAGAGAATATGGTGATCGATTTTCGAGTTTAATATTCCTTCATCAATCGCCTGCCCAATACCTATGTTGCGGATGTCGTGCAAAAACCGATCGATCAATTTCACATAAACTTTTTGGATTTTCATACAAGCCAATACAAACTTATACCACAATACTTTTTCGATTTTTTTAAAATTGATGTATTTTCCTCTGTTATATCTTATTATACGTACATTTTTTGTTCCATACGTGTTTATTCACAAAACATAAATACCAAGAATGGGTGGACGTAATTTAAAACAATAAAAACGTTAAGACAATTTAAGAACGTTCAAATGTTATTTTCGATTTATTAAAATTGTTCAAAATAGAAAGAAAGTTTTATATGATTTCTGTGTATGGCAATTGATGAAGAAAATTTTTATTTTGCATAATGATCCGCAGTCTAATTATAACAATGTCCATGTTTTTGTAGCACCATTTTAATATTGTCATTATGAAGCTGTAAAGGTTTATGAAAATCCAAACTAGGTTTACGGCATCAATAAATAAATAATTAATTAATTAGGTTTATGAAAATCTAATATTCAACTTTCGCATAATTAACTGTTAACCTTGTCTGACTTGATCTTGACTTATTTCACTGATTTACAGTACATTCGACAACAGTATACCTAATGTCTGAACAATTTTATTTTTTGGTACAAACAGGAGCAGCTCCAACATTTAAATTGTATTTATTGAGAGAGGTGTAAATTTCATATGAAGTGTAAAAGATTGTTAACACGAATATTAATTGACCATACATTTATAGTACGTTTGAAGCAGTACTTGATTTTGAATTTGCTTTTAGTTGGTTTACGCATTGATCTGAACGTGGAGTTGCTTGTTTAATGCAACAACCCCTTCAATTGTGTATGTATGTGGGATAATGGATTATTAAACCTCAATTGCGACCATATGATTTTTTGATGTTGAAACCGATAAAGTTGTTCCATCCATTTAGGTCAATTTCATTATTATTATTAGACAGCAGATCTTTATGCAAAATAAAAAGTTTCTATCCGAATTCCACCAAACTCGAGTGAAATTGAAATTTATTTTCAGTCTTAATATATGTTCAATAAATTGAAAATAGCATAACAGTATTTTAAAATTTTTCTAATCTTTTTACTGGTTTAAATTGCATCTATTCGTTTTTGTCATAAATGCATAAAATTCTTACTGCTGAAAATATTTGTTTCGAATGTTTTTACGAAGCATACCACCCTACGGACTGTCAATTCCCTGCACAAAATAATTATACAATTATAAATAATTGCACTATTGACAACCGAACCAATAAATAAATAGCAAGATTAGAAAGAAAGAGAGAAGAAAACATTTTTAAAGAAAAGAAAAACAAAGAGACAAGGACCTAAAATTGAAAGTAAAAAGAATAAAAATAAATAGAAAAACCTATAAAAATAAGAACACCTAACCTCTACCACCCTCGATACCATAGTTGTTGCAATGAATTTTCTAGATATCATAAAATTAAATGTTAATTATCTTGATAAATAATGAGTATTGTCAAAAACACTCGGACATGGATCAGCTTATTTTTGCTCTACATCCACCAGAAAAAGTGTAATTAAATTCGACGACCCCACCACTGTGACTTCTCCTTGTAAGTAAATAAGTATAAAATGTGATAAAGATGGCTTATAAAAATTATAAAAAATGCTGGAGTATTAAATTCAACAGAATTTAGTACGATTTTTATTTATTTGAGATCTACAAGTACTGTTAGCATTGAGTACCACACAATGGGTACTACTTCTTTAAAATTTGTTTAGAAAAATGGAAAATTGCATAAACATCCGCAGTCTAGTGATAAATATAGAAACTGTAACATAATTCATGTTATAACACTACATTCTTCAGTAAAATATTATTATTACATCGCGGATTTTATGCATTTATATAAAACGGTAGAAAAACGGAAAGAATTTAATATCCATAAATTAGTTTCACATTATTAAAGTTACTTGAAAGAGTAATCAAAATTCCATTCGGTTCGCTGTTTCATCGAATTGTTGCAGATAATTTTTACTTTGTATAAAAATCCGCAGTCCACTGATTCTGGAATAAATGCAGCGGATAACGAAAGAGTAGATCGCATATGGTTGTCGTCACAATATGGTTCCCGGCCTAATTGAATCACTGGGATTTTGAAATATTCAATCGGATTTTTTGCCCGCTAATACATTTCTCGCGCGCGGAGTGAATTCCGTAACGAACGACAGCCCGCTCGTACAGCTTCGTTAAGTCAAAAGCATCCAACGTGCAAGACAATTTTTAACGACACGACACGACAGAAACTATAATTCCGCCGCTGTTCGGATCGACAGCGGAGGACATTCTATTAAATTGTCCAATTAAGTCGGAATGCGCGGAGTCGCGTAAAACGGCAAAGTAAATTGTTCACCATACGCAGCCAATTCGGTGTCCGCCGACAGTTTGACGCGGTCGTTTCATTCAGGGTCGAAAGTATAATTGGCCGTTCGACAGAGCGCTCGTAAAAGAGTTAGCGCTGCGCGATTCGGAAAATCCTTGACCAGATTAACACTTGATTCTATAATGAAACAGATACATACTTACATGCCACCATTTCTCCCACTGCAGCTTACACTACGCTCATTTTTTAATATTTTCTTGTGTTGTATTATTAACACATCATTCTTCCATAAAATGCGTACACATACTATTATTTATTATAAAAATAAAGTACGATCGAAGCATGCTACCGCAGTAATCGGTACAGTTACCCTAGTTTGACGGATGAAAACCATAAAAAGTTTTACGCACCGAAACTCGCTTCAGAAATAAAATAGCGATCTATTTATAGTAAAGCGGGCGTATAAACTGTTCCATTTGCTAGCTTCCAGAGGCAGAAAATACTATCGGCCTTTTAAAAATTTCTTTCATTTCTTAAACCCATTCAAACGTGGATTCGGATTGGTGTGCATATGAACGTGAAATGGCCCTTGACTTCATTCAAGGATTCGAAATTTTCCATTTGTACAGAAAACGGGGCTTCCTCGCTCGGACGTTCCAAATTTTCAAATGGGTTCGAGTGCCCTCGGTTACACGGCTGTTCCATTATGTTGCAAACAAAGTATCAAGGGTGCCACTATATTAGAACTCACTTTAGGTACATTTTCACGAAACGGCGAAGCGCGCTGTTTACCTTTTCTACGTCACACGATTGTTCGAGCCAGACCAGGAAAGAGACAATTTGAATTACAAATTTACGTCCACCGGCAGCACTTTACTATTGTTTCGTGCTCGACAAGTGCCGCGTATCCATAATAATAACTCGCGAAATTCGGAAACGTAATTGCCGCTAATTTTGCCGCCGGGTGTACACAACTTTCCAGCCTATTAATTCTTCTGTACTTCTGTGAATCGTGTAAGAAATTTCCTGGACCATTCTCTGGTTGCTGAGGCACCAACACTTGATCAAGAATAAGTCATAATCGGTACAAATCATTTAGTATAGTTTATAATTTAAATTGTTGAATTAATATCATACAGCTTGTCAGTTAAAGTTTCGCTTTATTAAATTGTGGTAATTGTACGCTTCTAAGCAGGGACCATAACTGTCATAACCAAAATGAAAAGAAGTCATAGAATAACAAGTATTTCATCGACTAAAATTGGTTACAAATAAGGTTTATAAGTAACCGAATAACTGTTATATTTGGTCCCTGCTTCTAAGTATTATGGATTGCAAAACTTTTATAACTCGGATCTCCTAATATTAAAATACAAAGCAATATTTTATATGCAATTTGTTGGAAATGAATTTCATATAGAATGACTCAAGGCCGTGTTATTAACATTTAGAAAATGCATTCTTATGTCAACTACAGTATACAGAAGAAAAATATTCATGTTGGTGATGAAGTTATTACTAACGGTGTTACTAAACTTATATTTCTAGCAAAACATTTATAAATATTCAGTATAGCTAGGCTTGTATACCTCGATTGTTTTAATGGAAATTCGTTCATTTATACTAATTATGCTCTAATGATGCAAAATACATGAATTTACCCTATCTTTCAAAAACCATAAATGATTAGATAAATGATTTTATAGAACAAGAAAAAACGTTAATCAACTGTAATATGTTTTAAATATTCGTCAAGGTTATACGTTTTTTAAACGAATTACTCTCCTTTTACTATTATTAGAACAAAGATAATTGTTTTATTCGCAATTCACAAAATGGATCTGGATTCAGTGCTAATTTGACGGGCACAATAACAGGAGAATGGTCCCCATGCCATAAACCCACTGGCTTCGCGCTGAAGGATCACGCTAAACCATAAAGTTGCTTCTACACCTCCACGGTTCCATACGATGTATTATCTATGTCTGTGTACACGCGTCACGTGACAAAATGAAAGTCAACTGTGAGATAACTGTGTTTGTTCACGAGGCTGTAAAAGCTTCGTAGGTGGTTTTAAAAATTACGTGTCTGAAAGGAGTGCTTTGCGTTGCAAGTAACAGCCAGCAGATTTACGCGTATGTTAGTGAGCGTTGATTCCTGTTACATGTGTCGACTCATCTGAATCGAATTACTATTACATTTAAAAATAAAACTGCTTTCAATTCTATTTAATATTGTATTTCACCGTTTGTTGATGATTGTTGTAGTTCGAACAAATTTTTGTAGAAACAAAAGATAACTATTTGCTTCACAATTTCAGTCCTAAACAAATCCAATGAAGAAGTTCGATTTCACGAAGTCGTCGTCACCAGCAGAGTCGCCAGATTAGAGGAATTGACTCAAATTGAGGGGAAACAGTTACCCCCTCTCTACCAGTACCGGATTAGTCACGTGACACAGCTTTATAAGTAGACTCCGGATTTGATGCATTTATAACAAAAATGAGCAAGTGCAATTTAAAATGGTGAAAACATTCAACGATTTTGAGAGTATTAATATATTATTTTCATCACAATAAAATTATTAATGAAGAATATAAATTAATGCACAAACTTTTTATTTTGCATAAACATCCGGAGTCTATTTATAAGTATAAAATACTTAATTGTGGAAAGATATACTTGTATCACGGTTTTGTTGTTCCTTGTAATTCTTTATGCAACAAGTTTACATCACTTTTGCAAATGTTTACAAATAATTCGTAAATATACTTGTATATCTTGCTTTTATATCGCTGTCCACCATTTTGAATTATCTTGCGACGTCAGTTGTGGGAATCAGATACTCCCTTATCTTAAAACACTGCGTCCTATGTATACTATACCTATGCTGGATTTATAAGCATGTCTGTGGTTGTAAGGAAAAACAGATATACATATCGCACCCTGACAGAAATAGTGACATAACTAAAAAATGCAGTATTCTCACAATAACGATTTCAAGAAAATTATAAAATTTCCATCAACATAGTACAGACATCATTAATCTTTCTAAAATAAAATATCTTATAAAATGGTATTACGGTCGCCTCCATCAACTCTAAAGTGACACTGTTCCTGCCACTACAGATATGAGCTAGCTCAAAAAGAAAGCCTGACGTAATTGTCCTCTTGCGGTTCAATGAGGAGTTAGAAACATGACGTTTTTCTAACACGTAGAGGCCAACTAAACGCATCTATCACTGTTTCAACTTCAAAATCGTTATTTTTTGAGTTATGTCATTGTTCTTGCCGGGATGCGATATGTACTTATGGTCTAATTGAAAGCACGACAGAGACGAAACGCGTCACGTGACCGAGCCGTGGCGAAAGCGTGGGGGAATAGCGTCGTAGAAGGGGAAGTGTAGAGTAGGAGACAGAACAGCGCTTCGGAATGAAAAACTGAAAATGGAAGACGTCTGGACTCCAATGAAAACCGTAGAAAAGGTATAGTGAAGTGAAGGCTGTCTTTATGCAATTTAGCAGGGCTTGTTATTCGTCCCACTTGAGTTGAGTAGCCGGTTGAAGAGTTCTATCGGCACATTGTCCGGCGAATAATAAATTAACGAAAGCCTAGATTATCGGTAGTTCTAGATTACACCCGGTCCTAGGGATTATTGAACTTTTATCGGGTAGATGTGGATAGAAGCGCAGAGAGAACGGCAGGTAAAAGAGAAACGGATCGGCTGAGAAGAAGGAATTGAGAAACGAGCAAGAATAGGAAATGAAAGTGGGTTCTTCGCAGAGGAGACGGTTGGCAATTCGCCGATCCGATAAACTCAATCAGCTTACTCATCTACCTACGTGTAGCTGCGCGTCTACTAATGATCCTTAAATCCAGCCAATCTCAATTGAGCTTCCCTTGCACCTTGATTGCAGCATGTACCGTTACAATATCGCCACCGTGCGATGTTTCAAATCGCAATCGGGACTGGATGTTCTTTCGATGCGATTTCTCTGATCACTGTACATATGTATTCGTATTCGCACGAAAATAGTGGAAGGCCGAACAATGAAATTACTAGACTGCGGATTTTATGCATTTATGACAAATATGGGTACGTGTAATTTAAAGCAGTGGACATGTTAAAAATATTTAAGGACATCAATATATTAGTTTCAGCTTCACAGAATAATTAAAACAAAAATACAATTTTTATTTGGCTCCTGTGTTCTGCAATCAATGTAAACATTTTTTACTTTGCACAAAGATCCGCAGTCTAGAAATTACAAATGGGCATCGCATTTTTGACGATACAAAACGGTATATTCGGTCGAATGTGTAACAAACACGAATGTTGTAGTTTATATTTCATCCCAGAAGACTATAAAGAGTATCTTCGAAATATATGTTCTTTCGTACTAAAAATGTACAGATCAATCAAGCTTACCTCTGTGGTAAGTCATAGAATTCGTCTTGGGTCACGTGAAAAATCGCTAGCGCCACTTAACAAAGAGGATGTTACCTTGAATGTGCATTGCAGCGGAGTCATTTTCCAAACTCCCAATGATACAATACGTAGACCATTGAAAACTGATGATTTTGCGTTCGAAATATTTTTATGTTAAACGGGAATGTCTGATAACTCATGGGGACTAAACGTTAGACCACCATGGAGAATGAACAGTGAAATCGGTGCTACAAAATCGTCAAAAGTGATAGAAAGCTCCGGTGAGCAGCTAACAATGCACCCTCTGAGCGTGCCTTCATTAGACAAGTGAACCTATCACTGCTGGCTGGTGATAGGAACAATTTATTGTCCGGATATCAGGGCACGGTTTGTCAGGAACATGCACACACGGGGCCACTGTCAGAATGGGGTATAAGATCACTGGTTAGAAGCTTAGGAGGGATGACCAGCTGGCTTTGTGGAGACGGTACGTCACTGGTTATAATGCGCCTCCAGCAGCAGAACGTTACACACACCTCTGGCCGTACATACGTCGGGTCGCGCGTCGGTCGGCCACCAGGGAGACCGAATGGAGAAGGTACGTTCTAATTTTGAGTAGGCGTGAACCAACGAGCCCGTTGTTTCCATTCGAGTCCTACGGTCTACGGACAATTCGTCCCGGAATTGAATGTACCCGAACTCGAATGGCACGGTGAATCGTCGTGATTAACGTTCCTTAAGCGCACGGTTGTATAGCCGTCTCCATAGTTCCATGGTCGATGACGAACGCCAATATCCTGGATGATACACACGCCTGCATCTAAGCGGACCATACCACCGGTTCTAACGCCCCGACCGTACTCTAATACGGGGTCTGACTCTGATGTCCTGCGCAGGATGCGCATAGGAACTATGAACTACCGAATTCACGCGCGATCTGTTTACACGTTTATGAGGCGCCCCTATGCGGGCACGACCGAGTAATGCGTGTACAATGACGTTTACGACTGAATTGATCTTTAAACGGATACCTCCCAGAGGTCTGTCTCGTGAATTTTGGTAGACATTGTAAGGGTTACTGCACCTACAGTCAGCGACCAGATAGGACACCTTAGTATGATAGTTGGTTAACCCTTTGCAATCGGAGCTATTTTAACTCGAAAATTAAACATTTCCTCTCAAAATAATTGCCAACTTCAGTTCTGTATATAAACAAACTTTTCTCATGAGCATTAGAAGCAACAAGTCGTGTTTAGAGTAGTTGTGCCAAGCTATTGATTCGTTTTCAACTGAAAATGTTTCATCTATCATTGAAGGTAAATATATTTATAGTGTTGAAAATTTAATGTAGTCTAAGTGTTTAGAAAGAATTGTGCACTTATCGCGATGTGAAATTATTTTTTTTGTGTTTCGCAATAACGTTTAATTAGGCTTAAAAGTATATGATCATTATTAAATAAAATGCATGTGTTATTGTCGAGTAGTTCGAATGTTGAATATAAACAAAAACTTTTTCTCTTTGTCATGAATAAAATTATAGGATTGTGTATGAAATAATTTCGAATATTTTAATGACTTAATATGTATAAGTATGGGGTTATACCATGGGGTGACATGCATCTAATTTTGAAATTTCAATTACGCGCTAAGAGTTAAAATTGACTAAGATAAATTTGTGATTATTATATGTAGTGTTTTGAGTACTGGATCAATTATATTAAACTGTCCACGCGCGTGCGAGTACAAAATTGTGATCGCATTATTACATAGTATGCATCGTACACTATATTATTGACGTGATGTTAATTTTCGTAGTTAATAAGCAATTGCGGAATTCGAACGATGCCAATCACCTATGCAAACTGGTGGATGCGGTGATGGTGTGATGTAACGTGTACCTAATGCCTAATATATGTATTGCATACGACACATGTGCTTTCGTAACAACGAACCATCTATTCCAACTACGTCCAAATTCGTCTCTGATTTCAAAGAGCTAGTGTAACAATTGTTGGGCATTATTTATAGAAACTTTTACACGATTCCAATTACATAATATAAAATTTCAAATATATAGGTGCTTAATTTAAGTATTTAAACTCGAGTGAGTAACGATCGCTTTATAATTTATCATTATCGTTTTACATGACATTGGACTATGAAAAATTGAATTTATCATACACCAAGAATATATTCTTTATTTACTTCATCCAATAAGATCTTCTAATGTTAATTCTTGATTATGCTGCATATTAATTTTTGTAAACAAGACATTCCATGATAACAATTTACAAAGTTAGTAAGTACAGCTTACAATGACGTCAACTTGCATGATCAGAATGGAAGGTGATGGTAATATGTTTCTATAAATATTTTATTATACGAAAAATATTTTCTTCCTGATTTAGAATATCATATTATATGCTAGTATCATTTTATGGAAAAATTCTAGGACACCCTATAAGCTTGCGAATGCGAACCTTAATCCTTTTATGAGAAAAAATATATTTTATGACGCCTGGCGTACCTCGTTCCTACACTAGCAAAAAGTAGGCGTAAAAACGATAGGGTTATCTATAAGAAACTGTGAACGATCTTCAAAAAAGGGTTGATAAACCCCGTTCTATGTATAGTCATGCCAAAGCCCCTTTCATACCATATCATACTGCACGTCACACTGATGCTTTGTTTCTGCAGTGTAAATTCTTATACAGTATAATCAGTATAACATATCGTCTAAATTCTGAGCGGTGAGAACTTAGAAAAATTTTCGTAGAAGAGCCGCCGAACCAACACAGCGCGGAATTATTGCACAGTAGGTAGATTATTGCACATCTTAATACGTCAACAATTGATTTTATTTTTATTCGTGTTGAAAACAGTGGAATTAATGTTTTGAGAACAAATCACGATATAATCGCCGAAAGACAACAGTATAATTATAGTTTATAAGGAAGCGCTAGGAAACTAATATCACAAACATGTTGATGAGTATTATTAGGTTGAATAATAAATAACAAATTTACTCTTCTGATAATAACTGTTCTCACTAAAATACAAGCTAAGGCAAATTTATAAAAATTCTAATGCAATTTCTTTCAATTCTTAGGTCAGTTTATCACAGGATTTCATCTTCTAAAATTTTTAAAAATGTTCTTAAGTAATCGCTGCAGAGAGTACAAATTCATTTTACATTAATCCTTTCGAGATGTTTAAACTCACATTTTAATATTATTTTATTCCAAAAGGGGCCCTTGTATCCCATACGAGAAGAGTTGAAAAAAGAGCACAAGAAAATGATTAATCGAAACTTGTTTAATGGAATTATTTGTCTCGATCGGTTAACCCGTCAGCGACACAGGTGTATTTAACTATAATAAAGATACACACGGACTCGTGCGAGTAGAACATGAGAGATATAAATGTCCGACAAAGGGGCGGCAAATTTTTTGCTCGCGGCGCGTTCGGCGGAACAAACGTTAAGAAGGAAACACGGTAAACGTAGAAAATTAGCAGATACGATTCACGAGCGGGGCATTACGGGTACGTTTGATTACAAACGCGCAGCCGGTGGTCCAGCGACGGAGACGAGCAAAAAATTTGCGCAACCGGCCCGCAATTTGCTAAATGCTCGCCCTACCCGTGGGCATTTGCATATAGCGCAACGAAACAATTACTCGAAAATGGATATCGCGGTCTGAGCAGAGGGCGGTTGGATGCTAATACAACCCCGCGGAGTTAGTCGAGTGCGTCGAATCGCGGACACGCGTAACAGGAACACGAAAAAGACGATATCATTCCATTAGCCAGATACTGCAACAGCGACGGACCATTACTCAAGTAGAAAAAGACAAAGGCGACCGGTTTCGGTGGTTTTTATTGCTGGTCGAGAACAATCGATTCCGGTGACTCGAAACTTCCAGCGGACAACGATACATCGACAGCATGCAGTTATTTACCGCGAACGCGAGATTGTGCTTACGAAATTATTTAGCAAGGGCGTGTCGTAAAGGGTGGGGCACGTTTCGTTTTTCAACCATTACACTTTATAGCATAATTACGCAAAAAATTTGTATAGTTGTCAGCTACGTTTTCGCGAAAAAATCGCTTAAAATCACGTTTGCACCAAATTTTTGATTTAAAGTCGAGTCATATCAAAATCATAGTATTGTATAATACTCTATGATGTCCTATGATGAATCCTATAATGTCCAAAACGTGTGGTGCCATTTAAAAAAAGTCAAGGTGATCTTTACTTTTTTACGTGAAAAGCATTCTTTGAGATATAAGAAGATGCGAACTTGTAGCCCATCAAATACAGATAAAATTTTGTCTGAAACACCTAAGAAATGGTAACAAAACTCTGTGTACATATAGAACAGTGAAAAATAAAATACTATATTTTATACATTTTCGAACTAGAATATGGGCTTGATCCAATATTGATTGGTTCTTAATATTGTTGGTGATCATATCACACACTTGGATATAAAATTTCATTTCATTTTCGTGTACACGAACCAAGAAAGATTGATTGATTGAAAAATATGGGCTTGATCCCTTCACAAAAGGATAAATTCGATGACCACGTTATCAGTAACTAGGCAGATCACCGATTTCGAGAATAATGGAATGTTCGAACATTAATACGAGTAACCATACATTCTCCCCTTCCGCTACGCTTTAAAACAGCTTTCCATTATGGAAACGTTATAAGTGAGAACAATAAGAGAAATAATAAACGGTAATTCGAACGTAAAGCTTTCGGCTCTGCAAGTTACTTTCAAATGAAAATTGATGACCGTTATGGTAGGATATGAAGTTGAATTTGAAAATCTGCCTCCCCCCAAAGTCTCGACAATCCTTTATCCTTGATTTACCCCAAAGAGCAAATTATGATTACGCAGGGAGGGTAATGCATATCATGCAGCTTTAGTATGTGTGTTGGACGAATGCCGGAAAGAACAAATTTTACAAAATATTCTTACAAACTTACATAGTTTATCTTGCGAGAAGTTTGTTGAAGCGTCATCAATTGATTGCGAATTACTTAGTGCAAAATAAAAATGTTCTTCTTGCAAGAATCAGGAGCTGCTCACAAAAATTCTTTACTGAACAATTTTAGCAACTCGAAAGTAATACAGTAAAGCCTTGATCTAAGAAAGTCTACTGTTTGATAGTTTATAAACTGTCAGAATTGAATTTAACCCCTTGCCGTATTTTAATGAGTCACACTCGTCATGAAGAATTTAACGAAGTCTAACAAATATGAATGTATCTTTTTAAATTAATTAAATTTTGATTCGTTTATAAATAATATTTAAGCATTAAAATAAATATAGCCGTACAAGGAATATTTTTCTTTTCTCTTCTACTACATTTCTGGGGATAATGACGGTTTAATCATTGTAACTTAAAGAAAATGATAAGGTAACCCCTTATAAACTTGAAGTTATAATAAATTGGTCACTTGTTTTGAATTACTCTTTTTGAGAATTGTTACAGATTTTTTATAGGGACTGGGTATTTTTTCTCTCTAATAGAATGTATGCTGCAAAATGAAATATAAACACTTTATAAATGTACACACAGTTTATACGGTTGTATACACAGTTTCCATGTTTTCCCCGCAATAACGAATATAAAGAATAATTAGTAATTTTGACGGAAACTTCATTTCCTTCCACAAACAATGCAATTGCTCATGAAGTAAGTCCGCTTGGAACTAACTGCATTGCGAGACAATTTATTTCGCGACCATCTCTAACTAGATATTAATTACTTCTGTTATCATTTCCATAATAGACAACTCATTAAACAGTGTGCTTCGTTTCGTCCTCTAGGCAGCAATTAAAATTAACGTCCCCTCGTATTATGTACACGAAGATTTGCAGAGAATGTCCGCTCTGAGGATTATACACATGTCGGGAGAAGTATAAAAATGCATGAACTGTGTTTGCATATTATATTACCTCAGAAAAGCTTAAAGTTAACAAAACTTTCGAATTAATTCCCCGTCTAAATTTGCTTTACATTATTTGTTGGAAATGCAAACGAATTTACGTTCGCGAGGGATATTTACATATTTAGACATCCATTATTAAAATATGATAATTGATCGTAAGTACCAAATATTATGACAACACTTGGAGCACTTGAATACGTAATTAATTGAAGTATGTGCGCGATATATTACAAATAATTAACAAATACTTGTTACGATGCGTGTATTATTATTAACATACTATTTTGTTATGAAACAAACCGAATTTATTTATCCAAGAATTTAACTGCAATAAGTTGAATATTGATGCTATGGTGGAATGACTGCATAAAGTAGTACAGATTGTATGAAACCCAAATGCATGATTTTCAATTCAAATAAAGAACATTAACTTGAGAGAGAAGTATTATTTTCAAGGTTTAACGAGCAGAATATTTAATACATTCGCGTTTGCGTTTAAGCAAATCCTTCTATAAATATTAATCTTAAACTGTTTCGAACAAAATGCAATCGTTTCAGGTAATAAATAAATTTTTAAAAATTACATCCACTGAAGTGCTAGTGTGGGTTACCATAAAAAATGTTGTTAATTTGCGTTACTATTTCTCAGAAAGAATACAAAGTGGAAAATAAATTCAAAAGCTTCAACACTTCTAGAGTAATCAATTGGTGCTAAGAAACTTAAGATAAATACATGATAACAAATTTTGTTGAGAGTTATAAACTCTCAAGAACACCAAAATTAGTATAGGTAAAATATTTCATGTTATGACTTTAATCATAGTGCTAAAGTTGCTAAAGGTAACTACAACATTCGTGAACACTGCAGAAAATCGTATTGACAATGAGACAGCCTACCATGATTTTTACTATTCCAGAATCGCTTATGCATTTATCAGGTACAGTATAAAATAGATAATATATCAAAAGATATTAGGAATCCGATCATATTATTCCTATCTTTTGGAAAATCTTCTTCTCTAAAATTGGAAGTCTAACTTTCGGTAATAATCGATGACGATCAACATGCCAAGCAGTACAAAATAAACATTTATATCTAGACAGCGGATTTTATACATTTATGACAAAAATGAGGAGTCTTAACTTGAACCAGTAAAAAGATTAGAAAAATGTAGAAATACTGTTATGTCATTTTCAATTAAGACTGAAAATAAATTTCAATTTCATTCCAGTTTGTTGCAATTCAGGTAGAAAATTTTTATTTCGCATAAAGATCCGCTGTCTATCGATCACCATTGAAAAATAACAAAATTTCGGTTCATGAATTTCACATGATTTAAAAATGTATCAAGAGAGCAGGAACCATGACGCCATAAATTTTCTAAAAATGGCTCTAAACGAGCTTGAGAGGAATGGTTACCCAGCATTCACCTTACTTGTCGGACTTCGCTCTGACGGATTACCAGCTTTTACACTCCATCCAAAATGCTCTAAACGTATTTTCTCTTGACGGCTACGTGAAACTCCGAAAATGACTCGAAAATTGGATCACATCAAAAACCGCAGAAAGGGGACTCAGGAACGATCACAATCCTCGGAATAAATTCGGAACAATGATAAATGCTAATACCAGAACTCTCTACGGACAGACTAACTTGAACATGTAGCCAAAATTCATTTGCAGAAACTTTACTTCCATTCAAGTTATATGTACATATGTAGCCGAAAGTTATAAGTGGACTGCGGACTTTATGCATTTAAAAATTTATATTTCACACTTCGAAGACATTAAAAATGTCATTGTCATAACTAGACAATGTGGGAAGCAGGAATAACATAAAAATTGATTTCATTCTTTAACGACTTTGTCACATTAATCCCCTGCTTTATGATTTATTTGATGATTTCATTACGATTACTTTTTTTTGTAGTTCGTAATTTCCTAAAAAAGGAGACAATTTGTATCTATTGTATGCTTACATGTTCTCCATTAGCAAAACCAACATTGAATTTCATCTCGGTTTAAAGGAAATTAGTAACATGACGATATTAGTAACATGACGATACAAACAAAATACGGCCAAGTTCGTTAGTTTAGAAATACCTCTTGCAGTACTGAAAAAAGCGTTTGCAAAAAATTAGTTTAAAAGAAAGCTATTTAATTTTTAATGAATTACATGGAGGGCTAAATTATTCAAACTTGGCCGCTACCTAACACCTTTTATGGCCATTGGTTTAAATAATTTAGCACTCCATGTAATTCATTAAAAATTAAATAGCGTTCTTTAAAACTAATTTTTTGCAAACGCTTTTTTCAGTACTGCAAGAGGTATTTCTCAACTAACGAACTTGGCCGTATGTTGTTTGATCTCACAACTTTTTACGGCCATAGGAACTTGGCTCCTGTTTACAGGGAGTTTTTGTTGGGTTAATATTAACACACGCGTTTCAAATTCGACATATACAATACTAATCCCCAGACAGGCAATATCAATTTTTAAGAGAAATGTGGAACAGATCGAAATAGAAAAAGCTCAGGTCAAAAGGGTTGAGGGCCAACCTACTAAATTGCAGTCACGGTCGGATTGCTGCACAATTTCGCTCCATAGAGTAACGATGTCTGGCGGAAGCTCGGCAAACGGGGAGAGATAATTTTCTTGGATGCCTGACTGACTGAACGCGGGGGGAGGGGGGGGGGCGGGGTACGCAGCCCTGAAGAATGATTATGAATGTAGTGGAGAGGAGCGAGTTCTCGGCGGCGGTGGCGTGCGGCATGTTTTCCCCGTCCTTTGGGGCTGTGCGGGCCGGCGCGCGGCGCGGCGTGGAACCGTGTAAGTGCGCGCAGGAAGTGGAAAAGCTCGGTGACAGATGCGAGACATTTAGCAGCGGCCCTGATGCCGCGCAACGGCCTGTCTGCCGCTTAATCAATCTAAGGTGTCGGAACGTATTACGAGCGCAATTCTAGCGAGCATCTGGCAGCGCGAATTCGCGAACGCGCTCGGGCTAGTTCGCGCAAACCGTCGACTCCTCTAGCCTCCATGCAAGAGCACGTCGATATTTTCAAAGTTCTCTCAGGTCACGCTGCTGTGCTCTCACGTGCGCCGAACACGTGGACACCGGCTGCACACCAGAAATTGTATTAGATTGCGCTAATGGAAACGATGAAAATCAAACAACCGTTTGCACAATGCCACACCCACTTCTAATTGGACTCCGTATTTCTCGCAGTCGTTGCGCTTTCTAATCAGCTAGCCACTGAAATTGAAATTCTAATGGAACATGAGATAAAACAAATTATATAATTGTTATTGCTAATTGTGCTTGGCCTATAGCATGCCACTGCTTATTAAAATGAGAAGAATGGTCAAAAATAGCTACCTCTATACTATTTGCATTGCTCCACATTATTTTCATATTACATTGATAACCTTTATACAGGGTTCCCCAAAATGTTGCATTTCTTTGAAAGGGGTGATTCCAAAGGTCATTTGAAATAACTTTTTCCTTTGCGAATACGTTACTTCAAATGACCTCAGGAAACACCCTCTTCAAGGAAATGCAACATTTTTTGGACACTCTGTATATTTCTTTGATTTCATTTTATTATTTTCATATTTGTTCACATTACATCGTTACTAATATTCTTGTTACATAGAAAAGCATATCGTAGTTCTATTTTTAACCGACTTCGAAAAAGGAGGAGGTTACTCAATTCGATCTATTTGCATCTTGTGGAGTATGTCCCCGGGGTGGTCCCGTGATTATAAATTTTGCATTTTTTCATTCTTTGCGGTTTTTATTGCAGATAACCAATAAGACTGACAAACCATCCTACGGTGTTCTACAAATTCTGCTCGTTCCACTAAAAAGTGTGAAATAAAAAAATTTTATAAATGAAAATTAAACCTTTTCGGAGGCGGCGCAAAATTGAAAATTTTCCAAATGACAGATGTTGCTGATTATGACTTCATTGGAATATGGTAAACTTGGAAATCAGTAGGTGGGAAGAGAAGATATACATTAATACGTGAAAGCATGTAGAAGAATTTAAGGATATTTTCGTAATTTCCAGTGCCGAAAATTTTCAATTTTGCGCCGCCTACGAAAAGATTGTACTATATTTAAGTTTCGTGTGTATTCATATAAATTAAATGGAAATTATTTCATACTTTTTAGTGCATTTTTTTAGTACGTTTCGAAGTCGGTTTAATTTTTTCGAACTACTACTTTAATTTAATATTGTAATGCTAAATTTTCTCACGAATAATGTTGCCAGATAAAAACTCCGAAAGGACAACGGTAGAATTTCAAAGTTGCATTTGCACAATTTGAAAAAGACTGCTCGATGCAAAATAAATTCGTGTGCACACGCAACGAAAGTATTCGTTCGAAATTGATAACTGTTCGCCGAAATAGTTTTCGATTGTGTCGCATGTTTCTGTCCACCCATACAAGAAAGAGAATAAATGCTTTCGTCCCATGTTCCGCTCGATCCAATTACAACGTTAATTCCGCAGACTCCGTCGGCATTGTTTTTCATTTACGAACGTACAAACACGCGGATGCTTGTTCAACACCATCTGTGCTTGGAACAAAAATTTTGCACTGCGAAATACGCACCGCAGAATACAAGGCTCGACTGATTCTCCGGGCAGATTCGTCACGCTTAATATCTAATTGTATTTTCAGGAGTATACAAGCAAATCTAAGTTCCATTTCCACAAATGGTGCGTTTAGGCACACTGTCGCGTTGGTAAAATGCAGAATTTTAAATTATGACGAAGTATTATTCGTCAGCTGCAACATCAAATTAGACACGAAACGCAGAGAAAATTTAAGAAAACCTTATCACTGCTCTTCAGATGTTCATACAAATAAAAGAAGGCATGCAATTTGGTTGAACTTCTCCTCCATAAACCAAAAATTTTTAACTCTTTTTGTGCGATCCCGCAGGTTTTGGTGAGAAAATGCCAAAAATCTAAGTTTCAATGTTAGGAATTCACTAGTTCAGAAGTTATGCGTGTGTAAAGCTGTGCGATTTCCGCGTTCAGAAGATCGCTTAAAATGGCTCAACTTTACATACGCATGACTTTTGAATCAGTGAATTCCTGACATTAAAACTTGAATTTTTGGTATTTTCTCGTCAAAATCCACAAGATTACATAAAAAAAGTTAAACATTTTTGGTTTCCTCGGGTGAAGTTCAGCTTCCAGTTCTGTTAAGAGATACAGAAATGGGAACAAAAATAAAATTCTATTTAATTTCAATTTTTCAACTTTAATACCTTCATTAGGATGTAAGTAAAGGTAGATTGTACTTTCTTATATTTTGAACATTTCTTCAAGTTACAAATATTTTAGGTCCGTGATTGAATTATTAGACAGTAAAAGAAGTCGAACTTCTTTCGATTTTTATTCACAAAGTGATTTTTATATTTTTATATAGAAACTACATCAACGTTTATTATTTTCTTAATCATTTTAGTGACAGCAGTGGTTTCAAATTCTTCAAATGTTTTTACTATTTCACATTTGATCATTGTTGTAATAAATGTGCAAAACCCTCAGTCTAAATAATTATTATTACAGAGACATCAAACAGCCAGATGTCGCGTACAATAAATATTAATTTGTGAACTTTTCCGACGTAGGCAACCAGTGAACAGTGATGAAATCGGGATTTGAAGGAAATTGGCAGAAACGAAGGTAACATGAGAAATAGTCCACTCATTTCTCTATTTCCTGCCGTCGCGTCGCGTCGCGTCGTTGGCTCGTGTAGCAAAGGAAACGAGCAATCGAAGGGACTGCGTGTAAGAGGGAAGGTTAAAAGAAAATAACTTTGGAAATTCTGGAGAGTACGCGGAAACTAGAAGAGCGCTCGTTAGGTGCATTTTAACACTATCAGAAATTCGTCGGCGCAGTTCGTAACGGTGACTCCTTTCATCGGGCTAGACACACCCGGAGCAACGAATTTACACAGTATTTCGTTCCGAGTTTTAATCTCATTTCACTCAATTTCGCTCTTACCTTGGTCCTGCTTCTTAAGTCACGTTAATGAGTGAACGTGCTTCAAAGCGCAGCGGATCGGTACACACTGTTCACCGAAGTTGGGTCTCGTCTTTGCTAAATTATGGCGTGTTGCGCTTAATAAATGAGGCATCATTGTTCACGCCGGTCAAGGAACATCAATTCCAATATTCTTGCCTCATTCTTCCTCCTCTTCTTTCGTTCTTTAACGTCGCCTTGACAGCTTGATCATTAGCGCAGACTGTTTCAATATTGCATCCCATATGTGAGTCGTTTATTATGAAAGTGAGGTGACCCCATTGTTTCATTACTGATTGCGAGATGTTAAAGACTTTGCGTAGTACCGGCCCAGCAACTTCTTCCCCGCTGGCACTTCACTACCAAAATTATGCTGAATTTCAATTGAATTACTTCACGAATTATAATTACAAATTCATGAACATGGTATTATCCATAAATACATATTGTGTGATTAAAAATAAACTTGCTTCTTACGTTCGTTCCAGAGAAGACATAAATTGTAGAAAGACATAGGACAAAATTACTACAGAAAAAAGGTAACAGTATTTAATAGGATAGACCTAAAACACGAACATTCTTCGTGTGGCACTAATCACTTATGGCAATTGTCAGAATGTTTTAAATTAATTTTAATGAACCCCTAAGTAATGAAGCCACCTAAATAACTGCTTCATTTTTTGAGATAGGAAGAAATGTTTCAGACAGAAGTTGTTTGGTTTTAGTTGAATGTGCTTAGGAGATCTGAAGGTCAACCTAGTTTCTCATGTCAATAGATCTTAGCAAGAGGTTTCTTTTGTTTCAATTTACAAATTTCGTTAACTTCCCTTGGAGTTTTGAATTTTCTGCGTGGCTGGTTCTGTGCATTTTAAAATTCCGTGTTAGACTGTGAGCCAAAGCTAAATGCGATTAATAAAGTAATGGAACACCGGAGGCAATCGTCTTATGGTTCTAATGGAACAGGACAAAGATGAAACTATGCTCAAAGACACGAAGAGTCGGATAAGTTGCCTTGTTAAAGGGTTCTTTCAGCGAAGATGCTTCAAAATTCGATTGACTCTTCTGACCACAAAGAAGCTTCCTCTTCAGCATTTCTTGACTGAAGTGATTGTCTGAGCGGATCAGCAATATAACAGTACGATCATTGACAAGGGACACTCGAGTGTTTCCCCTTTTTAACAGTTCAATCGATTAAACCTTAGAAAGCAATATTCGAAACTGTTGAAGAGTCAATGGACGGGAAACAGTATTTAGAAAATCGTTGGAAAAACCCACTCGTCGCGGCAGAGTCGCACATGTTCGTAGTTGTGCGAAGGTGTCGTATCTGAATCAAAGTTCCCGTAGTACATTGATTGTTTAACGCAAAACGCAACCACTAGCTCCACCGCACTTGTACATACCAGTTGCCCAAAATTAATTTGACGGGCAACGATCAGAATTGGGACGCATACCACGATGGTCGAATCTGGTTTTCGCCACCACAGGCGGATCGAAGAGACATTTCGCACGGTTTTAATTCATGCTACTACATGTAGGATTTCAGATAATGTTTTTAGAGTTGGAAAACCAAGATTCGTTATAAAAGTGTAACTTATTTGAAGGAAACGAATTATACAGTGCATAGACACAATATTGAATCGTTGAATTCGTCAATATTGATTTCGCTTGACTTCCTCGACCGTTGTTGACCGTCTCTTGCTTTTACAGAATCGTAATCACCACTTTACGCCCTCACACGTCTCGCACGCAGTGCCGTAGGCTCTGCGTCACACCCCATATACATTTCCTTACAAACAAATCCATAAATATGCAAGAGAATCGGTGGAAGAATATTTTCCTTCTTGAGTGTAACCAATTATATATATTACTTTTCTTTACTAAACTATGAACACATAAACTATACGGTTGTTCTAACCTCTATTAAATTAACTGTCCTCCAAAGAATGTCTCAAGGGAATTTTTATGGGGATTAATTATTAAACACAGAATCACACTGTAATCAAGAAAAGCGAATACAGATTGAGCATAAGCGACGTCCTACGAATAGGGTGCATCAAAGACCTTTGTGCAATTAACAAGCAGTTGCACCGTTATAGGTGATCACATCGTAAACGTAGAGTATAGAACAATGGACATTGCTACAATGTGAGCGGAATGTTCGTAAAGGGGAAACGATTTTCTTTTGTGCCGCGGCTAATTTAAACTATTCTCGAGCATGCTTCAACAAACAAACAATTGCGAGTGTTGAAACTGTTCTCTCTTGTTTGAATGCACAACCGTTCCAAGGAAGCACAAATTTCGTTACACAGATTGGAAACAACGATACGCGCCCTTGGTTTCGTACATCACGTACGCAATTGAATGTCTTTTGTTTTCTCAATGTTAGCCGGTTTAGCAAGGGAAGTTGTCGACCCCGTAAATTCAAAAAATTATGAAACTTTGCAAACGAATAAGCTATGCCTAATACAACCCTATTTTGTCGTGCTACTTCTCGCATTAAAGAGGTGAAATCAGACCTTGGAAAGAAGTCAATATTTCTCGTGAAATATCCCAATAACAACAAATGATATGAAAAAAAGTTGAAACAAAAATTGCATGGTATTATTGTGTCTACCAAACTGTGTCAAAAAATTTTTTTAAATGCATTTTGTTGTATTTGTTTTGAGAAATACATTACAAAAAAAGTTTTACACAGTTTAGATACAATAATACCATGCAACTTTCGTTGGAATATTTTTTAAATATCATTTGTCATTCTTGAGATATTTCACGAAAAAGAACAAGTATTGAAATTTTACTGTCTTTTTCCAGAAATATAACAGGCATGAAGAATTGTAAAAAATAGCTTTATCTGTTCCATTTTTTCCCCGTACGCTCAGCTTTTTCGATAAAAGTGCTAGCTAAAATTTTTATGAATATATCCTGCGCAACTGGTTGGCAGTTTTATGTTTCACATTAATCGCACGATGCTGATATTATGTCTGCAAATTGAGAATTCTACGTCGAGTTGTTGAATCAGTTTTTAATAACTGAATTATGTATATGTATATGAATAATATCGGTGGGAAATAGCATATGTGTAGGTACACGGAAAGTACAATTTTATGAAATATGTAATAAAATTTATAGTTCTTATTTTATTGTAAATTTAATTGATCCATTAACGGATTGATATTTATACGCGTAATGCTACTTTTAAAACATTCACATATTGTTGAACATTTGATTGAACATTGAATCGAACATTTTTAAAAATGAAATATATTTTGAAATTTTATAATTTATTATCTACAGTGACAACTTCACCTCCGGAAACCAATACTTTATAACTTTTTTTGTATGATCCTGTAGGTTTAGTGAGTAAATGCCGAAAATCCAAGTTTTAACGTTAGAAACTCACTGGTTCAGAAGTTATGCGTGTTTAAACTTGAGCGATTTTAAGCGTTCTTGCCAGGTAAGGGCGCCGCCATGTTTCTCTATCACCGTGTGCTTAAAATTGCTCGACTTTACACTGGCATAACTTTTAAACCAGTGGATTTCGAACGTTAAAACTTGGATTTTCGGCATTTTCTTGCCAAAATATCTACAAGACTACATTGAAAAAGTTAAAAATTGTTGGTTTCCTCAGGTGAAGTCCAGCCTAAAATAGCACAATATGAATCCCAAATTTCTAATGAAGCGGTATGTTATAAAACACAGTAGATAAAAGAAGAATTCTTACAAATAAGAAGAACACGGATATGAAACGATAACATTACCCCACCCCTTTTAAGTCTACATTTACTCTGAAGATCAGATACTATTAAGAAACATAATATTTCACTATAGCGTGCAGAATTTAATGATATTCGTCTTTCTTGAAGTCTGTTTAAAATCTTCATTAAAAGTTTATAAGCTTGTCATATGAAACGGCTTGATATTTTAATTATATTCTGTCTTCCAAACGTTTCAAGTCGTTTACGCAATTATGAACGATACTGCATAACAGCTTTAATTTACATACCTTTAATCACTGGGAACAAGCTACAGAACGGCTGCCACCAACTTTTCCATCTTCTTCACCGTTCCCTAGAAATATCACATAACAATTAGTTGGTAACTCGGAAATAGTTACATCAAAGATTCTAAGCGCGACATTCTCTTCAAAATGGATTCGAATGCTCCATTATTTATTGCTCAGTATGATTTTACTCGCAGAACGTTTACATTCCAAAGTTGGATACAAAGTAAATTAATGGAATTCATGGAATTATCAATCGGCTCCCTTCGTTCCGGGGAACAATTGTATTTAAACATTCGCGCATAGTTCCTGAGTTTGTTTTTCGTGTCACTTCTGTCCGAACGTTCAACGCGATAGTAATTAGACAGATGATTTTTATGCGTTTATAGAAAAAATGAGTAGATGAAATTCAAAATTGTTGGAACATTTTTAAAATTGAAGATATCAATATATGATTTCTCCTCTATTCAAATCATTAAGCAATAGAATAACCAGAAGAAATAGAATTGAATAAAATATTTCTTGCAATCGATGCAGACAATTTCTAATGATCTCTGAAAAAGATCCGCAGTTAGCGATATATTGTTTTTATAAATTCGTGTAATTGCGTATCATTATATTTGCCATCTTCCTATTTCACCTTGTTCTATCGCAAATAATCCGCCGTAGCGTTGGCGAGCCGAAGTGTTAAGTTTCGACAAAGCAATCTTGCTGAGCATTCCTGTTCGTTCCTCGCGAGAATTCTGGAGTTAGCGCCCAGGAAGATCAAGCATTTTGGCAAAGATGAAAATGCCGGGCGTAGTACAGTAAGCCCCCAGCATGCATTACTTATGCGCGCTCTATTTTCTACGTCGGAAAGGGATCCTTCCTGCATACGTTCCACGACGACAACAACGTCGAACCCGTGGAAACAGGCAAGACTCGAATTTAAGATTGACATCGCCTTGCACGATGGGGTGAACGATGGTAGGCGAAGAGAGATAGTAGGCTGGATTCGAGTTAGTTCGGCACAGCACGAAAATGAATTGAATAATTTAGCGACTCAGAACGAAGGGATGAAACGAGTAAGCTCGGCTGTGTGTTCCAGGAAAGCCTCCGAAAATTCCAAGGATGAGGTATCCCCTTAAGGTTTCACCTTGCTCCGTGTCTTTCTGAAAATGCTTTTGAGTTGAGTTTTCGCCGCGCGAGACACGTCGGAGCATTCGACGGAGGAAAGTCATTTTCACGTTCGCACGCGACAAGCAAATCCTTCGTCTCTTTTCGTTAGGAATTCTGTCAATGAATCTATTAAATTCAGGACTAAATTCGTTCGCGCTGCTTTGTGCGGAAATAAGGACAGCGGTGTCTCGAAATATGAGAAACGTTCGGAAACAGACGACGCCATTCCTTGATCTTTTACCGCTACTAAATTTTTTGAAGAGACTATTATCAACATATTCGTGATATTTTTCTGATTAAAATGATACCGAACACGACACAATTCAGATTATATTTACTTGTTTGATACACGATGCAGTGCAATCTCGATTATCCGTACTGACCAGTGGAACGCAAGTGTAAGATTAATACTCGTGTTATATGTATATGAACTGTTTATATGTGAAACACTGACACATTTAGAATCAGATATCGTCGGTTTGGATAATCGAGGTTCGACTTATTCGTCAATTGAGCAGGGAAATATGTTCCGAATTATGCCATGTTTGGACTCATTTTAATCAGAATAACATCACAGATATGTTGGTAAAAGTTTCATGAAGAAATAATTAAAAACGTAACAGTTTTGTCAATGGATTAATATAGAAGTAATACATCGCAATACTCTTTCACGTGTATCGAAATATTACTGTACCAATTTTACAAGGAAATTATGTAGGCAATTATTGGAATGCAGATTTTTATACAAAATAGACATTTTCTGTATTTGTTGCAAGAACCAAGCGGTACTTAATTGACTAAGAACAAGTTTGTGCAAATGCAGGTGGAGTTAGAAGTTGTTTATGGAAATATTGATTTGGACGTTGAACTTAAGGTATCCTCAGTATTCAGTATCACATGGATGCACATACATGGTCACATACTATCTGATTATACTGCCTGCAACACTTACATACACATAATTATATGCGGCTCCTTTACTACCTGTCCATTTTGTGACTTGCATTCGACCACATATAGTCCCCATTCTACTTATCTGACTATGAACAGACCCCATTCTACTTATCTAGCCACGGGCGGTCCTTATTTCACTTATCCTACCATACATGGTGCCCATTCCATTTATCTATCTACCCAGAAATGGTCTTTATTTCACATGCCTGGCCACGAATGGTGCCTGTTCCATTTCCCTTACGGGAAGACCATTCTAAAAATAGCCCGCGCTGTTACATTATTAAACCTATTGTGTTGGCATAAATAAATAATAGGACGTCAAAAACTCACTGAACAGCTTTTTTTAACTACGATGCATCTTATTAAAAAATCTTGAACGAATCGAGAATAGCAATTATGACACCACATGAAACTGTCTAACAACATATTTCTAAATATTTGTGAACGAGTTGGATTAAACAATATGGAGTTTGAATTTTTTTTCAGCCTTACACTTTTTAAATAGAATATTTAAGGCATGAAATAAAAGTTGAAATATCTCTTAAATTATTAATTTTTCGACGAACCATAGTGTACCACCATACAAGATAGTAAACCACATAATTGAACCTGTCTCGACATCGGCATTACGAAGTTAGAAATGTATGGTGCCATTTAAAAATTATCGATGACCTTCAAAAGAATTTTTCGACTTCAATGTATTGAAAAAATTTTTGTTACTATAAAGCTCACAAACCCAACATATTAACTTTAGATGATTCTGTGATTAGATTCTGTGATTACAGTGTTCTAAAGATAAAATCAGACAATTCAAAGTAAAATTGAACGTGTTTCATACCAATTTAGTACTGGCAGTACTACTTCGTACTGTCACCACGATTTTCAGGCATTTCTGACGATTTGACAAAAAAATATTTCAGATAAAAGCTAATCAGTATATATTCAGATTTCTACAAATTTCGATATAAAAATTTTTTTAGAACATTAAAAGTCACCTCCATCTTTACATGTAATTATATATTTCTGACTTCGAAATGTCATACCTGACATCAAGACGAATTTAACGACCTACTTTACTATGGCCGTAAGTCTTGAAATAACGCTAAAATAATTTTGGCCACGAAAAGTGGGTTCCTGATCAATCCAAGATTGATTGATTAAAGTGTACGATTAAAAACGTAATCATTGAAAAATGGACGATTGATTCAATCGATTGATGAAGTTAATCGTCAATCGCTGAATAAAAAATGAAATAATCGAAAAATCGATCCATAAATTGTAATCAGAAGGGAGAGCGAGACAGAGAGCGGAGATGGAGTATCGACAGAAATATATCTCATCAAAAATTCAGTTTACATTTTTTTCAGTATGCATATAGTTTTGATTCCGTATTTCATTTCGAAATTTCAACAGTTAATCAATTATCCGATTGACGATTACAAGCGAAAAGAATGTAATCGTTAACCGCGATTAACAACTACAAGTAGGAGTTTAATTGTTAATTGCGATTAACGATAGAAATAGAAATTTCTTCGTCAATCGTTGATTAAATTTTTGCCCAGATCTGCCTGGACCACTGTGGAGCGGTAAGATGAGCGTAGCGTTGAAGAGAGCGGTGCGATGATTTTCGTTTCTATGTGCACCGCTATTCTCTCGTCACCGCTCCGCTATAAACAATCGCATTTGCAGCGATGTTCACCTCGCCGCTATCCTCGCCGCTATCCTCGATCTTCACCGCTCCACTATATCTATATAGCAGCCAGGCACAGTCATGCTCTAAAACGAAGCGACTCGAACGAGCTTGTGACCCATTCAGAAAATTCTTCGCTAAAGCCCCTCCGCTTGTTTATTCATTAGAAGATGCGCGTTTTTCGCGTGACTACGTGTCGTCGTCTTCCAGCCAGTAAAATCATTAATTCGTAGCCGGCCGTTTCTTCGGCGTCGGTGACGACGCTTCCAAATTCATGAGCAGTAGACCCGCGTCGCCCTCGTCTATTTTATATACGCATCTCAAGCGGTTGTCAGTTAAAGTTCGGACGTGTTCGCCGGCTGTCGTCACCGGTAACGCTCGCAAAATCCAAGACACAGAATCCTTCATCTCCCAGCATCAGGCGTTTCGACAATGGCCCCGGGCTGTCGAGTGTTTCGCTCCTCGGACACGGTTGAATTATGTATTTCGTTATCGTCGCAATAACAATTTGTCAGCGGGAGGTGCAGGAAGTCCAGCTCGCAACCGTACACACACGTTGCGTGTATTATATAGACACACGGGGAACCTGCGGAATAGTTCGGCTTTCGGGCATTCCCCGTGCACGCGAAAGTTCAGATGGAGCTTAAATCGTGGTAATAGTTTCGTCGTTTATAATTATACACCTTTCCGGGTCTAATGCGATGGTAAAGCGGCGTTCGTACTTAACAGGTACACCAGGGTATAGAGGGGGATACGAGATGCGAAAGCCGAGGAAGCACCGGCTCCAAAATATCAGCTCGCTCCCAGTAATGTCGTCTTTGCGTGCTCCCTTTCAACAGGGAATATTAACATTCACGTTTATTTTTCATCTACTAGAGTGTGCTTTCCCGTAACTCTTCGATGGCAATGTGGTAATGGATTGATGCTTTGTTCTTGTAGCAGATGAATGCCAACTTAAATAAAGCAGCTTATTCGACCCTTTGTACGCGGAGCTATTTTAATTCGAAAATTAAACATCTCCTCCAACATAGAATAATTCGATTCCATATGATTTTTTTTAAATTTATGGATATGAAATTGATATAACACCTCATACAACACTTATACGTTTAGTAATTGATTGGATACTAACTTATTAATAATGTAAACAATATTTTGAATAATGGTACAGCAATTTTTGTGGTGACTCTGAGTCACCACTCGAGTGCTAAGGGCTAGGTTATCATCGTAGAGCTAGCGTAGCTGGTCGATAATTTAGTGACCAGGAATACACTGAAGTAATCATTGTAAATTTTGGAAAAAATTTTGTATACGTCATCATATAATTTTGTATACAGTCACCATTCGTGTTGGAGGGGTGAAAACAATCCTTAAAGCGGGGAGCGAAAAATATGACCAATTGACTTAAAATCTTGTGTGCAGAATTAATTAAAGAATTATCTCTCTTCTATTTTTTAAGAACTCGATGGCTTAAAAATATGAAAAAATCGATATATAAATTTCCAACTGACGTCATTCTTTCCAATTATCGACTTTTTTCTTTGCTTCTAGTTTGAGCTACAGTCAAACCCATTCTATAATCAATAATATAATTTATTTTATCAATCTCTCTAGTAAAGTAATGCTATATTTCAAAAGAAATTGTTTTATAATTATGCATTTATGTATGCATCAATGGTGTTACAAATATTTCATCACTGCAGATCCTGCTACTGCAAAATAAAAATTGTCTCTACCCATTGTGAAAATCATTTCATTAAAAAATTTATTTCTGCTCGTAACAATTTGAATAAATTGAAAACCATCTTCTTAAATTCTTTTGACGTTTTTCACCATTTTATATTTCACCCAGCCATTTTTCTCATAAATCTATAAAACACATAGTCTATTAACAAACAATAAATTTCCAGATCTTTTCTATGGACACTATTCTGCATTTAAATACAAAATGCATATGCATTTATTTAGATGACTATGCTGTGGATTACAGATTTTGAAGGTGGTAGTATACACTAGGAGGGATTTACATAAATGGTAATCATGGAAGGCAATGTACTATAAACATAGCAATTCATGTTTTTTCTTAATAATTAGTTGTAATAGTAGGTAATAGCGTTTCTAGGTTGATATAAGCACTACTAATCATACTTTGACATCACACGCAATGTTCCCTTGTAGCAAGAACTGTTTACACGCTACAGCACGCTGAATAATTTAAACAGAATGAAATATTGCTTTACAATAATCGCATAGTAAGAATTGCATGGCAATTAACTTTACAATTTTTTAATCTGTAAAATGTGGATGATAAAATGGCCCTTATTACGTGTACATGTAATTACACTTTCACATACGGGTCTCGTGATATCAGCAGAAAGTTTAAAACTTCGTTTTACGATCGGACTGTAAAATTTTTTAATCCATCCAGAAGTAATCGAAAATAATAATAAACTTTGAAATTTCATATATTTCTATATCGTCACTCTGGTTCAACTTTAACTAAAAGTAGTAAGTCTAAATATGTTGTCACATAATTTATGGCGAAAAAATTATAATTATTACAGACCACAAGCATGCACACACATATTAAACAGGTAGTATGCCATTAAAAATATGGTACGTGGGGAGCAATTTTCTTAATAACTTAAAACTGCCAGTGACGTGGTAAATTGAGTGCATGATCTTTACATCTATCGTGTCGGGCATAAATTAATCATTCGGGAGGTGACCTCCATCAAACTTTGTTGATGTGAAAAGACGATACATGCAACGCTTAATGCGAGTGCTGAAAACACATTTGTAATTGCACTGAGTTTCATATACTTATCGTCCATCAGTGAGAAACTTATAGGGACCACGTGATATCCCTACTCTACGCTACATGTCTTCTGGTATTGTTCGAATTGCTTGACGAAGACAGCAAGTGCGCGTACTAGTGTGACTGGAACAAAGCGAAGTGGGGACCTTAGATCATACATACTTATAGACCCGGCTTCAGATAACATGCCGAGTTCCAAGATTACTTCATCTATCCTACCAGATGACGGATGTAGCAAAGTGCTATTGTTTGTTGAGAAGTCGCAGTGCCGCGGAGCTAAAGTGTTAGAGGGGAAAGGGGAATCGTCGCCGTATCTCATTCGTATTCGTATAAATATTTATGGAAACTGCAACTGTAATATATATTTTATTTTATTACTCGTTCATTTTTACTTTACTCTTATTAGTTTAATTAGTGCTCACTCATTTTGTCAATTATAATTTGGAAACATTTAAATTTTAATGTACATGTTGATAATATGAAATCTGTATTTCTGTCTTTATTTTCTTAGAGTTTACTTTATTTTAAAAAAAGAATAGTAAGAACAATGCAGAGTGTCCCGGGTTTTCCTACTGTTATCAATTATTTTCTAATAAATAAATCAACTAATAAATTGTTAGTTTATAATACGGACAAATAAATAATAAATAAAATAAATGGAATACAAATTGCGTGTTTGCTACGAGAATCCCGTACTCGGGTAGAGCAAAGAAATCTCTTTGCGAAGCATAAACATTAATTATCCGGAGCTTCGCGCTGAAAAATAAATAATCGACGTTAATCAAGATCGCCGAGGAGCAAATATACGTTCGTTAGCTCCGAAATGAACGAGAAAGAGAAAAAGTGATACTGTATAGAAAACACTAAAGATTAATTGAAACGCAGTCTCCTTAATTAAAACAGTTTCCCGTTAACTGCGAATGATAAATTAATTAGCCGCGAGGGGAAATACAACAGTCATTCATTACCGAGTGATGAAAGATACTTGCGGAATACGATAAATACACAGAAGCGTAATTTATGCAAATGGGTGAAACGAATTGGTTATCGAGGGCAAATAAAGAATTTTCGATTTACCATATGTTATGCAAAATAACAATTTCAACCTGCCTTGCATTATGATAGAGGAAAGTTGATTAAAGTATAATAGGGTAAATGCACCTATTACTTAAAATTAAAATACGTAAAAATGAATATTTTGCCCAAAATAAATTTGTACAATTCAATGAAAACGTGTTCTCGTTGGCAAAGCAAACAAAATTGTCGATGTTTCTCATATTTTTATAGTTTCAGGATTTGAAAAAATATTCTTCATAAAAGGTAAAAATAAGACCATTTTTTTTCTATCTCGATCACCAAAGGCAAAGTTGGGCAAAAATTTTATTTGGATTGTTGTTCACATAATTATATTGCTTTAAATTTCACAGGGGAAAGTTTTATTATTATTTAGATACCTACTTCGATACAGTAAAAATATAAAAAGAAACTTTTCTTGTCTCTTTAATAAAAAAAGTAAGCCCTCAGCATTACGAACATTAAAGTGATTAAGGAGCTCATTACTGCGGCACAAAAATCATTAGGAATGTTCCTACAACTGCGGTGTGAATTGCAACTACAATGAGGAACGAGCTTCACTTCAGCCTAACGTTTTAGGTTTGGATACTTGTTCGATACACGTAAGTAGGTAGGATTGGTAGGATACGATTCTAGATAAAGAGTATTAAAATTATACATAGATAAAATATGAAGACATAACTTACAATTAGATTTAACGTTCTCTTAACTTAATCTTTGCTAAATAAATTTCCATAAAATCGTTAAAAGCATTCACCCAACGAGTATTAATAATTCTATCAGAATATAGCGTGACTCCCGATTTTCATCTAATCTCGGTGCATAGAATCATTCCCTAAAACGATGACCACGTGTAGTCGAATATCCTGCGTGTGTTTGCGTTACTCGAATCACATATCAAACCAATCCTCCATGTTTTAGCATTGCGATATTAATTTACCGTCAACCACCAGTGAGCAACGTAAGCAAGGGCTCAATTAATCATTACGATCGTGTATGATACGGAAGATTTTTGAAAGGGTAGTCAGGCAAGAGATATACGTCAACCTCGATGCCCTTTCAATACGATACACAGTGCTCGAAAATATATCCGATAAGTGATTTTTATACCTGTAATAATCCACTTTCGAGCGTTTAAAATTACTTTGAGCTGTGTTTATCTGTAATTTAGTAATGGAAGGAAGATTTTGTATACTGGGTGTCCCAAAGTAAGAGTAAAAACATTAGAAGAATTGAAGAATACTGTTATATTATTTGCAACCCGTTAAAACCATATTGAGAGAGAAATTGAATCTATGTTTCACTCCAGTTTGTTGCAATTCAGATGGAACATTTTTATTTTGCATAAAGATCCGCTGTCTAATAATTATTCATATTTGAAGAATACACACAGTTATTTCAGATATTCAGATTTACGTTTCGTATTAAAGAAGTCGATCATTCGTTAGTTACAGAAGTTACTTAATATCGTTTTATCGTCGTTACCTCATTAGTCTCCGATACTGATATTTATGAAACTTGTATAACATCGTTTCATAATTTAACTCTTATGCAACTTAATTAATTTTCTCTGTAACAACATCGCAGTAAATCTGAAGGAAACGTAATTTACAGATTGAGTTTGTTTATGTATATTTGATTTCCTCGTTGCTATTTACGTTTCTTTTCACCAGACGTAATAAATTCTTATCTCATGAAACAAAGAAGATTATAAAATCTGTGCTGTGTAATTTCTATGACCACTTTTATTTCGTACTGTATTACATTGAACGCCCAGATTAATGAACACAGGTTGTTATCCCTGTTTTCGACACAAAGACGCTCCAATTGATTTTCAAGTACAGTTTTCAGAAAAATCTTATAAAATAGTCTGAAATCCACTTGACCAATTAATACCGTTCAGTTGTTGACTTGAAAATCAATTTTTAGTATATTCGATTATGTAATCCAATTTACTACTAATAATATTGAAAAGTAATAAAAAAAAAAGGTAAAAGACTGCGGATTTTATGCATTTATGACAAAAATGGGTACGTACAATTTAAAGCAGTGGACATGTAAAAAATATTTAGGCACATCAATGTGTTAGTCTCACTGTCAGCTTAATAGAATAATTAAAAGAAGAATACAATTTTTATTTGGCTCCTGTGTCCTGCAATCAATGCAAACATTTTTTATTTTGCATAAAGATCCGCAGTCTAGTTATAATGTTATAAAAATCGTTCTTGTGATAAACTTCGTCTTTTGCAATCCTGTATAATTAAACATTGTTTTGACTCTGTGCTGTTTTTCTGGGCATTCGTGTCGAAGTCAACGTGTTGAAAACTTTTCTTTTTTCTATTTCCTTTAAATTCTCGAAAGTTTGGAAACACGAAAAAGTCGACAACTAAATTTAGAACTTAGAACTGGCCTTATAAAATCGTCCGAACAGTAGCATACAGGTGCACGTGTAATTGCACTTTCATGTCGCGTTCAACGTACAGTTGCACAGTCCTCCTCGTACAAAATTACGAACGCTATCGAGATCTTATTTCTGCGCTACGAGCGTGGATGTAGAAAATTGTTGTAAGTCGCATGTTGATCCATGTAGTGATATAAAGCGATCGGTAACGCGACACAGCGGAATAAAGGAATTTAACAACTTTTTCTCAAAAACAAATCAGATTACTCATTATAACGAGCCAATTTCTTGCATGCAAACCAACGTCGTGTAGACGATTGCAACGGGGGTTCTTCCAAGTCGAGCACGAACGATCTCCCGCGGAAGCTCGTTTTTCAATTTTGCTGTGTAATTTGAACTGCACCATAATTACGAATTGTAATTTTATACACAATCACATAATATTTCAGGCGAACAAGAAGATATTACATTACGTGTATTCATTCGTGTCAGAAATAACTTATCGTACCTGGCGATTTGACACGTTCAGCGCAATTATTTCTGTGATAAACAGTCTGGACAAGTACATTATTTTATTATGTGCAGTGTGTCTGTTCTGTAGGATATGTAATAAAATTATTGGTTATTCTCTTCCATCTGGAACTTGAACTGCGTGGCTGTTGACATTATTCCGCGCTTTAAAACATGTATTTTTGGAGTTTTCTCGTCAAAATCTACGGGATTATATAGAAAAAAGTGCAAAATTTTTCTCTAACTCTGATGATGACACTCTAGGATGTTAGTGTAGACGACATAATATATTTGTCTATTTATTGGAGCATGATGTTGGGCAGATATTGGGCAAGATAATGTCAACAGATACGCAGTTCAAGCTTCCCATCACTGAACAGCTCGTTCCATATAAGAAAGTGAATGAAATACTCATGAAATACTCTATGAAATACTCATAATCGCGATATTAAATACGCCTGTGGTATCGCGAGCGTTATTCGCGACGATGCAGGTCCACTTTATAAATTCACGTGGAAATGATATTGAAATCAGCAAAATTCACGGTGAGTTGTTACAGTTCTTTGAGCCGAGATCCCTTGGCCGAGACCGTCGCCCGTCGGGTCGACCGATTCGCGGAATAATATTCGAGCTGTGCACGCGGGGGGTTGGTCAGTCGCGTTATTCCTTTTCGATCGTTTTCGTCTGTTGGCAAAGACGAAGCGCAATGAGCCAATAACTGCGAGCACGGCGACAAAGACGCGGTGGGCGACGACGACGATGTCGAAAAAGAGGGAAAAGCGGCCGAAGTCGAGGTTAACACGCAAAGCGGCCGAGGTGGCGGGTGGTGACTCAAAAATTGCCAGCGTAGTCGGCACTGGGCGATAAAACTTCAGACTTACCAGCGAATGCAGCCGGAACTTCGCGCCATTAGATCCTCCGGTAGTTTGAACAACAGATACGAAGGGGTCTGCATACACCACCACCCACTCACCTATTCGGCTTCATCTTCTTTCGCGACACGTAGTAGTACACCCGATACAGCACTCGACGCCGACGCCGAGCGACGCTCCGCTTCGTTTTCTCGCGTTTATTTATCCGTCACTACCCACGACCCCCACCTGCCAAATCTTTCTATCTCTTTGCTTCATCTTCTTATCCGCTTTCTACCCCTTATTTCCCCTCCTGAAATCGGTTTGTTGTCGCCCCTAACGATTCTCATCAGCGCTCCATTCAAATTTAAAGTCGAACGATTCGACGCGAGTCCACTCCACTTCCCGTTTATCGCTAGATCGCGCATGTTCATGCGCACATTTATGCCACACTCGGCTGCTTAATAATCATCGGGAATGTTTAATCAATTAGCCGAAGCTTTGTCTCGTTCAGTCTACGAAATCTTGCGCGAGGGTCAGTCGAATATAAACCAGACTTTTTTATTTCCTCTAATTCGGTGTTTAACAGGAATTTTCTGGAAATACGTTCCTCGATCATTTTTTGCATTTGCTACCAGATTGGTCATTCTTTAATTCCAGTTTTGTAGGAATTAGAAAGTTGGGCACGAAGCCAATTGCACAGGAAGTGCTCGCTATTATTGGAACTAATATAAAATCTGCAAGTTTATATGGTTCATTGTATAAGAATAATATGTAATAATAATAATAAGAAGAAGAAGAAGAAGAATTTGCTGATTTTTTAGAGACGAAAGCAATCTTCCTTTTTTTGCATTTGTGACCTTGTATGACCTCGAAGATCAGTGTGTCGTGTACGAATTTAATAAGTCCCTGACTTGCGCAGATCCCTCGTTTAAAAAAATTGAAGACCACCTTCATTTCTCAAAAAATAATTTAAAAAAAATTACAGACACCATTACATTGCCTGCAATAAACAGTGTATAACTTTATCTCTTTCATTTATTTCGAGGAAAACGCTGACTGTATGTTTTGCAACTACATATAAAAAATATTTCTTCCATAAAATATACGGTATAAAATTGAACATTATATTAATGAGCAGCTATATGATGCAGAAAAGGTTCAACGATCGAAGTTTTGGCTATCGGTGATGTTAATTGTTTACCTCGACCCAACCAGTTTAAACTGTTATTTCTCAAAATATCAATTAGCTACTTAAAGTTAATCCCTAGTTGGATTATCGAAGCCACTTCAGCCACAAGAATTTCAAACTAAAATCGGCTTTATGGGCTGCGGCAGCTGTTTAAAGGTTTATATAGTTTTCCAATACCTCATCAAGTTCTCAATGCCTGAGAACAATATTGATTTACACTTGCCGATTCAGTAGAGCTCTGTCCCGCGTGAAATAAACGAGCTTAACGTTCACAGTTCGAACGAGACAAAAACTTTGCGACCCCCATATGATTAAAACTGTTCAAACGTTATAATATTTAGCCGTTCCTAATTAAAGTTCAAAGTTCGAACGGGAACTGAACAAAAAATTTGAATCTTGCAAACAACTGGGACAGCAAAACTCGCTATACAGGGTGTCCGAAAGATGTCTGAAAACCTTGGAAGAGGTGGATTGGAAGAGGTAATTCTTTAAGGAGTTATTAATGGAAAACACGGACCAATCAGGGCGCGGATACTATCGACAGATTCCAGTTCGGCCAACGCTAGCACAGCACTCAGCTATAGCCGCTCTCTGATTGGTCCGTGTTTTTCGTTAATAACTCCTTATTAACTAAGCTGCGGAGAAGATTTTCGCAAAGGAAAAAGTTATTTCAAATGAGCGCAGGAATCACCCTTTTCAAGGATTTCCGACATTTCTGGGACACCCTGTGGTTTGAAGAACTCAACAACAAAGGTGAAATTATTTGAAAAAACGACAAGAAACAGTTGTTGAAAGAAATTAACTGATAAATGTTTGGTTATTTCATCAGTACAAAGTTTCCCAGCACACTACCGCTTCGGGAGAATTAGTTGTTCCTAACGGGTTTGGTGTTCGAAGTAGAAGTGTTTATTTTTTCGCTGAAGTACTTCACGAAGCTTTAAAGTAGCTGTAGCTAATTCTATTTTAAACCATTGTGGGAAAAAAGAGGAGAAATAGGATCTTTCTCTTGCCGGGCAGCGGTTTCTCCTCTCTTTATTTCTGAGCTACCCAGACTGTCGGCGGCTCTTCGTTCTCAGATAAAATTCCAAGCAAACTGTATGCAACGTAAACGTAAACTCGCAATACGGTTACTGCAGCTCTTTATCAGTTATAGTGTTATTTAAAATGTAATTCGGGATCGGTGTGTTGGTCCAATACGATTCCTCCTACTGTGCTTTTCCAAACTAGGTGAAGTGTTGTTTAATTGCTTTACACCACGCTTATATTAACTTGCCATGTTGTTGTTATATGCGTCAAATCTTGTAATCGAATTTTAAACCTCTTCCTTGTATACACACTTGTATTCTTGTATACATCTTGTATGCACACTTGCTTCCGATGACAATAAAAGTAGAAAATAAAATATGTTTAAAAAACTTTTCAAAATTCACGCTTATATTAAAATGCACTAAAAAGGAGAAAATAAATTTTTTCCTGGTTCTCCATAAAATACCGAATCAAGTTAAACGATTAATAATATTCTTCCCCAAAATTTTAAGTAATTAATTCAAAATTTCTTCTGTTATAAAATTAATGTCGGAATAGATAGAAAAATTTAATGTAAATTTAAATAAAATCATGAAATTAGTGACTATAAAAATGAAACCGTGGAGCGCTAAACTATGTCATGATTTTATTTAAATTTATATTAAATTTATCTATCTATTCCGACACTAATTTTATAACAGAAGAAATTTTAAACTAATTGCTTAAAATTTTGGGGAAAAATATTATTAATCATTTAACTGGATTCGGTATTTTATAAAGAACCAGGGAAAAATTTATTTTCTCCTTTTTAGTGCATTTTAATAGAAGCATAGTTTTTAAAAAGTTTTTTTTATATATTATGTTCTGGCTGATCGTGAGAATACTACTTAATTTCGGAAAAAGTTAATTACTAAACTAGCTCTAGCGCAAAAATATTTGTTCATATACTACTGATATACAGTAAAATTTATTTAGTTAATAATGCAAGTGCCAATATCAAAATGCAATATTATAGATCATAAATACGTACAGTATTTATCATGTTCAGTGCCATGTTTAACCTCATCAAGAAAGACAACTTAACTCATTAGACAACGGATGTTTATGCAAAATAAAAATTATCTACTCAAATTGCAACAAACAGGAGTGAAATAGAAATTTATTTCTTCAATTCAAACCCTGCTGATTAAACCCCCCTGTTTATTATTTCATAAGAAATTTAGTTTTGTATATTTAAAACAAATTTCGTTTACTGAAACCCATAGGAAGCAACCAGTCTCGTGAGATATGTCACCATCAGCACCTTTATTTCCGTACGTTGCAGTCGGTTACCAAGCACGTGGTACTGTGAAGGCGGTTTTAGGATACCAAGGTAGTATCTCTAGTTCTCTAGACGTTCGGTAGGTACTTCGGTTTATGGCTCCCATGAACTCGCTATGTACTTCGTTGATCTATTTTAACACTTCCTTTGGCATGTGGGTCACTGATGATACCAGAATTACACGTTGGTAGAAAATAAAGATTACCATTGTGTATAATAAAATTTAAAGGGAGAAGATCCTCCACAGAAGATTCTACGAGAATGCCCCATACATTTAATCAGTTACATCAGTTTAGCGGTTCCCGGTCAATTTTCCGTATTGGATTGTGTGCCAAAATTATGAACAAAGTCTGACACATTTCAGTTGTCAAACTTCATAATTAAGAATTTTTTTCGGATTTTTCTGTTGATAATTTATAATTATATGTATACATCTTATCATACAATGTTTCAACAGCATGCGCTGAAAAATTGAGCTACATATCTTAAAAGGTGATTCCTGCAAAACACCGTGTTTGGTAGCTATATCTCCGTAGAGTTTTATGTAATATACATGTTTCGAATGTCACATTGAACTATACAAAAGAAACTAATCCTTGTCGAAGCTGATTTAAAAAAGTTTGGAGATGCACGAACTGTATATGTATAACGACAATGGCAGAAATATTCACACTTTTATACATTGGGATTAAATCCAGGAAGAATGACGTATGGCATATCAGAATTTAATACGATCCCGTTCCGCTCATCACAGGAAGCGTATTTACCTCCATCAACAACGTCATTCGTAATCTCTTTTCGACACCTGCCTCTCGTGAGATCCTAGCCAGCGATATTCGTTCAGGGATTTCATAGCAGAGACGACGACGACGCCCGGTTGGTGGCATTGTCATCGTCACGCTCTCGTCCTCCCGATTCATGTCTTTCCCCCTCCCTCCTTATTTGGTATCGTTGTTGCCTCTCTTTCATCATCCGGTTCGGCCATCGCTTTCCACAATCAGGGTGGGTCACGTCTCTATTTTGTATTCCATCAAGCTCGCATCCATTCCAGTGCTAAACAATGGAGGAGCACCCTGTTTCCCTTTCTCGAGGAGTCTCCCGGTGGCCCAAGCCAGCGCGACAACCTCCGACGAGTTTTAACGCAGGCGAGTCGCGGCCAGGGCAAACACCCAAAAACTTCTCTATACCTCTCCTCGGCTATCTCTCTTGGTCCCTGTTCATCGCCCTTTCCCTTTCTCTCTCTCTCTCAGTCTCTTCCTTTCCCCTTCCACCTCTCGCCGAGACTATCTTCGTTCTTTTTCTATTCTCCGGCGTCTCCAATTTCTTCTTTCACTGTTGTAATGCAAGGGAACGAGTGTTTCGAGCTGGTGCCGGGATGGGGTGGTCTTTTATCCAAAGGCTCATCTCGATTTCAAATGCAAATGCGCCCAGCGAAAGGAGATAGGGAAGAAAGGGTGGAAGGAAGGTGCATTGCGCGGCAAGTTGCCGCAGTCTGTTTAGTAACTTCGCACCCGATCTACGCTTCAACTCCCCTTTCATGCAGGGGAAAAATGTTTCCTCCTGTTGTCGACGCGATTCACTGTGCTTCGTCCCGTCGTTTCCCATCATATCCTGCGTTTCACGCCCACGCCTCCTAATGTTACTTCCTTTTCGGCCCTTCCTTACGAGTTCAATCAAATTTTCCACGTTTGCGGACTCCGCGCGGTTTTATTAAGCTCGCGAATCAGCGCCCCGTTGTTTCTTTTCATGATGAACAATTGTGAGCTCGAAGCGATGTATCTCGGCGGCTCGTGGACATCACCATGATAAATCTAACCCAAAATCTATTACATCCGAAACGTTTCAATATCGGTGCTTACACGTTCTGATCCAATCATCGACTTTTGGCATTTTTTTCGAGCAGTATTTTGTTTGGTTTCCCGGGGGTACGAATGGAACCCTGGAACGTACACACTCCGTGCGAGCTGCTAATTTCCCGATGACCTGGTTTTTCTACGCTGAGTACTAACACTAAACCTACCACGAGGGGTCAAGTGACCCATTTTAGATTTTTTATTTGACAATTATAGAAATTGTAAAGATATTTTCATGGGAATTTATTAAATATATTTTTTGACTCCAGTATATATTATAGTAAAAATCGCACAAAATATATATTAAATAAATTTAATCTTGTTATTTTTGTAATACTGTCAATCACTTTTGATGGTCGGTACGTTTAGTGTTAAACATTGTGCGCACACCGAGCGAACTGGTGATGGACCTTGCTCTCCTGATAAATGTATTAGGTGTGCAAATAAGTTCCTTCCCTCTCTTTTCTACGATCATAACTTCTGACTGAATTCGAATTACTTCCCGATTTTGGTGCGATCTGAAAGAGCGTTCTTCTAGTTTTAAGAACAGTTCTATATACATATATAACAATTTCAAGCAATATGGCGTGCGAGAAGCATAATCTGCGTCACTGCTTACTCTTTGCATTCCAACTTAGGAAATCAGCTGTTGAAGCTACTGGAATGGTTTGTGCGGCACTGGAAGAGAAAGCTGTATCTCGCAGAACATGCAAGAAATGATACCAAAGATTTAAAGCCGGAAATTGTCATTTGGAAGACGACGATCGTTTAGGTGCTTCGAGAAAGTTTGATGACGGTGAGTTACAGTTAGAGGAATTGCTCATTACGAAAATCCGACCCAGACGCATGAAGAAATGGCAAAGAGATTGGGAGTCACCAGACAAGATTTTAGTACAGTTTATGTATGCAAAATGTAATAAAATCTTAAATTTGGATAAAAAAGGGGAAAGAACTTATTTGCACACCTAATAATTTCATTGACAAATGCAAATACTCGTTAGGGAGAAAATCACTTTTCATTTCGGACTGGTATCGGTACACAATTTTCTAGTTGTTCATTAGGAAAGTAATAGGAATAACGAAAAGATGCGAGGGAATATCTATCGGCACTGCCTCATCTACATACGTAGATAGTGAAGGTATTGATATATTTCTATGTGTGAGAGTTGGAAGGGTTGGAGGTTAGGATCGCCGTATGTATCGAATGTTCCATTTATGTATTACTTATATTTTATAGATAAATAAATATTAAACAAGTAGTGCGTTCTACAATTACCAAACTTATGTATTTTTGAGGCACGCAAACGCGGAGAGTATTTAAGAATGACCACAAGAACATTGAACTGATATAATAGCAAAATAGAATACTATCTGGTAAGAATACTAGGGCAATTTTACAAAAACGGACCAAAACAACAAAAATAAAACTGTATTTGACAGTTTCGGTACCATGAACCTCACCGTGTGTAAACATTCCTAGATAACTTGCGAAGTTGGCCGCAATAAAAAGTTTGCTACAACGGTGTGAAGAGTTCGTCTAATTATTATCTAAAATTCAGAGCAGCGTGGTTTGTGGAGCTCAGCCGATGAGGCAGAGCTCGTTAGACTCTACCCTCGTCGTCTCCAATTTCGTCTTCCAAATTTTCAACGAGAATCGCAGCGAACGAGGCAATTAAGCTCGTTATCTTAACGGTCGAAGCGTCAGAGCCAAGAAAGCCAAATCTTCGAATCCGTTAAGAATAAATCATTTCGATCGTAAGCATCGTGCAAGAGATTTTATAGTTCTAAGAGCCAGAGGTGTTCGGTGTTACCCTCCTACCATTCAACGCTACCAAACTTTTAACTGCCTCGACAAACTTCGCTCTGCCCCGCTCATAATCCTTGGCAATAACATCTCGGAATCGTTAGACGAAATCTTCTATGTTCACGTTCTAATAACGCTCGATTACGACGCACAAGCGAACGTGTCCTAATCGCTAGACATCCACAATAATATTTTTATACAGTGTGAGGCAGTAGAAAAGTTTCCGAAATAAAAGTTGCATCGGACAACAGGGGCCGTGGTGCGGCGTTAGTTAATCTTTTGTTGCTAGGTGGAGTCGCTTCAGAGATGTGTAGGTCATCTTTGTGTTTTTAAAATAGAATGCTATGTTTTGGTACGTGTTTGCTGATAGCGGCTATTCAGACGAATCCAACGAGGTGCAACATTAAGGTCTTTGAAGGTCAGCAAAGGTGATTTATAACTTGCATTTACAGAAGGTGTTCAAAGTGATTGCTATTGGTATCAATGTAACGCTGCAATCTTCTTATCACGGTTTGTCTGACTCGTGATGAAGATTCTGAACAGAGTCTAATAGATGTATGTACACAAAGTATTCGTACACCTTTTAAAAACTAATAACTTTTTTATAATTGTACCAAACGATCTGCATGATTTTTATAACCAAATAAAAGCATTGGTTTACGAAATGATATACAAAAAAGATTTTCCAAAAATTATTATTTACTAGGTTACATGCAAAAATAAAAAATAGTATTTTTAAAAACTTGTTTATTTGGGTCCTTCATGAAAATTTAAAATATATGTTTTGTATATAGATCTATGTTATTTATACACATATTGAAGATTTCATCGAAATCAATTGCAGGAAAAAATGACACGCATCGCAAGATGTGCGACTCTGTGGATTTTAAGCAGAAACTGATCAAAAGTCGTGAAAAACTACGATTTTCACCATTTTTAACCGCTTGTAGCTCGTGTGTATGTTAATCGATTACAACGAAATTTTCAACATGTGTATAAATAACATAGATCTACAAAACATATATTCTAAATTTTCATTAAGGATCCAAATGAAGAAGTTTTTAAAAATGCCTTTTTCATTTTTGCATGTAACCTTGTAAATTATGATTTTTGAAAAATCTTTTTTGCATCATTTCGTAAACCGATGCTTCTAATTGATATAAAAAATCAGGTCATTCGGTACAATTATAAAAAAGTTATTAGTTTTTAAAAGGTATACGAATACTTTGTACATCCACTGTATGTGTCTTATTAATTTCCTTTCTAATGTGCAGCTATTGCAGAACATATAGGCATACAATCGATATAATTTTTCTCCTTTTTTAGAAAATTACGAATTACAAAAAAGTTCTGACCACTGAAACCGTAAAATAAATCATAGTGCAAGGGGTTAATAAAAGAAACCCGTGTAATATAAAATTTGAGACGCGCACATATTGCAGAAGAAGAAACAGTTTGATTCGGAGGCTTGTCAACGACAGTAAGCATCCCTGCGGTTTTATTTCAAGAAGGATGATAGTCGATCGGAGAAGGAATAGTCAACTGATCTAGGTTCCTCTTTCCGGTAGCAAACCGCCACCGCCGCAACTTCCTGCCGGTCGGTATAGAGCGGCAAATGTGCACCGTATGTAAATGTTATCCAGGCCAGGGTAATCTGAAATTTGCTGGCTGCGCTTGGAAGCCACGCCTGTTAGAGAAAGCCGGAATCTATGAGGGCCAATTGATGACTGCCTCCTCGACGTTTATTCTGATATTAATCCTCGGACGAACGGGCCGTTTTAAATCCCGCCATCTATCGCGTAGACATATCGATCGCCCGGCATTCAATTACCCTTAATCTATTAAGCGAATGTGACTGTCTCGGAAAGAATGTACGCAATGCATGTATCGATGTTATTGTGTTGCTGCTGTTTCGCTTAATTGACGCAATAATTGAACATTATCGGTTCTTAGACTCTCAGCATTGCTAAACGTTGTGTCTCCCGTCGATTAAATACTCCCGTCAATACGGGGGATGATATTCTGTAACCAATAACGGAACAGTTGCTGAACAGACGTAATCCGAATGTAAACCAATTTACACGACAAATGGATAGATTTGATGAATGTGTCGTATTTATTATAATATTATTTCACTTATTTAAAATATCCGGTCTGAACTGCCTTCTCGAGTGGTGACTCAGAGTCACCGCTCAAAATTACTGTACTGTTATTCAAAATATTGTTTACATTATTAAATACGTTCGTGTATCTAATCAATTACTAATCATTTAAATATTGTACGAGGTATTATATCAATTTCATATCCATAAAATGAAAAAAATTATGTGTAGGATTGAATTATTGTGTATGTATACTGTCATGTCCTCTCTGCTAATACATTTTGACACGGTCTGTCGAGCTTATCCCCACTACTACCCAGTGTCGCCAGATTAAGACTTGTTTCCCACTCCACCTTGCCCCTTCCACTTCCCAATGGTGAGCATCCCCACGCTTCCGCCACGACCCGACCACGTGACGCGTTTCGTCTCTGTCATACATGCATCCAGTAATGACAGAGAGAGGGTGAGACTGTACTCCTCGCAGTGCCGCCAGAACGGGGAAATCGAGGGGAATACATCTCACCACCTCTCTGATGACCATACTAATACGTGATCAGTCTACGGTCTTAGTGTGGGATGTTGGAGTATGCTCATGGTGCTGAAATGGGATAGTGGAAAGGGAAAAGGAGGAGAGGAAAAATCGATCAGTTTTGGTAAATTCTGGCGGCACTGACTCCTCGCAATTTCACGTATACTCCAGTAGAGGATTAATAGTGTACTAAATAAATAGCATAATTAATAGTAATAAATAAATTAGTAATAATTAATATCTACATCTAATCTACATCTAATAATTAATTCCACACGCAAAAGTGAGACGAAACTAAAGAATAACATTTTTTTGTTTGACGCATTCATTTCGGGAAAAACTACTTTAAAACTCCGTTGGGATCGCGTGCTTTAGTATAGCAAGTAGTAGAATCGGTAGGTCATGGTCAGACGCATCAGACGATTCCTACCTAATAGCACATGTATTCGCTGAATTTTCAAACACGATTTACTCGAAAACGGGACATCAAATGAGAAAATTGTATTCTTCAGTTTCGTCTCGCTTTTGCTTGTACAATTATTTCCTAATCGGTTGTCCATTGTACACAATGCGTACATGCGGGATACCCTGAATACATATTTTAACAAAGAACGACTAAATTACAAATGTGAGAAATTAAATGTAGATTTTTCCTTGTAAATGTTCAATATCTTCTCATTACTATATGTATTTGTAAATATATTGCAAATATGTACCCCTTGAAACAGTTCAATTTTATCTCGACTGTTTTCATAAAATCCCTAATAACAGAGATATTTAAGTGTTTCCATTTAAATGACCCATCCCAGTATATGAGACTAGAAGAATGTTTGGACTGTTCGGTTTTATCCTTCCCAAAAATCGCACAAGAAGGACATATAAAGGAGAACTCTTTTGAAAACGAGATAAGACGGTTAGTGGAAGTGAAATTCTGTTCGGCAATTGGTCAGAAGTTGGTCACGCGTGGTCGTTAACCAATATCAGTCATGGTGTTTGTTTCCAGGAGTTCTATTCCGTTTTCACCGTAATATGCATCGTTGCGGGTCTACAGCGATGGAGATCCGGTGGCTGCTGGATTGGAACGGCAAATGTACGCCGTATGTAAATGTTATCCGAGGAGTAGGGTAATCTGGAATTTGCCCGTAGAGGTTCAGAGACAGGCGTACCGTGGAAAGCTTAGGTTTATGGGACGATTGATGCTACACACTCTACGCATGGTTACGCGCAAGGGACTACTGTCAATGGTGACAAATGTAGACGATTCGAGCTGAGGCTGTATCTATCGATGGCAAATTTCCAAGCAAACCCGCATAATCTCTGCTTTTGGCTCCTTCAAAGTGGACCGCACCTTGCGGACGAGTAAAAACCATCTTCTAACCTAGCAGGTCAAGTGCGGAGATTAGGATAATTATTGTAACTTAAATATTAACCCCTTGTACTATTTATTTTACGGTTTCAGTGATTAGAACCTTTTTGTAGATCGTAATTTCCTAACAAAGGAAAAAATTGATATAAATTGTATATCTATATGTTCTGCAATTTTATTTCGGTTTAAAGGAAATTATTAACATACATTTTTATCAGAATCTGTTCAGAGTCTTCATCACGAGTCGGACACGATATTGTAAGGCAAGGGGTTAAGTCGAATCATAAATAATCGCTGTTTCTATATATCAATTTGATTTACTCTTGTGCTTGCTGTGGTGAAATGAATTTGTTTTTGTATTTCGTGGGTCAAAACTGATCCAACTGAACCTTGTACGTGACTAATGATTATGATTAGACTGCGGATCTTTATACAATTATGGCTTCTAAAAATGTTTAAAAAATGCTGGAGTATTAGATTCAACAGAATTTAGTACGATTTTTATTTACCATGGATCTGCAAATGCTGTTACCAATGAAAATAAAATTTGATTTGGTACCACATTCTTAAAATTTGTCTACAAAAATTGAAAATTGCATAGACATCCACAGTCTAATTATGATAATTAAATTTTCATCAACCCAGTACATGATGTATGTAGAATGATCAAATAGTTTTTTTTGTTTAAGAGTAACCTACAAAGATGAAAGATGTGTAATTGTTGGACCGCAAAGCGGTACTTTTCAAACTTGTCGGATCAATCATCATTATGATGCAGAGCACTGGGGGTCAGTTTATTAATGCACAGTTTTGGTGAACATGTAATCTCCTACCAGTTAGTGGTGGGACCGATCCAATGACGTATTCATTAATATCAATAGGTATTAATTCCCGAATACCATGTTATGGTATTAAGTGGATATCAAAATAGCTTATCACCGTGCCTGGCGTAGAGTAAACTGTACTATTGCTGGCACTGCAGTAGTTATTGGCACTTTTGATTTAAACGGCAAATATTACGAATTCCTGGTATAGAAAATCATTTTAATTTAACGACATAAAAAATACTCTAAATCTGATGTTTCCATTTTTAAAGAAGTGAATGACCTTCATATGTTCTCTTCGCGTTCACCTACAAAAAAACTATTAATGTCAGAGTATGTCCCTTTTGATACCATTCAATCAAGTGGTAATATGTGATGATTAGACAGCGGATCTTTATACATTTATGATAAAAAGGAGTAGGTGTAATTCAAAACATTAAAAACATTAGACGAATTTCAAAAAACTGTTATATAATTTTTTTTTTCAACCTATTGTATAGTACATATTAAGAGAGAAAATAAATCTATATCGCACTCCGGTTTGTTGCAATTCAAGTAGAACACTTTTATCTTGCATAAAGATCCGCTGTCTAGTAGATGATTCATCCTGTATACAACAAAACAGACGTCACTCTTGAAACTGCTTTAAACCAGATGGTTAACATAGCAAATACAATATTTTTACATTTAGTTTGGATAATTCCTAAGGAACATTGTTCAAGAAAGTTATAAGTAGATCGTTATGCAAAGTAAAAATTGTTACGGTAAATTACAAGCAACTAGAGTCAAATAAAAATTGTTACCGTCAATTACAAGCACAACTATTGTCAAATAAAAATTTGTTTTTTCTTGTAATAAGTTTAGTATGTTGATGATAATATGTCAACACTTTTTGAAGGCGGGATTCCTGAAGCCATTTGAAATAACTTATTCCTTTACATGGATCAATCAGAGCACAGCTATTCTGATTGGTCCGTGTTTATCGTTAATAATTCCTTATAATGGCCTTAAGAATCACCCCCTTCAAGGAAGTACAACATTTTTGGGACACCCTGTATATTGCGTTCCTGCTATTTTGTGTTTGTGGTTGATAGTTCCTTAAATTGATACGTGCGTTAAACTCTTTTCTTGAAAATACGTCGTTGTTCCGAACACGATTAACGTGCCATAAACCACAAGACGCGAAGCAGCAGTTAACAGGTCCGAGAGGCGCTCTATCCCCTTGGGTCTGGTCTCTTTGCGGATGAACGCCTCAGTAGATTTTCACACCCTCACGCGACATGATGGGCAGAGGCTTTTACTTTGCAAAACGGTTCCCCCGCGAAGGACGGCTGGCTTCACGATTTATCATACAGGCTGCTGTTTCCTCAACTTACTTTTATGTACACCCCCGTCCATAACTATCTAGATACTTGCAGACTTGTGGATTCTGTATAAATTTGTTTTAAATTTAGAGTCGCTCGCGGATTTATTATGTTGTTCTTCGATGTTGGTGTTATTCTTAGCTGACTCGTGCAATATTTTAAGAGTTTTCCTATGACAGTTTACTTAAAACTAGCACGTGAAACAACTCATTATTTATTAACTTTATCGAAAATTGTTTGATATGAACTTTATTGTATCCGAGATGGCTCATTAGAAAAGTTAGATATTTTGAGGTCTTCAATTTTCTGAGATATCAAGATGACCTTAAGTTTATCAAATGATGTACAGTTTTTTTATTCCTACATGCTTTATAGCTCTTAAAAATACAATTCCAACGACGTATAACAACGAACCATAAATTGACCTTCATAAGAGAATTCGATCCTCGTTCAAACAATAATCCACGAAAATTGTGATTTTTATAAAAGATCTGTGTAGTCTTGTTGTAATAAATATATCTTCTTCTTAAACCTTTCCATAATATTTTTATAACTAAAATTTGAAAGACTTAATTATCTTCTTGTGCATATATATATACTCAGGGAGTTATACTGCTTGGCTTATGATCCTGTCATTTGTTAGATAATAATTTTAATTTTTCCACCTGGAGTGTGTGCAACAAGTCGGAGCGACATAGAAATTTATTTTCTCTTTTAATATGTTCAGTAGCTTGAAAATAATATAAAAGTATTTTGGAATTCGTCTAATGTTTTCAATGTTTTAAACTACACCTACTAATTTTTGTCATAAAAATGCATAAAATCCGCCGTCTCATAATAATAAATAATGTACCCTACATTTATAAATACGCTTAGACAAGTTATATACAAATTGTATGTTGTAAAAGTACGTATAGATAAGAATAAAATCGTACATATTCATAGAACTGATTTGAATATTACATATATATAATAAATAACAATTCAAAAGTTAGAATAAAAGAGTGACAATGAAGAAGTTCGAAAAGTTTTTATAAAATAATAAGCGTGGAACGTTTCTAAAAAAATGTTTTAAAGTTAAAAGCGTCAATGTATACACGTAAAATGTAATAAAAGTTTTGCTGGAACATTTGTACTTCTTTAATGAATAATTGAGAGGTCAAAGATGCTTTGTAGCTCTTTTGCAGCAAGCTGTTGGCATTTCGACTGTGGTCGACAGAGTGTAATTTCAACTTTTTTAATGAGAACTGTAGACAATATATATCGTTACAAAACTGCGTCGTATGAAACGTATTTCAAAATTTTTCATGTATCAAAAGTTATAACGGTTTGGATTGTCCACACTAGAACTGCACGCTATGGCGGTAAACCCCTTTGTTTCCACGTGGGTCACAACATATTTCAATTTGAACAAAATCCCAAACATCGAGTGCAACAGTGATCGATTTGACGTCGAATGGCTCATATGGTATACACGATCAGAAACGGAACACAAAATATTTTACACGCACGTCGATAGTTCTATAGTACATACGAGTGAGGTCTAGGACGTTGTTTTAGAAACTAAAAAAGATAATCTTAGGTGGTATACAAAAATAATAATTGGAGGAGTTTTTGTAGGTGGACGCGACAAAGACTTATGAAGATCAACTTTGATTTTTTAAACGGAACTGTACATTTTTTATGCATCAATCGATGATTTTTATTCTCTATAAAAAAGTATTCACCTCCGATTAATCGAAGTTCTACTGGATTGCGAATTGAACAGGCAACCATGCTCCGAATCAGGTCATGTTTGGTCTCATTTTAATCGGCAAAATGTCAGGAATATGTTGGCAAACGTTCCATGAAAAAGTAATTAACCATAAGAATTTTTTGACAATCGAGATTCTAGATCACTCGAGGGGTAGTACGTTTTACTAAACATCATGCACATCTCTTACACATATATCGATACATTACTGTACTTACTGAAAAACCAAAACCAGAGAATTTCGACTTCCCTCTTCTACGAGGTTTCTGGACCTAGCCGTAATAATAGTATTTTTTCACGACAAAAAGCCTATTATGCGATGCTTTCAACTATACTGTACGTTCATTCGTATGCGTGGAGTCGATATTTCCATGGCGCGTCGATACGTGCGTCTACCTATAAAAATCGACCTTTTATACGCGTTCCGTGAGCGTTTCGTCCATGCATTACAGACGTGGGAATGCGTTTTTGGTATGGAATGGCTTACACGCCTTTGGATACAGGTGCGCCTGGGCGTAACATCGGAAATGAATTAGGAATATGGTTGTAATGATAAAAGTTCGTACACGCGTTTCAACTATTTCATATATTTCAAATATTTACAATTTCGTAGATTTTCTTTCTCTTATATCTGCAACGCTGCAGCTGTTTCTTCAATTGGAACGTGTAATCGATAGTCTTACCTGTCATCAGACCAAGTGTCCCGACCAATTGTCATCATCTTATTGGCAGCTTTTTCTTGGGAAGTTCAGCAAACGGATTTGGAGATTGTTGAAATGTTAAACGTGGTAAACAAGGTCAATAACTTCATGTACGTACAGTATTTTGGAGACACAGAATTTTATCGAAATCGATTAATGTTGCTACGAGCTACAAACGTTTAAAGATGACCACGTGAGGGCGAAATGTCTTGCGAAAATCTGCGACTTTCACCCTTAACCCCTTGCCCTACAATATTCTGAACAGAGTCTAATAAATATATACATACATATATGAATGTTATTAATTTCCTCTAAACTCTCTGAGATGACATTCTATTTTGGTTTTGTTAATTTATAGTTGTTGGAGAACATGTAGGCTTACAATAAGATATAATTTTTCTTCTTGTTTAGGATGTTACGACCTACAAGGGGTTAAGCTCTCACCTTTGAACGTATACAGCTCATTGCAATATTGACCGAGTTTTATAAAACTTTCAGTATGCATATAAGTTACCGTAATCTAGAAAAGCAGTTTTTAAATTGTCGTTACAGCCTCACATAAAAAAGTTGGAAAAACATCATTTTTAAAATTTTGTTGGATTCCTACCAATTGCAATCTGAACAAATTTTTGTTTACTCATTCCCTAGCAAACTAGTCGATCAAACAACTTAAAAAAATTCAAGTCCTCTGGACCAATTTAAAAAAAGTTATGCATATAAACAGAATGTTTATTTGGTGGGATAAAGTGACAATACCGATGAAAAATGGGTCGAATGCATTTCCTATTTGCATTGGGGTCACGAAGAATGGGATCATTCACATGGCCGATCTGTTGATCACATAAAGATAATAAAAAAATAAATATATTGATTTTTCATAGAAAAAATTAAGTTATTTTCTTTACGAATGTTCTAAGTGTTCCTTCTTAGGTACTTGCAAAATTTAACCTGCTTGCAGTTTCTACCATGATTTTAAAACATTTTCAGAGTGAGCAATTAATACGTAACAATAATTTTGGATACCAGTTTCACTAAAACAAAAATGTTTTTATTTTTGGCAAGCTTCCAAAATCAGGTGTTCCACATTAAGGGTAGTTACCTTGTTCCAAAATCAACGTCAGATTGGCATTAATCTAATAACGAAGGGTTAATTCCACTGCTGCAGTTGTTCTACTCTCCGGCTCACCGGAGAAGGAAGATAAGAAAGACCGTCAGAGAACTGACCCGTATATACGTTTGGGAAGGTTAACAATACTCTTTCTTTTAAAATTGCGCAAAACACAGAGAAATTCTGTCCGGTTGGTTGGAGTTGCAAAAGCCGGCTCGGGCAGAAACGAGGGGAGAGTTGAGAGTCACTGGAACGTGGAATCGGAAAAATTGTGCCGAGTATGCAAAGCGAGAGACCTCGCGATCTGCTTGAAGATGCGTTTGTCCCACTATAATGAGCCAAGAGACGGACATACCGTATTGGTCACTAACAAATAGCGGCTCCAGGTAATAGGTATAAAGCAGAGTAGGGCAATAATCAACTAATATTTAAAATTGACAAATAGTATTTTTGAATGTTAGTCATAGCAAAATAGTTATTAGTCAAAACTTTTTGATTAGTTAGTGATTACTAAATGGCAAATGGTTAGTCACAGCTCTAAGTAATCGTTAGCTATTGATTATTAGTGAATTAGTAGTTGATGATCAGTCATCAATCTTTAGTCATCAGTCACTATTGTGCGATTAACATACCTTAATATTATCAATTAGTTGTCACTAACTAATCAAAAAGTTTTGACTAATGACTATTTTGCTAGTCATTGTTAGATATTAGTTGATTATTGCCCTACTCTGGTACAAAGTTGGTAATCGTTGCATAGTTAGGATGCTACAACAAATACATCGTGTGCCCTACTTCTTCCTATATTACATATTCCAATTTAATTTTGTTAATTCTATAAATAGCATTTCTAATAAAAATTAAGTATCTGTTTTTTATATTATTTAATGTTAGTAATCGCAAATGCGAAACATAATAGTATCATAATTCTACAACAAATACAACGTACCCTCCTTCTTCCTATATTATATATCTCTATTTAATTTTTATCCAACGAGATCTCTCTACTTTTTATATTATTTAATGTTAATAATCGTGCACACACACAAATACATAACGTAATAGTATCCACAAAAATTTCATTTTGCAATCTCTCTATGTTTAATCATCACTCAACCCTTTTATATAATAAATACAAATCGGAAAAAACGAATAACATTTTTTCTCGTATATTCTAGTTTGCTAGAGTACATTTATATTTTGGTATATTCCGCTTTTTATTCTGGTACATTTTGGAATATCCTAGTATATTAGAATTTTCTCATATTCATTTAGAAAATCTAGAATTTTTTCATTTAAATGGCTCTGTTAACGAATCGGAGTGAGAATATTTTAAAGAACATAGCACCTTTGATACAACGAAGGTATTATCATTTGATTTAGAGTATGGTGCCCAGATTATATACCGTGATCCTTCCGATCTCGTAAATAGGCGGATCCTAGAGAAATGAATAAATTTCGTCGATAAATATTACGAGGCTGGAAATCCTTGATAAACATTGTGTTCATAAAAAGAGGGAAAAAATTGCAATGATACGGGGGCTGCAGCAGAAACTATTCGCTTTGGGTCGTTGTTCTCTACGCGTACTTTTTCCCGCAAACAACATTAGAGCTATGAATCTCCAACCTTATTTGAAGAGTGCATTTCTACGTAACCAGAAATGCGGAACGCACACAGTCGCGATTTCATCGTGCACGGCTGCAACGCGACCAACGTATAGCCGCCGCCGCCGCCGCGCTCGGTATCGTGCTTTAAAGGATTCGCTAATATTGCGGTCAGAGGGTAATAAAGTTGCAGGAATCTATGGAACGATGTTATTGCGAACCTCCGACGTCGAAAAGAGAAGGGATTCGGAAGCGTGGATAAGTTAACTGGGTTGCGGAATTATTTATCTAACCGGCATTATTATGTAATTTTTATGTTAAATCAACGCGACGGAGACATGGGAAATAAAACCTATATTAATTTCTCCTACAAAGTCCAATTCCAAAACGGTATTAAAAAAAAATAAGAAATATGTAATAAAAAATATGTTTCCATTTAGAAAAAAGTGAATGACCTTCGTATGTCCTCTACGTGTCCACCAACAAAAAATGCATTGTTGCGACATCTCAAAACGTGACATATGTAGAATAGTTAATTTTTTTTATTATAATTGTGGCACCAAGTCACAGAAGTTTCATCAAAATCGGGTTGTGCGACTTGAATGTTCTCTTGCTAATTAGTGGTAACTGAAATCCATGTTTACATAATTGACGAATTAACTTCGGACGCTGAGAGCTATAACGACAGCGCTGCTACATTATGTGACTAATATTTTGGATTTGATCACCGCATTCACGTTTTGGGTTAACGATTCCTATATAGGCTGCGGATTATTAGAAAAATCTGAAAATATTGTTATAATGTTTTCAATGTAGAAAATTTTATTAAGGGATGAAATGAATTATTATTTAACTCCTGGTGCCTACAATCGATGCAAAACATTTTTAATTTGCATAAAGATCCGCAGTCTATTCCTATACGAACAAAAATAATTACAAAAGAAAACGGATTGGTAAATTTGGGCACAACTCTTTCCACATATTAGTAGTAAAAATTAATTTGTGGCTCTTTCTTTATATAGTTATTTATACGACTTATTATTATTTCATATATTATTTATATGATTCGAAAAACATGAAAGAGAAATAAGTTATACTGTTCTTGAAAGAGTAATATAATGTTGTCTGTAATTTTTTTATCTGCATTAGTTTGTTAGTGAATATGTGCTAAAACGAATTCATTCGTATACGACTTTCAAAGTCACGCGAGGTCACAAATATTTGATATAGCTGAAATTTAAAATGAATCTTGTATGACATTCCAAAAAGCATAGTAATGAAAATGGAAGCTACATTTTCAAGAAAATTGAATTGGAAAATTCTTGGAATTCGAGTATACGGAACTGTATATTTCTGCAAACTATAATTCCTGCTCATACATTTATATCAATATTCGCTGCTAATAGTATGTACTTACATTTCCCCAATAATGTGCTAACACGAATACCATTTGCACGGACACCATTTGCAATCGTTAATAAATAATTTGATAGTAGTTAGCATAGGTGAGGTAACGCTTATTAGAAGTGGTGCACAAAATTAGATGTAATTAACAATTAGTGCTCAACTATTTCAACATTGCTCACCATTATCGATTAAATCTATAATTCGAGCGTCGTATTATAGCAATTAACAGTTAATATAGATAGTGGATTATCAGCTGGATCAATGATTACATTTGTTATTTAATGGCCACTCTTGTTTGATATTTATAATTAAAATAAAATTAGATTAGTCACGTTGTTATTGGGAATTTGAAAACGCAGTATTCAATACAGCTTCTGTATCAAGTTTGTTTTATGTTTAATACAAGACATGTATTACATATAAAATTATACATTGTGATAATCATTCAAATTATCTTTGCTATGAAATTAATACATCATTTCAGCTCCAAATATTTTTCACACCTACGACAAATAAGATTTTAAATAAATATTCATTACACAAATTCACAATGCATATCTTTTTTATAGAAATCTGACGATTTCCAAGATTTAACTTTAATCGTTAGTTTAATTGTTCAGTTTTAATTTTGATTTTAATTACAAATCATGAAAAAAATTAATAGTTTCAATCTAGTATTACACACATTTTATTTAATATTATGTTCACAGTTTGGGAACATTTCCGAAAACGAAAGTATCTAAACTTGACAAAATTTTCTTTACCTTTGCAATGAAACTTTGAAAGATAAACTATCATATATTGCTATCGTTCTGAATAAAAATGGGAACGGAGAGTTCCTTCTATTTAACAGCAAATGATGAAGAATGGATTTCAATACTCAAACCAACACAGCCCGACTTCGCTGCAGTAAAATGAAGTAGAGGTCTCATACTTGATTGATAGTTGCACATAATTTAATGCTGACACGTATTCCGCTTCCATTGAGCAGTCAATTTCGCCTAGAATTATACTCTGTGTTTGCGTCTCATTGTCAATTGTACCCTTGACTAATAACCTTCATTGCGCATCCTTATCTGTGTAGCAGCATAGCACTTCCTAATTTGAAAAATTAATTGAATTAACGAAATAATATTCTAATTTCTTTTATAATAATTTATAACGACGGTATTTATACATACTTGGTATTTACATATTTCTGTTAAAAACAAACCAATAGCTTTGACATATTTATAATGATTTAGCATTTTGACATATTTATGCATCTTAAACAAACGAAATTTCCATTATTCGATACACCGTGTATATTAACGAAACCACTTGTATTTCAATCGTTCAATGAATTCTTAGAAATCTCTAATATTTTAACTGTAACGCCAATCATACAAGAATAGGCGACACAAATTATTGTCTAAACTTAAAAATAAATTGTCATGACAGTGGATGAACTAGTATCTATAAAATACAAGTGAGATTAGTCACTCCACCATTAAATGCAATATTTCTGTTATGTTAATAATAACATATGCTGTTGATATGCTCGCACAGACTCCTCACTGTCTATGATCAACTATGATCATCTGTTGTCTTGAACATAATATTTTGCACTGTTTTGTTATTTAGTTAACCGCGATATTGTTATTTAGTTACAGCTCCACACAGTTACCCTAAAAATAGTGGTTTAGAACATAATCAAATTTATATTGTTAAAAAAATTTCTTTTCGCCCGAGTTCAAGCTGTCGGCACTGATACAAACATCAATATTGAATCACATTACTCATGTCAGTGTTGCGTCGACACGCGCGACATGACAGTATTCTGCACCTGAGCAACAAATTTAAAGCAAACGTACGTCATATGTACGTATACACGTTGATGTACGGCATTTGTTCCTGGCCCAGTGTACCTACACCGGTTGTCAATCCGTACATTTCGCCTACTATTAATACTGCGGCACAACCATGCCATTTTCTGTCTCCTCTATCCACTGTGTCCGCATCCTGACTTTATCATCTGTAAATACACTAAATGACCTTCTATTCATATACACGGTGTTAAGGCCTCGTTTATTGGAATAATCGAGATCCTCTGATTATTACACTTGGTGCCGACTAAGGATCGAAGGACCACCAACGTAAAATCCAGGTCGCATGATCCAATATTAAAAAACTGTGGTCCTTTAGAAAGTGTGCCAATATTATTTTGGTTCACTGTAATAATAATCTACTAATATCAAACATTACTTCAACTTGTCTTCATTTTGAGCAGCGTTTACATGACCTGATTAAATTACTTAATATACTTCCCACAACAACCTATATACAGGGCGTCCACCCCCATTAAAATAGTGAAGAGTGATTTTGATTGAAAACTACAAAAATTTTAGTAACTAATTCGAGTACGCTCTATCGAATGGTAGTAGTTGCAATTTCCGGTACGAACTGGAAATAGAATTTTCAGACCGGAAGTCGTTTTCTTTTAATGGGACCTGGTATTTTTTATTGCATCAGATTGTATTCGCAAAAAAAAATAAAAGTTTTGTCTCAGACGTTTCTCTCGAAAATGCCTTCCTCCATTGATGTAGAGGGAAAATTGGTTTGGAATATTTGGTGTAATCGATACCTTAATAATTACTTCGTGATTGATACACGCATTTTCTAATATAGTTACAATGGGAATGACGAAAATCGAGATGGCGATATCTGGTGAACCGACCTGTATATCATTTTTTCATATTGTTACAAGTAATGAAAATATCTGCAGTTTCGTTGCACCATAATTAATAAGATATGTAAACAGATAAAAAAAGATAACCAAGAAATATTATCACATACTGATAATCGATTTATGCAGTAAACTCCGTGACTCCACGACTTCGTCGAATAATATCATCGTTGTATCGTTGCAAAAAACTACGTGGAGCAAACTGTACGCATCTAATTGCAAATCACAAGGATTACAATACTATTCGCATAGTGCCGAAAGATATCGTAGAGCTTGTATTTACTGTAAAAACTCGTTGTAGTAGGATGCATTAACATATTGCTAGCTCGAGGTATAGCTTGTTATTACTTCATACAAGTATAATTCTTGCGGTAGCTGTAAGCATTGTGTTCGATGTAGGCTATTAGCGGGGCAACTTTGCTTTAAATCTTTCGCCACAAACTCCGGAATAGTTAACTATCACAACTTTTCTCACAATTCCCCGGAGAATTTAATAACAACGCGAATATATGTATACGGACCCCGGGTTGGACCGCAGGAGCCAGTCATACAGTCTTACAGAAAGTTCCTAAATACCTCTGACATCGATATTGAAACAGTATTGAATATTAAAAATACCACGGTGTTGAATAATTCAGGAGCCAAACAGTTTTAAACGTCAGCTTCGACGAATTTCTGTACTACGAATTCCTCGCGGCATTTAATTAAATAGTTTCAGATAAGTATGAACAAAATAGCAGTCCACCTGATCCCCAGAAAATGAAAATTTTAACTTTATTATACTAAGAATTCATGTTCCGAATATTTACGAGTTGTGGAATTTTTAAATTGTATTTTCTGTTCTTTTATTTTATATATTATATTTTATATTGTATATTATCTATTTTCTATATTAAGTTACTATATTTCATCTATATGGATTTTCTATATTTTATTTTAATATTATTTTATATACCAAGAATGTAATGTTGCATCATGTATAGTGTGTCATGCAATTTATTCTATATTATATCTTTTTATATTTTAGTTTAATATTATTTTCTATATTAAAAATGTAATGTTGCATCACGCGTATAGTGTTATGGAATTTATAAATGATAAGTGATTAGTTTGAAACAATTTTCTACATTTTTATATTATGTCGTTTTTGACAGTCAACATTTTTCGTTCGAAAAGAAGTTGGAACGTAATAGTGGTACCATTTCAGACAGTTTTTACTAACATCGCTATACTGAAGAATGAGGGAGCAATCAGCAGAGCGAAGCAATTAAGTGTCCTCCACATTTTTCTCTTTTATTAATCACAGTTCTATTAAAATAACACTTGAATTAAAAATAACTAGACCGAAAATGGAAAAGGTCGACTTGCCCTCGTTGTAACAATTATTTTGAAATGGAAATAAAAAGCATAGTCGAGAGTAGAATATTTGGAAGCAAGTTGGAATGCTTGATAAAGAACCGAGTGCAAAAGTTCATTTTCTGCAGCTGCAATTTGTTAACTGTAGCATTGACAATAAAAGAATTTTAAGAATTCTATTTGTTCAGTGTTTTCAAATTGTTGGAGAAATATGATACTATGCATTAAATTAGTTATATACAATTTGGAATAAGTAAAATTGCAGCAACATATTTGTTAAAGTAACATCATTTTAATCACGCTTACAGGTGTACGCTTTACCTAAAACTCATAATTAACATAAAGAAGAGATGTCCCAAAAATGTTGTATTTCCTTCAAAGAGCTGATTCCCAATGTCATTTGAATTATATTTTTCCTTTGCGAGAATGTTCTCCGCGGCTTCGTTATAATAAGGAGTTATTAACGAAAAACACGGACCAATCAGAGCGCGGCTCGATGACAGGTTCCGCTGAGCGCAGCGTCGTCATTGGCTGAGCCGGAATCCGGTCACCGCACTCTGATTGGTCTCTGTTTTTCGTCAATAACTCCTTAACGAAGCCGCTGAGAAGATTTTCGAAAAGGAAAAAGTTACTTCAAATAACCTCGGGAATCACCCCTTTCAAGGAAATGAAATATTTTTGGGACATCCTGTATATCGAGCTAAAGACTCAAAGATTCCTAGTTAGCTCTTCGTCGAACAAGCCGAAACATTTTGATGCACGGGTTTTTAATCATTCTGAAATAGCCAGGCTATAGAAACTGGTAAAAGGAAAAGTGGCTGGTTGCTCACATAAGGGACGAGTGCTTGAAGTTTACGCGAGCGTGTGAAAATTTGTCTTCTGGGCGTAGGAGGAGCCGCGTGTGTCGTGCCGGAGCTTTGAAATGTGACGAAGTAAATAGCAGCCGTTATGCAAACGTGGCTGCCATCTGCGTCGGCCGTGTGCTAGGCTCATTGCCAGTTATCTAGAGTCGCAGCTTCTTTCAGCTTTCCCCAGCCTCCTTAGCTTTATCCTTTTAACTGCCCAATTACTTCCCCGGGTAACGTATTATATCCATCGCCTTTTCCACCTACGGTTAAAACATCTGCTCTGTTTGGAATAAGAACTATTCCCTCCTGGGGATTCTGCCCTGAAATTTATCGAGGCTTAAACGGCTCGGATATTTTTTCCCCGCCCCCCCCCCACTCCCACCTCCTCTCTCCATTAGCAATTAGTTTCTCTTGTTTTAATAGCTACGCCATGTCGTAAGCTTAGAGTGCTAAAGACTTTACAGTCTTAACAGATGGCAGGCTTAAGGACTAGATGCATACGGTTCATGGGCTCTTGATGATTTGCGGAGAACGTAACCCACCGCATTGCACGTGACGTCTAACGACTTGTATGTTATGTTGCGAGAGAGATGTTAAGTTTTCTTATCGAAATCAACGTGTAGCTCGAACTCGTTCTCGAAATTTAAGGGGGCACATATCTTCAAACGGTTGTGAATTGAACGATTTTTCATATACAGATCAAGCAACATTTCAGATACAAAGCAAGCCGAAAATGTAGAATCGAATTTTTTCATACGAGGCCTTATTTTCGAGAAAATCGAGCTTCAAGATCCATCAGGATTCATGCAGAGTCGCCAGACTAGGGGGACTGACTCGAATCAAGGGCAAACAGTCACCTTCTCTCTATTAATACCAGATTAGTCACGTGATATTGTGACACATGCACAACAGAGACGAAACGCGTCACGTGAGCGGGCAGCAGCGTGGAGAAATAGCGCCGTACAATGGGGACGTAGGATGGGACACAAGTGTTACTCTGGCAACTGTGTATTAAAGTTAAAATTTTCGTTGAGTAGGGTCAGTAACAAAATAGAGCTAAATTAAACAATTCATCAATTACTTTAAAGTGAGAGGGTAAGATAATATACTACTATACTACTTATCTGTCTACCTAATTGTTGCGTTGCAATATAAATTCGTATGGTTGGAAATTTTGTTAGTTTTGGTTCTATTCTTAATCCAGTATTAAAAAATACCTCATTCCGTATAAATAAGAACCAAGTTGACCATCATACGACCTTTAGGCGTCCACTCACGAAAAAACTAATATGTAACACCAAAATATGTTTAATCTAATATCTATGAATTCTGTTGAAGCATTGCGACACGGCTCCCTCGAAGAACTCCTATTATTCTTGTTTGGCAGGTTTGATTCAGGTTATAAGATAACGACATGGCGAGACGAGATTTATCTGGAATCCATCGTAACGCTGATAATCAGCGTACAATAAGTCGTTAGGCTCGAAATTCCTATTAGAAGCGCGGGCGAAATGGGCCAGGGAAAAGCGCGAGGCAAGAGACGTCGCCCAATCCCAGTCGGATCCGATTCCTCGTGACATGTTGTACGCCCATTACGATGGTTCATTACCAGCCGGTGTATTTAACCCAGTTGTCAATTCGCACAGCTCGTTTCGCACTCATTCAGCGTATCGCGTCGCGCTGAAACGCGGCCAGTATGCAAATAAAGTTTCTAGGCCCTGGAGCGTGCACGGTCGTCCGAAGTCAAATACGAGCAACGGCTTTAATAATATTCCTCGAGGATGAGCCTTCCGCCCTGTCGTTCCGCGCGGCACGGATAAATAAATAAAACTTTTCCGAGAGGCCGGAAAGTTCGAGCACACGAAACCGCCGCCGCCGACTCCGGAGGTTGCAATCTCTCGGAAAGGAAATTTAGCGGGCGAATTTTCCGAGCTATCGTTAAGGAACCACTCGTCGATCGAACTTCCAAACTCTCCCGTTTCATCGACGTTATGAGAATGTTAAGTAAAAGTATTCTCACGGACGTATCGAACGCGCCCCGTCGAAAGAATCAAAGCGACTCTGCTTCAAGTTCACCGGGAGATCCGGCCAGAGTCGCCAGATTATGACCCGGTCACGTGACGCGTTGGAGGATCCCTTTTACCTCTCAATTCGTGCTCTCTCTCTCCTCATCTAGCGGCACACTTTTTTGCGTGGTGGTAATTACTCATTACGGACTTTCTGTTCTCCCTGGGAGGAGAGACGCGGTTATGCTCCTCCACGGTGATCGCCCCTAGACTAAATAGGGAGGGCCCAAGATCTCGAAACCGAACGCAACTGGCCTCCCACCCACTCATCTGGCAACACTGATTATTATGCACTATGCAGCGGATTTTATGCACAAAAATGACAAAATGAGAAGATGTCATTTAAAACAGTAAAAACATTAGTGCAATTTAATAATACTGTTGTACTACTTTCAACGTATTAAGAATATTAAGAAAGAAAATCAATTTCTAGCTCACTCCAGTTTGTTGAAGTTCAGGTAGAAAAGGTTTACTGATTATAGGACAGGCCCAAGCAACTTCTTCCCCGTTGTCGCTTCACGATTCCCACTACCAGTGTACCCCATGGATATAGGAATATAGGGATGGAGCGTGAGCTAGCATTTTGGGCAAGGGGGGTTTTTTCTTTTTCGGAGGGGACGAGGTAGAAGCATGGATCCATGGGTAGAAGTTGCATCTTTTTCATTGGCTGTGTCCGGCGCAAACGCAGTACGTCATTATGCATGCGTTACATACAGTTACATAACCTTTTAGTGCAGCCCAGCAGCCAGAACGAAGAAATCGAGGAAATCTAGGAAATCGAGGAGAAATAATGTAACCCTCTCTGATGACCAGAGTAACGTGACTAACGTGAGAGTATGTGACGTTTTCAAAAATCTTTATTTTTACTGACATGTATTTTAGCGAAATGAAATGACGTACTGCGCTTGCGCCGGACACAGCCAATGAAAAAGATGCAACTTCTACCCAATGATATACATATATATCATTGCTTCTACCTCGTCCCCTCCTGAAAATGACTTCCACCCCACAACGACATCCTCCATCCCCAATTGCCCGACTATCAACTATTTCATATTGCCCATAACATGCTTCGCCTCGCGTGATTGCGAGGATCCTAATTTTCCCAACCTCCTCCTACACTCCACAAGAGTTTGATGGGGAGAAGTTGCCTGTAGCTCGCGAGCCGCAAGTTGCCCAAGAGTGTTGTAGGGTAAGGGGTTAACAATAATTAGATTGCGGAATTTTATACAAAATAATAAATGTTCAGTCAAGTGTAAGAAATGAAAACTACATAGAAATGTTCTCTCCGTGCCACACAAGAAATCTTCTGGCAGGAATGCGGCGGCAAGCCATCCGATTGGGTCATTCCAGTGGCACTTTCGGTTCTAGCCGAATTATCGGCTAAAGTGTGTGACGTCACAGCCTAACCATTGACTGCGAGCGAGGACACCCTTTCCCTCGGTGCCGTCTCGAGGGACTTCTTGTGAGGCACGGAGAGTAGACTCTCTTTCAGTAATCTCGACAGAACGAAAAAATATTGTAAGAATATCCTAAAATGCTTCTACCGTCTTCGCAGTTTTGTATTTCGTTTATTCATATTTGTCATAAAGTGCATAAAATCCTAATAATGATACCAACACGATTCCATAAGTATCCAAGAATAGAATAAGCATGAAAATTTAATTAAGTTAATTTGCTATAATCTTGAAGTACTTGCTCCTTTTGAAGAACATGAACGAGCAACAGTGCACATACGAAAAGCAAGAGCCAAGAACCGATCTGCTCTCGACCCTGCCCAGAGTATCGACGAAAGATCGATCGTAGCGAGGCTCACCTTCGTAGAGTTGGGGAGCAATTTCGCCGGCTAGAACTTTGAAAAAATTGTGTGTTTGCAGTTTTTTAATTAAATTTCCCGTTCGGCGTCGTTCCGCGGCCGCGTCGCGGCCACGCGGTAGACTTGAGAACTTTCAGGAATTTAATTGAAGTCCAGGCATCCTGACCAACCAGCCGTCCTTTTGCCCAGGGGGGAAAGAGTATTTTCTGGCAAATTTGTGAAAAATTTGCCGCAGCCCCGCTTAGGACAAGACCCGGCCGAGCAATATGTTTTGCCCCGAAAAGTCTCCGTACGGGAGCAGCGCGCACGTTACACACAGCGGCGGCAAGAAAAATTTTTAATGAGAAGAACCAGAGTGTCCCGACGTACAATTTCAAAGATGAACGAGCGGCTGAAGGCTGTCATTCAGAGCAGAAATTACTAACGTAAAAACTGCCTCGGCGTTGATACACGGAGCCAAGAGAAGGCACGTACGTATAAAAAGAAATGGAGTTCCTGTCCACCACTGGACTCTATTCCGGATAATTAAAGATAAATTTCGGTGCTAGCTACGCCAATATAATTTCGGCTATAAGGATGTAACAAAATTATGAGGAAAAGCTATCACAGTTGGATTCTGTACCTTTGGTTCAGTGGAGATCTGTTTACTCATCAAGAGGTTAAAAAATCTCGGAGGAACTATGGACCTCAAAATAAATATTAAACGAAGTTTAACAAATATGAACATTACGCCTTCCTTTTCAAATGAAATGAAATTTGATTCGTTTGTAATCAATATTAAAAAGAATATTTTTCTTTTCTCTTCTACGACATTTTTTTGGGGATAAAGACCACTGTAACTGTAAAGAAAATGGTAAGGTAAGAAGTTAATCGACATCTTAAAAAACGACTTCAAAGTTTCGAAAACTACATATTTTATTCCACGTCTAGAGGGTGTCTGAAAATGGTGCCAATGTGACAGAAGTGGTTCTATGTAAGAAAATAAATTATAAATATATAATAAATTTTTTCATTTGACGGCTAGTTTTCGAAAAATAGAGTCTGACGTGTCTGTTCATGACCGACTCATTCTACTTACAAACTTTTAAACTTTTGACGTCAATTTTCTCGAGAACGAGATATCGAATGAAAAAAGTCTATTCTATATTTTCGACTAATTTTGTCATGTAGAAATGTCCCCTCCATGTTTCTACCATTTTGAAACAGCCCGTAGACATATGGATTAAAGTATAATAGTTTACGAAACTTGAAAATCGTTTTTTAAAACAACGGTTGACTTGAGACTATTTATCCACTTGATGAGAAGATTACGATGCAACGATAAAAAATTTGACCTCGCGAAAACCGGTCAACGACAATTTTGCATGTAATTTCTCCAGCTGTGGTACTTTTTACACGTAATATTGGTACACCCCGTATATTCAAGAGACTCTTGTAATCTAAAATCTTGGAGAAATGATTTCTGTATTTTTGCATTGTCTTAACACTAGGTTTAAAGGCTTACTAATGTGCCACTACATAACTTTTTCACAGTTAAATACAACAGATCAATATTTCGCTTCCTTCCTTGTTAAAATTATTATTAATGATCTCCCCGCAAATTTGATCTTCCCACCTGGTGAACACCGCTGAATATTCAATGGAGCATATGATGTCGAACAGGATTAATAAATTTCGAAAGCGCGACGACAAAAATGGCCACCAGTCCTGATTAATATCGCAGAAAATGGGGCATTGTCGAACGAAATAACAGCAAATACTGCCGTTCCTTATCGTCTAAACGAATCTTCATTGTACATAAACAAAATTCTTCCGTCGTCGCAAATTAAATAATATAGATATTCACATGGGGTTTAAGCTCACCGAAGCGAATCGTATTTAGATACGAACTTCTGTACAGCATAAAGCTGATGAGTTGTTGCTTGTGAAGAAATACGAATCCTATTGGTTGAATTTTAATCTTTACTAACGCGTTTCCCATTTCCACGCTGTAACAGGAGCTACGTAGTTCGTGTGAAATTGTTGCTCTTGAAAAATGCAGAATCGGGCACTTTGTTAAATTGTATTTAATACAAACAAACAGACAAACAAGAAAGCAAGCTAATAAAAATGTGGTAAACTACACAACGGTCTTTTAAATTCCAATTAAAGTTCATCTCGATGATTACGTTCTGCGTATTTCCAAAGAATGTTTGAGGTAACAAAACCAAATCGATCGCCATTGTACATACAATGTTTTTGTGGCGGTTACCTCTTACGATCGTCAGCAGGTGGGCAAATAATCAACACATGTGAGCAACAAGAAATTAAATTTCCGTTGATCAAACAGAGTGGCCCAACTACAATTTATTTATGAGTCCAAGGTCAGTTGAAGGTCGTAGTGTACCACATCATGGAACTCGTCTCGACATCAGCTACATCACTACGAAGTTAAAAATATACGGCACCATTTAAAAATCATTGATGACCTTCAAAAGACCTTGGAAACGACAACTATCAGGTCATATTTATGACATCAGTTTTGTCTTCATTAACAGTACAACTTCTCTCTCCAACATTTTCTTCTATCTCTTACTGACGAGTCCTCTGAAGAATGACAATAAACAAGTTATGTTAACATGGATTTCTTGGACTTGTTGTTATTATTATATGGTACCGCAGGTCTAAATGAATGAAGTACAATATACATTCATCAATTACTGCTTAGTATTTATAATTTTAAAATAGCTATGAAACACGAAAAAATAAGATCCTACAGAATGAAACCAAAAAGCGCGTGCGTCGTCCCTGCGAGGTTAACCCTTTGCACTCGGAGCTATTTTAATTGGAAAATTCTCCTCCCCATGTAATATTTTGAATAATGGTACAACAACACGATTAGTGGCGTCTCAGAGTCACCATTCGAGTGCTAAGGGTGAAACAAAAATCAGGTCGGCACCCACAATGGTTTCGAATAAGGCAGTTCGCAATATTTGATTCGTGCTGTACACTCGGAAGTCGGTCTCGCGAGGGAAAACGAAAAATCATGAAAAGAAAAAAAAAAGAACGAATAGCTTGAGGAAGTCGGACGATGCGGCCCCATAGAATAGCGATGAAAGTCGAGAGGTTAAGCGTCTTATGAGATCCGGCGAGTTCACGGTGCTTCGCGAGGAAAGTGCCTTTTACACCGACGTGCTCCGCGTGCGAGCTATGCGAAAATATGCCATTGATTTTTATCGGTGAGAAATAGGTTTCGATGATCGGTTACGAAGGGGCGGAGGAGAATATGGTAACACAAGTAAGCAGGTGTGCAAGCTGCGCCACAAAAATTGGGGGAACTCGGTTCAGACCGGCCCGAAAAACCTAGACACTTTGGTTGCAAGCTACTAGCGAAGCAACGTGCGAAAGAACCGTAAGAGCGTTCGACGAATTTCTAGCAGGTTCGATTTCCGATGAAAAATGAATTTTTAATACGACCCTGGCCTGTTCTCAAACGAAATATCCCGCGGCCTCCGTTACGCTCTTTTTATTATTTGTACGCCGTGATGTTCCTTGATAGACAGTTTCGTGGAGCACATATCAAATGCTGGTCACTTATTTAACCCTTAATGCAAGACTTTCTACCGTCAGATATCCAGGGTGTCCGAAAAATGTACTTGAAACGGCTGATTTCTCAGGTGATTTCGAATTGTTACCGAAAAACACGGACCAAGCAGAGCGCGTCTACACGAAGAACACAGAACAACAATTTTTTCGCAAAGGAAAAAGTTACTACAAATGACCTCAGTAACCACCCCATGTAGGTTTTCCGACATTTTTGGACACCCTGTATAGGATCTATGAGATTCAAATGCAACATTTTCCATTCATGGAAATTATTAAAATAAGGAATGCACATTATACTAGAATGCGGATTATATGCATTTATGATAGAAATGAGTAGGTGTAATTTCAAAGCAGCAAAAACATTAGAATTGAAAGGTATCATTATATATGATTTTTAATCCATTAAATATATTAAGGAAGAAATTAAATTTTTACTTCACCCCAGTTTCTGCGATTCAGATGGAAAGTTTTTATTTTGCATAAAGCTCCGCAGTATTTTTAACCCTCACATGTTCCTCAGGATGAAGGATCGTCGGGGTCTCTTTCTGTCTGTGTTGCGAGATGCAGTACAGTTCTGACGTTATACACGAGAAACATAATCCGTTGATTTAAAGCGTAGAACCGTTATCCTTCTACGCAACTATTTTTACGGAGAACGTTCAAACAGCAGAAAAATGAGCTCGCCGAAAAAGGGGACGGGCATGGCACTGAAAGTTTTACTATATTCGAATCGTTTTCGTGCAATTTTCTCGACGGCTGACGCAAACACGTGTGCGCGAGGCGAGATGGGGGAAGAGGGAACGCGCGTTAAAGTTGCACGGGCAAAAAGTCCGATTAAAAAACAGATATACGCGACTGCGAAATCGAATTAACCGGCGCTACCGCGCGAGACGTTGTGGCCCGCAGTTTTTGCCCAGTTTGCCCTCTTTGTTTTTCCGGCAGCCTCTGTCCGGGTCTCTGCTCTATTCAGCGCGAAAAGCACGCGCGGGACAACGTGATCGGAATGCTCATTGGTAATTCAGAGTGACCGAGGCGGCCCTGGAAACCCCTAAGCGCGTCAGACCAGGGATGAAGATACCAGAAATCGCACGAAACCACCACGGCTGCTGCCGTGCGAAAACCGCCCGAAAAGACCGACTTCGGGGAAACGAATCAAGATCAAGAGTGTATCAGGAAAACGAATGGAAAATGAAAGGATGGATCGGCCAGGGGTAGAAAGGATCGGGACTGCGGGGAAGTGTTCGAGATCAGAAAACGACGACGAGAGATCGAACCTAACGACGTCCGATGAAGATAAAGAGATCGGACTCCAGCAAGGAATAGCGAATGAGAACTGTTCCATGGTGCTGTGCGAGAGGCTTAACCTTTGGCCAGCGAATTGAGGGTCATCTGGAATCATCGCACAGTCTCATCACTTCTACACAGTAGCTCCAAACACTGCGATTCGAAATAAATTGTCCCTCATTTCTAAACAAAATTCTGTTCAGACTTTCCTACGTAATAATAGCCTCCCTTCATTAACCTCTCAGGTCGGATATAACAATGCTAAACGCAAGTTACCCTAATACTTAATTAGAAGAAATGTTAAAGCATAAAGCATAAAATGTGCTTGCACCTATTATTATTTCATGATAAATTTGGAATAATATTAAAATAAAGTACGATCGTAGCATGATATCGCAGTAATCGGTACAGTTACCCTAATACTTAATTATTAGGTGTGCAAATAAGTTCCTTCCCCTTTTTTTCTACGATCATAACTTCTGATTGAATTCGAATTACTTCCCGATTTTGGGGTGCCATCTAAAAAAGTTCGTTCTTCTAGTTTTAAGAAGAATCATGTTGAGCGCTCTAAGAATTTTCAGGCCTCTGCAACAATTTCAAACAATATGGCGTGCGAGAAGCATCATTTACGTCACTGCTTACTCTTTGTATTCCAGTTTAAGAAATCAGCTGTTAAAGCTACGGAAATGGTTTGTGCGGCACTGGGTGAGAAGCTGTATCTTACAGAACATGCAAACAGTGGTACCAAAGATTTAAAGCCGGAAATTTTAATTTGGAAGACGACGATCATTCTGGCGCACTCATGCTGTTAGAGGAATTGCTCAACGAAAATCCGACCAGACGCAAGAAGAAATGGCAGAAAGATTGGGAGTCAACAGACAAGATTTTATTACATTTTATGTAAGAATTTGGAGTTTCAAGAATCTGGAAAAAAAGGGGAAAGAACTTATTTGCACACCTAATAAAAGAAATGTAGACCCACAAGGAATGTAAACCCATTTCTACTAAGCACTTTATGTAGTCTTCTGAAGATTTTCATACATTAGGAGTTCCTTGATCCCATGAACTCGTTTCAGTAGATGGTTGGACAATAATAATACGTTTCGCACACCATGCAACGTATAAATACTTCTACACGTTTTCAGTATTGAAAATAATGATTCACGACACAAAATGGATGGGAGATTACGTTCTCTCGGCATCGAGACATTAAAAACAAAGCGACATTGAAGTGGAGGAGTAGTTTCGATTCAGGCTTGGGTCTTCGAACTTTTACGAGTACGCCTCTGCTCGTAGTCGGCCTGTTTGTACCACTCCCGGAGTCGTAAAGGTTAACTGTAAAAGTTACGCTGTTATATTTATTCTACTGTTTTATTGTACGTATTGTTTCATGGGCACACACAGAATCGGCTAGACAATCGCCGTGGAACATGGCTGCACGAATTGCCCGTATTGAAGGGAACGTCGGAACAAATGACTATCGATTATTTTCGCACCCGTAACTGATGTTTTATGCGCTCATAACTGGAGATCTGTGAATATATTGCTCGCAATCCGCGACGAACATTTAACAGCCAAGAAAACACGTGAAAAGATAAAACAAACATTTGCCTGATCCCGTGAAACCATCGGAATTATTACGCCTCTAGCTTCAGTTATGACTTCACATCGATTGTATATTTTCTCTCCCATTGTTTGCTTCACAAAATTTAATTGTTGCATCTTTCGTAATTCATGCTTCCTTGTTATAGTATATGCGTTATTAATTTTATCAATACGCTGTTGTTCTCTGAACAAATTCTCGTTGGTTAGGAAACCACATAAGCAAATGTTTTCCATTGCATTACATAAATAAATGTAAATATCTGTTTAAATAATTGGAAAATTCTCGGTCTCCCAAGGAAATGTACCGAATCAATACACGCTGATGTTAACGGAATTTTCGCGAGATTGTTCTCGAATTTTACTTGTATTTTTTTATTGTCACTATACACAGTGTTTTCAGGATGTTCAGAGATTAGACATCGTTTTTCTCGTGAATGGTAAGTACTGGAGAAGAATGTTACAGAGAGAAAGTTTTTCTGTTCTCTAGAAACTGTGTAATAGTGCACGTAAATTTTTCGTATCTCCAATATTTTTCGAGAAACTAAGGTGACCTCGAAATGACCTTTATATAGAGGAAAATATACATATAGAGGAAAAATATATATAATAATAATAAAAAAATATCTTCAATTTTTAATTTTCCAACAATTTTGAATTTTATCTACTCAATTTTGCTACAAATGCATAAAGATCCGCAGTCTACATGTGAAACCATATGTCAAGCATACATATATCATACACGGTCAGAAATGAAGTTTTGCATAAATACATATAGTATGTATTACTATACAACCAATATATTTCTTATTGGCGTGTTTACTGAATAATCAGAGAATAGATATCTTTATTTGAAAAAGTATTTCATCAAATAAAACACAAAATGAAAAATTATTTGATATAAATTATCTTAACCTTTAACTACCCGCGCCCTGAATTTTCACGTAACTACCCGCGCGGTGTATTCAGTACACCACATGTATCACTGTGTGACTGAGTACTGTGCGGAGCACGAGAGAAAACTAGCGGGAAGGGAAGGGGTTAAGAAGATTGCCTTTGCGTTCCTCTTGCCCCGTTCCCCTCCCGCTAGTTTTCTCTGGTGCTCTGAACAGTACATATATATTATTGTATTGGTGTACTTTTTACACCACACAGCGCGGGTAGTTATGGGGGAACTATACCCTCAGATTTTGGGGTATTTATCAATGTTATCAACCTCTGTGCAGAAAAAAGTTTGGCAACTCATACCTACTTTGGGCACTCACATTATTAGATATAAACATAATCTCGTTAAATCAATAGCAGAGCGCGCTGTATTTAACCTTCCTCTATAGAATGAGTCCTCACCCAGCCCAAAATCTGCTCAAATAAGGACAAAAAGTCGAGGCGCGGTAATAAAATCTAGTAAGATTCTAGTTTCTTTCTAGTTACAATCCGAGGGTATAGATCCCCCCCTTAAAGGTTAAATTATCTACATATAAGTTATTAATTGTTCAACTATTTTTTATTTGGATAACACCGAACCTCAGAACACTACTCGGGCCAACGACGACGACACACGTTGACGACATATTAAAAAATCGTCAGAGGTGGCTCGCTTTTGTGAAGAATCATGCTAGATATGACAAAATTTTTCGGATCGGTTTAATAAACGACTGTGCACTGTTGCATGAATATTGGCACATGTCAATTGCTGAACGTCCTTTGTCAAACACCATGCGACCCAGCGAGGAATTTTAGGGCAACGACCTCGCGTAACGGAGGGGGGAGGGGAGGGTTAAAAGAGGCGCGAACATTTTCGCGTGTTGTTGAAACGCGAGGACTCGGTTAGTAATCCGTTAATTACAGCGGAGATCGAGTTCGAGTGAAGCGATAAAAGGGTGGCGAGGAGCGGAAGACACACGACACCAGGAAAAGAAACTTGATCCGACGAACGCGAAAGCGTTTTCGCCTGTCAAGACTCCACCGAAGCTTTGGAACCGACTGACTTGGAACGCTTGGCATTTTATATTAAAATCCTTTCTCCCATGTCAACCCGATATTCCAGCACCCATTCCCGTACCCCGTTGTTCTCAAACGCATCCACGAACATTACCACCCACGACCGCCGTTCTCTCTTCACGTGTCTGCGAGCCAGTGTGTAATAGTGTGTATGTGTGCATGTCGTACTTGCGACCCAGTGCGATTGGAAACTTTTCGAGAAATTCACCACCATTCTATTCTAATTACACACAAATGCATGCCGTGATTATATTTCAATCTGCCGGCGGAGAGATATAAAAAAATCAGTAATTTGACTTCAAAATTCCGCCATATTATAAATAATCGAAAATTTTAATTCAGTTTGGGTTCAGACTACAGCCGCAATGCTATTGATCAATATACTTCCTCATCGCTTGAGTTCAGACGTTCAGCAAAACGAAAATTGAAAAATTCTTTTGTCAGTTCACATATTGTTCCGCATGCAATAAAATGATATATGGAATTTTCCCATTGGGTCGTTTTTTTCGTCAAATCAATATCGGAGTACTACAACCCAGAAGATTGGCAGCGTGATTTTAATTATCGCAGTATTCAATTTTAATTAAATACATGAAGGTTGGGTTGCTGTAAAGACGCATTGCAGTGGTCAATTTAATAATTTTGAATCGACGAGAAATAAATCAGGCGTCATAGACATAATACGATATACAAATGGAAAAGTGGACCAATTATATTATGATTTTAATGATATTGATTCGATGCTTTGTTATTATCTTCTAATTTGACATTAAAATTCGCAGCTCCTCATTACTGTTACATTTAGTTGTAGGGTCTTACTATTATATATCGGATTTATTGCATAATAAATTTTATTGTATAATTATTGTATTTAGACCTTGTAATAATACTGTGATTACAAATACTACACAAAAACTTGGACAAAAATGCGAGTAGCTTTAGTGAACGGTAAGGCTGTGATCCTATTACCTGATAATGTTGAACCTTGTTTTGCACAAATACTGCACGGATTCAATTACCAGGTTCCCCTTCACGTTCCCCATTCGCCGGAATTGTTTCCACTAGATTTTCATTTATTCGGAAGATTAAACAATTTTTAAAGAATAGACAATTAAAAAAAGAAAGAAAAAATACAGTGTGCCTTCCCAGAATTTGTGCACCTCTCTGCTCGAGAGCACAAACACAATCTCAAATGCAAATGAGTTTGAATAAATAAAATGAAGAAGTAACAAATATGTTCACTTGTGCTCCTCTACTTGAATCAGTTATTTTAAGCCAACATAGCAACACATTTAGATTGAACGAATAAAATAATTGAATAATTAATAAATGAATGAACGAATAAACATAATTTACTTAATTTGAAGAATATCTGATTATTTCTCGTAAATGCTCGTAAACGCTCGATTTGTTTACCATAATGTTAACCATATGATTTCAATTATCAGGGTTTGAAATTTTAATTAAATATAAGATCGCAGTCGCGTACAAATTGCAGTGGTTAATTTAATCATTTCTACCGAATGGAAGAGAAACAAATTATAAGTCATAGTCCACTTAAATTATGATTTTAATAATATTCACTTTGTTATTTTCCTACGGTCTCACATTAAAATTCAAAGCGCCTCATTATTGTTATATTTAGTTATTTAACCACTAGGTTTTGTTTTATGTATTTAATTGTGTACTGAAAATTAAACATAACCGCTATTTAACGATTAAATATAATTACTAATGTTAAAAACCTTCCCGAACAAACGCCGCGTCTAATGGATCAAACCCCAGCTTTCTACGTTTAGCCGTTCTTAATTGATGCCGTCACAAACATACAGACTAACACGATTTTATTACATATGCTCACTAATGACGTCACAACTTTTGAACGAATGGACTTTTTCGAATGCGGTTTGCTCTAAAACCTCCCCGAACAAACGCCGCGTCTAATGCTAATGGGGTTTGAATCCCAGCTTTCTACGTTTAGCCGTTCTCAATTGATGCCGTCACAAACATACAGACAGACTGAGAGACGGACACGATTTTATTATAAGAGATAGATATAGAGATATAGCAATTAATAATATAGGAATAGCAGTTTTTATTGATAAGTGAACGTCTGAAGTAATGATAGTAATCCCCTCTTTACTCCTGAGTCCTCCCGGCCAAACTCCGGTGGACTGTAGGAGGGGGTTCGGGAGATTGGGATCCTTGCAATCACGCGAGGCAAAGCACGATAGGGGCAATATGAAATAGTTGATAGTGGGAAAACCGGTACGCGGGTAGTGGGGGAACCGGAACGTTGGTAGTGGGGGAATCAGTAAACTGGTTGTGGGAATCGTAAAAGGACAAATGTACTTTAGTCTCTTTTTATTCAGAATTTATGATTCTATCAGAATCGACCATAAAAGAATAATTCTACTTAGGCGTTCACTTGTCAAAGAATTACTATATTATTAATTGCTTCAAATCCTACGTCTTTACTGGGAACATTTCCCGGTATTGTTTAATATAACGAAGATGTTTCAGAGGGAGAGAGAGTTTGTGGAACACAGCGTATATAATTAATATCTTGTTGCCAGTTGGTGTCAACGGTGTATAGTGTACTCGTAGAATTATGTTCGCGACGAATCTATCGAATTAGCCACTGATTTCTGTTACAGGCCATTGAACGGGAAGCTGATCGAAGTCCATGATGAAAACAATGCGGTATCAGAAATCACGAGTGGGATCGTGCAAATTGTGCAGGGGGGGCTTTGGGGGGACAGATAAACAACTCGAGGCTCGTTGTCAGTGAGCTGTGCTATATTCGAAAAGCTCAAATCTGAACAGCAAAGCACTTGCTCGAGATGCTTACTGACACCATTCTTCGCAGAATAGAACGACAAGGGAAATTCAAAAGCGCATGTTTGTCGTCCACTCGGCGAACCCTTCTGAAAATTGGCCTGGTGACACTCGAGAATTTCAGGACCCTTTCGTACGGTCCTGCTCAGAACGAGATACACAAGGGACACCGGTGAAATTAAATCAAGCTGTATTCGTCCCCTCTTGTTCGACTTAAAGCCACGAAACAGCTATTGCTACATACTCTCTGCACGGTTGCAATACAACCATGGGAAACAAGGTATTCACGGTCTGCGATATTATATGCTTGTTCCACTGGAGATCTACGAAATCGGTTTTCATAATTGTTATTCGATCCGCAGAGCAGTAAAATTATTGTTTTGCTGAATATCGGAAACAATGTTTCAGTATCATTATTTGATACTACTCGTTATTTCCTACTGCAATGTAGAATTGTTATTCCCTACTGTAATGTGAATGTAATTTCTTCCTTTAATGATTTTGATAGAGGAGAAATCAAACATCGGTATCTTTAATTTTTCAACAATTTTGAATTTCACTTACTCAATTTTGCTATAAATGTAGAGATTAAAATACATTTTTATAGATTATTGATATAAAAATATTATCACACTACGTTTAACTTATTGAAGTCATTAAAAGGAGAACACACATTTTTCTTTTTCGTACAATTGATTTGAAAAATCTGTATTTTGCACAAAGATCCGCAGTCTACTGATAACGAATATATGTTTAAAATATTTATGCATTGACGCAGGTATGTTTGAAGCAGACACACGTTACGCAGTAAATGATTTATGTAAATTCATATTGGAAACCAATGTATTTTTAGACTTCCACCGAGCTAGTGTCATAGAACTATTGGATTCGATTATTTTCAGGGAGGAAGTGTGACGAGAAGAGGAATGTTCAGAAACTTCGAATGGTCCTTGAAAGCATCTTGCGAAGTGAGTATCAGGAAATGGAACGTGAAAATGAATACTGGCTGCGTTTCCAAGGTACCACTTCTTTGCCCATATCTCGCGCGAATATTTTACGCCACGAAGAAATTGTCTCAAAACTCAAAGGAGCATGACATGGAAATATGCCTACACCTTCTGATGCATTTGTGTTATTAGATTCGGCGTAACTGATAAATCGAATGGAAATCTAGTTCTTGAAAAATTACATTTTTTCATTGTACCGGATATTACATTATAAAAATTGCGATACATGCTTGCAAATTATTAGTCTACTTATCAATAGACTGTAGATCTTTATGCGTTCATGGCTTCTAAAAATTTTCAAAAAATGCTAGAATATGAAATTTCACAGAATTTAATACGATTTTTATTTATTTCAGCAGTTTTTATTATCCGCAAGTCTACTTGTCATATTTTTCCCTTGCATATTCTAGTTGACATCAACCCCTTGCCCTACGATTTATTTTACGGTTTCAGTGATTAGAACTTTTATTGTAGTTCGTAATTTTCTAAGAAAGGAGAAAGTTTATATCTATTGTATGCCTAATTTCATCTCGTTTCAAAGGAGATTAATAGCACACATATTTATTTGACTCTCTGTTCAGAATCTTCATCACGAGTCTGTCACGATATTGTTGGGCAAGGGGTTAAAACGCATTTGGACATATTAATAGCATGACCTTGATATGATACTCATATTCATTTCCATAATATATGATATTCATCTCCATCGTAGGGACAAGTGATTTCCAATTTAAAATCTTTTACCTAATTTCACGCAGCTACAAAATGCACTGAAAAGTACAATTAAATTCTCCTGATTCCTCGTATATCCGTAGTGGGATGCACTTTTCAAATATCCTAATACTCTTTTCGTCAATCGCCTAGGGATTTCTCCTGGATCAGCAAAAAATCGACTCGGTAAGCCCACTGCAAATATTATGCCTGGATGGGTTACGTGTGCTGTATAAATGACCCGCGAGCTCACGATGTGACATCTGAATCACTTTTAATCTCCCAGTGTCTATTCTTTCCCAGGGCGCTTATTTATTCAGACATTTTAGTAAAAAGACAGTTGGTTTTTCTCCTCAAATCATGATTCCTCGAATATCATGTATTAGCTTCACTTTTATGCTATGAAGTTCAACAAATTCAAATCGTAAATGTTCGTATATCGTCGCATATTTCTGCATTATGTTAGTTTTATTTTCTTGATAATAAATACGAAAACATTGTTGCTCTCTTATATGTTCAATTTGAATTAGTAAATAAGTTGACGACTACAAAATGTCCGAGAGCTTCGCCTCTTTGTTTCAAAAACGTGTGAAAATAATCTATTTTATGTAAGAAAACATGTGTACATGTGTGAATAAACTCTTTTTATTCCACAAACGTGTGTATTAATCAAAACCGTTAACATTTCAATTGATTTTCACCACATCAAATCATTAAAACCGCCTCAGTATCAAAACCAGATATAAAGCACGCCAACATCAAAACCAGATAAAAGAAGTTTTTTGTTTCGTTCTATTTCTTGTATAATAGTCTATGAAAACGGAACTCTGCACCGAGATACGTAATCTATTATAATTAGAACAAGAGTGGCATGTTCGTAATCTTTAATCGATAAATATGTTAATTATATTGATCAGTTTCTGCGCGTTCGCCACCGTTATTAGCGATGAAATTATTAAATGCTTGCTACCAATCACGACCTGACTGCTTCAGACTATATTGAGGTCTCTATAGTTTGCTAACCCTATCTTCAATACATTCTTGAACGAGCATCTCAGGTTACTCTGTGTAAACTTCGTCATACAATTTTCCTTGCATGTAGGCAGAGACAACATCCATCTATGTACCTGTATATCTTCATTTACTGCACCGGCGAGAAGGTTCTAATTGTCTCATGTCTTGCAGCGGATGCAAATACAATACTTCTTCATAATTAATGCCCCGTTCTCATGTCGTCGTCTTACGAGCCTCACCTCGTATTTTTCAATCTGTTTCCACGTTTTATTCCGGGACAGTTAATTTCCATCGAACGTAAGATATTCTAAATGTAATGTAGCTATTTTGACTTGAAATATAGGTTTTATACGCGTGAAGGTCATGAGAAGGTCAACTTCGTTTTTTTTAACACTAGGTTTACGGAGCTCTAGAAATACCTATTTCACATTATTTTATAAACATAACAAGCATTTATCTATTCAAATTTTTGGCCATTTTTCCAATAATACATACCCAAAGTAATAAATTTGGTAAATAATTCCTCAGGGAAACATCTTTATAATCTTAATAATTGCAAATTAAGAATATTAGAAACCTAGTGTTAAACAGAATGCTGCATTTTCTAATACACCATTAATCCTTTGCATTCCGAATTATTTTTCAATTTTGTTGCCAACAACCCCTACTATTTGAAGTGTTTTGTTTGAAATTTGTTTGCTACTTGTGACTGCTACTTATTTTAAACAATTTTGTTTACTAATTATATTAAATAGAGCTCTGAAACATTGTTGTAATTTATATTTGTGGAATTTATATTTGTTTAAACTAAAAAATAAGACAATTAAATAAATAAAGGAAGAACCAAAAACATAAGAACCCGTTTTATTTACATTTCTCTTTCTCTGATGTAGAGTCACACTCGGCAAAGTAGTGCAAAAGGTTAAAATATCGAGCTGCATTCATTGGTGTATTAAAAAATACATCATTCCATCACGAACTTGACCGGAAAGCGCCCCACTCGACATACCACTCAAATGTGTTCTGAAATTTTGTGTAATAATAGCGAAAAAATCAAAATGGCAAAATGGGATGGGACACCCCGTACATAAATAACAGTGAAATAGAATTTAACAGTAACGTATACACATACAGGGCGGCCACCGAAAATGTATACATACTTTAAACCTGAAAGTTGATTACTTGGTTAAATAATTAAATAATTCAAAGTTATCGGTTGTTAAAGTCTGTATGCAGTTTTTTTGGACACACTGTATTTAGTAGACTATATTGGGAATTTGTATCACGAGCCTAACTTGGTATTATAAGACAAGGGATCAATAGCACGTTTCATAATATCTTTCAGTCTAGAAATCCAAATATAATTCTTGGTGATCACATTACTTCTGAAATGGTAGTATCAGCATCATTAGTTCCTGTGTTATTCTTGAATACACCTTTCTTGGCCTGGATGATTGACTAGCTCTGACAATTCTCGGGCGTCGATATCCTCATTGACTTTCTTCGATCTGTTCAAGAGGTTCATCATCTTCTTTTTCGTCTTCTTCTTCCGTAATCGTTCCTGCACTCATTCGTTCAGAGTTTTCACAATGATGGATCGAGTTTTTTTCTTGTAAAAGTCGGAATAAATGTCGCATCCAGCGCGATATTATTCTGCGGATCGATGTCTTCGAAGAATCTAACATCGGATGACGTAATGATAATCCTTATTACTGATTTCTCTCGTCTGTGTGTTTTAGACTCGTTTCAATAGTAAACGGAAATATCTTCTTCGCGAAATAAAAGTGTTTTCGTTTTCGTATATAAATAAGATTTAGAGTTAGGTTTCCTTGATGAATTTAAGTAGGTCATTTATTTGTTTATCGCTAAGGTTGTTTTAAGTGTAAACCCCAACTTAAACTTATTACTTAGATAGTTTTATATTTTCGAATGGATCAAATATCGAAGGTCTCGAAATATCCATTGCACACAATTCAAAACATGGACTTTTACGAAGAACACATTTAAAATTGTCCAACCGGCTGCACCAGAATACCTGCTGAAAAGAGAACCGCAAGCCGTAAAGGATCCTCGTAGTCTTGTTACGAGTTCACGCGGGTTTATGGTACATCTATTGCTATTGAGGCACGAAAGAACTCGGAAACTATCCCCTTCTCAGTTAGGATTTGAAACTCTCATGTCAATACATGGACGGACACTATCCGGCTTAGGCTGTGAATACGGTGGATACATTTTCTGACGAACGAACATAACGTTCTGAAAAATACGTCGTAAAAACAAAATAAATTATTGGGTTTTGACATTAATTTGTACGATTGTAAGAATAACTAGATTGTTGAGATTAGAATAAATTTATATTTGCAATCGTACAAATTAATGTTACAACACAATAATTTATTCGGTTTTTTTTATTATAATTTATTATAATTTAGTTATAACTAAATTGTTGAGATTAGAATAAATAACATTGTGTCTGAACTTTAGAGATTTCCCGATTTTGTTTTGAATGATTTTTTATGCAGTAACTAAAAAATGTCCTCGTGAATAATGATTAATTATCGGTAACCGAACTAAAATTCAAGTCATGTTTAATGGTTACTGGTAGCCAAAATGATTATAGTTATTCATAAGCAAAATTTGTTGCTTAAATGTATATTTTATAACATAAGTTTTAAATTTTGTCTTATAACAATTATGATGTCAGAGATCACAAGTCCAACTTGATATTACATTGCAATAGGTTAAGAATAAAAATTTGTAAAATAATCTATGTAAGCAATGAAAGTGATCCATATTATCCATATCGACCAACGTTTTGTCAAACGTTTACGGCCTCCTTGTGCCTACGTTCAGCTCGCCAGAACACGCAACTACTCTAACTATCGCTTGTTACTGTATACCTATTACTGTAATACCTCAAACGTATGCCTAAGAGCAAATATCCTCACAGCTTACGACAAACGTCAAACATCAGATCTTCAATAATCACCCCAGCAAATTGAACTACTAATTACAAATCGAAGGTGCAATTCATCCGGCTCATCCACTACCTGTAATGGTACCATTCACACTGTACTTGTTTGTAATGAAGATATGCTTATGTATCACTTATGACTCCAAACACATTATCAAGATATGGATCTCTATAACTGAAAGAGTTGAAATTCTATAACTGGCAACGTACCTCGTATGTCACGTATCAATAACAGAAAATTAAAAAAATATTGGGTTGGATAGAAAGTTCGTAGCGTTTTCAAATCAAGAATCGAAGATAAAATTAAGGTATTTATTCATATGTTTATTCAATAACACGAGAAGTTACCTCGAAAATGGCAGAGTGATAGAACAGAATGGAAAATATGTTATTGAATAAATCTCTATGAATAAATATCTGAATTTTAGCTTTCAATTTTAATTTATAAATGCTACGATCTTTCGTTCCAACCCAATACAAACTTTTGACGAGTGATGTCTCATTAAAACAATCAATGCTTCAATGAAATGTTGTTGTGAACGAATTTGGTGTCTATAAATTGCAAATACACATGTAGCAACACTTGGGCAACATTATACATGACATAGTCGCTGATCTTGCATGTGACACATGCACGACAGAGACGAAACGCGTCACATGACCGGATCGTGGCGGAAACGTGGTGGAAACGTGGTGGAGTTAGCAATTCTGGTTCAAAAAGTGGTCGATTCAAACAAGATACATACTCTGTATAACAACCTCCAAAAGTTTGATCTATCTATCCGGCGCTACTCCCTCGTAAATATCGATAAAAGAATACAATAAACGAAACGAAACTGTCAAACAGCAAGACGCGAGTTGAAATCTTAATCCCAGAAGTGGCAAAGTAGTCACGGTCCTGTCGTAAACTTAGCTTAAGCCCGTGTATCTCTAACAATTATTGTACGATCGGATATCGCGTAAATCCCAGCCTATTTAACAATCTAGCCAGTTTGCGGGAGAGGGGGAGTGACTAGCGTAAGGTATGTACGTATGTATGTATGTATATCCATTGGACAGATTCCAGTACGCGGGTGCAGCAGCTTTGGGGTCGAAATACCGCGATGGTTGTAGGGTTGGTATTACTGACATTAGCGTCGCCAGTAACTCTTTCGAAATAGGCTTGGCACATTCTAGACTTCGGCTACCACGCTTGACTTCCTACACCTTGCCTGAATCACGCTTCGAAATTCCGTATATTCCTGCTTGCGTCCGCGCGAATTTCAACGCACATCTCCACGTTTATTCTTCATCGCTCGGTCCTAGTGCAAGTTTTGTATTAGGAGTGCAAATAAATTCCTTTCCCTTTTTTTCTACGATCATAAGTTCTGACCGAATTCGAATTACTTCCCGATTTTGGTGCCATCTGAAATAGCGTTTTTTTTTAGTTTTATGAAGGATCATGATGGGCGCTCGAAGAGTTTCCACTCCTGTGCAACAATTTCAAGCAATATGGCGTGCGAGAAGCATCATTTGCGTCACTGCTTACTCTTTGCATTCCAGCTTAGGAAATCAGCGGTTGAAGTTACTGAAATGGTTTGTGCGGCACTTGGAGAGAACGCTGTGTCTTAAGGAACATGCAAAAAGTGGTACCAAAGATTTAAAGCCGCAAATTTTTATTTGGAAGACGTCAATCGATCAGGTGCACCGAGGATGTTTGATGACGGTTAGTCAGAGGAATTGCTTAACGAAAATCCGACCTAGATGCAAGAAGCATTGGCAGAAAGATTAGGAGTACGTATATAAAATGTAATAAAATCTTGAATTTGAAGAAAAAGAGGGGAAAGAACTTATTTGCACACTTAATATTAACATTGGAGATGCAGGGGCTGATAGAATTGATAGAGCCACTGGCTTCACTCCTTGCACTTTCATTCATTTTATGGTTACAGTGATTAGAATTCTTCTTCGTTGTTCACACAATTTCCTACAATTTCCTACAAGAAGAAGAAAACTTCTAGCTATTCTATCGCTACATATTGGCAAAATATTGACAGCAACAAAATAGAATTTTGTTTAGGTTTTAAAGAAATTGGTGGACGCATTTTTCTTATGCATTTCTGAGGAAAATGAGTAGCTGCGTTTTGAAAGATTGGAAAACTTAAAGGAATCTAGAAAAAACTCATTCTACTAGTCTTACAATTTAATGAAAAAAGGGTGACACTTCTTTTTTACACATCTGTAAAATCAACAATTTTTAAGATATAGAAAAATCTTTTGAGATTCGTTCACTAAAGACTGCAACATATTCAAATTTGAACAAAATTCGAAACAGTACACTCACTGTAAGTACTCCAACTGTAATTCAAAAGAAAACATAACATAACATCAGAGTATCGTAAATTTTTCACAGAATTTTTCACTTTTATATCTACTAAAAATGTTCATCTATTTCGATAAATGAAGCTGATTACCGAGTGCGTTCTTATGAGGTCAGTAAAGGGGTTCTTCACATTAATTGAAGCGTAGTTACAGCGACGAAACGCGGACATAGTTATCCAGTCGATGAAAAGGATAAAATTCATATTTAATAAATCGTTGAGTTCAATATTTAATTCAACGGGTCGGACGCGATTTCCGTCAAAGAAGGCACACGTGTCTATTCATACCTCGCGTTCGCGCTACCCACAATTCCGCGATGATTATCCCCGGGGCAAAAAACTGCAAGTCCGTTGGATTTTAAGCAGAAAATTTAGGTCTGCATAATTATCCGGGCTACGTGTTTAACCATTCCTTTTTTTAAATTCAGAATCTTCGCATTTAAAGTTCCCACTTATGAAATGCAACTAATTAAGGTCACATTAACCCGGTTCCAAAGAACTCTCGCTGTTAAAGGGGCACTGGTAAACCGAGAAACGAGGCGGCAGCAGATAAGCAGCCAGCGCGGTTCGAATCTCGCGGAGAATGAGAGAAGAACAGGAAGCCTGTTTCCACGACGACAGCGACGACGAAGAATATAATGGACGTTTCAAATATAATGGATTTTATACGTCTCGGGTGGGGGGTCATGAATATTTTACCGGTTCGGTTTTAATGAAAATCGTGTCAAAGCCCCGCCGAAAATACAAATCGCAGGATCGGACGCATTCAAAACCGTATTTCGACAGAGCTCGATAAACCCGAAACGCGCAACCTGCGACCGAAACTTTCTCGTATTTATAAAAATGCGGGACAACCGAGCCGGTGCGCACTGTTTTTTTTTATTTTCCTATCGCCGCGGTGCATATATCAATCGGGACGTGCAGAAATATCACGCGCGGTTTTATGTTCGCATCAGTTTTACCGCTTTTTCCGCTAATTCCTACGTTTTTTTGCGATCATACAAAACAGAAGGATACTGTAAAACTTCAAAGGTAACATTGTTTCGAATGGTGGCCTTGACAACCCATTTCGAGGTCAATGAAGTCCAAGACGAGGTACATAAAACCCCCACAAGTTTACCTTATCGTCCAGTAACGCGAGGTTTAATTGGTTGAAGTTTGTTCGATTAGGTTTCTGCATATGCCGACAAACATTGGCAAAAACACTACCCGTAGCGTTCCGATATTTAAACAATGAGCAGCTTTTAAGAGATGGGGAATTGAAAACCGTGCAAACTGTAAGGGTCCAGAAAAAAATAGGACAAGTTGTTTTTAATTACACTGCGAAGTGTACATGGTTTAAACATTTAACTTTTCGCTGCATGCAACTCAGCGCGTTAATCGTTTAATCAGATTTAATGCAATGCGAATGCTCAATGCAAGTTTCATAATAAACGCACGCCGGAAGCGTTGCATGCATGATGCAGTGACTCGTATACGAAATCAATCACGAAATATTCGTTTTTGTATAAAGGTGGGAACATACTCGAAATTCCTGACCGTAATTTAAATAAAATATATGAAATATTTACGATTTGCTATATTTTTTCCAATATTTTAAGAATCGCTTTCATATTCATGACATGCAAACTGCACGGATATCCAATGAAAACTGTTTTGCAATGTTAATGAAGTTTATTTCTATGTAAATATTGAAGTACTAATATTTTAAACACGAGAGCCACTTTGAAACAGCAAGTTAAAATGCAATTTATATAAAACGCTTCACGTTCATCGAACGTGAACATTTTTTTCAATAATATACATTAATGTTTGATTTATTAAATACTAGAACCCTCCGGGCGGGTTGCGCCCAACCGCTGGCGATATACCTGAAAAGGTTGTTATAGTAGACAAGAAACACGCACGGATCAGCTCCGTACCGGCCGATTATTTACAATCACCGCGCTCTGACAACTTCAACCCCAACAGATGGACAACACGTACGACAGACCCCCGAATTAAATCGATGCGATCATACATACAGTGAAAGGAATTAATTTTCCGCGCGGATGCTCTAAAAAATACTTTATTTTTAACTTTTTTAATATTGTACTATACGATTTGAACTATTTTGGGAAGCTAGAGCAATTAAGTTTACTACAGCATATGAAAAGAAATTTTTTCAAAAATTGCAATTGATCGGAATTTTAGAAAAAATATTAACAGTTGCATTTCACAACTTTCTATGCGGGCCTTGTAGACCTGTGTCAATCATATGCATTGTGAAATTTTTATTGAAATCGGTTGATGCAGTCAAAAACGACAGACATTGAAAGATGTAAGAATTCTTAAAATTACTGCTGTTATATGTGTAGGCCGAAAATCGTGAAAATCTGCAATTTTTACCATCTTTAAACGTTATGTAGTAGCTCATTGCAACAAATATAATGTTTTCACTATCTGCTCTTGGCATAACTCAGAAAGATGTCAGAAAGATGACAAAAGATCATCGAACAAAGTGGAAAATTTTTTAATTACCATAACTACAAAATAAGCAGTAGTGTAAAGGGTTAATGTGTATCGATAATTTAAAAAAAATGCACGTTCTATATTAACTTATTGAAAAAAACGAGAAATTGATACAAATTATGTGATCGAAATAAAGAGTAAAATTAAATTCTTATTTGACCTTGAATTGTGTGGTTTAATTCATTAATTTATTTCAAGACTTGCCAGAGAATTGATTTAAAAATCATGGCTGGCTATACACCAGTTCTAGTTGTTCGCAAAATCGATTAAATTAAAACACACGTGTGGACACGAATTTAGTTTCGCAGTGACGTAAAACGAATAAAAGTTTGATATTAAATTTCCGTAGACTGAAAAAAAAATCGTTGAACCTTTTAACATAGGACAGATGACTTTTGAAGTTGGTAATACGTCTTGTACGAGAGTTTGAGAAGAGCACAAGTGTTTCAGTGATGGCCAAAAAGGGGTGACGAACGCCGTCTCCAAGCGCCGAGCCGTGGCAACCGAGAATGGCAATGTCACAAAAGTCAATGGGATAATTCAAAGAGACATACGACTGATCATTAAAACAGTTGCAAGCCTCCTGCCGCGGATTACTTTCTACGAATGTCTTCGTCGCAATAACGCACCTGCTCGCCGCGCGTTTCTCATAAAATAGTTTTCACCCTAGCTCCCTCGCCGAACGGCGAATGGACACACCCCTGAAACTTCTTTTTATTCTCTAATATTTGATCAACTAACTGAAAGAAATACGTCTTTTATGTTTCTCCGTGAGAAAATAAAGAATGAGGAACTTCTGAAGTTGTAAATCCCAAGTAAAACTGATGTAATTAAGAATTAGATTTCGAAATCTCATTCAGAAAATGAATTTAGCGCCATTGAAAATGAATTTACCCTTCATCTATAAAAGACATGTTTCTCAACCAACTAAATATTAGATATTGCTTTTCATAATTGAATGAACGTCTGGAAGAAAGGCGTATATTAGGGTAAGTCATATCGCATAAGCAAATATACATACACACATACCCCATTTTTAATACGGTTATTACAGGGTTGACCACAAACGGCACTAGATTATTTAAAAGTTCGAATTCGTTTATAAAAGAATAAATGTGAATTTTTTGAAAACAATAGTGCTGTTACATGTCAAAATGGACAAATGATTTTGTGTGGGCTACCATGTAATATCTAAGCATTAATTTGTACACAGTTATTAAAACCGAAGCATTCAAGGTTCCTTCGAACATCGAAGGTTCCTCTACGGCGAAATGAGAACAGTAAAAATGCTTATTGAAGCAAAACAATACTTACAGATTCTCGGACGCTGGATATTCCATTCGTCGAGGTCACCGAGGCACATGAACTAGAAACGGTCCGTTGATTAGTGGAATTCGTAGGTATAAGTGTTCCCAGCATTAATCTTCCACGACACAAGTATACTTCGTCATAATCCAGTTACACAGGAACGAATTCGTCAACGGTTTCCTAGGCCCTTCACAAATTTAGCGCTTCACACTTCGTTAAACGATATAACACTGACACACTGCTTGATTAAAAGGGATGTTTATTTAGTTTGCATTATCCGTGCACACCGGCGTCGTCGCGTTACACTGGTTCTGCGGGAAACGTTTATTCAGAAGCGGCTTCGGACAAGTTGGAATGTCATTAAACGCGAATAAATGCGGCGATTATTCATATGCGGGATTCTGCTACGAGACTGCGTTTTCGAAGGAACATTAGTGCACCGGAAGTAATATAAAAACTGTTTAATTTTTTACGTATAAAATAATGAAGAAACCTTTGAAACCTGATTTTTGTAATTTACAAACCCAATGTGTATTGAAGAGATCTTTAAACAAAATAAAAATGTTCTTCCTGAATTGCAACAAACTGAAGTCAAATAGAAATTTAGTTTCTTTGATATGTTTAATAGGTTGAAAATAATGTAACAGTATTTTTAAATTCTTCTAATATTTTCACTGTTCTAAATTACACCTACTCATTTTTATCATAAATATAATCCGCTGTCTAGTAATGAAAGATAAATTAATTTTAAGATTCTCCCTGTTTTGTTTGATTTAAGTCATATCACGTAATGCACTTGTATTATTGAATTTTTTCTTGTATTTGATAAAAATGTTGTATTTAAGAAAAAATTTTGACCATGTGTCATCAAGTGAACCGACGATATCGAAAGTGTAAATCACGTTTTCTAGATCTAGATCCCTAGTAATGTGTTAAATTCAGATGTAAAATTGTGGCACCTACGATGTATCGTTCGAGTGCAATAGCTTAATAATATTTAATAGCCCCTTGCGGTACGAATTATTGGAACACTCTGCGGTCTCATTAACGAATTCATTGACAAAAATAATTAGTTCTTATAACCCTTAACAAAGAGTGGCCAATCAAACCAATTCAGTTCATTTCCCTACGCCGATATTCATTTACTGTAACATGTACAATTCGCACTATAAAAACAAAAGATTTAATCAAACTTCACGTTTTCACATATGGAAATTAGTGCAATAACTTCTTCTGCAATAACACATGAAATTGTGAATTTGAAAAAATGTTTTAAGCCAACATCTGTATTTTATAACATTGAAAAAAATGTAACAATGCAATTTCATTAATGGTCCACAATTAATTTAACTGTCTTCGTGTAAAGCACAAGATCGTGATCCACAAAATGAGTAATTCATCCAGAAGCTAAAATATTTAACTGAAATACACTTTCTATGTTGGACATCAGATACGCCCAGAAAGCTACATTTTATTTGTAATGTTTAAAATTAATTTAATTATAATTGTAATATTATAATTTTGTTATGAAACTGTAGAACACAAAAAGTTTTCCACCGTATACAATTTTCCGAATTCTTCGAAATATTAAATCGAAAAAATAAAGTTCCTTTCATATAATTTAATAAATTCACAAAATTGCAAAGAAATTCACGAGGAAATTAATTAATCAAATCTGAGAAACGACCACTCATATATAAATCTGTAGTTGCTACTGACACTCGAGGTTGACAACCTTGTCAGGTTGATCCAATTAAAAAAAAAAGTTCACGAGGAATCAAAGTTTATTACTCGGAAAATAATCTTCCGGGATAAATTATTAATTTCCCCGAAACAGTGTCATCATTCGGTTATAGAATGATTTCGATTTACAGAGTAATTCGTCGGAGAAATTTGTATGCCTGCAGAGCGTAGTGAAGAGATTTATAGACGGATATTGTATCTGTACACGACACAAAAACGAGAAGTCCGCCGAACGATGCGTTGTCGCATATATCAATCCAATAAAGCATATCGAAGCACCTTGAACCCGTCGCGACAGTTCGATTAGAAATGCAAAAATATCTGTTTGATTGAATCATCGGTTGACATTGAATAGGGGATGGCGACCGCGATCGGGAAGGATTTTATCGGACCCGTTATCTCTTTCACGCTCGCGCGGATTGCCAGCACGCCGCGCGACAATGTTGATTAGCCGGTTTAATTGCAAATTATTGGCCCGTCGCGAGATTCAATCGCCCGGACACCATTCGCGATCCGTGACCGCAAAATCGCCGCGTCTGTACGGTTTTTTCTCAAACCCCTTCCACCGGGTCGATATTAAAATTTATCGTAACTCGAACCCTCCCCAGACGACATTTCTTTATTGCTTCCACAACGCTAAGCTCGGTATTTGCCCGCTGACACGCTATATTCCTTCGTAAATAGAATAGAATCGTTCCCTCTCGTGAGAAAGAATAATTTCTCACGGACCTCGCGCGCCACCCCCTCCCCTCGGGCTCTGTGGATTTTTCCGCGGAAAATTAAGAGGTTTCTTTCCCGAGGAATTCAAAGACCGCGCGCGTAACCGTGACGAAAAACTGAATGTCTAAAATATTTCGTTTGACCGTATGAATATTCATCCGCATCGCATTATCGCTCAGAATTTCCCTCCCTCGACTCGTGTCGCCGGTTCACGGGGGTGGAATTGGAGTCGGCAAGTTGTACACGATTTGGTTGAAATTTTAAAAAAAAATGGCGTGGGCGAATAAGGTTCGCGTAGCACACCTTCATTTCATAATTTCATAATTTAACACATGTACAACCGGATGACTAACCAACAATCGAAATACCAATATCAGTCATTCGCGTCTCGTAATAAATAAATCGAAAAGTGTTAAAACAATCGACACAAACGAAAGACGAAATAATGTATTAGAAAACCTTAGAATAAGATCAAGAAAGAAGACCCGACGAGTCTGATTTCTCTAAAAGAATAAAAATAATTCATGAAATAATTTATCAGGAAATATAAGAGCGATCTTCTGAGAAAAAAGTGTCCCTCAATTCCGAAAGTCAAAAAAATGTTTGAAATCGACGGGAATTCTCGTTTGCGAGGAGTTAGTCTCGGAGTAAGAGGGGAAATAGCGAGATGAAATTAAACAGGCGAGTGTGCGAATTTAAGGGTATAATCCGGCGCCTCGTGTTAAAAAGGTCAGGCAGAAATTAATTGGAATGAATTTACATGCGTCGTATTCGGAGCGGACGGTCGCGGTGTACGCGTCGCGCGATGCGTCGAGCTGCATCACTGAAAACCGCTGGTCGGTCTTGTTACGCGCGGCGTTATCAACTTTAATTGCCACGATTCTTTTCTCTGTTGAGTGGGCCCTCTGAACCACTCCCGGAACACAAAGGGCTCACATTGGAATCTAAGTCGGACTATCCCCTAAGCATATATTTCGCGCACTCGACACGTGATCTTCAAGGTACGTTGACCGGTGATAGATCGACGTAGCACACGAGTCCCAATGGGAACGGTTCCTCGTGAACAGCACAGACACGTTAGCCGTTATTTATACGTTACAACCGTTCGCCGGTTGATGGGGATTTTACCATGCACATTGTCGTCGGCGCGTTAAATCTCGATCGACATCACTGCGGGCGACCGATCGATGCGAACATTTCTCTCGTCGCAGATCCGGGAGAAGAGCAGAGAGCTGCTGTCACAGAGTTACACGGATACGTCGGAACTGTCGCGAGATTTCAAACTGACACTTCACGTTCGGATTGTTTTGCTCGAACGGCCACAGGACGCACAACGAGGAACGGTCACACAATGAGAACGGCGACTTCCGGCGACGGGAAATCGATTTAACGGCGGAATTATTGGTTCCCCGACATCGATTAATCGAGGCGAGGTTAACCCACGACGACGTACGCGACGAAACCGGAGGAACGAGCGTGTGGGTGTACGCAACAAAGCCCGGCGTGTGCGCGCACCGAGCGCAGAACGACGAATGAACGAAAGCGCCACGGCCGAAACTTCGCGAGCCCCACCGCCCTTTCGGCGCCCCGCGAAGTTACGCGCGACGCCGACCGATCGCCGGCGAACGCTGCCGAACGCGCACGAAGATCGATGGACAGGGTTTCCACGGTGTTGCTACAAGATAATTAATCGGTGGAAATATAATGCCCGATCGTGGGGCTTTACGCCGCTACTTCTGTTTTATGAAACGCGGCTCTGGCCCGGACGTGATCACAAAAGAAGCCCGCCACCGACACCGACACCGACCCCGACGACGCCGAACGGCGCCCCCGTTGCCGATGTCGATGTCGATATAGTGTAGGCGAGCGCGTATTACGTCGATCGCGCGATTACCTTTTCTCCCGATGCCGCAATGCCGTTAATAAAACTTTTTCCTTTCACGCCACTGCTGCTGCTGCTGCTGCCGCTGCTGGCCCCATTCACTTTCCGTGCCCCTCTCTCTCTTTTTTCACTCTCGACGATAAGCGTCATACGACGCTTCCATCTTGTTTTACAACTTTAACAAGCTCGACCCGAGAAACTCGTAAAAGTCCCGCGGAATCGAACCGGTATACTTAACTTGCGGAGAGAACGAACCAGAAATTACCTAGTATACTTTACTGAGAACACACGCCTAACGTTCTTCATATGTCTAATGTTACCTTCATTTCGGAGAAAATAATGCATATAAAAAAATTACACAGACACCGCATTACATTGTTTGCAAAAAACAGTATAAGAAATGCACATTCAAAATATTTTTGACATATTAACAAGATATGGATCTCTATAATTGAAAGAGTTGAAATTCTTTAACTGACAACCACACCTCGTATGTTGTGTCTCAATAACAGAAAATTGAAAAACTACAAACTTTTGCGTACGCCTAACACAATGAGTAATGAAATGATTGAAGTCACTTGCATAAAGCGATTGAAATTCTCATTAAAACAATCATTGTTTCAATGAAATGATGTTGTGAATGAATTTAATGTCTATAGATTGCAAATATATTGTACATTTGGCAACAATTTAGGCAACATTATCCATCATTATTATCTTCATTATCAAATAGAATTAAAATTAACATAATAGAATGAATTCGTTTCGACATACCCTTTCATATGATATAACAATATACGCAGCATTCCATTTGAAAAATTGAAGGTCGCCTTCATTTTTGAAACAATAATGCAGATAAAAAAAATTACAGACATCATTACATTGCTTGCAAAGATAGTGCAACTTTTTCCACTTTTATTTTCTTTCCAATGTTCACTATTTGCAAGAAAAACGTGTCACACTGTGTAATTGTACACTTTTTGAGAAACAAAAAGTTCGAGCGGTTGACGTAGTAGTGTGTCCTTAAATAACAATTAAGTAATTATAACTAGACTGCGGATTGAAGCATTTGTGATAAAAATAAGTAGGTTCAAATACAAAAGAGTTTGTAGCCTAGTTATATATATAATTTGTTAATTGTTATTTAACGACATACTACTACGTCAACCGCTCGAACTTTGTTTTTCAAAAAACTTACTAATAGTGTAACGAACACGTTTTTCTTGTAAATAGTAAACATTGGTGAGTAAAAGTATCAGAGGGACTTAAGACTATTGTCACATTATTTTCAACACACTGTTTTAGTCGAAGAAATAAATCTTTACATACATATCTTCTATCTCTGGTAACCGACACAGGCAATTTTCATTTTGCATAAAGATTCGCAGTCCAACTATAATATTCTGCTGAATCAATGCAACTCAAAAAATGTATTTCTCAACTTTTTTTCCGAAACGAACCCCGCCCTCAGTTTTATACAAGTTATAATTACAGCTCGTTTCTAGTGCACGGTCTTAAGTTAAGCCCTCCCGGCAGCAAAGTGTTAATTGTCCATTACGTTCTTTATGTCTTTCATTATCACAGCTGGGTGGTGTTTGGTCTTGCACCAAGTATTTATTTAGGTCTTAGTCTTTAGCCCAGAGACTGTTTGCTTTTAGAACAGCATGTAGACGTTGAGGCATACTTTATACCAATCCCTCATGGTGATTCAAATAACAAAATTGATTTGTAATTATTAATCGATTCATATTAACCACATCTCACATGCTTATGTTTGATATCATTAATAAAGCTGAGAATATATTCCATTACGCGTAAGCAGTCACAGTGAATTTATATTTTTCATCCCTTTTTACGTTTATGATCTTCAATGACCTTGAACGACTATATCATTGAAATTGTCTCGTAAACGGCTACAATCGTAGGAGTACAAAAATATGTGGTTCTATTTAAAAAATTTTTATCTTTAAATTGACTTGTAATGTTCCTACTCTTATTATTAATAAATTGGTCATATTGATTACTCTCATCCCGAATAAAAGTAAAATAGAAAGTTCAGTCAAGTTTTATCCACATAAAATCGCCAATTCGCCGAACCGATACTGAAGGAAATAAAATTTCACTTAACTTTTCTTTCTCGAAATTCTTGTGGAGGAATCCCAATTTGCATAAAGTTCCGCAGTTTAATTATCACATTTAAATGATCCGGCTGGAGAGTAATATAATTCTAAAAGTCTTCTCGACAGTGAACTGTAAGGTGTCGGAAATCTGCAAATAGATAAAACGGAAAGACAATGAGTCACCGTTTACCTGTCCGCCAGAGTCTGCGGGTAGTATCGAAAATCCAGGATTCTCGTAGCAGGGAAGCTGGTAACCAATTTACGGGCACGCTGGTCAATGGCTGGAGGACGGTATTTTACGCTTCGTCGCAAAAAGAGAACCTGGACAGAGACGAAAGGCGGAGGCAAAAAAAAAGTTGACTTCCTCCAATCGAATCCATTTCCATCCCGAATCAAGTACCGAATCTGACAGTGCGGACGAACGATTTCGCCATGCGTAAAATTCATTGTCGTCCGATGTGCCAATGTCCAGCTTAAGCATCATCGGCGCGGGGAAAGAGCGAAAAATTTCGTGCGAGAATTCAACGAAACGGCGGCGCGACGATGCGCGTCCTCGTCTCACGAGAATTTTATACCGAAACTGTTCAATAGTGCACGTTTAAACTTACAAAATCTGTGTTACACTTAAATTTGCATGGCCCATCCTCGCCCTTCCCCATTTGAATGAGCACAATGGTCTGTCTATTCCTCGTTACCAATGTATAGATTCACGCCCCCCTACCACAAATTTCGAAAACACTGTATTAATAATAACAACGTATAACTTGGCTGACTACTGGAGCAATTACTCTAAGTTCCAGGTTTACTGCTAGCACGCTTAAATTTATAAACGCTGTTACACTTACATTTGCACGATCCATCGCCGCTCCTCTCCGTTTGAATGAGCACAATGGTCTGCCTATTCCTCGTTTCCAATGTATAGATTAACGTCTCCCTACAACAAATTTAGAAAATCGTATATTAATAACAATTTCACTATTCATCCACCACGTAGTACTTCGAGCGTCCGTGGACAAGAAAAAAAACTACTTGAGGAGAAGAGACAGACGTACTTCAAAAAGCTGACGCGAGGCTAAACGGTAATTATGCAATAAAGAAAATTTCAATGTCAGTCATTTTTTTGTGTTACCTTTTCAAACGTAGTACTAGTGGATTGCTGAGATTTTTCTGATTAAAACGAGTCCAAACAGGACCTAAATCGGACTAGTTCTAAAAATTTAATTTACTAACAAATTTAGGACTTGCGTGTGGTTGTTATTTTGAAGTCTATAAAAATACAACGATCTACGTCGTGTTTGGTCTCGTTTTAATCGGAAGAATCTCAGCAATCCATTGGTACTTCATTTGGAAAGGTAAGGCAAACATTACTGAATTTGAAATTTTTATTGCACGTTTACAAAGCTATCTATTCGAGCTGTGCACGAATCGATGTATCGAAGAGAGATACTATACTTGTTAAACGGAAGTTAATCAGCAAAGTCCACCGTTAGAAATCTGCAGGATATTAAAAAGATTTCAGTGATTTAATGAGAAATTGCTAACATGTGCGTCGGATAACCGCAGAGTAGCTAAAGAGTTTATTTTTATGCAGAGCGAAATCGAAATTCGATAAGATACTGCCATGTGTTTCAACGGATTCGAAAGAATGCACAATAACGGATTATTGATCATAATTCACCCAATAATTGTGTTAATTAATTCAGAATAAGTAGATATTAAGCGTATACCAAAAAGTTGAGAAATACTTTACGGAAGGCTGTCTGTGTGTGGATTCCTGACAGTGGTTCGACCAAATTAAATGTTGCATTATTAATACTTTAAGCATTGTTGATTCAATACAGGTGAAACTTTAAAAGATTTAATGCTTGAAACTTAAAATAAATAGTGTCATCATACGATCTACAGATTAGTAATGAAAATATTCAAATGTCTCCTATTATTGCCTATTAAATATATGTATAGTCGAAAAGTTGCTAAACATTTTCATTTTTGTTTTATTATACTGATTACGCTTGTAAATGATTAAACTAAATTAGTAAAATTATGTTTATTGTTCTCGTTAATGAAATTTCAATAAATTAATATTTGCATAATAATTTAACATACACATAGTACTACATGAAATTAATATTTATTTATTTCTGTAAATGATACAGCTAAATTGGTAGAAGCATGTTTATTGTTGTGGCTTCTAGTAATTAATTTTCTTTAAATAATATAATAAGTGATGCAACAAACATTAAGCTCAAAAGAGTATAAATACTTTAATTATATTTATACTACAGCAACATCTATAAATATTTGAAAGTTCCATTCAGATCAGTATAAATTTTATGAAAAACTACCTAGTTTTTATGTGTCACACGGTTTTCTATATTCACTGATACAATATTTGATAAAACACATGTTTCACACCTAAATTTAAAGGCCAATTTCACTTCGCAAGCACGAAAGCCGACAGCTATTAGAAAACAGGTGTCAAATATTTTTTGACGCTCTCCGTTCGCCCAAAATACTATTACTATTGACAGCTATTTGTGCGATGTACGTTATGCGTTCAAAATAGCATATGCATCTAATAAATAATAATTGAAGGCGACATATTCAATATTCCTAATCTTCACTATAATTACCATAACAAACGATAGAGACAAATACGTATGTCGAATCCAAAATGTTACTGGTTTTATTATTTTCGTTGACAATATGTGGATCGTTTGAAATTATTCGTGGCATTGATTTAGCATCACTGTTAATAATTAATCTACATCAAATGTAGTCTACGTATGATTCATATAAAATATGAAGACACAATTTCAAGCTATTGTAAAAACAGCTAACCTTTATGTTCCTGTATCTCACAAAAATTTTTAAAAGAATGTAACGGGATGACCGGAGTTTAATGTAGTCATATATTCCTTACCTACCAAAACAATTATCGCAGAAACTAATGTCTTGGAGCATGTCTATGAAAATATAAGATTGTACAGGGTGTTCCAAAATTATACGTCGTGACCACTATAGAACAACGAACAAGTCTCAAATGAACCATGCGTCTCATGTCAACCGTTCTCGTAGAAAACAACTTTAAAGTTTCGTAAACTACTTTATTTCATATGTCTACAGGGTGTCCCAAGATGGTATAAGCGTGGAAGGGATGATTCTATAGAAGGGGATATTCTACATATAAATCTTTTCAGTTGTCTCCTCCTTTCTTTTGAGTTTGAAAATTCGGCGAATACGCGTGCTACTGAATAGGAATCGTCTGACGCGTCTGTTCATGACCGACTCGTCCTACTTCCTAAGAACGCTAGGCACGCGAACTTGACGGATTGTTAGTCAATTTTCTCGGAAACGACGGCGTCAAATGAAAAAATTTATTGTATATCTTCCATTTATTATCCCGTGTAGAATCATCCCCTCCACGTTTATACCGTTTAAGACACCCTGTAGACATATGGAATAAAATAATTGGCGAATCTTTAAAGTCGTTTTTTAAGGAAACGGTTGGATTGAGACCTATAATTCCTGTGAGACGTTTGTTTGTGTTTTGTTTCGTTTGTGTTCGTCTCTTGCTTTACTATTAAAGGTTACGTTAATCCAGTCATCTCTTATCATTCTGTCAATCTCAGTTTCTCAAATCCTACATACATATGTATACAAAAATATATAGCTCATGTAATATTGATTATTTTTATTTTTCAAAACTGAATTATGTACTTCGGATACCCACATAAATACGTGTGCAAAATTCCAATAAAGAAATTTTGACGATGCCTCACAAAAGAATTTCGAAAAATCGGTGAACAAGCGGTTTCGAAATCAGAATTTCATGCCGAGTGAAAACACAGGTGCATTTGTAAAAGCTCTGGTCCTGGTATAATGGGTTAAGTAAATTGTCGAACAGGGAACACGCGGCGTCGAGACCGCGGACACCACAGAGTGCGTTTCATTATCGTTCATTGGCAAGCACGTGTACGTTATCAAGTAGATGATAGATTTCAAAGTGACTGTAGAATGATGAGCGCGAAAACAGTGGGTACGTTGGACTTGAAAGGACAGGTGTCTGGACATTAAACATTCGGAGCCCATTTCGGCTCGTTTTATGAACGCTCACCACTAGAGGACTTTGAAGTGTACAAAGGTCGCGTACCTTATTCGAACGTGCAACAAAGCGCTGATTGGAGGGATCAAAGCCTGCGCCGGTGCCCGATATGTAACCATCCAACCGCTGAAGAACGCATCTGCTGTCAATTGGAGCCTCTGCTAAAACCTCTGCACAACTCGTTTTCCGCGTGTTTTCGAGTCCTCCTTTCTTGACTATATCTATTCCCCTTTCCGGCAAGTCGTATCACCCTTTCACCGATTATGTAAGAATGTGATGAACTACAGATCTTTCTGCAAAAATAAAAATTATTTGCAGCAATTGTAACAAATAGGAGCCAAAGAGACATTTTCTTCTTTCTTAATAAATTCTAATAAGTATGAAGTCATTTTTATCATAAATCTATAAAATCAGCTGTTTAATGATCATTTTATAGCAAGCACTATTTACTAAAGTATATGCACAGAAATACTTCAATTGCACAGAGTTCGATTATCAATTACGAAATTTTTAGATTATGACAACGAAAAGCATCGCTTTACTTCTATTGAATTGATAGTGGAATCTTTCTCGTCAATCAGTATCTGATTGCATTGTTATTATAATATCAGCATCAGGATTACATTTGATCTAATGTTCTCTTTAAAATTTAACAATTGAATTTTATTTTTAAATTGGGCACGAACTTATGCAATCATCTGATATGAATAGGTTATACTAATACTAGAATTATTTAGGCTATACTAGAATTAGGTTATACTAATTATAAGATCAATACTACTATAAAATTATTAAATCTTATCAGATCTGTACGATTAATGCTGTGAATTTTAGTGAGTGCACGAATGTGATTTCAGCTTTTGAATGGCCCTCGTTCCGAAACGACAAAATATTTTTCGTGTATCCTACGTCTTTATCCGAACCTGATGCATCGAGAGGATCAGGAAGTCCCTCTGTGCCAGCATCACCTAGAGTAAATATTTGACGAGTAACTCTGCCATCGTGACAGTACTGGTCCTGATGAGGGCTGCTCAATCCCGCCTTCACTGTTTCGCCTTAACATCGTAAAACGTGTCAGCGTCACTTTGCAAAATCAAAGTTCTTCGCACGTGAAAAAGGTGGCCTTCATTAGGTTGTAAAGTGAAATCTTCACAACGATTCGACCAAAGCAGAATGAAATTGATGAAACGAGTTTTCCTGTAAAATTATAAAGCACATTCATAGCTTATTTTCAAGTAGGAGAATGTTATAATAGTCCTTGAACATATTAGGTAAATAATTTGTTTGAATCATTTGAATATACGTTAATACTACGTTAATCCTACCCATTACTATTACATTATTCTTCAATATACATATACTATTAATATTAATCTTTTCCTATTTTAATATAAATTTTATTATTAACTACATATCTACTAATTTATACATTGGCTACAATTATATTGTAATTTCATTAATGTTAAAATTATCTGACTCATATTATAAAAATTCTCTAAAATGTAAATTATAGAAATAAAAATTTTAGAATTTTAGTTTTACAGATATCATATTACATGTTGGTTGATTAAATATTAATATTAGATTTCACGCGCATGCGCGGCCAAAATAGTAACGTATCTATACATATTACGATGATGAGGCAGCAGACCCCTGAGGCAGTTATATTGGCGGAAATGTACTGAAACAATCAGTTTCGGACAAAAAGACTCCAGGACGTGTCCTACGAGTTACAAAATATACACAAATACACATGTTATACATTCATTTTTCACAATCAAATCATACCAATTTTTTAAAATTCTGCGGGGTGCTCATGGTACCCCATTTTACCGAGAATTTTACTTTACTATGGTTAAAATCGCCGCGCATGCGCGAGAAATCTTGCACAATCATGCTTACGTAGTACATACGTAATTTTTCAAACGAAATAAGATGATGTAGTTTATCATATCTCTTTACAATATTTCTGCACTGTAAACACTGTCAAACAGTTGAATACACATAGTGACACTATACAAAATACAGGATGTTCCAAAAATGTTGTAGTTCCTTGAACGAGAGGCATTTAAAATAATATTTTCCATTGCGAAACTGTTCTCAGCGTCTATGTTTGGAGGACCAATCAGAGCACAGACTCCGTTGAGCGTATACATATATTATATTAATATATTATATTAGGAAGTACTTACACACATATAATACATAGAGGAGTTTAGTTTTCTCGTAACACTTCATTTCTGCAACTTCTCAACAGACTATCGCACTTTGCCCACAATCATCATCTGGTATATACATATATAGACGTTGTAATCTACAATAAGGCATGTTATCTGAAGCCGGGTCCATAAGTTTATATGGTCTATATATATCTATATATATCTATATATGTATAGGTCTAAGTAAGTCTAAGGCAGGCGTGGGCAATTGAGGCAAAACTGTCCCCACCGTAGCGCCCACTGTCCCCCACCAGCATCCGTCGTTACTATGTAGGAAGGACGCGTTTCGCTTGTCGCAAGTAGTGCGCAGGCCTCGTGCATCGGAGCCACGAGGAGCCGGAGGAGCGCCACCGAAAGGAAGCTTGGTGGGGGAAGCAGGCGTTTGAGGGGCTCCACCCGTGCCCACGCCTGGTCTAAGGAATCAGCCAATAGCATTCTTGTAGTATTTACAGGCTTTTGCCACTAGGTGGCTATTCTAGAGACCCGTCCACCTGAGTGCACTCAGCTGACATATTTACTTATTTCGAGATGTGTGATTTACAGGAACAAAGTGCAAGTAACGGTGCTCTGTGGTGCAAGTTATCAAAATTGACGAATTCAAAAACTGTTTTCAGTGGAAAAAATGTCTCGATGTATTCAAATGTATGACGTACTGCCATCCGAGAGGGATACAGTTTCTCTGACTGCCTTTACTTTCGACACTGAACGCAACTAACAGTACCTACGTTGTAGAAGAAAGTGTATCCCGCACAAGTCGGTCCATGGTATAGGATGGACATCGTTCGCTGATGGGTATGTAAATTCTTTTTCGGACTCGTAACTGCTGGTAAGAGATATATGTATACGTATATACATACATATATAGAAAGAAGCGAAGTCGTTTGGTCGGCACAGCCGGTCATGCTGTTTGTATATGCGGGTCGAAAAATCACATGCCGCAAATTCGCCGCTTGTGCACACGTGTATTGGTTTCTCGCTGCCAGAATCTATAAAGCGAGAGCTTTATACCTTCTAATGCATTATGGAATAACGCGTTCCTCGAACGGTGCTTTAACTCAACGCAAATGACGCGGTATACAGAGACCAATGATTAATTAACGACCGTTTTACCATCTGTTTTCGTTCTATCTCTTTATTGCGTTTATACAACGAATTCCCGGAGATAATGGCATAACCTTGATTATTTTAACGCCACTTATCGTTCGTCACCCTAAAAATGTGAAACAATGTAGTCAACTTATTGTATTACATGCGGTAATACAATAATAAAATTCCTGATCTTGATCTTGAAAAAAGGGTCAATGGGTCATTTTGAGGTCCATTTATTTAATTGATCTCCTGTCCAGAGGTGCAGAATCATGCTATAGTAGCCGCGACGTATCATTTCGAAACACACATCATTTAAAATTTTAAATACACCTACAACTGCATGAAAATAACAATTTATAATAAAATGGAATCTGTAAATAGATGATCAAAAGCTGAATAATTCGTAATTTCAATTATTTTAGTTATACTTTTTCTCATTTAATTTGAGAAATTATTTATCGTCTGTATATTCGGAGCAATTTAATATTTGATGAACTCACCGCGGATCTGTCCTCTGGTTAAAAGCAGGGAATTCACAAAGATTAATACCATATGATGTTGGTTAATACGCGTAGAGCGTATAGAGCGTATATAGTTCGCGGGTGTCCTTTATTGCTCACTTAATTAACACAATCGGTGATTGCAATCGAACAGAATCATAGGAATCAAAATTCATTCGAGATAAAATCTTAATTAAGGAAACATCGAGACGCGATCATTGTAACGATAACAATCGGAAAAATCTGCGCTGTTACACATCGAGCTGTATATTCTCGCGGTCTTATTCCAGCCAGGCGCGATTTTAATAAGTTATGCTAATAAAACTGTACACAATCCGCACGTTATAATGAATTGTTTTCCAATCTGATTGCTCGCGCGCCGCACCGTGCCATGCCATGCCGGTGCAATCACAATAGCAATGCACACAGACTCGAGAATTGCCGAGAGTATTTCTATATAATTATAACATACGGTGGATCCAAAAACTATTTAAACAATACACTTCGAATTCTGGAAAAATGATCGATATTTGATTTGCAACGATTTTTGAACACATTTTAAAGCTTGAAGCTTCTACTTTCGCAAAGTTGTAGTTATTTTCCTCTAAAATGAAAATCATAGTTTTTTGCGACTTCTGGTCAGTTTCTGCTTAAAATCTACAGATGCTTACATCTTTCGATGGGTGTCATTTTTTTTCTGCATCAACCGATTTCGATGACACCTGTATAATTAACATACATCTATAAAACATATTTTAGATTTTCATTACAGGCTCTAATAAAAAACTTTTAGAAAGTGCCTTTTTTATTTTCTCATGAAATTCTTAGCAATTGCAATTTTTCCAAAATCTTTCCTGCATGTCATTTGGTAAACCAATTCTTCTAATATTTCAAGAAAAGTCAGATCGTTTGGTGCGATTATAAAAAAGTTATACTGTTTTAAAGTGCGTTCGAATACTTTCGTGGTTCACTGTACATATTTTTCTGCGTGCACTAACACAAATTGGTTTATAAGAATATATGTTAATAAACAATTTTTTTTTTGTCTGTTGCAGGTGAGTTTGAATCCTTACGAATTCTGGTCAAGGAACGAGTGGCTAAGTAGTTAAACTTTTGTATTGCTAACAATTTCTTCCACTCGGTCTCTAATACGTTCATATTACATCTCTAACAACAAGTATGTTCATAATAGTACATTGAAAACTGCAATGCAAATGCTTAATGTCTCGCATTAATTAAGGTAATTATTAATAGACTGCGGATCTTTATGCAAAGTAAAAATTGTCTGCATCAATTGCAAAAAATAGAAACTAAATTGAATGTTATTTCTTGGTTACCCTCTCTCTGCCAGTACGGTCACGTGACGCGTTTTGTCTCTGTCATGCATATGTCCGGTACTGGCAGAGAGGGGGTAATTTTTTCCTAGCCCCTCATCTGGCGACTCTGGCCACGATACGCGTAGCTTTACGGATTTTCTCTCGATCCGGTATTCTGTATTTTCCGTTCACACGTTGTCATTGATTTACAGCGACCTCTTCTCACGATCATCGATTTATAGCGAATGTGATATTCGACTGTGACCGTGAGTTGCATAAGCGGACGTAAATGCTTCAATTAACTTGCGAATTTGCGGTGAATACTAAAGTGCAAGGATCGGAGGTTGCGTATAAACTTTGTGGAGGCAGTAAACTTGTGGAAACCCAATCTGACTGGAACGATAATAATTAATTGATATCGCCTTTCCGTCGATGCATGAAAGCACAGTATCGCTGGAAATCTCATTACAGCTGCCGGGAACGTAGACGAAATCACGCCAAGTTGAATGATAAACCAATATCCGGCGCGCCTCACCATGAAAATTCAATGAAACGGAAATTTATAATTTGTATGTGGTCACGCCCGCTCGCGAACGACGCCGCGCCACCGCGGCATCGCAACTGACGCGGAATTTTGTATATTCAATACGGAGGTGCGTTGGTTTTTTAACGCGTCGCTAGCAAACCCCCGGATCACTGAAAACATTCCTGGGTATCGTTAGTCCTCGAACTTGGTGTCGTTAAGGTATCATTGGTTTACGGTGGATGTTTAATGGTTCGATATTCAAAACTTGGAACGACTTCACACAGGGATTCGAAGGAATTTTATAACTGGATTCATTTATGGATCCCGTGCATTTATGGCACGGGAAAATCTGTAAAATACGAGAAATCGTTTGCTTTAATAAACATTAACCCTCCGGTGTACGGGTGAGGAGAATTCGTTATAATTAGACTGCGGATCTCTGTACAAAATAAAACTTTTTCCGACGATTGCGAGAATCAGAAGCAAAATAGAAATTTCTCTTACTCTTTAATTATTCTTCTCCTAATTTAGAATATCTTGATAAAAATTTACCTATACTTATGTACGTGTTAAGAAAGTAATGCTTAAAAAAATAACACAAGGTGATTCATATGTCATATAGATCATATGAAGATCATTGACATTTTTTTAAACGCATACCTACATTTTTTGGTAAATATCGATTCTCCTTGCTATTCTGCGTAGACAAACTACAAAATATTAGCATAATATTTTGAAAAATTATGTTCGTCAAAGTAGATGTTCAAACTCTTCATTCGAGCGTTATGTAAACACTTCTTGCATCGCTGTGTTACTGTACTGTTTATTTTTATAACGGAATGTGTTCGATACGAGTCATAATTTTTACTTATAAAATATAAAATACATTAAATAATAAAAACATCTAGATAACTGTCAATTTTTCGGCCATATAGTACTTTATTATGTAGAATAGCAAGAAAACTCAATATGCATAACAAAATGTAGGTATCCATTTTAAAAAATGTCCATGACCACGATAATAAGAAAACCGATAATAAGTAACCAAGGTTGATGAATACCTCACAAGAAAGTTGGTACTCATCTCCGTTTATTGAATAGACAGAGTACGGTGCGTGTGTGGCCGGAATACGCAATCCTCGATCCTTATGGTGTAAATGGCGGTCAATTAGGCGAGCATGAGGCCAGAGCAAAAATGGTCTTAACACGAAACACAGTTCGAATTCATAGGATGACCGGATATGTATACCCATACCGAATACATGTACATACATATGTCTAGGCTTTAGAAGTCCGGGGTTACGCCAAGAGAATGGTGAACGATGGTGGTAGTCGGTGGGTCGTTAAGGGGCCGTGGTAGCACGGGCTTGCCCGGGGTGGTTCCCTGTGACAGGGTAGCAGACGACTCGGGGTGGGTTCGTATGGCCCCAGGGGTTAATAGATGGCCGATGTCCCTGCGCCGAGGTCAGACACTGTGTCACCTTCCACGTTCGTCATTACGAATGCAGATTGGACCGCCCGCCATTACGCTGGCGCCTATCTAATCGGCGGCGCCGAGGCCGGCCACGAAACTTCTCGTGACTCTGCCGCGGACACGCTGCTCTTTTCGTGTTTTCCATCGGAACTGGTGCCACCCTCTCTGCGAATGGCAAATCGCTCCTCACCGCCGAAATTCGACGTTTCGCATCTTTCGCGTATTGATACGAGAAACGGATGCACATAGAGCAACGCGTGATACACTGGGCTGTTGACTCGAGGGTTGATGCGAGAGTGACAGACGAGGTAACTCGGGTTCGTTAATGCAAGCGTACGAAATTTCTACAAGAAGTGCGAAACGAAGACAGCACTATAGAATCCACTCCGGACTTAAACGCCAACACCATCCGCCTGCCTGGACGTTCTGATGCTAGAAGAGATCCGCCCTTTTGCTCAAAATGTTAGTTCAACTTGCGAGTATACACTCGACGAGCTAGCCGCTTTGAATGTAGTCCAATGTCTAGCAACGCTGGCTTTATCACCCAGAGATGGTGCTTTGCGGTCTATTGCTGCGAGTACTTGAAGAGTAGGTGCTAGACCTCCAATTCGGATCTTCAAATTGCACCTCTCTACTTAGACATGGAGCAAGTCCCCTTAAACATTAGCACGAAACCACCGATGTGAATAGAAACATCAATGATGAGAATAGAAACTCCAACGATGAGGATAGACACGCCAATCACTTTATGGTCTGCCGGACAACTTTATAGGCCGCAAAAGCTTCCAGCCCACTCGAGAACAATGTCTAACTGAATAGGCACCCTTATCCGCAATAAGTCCGAGTCATCGTCTTGTATCGAAGGGAAATGCACGTGAACTTATGCTCACGGCGAAGCATATCAACCGCGGTCCCTGGAAGTCAAGAGGTCTACGACAAAACTATAACCTCCGACGTTACAAGAACTTGACGTACAAAATGAAAGTGGAAGAAAAATTTGTCATTATTCAAAGTAAGTACAGTATTCTCCCCGTTACTGTCACAATTTTATCCCTATTACTAGGGGTCCCCCTTGGAACTAAACGATTGGTAGAAACGCTCAACGACCCAGCCAGCGAGGACTCGAGTATCTTTGAAACTCACACTAATGCGAGCGAAGCAAAACATTGCAACTTTTCTAAATTGTTTTCATGAAACTTTTACCATTGCATTCGTCTCTTTTTTCTGATTAAAGGTATATCCAACACGATATAATTACGATTACAATTACTCGTGTAATACGCGATTAAAATTTTGGTAGTGGAAGAGGACAGCGAAAGGAGAGCTTAAACTTTTTACGCCATACGGCGAGGTCGTATTCCCCTCTCACGCTAGCCAGCCGGGTGGGGGTAGTCGATTCTACGTCATCGACTCCTGGAACACCAGTTGTCCAGGCTAGCTTCAGTATATGTATGCAAGAAGTAGAATCGGTAAATTATGATCAGACACGTCAGCCGACACCAATCTAATAGCACGCGTATTCGCTGAATTTTCAAACTCGATTTACTCAAAAACGGAGCGTCAGATTTTATTGTTTCACTGTTGCATGTAGCCTCTTGTTTTTAACATGCGTAAAAACAGTGTACTTTTTGTATAAGCATCATTCTCGCAAATTTGCAAGTACCGCAATTTATGAAACTGTTATTCGACGTCGCACGATAACCAGTTCCATCAGAAATTATAACTTCGTCATTTATTGGTTTTATTACAAATATTTTATTTACATGCGACCGTTGCGCGAGCCCCATCAAATGCAGTATATTCGATATAAAACATTTTTTAATGGAATCAATAAGTAATAAGATTGTTTAAAAGGCAATTTTTGCTGCCAATGATTTTATTACCCGCACGAATTAAGGCCATATTTAATTAAAAATTTATTTATGCTTCAGATTTTCATAATGTTTTAATATAATGTATTTTAATGATATTACACAAAATTATCCAACGATGTGCACGAGGTATCGTATATTTACATATAATCAAATTAAAAATTATCAGTGAGACTGTGTTTGATTGAAGAAGACCTTAAATTCTAATTACCATTGACACAACTTGAATATTCGGTCATTACCGTTCGTGTCTACATGCAATATTCTTTACGCAGATGAAATATTTAAAGTAATTAATGATATCTGTTACAATCGGACTGCTTTCACATTCCATTGTCGAAGATCCTCTGAAATCAATCGGAATTAATTGAAATATTTTGATTAAATAATAATATCATGGACGAACAATGTCACTAATTAAATTAACACAATTTATTTTTAAATATTTATGTCAAAAGTCGGAATACAGTGCTGCATTGCAATTTCGATACGTGATATTACCTAAAAAGCAATATATCGAATCGAGATTCATAAAGAAATCAAACAATATACTGATGTGTTCGAGCAATGTTTTTACAAAAATATTTCAGTTGATAAATAAACAGAACGGCAGAGCAATATTCACTGACTCAAAACAGGGTCTCCTACCGAAATATAAAATACCAGTATTTTTCGGTTGCACGTTTGAAATCCTTCTACAGACCGAGGTATGAAAATATAAAAATATCTATTTACAGGTATTTATCGGTCATTTCTTCGGTCCATCTGTAAATAAAATCTATTATAATTTCCAATTTATTTTTTAGCATAGATTTAGAATTATTTTATTATCGATATTAATGTTAACAAATACCAAAATCGATATGAACTACCACAATTGCTATGATACCGAAATCAGAGTAATTAGCAGCATTTTTATGATAATATACAGCATGTCCCAAATATGTTGTACTTTCGTGGAAGGGGTAATTTCTGACGTTATTTGTAGTAACTTTTTCCTTTAATGTCATGTAGTGACATCTTATCCACCTGCTAACGTGATCAACCTTATCCAATATAACAGTAAAAGACTTAAATAAAGATTAAAAATTAATAAGAGAAATGTTGTCTAATGTCTTTGAATATTCTTAGCATCCAGAAATTTGTATAAATTTTAACGAATTAGAAATGATATAAATGAGTAGGTGAAACTTAAAAACAGTAAAAACATTTAAAAGGTGTGAAAATATAGAGACGTTATTTTCAATTATTTGCACAAGAAGTAAATCTTTATTTAGCTTCATATTTCCATGGAAATGATGTATAAATGTTTTATTTTGCATAGAGAGATTCGCTGTCTAATAATATCTTTCTGCGTTAATTTGACAAAATAAGATGTTTAAGAGTGAGGTCACAAGTAAATTAAACTTACACAAGTAAGATTTCAAATTAAGGTAAAAGCAAACGGAATCCACCAAACGAAAAAGACGATATCCTCACGTATTTCTGCTAAAAGTATCGTATAGACGGAATCTGACATTTTCTTTTTCTCGAAGGGCATTCCTCGTCAGACAAATATGGCCTCATTCTTCTTTTACCATGACAAGAATTCTCCGGCCCCTTGCGACGAATATTACCCTCGTTACTTTTTATTCTGTCGAAGTCTTTTCACGAACCCTTGAAATGTCCTTGTTGGGGGACAATAATCTTCGAAACGTTGAGAGATATTTATGAAATATTGATTAATTGCTCCTCTTATTACCTACAGATCACAATATGTATTTTGTTAAGTGACTGCTCTGTACACTTAGACAAAAAGTATTCATTTCACGATTGGAATAATCTTACAATAACAAATAAGTACCAAGAGGCCATTTAAAAAAAATGAAAAATATTATTGTTTTACCTATTCCTTTCCAAGAATAAATCTTTGCTTGATTAACAAATTAATATTTTAATAATTAGTGTTTAATATCTCTTATCAAGGCTCACTACTTCTACTTTTATTTAATACAGATATTGAAACAAGGTGTTCCTAACAACGTCATTATCTTTTTAATTCGTATTGAATTATTTTTAAAATTTATTGATACTACACCGATCTTTCAAGTAGATAAACAGATGCAAAACTTTTCAGAGTATAAACAGACAGTAACGAAATGGCAATCAATGAAAAACGACAATATTATTTTAGTATATCCTGGTATATTCTAGTACATCCTTCTTGTATATCATAGTACGTTCTGGTACATGCTGGTATATTCTAGCATATTATAGATATACGAATATATGAATTCAGTATGAATTTAAACCTGTGCAGAATCATATTTTTCTTGTTCATAACTGAATTTTTAGCTGGAAGTATGCACGTGCATTAATTATATTTGTAAATGTTTCAATATTTCTATTAAAAATTTTTTCATCAATTGTAGCGATAGCTGTCCAATGATATCCTCCACGTGTAATAAACTTCCTGACATGTATCTCACATGCAAGTATAATAATTTATGTATTAATAAAAGCAGAAAATGTATGCATTAACCTAATTCTGAAAACGTCACGGCACCGTTCCCTTTGAATAAAAATATAGTATCAGTGAATAAACATGCAGCATATTTGATGAGCACAAATAAATTCTTGTTACTACTCTCTTTTGCGTTGTCCTAACTGCTATGTAGTGATATTCTAACTGGTAATTAAAAAAATACGATAAAAAATGTATACATCAATTGTAAGACACAGGAGGTAAATCGAAATTTATATTTTTCACTAATAATTTTAATTTAGCGAAAATAATGTATTAATACTCTTGAAATCTTTTGATCGTTTCACTGTTTTAAATTGCACCTACTCATTTAATATTTTCATTACTATCACAAATGTTATTAGCAAAACATGTTAGATAGAGATGTTTGGTCATGGGAATTGAAGCAATACTCGACGTTAAATGTACTTCGAGATCCAAGATCATAAAGGACACGCGGTCCTGTAGAATGGCCAAGACAGTGGGGACGAAATCCTCCAAATATTGTCTCTTGACTTTTACGAAGGATAAAGGAGTTAATTAACCAAGTCGAATGAGCACAAGCTGGACGTAATCATGTGAAATTACCGGCTTTCCCTGAACACTGATTTCGTTTTATTTCGGTTTCAACTGCGCCGGAAGAAACCATAAGAACATCCCTGCTAAGGGTCTTGGTCCAGCAAGCGAGCTGAACAGCGATAACTTCGTTCCTTCGAAATTAGTTTGCCAGTAACTAGCCCGCAAGATCGCATCAAATTAGCTTGCACTTCATGTCCTTTCGCTGAGAGTTCTAATTGAAAAACCGAAATCTTACTCGGCTAAAATAATAAGGCTTCTCGGAAAAGTAATCGACGCTGCGACGTACACCAAAGATGCTAACGAGACATATTGTTATATTAATGAAACCATTGATAAAACTAAGGGAAGCATTCGAAATTAATTAATTAATTATATGATTAGATTAGAATTATTTAATCGCCTCCAACAATTACTTCGTACTTAATTTGTTCGTATATCGATAATAGTTTAACATCTTCAACCCTAGTACATCATTTAAGAGAATATTAAATTACTACTTTTATAACTTACACTGGGTGATCAAATTATTAACGCCACAGTACGAAACATACACTTATAGTTCGTGTGATAGATAACGTTACCTACAATCAGAGTTGGGCAAAAATTAAAGATAAAAAATTTTTATTCGTTATTTACAGTATTGTTAAATGCATAATTCTAGTTAGCAAACATCGTGTGTCCCAACCGTTACGACAGTCCCTTACATTTTCGCCAAAGAAGTGTGAGCAGCAACAGATTTTTTGATCCGCAGTAAATATGAGAAACACAACGTTACTCATTAAACCATCATCCCATATTTCTCTGGAACGGTCCGGGACCATTCTTCATCCACTGGCGGAGGGAACGCCGCGTTCATCAAGCACGTGGCTAAGGTGACGTTATTAAGGTGCAACGCCACGAGAGGGTTGAAGTACGAGCGCGTGTTCGTGGCATTGAAGGCCGTTTGCGCCCTAAATGCCATCTACATATTCATGCTTATAATCGTCCATTACGAGGCGTGCGGGTTGGCCTTCTTCTTCTCGGCTTGCACGCGGCCACAACATCCGTTCCCTCCTTCCTGTTTTTGTTCCCGGAGTTGTTTACAATGAAAGCTACGGCGAACGATGATCGTAAATTTACATTAGCCGGTGGAGGGGGGGGGGAGTATGCGCCGCGCTGTTTCCGCGAGTATCACGATTGTGTTCTTATTAAAACGCGTCAATTTACCTGGTTAACTTACGCAGAAAAATATATGCTGGAGATTGCCAGGGAATTCCCAGAAGCTTGTTGAACTTCCGCGAACGAAAAGAAACACAGGCAGGGCAGGCTGTTTGTATCGCCCCGCATGATCCTCTTCGTTGACGAGTTTGACACAAGTTTCACCCGTCGCGTAGACAAATTTAATACTGCTCGAGGCGTTATTACGAAACTATCTGTAGTAGCGTTACGATTACTCATCCGGAACACATCTTCCGAAGTCTACTGCCGAGTCCCGGCGCGCATGATGTCTACTGTAAAACTACGTCACGAATGCTGAATAAATGGAAATTCCGGCCGTAAACGAATAGTAAAATGCAGAACCTCTGAGCACGTGTTCTGCGAATTTTATCTTTCCTCTTTGAGCCGTGTTGCTGGCTGGGAGAAAGTCCTCTCGAAGTTCAATTCGAAACATTAGTGTTCTTTTTAGAAATGAAGGTGACCTTCAATTTTTTAAATGCAATGCTACGTATTTATTTATATCATTTGAAAGTGCCAAACGAATTCATTTGTATCCGACACACTGATCTTCAAACTCGTACAAGGTCACCATGGAGTTTGAGCCGATTGTAAAGCGAAAGGACATTGTCCCCTTCTACTCGTACAATTCCATAGGGCGGATATTAGAGATGCTCTTGTGGATTTTAACGGGTAGACAGTCTCAATGTCGTTCAACAATTAATTTGTGAATCCTTAAAACATTTTCACCCCACTAGGCCCCCAATTTATATCACTTGATACGAGACTGCCGCGCGCCGGATTTTTATTATCATGGAAAACCACCCCTTAAATTTTTTCCTACCTGTAATCGAACACCTTGTATTATTTCATTTATTAGAACAATTGTTCGTACACCATGTAGCCAAAATATCTCGAATAACAAACGTTCGACTGTACAAACCTGAGAATGTAGTTAAGGTGCTGACAATACAGCATTCTCCCACTATAATCACGCTTTGTTGGTCTCCTTATAATCACATCGTCATCCCCACCACGGCTCGAGGATAATAATGGGAAAGTAGGCCTTGCTTCAGTCTTGCTGGCGATGAAAGAGAGGGTTAGGCAAGAGCGAATGAGAGGAAGTAGGACATAAGCGCATTGCCAGCCAAAAACAATCGCACAATTGTGTCCACTGCTCTCTATAATCGCGTTCTCCGTCCCGAATTGTTCACCAATAGAGATGCGATATTGTATACGACACGACAAACACGCTCTATCCACAGTAGGATTTACGCGTACTCAGGAATTGTTAGAATTCTTTTAACACTAAACCTACCACTGCCGGTCCAATGACCGGTTTTATATTTTTCATTTCATAATTATTGAAATTACGAAGTTGCTTACGTGGAAATTGATTCGATAAAATTCTGTATCCAAGCACATATTGTTGTAAAAATTGCAGAAAATCTAAATAAATAGAGCCTGGTCATTTTTGCAAACTAAAACATGTTAATCGCTTTTAGTGCTCGGTAGGTTTACTGTTAAACCACTTGCAATGTTTGTCATACCCCTAGGGTGGGAAACAAATATATACATTTGTGAATGCGTTTCCTGATATAACCAGAGTCACCAGATGAATGAAGGGAGCACGAATCGAGGGGAAAAAGTCACGTGATACATGCACGACAGAGGCGACACGCGTCACGTGACCGGGCCGTTGCGGGGACACAAGTTTTGATCTCTTTCACCACTATGATTTCTTTTACCAGCATAATTACAACTACTTTCATACCAATAATGTTCTATACGAAAACGAAAATTTATATTTGTTGGATACATGCAATTTAATGGCTAAATATTGGCAACAAATAAGTATACAATTATACTTGGAGTGAAAATAAATTAAGAAATAAGTTTCTGTTCGATACCTTCACAGGTAGTGTGACTCAATATGGCGGAATCGTCCACTTTCTCAATTGTATCTGTATTGCGGGAGCACTCTGTACAATTTTCGATCAGGAGTCGGGAAAATCTCTGGAAAGTTCGTAAACAAACTGAAACTATCGAGTAGTATGGAACGGCTGGATATTAAAGATCGCCGGGCGGGTGGGAAATAGCCAATGGCGAAGAAACGAAAGCTGCGAAAGTCGCATATCGATTCTAGCAAGTTTAACTGGTATTCGGTCCGTTTTGCATACATTATTGCATTTGCATAATTTCGCCAGTTTTTTTCATTACACCGAAATGCCCCTTCCCGCCGAGTGGGGATCATCTCGACCCCGTTTCTCTTCCATCCCCGCCCCGCCCCTCGACCCAACCCCCCTTTGCAACCACCCTTGCGATAGTACGCGCTCTTGGCTGTGCCATAAATGGATTTTCCTATGCAATTTCTATTAGCATAGTTTTTACATAATTGCACACGGTACTGTTGCCAGACCGATGTTCACGGCTAGCCATTTTACAACAGAATAAATTCTGCCACTATGTATACCGGGAGAGGGAGGAAAGATTAAGAAGACCATCCAGTATTGCTCGCAATGTCACGGTGTCCATCGGCTATGCCGCGTTTCGCCTTTCACTCATCACTAGAACTACGGAGCACTGAATATATGACTATTTTACATTACTTTATAAATATAATAAGAATGTATTTTTAGCGACTTTGATTATATGTGCAAAGAAATAGATTTATTAAATAAAAGGTACTGTTTATTTCATTTCGTCTGACGCTCTACATTCAGGCCACTTCTTCCCCGCTGTCGCTTGACAACTCCCACTACAGTGTACCGTCCCCCCACTATGTGATTGCGGGACACTGCCTCCAGTAGCGGGTGATTCACGAGAAACAGAACACGTAAACAGCTCCGTTAGGCTTGAAGATAGAAGAAAATGTTAGAAAGAAAAGTTGCACTGGTAGAGGAAGAAAATATGGAGATGTATAAAAATGTTCTGACTGTTGTCATTTTCAAAGTCTTTTGAAGGTCATCGATTGTATTTTTAACTTCATAGTGTTGTAGCTGTAGTCAAGATGAGTTCCGTGACGGCAATATGAAATAGTTGATAGTGTAAATGTTATAATAAATGTGTGCAACTTTTATTTATTCTGTTCATGTTGATCGAGCATCTCTAATTTTGAAAGTTGCAAATATTGTTTATAGTAGTGCAGTGTAATTATTATTATATTATATTATAATAATACTTACAATAATAGTAATGTAATTGTTATTATATTTACAAAAGAAAGATCTTGCCACACATTTTCAGAACATTGCTCCTGTCAACACTTCTTATTTATAAATCTATCTGTTTCAGAACAAAACTGTTTATTTCTCTTGTTTTTCACAACCTGTTATACAGTGACAGAAAAGGATATTCACATATTTCTAATATTCTTTCTATACATTCTTTCAGAAATAGTAATACTGCAGATTTGAAAATAGTCTCTCAGATATACACCGTGACCCAGAATGAATTTTTAGGACCGCGACCTCCACGAGGTTAAATATTGATTAGTGAGTCGGGATGAAGGTCGAGTCTCGATTGAATGGAGGCTGATGGCACGATTGATTTGGCTTATAAAGAACTGTTCGTTTGGCATTAAGATTTACACCGCGAACCTATATCACAGTTATTACTAGACCGTGGGTTTGATGCATTTATGATAAAAATGAATAAGTTAAATTTAAAACAGTAAAAATATTAGAAGAACTTAAAAGTATACTGCACTAATGTAAAGTAGTATTAGATGATTGCATAAGTTCGTGCCCGATTTAAAAATCAAATTCAATGGTTAAATTTTAAAGAATACAGCTTTATTAATCAATTATATTTATTAGTCAATTATATAGTCGCCTTTCTTTTCTACAATTAGAAAAGAATGGTGACTGTATAATTTTTTTTCCACTCCGCCGTGCAGTACAGTTTACGACATCCATGAAAATCGGGCAATAACTTATGCAATCGTCTGGTATATTGCACTTTCTACCCTTGTGATGAATAGAATGCGATGCAATAAAAAAAAATTGTTGACCTTCTGACCTCGAAATTCAAGAAGAGGATGATGTTCTAAAGATTGAGTTGTTATCTGGTACGGACCCTGGAATCTAGCATAATGAAGTTAGCTCCCCGATAATGTCGGTCAATAGAGTCAATGGCGAAAGTGCAGGTAAAGGCAACGTTATAAACAGATGAATAAGTTGCAGCTGGATTAAACACGATGGTGTGGTACGGGGGGGGAAGGGCGGGGGGTTGAACGGAACGAACAAATATTCTTCGGCTTTTCATTCGCGGGATAATTAAGCTGCGTAATTAGAATTCCCTCGCGCGGTACCGCGATTAAATTGCACAATTTATTGTTTCATGGTGGATGTATCTGATGTACGCATGCATCACGCTCCGTTCATAATACTTACTGTCGGCTCGGTGTTCGCGTACAGTCATTTTACCGGGGAATAAATTCCAGCGCCACGTGCACAGTCAAGCCGGCGAACCGGTGGAGCTGGAGGCAAGGAAAACCGGAAGACGATGCTGGGGAAGACGATGAGCAATTGCGACCAGCGATGACAATACATGCACCGACTGTGATACATTAGATAGATGTACTCCGCGAAGATACCGTGGCTTAGAATTCTCCACGACTATTAGAAATGTAATGGTCTGACGTCGAATCAATGGCGGGGCTGTTACTGACAGGAACCGCATAATGGAAGGTGATCGTAATGATACAACGATTATTGTTAGCTACTGCCACGGTAAATTATCAATACCTAACAAACAATAATGTTAACACTTTCACTGGCACATCGGGCATAAATCGGTGATAGAATTTTCTCGTCAAACTTTCTAATCAATATTTAGTAACAAAAGTCTTCAGTTCTCCTAATACAATCGGGACCAAAATTAAGTGGACACCCCGTATAAACTTTTTAAAAATTGAACCCGAGGAATTTGTTTGTAGATGTTAGAAGGACTAGTTTACTAGGTGATGTATCCAGAGAATTGATTAAAAATTACAAGGAACTATAACATTTATACCATGAAGAAGCACCGAAAACAAATTACAAACCAAAAACGCAATAAAATAATATTCAACGAAAACATGTCATAGTATACTATGTGCAGTGTCATTTAAAAAATGAGGATGACCTTCCTTTTGTTCGAAACATTTTTTTATCTGGCTGCAGAAAGTGCCCGAAAAATCGTGGCGACAGTTACGTGGGACACCCTGTATACATTTCGCAATATTAGAAAATACAAATATAATATCATATACCTCGCGATTGCACGACAAAATTAAACATTAAACGAAAATGAAACATTTCTTCCGACCTAGAATAATTTTATTGTGTGATTTTTTTTAATTGTATGGATATGAAATTGATGCAATATCTCATATGATACTTAAGTGCATAGTAATTGATTAGATACCAACATATTTAATTAATGTGAACAATAGATTTTGAAGAATGGTACAGCAATTTTTAGTGGTGACTCTCTCTCTCTCTCTCTCTCTCTCTCTCTGAGTCACCACTCGAGTGCTAAGGGTTAAAGATCGGTTAGCCTCGAAATGAATGTTCAATTTCCCTACGATTAATTCAAGAAAACGATACGTTATTTATTGCTGCTATTAGCCTTATGGTTTCCAAGAATTTATCGTAACGTTAAATATTCGCAGTTCTCATATATCTCACGAGCAAGAGAGAACCCCTGAATTTTTATTTAATCTGACTGGTAATAATTCACATAATTTTAATCCTAGAATTACACGACAACTTGAAGAAGATTACATATTCAATCCACGTTTTGCTGCGCAATCAATATGCTTAGATTAGAGCGACGGAGAGAGGATGTGAGCGGTGGGGGGGGGGGTGAGAAGTGGAGAGAAGGGAAGAATAGGAAGAGGGAGACTTATTAACAACACTCTCTTCAAAATAAATTGCATGCACGAATGTAGTAGAATAAAAATTGGTTAACTACATAAGCATTTAAATTAAGCAGTACAGTATATTATTATACGTATGCTTATCACTAGACAGCGGATTATAAGATATTGTTATATCATTTTCAATCTATTAAACATATTAAGAAAGGGAATGAATTTCTATTTCACTCCAATTTGTTGCAATTAACATAAAAAATTCTATTTTGCCTAAAAATCCTTTCCTACTTATTACTAGACTACAGGTCCTGCGTAAAGAAAATGTTTGTAATTTGCAAGACGAGGGAGTTAAACGGTAATTTATTTCTTCTGTTAATAATTTCAATTATGTAGTAATAACGTGCCCATTTTCTTACATTTCTGAATGCCTTTGTAGTTGTACATTTGACTTACTAATTGTTAGTAAATAATTATTGCAATTGGAGTAAGTAATGTTAAACTCATAGTGAACTAATATTTACTTGATTGCTTAATATTCACAAACATCAGTAGCAGTAATGTGCATACAATGAATAAAAGCTTTTATCCATACACCTTAGTTATTTATACGAGAAGAATGAACCCTTTTCGCGTTTGCGTGCAGTTGTCTGTTACGTATCAATACGCGTGATCGTCATTGTCAAAGGTGGCTTCAGACTCGTATACTATGTAGAAGAATCAACCGTTTTCACGTTACACGATGAAGTTGCTTGCGGTGAATTAATGCGCGCAGTTAATTTTAATGGTCAAGCAATCTAGGACATTTCTCCGAAGACAAAGGGGTAGTCAACATTCGGTGATAATTAAAAGTATCGCGACGTGCATCCACTGCAATTCCGCTCGCGTTGAAAAAGACGGAGATTAAGAGTGAAGGAATTGTTGGCTCGTTCTAGTGACGCTGTATGCACGAAAACAGTCTCATTTAGCGCAACCAATAGAAGCACGTCAAGGTTAATCGTCCGAATTAATCGCATCGGGTAGTTCGCTGTGAATAATTGTTGAGCTTATCTTGGAAACTTAAAGAGCACCAACGTGGAGACGAAACGAAAGCATTTAAATCGAAATTTAAGGTGTTATCGCGAGCGCATTTCGTATCGATTACTATTAAGCTTCTTACGTTCTTCGTAACAAGTATGACAAAGGGCTTGGCGGCGAACAAATTTTTTAACACCTGTGCTAGAATAATACCCTTGCAATGGTATTCCGGTGTCTCTCGTGACCCCAATGCAATTTTAGCACTTTCACCCTTAGCACTCGAGTGGTGACTCAGTGTCACCACTAAAAATTGCTGTACCATATACACACAACATACTGAGTGGTGACTCAGAGTATGAGGTATTATATCAATTTCATACCCATAAAATGAAAAAAATTATATAGAATGGAATTATTCAAGGTCGGAAGAAATGTTGTATCTTCGAGTTAAAATAGCTTCGAGCGCAAAGGGTTAATTTTTGCTTCTGTGTTACACAATCACTGCAAATGTTTCTTTAACCTCTTTGGAACATTCGAGGTTATATCTTAAATTACATACATGTAGGATTTGGAAAATGAAAATTGACGGAATTATTTGAGACGACTGGATTAACGTAACCTTTCATAACAAAACACGAAATTAACACGAACAAAACAATCGGACAAGTCCGCACGCAGTCCCAAACAGTCCGCCATCTTTCCGACACCCTTCCACTTTCCAAAAGCCGACTGAACTCGATCGTAGTCGCTGGCTTCCGACTAACCTATCCTTCATAATTACATCCATACTTAACCCTCATCCGTTCCTCGTGTCAACTTGACATAGTTTTCCCGAAATAAATCATACTGTTTTGTTATTTGTAGGTAAATTTTCCCAAAACTTCGTGTCTTTTATTTTTCCAATACGAAACACAACCGAAATACCTAAGATGTAAATGTTAACTCATCACTTTGGATAAAAAAAGTTCTTGTTATTTCTGTTTTCCTTGTTATTTCATCGGTCTTTTATCACCGTGTCAATTTGACACCGAGGGACAGATCCAGTTCGTGAAATGAGGGACGGATGAGGGTTAAAACTATCTCAGTAAATTTTTACGAAATTTTGGAAAAGCTACGGTACTTAGGGAAGTAAATATCTGAGTAAACATGGTTTATAGTTTATACATATGGGATACACACGGTTTAAACAAAACATTTACCGAAATTAGGGATACGACACGCGGAATATTATAACAGCGTCGCGATATACAATGTTGTACGTACATAGATAAATGAAAACGGTCGTGATAGAAGGCGCACGTTAATGCATTCTTCGCTAATTATAAACGCTTCTGTGGTATGTATTTACATTTAAAATAAGAACGTTCACATTATGATTATGAATTCTTTGGAGCATTTCTTTTCCCACTGTTAAACTGAAACGTAAAAGCATACTCTCGAACCCGAAACCCTCAGAGAACTCGTTAACGAATATAAAACGCGCTTATACAATTCCCACGAGTTCCATAAACCAGGAAATTGATTTCCACCTAGGAAGCATCGATCCCGAACAGCCCGATATGTAGGGAGGTGCAAAAAGAAAAATAATATAGTAACCGCTTCTTTCTAATAAGTAATATGCGCTCCGGAGATTAATTTTCGTACAAGCTGAAATTTGAGTTTCACAGGACATTTTCCATGTATTGTACATAGAGTTATTTGATAAAAATATTACGCTTGCAATTAGTGTAAGATCGTGCGTTTATGAAGTGAAATTATTTAGTATTTAATTATTATAAAATATTTTACTGTTTCCTCTATTCTTGATAACTATATATATAATTTATCCTTTAAATTAAGAAAATTTTATTATTTTTTTTTATTTATTATTTAAGAAGAAACAGACATCAAATAGGAAGTTCTTTCAGTTTTTAATCATTTTAATAGATCGAAAATAAGATATATATACAATATTGACGTTCTTAAATTCTTGTAATTTCCCTATTATTCTAAACTTTATCTATTCAATTTTGTATCATAAGTATATTGTTGTAGTTTTTATCCATATTTAATTTGTTGATATTTGACAAGTTAGGTGTAGTTGTTCCAAATCTATTCAAGTAATTCGCAGAACATTTACAAACAATAGGAACTATGTATATTTTTTACACCAATTTTTTTGTAAAAAATTTACTGAAATATTGAAATTTTGATATTATAGCGAGATTGGATATTTGTAAATTGTAATCGGGTTCTTAGAAAATGTTGAACACTTTTTTGGCATTACCACGCTTCTCAAAATATGTTAATACAAATGTGATAACTGTAATTTGGGAAAGTTTAATTGGCGAAGAGTAAATTTAATAGATGTCACACACATATTGTATGAGGACGAATTACCGTCACAGAGAGACAAGCGACTCATCAAATATTCAGTTTAAACTACGAGCTTGATGAGGCACCGTACTATTATGTCATTTCATAGGATGTCCAAGTTACTGTTGCAACAAAATATGCTATCGTTTCAATGTCAAATTTGTCGAACGTGTTAGTGAAACAATGAAGTAGCCTGTAATAAAAAAGACTCCAATCGCACAGAGAAAATTAATATTTTATAAATTAATGTCTCAGCTTGGATTCAAGCAATTTTTATTAAATGTCAGTCATATGATAACAGTGAATGCGCACAGTAATGAGGAAGTCCATCGAGATACAATTAACGCATTATTAAATGTCAGATCTATTAAAATTGCAAACCACTTTATCGCCCGGTTACATTATTTTCTATGGAAATGCGTCGCGTAAAAATTCGCTTCATTAGAAATTCAATTTAAAAGCAATTACCTGAACGATCTTATAATCTCATCAAAGTTGAAACACTTAACGCGACAATGCTGGCACGGATGTTAATTTCTTTTATACATATTGGATTATGCACATTAACAGTCAATCTATGGTAGCTCTTCAATTTTCAGATTACATAATTCGTACAAATTGAGGGCAGGTCGTTTTTATAAACGAAAGATTAAATTGTTTCGGGTGGAATATTAAATTCTACGAGAAGTTATTACTTCAACATCCATTCATTTAGTTCTTGTCTTAACTGTTATATTATTCGGTTAATCTTTTCCCTCTGGGACCAAAAATGTTGCACTTTTTTCATACAATCCTGTAGATTTTGACGAGAAAACTCCAAAAATACAAATCTTAAAGCGCGGAGTTCAATCGTTCAAAAGTTATACGCGTGTAAAGTTGAGCGATTTCATGCGTTTTTACAAGAAAACCGCCATATTGGTGTTTATTGAGATAATCTAACAGCAACTTTACAGCGGTAATTCGAACGCGCGATAGTTACTACGATTAACTTTGAAAAAACATTCGTGTGTTTATTTCTAGATTTATTAGGTAGAAGGCTATAATTAATTGTTAATATATTGTGCTTACAGTAATAATAATAGGACAGTATTCACCTAATTTATTACGTTTTCAAATAAGTACCTGTGCAAAATATATTGCTTTATAAAATTATAATAAAAAATTGTCGATCTTCAAACACCAGTAACTTCGTCTAAAAAATTTTACGATACCCTGCCTAGGCTCGTTTTAAAGTGCCTTGGTTTATTTCAATACCTGCGGCATACTTCCCACTTAAAGTACAATAAAACCGCGACAGAAAATCGGAGATCAACTTTAAAGGGGCGTTACCTTTTATAAGATCATCACGCTGGAAGAAACGTGGAAAAAGAATACCTGAACTCCATATACTCTTTTAAATTTGTAAAATGAAAAACAACATACAACTTCATTTTATCATTTTGTTTCATAACAAAAAGGTGTTTTTGAAAAATCTAATTTGAAGAATGTTATAATTAGACTGCGGATTTTTATGCAAAATAAAATTTTTGTACGTCAATTGCAATCTATAGGAGCTAAGTAAACATTTATGTTGCTTATTAACAATTTTGATACAGTAAAAATAGTATAGCGACATTGTTACACTTTTTTAATCTGTTTATTGTTTAGAACTCATTTTTGTCATCAATGCATAAAATCCGCAGTCTAGTTGTAATATTTAAAAAATGTTTTATTTATAATATTGTTTTGTCAAATGGAAAAATAGAAATGGTTTTTCATTTTTCATTTTCGCTATTAGTTCGTTAGCAAACAATTATTTAAAGCACCAATGAAATATATTCAAATTACAGTTTGCTCATCGTTTGATATATTTCACTGACTAAACAATACGGGGAATAAGTGTCGCTTTTCGTTTTTGTTTACAATAAACGTCCGGACGAGATAGTGAACCATTTTTTTCAGATAGCAACCATTGATAACGGAATTATACTTTTCTCGTGGTGTAAACTGATATTCACGGTACGACCTGAAAACAAATGTTTGTGCCTATAAAAACAACTAACAAATGCAGAGGAAACTCAGAAAAACGTCGAATGTGAACATTCAACGGATACGCGAACTTCTGAATAGAACTAGTTATTGTGTCCCCTATTATTTTAAATTTCTACCTGTTATGGACGTTAACAATGATACAGTAGTGAGTAACGAAATTATTCTGACAATAGAGTATCAAATTTTTATTTCAAAGTCTATCTAATTTCTGTGTCTATTATTACATTGAAATATCTCCTAAAATCTGTCTATTAAATCTGTGAATTGAAAATAAATTATTTATATGAATTAGAAGGAAATTAATTATATTATTATTACGAGATTACAATTTTATAGGTATTTAAAGTCTCCATGAATAAAAGAAGAATTATAAATAAAAAAAGTAAAGGAACAATAAAATAAATATTTCATTAAATTTTTAATGTTTCTCGAATACCTAATTTAAGCATACAATTAAAAAGTACAACTAATCAAATTTAAATTTACCAAATTCTTACCACTGGTATTGTTAATTGTGTGATTGTTAACGTACAAATTTACAATAAACATACACACAAATACACATTTTTGACAAAATAAATCTTTCGAAAAATATTTCAGAGAAGTTCATTTCTTATTGACAATGCATTTTGTCTTTCGTTCTGCCTTCTCTTGATCGACAAAAAACTTCATATAATTTTCACATTTTGCGGACATATCGATTTTCTACCGAGTCAGATATATTTATTTTCTTAATATCGTCGCACAAAGCACTTCAACGTGAATTACAGTTTACATTTCCCTATCGATATTCGAAGCGTAATAAATTCACCACTTCTGCACTGTCCAAGTAAAAATGCAACGCAGTAGGGAAGCCACATAAATATCTTCAGAACTTTCTATCTCTTTCTTGAATAGATGCTAGGAGGTGATAGAGAATTTTGATATCATTTCCCAAAGGTTAACTGTGTATTTTATAATGAAAGAAATATTTAGTCTGAAGTCTGAAATTATCCGAATATAAATTTTGTTGTGATACATTTTATCTCATTTTTAAATAAATGCTAGGAGATGTACTGAAAATTTCGAAATTATTTCCGAGTTGTTGATTATGTATGTTATAATAAAGAAGCATTGAGATTATTCAGTTAAATTTTCGTTTTCATTGTAATAAACTTTGGCTATAATTAAACACGAAACCCTCTCGTGAAACTGCGTATTTGTAACGTTGCCATTTTTAACAGTAAATAATAGAACACTCCCGGGAGACAGCGTACAGCAATAGCCGCAGAAGCGATAAACATTGTAATCACAGTTAATTTAGTACCGCCATAAAGTTTAATGAATGCGAGCGCTGAAGGAACAGAAGCGAATTACCATCTTTCACCGAGCATTAAGTACCGCAAAGCTGTTGTGTCAACGGGCTATCAAAGGTGTTGTAGTAGGAATCAGCCAGGTAAAACTTGATCGGACGTAGACTAGGCCAATCGACACTGTCGACTAGACTCCGGCAACGAAACAAGCTACGAACAGCACTATTGTCGACAGAGAAAAGGGATAACACAATATATCTATCGACACGTGGCTTATTCCCTCGGGAAGGCAGAGAGAGAGTTCGGTGCACGATAATGGGGATAATAAATGGCCTCGAACCGCCCTTTGTAATTCACCCTTGATCCTTGTTGGATCTGCTCGTCGAAGGACACACATCTAGAAGGGACTTCGACGTCCGCATCAGGTAGACCTACTCTTCAATAATGTAAAGTTTTATTATCATATTATAACGCGAAAACACTATTTGGGGCAAGCTGCTTCTAACAAATACAGTTAACAGCATAATTGAATCGATCACCTTTTATTCAGTATAGAAATAAGTTCTTTCCATTCAATTTTACACAAAATCAATGCATCTATGTAAGTGGGGACAAAAATATTCGGACATTTGTCTCTCCGCTCTACTTTCCCCCACTACGACGTTATTCCTCCACACATCCGTCCTTAGACCTTAGACCAGGGGTGGCCACAGTAGGGGCCCCTCAAACTTCTATTTCCCCCACCATCTTCCCTTTCATGCAGCACGAGTCTCCGTCGCGATGCGCGAGGCCTGCGCACACTTTGCGACGGACGAATCGCGTCCTTCCTCTATGGCATGGTAACGACGAATGCTGGTGGGGGACATTGGACGCTATGGTGGGGACAGTCTTGTTTAAATTGAGACATAAGTGCCCACCCCTGCCTTAGAGCTTACAATGAGGAGTATGACTGATTCCACCCACTTTAAATTACAATAACTTTTTTACGAATGGACCAAACGACTTCAATTTCTCTGTAAGACTAGAAGAATTAGTTAAGTAAATGACGTGTAATAAATAAGTTGAAAAGATGCATTTCGTCGAAGTTTACAACTTTTTTAGCTGGGCCAATAACAAAAATATAAAAGATGTGTTTGGTCAACTCGTATGAATTATATGTATACGTTCTGAAAATTACGTTGAAATTGATTTACGAATCATAAACGATCAAAAGTGGTAAAAATTGCAATTTTTTATGATTTTAGGCCTTTTTATAGGTGAAAAAATGAACGATGCTCTTCAAAATCGACGTTAAATTTTCGACTTGTCGAAAACCCTCTGGCAGGTATTTCGGTCTCTGTACAATAATATGTTTCACGATATACGTTGATATTGCATTGTACAAAATATAATTAATTCTGAATGAGTTCTAAAAGATTTAACATTAACGTCCAAAGTATATCGCATGTACGTCTAATGCAAAAGTGCAATAGTAAAGGACGTTAATAGTAGTGGAGGGACAATTCTTCGAAGGACAAAGGCGTGTCCGAGCGCGCCGGTAGAAATTCAGCGAATGTGATTTTGAATTTCGGAAAAGAATTATACGGTAAGAAAATCATTCGGTGCTAGTCCCTTACAGCTCGATGTAAGCTTCAAAGCTTTTGTGTAAATCTGTCTAAATGGAAATCCTCTGTTACGAAGTTTCCTCGCTTTCCTGTACAGCCCTGCCTCGGAATATTTGTCCTACCTACGCTGATGAACGCTGGAAGCGATTTCGCTGGCAAGTTCGTCGAAGCGCAGAAAGAGGTTTAGATAATTCCTTGCGAACTTGGCATGTCGTTCTCTCTAATTCAAAGGCTTAATCCAACGAGTTGCTGTTCCTCCGCTTTTATTCTCATCTGTATCAGCACCGGGTAAAGACTGCCGTGCCGGCGTGGCGTACATCGAGCTGCTGTAAACAACGACGTTAAACTTCCAATAATTTATTTACAGCGCACAGTGGGCTAGAATCGCAATGAGCTGGATAAAATTCAGGTCTTTGTTAATTATACATTGTTAATCCTTTGCACTCGGAGCTATTTTAACTCGAAGATTTCTTCCGACCTAGAATAACTTCATTCTACATTAATTTGTTTCTTTGTATGAATATGAAATTGATGTAATACCTCATACGATACTTAAATGTGTAGTAATCGATTGGATAACAGCATACATATTTAATATGTTGAATAATGGTACAGCAATTTTTAATGGCGACTCTGAGTCACGAAGTGCTACGGGTTAATTACAAATAGTACAGTTTTAGGGGTGTCTGGGGTTTCTAGTTTTGGTATTACAGTAGGGCGTTCAATATCTGAACTAATTGGGACCGTGGTGTGGTTCGGATAATTGAACAGTTTTTAATTTATTTATTAAATACAAGAATAGTACTGCTGTAATTAGAAATGTGACATACAGGGTGAGGCATCTGAATAACTTATATATTTTTTGAGATAGGGAGAAGAGTTTTGGACAAAAGTTGTTTGGTTTCGAGGGGCCCATTACGTGGTGTAAGTACATAACTTTTTTCAGGTGAAGATGCTTAGGAAATTTGAAGGTTAGCATAGTTTTTTTTTAATGGAATTACATATTTGAACTCCTATGTTTGTAGCCTTTCAGGAGACAATTTCAACGATATAATATAGTAAACGACTTTAGTAAAAGTATGAAAGTTTTTTTAGTAGAAACAGATAAATGCATGTACTATAGAAACCCATTCTTAATTGCAAGAAAATATTCGGTTAGATACAGTGACAATTGCTGACGTAAATTCAACTGTGCTAAAAGGAATAAAGGCGGAAAGAAATATGGAAATACAAAGGAAACGCTTGAGTACAAATAAAGCGGTGGAAATGGTAGGAATAAAGGGGAAACGAAGATTAAGAACCGGGAGATGAGATAATAGAGAGTTTCAACAAGATGTTATGAATTGTAACGGATTATTTAAAATTATGACGCTTCACTATTCTTTTTTAGTATTCTGTATTACTCAATGCAAAGCTATATGCTTAATCTATGATACTATTTCATAAAGGGTGTCCATCAAAACCGGATGTGTCTACACAGTTTATAAACATCCATAAAAAATAATAACTGATAAACAAAATACAAAAACCATTCACAAATAACTATATGAAGTTGCAGTAATAAAATAGTTAATTGGATACTAATAAGTAATGGAGAAGTAAATTATTTGTCTCATGAGATATAAATTACTGACAATCATTTAACAATATTTTTGGCTTTTAATAAATAATCAAATAAAATCAATAGTAAATTAAACAATTAATTTTGTTTATAACAAATATTTTGGTATTCTTAAACAAATATCATTTCTCAATCAAAGGATACTCTCATTAAGATTCTGAAATATTTAAAATAAAATTATTGGAACACGAAAATTTTGTAAATAATATAAAATTGAATTTTTCTTGACTATCACGCTATTATTATACATTTTAAGATAAGTTAGACAAGAATATATTCTTTTCACCCTTTGCACTCCTTTGTCCAGTGTGACTCGACATCAGAGAAAGAAAAATGTAAATGAAACGGGGTTTTTATATGTATTTGGTTCTTCCTTTGTTTATGTAATTTCTTATTTTTTAGTTAAAAACAGATATAAATTACAACAAAATTTGAGAGCTACATTTAATATAATTAGTAAACAAAATTGTTTAAAATAAGTAGCAGTCAAGGAACTATCCTTTGAAGTAAATTTCAAACAATAGTAGGAAGTTGTTGGAAAGAAAATTGAAACATAATTCGGAGTGCAATGCTCCTGATTTGTGATTATTAAATTTCAATTATTTTGTATGCCAGTAACACGTAAAGCTGTTTTTGATTGTTTGGTTTCTAAACATTTTTTGTGTATTGTACCAGCTCTTGATGTGTTTAAAATCGTTATGGGCAATGTCAATTTACTGGAGAACTGTTAGAGATAAAAAAATTTTCGAGAGTAACAATCGATTGGTGGCCCAGGTATGGGAAATTCAAATCCAAGCCGGTGCCAGATAATAAATCGCCATAACAAAGTTTCTGCGCATAGTTGCGATAGTTCATCGATCGTAACCGATCAGCAACGTTCAATGAGATTTCAATTTAGCAGGAATCGTTACCTCACCGGAGGACTTCGTTTCGATAACCTCCAGTCCAGACGGGAGATTATTTCCGTTCTTCAGGAAACTTCGAATCTTAAGATACTAGATTTTCGATCGGTGATCCTATCCGGCATATAATCTGTAATATTTTATATCCTTGATCTCGATCAGACAGTCCAGAATATTTTACACTTATTTTACGTACATGTATAGGGTGTACTAATATTATGTGTAACACCATTACAGTGTGATTCTATAATTTAGGGTCGGCGAAGGTCTGCTAAGAAAGGTTTTTGCAAAGATGACCTTTAACGATTTTTTCAAAGTCAAATTGTATCGTGTTCTACTCATCGAGAGGAACAAACTTCTCGATGGAACCGTGGGTCAAAAATTGAAAAGATCACTACATTAATATTATCACTAGACTGCGGATCCTTTATGCATTTATGGCAAAAATTAGTAGTTGTAATTTTGTATTGTATTCAACCAATTAAACATATGAAGACAGAAAATAAATGTCTATTTCATTATAATTTGTTATAATTCATGTAGACATCTTCTATTTCACATAAAGATACGGAGTCTAATTATTTCAAATCTTATATAATTTTCGTTCGATTAAACCAATTCGATTTTGTAGTATGTTTATGGATGTTTGTCGGGCTATCAAGCAATTCAATTTCTATTATATTAAAGCACAGTTGACAACACAAAATTACCGGCGCGACGTCGTAAAGGAAACGCTTGGGGTTCATCATCGCTCTATAAAATTTCGTATTCCTAAATAGAAGTGGGCGAACAATAAAGCATTGTAAACACGACAACGGGCTGTGCATCCCCAGCTGACAAATGCGCATTGGAACGACATGACCAGTTTTTACGCCGGTGATTCTAGTCTTCTAGGTGTGCGCTAGCGCGTCATCTCGCGATGGTAAAAACGGAAGACGCGGAACGATATCGCGGGAGATATAACGACCGCGAGATGAGAAAAGAATCTATTAAAAGGACAATGTCAGCTCCATGCCAACTGTCTCAGCTATGCAGCGAAATATCGTCTACCCTTTTCCTTTTGTCTTGTATATACATCACGTCGAATTCCTTTTCCAAAAAGGTTCGATAGCTCAAATGAGAATGCGCGTGCAGTTGCCGATGAATAATGGATCCTCTATTCCAGTGACACCATCCGGTAAGCCGTCAAAGAGGCTAATGTCGTTGGCGTTCCATACAAACTTACGCTATTTTCAATCGTGGCCTGCTCAAACAATCCTGGACTGAATAATTGATGCTGTACAACCTGCACAATTGACTCATTGATGTTTTTAAAATGTAAATTCCCGTCTTAACCTGTCGATACTTGACATTGACTTATTTAAACAAACCATATAGTATTATTTCCTTTGCTATCAATATTGGTTGTGATAGAACTAGATTAAACTTCACCTGAATCGTGAATTTCGATTAGGTCTTTCCATTTAAAGAAATCAAGGTGACCTTGAAATCTGCGAAACGCCTTCGTGCGCATAAAATGTGTTTACATCACAATATTTTCCTCTCCATACCATGCAACTTTTTTGTATTATTTTATTTTTATATTGCGGAAATATTCAAGGTGAACAAAATTATAGCCCCACCCTGTGTAGATCCCTTCTTTAAGAAAAATGTGACCTTCCATTTGCTGTAAACAGGGGGTAGCTTGAAGTAATAAGTATTGTGCTATCGCAAAAGATAGCATCGCGTGCTTCATATATTTGGTACAATAAAGAGATAGCTCTTACCATTACCACCTCCTTATATTTCATTGAATCATTACAGTATTGTTACTTCTAAATGTGTTATTTGTAGACTGTGGATTTTATGCATTTACAATAAAAATGGGCATTCAATCATAAAACAATGGAAATATTTAAAGTATTTAAAAATAGTAGATATTATTTCCAACCCATTAATATTATTAAAAAAGAAACAAATAAATGTAGCCTCTGTATCTTGGAATTAATTCAGACGAACTCTGCAGTTTGTTACGGTAATAATCACAATAAAGTATGCAATTTCACATTTTTTAATTCAAATAACTGTAATTTTTCTTTTGCAGTCATTCATTATATCATGATCAGGGTCATCTGCAGGTAAATCCTCAGAAGTCTCAAAATGATATGTCACGACCACTACAGCGTGATTTCGCACCTCTGGATAAGTGGAAATCTGTTTAAAAAATAGAGCGCAACTTTGACCTTGACCATTTTCCAAAGTAAAATATTTTTCATTGCATCCTATATTACTCGTCGCAAAGAACTAAAGTCTCAAAAGAACTATAGGTCTCAGATCAAACGTTCTCTTAAAAAACAACTTTGAAGTTTCACAAACTCTTTGATTCCATATGTCTACAGGGTGTCCCAAAATGTATTTACCTTACCTATATCTTATTTGTGGGACTGCCCGAACTTTCGGATTTATCCCGACGGCCCTGTAAGTAAAGCATCGCGTAGTTTAAATGGAAAGTCGAGGGAAACAGCTCGGCAGGGAACGTATTAAATATTATAATGCGAGTCTCTTTATCGCGACGGTTTTTCGAAGAATATCGCTGGCGCATCACGTGCAAACACCACAAAATCCTGACTGATGGAAAGATCAGCCACAGGCCGTAATATAGGGCACTTTGTAATTGCTCCATCATGCCCACAATATCATGGGGATAACGGGAAGGAGGGATAATGGTGAACGAGTGACTGTAAATGCTTCAAGGTACCTTAATGCGACGATTTTAAACGAATCTATCGGGATGCAAGGTCGATTACCCGTCGAGACAGTATTGAGCGATATGCTGTTGCGTCCCAAGGGACAGCCGCCATTCTTCGAGCAGTTATTATGCCGAAAACCCGGCATACTGTTCTAAAATCGATACGCCCGAGCGAAGATTAATTAACGTGTACATTGTTCTCAGCGTGCTGTTAGGTACTTCGCGAGTTGCAAACGATATCATTGTATGTAATCCGAGACTCGCGCGACACACCTTTGCTGACTTAATTGAATAAAACTTAATGGTCGAACGAACCTGATAGTGATTCGTCCGGGTAGAATAGTTATTTTTCATTTTTTGAAAACATGTCAGTAAGTTTAATCCCTTCTTCTTGGTACTTCTTTTCTCAAAATGTACAGGGTATGAAGAAATTAGATGGAACATTAATTTCAAGATCAGAAGGACAACCATGGTTTTTATTGCGTCTTATTCAAAACCGTTCTCTTAAAATATGATGATCAAGTTTTTTCATTATCAAACTGATTTTATTTATACTATATTTTCGATGTATTGAACGCACAAAGATATAATTTCTAACGGCTTCATCAATAGCTACATAAACTGTATCTGACTGAGGAATGAAAATATAACATACATAAATAAAATCAGTTTTGATACTGAAAAAGTTTATCATGATATTTTAGGACATCGATTGAGTTTTACCGATGATTCCTTTTGCACTTTTATCCTTGTGATGAATAGAATACGATGCAATAAAAAAAATGGTTGACCTCCTGTCCATGAAATTCAAGGTTAAATAGTCGCGACATATAATTTCTGTACACCCTGTACAAGGTGAATCCGATAAATAACGAGATTAATTTTTCTTAAATTTTTCTGGCAACGTCATCTAAACGTGCATTACATGCATTTTTTATTACATATTTAGTTAAACTATTTCTAGTGGTACACTAACATTAATAAGAGTAGAGTAGACGCATTGATTCTGCATTTCGATTTTTTTTCGATTTTGTTATCTGCAATTCCGTACTATTGTAAATGTTTTTAAAAAATGTAATTCAGAAGTCAGAAGTCAGAACTCCCTGATCGGTACCGATCACAATCAAATTTTTTAAATAATTATATATTGGATATAGCCAAATACATTTATATTGCTTACCCAGGTTAACAAAAATTAATATTATAAATTATAATGCATATTCAAACTGATAGATTTTTAATTTGTTCTAATGTAGATTAGGTAAATAACATAGCACAACTAGAAAGCGTTTGTTTCATCAGTTAGTATTTTTAAGGGTAACCTCGTGCTTCAAATTTGGAGTGTTTACTGTAATTTTGTAAGAACCAAAACTCCCACGAAACTTAGAGAACGTCCCTAGTATGCCATAAATTCATGTTAATGACGAGCGCCAACAAGTTTTACTGTTAAAGCATAAAGCAGGCCTCTTAATTAAAAAAGTTATTAATTTTGCAACGCATAACTTCAGTTTTGAATGACTTTCCTTTCCCCGTCATATATGCGGAAGTATTAACAAGTAAATATGAAAATAATGGTTATGATATACAAAATGAGTAGACACTATTTAAAATATGATAATAAGAGCAAAGTAATAGTGAACGGGTTTTAAGATAAAATATATATTACAGTTACAGTTTCCATAAGTATTATATTTATACAGAATGAGATACGGCGACGATGCCCCTTTCCCCTGTAACACTTTAACTTCGCGGTAAATACTGCAACTCCTCAACAGACTATAGTAGTTTGCCCACAACCGTCATCTGGTAGACGATGTAATCTTCGAACAAGGCATGTTATCTGAAGCCGCGTCTATAAGTATACAGGGTGTCCCACGTAACACTTTTCACGATTTTTCAATTAAGTGTTGCGAATATCTGACAAAAAAATATTTTAAACAAAAGTCGATCAGTTTTTGATTGGCTATACATTGCAAAAAAAAAGTTTGAAAATTTTCTTTTTAATTATTGTAAAAGACACCTTCATTTTTTAAATGGTACTTCAAGGTCATCCGAAGTTCATGGTATACTAGGTCGTTGAATTCGTCTTCATGCGGGCTATAATACTGTTAAATCAAAAATACCAAGTGGCATTTTAAAAACCTGAAGGTGGCCTTGACAATAATAAAATAATTTCTTTTTTTAACTGTTGTTGAAAATATTTTTTTGTCAGATTATCGCAAGTACTTGAAAAATCGTGAAAAGTGTTACGTGGGACACCCTCTATATGGTCGAAGGGCAGAGAGAGGGTAACTGTTTCCCCTCAATTCGTGCTCCCCTCCCCTCATCAGGCGACTTTGAGTCTGAGGAAATAATTCCGTCAGCCAAATATGGCTAATATGACAGTCAACGTGTTCAGCTATTTCTATGTATTGAATTTGGAGAGGTGCGTTGTCTGTGTTAAAACAAGCAGGCCTCGAATATCATAAATAAAAGGAGGACTGTTGGCCGGTCACCGTTCGTTATTACGAACATTTCGACGCCCTTTGTAAGCATTCGACTTCGGCCCCCGTTCAAAGATTTATATTTCCTCCGTTGGCCGTTCCGCGGACGCAGCTCGATTGTGGTAACATAAGTTACCCGCTGAGAAACTTGGCCAATAAATAATTCTTTCCCAAGGTGTCCGCGACTCGACCGGAGACGAAACGAAATAGGGGGTCTGGAAAAACGATCGGGGTATACGGAGAATAAAAAGGGACGGGCGAAAGAAGAAAATAAGAAATTCAACGAGAGCGTGGCAACAACGAGCGTAACAGCAATAAATAGAGCGATGGATTCTGTACGCGATGCCGCGGGTATCCAAGCCGCTTTTATATAAATAACACGAAGACGAAGGTGCAATGTTGCTCGTAAAACTGAATTATGTTCAGTTTCTTCTTATATTTCTTTTCTTTCCATTTCCCTCGGTTATCCCCCCCCCCCTCCCCCCGTTCCCTTATCAATTCATCTTCGGTATTCCGTCACCGTTAATTGTTTAATTGCACAGCAAATTTTCTGTTCGACAAAACTCTTCGATGCAAATCCTAAAGACGATACTTTAATTAATAACGCTAACCGTACCACGACCGGTTTCACATTTCTTACTTCACAATTAGTGATACAAATTGCGTGAAATTCAGTCTTATAATTTTTATAAAACGATATTCCTGAGGTTATTTGAAGTAACTTTTTCCTTCCAAAAAGTGTTCTCCGCTGCCTTGTTAAAGAGTTATAAACAAGAAACACGAACCAATCGGAGCGCGGCGGATTCCGGCTCGACCAATGTCAACGCCCGGCTCAGCGCGAGCCACCAGTAGTCGCGTTCTGATTGGCCCATGTTTTTCGTTAATAATTTCATAACAAAGCCGCGGACACCAATTTCGCAAAGGAAAAAGTTACTTAAGATGACCTTAGGAATGGCACCCCTTTCAATTAAGTGCAACATTTTGGGGATACCCTGTATATCCAACATGTATTGATTATTCCTATGTGCACTAATGTTTGTAAACAGAAGCACTTATAGGGTATTATTGGTTTTCCACAATGATTTCATATAATCTGATAGGATATTGTAATAGAATGTAATAGGATAATTGCGAAATGCGTACTCCTATAAAGTCGTAGGAGGATAATACAAGTATGTGATTGTTAATTGCATCGGAAAATTCTATCTACTCTCAAAAGCCAGATATCTATACAGTATGTAGAACCATAAAATAAAAAATGCAACATTCCGATGCATAATATTCTGTCGACTTGTGAACAGCGACATTATTTCACCGGTGTAGAATTTCTATGACTTTCTGTTAAAGAACTCAAAACTGTTTAAAACTTTTCCTACAACCCAATGCCATAAGCTTTACATTTTCTTCAAGTCGAGCTGCATTTTAAACAAAGATTTTCCCTATTTATATACTCGCCACTGAAAGCGTGTAAAAGTATGTACCAATATAAGGGGTGTCAAATATTTCTGCTAATTTCAATGACGCACAAAATGTTTTCAATTTCCGTCTCTCTCATTGTGTTTTTAGATGTACGTACATATCTATAGTTTTAAGCAATGTTTAAAAGATACCGAGATTATTGCTTTTAAAATTAACACCACACTTTTACTCAAACCACGAAACGATACATACTTTTATTACACGGCTCTTGGATCATTCAAAATAAGGGAAAAATGTGGGTACGTTAAGAAAATAATGTATTGAGGATGTTAACGTTTATTTGCAGGGTCACCAATTTATTTTAAACATTTTTTGGATCATTTAATATAATTGTTTTTGGGAATATTAAAATAATTTCGTGACCCAGTATAGATATAAACGTTAATATCTTGTCGAGAGATTAATATCACACAGTCAGATCGTTTTTCGTATTAAGGAGAATGCACTGAGCTCGCGTTAACACCATATTAAGTCCCGCTTGGATAACTCAAAGCAATGCTTATTAATTACTGCGCATACGTCGAAACACGTTTGAATAGCGCCAGTGGAATGTGCTTTAACACTACATGCATTAAGTCGTAATACCTGCACGAGAATGCACCGATAATTGGAATTCAATTTCCTTCGCATGGAAGAAAGCTCGCGGGAACTCCATCTTTAACGTTGGAACTACTGCGCAGTCGAAATAACAGGTTTGTAATTTGTTGCAAGCACGCCGTAACTAGACGTAATTTGTCGTAATTATACCACGGTTTGAAATGCAGTTCAATCAAGCTCGGTGAAATAAGAATTTCTATAGTGTTAGATATGGATTTAATGTTCGTCTTTAATTAACATAGATACCATTACATAATAATTTCTATTTATTAGGTTGTTCCAAAAGTTTCTTTCGGAATGTGTTCCTTTAATGTTGCTAAATAAATACAAACAATGAGATAATCTCTATGATAATGTTTTAGTACTTCCTAACATGAATTTGCATTATGTGCATGAATCGAAAAGAAACTTTTGGGACAACCTAATAATTTTCATTTCAAACGTTCACATATACATATGTAGTACCTTATGGAAGGTAGCAGGTGTGCACAAAATTTGAATCTTTTGTACTTGCACTTGTTAATCATAAAAGGGGTTATATGCACCATTAAATAATAATAAATGGCGTTTTAAAAACTAAGATTTTATTTCGTCATTTTGAATATATTTTCAAATAATTCTTTCAATATTTATGATTTTGAATATTTCCTAGCAGGTTTTGTGTAATCTGTGAAAAGTAATATTAATTTTAAATATCGTTATTTAATGTATGTACATGCATATAGGTATAAGAACATAAAGCTTTTCCATTCGTTCTACTCGCGACCGTTTGAAATACCTTAAATCTCGTACGAGATTTTCAGGAGAGCGTATATTGTAATCTCTAGATATACGGAAGGAGTGGGTAGACGTTAGCGGACATTCCGGAAAATCCTTGGACAGCCGGGAAGAGTTTACATCATATTAGAAGATTTGAGAAGGTTTTAAAACAGTTCCCGGAACTCTTGCAGAGTCTGACGGAGTTATATGGTGGCTGGAAAAATCTCCAGATACATACCTTGTCGAGAAATCTTATCGATTCCGACGGAAAAAAAATATCCAACAGTTATCGGTTCTATAGTGATCTATCGAATAGCTATCGATTTTAGGAGAATTCAGCTGAACTGCAAGGAACATTAAAAAAGTAACATTCTACATAGATTGCGGATCTTTCTGCAAAATACAAAGGTTTTCTGCATTGATTTCGAGCAGCAAGAATAAAATAAAAATTGATTTCATCCCTTAATGAGTTTACTACACTAAAAACAACATCACAATATTCTTTAATTTTTCTTTAAACTATTCTTTTCTTTCTTTTTATTTTTTAAGTTGCATCAATCTCACAAGGGTCATCAGCAACTACAAGTTTATACCGGTTGATTCACGAGAAACAGAACATCTATTTAGGTATTTAGTTCCGTTAGGCTTGAAGAGAGAAGAAAACGTTAAAAAGAGAAAAGTTGTACTGTTAAAGGGGGCAACTAGTATGGTGATATGAAAAATTGTTCTGATTGTTGTCGTTTTCATTGTATTTTGAAGGTCATCGATGATTTTGAAATGACACAATGCATTTTTAACTTAATAGTGTTGTAGCTGATGTTAAGACGAGTTCTCAATGACGTGGAACACTATGACCGCTAGAAAATTTATAATAAAGCAATGATAACTTCAAAATGTGCAATCATTTTATTTGAGTTAAATTAAATATTTGAAATTACGATCTTGAGCAGTAACACAAACATTTAAACGGTTTCAATTGTTTCTGTTGAAATTCATCTACAACTACATATATCTTATAGGTTAGTATAACTATATCCAGTTTGCAAGTATGTACTTTTAATAAATACTAGTACGTTTACGCGTAGACTAATTTTTATCGGATTTGATCTGAAATAATGATTGATATGAAAAATTAAGTGAGTGATGAGAAAAGCCTTTCCTCGAGAGAAAAGAGATGAGAGAAGTTCGCGGAATGAGATACTGTGAACACAAGGTGATCTTAATGAAACGAAACACCGTACGAAAGATAAAACACACATTGCGTATAGATTCAGTAACGTGTATGAATGTAGAAATACAGAGAGTACATAATAGAATATACTAATGTGTGTTAATCGCAATGTTGAAACCATAAAGCTTTTATAATGAAACGTATACATAGAAGAATGGCTGTTCAGATACGTTAAACGAGATATCCTCTTTAGTTTTACCTGCTGTAAAAGTTAAAACATAGCTTTTGCAGGAATATAGTGAACAATTAAACCTGTCGACTGGAGTATAAGATAACGTTTTATTTTAGTAACATAAAACTACCATTTCGCAGGGGTCCCGTACAACTTTGGACAATCCAAAGAAAAGTTCAAGTGAAAATAAAAGTATTTCGTTGCGAACGTTATTAGCATTCGACAAGATCTCTGCAGTGGGAAAACTTCTCGTCGAAACTTGGTTCTAACATAAAATGTGTTCTTACAAATTTAGTTAACATTTTACTGTTCCCTTTTTTTCAGAATTTTCCGCAGTAACAACGTTTACTAATGTTTCATGAAGTGAGTTGATCTACAAAGTATTTGAATATCAAATTTCTGATTCTCCAGGAATTGACGATATCTAATCTATCGTAATTTAAAAAAAAAAGTACAATAAGAAATTTGAATTCATTTTAATGCTCGAAGCCTGTACCTTCTCAGACCACCATTAGTTTTCTTGTAAAATATTTTTACATGAGGTAGCAGATGAGAAACTGATGATCCATTTTTCCTCAAAAATGCTATAAATTGAAACCTCTGTAAAAGTGCTCAAAAATGTTCTCGTAAATGAATCTTTTACAGATTTGAAGATTCGAGCCGCCCTTTACAATGGCAAAAATTGTTCACTGTTTCCTGAAACACGTACGAAATATTCAAAATGTTTCTTCCATTCGTGATCTTATATGACCTTAGCAACCTAATTCGCGTTGATACACGCAAAATACATAAAAAAACACATTGCTTGCAAAAGACGGTATAACTATTTCCTTCCTCATTTTTTCCAATCGCATTAGTTTTCGTAAAACACTTGCTAGTAATGACGCAAACACCCTGTATATCTAATAGAATTACTCATAATTAGACTGCGGATGTTTATGCATTTATGAAAAAATTGATTGGGTGAAACATGCACCAGTAAAGGATTAGAAAAATGTAAGAATATCGTAATCTTGTTGTTAATCTAACAAAGTCATTAAGGGATGAAATCAATTTTCATTTTATTCCGGATTCCCACTATCAATGTAGAATGTTTTTATTTTGCATAAGGATCCGCAGTCTAATTTAAAATCAAACATGTGCTGAAAATATGAAAATAAAGTTGCATAAAATAGATAGTATTAAATGTGTTTGATAAAATACGCTAAAACCATTGAACAAAATAGTATCACTTTGTCGAATCCATAAAAAGCCAAAAAATAAATGTTGCATTCCAGGATGTCTCTTTTATGATACTGTTTTGTGGATACGAGCAACAAAATAGGTTGAAAAAGTTTGAGAACACCTTCGATATGAAGATGGAACGTCTAGCTTTCAATGTGTTAGGTAGAAGCAATTGGAATCTAAAGTGTTTCATCCGAGTTCACGTACCGAACGACCATAACCTCGTTCCCGTGTATAATGTGTGGTTTGCCTTCGACTATCCTCGAAATTGTCGTGTATCGTGTTCTAACCCGAACCGGTAGTTCCTCGAATAACCATTGTCGGCAATCCGCAGCATTCACGGAATTTCTTAATATGTAGACCATGTACAGCTTATTCATCCTTTAAACCTCCGGTGGCGGGGGTTGGGTTCACTTTGACCCAGTGTTGTAAACGTTCTTTCTTAATTCTAATGGTTTACCACCTGGTTCAAATTATTAACTATTAACCCTTTGCACCCCTTGTCGAGTGTGACTCGACATCAGAGAAAGAAAAATGTAAATAAAAAGGGGTTTTGTATTATTTGGTTCAAATTACAACAAAGTTTGAGTTCTATTTAACATAATTAAATCATGTGTGTATCGATTGCAAGAGATAGAAACCAAACTGCATGTTATTTCTTCCCTTAATGATTTAAATAGAAGAGAAATTATATATTGACATCTTCAATTTTTTTAATTTTTCTACAATTTCCAATTTCATATACTCAATTTTGCTATAAATGCATAAAGATCCGCAGTCTAGTAAACAATATTTCAAATAATGGTAAAGGAATTTTTAGTGGCGCCTCAGAGTCGCCACTCGAGTGCTAATGTTTAAAGGGTTCAGAACGAACGAAAATGGTTTCTTCTTAAAGAGTACATTGGAAACAGTACTTTCATGACTAAATAAAAATTAGTAAAGAAATTTTTTTGCAAAATTGTGTTAAAAAAATTAGAGAATTATGCATTTTCCAAGTTTTTGCCTTCTTTTGAATTGCTGAAATTACTTCGTCAGAGTCACCGAGCATCTTAGACAGTAAATCAAGGATGGCACGTAACCTCAGGAATAGCGTTAAAGTGGATTTCATGGTGAAATCAATAGGGAATGGACGCTGTTGGGCAGGAACGCTGATAGCTATAGGGGAGGAAGGCCGAACTCCGTCGAGCATCATTACCTGCCATTAGTTCATTGATTCACGGTGAAGTTTTCGCATAGTTGTTGAGTTTCAATGATCATCTAACCTGCCAGCTTGTATACTGTTTCCTTTTTATCACTGTGCAAACAACGCTGACGCCTAAACGGATGCTGCAATTTGCCAACAATTTTTATTTTACAGTAATCGTGTAGTTTTATTTTACAATAATCGTTACCATTGAAAATTGTTGTTTCTCGAAATCAAGTTAGTGTAACAAGTAATAGCCGTTTTTTAACAATAACTTTGAGAAGCTATAAATTGACTGAAGCTTAACTTTATTAAACGTTGGAACAGTTATTTAAGGAAAAAATAAGAAAATTGATTAATTAATTACTTCATATATGACAAACTGCCACTTACTTTTTTATTGAAATTCAACGTGTTTTATTTCTTTCATTAATATATTCGGAAAATTTTTCTAGTAAACACTATTAAATATTTTTTTGATATACGAGAATAGAAATTAATGTTGTAAATTATAACAAATAATCCTGAAACGTCTATATACTATGTATGTATTATGTATATACATATTATATGCTTAACCTGATAATAAACGTGTAAATCTGCGCTGAAATACATAGTCTTTCATATTTTCTCTCACCTGACAATGAAAATGAAACTTCCGCTTTAAATGAGGAGCGGAGTGGAAGAAAATCTAAAATGAAAATTTGAAGATCCAACTAACGTAGGCGGACGTCAATGTGTCAGCAAACTTGCAGGAAAACCCAATGAAGGAGTCACGGCAATTTCTAAAGACTTCAAACATTCCAGCAGAGCTAAAGAATAAGTTAAAAAAAAACAAAGTTTCTATACAGGGTGGTCCACCTAAATGTAGTCACCTACATATCTCCATTATTTGTGATGACTAGACTGCGGATGTTTATGCAAAATAACAAATTTCTTCATCAATTACAAGATGCAGAAACTATATAAAAATAACATATGGATATTTTTATAACTTATTTTAAACAATTTTGTTTACTAATTATATTAAATATAGCTCTCAAACTTTGTTGTAGTTTATATTTGTGGAACTTATATTTGTTTTTAACTCTAAAAAAAATCATGACATTAGTGACTATAAATAAAAGCGCGTGGAGCGCTAAACTATATTGACGTAATCTTCGTGAGCGCTCCATGCTTTTATTTATAGTCACTAATGTCTAAAAAAATTATTTTCTCCGTTCTAATGCATTTTAATAGAAGCGTGGTTTTTAAAAAGTCTTTTTTACATAAATTTTTTAATTTTCTACTTTTTAGTCTTTTTTAAATGGAACGCAAGATATAGTAATACTGGTATGAAATAGTAAGATATATATAGAAACGCAAGATATGGAAGTACGCAAGATAGAATGAGGGGATTACTCCAAGAGACGACGTCTCTTGATGGAGTACGAAATTGTACGAAATGGAAATTAATGAACGGAACACCACACTGACTGAACTCCTTCGGTGCGAAATGGGTCAGTGGAGTGGGGATGAGTCGGAGTGGAAACGCGTAGTGGAGTAGGGAGCGCTGGCGCGCGGAGTGGGGATCGCTGAACGCGATGACGTACTACCGAGCGTCGCGCGGCGAGGTGTGACGGTTAATATTTACATATTTTTTCTGCTAGACACACAGTATTTTTAAAAATTTGTTTTTTAATATTGCGTTGTCATCCAGTTCTGAGCTATGTTTAAAGTTTAAAGTCTCCAGCTTATCAGGAAGTGGTTTAAAATTCGATTACAAGATTTAACGCATGACACGGTAAGCTAATATAAGCGTGGAAAAATATAAATAAAGAAAGAACCAAATACATATAAGAACCCGTTTTATTTACATTTTTCTTTCTCTGATGTCGAATCACTCGGCAAAGGGGTGCAAAGGGTTAATGTTTTTACTGTTTTAAATTACATCCACCCATTTCCCAAGTCTCTTAATATGCTTAATATGCCAAATCTTTAATTGCCACCTCTTCATTTTTGTCATACATGCATAAACATCTAGATATAGCAAATGCGGTCCCTAATAAAACGAATAATCCATAATTGATAAGCACACGTTTAGTGAAGTGGCGACTTAATCAACAAACAGAAGTAATTCATCATTCCGTTTGTAAATACTGTACGCTTGAAATTCTTGATTTTCTCTATTAGAGGAACAATGAAGACAATATCAAGAGGAGCGTTCCCGTGGGGGATCCGAAACGGAAAGGAAGAACATGCGGAGCTTTTCTCGAGTCTCGGAGTACTGCAACGGCGCGGCGGCGGTCTTCGCTGATCGACCGCTTCCGTTTTCGGAATATAATGCAAGCCGCGTACTCCCCGGAAAATGAGCGGGGCTGTTTTGTTCTCTGATTGGAAAACTACGAATTGCTTCCTGCCGGCGATAGATCCCCGAGACACAGTTGAAACGAGGACAGAAACCGGCTCGAAGAACGAATCGAGGAGAGAAGTCGGAAACCGATATATTTTTGATTTACAGTCAATATTCGTCTCTATTGGAATTAGTGACAGCTTCGAATCAATCTTGCCGAAACCCGAGAAATGAAACTCTTCGTACCCGAACGAATTATTGCTGCTTCGTTGTGGATGCTGAAACTGATAGAAATTGAAGAAGATGGTTTAAGTTTGTTTTCAGAGGGAACGAACACGATCGAATAAGTCTCTGGAGATTTTATGATGCTCTCCTCATACTTTTTATTTTTCAAAGACAATTTAGCAGAGTGTCAATCTTTATACATTTATTGTTCCCAAATATTTTTCAATTAGTATCATGTGAGGGACTGTCGTATAGGTTGGGACACGTTTTGCTTTTTAGTATTTTTAGATATTCTGTTTTATTTCATAGATGAAAAGTTGTAAAATGAACAACGTTATAAGAGGTGTAAAAGTTGTAAATGAAAGTTTTAAGGAAAACAACTTTTACTATTTTCTATACAATCTCGACCAATTTCAATTTTTGAAAAAATTTCTTTTGACAACATCTAGTAAAAGTAAACTAACGGCTCTAACTTCTCAAAAAAGTTCAAATCGTATAGTCCAATATTAAAAAAGTTATCGGTTTTTTGAGAGCGTCCGAATATGAATGGGAGTCACGTGCTCCTGATTATTGAGGATTTTTGTGATTCCGTGATAGTCAGTGCAGAACCAGCGAGGCCTAAAATGCCCGATGGAGACCTCCGGCGAGCATTAATTTATACTACTTTGCCTCGTTTTTATCGACCCCAGTCGACCGTCGAGTATCTAAACAGAGCAAAGCATTTTCCCACTGAAATACTTCGACGATTTCCTTCATTTTTAGTTTCCATCGGAAGCTCCGTTTTCCATCGTTTCCTGCGAGCTCTCGACTTCCTGCTCCATTCTTTTCGTTTCTCCGTCGGGCTTTTTTCTTTCACGCGATTTCACGCTTTCGTCTTCGCCGGAAACAGGAGAAGAAGAAGAAGAAGAAAAAAAAGAAGACGCAGGCAATGAGGTCAAGTATAAAAGTTCTTACCAAAGGAAGAAAAGCTCGAGGGAAAGAGTGGTCCCGCGTGGAGGCGGGTCATAACTTGAACCGCTATGCCATTCAATTCTCGATTCTCGATACGAGCGAAGGGACTCTTGAAGAGCACGATACAGTCAAGCGAGCCCCCACGCTAGCGCGGTCAACACACTGTTTTACGATTGATATTACGATTGATAATTGCGGACTTCATCGGTTTAAACTTCAGCAATTTTTTAAAGGCACCGTTTTATCTCATTACATTAATATACTTACATCAATGAAAAGTGCGAAGCTTCATCTTGTGTTCTATCATTTATCGTAATCGTTTATCATTATGTTATGTATGCTGTCAAAGTGAAAATGAAAGCGAAACAAATCCATGGCATCTTAGGTTGAACTTCACTTCAGGAAGCCAAAAATTTTTTACATTTTATAAGCTAATCTTGTAGATTTTGACGAGAATATACCGCAAATCCAAGTTCTAATGTTAGGAATCCACTGGTTCCAAAGTTATGCGTGTTATACGCACTGTTTTACGATGGTTTGAATTTGCAACATTTTTGAAGAGGAATATGTCCTCAGTTTCCCGCCTGTTACATCATGTAAAAATATCGTACAGGCAAATGAGCACTCCTTTGCGAAAGTAGAGGCTTCAAGCTTCAAAATGAGTCTGATCTTCTAGCAGTACAAATATCACAGTTCAAATATCAACAATTTCTCGGGAATGGGAAATTTAGTGTTTAAGTACTTTTTGGGTCCACTGTATGCGCAGGATATTAATCTATGAAACGTTTCAGTGCACGGAATGGTTCAAAATAAATTTCTCGACTTGAGTTGAATTGACCCGCACAGTATAGCGGAGGGTCGACTGTTCTCTTTTCGAAACGACGCGGCGCGCGGCGGAAGTGTACATTCGCAGCGACATCCGGCTATAAGCCGCCACTGTACGGCGAAAGGGTGCAATTAAAGTTAAACTACTATAACGAGACATCGATAGGCTAGGCGCTAGATCGCAGCGCGAGACCCGAAAACGATTAGAAAACGAGAAAGAGAGAGGAGAGAGCGGGGGTGGGGAGCCGAGGTGGGAGGGAAGGGTGCTGGCAGCGTCGAAGGGAGGGAAATAGCTAGAAACTGCCTCGAGTTCGTAAGTTTTAATTGGCAGACAGCGCGGCGACCTACTACCATTTTACCTTCACCCTTCCCCTAGCCACAGTTTCGCCGCAGCCCTTCCCCGGGCTTGGGCACAGCGATAATAATTATAGTTACTCTTTGTTTTATAAATTAACTCCAGCTCCCCGAGCCTGTACCTTTGCGGATTCTACGATGAAGCGGACTGGAGATACTTTACATTCAGTTCAACCGGTAATGGATTAACTGCTTATCGTCTTTTCAGTTTGCCGACCGCCACCGCCGCGCCGCCATTGATAATGTTTTTCCAGCACATTGTGCTGTGTTCAACCGGCTTACCGATTATTCAAGGCTTTTTCGGACAAACTCGACAGCAGCGATCAGACTTTCCTCTTGTCGAACTAATACACCGGCTCCGTGTTCTATCAACAAAAACGGATCAGACAACTTCTATAAATGCCGGAGATATAAGGCTCTTTTACAGTTACAGTACACAAACTTATACAGTCGGGCATAAAATTAAGTGGTCACTTTTTAACGACTTGTTTAAACCTTTGCACAACGAATTATTACCACGCTTATTTTAAAATGCACTCGAAAGGAGAAAATAACTTTTTTAGACATTAGTGACTATAAATAAAAGCCCACGAAGAGTACGTCAATATAGTTTAGCGCTCCACGTTTTTATTTATTGTCACTAATGTCTAAAAAAATTATTTTCTCCTTTTTAGTGCATTTTAATATAAGCGTGGTTTTTAAAAAGTTTTTTTTTATATATATATTTTTCATTTTTGTTGACAACAACTCCCTACTATTTTAAGTGTTTTATTTGACATTTACTTCGAAGGACAGTTCCTTGACTGCTACTTATTTCGGTGCGTTATAGGTCAGTGGAGTGGGGATGAGACTGCTACTTATTTTAAACAATTTTGTTTAACAATTATATTCAATATAACTTTGATAATTTGTTGTAATTTATATTCGTAAAACCTATGTTTTATGGATATGAATATTGACATAACATCTCATGCAATACTTGAACGTTTAGTAATTGATTAGATACCAGCTTAGTTCATAACGTAAACAATATTTTGAATAATGGTACAGCAATTTTTGTGGTGACTCTGAGTCACCACTCGAATGCTAGGGGTTAATTGTAAATTGTTTACTCGACAATGATCCAGGGACACGAGCAACTTTATTACTAACAAACAGGCTTATAGTGCAGGTAGCATAAAAACAAACCTAGGGAAAAACTATGGACCTAAACTACTTTCTGTACCTCTAACTTATTCTATTGAACAACGTCCCTGTAATAAAATTAAACACTCGAAAGAAACACAGTGGAACGAGACGATTCCAGTCGCCATGGGCTGAAACATTCACAAAGCGTTCCCGAGACTGCATCGTTAAATTAATCATAAGCGCGTGACGTCGTAAATACGTGGACGGAGTTCAGTAAGCATGAATTCAAAAGAACACTCGGAGGTTTTAAAAAAGAATGGATAATGAAGCCGGAACAGATACGCAAGTATTACGGGGGACAACAAGCTTGTTCCGCTCCGATATTCCAGAAACGCGTCCCTCGTAAAAACCAATTGTTTCGACTTTATATTCGTCTGCCTAAAGTACACTTCCGGCACGGCTACATTCTGGCAAGAATTTCACTTGCGGCTGGATTCTCGATAGAAATGATAGTGTCCAACCTAGGACGTAAAAAGAGTCCTTAAACTTGCGGCATCTGCCCATAGAATAATATATTAAACACCACCTGAAATCGACAAAATCCTTTAACATCAAAAGAGTATGTCAGGGTAGATCGAAGATTATAATATAAAATTGTGTAAGATTTATCCTTACGATCTAGCCTTACAGAGAAATTGGAGTCGTTTGGTCCATTCAGAAAAAAGTTATTCTGATTTAACTGACTAACTGTATATAATGTTACCTTCAATGGATAAACTTGTACAGGATAAAAGTATTATACGCTAAATTAAATCGTCGATTTAATTCTATTAAATATCACTGTAAATTGATATAAATGAAAATAAATAAGTCGATTGAGATAAAGCTATACTTTAATTTTTCGAAGTAACGTATTTTTACCTATTTACATTTAGTTTTGACATAATAAAATTCATGTCTATCTAGATTTTTGTTAACATTGGATACTGTCAGTAAATAAGTTTATTGATTTCGTAACTATTAATGAAGAGCACATAGTTTTAGGTTTATATGTATACAATGTTAATACGTCGATTGTTATGACAAAATAAGCATAGGACTGTTGATATTATTGTAATTAATGTTTGGACGGCGCTGTATACATATAAATGTGATATCATATTTGCATTAGCCTCGAGATAGATTATGTTTACTGGTCGCCTGTAATAACTACCAGCGAATATTTTGCTGTAACAATTGTCATTAATAGTAATAAACATGTGTTGAATATTATGAATCAAACAATGAAGTCAATTCCTCTCAGTAAGGCAAATTCATGGAAAATAACTCAAAACAATTTCTAACAAAGTATAATTACTAGACTGCGGATTGTATGTATTTATAATAAACACATTAGAAACACATTAGAATAGTAAAACATGTAAAATCATAAATACAAAGAAAACATGTGTTCTACTATTTACATTGTGACGAAACACTTGCTAATAATTAGACAGCTGATTTTATGCACTTATGACAAAAATGAGTAGGTGTAATTACAAACAGTAAAAACATAAGAAGAATTTGAAAATACTGTTATATTATTTTCAACCTATTAAACATATTAAGAAAGAAACTAAATTTCTATTCCGCTCCTGTCTGTTGCAATTTAGGTAGACAATTTTTATGTTACATAAAGATCCGCTGTCTACTAATAATAAAAGATAGAAATGTTACATGAAACACATTGTTATATCTTCTGTAATTTCCTTTGGGACATTTTGATTTGTTCGAAGCAGCCGGACAGATGCGCGAATTAAAATGTATTATATCTGCCGAACGATAAGAATCCATGGAAATAGTAGATACACGGGCCCCTGTTAGATTCACTCGAGAGTAGAACGTTTAATATTATTATACTGGTTATAGATGGAGTAGAGGCTATCTTTAACCCAATGTCGCGGAACTAATGCACGACTCTTTCCCGTTTAAAATTCATTTCCTCCTACCTATCGGCTTATCTGCCTCTTCCTTTTATGTCGGATCTCTTTGCCACCCATCGATTACCCTTTGCATTCTTTTTCTCATACCGGCGCGCCACGACGGTTCCTTACCATTCAATCGAGCCCTCCTCGTGGTTAACCTCGCGGCTCTTTGACATGTCTAACCTGGCTAACTAACAAAATAGACTGCTTTTTTATCCCCGGCTCAATCTCTTTCACATCTCGTTTTATCCGACCCCGAAGAACTCTTCCTGTTCAGAACTTTCAATAAAATCAAAGAGAAGGTACGGAAGTAAGAATGAAATGTTCGTCCCTTCACTTACGAGAAAAAATCAAAAATCATTAGCGAATTTAAAAATAATTTTTATGTAATGCTAACAATTGCAAATGTCTGACACACTCACCTCACGCAACACCGTCGCCCTCAGCCAGAGTTGGGCATTAATCGATTAAAATTTTAATCAAGATTGATTGATTAATGCGTACGATTAAAAAAAGTAATCATTGAAATATCAACGATTGATTCAATCGATTGATGAAGTTAATTAACGGTTAAATAACCGTTATTCCCAATTAACGATCAATAAGTAGTTAATCGTTAACTGCAATTAACAACTAAACTAGAAGATTAAGTGTTTATAGCGATTAACGACGAAACTAGGAGATTCATTGTTAATAGCGATTAACGATTGAAGTAGAAATTTATTGGTCAATCGTTGATTAAATTGCCCGACTCTACTCTCAGATTGTTTCTTCTTGAGTGTCGCCTACAGTGGATCCAAATAGTATTTCAACAATAAATTTTTGGACACACTATAGATCAATCTCGATATGTACAAAGTATCGGTGTGTCGAGCTTGAAATTATCGATATCTCAGTACATACATCGATACTGTATCGCCATCACTGTTTCCAACAGATCCGCAGCCCAGTGATCAAGCACTCTTGGATAATACATTTGCCGAGCACTGTATTTCATATTACCGAAACACAACGTCCAAAGGGAGAGGTAATGGGGCTAGTAGGCTTTCAATTGGCATGATGCGAATACTGATTGTCGCTTTTTCGGTCTAAACAGCAATAAGCGAACAATAAAGGATATTTTACGACGGGTGTGGGACAGACTCTCCCCGAGCTCGTTACCAATTTAATATCGGAAGGGTCCAAAAAGCAATCGTTCCAGGAAGAAAACGCGTGAAACCGATCATCGTGAAATTTCGTCTTCCCCGATACGTTCTCTACGACTCGTAGGGGTAGGGCGTTATCGATATCTCTCGCGATATTATACTATATCAGACGGGCACGTGTTCCCAGAAAAACAATTCCAGGGAAGCCGAGTACAAACGAACGAAAAAATACTACTGGGACGTGATAATTGAAAGGTTAGAGCCCGTCCAAGAATAAAAAACTCTGCTTACGATATTTTCCTTCGTTTGGAGGATTTCGCCAACTCGTTTTCGAAGCGGAACTCTGTTTCGTTTCAAGTTCTAGGCTAACTCGACTCGCCCTGGAAGAATAACGACGGGAAAAGCGGAAATTCAAGAAAAGAACAGAAAGCGAGTATGGGAGAGAGCAGCGCAAGCGGTGGGAAACGTAGGGTAAGGTGAAAATAAAGAGGACGATTTTATACGTTGCTTCTTGGCTCTACCTTCCCTATCGCTGTAAGCACTATTTGAATCTGCGTTTCGCGTTTCTGTATTCTTTTTCTATTCTTATTCGTCGTTCAATGTTGACCCTCCAGTGCACGAGTCAAAATTGCTCAATTGTTTGTTTAAAAAACTCGGAGATTTTTATACGCATTGCGATTGTGTTATAGTCTATGTACCAACTAGCTAAATAGCTACATATCACTATGGCATTTTTTCCCAATGAGATTAAAAATATTTTGCTCTGAACAAATTTGTACAATTCAATGAGAATGTATTCTTGTTGGCAAGGCAAACAAAATTGTCAATCATTCTCACATGCTTGAAATCTCAGGATTTGAAAAAACGTTCTTCATAAAAGGTAAAAATAAAACCATTTTTCTTTTTATTTCTTTACTTTTTATTATTTTATTTTATTTCTTTACTTTTTATTATTTAGATATCTATTCCGATACAATAAAAATATAAAAAGAAACTCCTCTTGCTTCTTTAACAAAAGAAAATTAAGCCCTCAGCATTACGTACATTAGAGTGATGGAGGAGCTCATTACTGCGGCAGAGAAATCACTAGGAATGTCCCAAATACTGCGGTGTGAATTGCAACTACAATGAGAAACGAGGTTCAATTCAGCTTAACGGTTCAGGGAAGAATGACGTCTGAGGATGACGAAGACTCGTGGAACTATAAAGCTCCTTAGTTTATCATTGGTTTATTATTAGCCGTGGCACATCCTGCACTTCCGTGAGAATGAAAGCTGCTCATCATATTATATGCTCCATCTACTTTGCTTTAAAATAATTGTCGCCGAGAGGATCATGCTGGCGAAGAAATATTAAGACTTTGAAACTTATGCTTTCAGATAGATCCGATGCGACAGTAACAACTGCGTAAATCTATCAGTAAAAATTGGAGTTTCGTGCAAATATTAAGTGAATTTGTGCGGTACACCTTTTTCTAACATCAGTGAGCTTTAAGTATGTCAGACATTCACTCTTTTAAATGTAAACATATATTTTTTCTCGCACCACTTAATGCATCTTGATATTCTTTACAAGAAAGTGTTAACCTACTTATATGAAAAAATTTTTTTTTTTAAGATAGGAGAGGTTCAATGTGACGGTCAGTTAAATAATTTTCAAGCTTAGAATGATTATTATATGATACTTTGTTTCAATTGGGATATAGCAGTTTAAACATCAATAATTTTTCGATGAAGATTCCGTGCTCTAATTTTTTACGTAAATGTACGTTTCCTACGGAAAGAATGCTAATAATAATTGAAAATAGTTCTATGTACCACGAATGGGTGAAAAGCAGCGAACGAATCGGAGTATTCCGCAATAATTTTCCCATTCGGTGTTGCACCTAATAAATCTTAATCAACGCCGCATTAATCACATCGCTGCAATAATACGATTACCGTATTAATACGTTATACGCAAGCATCACAGCGTACGATGACGTTACATATAACGCTACCACATTAATAACATTAAAATGGTAGATAGCGATTCAAATCGATACGCGTATCTAACTGTTTCACGAGCCTAGCAATCAAAGCTCCGAATCGAAGTTCAAATTCATTTTCGAACTGGAAAATCCGATTGAATCATAGGAACCGTCGTAACGTTCTATCGCAACACCATCGATCAAATTCATTTTAACGAATAAGTCATTAATAATAATAGCTGAGACTTACTCTACATACTTTATCATTAGACTGCGGATCTTTATGCAAAATAAGAATGTTTTGGATTGATTGTAAGAAGCAGGAATAACATACAAATTGGTTTCATCCCTTAAGTAAAAGCAACACATTACAACATTCTTGAATTCTTTAAATCTTTTACTGTTTTAGATTTCGTCTAACCAATTTCTTCATACATGCATAAAGATCCGCAGTCTGTTTATTATCATTAACAAGAAGAGGTCACATATTTGTGAGGTCATTGATTTTAACGAAACTTTTTGTGGCAATTCTAGAGACAAAATAAGTTTGAATAGAATACTCATTTTTTACGAAGATCTTTAACTTTATAATTTTTCGATTTCCCCTCTTTCTGGAAAGAAGGGAATAACATTTTCTCTCTGATATCTCTTGTAAAGATTATCAAGTTGTATTAAGTGGTGCAATAAAAATAAATGTTTCCATTTTAAAAAAGTGAATGATCTTCACTTACTCATTAAGATCAGTAAATCGGAGCAGTAATATATGGTGACCCACCCTATTGGTAATCGTAACAAGTTTCTGTGAATGAAACAGGTGAAATTTCTGTGGAACGTTTCAATTTTGCGTGGCGGTCAGCGTGTTAAAAAATAAAAACGGTAGCTACCTGTGACCACTTTGAATTTAATTTAATTCGCATGTCGAGGAGTGAATGTTGCTATCGTCGTTACAGCAGCGCAGAATTTAATCCTTTGCATCAGCCTGGACTCTTTGTCGATCTAACGAAGATTTTTTAATCCGCCGAGCGAAATCTTTGAACAAGCTGACGATCTCATGCCAAACTTCACAATGGCCGGTTTCATTGAGACCGGTGCAGTGAATGGCCATCGCCGCTTGTACAAGGCACAGTAACTGTTCCCTGCGTAATGCGCATCGTGTGTCAGGATCAGCCTGTCCATAACGCGCACAGGATATCCGACCGTATCAGAGCTGTGTATCTGAATGAAGGATCGGCCAGGATCAAGGGGATCGAAATGCTGAATCGGAGCTGCATTCTCCCTCTACGTGTTATTCCCTAACGCCAACATCTAAATGTACCATCTGAAAAGTTCGTTAGGAGTCCATTACAAACGGTATTCCAAGTTTTCCCTGTCAAACTGTGCCCCAGCATGCTCTGCGAGTGAAGGCGATAACAAAGGTATTGGAAAAACATGGTACAGTCGAACCCCGATACTTCAAATACTAACGACTCAGAGTTTCCACTAAAAATTAATGTACCATTATTCGAAATATTGTTTACATTATTAAATGTGTTGGTATCTAATCAGTTATCAAACACTTAAGTATTGTATGAGGTATTACACCAATTTCATATTCATACAAAGAAAAAAATTAATGTAGAATGGAATTTATCTAGGTCGAAAGAAATGTTTAATTTTCGAGTCAACATAGCTCCGAGTGCAAAGGTTATCAATGTCCCATCAATTTGAACATCTTAAAACACAATATTAATAATAATTTTATACATAATAGTTATTTCATAGAACATTCTCCTTGGTTTTTTAGGTTCTTGGCTTTTCAAATATCAGAGAAATAAATTGTATTTTATTCTACCCTTAATAACCGATTTAAAATTTTGAAAATAAACATAGTCTGTAGCTTCATTCTCGCCTTCAGTTTATATAAATATCTTACGTAAGAACTGAGAAAATAAAAAGTAGATTTTAGGATTTTAATGACCCTTAACCCTTGTGTAGTGAAGCGTGTACCCCGGTACCCATTTACTGCATTTCTTTCAACAATTTTTTAATGTTTCTCTAAAAATATAATAACATTTCTCTGAATGCCCATTCTTTGCTTGCTAATATATTAATTTATACTCTTAAAATGATAATTACATACAATACTAAGGTTTTAAATAATCTGCACATTTTGGTTGGCTACATATGGGTTAAACGTAGAGGTAAAGATTAGTTACAAAATAGTGTTATAGACAAAGAACATTGTTTAGCAGCCATAAAAACTGAAAATTGACATGGGGATTCCCATGCTAACCCTGCTAACCCTGCTTCATCGAAATTTTTTCAGTAAAAGGTGTTTAACAAACAAGAATTAAATATCCAGAGGCTTTATATGAAGGTTAATAATTTTTCAATTATAATGACTGAATACTTCAACTGCTATGTTAGTCGTACACTCCCAATAAAAAATAGCACACACGTGTTCCTATAAACATGGGGACCAATGTGGAAGCTCTTAAGAAGTAAAATAAATTGTGTTGTAAAAAACTATATTACTCATTACTAAACTCCGAATCTTTGTGCAAAATAAAAAGTTTGCGCATGCCAGACAAGAGACATTAATCATTTTAATGTAGTGAAAATAATATATTAAGACTCTCAAAGACTTTTAATCTTTCCATCGTTTGAAATTGCACCTACTGTCAAAAATGCATAAAATTCAAAGTCTACTCATTGCAAAATCAAATAAAAGAAATAATATAAAATAAAGAAGGACGTTCTCATTACTTTGTAAGTAAGTATTACTGTATATGTATAATAATTAAATAAGGAATATCTGAGAGAAACTTTTTTAGTAACCTTTTCCGGAAATTGATTTCTTGAAACCATAAAAGTTAATTCTCCACTGTTGAGACTCTAATGTTAGAGAAGATGGTGGCTCCTTATAGTATTCTGATGGCATCATAACGAACATCTGGGTAGCTTCGGTAGTTTAATGAGAGACTATTAGTCCGACTGCTCACGTATGAAGGGCGCTATAGCCTGTTTTCTGAAAGGGCGGACTTAAGATATACAGACGACGGTAACAATAGTTGTCCACCTAACATTAATCATTCCAGGGTTATGAGCACATAGTTAACAAAAGTTCAATAAAATCCTCTCTAAATTGTTTGATAAATGTTCCAATAAATTCAAAATAAAATGAAACTGTTTTAGATGGTCGAATTGAATTTTTAGAACAAATCGACCCAGCCCCTGTTTACCTTGAAATCGGCAAAAATATATTACACTTCGTTAGTTTGTATGATGATATAGTAAAATGAAATCGATTCGTTAAAAGGGAGTCCGGTTGGCCAACTTTAAAAAATTGCTTTTATTTGCATTAATCAATACTAACACCCTTAGGGATTATATTCGCACTATTTCAGGCAGAAATTCGGAATAGTTATGTAGATACAGCTTATGGAACACAGGCGCATCGCGTAAATGGATATCTGTACGTATGTACCTGCTGAAAACTTTTAAACGCGATTTTTCAAACACATTCTAAATTGACAAACACGGCAGTGGGATCAATCGAACTGTCCCAACGCGACGCGTATATATCTAAAATCTAAACGATAGCTAAACATCGTCAAAAAAATTTTTAATTTATACAAAAAATGAATGAAGCTCAAAATGAATTTCAACCTCAAACCTATGTACATAATACTAAACGATAAATTTGTTTGAAAGTACTTTAACTTTTTCAAAGCACAATAACTGTCCAACTGGAACTTTTTCCCATTTACGAAAAAGTAAAAATTTTCTATTTGCTTACCGAGCAGAACCACTGGTCCTTGCCCCCCCCCCCTCCACCGACCTCATCACCAACCAATTAATTAATTATTCTGCTATGGCAACGCCCTTACCTGTCAAAAACTCTGCAGATTGCTCAACTTTAAGCAAGCATAACTCCTGAACCATTGATGCTACAGGATCGACACTTCGATCTGCAGCCGCCCCGATTACAAATCTACTGAAGTACATATGTATATACTGAAATACATCATAATTTATAGGAGAAAGGTACAAATTTTCAGTCCGGTAAAGTAAAGAGCAGCCTAAAAATGTCATACAGAATGGAATTATCCTTGGTCGCGAGAGAAATGTTTAATTTTCGAGTTGACATAGCTCCAAGTGCAAAGGGTTAACAAAAGATGAATAAGAAGAGCAATACATATTACAAATTGTCACCCAAATTGATTGTCCAACGTGGTAAAGTCGCAATCTTTTGATCGATCATTACAGTCGCGTTGAGAGGATGGTATGTCCGCTTATAAGAACCAAGGTTAGGGTACATTGAAAGCGGAATGGAACGTGCGCCCGCTATTAATTCCGACACCCCTAAGACAGACCAGCCCCCTTTCCAGCTAGCTCGGCTAGAATAATTGTTAGTAGTAACGATATATCTCAGCTTTAGGTATGTGAGAATAACAGCGTCTACGTGCACCTAGCCGAGGGATGCTTAATTAAACGTTCGTGTTAATTGCTTGGACTTCGCGTCAACCTCTCCGCTCGCCCTCTATTCCGGTGAACACTACACGAAGAACTTCCGCTTTTCATCAGTTCGAAACGGAACGGTGGACATGAAATCATCTCTCTGTCTCAACGTTGCAGAACGTTCATTTTTAGGAAACGTTCAATTCGTTTCGATGTGAATTCGTCGGGCATGGCACAAACGCTCTGATCCACGTTACCATATAATTAAATTGTAAACTCGATGCGAGAAGACCTGTACAATGAAATTGCAAATTGCACAACGGAAAGCGACTAGACGCATCTTTATGTTAAATCAACAATTCAGGGTTACAAGAAATGAGTTCTCAACCCTTTTTTAAAAATCATAGAACGTTCAAAGTAATATAATACTTCAATTCTTTCAATATCTCTAATGTTTTATAGTTGTTGCTCACTCATTGTTGTCATAATGGGTAAAATTCGCGGTCTAATAATGATTATTAGAATATCTGCATTATGAAAATTTGCATTGGAAAAAATATCCAGAATGGAAGAAACAGTAGACAATCGACTTTTTTGTTTAATCTCAGAGTGATAATAATTTTCTGCAATTTTAAATTGACAGTAACATCCACAGAAATTCATACAAACGTGTATTCTTTATTTTAATGTTTGTAAATGCTTCAGAAATTAAAAATAGGTTAGGTACGTGTATGACGTCACAGTAGTTTCTAAATATTATAATTCTGTTTTGTGTTATTACATTGCAGTTACACAATGTTATTTACAAAACTGCACAATATAACATAACTAAATAACCAAACATAACAAGACAGCGGATCTTTATGCAAAATAAAAATATCCGACCTGAATTACAACAAACTGGAATGAAAGAGAAATTTATTTTCTAGCTTAACATGTTTAACAAATTGAAAATAATATAACAATATTTTGCAATTCTTCTAATATTTGTACTGTTTTAAATAACATCTACTCATCTTTGTCATAAATGCATCACATCAACTGTTTGAACATAATCTATATTTTTACTACAAGTTGTGTCCATATCACTATTCTTTATATGTATACCTTATATACATATACATATATTTTGCTTATGTCCGTCTCCAAAAGCACAAGTAAAACCCAGGTTAGACCATAAACGTACGCGAAAAATCCGGATCACTTTTTCCAAGTTTCTGTGGAAATTGCTAAAGTAAAAAATGAAAAATGCGCCCACAGGAAAGCTTTTCCACAAAGGAAGCTCGCAGAAACGTGTAAAGGAAATACCTGCGGAGCCTACGGAATAGCTCGAAGCGTCGATGAAGAACAAGAGGAGGTATTTCCCTTTAGTCGCGATTCCCGTATTTTAAAATATAGTAAAAAGATGTACATTTTATCGATATTTTAAATGAAGCACGAAATATAAGTAAATACCAACGTAATACATGAAAGTAAAGATAACTTTAATAACCAAAATAATCGACTGATTTTCTGCTCGGGAATCATAAATTTTTCATTGGTCTGCGTATTATTATTGTAAATATTTAATTCTCTGAATTGAAATATGTTCGCTGTTTACAGTTGCATCCAGTATCCTTTGAAATGCTTTATTTATAAGAATCATCGTGCTGAAAATGCCACATACATGATTATTATTCTCTTTATATGTAATTAAAATATAATAAAAATATTCGAGAACTTATAAAATACATGGCTGAATTGAAATTATTACAGTTTCAATTGTGTTGCATCAGTCTCATGAATATATATTTTAACACATTGTTTTAATCCTTGCATCCTCAAGGTGCTTTCATGTTTCATTTTTATTAAAACCTGACTACTAAAAGTTAAATACACTTATTCAAGTTTAATTTACTCCTGTTTAAAATTTTTAGATTGGGTTAAGTTTTTCATTTGGCAATAATATAATGTTATTTCCTTCTCTATTTCTTGTTGTAATTAATTTCTTCTTAACACTTTACCTACCGGAATAGGATTTTCAATCATTGTGCTGTACCAAAAGAAAGCATAGAAATTTTCTTTTACATTGCAATCATTATTGAGGATGACTTGTTAGTTCACAATAAAAATTGCTGTTGCTATTGAAAGTTCCATTAAAAAGTGTTTAGCCATGCACCATAGATTTTTCAAAATTATGCGATAATCACCGGTCTGTATTGGGACAATCTAATCCCTACAAGTCCGAGAATAGAATTTCCTTAAAAACGAAACATAACTGCTCAATATCACCACTGATGATGGATCATCCGAAATAAAAATGTCAGTATAAAGAGTGGCATAATCCGGGACATTAGGGGTGAAAGCCAATCGCTGCCAATTGGGTTTCAAGGATTAGCGTGTTTCCTCATTTAAACAATCGCCGTGTGAAATTCTAACGCATGTCCTCCAAAGGTACTAACACGCTTTACTCGCATATAAATTGCACGTATATCCTCGCGAGCATGTACCTATACAGAGAAACACGTATAACCGGTGGCGAGACCAAAGTCCATGGCCAAACAGTTCGAGCGTTAGGCAGAACGATAATAAATTAAGCTCAGCCAGAACTGGAAATTGAATCAAACGCAGTAATCTCTAATGCAATTGATTCGGGCATGCAAACACCCCTCCGAACACAGGGTCGAAGGTTCTGAATGATTTTGGGGGTGTGCTTCGCGAGGATAAGAGATTGGAGCGAGAGGAAAATTAGGGTGATAGAAGTATGCACGTATATCGGTTTCTAATACGGATCACGGTCACACTGAAGTGTCACCCCTAGAATGTCTTCCTTAATTTTGACAAAGCAAACAAATCTGTTTGTGTAATTTTTTTTATTTATAGTTTTATGTTGCATCAATTGCTAGATTATTAGTAGACTGCGGATGTTTATGCAATTTGCCATTTTTTAAGACGAATTTTAAGAAATTCGAATTTTGAACAAAGTCTAACAAATATGAATGCCTTTCTTTTAAACTGAAATAAAATCTGATTCGTTTGTAGTCAATATTCAAACATTAAAATAAATGCAGCCATACAAAAAATTTATAAATTTTCTTTTCTCTTCTAAGATATTTTTCGGGATAAAGACGTTTTAATCACAGTAAAGAAAATGACACGGCAAGGGGTTAAGAAATACATAGGAGTCGCGTAGACATTTATGTTTTCTCTTGATCATTTTAATAAGTTGCAGATAATATGATCGGTTTTTTTTTAAATCCTCGGATATTTACACTGTTTTCATATTTAACAAATACTAGAGAAAGTAGAATCTGGATGTTAGAAACAAGACTGTCGTCGTTGATAAGAAATTCGTTAAAGGAGCCGAGTCTCGGAGACTTTTTAGCGCCGGGCACGAATACAATGCCATAGTAAACAGATATTTGATTAACGACCGTCCTCATTAAGCGACTCGTTACTGTTTATACGCGAAATCTTGCTCACGTTGCCGGATCGGTTGTCTCGTTTAAATATCAGGCGGTGTACACCGAATCCGAGAAACGAGCACGATTTGCTAGGATCTACTAGATTTACTAAGCAATGGCCTGGGTAATCCGTCGCGTTTACTGCTGTAGCAACCACCATCACCTATCTTGCCTTTACGCCAGCAGCATCAATCCTCTCGCACATTATAAGTGGTTTACGAAGAGCAACCGTGTCGTCATGCACCATTCATAGTGTTATTTACAAGCGCTCTACCGTAGGAAACACTACAGTACAGACAGAAAGCTCTACTATACAGGGTGTTCATTGTAACTCGAGCACCTAAATCATTTTAAAGTAAAAAGGATGACTAAATGGGATGTAGGCTAGCTGTACCGATTACTGCGGTATCATGCTTCGGTCGTATTTTATTTTATGTGTAAGCAGTTTATGGGACAATGATGTGTTCTGAATGCAAAAAAAAATATACAGGGTGTCTCAAAATTCCTTCAACAGCCGGAAATGGGAGGTTCATGAGATCATTTGAAGCAACATTTTCCTTTGTAAAAATGTTATCCGCGGCTTTGTTTAGGAGTTATTAACGAAAAACACGGACCAATTAGAGCGCGATTTAGACGCGAGTTGGCACAGTTGGCGCGCCGGGCCGACTAAGTCGCGTTCTAATTGGTCCGTGTTTTTAGTTAATAACTCCTAAACAAAGCCGCGGATAATATTTTTGCAAAGGAAAATGTTGATCTAAATGATCTCAGGAACATCCCATTTCCGGCTGTTGAAGGAATTTTGGGACACCCTGTATAGAAAAAAACTTTTTAAATCCACGCTTATATCAAAATGCACTAAAAAGGAGAAAATCATTTTTTTAGACATTAGTGACTATCAATAAAAGCGTGGAGCGCTAAACTATATTGACGTAATCTTCGTGGGCGATCCACGCTTTTGTTTATAGTCACTAATATCTAAAAAAAATGATTTACTCCTTTCTAGTGCATTGTAATATAAGCGTGGTTTTTAAAGTTTTTTTTATAAATTTTTTTATTTTCTACTTTTTAGTCTTTTTTAAATGGAACGCAAAGGATATGGAAATACGCGAGATAGAATGAGGGGATGATTCCGAGAGACGACGGCTCTTGATGGAGTCCGAAATTGTCCGAAATGGAACTGAATGAACGGAACACCACACTGACTAAGCTCCTTCGGTGTGAAATGGGTCAGTGGAGTGGGGATGAGTCGGAGTGGGAACGCGTAGTGGAGTAGGGATCGCTGGCGCGCGGAGTGGGGATCGCTGAACGCGATTACGTACTACCGAGTGTCGCGCGATGAGGTGTGAAGGTTAATATTAAAATTTTTTTTCTCCTGAACGCACAGTTTTTCTTTAATGTGTTTTTTAATATTGCATTGTCGTCCAGTTCTGAGATATGTTTAAAGTTTCAAGTCTCTAGCTCATCGAGAAGTGGTTTAAAATTCGATTACAAGATTTGACTCATACTATAAGTCACGCATATTAATATCTAATACAACATAAGAAAATATTAAAAAATTAAATCGACAACATTTTGTACGTATTACTGTGGACGAAAAGGAGACATGTACCAATTACTGCCAACCTATTACTGCGGATGGCCCTTGTTCATCACAATTGATACAAGCAACTTTTATTTTGCATAAAGTAACATAATCTAGTAATTAGTACAATAACAGAAATTGTTTCCTCGCTTCAGCATCGATCCATAAATTTTTAATTTTCTAGAAAACGTCTTGACAAAGGCTCACTGTTTAACGCGTTTCGCTGGACCCTTGAAAATTACGAAATTATTAAATGTTATGAAAACTGTACATCGCGTTGAATTTCATTTCCCATGCCGCGCTGCGTCGAATCGATATAGGACAAAATAAATATGAAAATGGTTGCTTACGCATTATGCTAACCGGAAATGGAAAAGGAAATGAAAAGTCTTGCGCGGGTGAAATTACACTGGGAGGAATTGTGTTCCGGTCAGATTGTTTGTAAAGCCGGCAGCCAATATGACGTTTACAATTTTTGACGGAACCGAATATGCCTGTGAATCCAATTTCCGTTCTTGTTTCAATTAGCGAAGTAAATGATGTCGAATATCATGATGAATAGTTTTCCGGTTTAATTGGCAAACCGAAGCATTACATTTATATAAATACAACGACGGCACGCATTATTATCGGTTGCATTTATTAAAAATGCAGCCTCGGAGAACACAAATGGTCGGAAGTTCATTGTTTATAGGACAATTCCTTCCAATTGAATGTGGACGAAATGCGAAAGGTTAAGCTCCACAACTTTTCATGATGGCGAATATTTTCCGCGTGAAATTCGTTCCTCGGCGTATCCCCTGACAAAACGAAACCGTACACATAATAATGCACGCGAGATCGGCGGATTTCCATAAACAGGATTTCGTATGGGAAAACGAGGAATTACTTAACCAAAGAAGAATATTTTATACAAATTTTTACAAAGAAGATTATAATTAATTTTTATGTAGAAATGTGTGCTTTGAATTCATTGCGACAAATTGATACTGAATAGGAAATAACTCCCTTTAATCCTCAATGATATTTTAAATAATGGTACCGTTGTTTAAAATATCATTTTCATTATTAAATATGTTAGTATAGTATATACCATTTATAACACAACCCTGACTTTGAACGTTTCTGCGGGCGCACATATGTACCGGCTGTTCGGCGAAACTAACTGTTCAGAAGGATGTTCAATAGTTGATCTTGAATAATAATAGTCTATTCATTATATTGCCGCTCTACTAAACTGTCGATTTCATAGCAACAGATAAATTAGGTTGAGATAATGAAGAGCGGATGATCAGTTAATGACAGTCACCTCAGATTCTGTGCAGCAGCTTCGTTACTTGTTACATGAGATTACCAGGGAGAGACGCGAGGCCTTACAATTAGTCTTATAAGGGTCTTCGACGATATTGCACAAATTTCGTCACTCTGCTTTCTATTATTTCCTTTGCAATACAGTGAACTACATCCAGAGTCACCAGATTAAGACTTGTCTCCCCACTCTACCTTCCCCTTCCACGGCGCTATTCCCCACGCCTCGGCCACGGCCCGGCCACGTGATGCGTTGTCTCTCTGCCATAAATTGCGACGTTGCCGCAGACGTGCGTCTCAAAGATCGCAATATTCATTTCACAAATAACAAAAATAAATTCTACAAGCAAATAGCACTGATGTCACTCATTAGAGTACGACAACCTCTAACAGTTAAATCTTAAAAACTAATTCGTCATCTCAGAAGCTCCTCTTACAAGAGCACTATACGTCTTAGCCTACAGTCCTCTTTTGTTTATAAGATAGTATCAAGTGTTCTCACATATCAAGCCTCTCAAATCTCCCCTGCTCTCGTAGACAGTGCATCTTTCAATGGACCTCTCTCTAAACGGGCGACGTGATTAAAATCAGCCAACCGCGGAAGATTGTTGCCCGTCTGTCTACCGGTACGCCGCAAGAACCGAAGACCCTGTTTATAAACGGGACAAAGTAAATCGCAAAGATTTGCAAATCCTTATGCGAGAATGATGTTGAATACCGCATTACGACAGACCGATGCACATGCATAGAGTTGCCAGGAGAATTTCTGGAGTGTTGGGGAGTGGGGGTGGGGGGGTCCTAAGCTCAGCCGCGTGTTTTGTTACTTACCGAAGATTACCGGCTTACAAGAAACCCAACGGCGGTGGGAGCAATCTACCACCCAACAACCCTCCGAGGCGTTTCCCCTCTTGGGGTGGCCCATTCCACGTTCCCCACGGCGTTATCACGCCTGCCTTCCGCCTTCCACCTTCCTACCACCTTGCCACCTCTTCCACCTTCCGCCTCCCGACGTCCTTGCGAAACACCAGCCTGCAGAATGCAAGGCCGACGCCGACGCCGATGCTGCCGCCGCCGACGTTGCCGCCAGTATGAAGCGGCTCAGCAGAGAGGGAGAGATAGAATAACGCCCCTAAGTGTACTTACTGCAAAGACCCGAAATTGGGGAACGATGTAAATCACTTACGAGATACACTTGCACCTCGCCGCCCGAGGAAAAGCAAGACGCGCCGCCATTTATCGTCGCTACGATAATTCCCGTGGATTCGCGCGCACGAGTTTCCCGTCCTGCGAGAGCACACCGGAGAATAAACGCGACCGAACACCGGGCCACCGGGGGAGAGAGGAATTCGCGTTCCTTCCCCGGGAAAACAAAAATGCCGCTTCCGACGCCAGTTTACTGCAGCGGCTGACGCCGCCGGGGACCCGGGTTGGTCCTCGGACTTGTTGAAGGCTCTCACACTGACGACGGGCTTGCTTCTTCAGGGAATAAGTGACACCGGTTTGGCGACCGACGCACAGTGGGGCTGATCTGTCCAATGAATGAATAAACTAACAAAATAATGTTTCAAATTTATAGGTTACCTCTATTAGACATCTACAGATGTTTTGCCATTTTATTTTTGTTCCACATTACACGTAACTCATTAACAATTGTTTTAACGACGTCCCATGCGTTTAAGATGAGTATTGTTACTTGAAATCTATAATTTGTGTTTTAAGGCATTCAATGATGCCTGCTCTATACCTCTGGATAGGTGGATTTCTGTTTAAAAAATAAACCGTAAAATTGATCTTGACCCTTTTTCCAAGGTCAAAATTGTTTTTATTGCATTCTGTAGTTCTCATCGCAAAGAACAATAGTCTCACAGGAACTATAGGTCTCAAGTCAACCGCGTTCTCTTACAAACCAACTTTAAAGTTTCGTAAACTATTTTATTCCATATGTCTACAAGGTGTACCAAAATAGTATGAACGTAGAAAGGATGATTCCACATAAGATATATTTCAATCAAAATTCGCTGAAAATAAAGATGTATCTCACAATTGCAGTATTGAAATAATTAATCTTATAATAACCAAAAATCACGTTTGTATTTTATTCAAAATTCGCTGGAAATAAAATTGTATTTAACAATTAAAATATTAAAAATTACATTTGTATTTTAATGAGCTGAGGATAAACATGTCTCTAATAATTAAAATACAGATTCATATAGTTTCGATTTAGTTTACTTATTGGTTTCTTTTTTACTATTGATTACACGATGCTTTTAGCAAGAAGAGATGGAGGTTTCACGAAAAGTTCTAGCAATCGATGAAAACGCGAGACCCGTGGTGCATTCACGAATTTGTACGAACCATTTATTCCTATATCAATGTCTTCCCTTTTTACAAACAGATGCATGCCCAGCGGTCAGCGGATATTAATAGAATTTTCCTCTCGATGAAGTTTGCAATTAATTTAGCACCGCGTCCACGAGCATGTCAAGCTTGTTAAAATTTAAATCGAGTTATTCGTCGCTAGCTTAATGAGCGATATTAGCGTTCTCGTTCGTGGACTTGTTAACGGAGAGAGGAGAATGTGCGAATGTTTCATCTTCGACTATGAGCTTCCATTGTCGCTAATAACAACTTTAATTAGAAGAGTTTCGGAAGCGAGTTTCATTCAAAAATAGTTACTACTCGGAAAACTACGATGATTGGATTCGTGGGGAAGTAATATCGGTTCTCTCGATGCAAGAGTAAATCAATTGTCTATGAAGTTATAATGTCCCCTAATCGCTTACGTAATATCCATCGTTTTCAGTGATTCTATCGTTCTCTTCTGTCAACTTTTTAAAGGAAATTGCCTAATTTATTTAATTATAAAATTTAGTTATTTAATTTATTCAATTATAAAATTACAAATTATTTAATTTGTTTAATTACGAAATAACAAATTATTTAATTTATTCAATTATAAAATTACACAAATGATTTAATTTACTTAATTATAAAATTATTTAATTTACTGCACTCAAGAGCAACATTACTTTTCTATCACATCAATATAATTTTATGTTAAACGTTCACCAAAATCGGACATTAGGAGATAAGTAACTTTGAACTGGCAAGAATTTAATAATTAATAATAATAACGTAAATTAGTAATTCGAATTAGCAATATTTAGGAATTGCTTCTTATATTAACCGTATTTATAACTGCAATATGTAACTTTCTAGTTGTGTTTCGGTAATGAGATATGTATTAACTACAGTCTTAACTATCTAACACACAAGTAAACAATATACATAATTATGATTGAATGCTTTAATCGCTAACAAATTAATCGAAGCCGAATGCGTGTACAAAACTAAGCTCTCGTAAAATTTATCAATAGAGTTAGGTTATTTTTTATGAGTCAGTTGTATTTTATATTTTTTATGAAGTCAAACAGAAGCCAAAGATATTGTTTAATACGGCTATTCTGTAACTTATTCTTAGCAATCTACGTGAAAAAATGAACAAGAAACGATTACTAGTAACTATAATAAATAATGCCCCAAGTTAATCCGAGTTTTCAGTTCCTCATCTTTTCAGGCTACTAAAATGGAGCATTAGTTGACGCATCTCAAATGTGCGATATAAGTATGAATTTTGGCACAGACCCTCATTTTCCGCATGGTTGGACATGAAATAGGGTGCAACTGCAAAGCGACGTCATAATATACGTGCATATGTCTTCATCCAAGCAGGTTTTCTATGCAGAACAGTTTTCCAGCATTTCTTTGAATATTGAGAAGCTTTCAGCATATTTGTTAAACAGTGTTTTAAATATCCTGACTGTGTTAACATTAATCAGTAAAAGTTTTATTTACAGAATTAAAAAATATTTTTTATCTAGTTCTCACCTTCATTATAGTAATGAAAACTTCAAAATATGGCTCTATTGTATAATCTTCTTCCACTTTATGGTATGTTAAATCGAATTTGCGAAACAGCCAACTCATTCTAAAATAAACTTTCCTTCTTGAGTGCATCTTTATTTATATTAGTGTATCTTCGCATTTATTCTTTTCTAAATAATATTATATTATTTACTCATGCTATATAGATGAACATATGTATGTAATATAATCTATTATATTAAAAAGTCCTTTCTGCAATTGCAATAAACTAAGAATAAATTGGTCTCCTATCATTAGACTGTGGATATTTATGCAAAATAAAAATGTTCTGCATCAATTGTGAGAAATAGGAGTTAAAATAAATAAAAGAAGAAATAAAAATTTATTTAATAAATTGAAAATAATGTTGCAATGCTTTTAAATTCTTCTGATGCTTTTATTTAATAAAATGTCTTGTAACGCTTCTGATATATTCACTGCTCCGTGTTTTTAGTTTCAGTTTTCCCATAAATGCATAAAATCCGCAGTCTACTTATCATATCGCCAAAGATCAGCTTCACAAAAGCAACATTTCGTATCCAGTAACTTATCAAGCAACTTCTTAAATAAAGCCGAAACCTTGACAAAATTCTTTTACGAGCCATTATTTAATTTTAACGAATTTTGATGGGAAAGTTTTAAGTGTATAATTTGATGGAAACTCCGGAGAAAGATTTTTTCATCGGAAAACCGCCAATATAATCAAATTTCTCCGTGTTCTGATAATATCTTGGGGTTATGCGGGAAAATCTGAGCAAAGATCCATTTACGTTAGTTAGAAAGTAAACTCGTTGAGAACACGTCACGTCTCGGCATCATGCTTTGTCGTTCATCGTTCCGAATTTCCATAGCCCCGAACGTTTAACGAAAACAACGTTTTCACCGCGGTTTACTTTTGCCAAAGGTGAACGTAATGAAATAAAACGAAACCCAAAGTCTCTCTCTCTTAGCACGTGCGTAGGACGTCTTGGTTTGTACTTTGTACTCAAATATTTCATTTTCAAAAACTCAAGTTTCGTTTGTTTACAGTTTGGTTACAAGTGCTGTAGAATATGTGTACGGTAGGATTTGATTGAGTTTGTAAAACGATCGTAGTTGTAGGGTACATGTTCCTATACTGTGGGTGTACGTATTACTGTGGTATTTTTTCCCAATGAGATCAAACTACGTAAAAATAAATATTTTGCACTGAATAAATTTGTACAATTCAATGAGAATTTCTTCTTGTTATAGAGGCAAACATAATTGTCAATCATTCTCATACTTTTATAATATCAAGATTCGAGAAAACATTCTTCATAAAAGGTAAAAATAAGACCAATTTTTCTTCTATCTCGATCGCCAAAAGACTGTTGTTCACATGATTGAACATTCTTTATATTGCTTTAAATTCCGCAGGGAAAAGTTTCCTGAAAAATATTAAAAAATCGGTACGTTATCCGAGTTCAAAATGCTGCCATTTTTTAAACAATCGGGATTTGAATCACTTTTGGTGCAGACCATAACTACATTCTGATTAATGAACAACTTCAATTTTTTGTTTCAAACCAGTAGAAAGATGGGAAGCATGTCGACTCGTCATAACATACGCTATAAAAAAAATACATAACTCATCTAACTTTGAACATGTTTACTTGCAAAAAATCATACATACACTTGAAATATCAGTAAAAATGGCTACGAAAACCCAATGCGGTAGGTTCAATAGTTTTCTTGAGAAAAGGTCCTAAAAATTCGTGCACGCGACGGCCTCGAAAATGTTCAAAAAACATGATAAAATTAGAAAACAAATGGTACATTAGACAATATAGAAAGGCTCGTATCAAAGCGGGATGGGGGAAACCATTTCTTTCAAGTTGCATAGACCAAAACGGCTTAAGTCGATGCTTCGTGCTTATATTGTACTAACCAGTAGCGGCGACCGAAAAAAAAGCAGAGAGCCGCGGAGCATTTAAAATTGTGGGAGAAGAAGAATGGCAAAAAGAGATCTTGTGCGGAGATCCCCGCGACAAATTATCGCCAGCTTTTCTTACTTCCGGCTGCTTCAGGGCCAGACGGTGTGGCGTGGGAAGGTGTTTTGTGCAATATGTGATACGGAATCGGAGTCTGGGAAAGAAAAGTCTTTTTTCGCAGCACGCGTAATAAAAACTGACGGAAATAACAGTTTTAAACGAATTATTCCACTGCGCGCAAATTAATTGTAGCTTTATAGGATCGGTAGGTTAGGACATGTAACGGATGTATAGAAATTATATGTCGCGTCTATTATGTTCACCCTCGGTTTGGTGGAAAATGATGTGCGCAAACAAAATTAACATTGACGAAATGATTGATTTTGACGAAATTTTCAGAATATGTTTAATTAATACAGATCGACAAAACCTATTTTAAAAATTTTCAATATAGGCCCACATAAAATGTTGAAAATGCAACTGTTAGTAATTTTTTCAACAATTCCGATCAATTGTAATTTCTGAAAAAATTTCTTTTCACATCCTGTAGTAAACGAATTGCTCTAGCTTCCCAAAGAAAAGTTCAAATCGTATCGTACAATATTAAAATAGTTATCTTCTTCTTTAGAGAGTCTACACTTTTGTCCACTACTGTAGTATAACGCAATCTTTCTCGAAATCAACGTGATCCGAGCGTAAACTTCTCCCGAGGTTCGATAAGGCGCAGCGCTCGCATTAAATTCAATATTATGTTTTACGTTATGTATTCTATCATCGATTTGTTTAAGAATATGCCAGTCAGTTCCGATAATAGCAATACCTATAAAATCCGTATATGGCAATGTTTATGAGGAAAAGCATAATCCAATTTTAATATTGCTGTAGAAGCACGTCAGCAACGCTCAGCGTTGTGAGAATCCCGGTAAAAGTTATTTTATTTTCGAACAAAAATATTATTATAATATACATATACAATATGTAAGACGGAATAAATGATATATAATATATAGTAGATGGAACGAAGAATTCGGATCATGCAACTCGAACATGAAATGAACAGCCACTCAATGGCCACACCAATAAGATTGATTTGCAGATCGTAATTGAAAAAGAAAGGTAAGCGATATGATTTAAGAATCGCCAGATGCTTTTTGTGGGTTACTAGTCGTTCTCATTGCCTCGAATCGATTCAAGGGAGCTTTTCGGAAATCGATAACTCTCACTCGCAATCGCACGCTTGACCCAGCCGCCTCATTGTTCCCAACCGGGAACTTGAAGAGCTTAGATCCACACCATTGTCGTAGTATTTACCGATATAATTTCCATCGTTAACGATGCATCGTCCTAAAATCGCACTTTCATCGGCCGGCTAATTTTAAGCAGAGCTTTGTGCCTGAACATCTGATTTACTGGCTACGCATTCTAACACTTTAAACCAGCATCAAACTGCAATTAACATTTTAATGTTATTACGACACAGAATTACTAAAAACATTTTCACGCAAATTCATTTCCCTAATTTATTGAAATATTGGAGGTAGTCATAAATAATGTCGTTTCACGATATTTATATAAAATATAATTACACATAAAATATTTAGTATAAATTAATTAATTTCACACAACATGCGTACCACGAACTAACTGTTAATGAATTTGATCAGTATGTAGTCCACGAATGGAATGTTCAATCGATCTGTGAAAACGACATTATTTTTATGGATACCCCTAATATTTATAAAAAAAAAGATATAGTGAGTTATACAGAGATCTTGTTGTATTAATCTGTATACATATAGCAACTGTTCATTAAATATTTTATAATTACGATGTGAAATGTCTACCCCGACGGCAACACATTGAACCGAGATAAATTCTCATTGCTGGCGTCTGGTTTGCAAATGCCGAATGTAATTGCAGAAAGGCGGGGGAAAATTGACAACAAAAAATTTCAATCAAACGATATCGACTCGATGACTTAATCAATTTCGTTGAAATTTAAATTGCCATCGAATTGCCAAACATCGTTTATACGAAAACAACAGGTAGAAGGCAACTCTGCTAGCCTGACATTTGGGATCGAGTTGGTAATTTGCGGTCGACTCTCGAACTGTGCTCCCTAACTTGTTTAGTAGTTACCTGTACTTATAGTTGGACACGGAACTGGATGAACAGCTCAGCGAAGAATAATAATGTCGAGTATGTATAATAGCATCACATGCTGTAACTTAACCATGAAACAATTCTCAATCCGATACACTTTATCATATGAATTTCCTATCTTATTGAATGCGGCTATATTGTTCGTTCACGAGTGAACCATGCCATAATTAAAACTTTGACACCGATACTGTACGTGTACATGCGAAATAGAAACTTCCCTGGTTGACCGTACAAAACAGGGGTTAGATAAAAATGCATTTTATCCTGCAATCATGTTAATAAGTTTTGTATCGAGAATGTGTGTTGTATTTCCTTGAAAAGGGCGATGCCTGAGGTCATTTCAAGTCACTTTTTCCTTTACGGAAATGTTCTCCGCGGCTTCGTTAAGAAGTTATTAACGAAAACTGCGGACCAATCAGAGCCAACGCCACGCTCAACAGCGCTAATCTCGCACTCTGATTGGTCCGCGTTTTACCTTAATACAGTAAATCCTCTATAATCGCAAAAGCCTCGGGGAGGTTCATTTGCAAAGTTCGTATGCTTGGGCCCAAATAAGAATGTACTTAGTAGCCGACGAATTTAAGACTCTACTGCGCATATGACTCTAACGGAACTCGTTCATTGGCTAATCCCCCTACTTGTACTTCGCCGACCACGCGATCATTGGCTCACACCATGAATTTCATGGCTGACGCGCAACAACATGTACGCACAACAAGTACCTTCTTATTTGGGCCCAAGTATAGACGGGCACTATTTTTTTGAACTTCAAAGCCAGAGCTCCGCTTCTCTTTCTTTCCCATACGCTGTCCTTCCTTGCGTAAGTACTGTATTATTATAGTAACATCATATTATAATAACACATAATATAATTGTATAAAGCACAAAATCCGCAATCTAGTAATAATTCTAGTCAGATCTTCACAAGATTAACACTGCTTGAAAGACCCCACTTGCATACTTGCGAGCCCAGAAACAGAAAATAATCGCAACGGATCAAATCAAGCGAATGCAGCAGGTGAAGAAGAAAAAATGCCTTTTAAGCCCGCGAGATTTTACACATTAATCACCGTTATCTTCAAAAAGTGGCAAGATAGATGACTTCCGCGTATTCCTTTGAAACGAAAGAGTTTCAAATTTATAATAAAAGTCCTCGAAAACCTGCGAGAAATTGCCGTTTTAATATTTAACGCACATAACTTGGGCGAATTTTGGTGGCGAACCGCGCACGCGAGTCAGATCAGTATCAATTTTAATTATACAAGGTTTGTTTAACCTTTGTCACGTTATAAGAGCAGCTACAATATAATGCAGATAACATTTGCTCACACCGCTGAAACACAAAAAGAAATAACAATTCGTTTTGATTCAAACGCGTCGCGATCGTACGAACTTAATTTATATCTTTATCCGTACAAGCGATACAAGTATACCCGCGGAATAGTTTGGAAAGTAAATCGTCGTTCCTCTCGTTCCCATAAAATTTGTACAAAAAGTCGTTTCTCCAATTCAGTATCGATCGTTACATCCTCCGAATGCCTCCGATACGGGAGGAAACGTTGATAGTATTTTTGATGTTGGAATTTTTTTTCATATAAAAATGCGTAGACGCGTTTCAATGTTATATCGGAGAATAAATACAAAATCAATTGAATCGCGGATAATTTAAACAAATACAAAATATTCCTGAAACCAGAACGACTCGCTTGCAAAGTTATATCTACTAAAATTTATCTTGTTTTCTTTTATACAATTTTTTACGGGATTAATTACTCTAACTAGACTGCGGATTTTTCTACAAAATTTTCTATCCGAATTGCAACAAACTGGAGTCGAATTTTTTGGAGTCGAAGAAATTTCTTTCTTAATATGTTCAGTAATTTGATTAATAATATCATAGCACCCTTACATTTTTCTAATATCTTTACTATTTTAAATTGCACCCACTCATTTCTGTCATTAAACGTTGTTAATTCTATCAAATACATTTAATACTATTATTTTGTCGAAATATCCTCTGATCCATAAGTGAAGTTTTGTTCCCACCATTTCGCGGTAATCTCTATGCATGATTAATGAAGATTCCTCGTGATTACATTTACATGTTATTTCAATAATACATAGTGCAATCAGTAATGAGATACGTACTAAATGGAATAGGAATACACCGAATTTAACTTATGACATAGCGAATTAGAATCCCTTTCAATTATCTCGACATTGTTTGCACATCGCGGTTTAGCTATTACGCTGACTATTATGGTCTGCTTTTTATTAATATGTAGTTGGATCACAAACACACATTCCTGCATTGACATAAATTATGAAACATTTGGGAAAATAATATTAAATAGTATATATAGTTTAAATAGTATTTAAAATTATATTTCAGTAACTCCGTAAACATTACAAACATTTATATAATTATGAACATTGTAGCGTGTAATATTTGGTACAGTAGAATTCTGATTGTTGTTTAATTCAACATTGGAACTAGAAACACATTCTGGCTGAAGCTATAAAATGGATGAAAAAAAGTAGAAATCCAAAATAAAATTCGTAACAGTATTAACATACGCGAATATTGTTGAAATTATTTTTTACCGCTAAGTAAACTAATAAATCAATTAAAAAATGTATATAAAATGATTAAGAGATTAGGTGTGTTCTGTCAGAATGCCAAGAACACCGACTTTAAAAAATGTTTCTTTCAAAAATTGTGATACTTGATTCAATAAATACAAGGAGTTCCAAGTGTACGTCTTTTCAAGCAATTGTTGTCCATTACAAAAATGTACTGCGCGGTTTTGTTAAGGAGTTATTAACGAAATATACGGACCAATCAGAGTGCGGCTACAGCGGACGGATTCTGGCATTGGCCGAGTCGGAGTCCGTCCGCTGCAGCCGCGCTCTGATTGATCCTCGCATTTTACCGGTAATAACTCCTTAACAAAGCCGCGTAGAACATTTTCGCACAGGAAAAGATTATTTCAAATACCCTCAGGGATCACTCTTTCTCTTTGGGACACCCTGTATATCGATGTAACGTTATGGCTGACATATCGGAGATTCTGCTAAAGTAGTTAATGACCATTGCTGCTGGGTATTGATATTGGATAGTCATCTAAAATCGAAAATTTGATTTGTGTAATATAGTATCGTATTATCGATTAGTGCATGACAAACTTTATTTTAAAACGATCAACATTTTGAGAAGTGTGAAATTTGTTTCTCGATCGAAATTGAAATATATGAATTTATGATTTCGGCGCCAGGTTTCACCTTTATCATGGCTGGCGAAACATATATGATCGAACCTGGCGCCGAAATCATAAATTCATATATTTTGAGAAGTTCCTTACTTTTATTTATAAAAATTTATTGTTATATTGTTATATTGTTTGATGGCAGGAACAATTCAGTTATCCAAACATCGCTTCATGTCATCTGTTCGCCTAATCAAGGTAATGTTGTAGTAGAATGAACTATCGAGTTCAAAACGCGGACAATGTTCGCGACAATCCTTGCTTTAACATGTCTTCCAGCACGAGACGTCTGCTCAACGTTCGAAATATTTAAATCCCGAACTGCTTTGATTTGCTGTCGACGTTCCCGCGGCCTTCTTTCGGCGAATCTCGTTCCTCGGGTCAGGATTATCTGATGATATTATTCTTCAATTTGGATTAAGTTCTTCCTCCGCGAGGAACGACTTTCCCAGCTCTTGACGGATCAACGAGAGCTAGGTGAGAATCAAAGAATGGTGAACCGTGCCAACTAGATTGATCCTCGTGCATTGACAAATGGATTTCGGAAAAATTTTTTCCGTTGGAAACAAAATCCCGAGGGATTTATTGAAACACTAAATTGTTCAGATGAAAAAGTTTTCGAATGGTACACGTACGAAAGATCAAAAATACTGGCGCGCATTGTGAAACAGTTTATTAACTAAACAATTTTAAAGGGGTCGTTTTGAGGGTTGTTTAATATTGCTTCTGATACAAATTCAGCAAGCAATGCTTTGAGATGCAATATATTTTTGTAATAACAACAAAATCTATATAATTGTCTGTTCCTCCGTTCTCTGTAACGGTACAAAAATCTCGAAACACAGAACACATAGAAAGTTGATATTTGGTACACAGATAGCCGGTAGCCCAAAAGGGTGCACGAATATGTTTCTATCCCGGAAATCCTTCAGGATTAATTGCCAAAATTAAATTAGTGTTATTTCTCTGTCCTCTGGAACGGTAAAAGAATCTCGAAACACAGAAGGCGTAGAAAGTTGAAATTTGGTACAGAGGTAGCCCAAAGGGGTGCACGAATATGTTTCTATCCCGGAAATCCTTCAAGATTAAGTGCTAAAAATAAATTAGTGGCACACTTCCAGAAATAAGCCAGCCGTTGATTTTTCAACGGGAATTATGCTAGTATATAATAAATACTAAAACTAGTACTAAATTTATCTATATATTCAGGTTCGAAATTAAAATTTATTTCAAGTACGACACATGTATTCATTTAAAAATTTCACCTGTATATCTTTCATGTAGAACAGTCTATTACTGATTACTGCATAATGACTAAACTACAGAAACGATGTCTTTCCAGCAAACATAGTTATCTAAAGCTCAATATCACATAAAATTGATTGTCAAATTGAAGGTCATCTGAACTGTCTTCCCTGCCTGCCTTACGATAGTTAGAGTTAGTTTATATTATATGATTAACCTGTTCACTACCACCGTCACAAATATGTGACATCCATAATCTGACGGTAAACTTAACTTAACTGACAGTTGACTTAAAAACAGTAAAATTAATTTCTCACACTTCGTTGTTTAAAGTCATAGTAGAATGCATAATTTTCAAAGAATCTGTGACGTTCTTCTGCTAAACTATTTTAATAATTCAAAATTGGGTACGTTGCATTTAATAAAACTTTCAAACATGGAAGGTGAGCAACGATACAAGTGCTGGTAGCGAACGTGTTAATATTTTGAAGTTTTTGTTCGTACATCTCTTGACTTAGATACAGCACGCAAAGTTCTGTTGCATCGTTTCGGGAAATTTAAGTCAACCGCCGCCGTTAGAGAAGAAATGAAAATGTTATGCAATTTAAAAACGGTCCTCTGAATCTTTCAGCTACACGCGCATGACTAACGACGCACGAATACGAGGTGAAAATGAACATGGAAAGGGGATGCTTGTATATGCATGCAAATCGAAAACAGCACAGGTTAAGTTCCCCGTAAGCGGTTCGCTGCACTTCTATTGCATATATATTGTAACAACCGTTGCATTAACACCCAACAAGTCGAGACCGCCGTAATCCAGGCATTAGCGTCATTGATTTACGGGAGGCCAGTGCCAAAACTTTTTCAACCAGTTAACGAGCAACGGAGACCATGCCAAGTTTGAATTTTAGATACCTGACAATATTTTTGATGCCATTCGTTTCGATTCCGTTAGTATTACAACGGGTTCCCGTTAACGCCACCGACTTTCGGTCACTGATAAATTTATACATCCTGAATTATTTTCTGTGCGAGTTGCAAAATTTCGCGTTACTTGCGTGCATAGTGCGTCCAAGATGTATTTGAACCCTAATCTACTATTAACTATACAACAGGGATAAGATTCGTCATCATTTTTTAGGCATTTCCGGTAGTGCAATTAAAAATTGTTTCAGACAAAATTTTATCAGTACTTGGTGGTCTACATATTTGCAAGTATATTTGCATATTAAAAAGTGAAAGCCACCTTGAGTTTTTTAATTAACACCACATGTTTTGGACATGAAAAAAGACATTAAACAAAATGTTGATTAAACTAAAATCTTGTGTATGTCTTCAATTTTACTTTAATTTATAGGTTGTCTCTTCATGTCTTATGAGTGAAACCAAGAAACACATGTCATACAAATACAAGCTATAATCGCTCCACTAAAAAGTAGGAATAGCAATACGAAAAAGATCTAATCATATTAAACGATGGTGTAATATAACGTCGAAAAAATTTGGAAAAAAGCATTTCTGAATGAAATTTGAAATTTTAATTAATATTGAAGAAGTTGGAAAATTTTTTAAAGTTCGAAATGTGAACGATTCCTCAAACTCACTTTTTCCGAGACGTCTGAAGGAAATGACTGACTTCTATAATTACAACCGTCGGAAAATACTCGGGAAAATTGGCTTCCACGATAAAATGAAAAAAGTAAAAGTTCGGGAAATCTGCGGAATAAGGCTTTTTAACGCGAATTTTTTCTTTAAATTTATCTACTGATGCAGCATAAAATGACCTTTTGCAGAAGTTACTCCCCATGCAACTGTAACATGACAAGTAGAATGCGGACGTTTATGCAATTTGCAATTTTTGTAGACGAATTTTAAGAGAAACTCGGATCAAATAAAATCTTATTCTCCTTGGTAGTAGCTGTTTTAGATCGGAAATAAATTAAAATCGTACTAAATTCTGTCGTATTTTATATCCTAGCATTTTTTGAAAATTTTCAAAACCCATAATTGCATAAAGCTCCGCAGTCTAATGACAAGAGAATTTCCAACCGCACGTTTGAACAAAATTTTATTTTGTTGACTGAAATATATATGAAAAATGAAATCAACAAATTGACAAACAAATAAATTTTAAATAAAAATGAACGACGGATTAAAATGAGTCCAGGTATATTATTTGTATTTGTTAAACGAAATTATATCACAGACCCGACCGCGTGATTGTTTCTCCTCAATTCGTGCTCCCTCCCCTAATCTGGCGACTCTGGATCCACTGTAAATACTCCAGTGTTTATCTTTTACATTCACTGCGAATTATTATCATTATCTGCGACCAGTGTTGGGCAGAAACTTTAATTAAATAAAAATTTCGAATGAAATGAGTTTTTTCCAAGTGGGTTTTGAATTTTTAAATCCACTTTATTCGAAATCTTTATTTGAATAAAATTTTTGTCCAACTCTGTCTGCGACGTACATCCAAAATGAAAAAGTGTGAATTCCCCTTAATCGATTTGACCTGTGAACGGAAGCTGATGCCCTAAAGATGGGAGGAATGCCGGAATATCTGGGATGAAGGTATCCAGATTATTACGGGGATCAATATTATAAGCATTTATCCGTACGAATTTTTTTTTTTTGTTGTGCTCGGAGCGAAGCTCGCGATTTTCATCCTAACGATCTGACTGAATTCCCGTCGTTGCGGCAGAAACACGGTGAAGACCTTCATTCAGGTTCGATTTAACTTTGCCGCTGGCGTACCGTCGGAAGTTAAATTAGTAATAGGACCGGCCAACAGAGTTGCATCATGCTCCAACGAGAGACATTCATTGTAGGAAGAGAATGGTAGTCGCATAAAGGTATTATCTTCGAAAACGTAAATGTTGCAATTTCCTAAACATTATTAATTCACCCCGGAATATTTTCGCCCCCAGACGAAAGTCTTTAAATATCTCGAATAATAGACGCTGCTTCGCTGTCTTTCCTTTAAGAACTAAGACAACAGACCACCTTAAGTACACAACCGTTCGATGCAAATCTACTAAGAATTTTAAATTAACTCTGTACTTTACTATGCTAGAAACGTTGTAAGAACGCTACTTAATGGTTATATTAAATTGACTGTACTGATCGTCATGTTACCTTCACTGCTCAATCATTATTATAACTTCGAGTGTGCATTTACCTGTTTTTTAATAGGGTGGCGTGTCTTGGTTGCTGTAAAGCAGTGGTGGCAAAACCGTCCCCACCATAGCGCCCGTTGTCCCCTTCCAGTAAGCGCCGTTGCCATTTTCTCTCTGAGACATTTTCTCGTATCACTAAAAATGAGAACATATTTTAGAATGAAATGTCAGGTAACTCTCGACGTATCTGTTTTAGTAATATAATTAAAAGAATATTACAGGACAATGGATTCATTCAAATTAGCTAAGTAAATAAAATGTTTGTTCAATAATACAACAAATGCAAAATGAAATGGTTATACAGTCGGTGGTAAAATGTTACATATGTAGACCTACCAAATTTCGAATATTGAAAATATAAATTCGAAGGTACTGTACGCTTTATGGACGTTGATTGACTTGTTAGTTAAAATTCAGCCAATTCTGAATAAATGACGATGCTTTTGCATTCGTTGACAGAAAAATATGAACAGACCGAAAATGCCCGAAAATAAACGGTTATATTAAAATTAACAAAATACCCGCTACAGTAATAACAATAAATATAACAAATTTCGTTAACGCAAAGTTTACATTTCTGATTTATTTATGTTTTCAGGCAGACAAAAATAAAAAAAAAACATCATTCAATTCCGAAATCGAAGATCAAGTATATCGAACTTGATACCATTAATTATGCCATTCATTAGACTGCGGGTTTTATGCATGTATGGCACAGATGACTAAATTACATGTACAACTTTGAAACTATTAGAATCACTTAAGAATATTAGTACACTTTTTTTTACAATTGACAATCATGTTTCCGTTTTAAATTGAGCAAACATTGTCCCCCTGTTGCGGACGCTGTTTATTATTACATAACCTAAAATGTAATGAAAATTGGCAGTTAGCGTGTTTATTGTAGAATTAATCTTCACTAAATGTTAATCAAAATACAGAAGCTTGTTTAAGTATCGAAAAGAGACATTATGGGTACCCCTAATAAGTAGTACAAAAATTGTTCAAAATGAATACCGATGAAGGGGCAGTCTTTTCAAGTACATTTTTGACGAAAGACTAACTGATGGGGACCAGTTGGGATGAAGATTGAACAAAAATTCGGAGTGGCGTTCAATATTAACACCATGCTGTATAACAAGGTTAATACAGCATTTCCATTTAACATCGGACAGAAAAGATTTTCCAGACTGGTAGAGGAGCACTCTTTTTTTCCACATGTCCGTACTCGACGAGTCAGCTCATCGACATTATTACACGATGTCACTCGAGGTACGTAGTATCGATTTCGAATCACACTGGCGGACCAATGGAGAAATTTAATTGGGGGCCGCGTAACTCCCAGTTCAATTCGAGCCGGCCTGCAAACGCTCGACGTGCCGGAAAAGATTACCTACCCAGGATGCACCCGCGGAAAAGTCGAGGCTGTCCGCATTGGTTGCGTCGCAAAAATCACTCGGGGGAAAAATTTATCCATTAAACCGATCGCTATCTGAAAATCAACCGGGCGTGCGCGATCTGCGAGGGCTGCCTCCGCTATCATTTTGAACGATGATTTGTCGCCGCTCGATCGATGACGAACGTTTAACTGTACCGGGATCCTTTCATCCTTTAAACCTCGAACAGCTCGATCGGAAACACAGACGCGGCGGACTGGCACATATTTTGATACATACAGTCAAGGACGAAAAGATGGAACGCCATATTGATCTCGTAATTTTTATTTAGTAATAAATAAATAATAAATGAAATTTCTTGTGCAGGGTGTATGAAAAGTAATGGTCATCCGGCCTAGGGGTGAATCTAGGCACTTTTGAGTCCGGTAAATTAAAGAGCAGCTGTTTTTTTTTACGCCAACACCTTGAACTCATGGAGAATAAGAGACAAAGTTTGAATATGTCGCTAACAAATAGTTATTGATAGACTGCGGATCTTTATGCAAAATTAAAATTGTCTGCATCGATTGCAAGAAACAGAAACTAAATCGAATGTTGTTTCTTCCCCTAAGAAATCTAGTTATTTAAGAAGTCTAGTTATTGAGATACAAGCTGTTGAAGTTTTGGAAGATTTGGTTCTGTGGAGCTATATGTATATATATATACGTACGAAACCCTACTACTACAGTTCAGTAGTATTGATAATGATCTCTCGAAAGAAATATCAATATACATATAATAGCAATAATATTATGTAGTAAACAATATGTATAGTGCCATTTAAAAAAATGAATGTGACCTTCATTCTCATGAACAAATTTCTTTTTTGAATTTTGTTCTATTGCATTTTGTGGCCGATGAAAAAGTAATTAATTTTTTCCAAACATTTTTTTATCTATCTGGCTACCGGAAGTTCTCGAAAAATCGTGACGACAGTTACGTGGGACACCCTGTATATGTATTCTGTGTTAATAAAACGATTTAAGTTCACACATGTTATCGATGGTGTGTGTACTCTGTGTGTACTACACAAAATATATTAATATTACTAAATCATTTTACTCAACATATGTATAATCATAATGATCGGTGTAGAATTGTTAACACAACAAGACCAATATGAATTATACTAATTGGAAAGAGGAGAGAACATTGTGGACATTGTTAACATGACATTCAATACAAAGCTACATTGTTTCTTTGAAAAGACAAAAATGGATATAGTTGTACTAATTGAAAAGAGGGAAATTTTGTGAATGTTGAATAAATGTTAAATTTAATCAGAAGTTAAAAAACTGGATATTGTATGAAATTAAGAGATTCTAAAAAACGAGTATCTGGACTCTCGTGAGAAAAGGGAAGAGTGTTACAAAAAAATTGTTCGTCGCGATCGTGTCAACAAAAATGTTACAAAAGAGTTGGTATTGAATTTTTCCGGGAGGGAAACCCTTCGAACTATTTAAATCGCACTCTCGGTTGTACTGCACACTGATGTAATTCGCCAGAACTATGCGAAAAGTGTTTGGAGCGGAAATGGGGGTACAAACTATTCTGCGTTGTATACGCAACTTTGAGATTTGTGGCAACCAAGGAAAAGCCACAGTAACGCACAGTTGAATGAATTCGAATGAAATTACTATATCTGTAGTAACAGCTTCATTCGGAATAAAATATTTCCTCGGGACAGAATGTTGAACAACAAAATTCAATCACGGAAACTTTCATAAATTGTTTTCACTAAATTCGACAAAGTTGTAGTGCGTTAAAACGAATTAACCGCGTAAGTCGAGGACTTACTGTACTTAATTTCGTTATAATAATATGGATATACATTTCAGAATTATTGTCAAAATAAAAATGGCAAACATTATTTTTGTGATAAATCTTGTGAGATGAGGAATTGAGAATTGTTCATTTTTAAGTACAATAAATAGACTGCGGATCTATATGCATTTCTAAAGAAATTGGTTGGACGAAATATGAAACAATAAAAGATTTTAAAATTTCAAGAATGTTGTAATGATACTTTTAATGTAGCAAAGTAGTTAAGGGATGATATCAATTTTCATGTTATTCCTGCTACACACAATCAATGCAAAACATTTTTATTTTGCATAATGATCCGCAGTCTAACAATAAATTTTTCTAGATATGATTCCCAAATACAGAGAATTTAAGTAAAAATTTATTCTATCTACAATTTTAATAAATCTAATCATACTTTAAATTATCTTTTTCACATTGTACATGACGTACATAGTTATTCTGTGGTACTGAGCAATGGCAACACTTCAATTATGCTATTATAAATATACTTTTTCAAGAATATACGATTGATGTAAATAATCCTATATGAAGCGTACATGAAAGTAGTGAAACACTATTCGTTATTGTGGACATAAAACGGGGAGCATGATGCAACGCTATCAATTACCAACCAGATATACTGAGCAAGGTTACTTAAGTTCTCACATATAATAATATTTTATAACATGTCGTAAATGCAAAACGTGGCCGGCACAGCGATTTTTGACCATAAGGTAGTCGCATTACTATGATAGCATGCAAAGTCATAAGTTATCATATCACGTCGTGTCAGACGGAGCAAATACAATACTGCCGTGACACTTTATAGTTCTTTCTATAACTCGGTTACGTGACACAACATTAGGTTCATGCCTCGATGTGCATCGCAAAGTATTTCTGCTAGTGACGTACCTATAATAGAAGCACACTTTTGTTGTACGTTTCGAAGTCACGTTTGCACTGTCTACTTGCATTAAAAGTAACGAAGCCATTAAAACAATGACAAAAATTATCATAATTACATATCAGCTGATTGCATAAGTTCGTGCCCGATTTGAAAATATAATTCAATGGTTAAATTTTAAAGATTGGCTCAAGATTTGTTTAAAGATTGATTAAATTAAAATTAGGAAATGGTTAAATTTTCTACAATTAGAAAAGAATGGTGACTATATTGATTAATAAAGTTGTACTCTTTAAAATTTAACCATTGAATTTTATTTTTAAATCGGGAACGAACTCATGCAATCATCTAATAGATTATAATAATTGTTGCAAGTTGTGTTGTAGCGCAAAATTGCGAAGCCTTCAATCTTTCAATTTTTAGGTTAACCTAATTAGTACGAATTATTACTATTTTTCTATTTTCATCCGCTGATCGAAATCAATTGTTTTATTTCTGTTGAATATCAACACATTGTAAAAGTAAGATGAAAAAAAACAAGTTATGCTGGAATCAATGAAGAAAGATCCTACATACATACAACGAAATTATTGAAAAATCCAGAAAGTATTTGAACACTCAAAATAAAAATTAGGAGTAATATTTTTAATTTATTGTTTAATGTAATTTAGTTTTTTGATAATAAATGTTGCATTCTATATTTATTTTCTTTTGCTGCTATTATTATGGGACAAATTAAATTCTTCAACTCCTACTATTATTATGGGACAAAGGGAGTATTTTATTTTGTAGACAATGGCTCGCAAAATTCCAAATGCGCGTAATCATAGATGCAATTTAACAGTGCGCTGCGGTCGTGTCAATCGTTTTGTTTCTGCGCGTAAGATCTTATTGTAAGTCTTGGGGCTACGCTGTAGTGAACTCGCAAAAGGGAACATATGTGGTTGCCGTTTAGACGAGATTGCTTGCCCCAAGGGTTTAATAACAACTTCCGCTAATAGATTCCGAGCGTTGTGTAAAGCGTCTATTCACCACGCTTCTCTTACGACGATGTTTTAGAAATTCTGATTGGAAAGACTAACGTATGGAAATTTCATCGGTTTTAGGATACCGCAGATTTGTCGAACAACAAGAAGTCGCCATAATTATCCACCCAATTCTGAATAAAGAGTTGAAATTCAAATTTCATCTACAGATAATAAGAGACAGAATCAAGGGAACTTAGATTTCGATTTTATTCGGTAAATATTCTAATACGAAAGCTAAACTTACACGACATGATTTTCTCCAATCGATTCATTGAGCTTTAAATGAAAGGTGTACTGTCATCCCATAAATAATATCTACCTATTTTATAATAAAACCGATTATTATCCGTGAAAATTTTTACCAACTCGATAGCAGAATGTGTAACATTTTCAAGTGAAATATCCTTGGTAATTAAAATCTTCGGTGTTTTGTATTTGGCAACAACAAATATTCTTGGAGAAAGATTGACGTGCAGCAAACGATAGAGGAACGATTTCTGTAACGCCGAAAGTCTTGTGAACCGACAAACGAAAGCTCCTTGAAGATTCTTCGCACTGAAATATTTCAAGGTGTACGTAAAGGAAAATTGAATGCATTCTCCAACCGAGTTTCACGAAATAGTGGCTGAAACATGTCTGACGGCTATGACTGATCTTACGTTTTTATATTATGCACATGCCACTATTCCGTCAAAAATATCAACATCCGTGAATTTTCAAACTGTGGTGGAAATATGAAAAACATAGTTATCATATTGTATGCAGCTCTGTTGCATTCTACTTGGTTTGAACTAGGTATAGAAGATACTGAACGCACCCTTGTTTATACGATTTTGTGATATAAATTTTATATACAAGTTAAAACTAGGCACACTGAATGGAACTAGATATCATACTCCATACTAATCTTATTTATTGATAAATAGACTGCGGATCTTGATGCATTTGTAGCAAAATTGGGCAGATGAAATTTAAAATTGTTGGAAAATTTTAAAAATTGAAGATAATTTCTCCTCCATTAAAATCATTACGGGAAGAAATAACATTCAATTAAGTTTCTATTTCTTGCGATCGACGCAGACAATTTTTATTTCGCATAAGGATCCGCAATCTATTGATAAAGACAGAGTAGAAATTGCTCTTTATTTGAATTTAAATATAACACACACTGACTGATTGAAAATTGCATTAAAATACCGTTAAAACATAAAAACATAAAAATTAAACATTTCATTCGTGGAAGAGCCACACTCTATACGTATAACTCCACACAATCAAATTTTGCAAAAAATTTAACAGCTTAGGATCTCGATAACTATTTGTTCGCGACACTTGGTTCTTTTCAAACTTCTGCTCTTCTCGATGAGAGTAGGTATTGCTGTAAAAACAAACTTCAACAACAATTTTTTTTGGTTTTCCATGTCATGTGGCTTCAAATATGATTGTAAATAAAATTTTCGTCCCCATAGTATCGTTTTAGGAAAAATATGTGTACGCAAAGTCATCTGAAACGAGCATCCAAAACTGCAAAGCTCTTTTCGTTGCATTGGCTTGATGATTTCATTAAAATTTCGAATTCGCTGGTGCGCATTCACATTTAGCAACATCATGGAAACGCATTTTAATTGCGCGCACGGTCAGAAAGAGTTTGCACTCGGTTACAACATTAATTTTATTCTGTACGCGGGGCCAGCGAGAACAAATAATCGTTTAAAATCCCACACGCGTTTGTCTACAAAATATCAACCTATTATAATAAAACAAAAATGATCCAACCTACGGCCACGCGACGATGTTAAATTAATTAAACGCCAGAAGCGCCGAACCAGGTGGAATCATGCACGAATTATACGCGGACGGGTTTATACATTTCTTTCAATTAAAAAGCGATCAAGTCGGTCTGCACGGCTGTAGTATAGTGTTTGCCTACTGTTGTTTACGTGACGCGTGTGGCAATACTGATAATTCACAAACAAATTGCATTTATGTTTGCAAAGTCAGATGATGAAAGTACGTTTTATTGAAAAATAAAAAATGAGATTTGTTATTTTGAAAATTGTTGTTTAAATGGACGTTAAATTGTGGAAATCGAATCGCTGTTCTGAAAGATGGTACCACGTATCTACATATATTATTATGTACATTATTATATAAATCCTTAAATAAAGGAAAACAAGGAACTTATTTTCAGGAATAACTATTAACATCAACATAAAAAGGATTCATGACTACAATGGAATGCTATCGTGCAAATAAATCGCATATCTACTTTAGATTTGCTAAATCGCAAGCTGTTGTTAAAATTTTATCAATGTGCTTTAGTTTCGACGCATTCATACAATGTATCGATCCAATAATGTGTCCGCTTCTTATCAAAGGAAAAACTTAATGCATACTACCACTCATAATTAAATCCAATCAAATTAATTTAATAATTAATTTGCTGTAGGATTAAATTAAAATATAATAATTAATTTGATGTGGAATTAAATTAAAATTTAATGTTAGATTAATTTAAATTCCGTTTTGCGGGATTTTATGCGTCGATTCAAATTATCTTTGTACAAGGATTTTTTTGTACAATGTTCGGTAGTAGTGGGACATGATTCCTTAAAATTGTTTAACCAAAGTATAATGTTAATTCAAGTTAATCGTTACGGAAATGTTGATTGTTTTTCACTTTAATTTCGTTTCTAATATTGCTATTTTATAAGTAACAGGGAATAGAAACAAAGTATTACAGTAATGCCCCATTACTATACAAAACTTTAAATTTTATAATCATAAATTAGATTATTATTATTATTATTTAGCATATCTTAAATATATGATAAAAATTGTAAGTTATGCTTTACATGTACAGTAAATGTGGGCCAAATTGTATCTTGTTTGATGTCATTTTAATCAGAAAAATGTCTCAAATATATTGTTAAAATTTCATTAATAATAAGTACAAAATAAAGAAGTTATTGCACTAGTATTGTCTCACCGACATGTTATTTTTTGTTGCGCATTTGGCCGCACGGTCCGTATTTACATGCTTTTCTACGATCGGCGCGGTCGACGAAGCCACAAAAATTAGTGTCCTATTCCGATCTATGTCACAACGCAGATCCGAGAATTGAATTAGAATGGGAGATTACTGTAATATCTTTTCATTTATTTAAGAAAAACTGTCTGCTGGTGGGGGAACTGCCTCCTACAAGTAGTGCCGTATATTAATTTCGTGAAGGGGATACCTTTTACTTATTACTCGTCGAACGTGGCGCATGCTTGACAGCTTCGGCGAAAGCGTGTCACGGTTGACCGGTCTTGCCGTGAATGTACGCGATCAATCGTTTCCGCGAATTATTCAATGTTATCGTTATCATAAATTCGGCTGCGCCCTATTCTAGCCCGCTAGCACCACCCTCGGAATGATCCTGATAAATTATCGAGCGTAGGGTTGCACCTGCAGTGCCGTCGGCTGCGCTTAAATTTTCATACCCGCCGCAGACCGAGCCCGTAAATCCGATTCTAAAAACGTTTCCTGATGGATGTATCGAGTGGCTATCGTTTCTCCATCGTTCCAATTCGGCCGGCCGGTGTTCGTCAACTTGTTGTGATTTTTGTTATCCTTTCCAGCTGTCCCCGATACTATGAATAAAAGCACACGTGTACAAGGCTGTTTCATAATACATAGAATTCGGCTCCAACCGTGGACGACCAGCATAAGCAACTATAACAATAGACTGTACGAACCTGCATTTCAATCGAATTTTGTTCCGGAGTTATTTTATACTGCAAGCAAATTACTTAATGCAGGTTTTTTTCTGTGCATTCATCACGAAAATTAGAAAATCAAGCTTAATGAAGTAAGTGTAATACTGAAAAAATATCCTTTTCAATTTATCAAAACATTTTATCAACTACAACACATTTTTGGGACACCCTTATATATGTTGTATTTATTTTTAATTTATCAAAATTATTGGGGACAGAAATCCCCTCTCACGAACTGCAATATTTTTTTGAATATCCTGTATATCTATTTTTACTTTATCAAAATTATTAAGGAAGGAAATCCCCTCTCAAGGAAGTACAACATTTTTGGGACAGTATGTATGTATATTTATTTTTAATTTATCAAAATTATTAAGGGAAGAAATAAATATACAGTGTTCCAAAAATGTTGTACTGTGAGAGTTATGAGATTGTCTCAATATAGAAAACATTATATTTTAATGAAGTGTACATGTCAACATCATTAAAAAATATATTTTAATAATTATTCTTGAGAATGATATTGCTTGTATCAGGCACCTGTTTGACTTATTAAAATTACTTTGACGTAGATTAATATAAATGTTTGTACTCCTTTCCGAAACATTATTTTTTAAAAAACAGGTCTAATGTTTGTGATTAATATTTATATTCGATGATATTTTGTACCTACATACATAGAATAATGATTCTATTAATATGATCTCAATATTAGGCACGAACAAGAAAATGAAACTATTCTAGTCATTAAATCATCATTTATCTATTACCTAGTTATTAAAAATGAATAATATACTACTTATTAAAAGCGCTTGAGAAATGCTTAATAAAATAGGTTGTGCTTGGTAGATGAGAGAATATTCACAAACTGTGTTTTTCACACCAGATCTACTATTATCCTTGATGGTAGCACGTAATTAGAGTAACCCACGGGTATTATAATCACACCATTATCTACCTAGCATTACATACTTCAGTAAATATAATCGACGTATCTGCATGTATTTATCTATTCACTCTGAATTTGAAATGACAGAAATGAATGGAAATCTAGTACGATTTGAATAATTCCGATTCCACGATTGAATGACTAGGAATTCAGCTGACGCTACGCGGACACGTAGAAAATAATATTGCGAGCAGTAGCGGTGCTTCGTAAGTACGCAATTTGCAGGACCATAAGATCTTAACAAAAAGCTTTCACGTTATACTTGTGCAATTATACTTAACTCACATTAGATCACGAATATTTACCGAGAATACTTAATATCTCATAAAAAGTTCAACTGCGCATGCAACTATACATAATCCAGAGTACAGAATTTCAGAGAAGAAAATTTTATTATGGACATTACGGATTATTATGCAAAATAAAAATTTTCGAAATTAATTATACAGAACAGAAGTTATTTTCGATACTTATCAAAATTATTAAGGGGAGAAATAAATATACAGGAAGTGTTAAAACTGTTGTACTTGAGAGGGACTGATTTCTCCGGTGATTTCAAGTAATTTTTGTTATACTTTGAAATGACCTCGTACTCGAAAATTTTGTGCAAACGTAATTTTAATGAAAAATTAACTCTCTTGCCTCATTAAGAATAGAAAATAATTCGAACCGATACGTTTAAAAAAAATTCAGAAAATGGAAGGTATTTTAAAATGGTTATAAAATATTGAAGATTGTCGAAGCCGATAGCTGTTTAGGGAAATCAAAACTCGCGACGTTATTTCTACGGAATTCTGGCGTTCAAAGTAGAAGGAAAGTGCGCCGATCTGTGATATAATGCGTCAACAACTCCGCCATAACACCGAGCATAAAACACAGATGTCTACTGTTGATACAACGACTTCGCAGCATGGTTACGAAGGAACAATTTCATTTTATCGTCCGATATCATTGCTATCACAATGTATTCTCCACAAACGATAAACATTTTCTTACGCCCTTTAAAACAGGATGTAAAAATGTTGTGAAATGTGCGTCGAAGTACATACAGAAATCACATTTTAGTGTTAGATGTGTGTTTTTAGTAAGGATCTTACAACTTTTTTTCATGAGCAATCATTATGTTAACCGGGATATTTTTCAATGAAAGATGGCAAAGTAGTTTAAAAATGTCCGATTTTTAACGGGAACCTTAAAAAGAAACATAACTTTTTTTTAAAATAAAAGTAAAGTAAGCAGTATTTTAGTTAACATATTCTGTTAATGAATTACAAGTGTCTTAATTGCATTATAACAAAAATTTAATTTTAACAAGAATGTTAATAGTTCTTGACTCAAGGTCATCCAAGTTGAAGGTCAACTTCGATGGAAAATATTCTGCCTAATATGCCTAATATCTAATTTATATTTTTTTATGCAATGGCTAAGAATTTAGAAAACTATGTAGTACCTAAATAAACCGTCTGGTTTAAAGCATTGATAAACAAATAAAATTAGTAGCATGTTTACTCCATTGCTACAACGCAAGCAATCTTTTAGTAAATGAGAGATATTCTTTTTCTTAAAATTGAGCACAAAAACAGTAGTTTGTAAATTTCATTTTGAATTTTCATTTTATCATTCATCATTCATCATATTAACTTGATTAGGAGGCCAATTAATTGAAATACCATTTATTAACTTAAGAATTTTATTTACAATTATTTACTTCTTATTCTTTATTTTTTCTCCTCCATTAAATTAATTACGAGATAAATTAATCTATTGAGTTAATAAGCTTAAAAGCAAATATTTTGAAAATATTGTTAAGATATAAATTATCTATTAATTTAAACTAAAATAAATAATCCTTTATTCTCAAAATAAATACAATTCGAAGTCTAATAACTAGACTGCGGTTCATTATGCGAAATAAAAATTGTCTGCATCGATCGCAAGAAATAGAAACTTTGAATTTCATATACTCAATTTTGCTATTATGCTGTTATGCAGAAAATAGTTTTCCGAGTTGAACGACAATGTTTGATAGCAGCCAGCTTGAAGAAGTTCGCCTTGAAAATGTTCGCACAGTGGTGGAGAAAAGGGTGGGGGAAGGAATTATATCTTCCTCGTGTTCATTTCCTTTCAGGAATGAAGAAAACGAGAAAAAGAGCCAGAATAATAGGTGCAAATTCTCGCAGTAAACATTCGAGACAACCTCAACGACTGGTCATGCAAAATGACTTTTACCGGGTAATTGCGTAGTAGGAAGTTTCTCAAAAAGGTTTCCATTACGTAGTACTACACCTCGCGGAGATTGGACTGCATCTTTTACGATCGACTCGTAAATATCTTAAGTCCTTCAGCTGCTGCACAGTACCAGAAGCCGGACTTCAAATTACATACAAATGAAGCGCACCAGTATTATATGACCTTCACTCCATTACGGATCAGGTCGCGTAAAAATCGATCACTTTCGTCTAGGATGTCTACCATTTTATTCATACGAAAATATACTGTAATGTACAAAAAAAGAGGTAACTTAAGTCGTTATTTTAGACAAAAAGAAACTTTCTGAATTGGTGTACTGGAAAATTAAGGCCATTAATTAATATTATTATTAATTGTTGTATAGTAGACCACTACAATCTATGTATATGTAACGGTATTTTTATCTTCTTTAAACGTTTTTATTGCTTCATATTGGTTCTACTCTGATAAAACATAAAATTTAAAATATTGCTCGTATATATGTAGACTGCGGATTTTCATGCATTTATGGAGATATTAACTGGGTGAAATGTAACGGATATTGTTACGTTGTTTTCAACGTAATAAGACTATCAAGGAATAAAATGAATGTTTATTGGCATTGTGACGCATGCACGACAGAGACGAAACGCATCACGTGACCGGGCTGTGGGTAGAAGGGGAAGGTAGAGTGGGGACACTAGTCTATAAATCTGGCGACTTTATAATTCACAACACTCAAAATTGATTAATTAATAACCCAGACCTTACATCTTAAAATTTGAATATATGTATCTGAAAGTATCTTATGAAATTAATACAAAACATTCAAAGAACATTAATTTTTAATGTTTTATTCTTTAGTGAATGTTGACAATGACAAAAACAAATTCTTCTGCATTAATAATCATCATCTAACACGCCCATATTCATTGCGTTCACTGACCCGTCGGACTCCAACGCTAACTGTTCGTGACCAGTCAAGAAAAAGTATACTTTTAGTATCATAAGGCATAAAACTCCGATTGCAGTGTCCACTTTTTCTGCAATTACGTAATGGTAGTACCTAAATCTGTTGAAATAGTACTTGAAGTTTTTCACAGGAGCTTGTGGTATTATTCCTTTTTCTGATTCAGTTGCGCTTTCCGTTACATCTTCTGGTTCAGTCGCACTGTCCGTCGCGTCTTCTGTTTCAGTTGTAACTTCTGATTCAATTGTATCCTCTGCTACAGCTGCATTTTCTGGCTCAGTTGTATTTTCCGTTGTATTTTGTGGTTCAGTTGTATTTTCCATTGTATTTTTCGATTTAGTAATATTTTCCATTGTATTCTTTGGTTCCACATTTCGTGACGTTTTATTTCCTAGTATTAACAGTTGTGATAAATAATTTAATAAAATTGTTCCCAAAATAATAGAAACTTACTACGCTTCTGTACTCCATCCATATTTGGTCTCTTTCAAAAGAATGCTACACTGCGCCACTGCAAACAATCGATCTGTAACACACATTATTAAGAAAAAAGCTGTGAGACTACATTCTCAGTTACAAATCATGAATTTTTTTAACAAACCTACAGGTCAAAATACAGGGTGTCCCACTTTTTCCAGTAGCCAGATAAAAAAATTTTTGGAATAAAATGACCTTGATATGACCTTACTGTTAAGGCCATGTCAGGGTCATAGTATGATAGTATGATAGTATGATAGTATGATAGTAAAAATATGTAGTTCCATTTTAAAAAATGAAGGTGACCTTCATTTTGTAGCCGACTAAAAACTAATTAATTTTGTTCCAAACATTTTTTTATCTGGCTACCGGAAGTGCCCGAAAAATCGTGGCGACAGTAACGTGGGACACCCTGTATATTTTCTTGCAAGTTTGCAGATCGGCAAAAATTCATGTAATAAGCCTAGAAGTGAAACAAAAGCTTATTCGCAATTTTTGCTTCACTTCTCGGTACAACAATTTCGAGATAAGAATGTTTGTGCTTGTACATCCACTTTCAGTATATAAAAATCAATTCTTAATTTCGCCTAATTACCCATACGCTTCGAGAACCTCTGAAATATTCGAAAATATGAAGACCGACAAGTAAACAGTGGAAATTTCGTACTAATTCGTTTAATGAAACTTGCAGAATTATTTCCAATACACTCTCGTAATTGCCCCCAACTAAAGTGATTGATATATGGGAGCGAACTAAGTCGTTAGCGTACAAAATTTCCATGAGAGACCACCCGAAGGGCAACGCTCTGCATATTTATAAATTTGATCATTTATGCTAATTCTTTCCCAACTCGAAATTTGAAAGTACAAAAGTTATTTTAATATTTATCATTTTTATTCTAATGTTCCTTGCGATTGAAATTTTTAAGTTCGAATTCTTTCTTTCTTTTTCATGTACTACATGTTTAGTTTGAACACGGGACTCTCTGAGTCACCACTCGAGTGCTAAGGGTTAGAAATCGTAGGGTGATAATAAATAGCGTGATAATAAATTCAACTTAAAAATATAACATTGTACTGGCGAGAGCTAGTAGTATGTATGTGGAATAGCTTGTCAAAATTTCATAGCAATTGGCCATGTGATTTTTGTGATTTTATCTACGTTAGGTGAAAACTAACCTAACCCAGACACCGATATTCTGAAGCACCATCGTTCTGATGGAATCGTCATTACTAGACTGCGGATCTTTATGCAATTATGGCTTTTGAAAATCTTCAAAAAATGCTAGGATATAAAATATGACAGAATTTAGAACGATATTAATTGATGTCAGATCTAAAAAGGCTACTACCGCGGAAAGTGAGATTCTATATTCTATTTTTTTCCACCTTCTTAAAATTCGTCAACAAAAATTGAAAATTGCATAAACATCCGCAGTCTAGTCATTACCTTATCATTGCAATGAATTTAAGCATCAAATTTTGGGAAGACATTTTGAATAGTTCAAACATAACTTTCTTACTTATCCATTAAAAGAATCGAATCGGACCTGTATACGCACTTTCTTAAATCTCCATAATAATTTAAATATGTGAGATTTCTTTGTGTGTTTTTTCACCTCTAATGCGATTTTTCATAAACAAAAATTGTTCTGTTATCGAGATCGCGTAAACTAAATATTTTTTAAGTTGCAAAGTTTGAAATTTTTTCGAAATTTTCGAGTTGCCGAACTGCCCGTGTTGATACACCTCTTAGGTTGTTTCACATATTGTTAAGTGTCGATTACACGCAGTTAGTGTACTTGCTGCTCACGGATGAAATCACTCGCGGCTATTAAATCCGCTCAATGTAATCAATAGGGATAGTAAACCGGCCAGCGAGCAACCAAAGCGAGTTGGAGTTGATGGCTCTCTAGCCATTAAAATCGCTTCCCGTAATATACATAAAGTGAGGAAACCGGTCGGTACACAAAACTCTGATGCAGAAAACAATCGGAATCGAACAAAACACGGAGCAAACGAGTAAGCGAGTTTTCTAGCTGGCCGTGTATGTAGTTGATATTCACGGTGGGTCGCGGAACTCGCTCACTCGCTGGCGAGTTCGTTTGCCAGCGAGTACATAGGTAGATACAGTGCCTGACAGAAGTATTCGCACACCCTTTCAGGAAGAATAACTTCTTTGAAATTGTACCGAACAACTTAAATATGTTCGAGACATTGCAAGAATTAGTTTACTACATAATGTGGCAAAATATTTTGTATCAGACAAATTTTAACAATTGGATGCCAGGGCGTGGTTCCATTTTGATTCATTGTCAGCATTTCAAAGACATCGTCTAGGGCAAATGTACCTATTACTGCGGGTTTACGTGTTTCCCAATGAGGTTAAAATACGTAAAAATAAATATGTTGCCCTGAATGAATTTGTACAATTCAATGAGAATGTATCCAAATTGACGAGACAAACAACATTGTCGATCATTCTTATATTTTTATGATCTCCGGATTTGAGAAAACATTCTTCATAAAAGTTAAAACTTTTGGACTATTTTTCGTTTATCTCAATCATCAAAGGACTATTGTTCACATGATTGTACACTCTGTATATTGGTGTAAATTGCACACAGGGGACAGTTTTATTATTATTTAACTTCTGTCACCTTTCTAATAAAAAAATTAAGCCCTCGGTATTACGTACATTAAGGTGAAGTAAGAGCTCATTACTGCGGCTCAAAAATCATTAGGAATGTCCCTAATACTATGGTGGAATTGCAACCACGATGAAAAACGAGGTTCACTTTAAAAAATGATTGGTTACTGTACTCAAGATTTATTTAAATAATGCCTACATACGTAGCTTGTTTCTGTATGCTTGTATATTTCGAATTCTAATCCGCAGTAATGGGTACGCAGTAATTGGTACATGGCACTTTTTCGTCCGCAGTAATATGTGCAAAATGTTATCGATACTATTTTTTAAATATTTAAATATTGTATTATATATTTATTTATTAATATTATTATTAATATTTGTTCATTAATATTATATATTTTAAAAATATTTTGTAAAATATTTTCTTATGTTGTATTAGATTTCATTTTTCCATAAAATGCTTACACATATCATTTCATTATAAATTAGGAATAATATTAAAATAAAGTGTACGATTCTCCTGTTTAACCAATTTAGACCTGAAACTAATTTTGTCTAAATTTTATGAATTTTTATCTCTCACTGAAGAGAGTTGCAAAATTCCATATTAAAGTTGCTCGAGTATTGTTTCTACTAGTTCGTTGTTTTTCTTCTAGACGCAGAATGCTTAATTAGTTAGTATTTGAGCGCGTGTTTCATTGACTGTTTTTGAAACTAACAGTATCCTACGTGGAAGGATTGGACTAAAGGGATAAAATACTCCATGAATTTAATGTATCAAAACATTTTTTACAAGAAATATTTTAAGAATTCAATGGTGGTGTGGAGAGATCTATTTTGATTCAGGATTTCAAAGGCATCACCTAGCTTCCATTTAGACTGACAAATACTCTAAAATACTATCTTAAATAATATATAGTAAATAATCGTTTATTTTAAAGTATGTGTATAACTTTGAAAATTAAATAATTTATACTATGATATATAACTTCTCAAAATGATATTTGAGGAATATTGAAAATATTTGGACGTTGTCCTGAAACAATTTATTTATTCTCTTTATTTCAAATACTGTTGCCAAAAATAATGATTCCAAATTCAATACAGTTATAAATAAAAAGTAATTTCAGTAAAGTGTATAATAGGAAAAAAATGAAAATTTAAGAACTCAAATAGTGGAACACGTCATCCAGATTACCTGGTGTAACATTTTTTGCTGTATCAACGTATTTCAATATCGCGGGATAAATTGAAAACTACATTTCGCGCACGAAGCGATCGATTTGTTCCACTGCGCTATTTAAAATCCATCCTATTGATAATACTTTTTACCATTACGCGTTTTCCCGGTGTAAATACGCGCGAGAATCGAATAGAATTTCGTTGAGGAAATATTGGCAGCCTCTATTTTTGTCGACCGATAGAGCGTTTCGATTCGCTGAAATACGGCCGCACAGAATTGTAATCGGGTTTTGTTCCCGACATTTTACGTGCGATGAGATTACCCGCGCCATTTTTGCGAGGGCTACGAAATCTCTGGGATACGATATGCCCCACGTTCCGATTTAAGGATATCTATGATCTTGAGAGGGCAGTCGCATGTGAGGACGGGTCAAAAAGATCGATTTTTGTTTGTCGCATTAGGCCGGTGCATATGAAATGTCCGATTTTTTAATGCAAATGTAATGAAGCCTTGTGATCTAGAAATACTATTATAACTAGACTGCGGATTTTTCTGCATTCGTGAAGAAATGAGTAGGGTGAAATATAAAAGTAATAAATTAGAAATATTGAAAAATATATTGTAATGTTGTTTTCAACGTAACAAAGTCATTAAGGGATGAAATCAATTTTTATTTTATTCCTGCTTCCCATAATCAATGCAGAATATTTTTATTTTGTTTGTGCAGAATATTTTTTATTTTATTCTCGTCTTGTTACTTTCTTCCGGCACAATATTCTCTCGTATTAATGTTCGCATAAAAATCCGCAGTTTAATTATAACCTACAGCGTTATTATACAGGGTGTTCCAGAAATTTCGGAAAATCTTGGAAGTAACTTTTTCCTTTGCGAGAATGTTCTTCGTGGCTTTGTTCAGGAGTTGGTAACGAAAAACGCGGACCAATCAGAGCGCGGCTATAGAGTGTCCGGCACTGACGGAGAGAGGGTAACCATTTTCCCTCAATTGGTGCTCCTCCCCTCATCAGGCGACACTGCCTTGCTCTGAAATTTTGACAAGCTATTCCACATACTGCTAGATTTTTACATTGAATTTATCAAGTATACCTTTTTACTTAAAAAGTTACCGGAAAAATGCAATGTAATTATTTGTTATTTTGTCAATCTTTCAGGTAAATTATTTATTTAGGTAGGAGCAGAAAAATTGTTCTGTATGACGAAGGAGTAGCTGAATCATATTTATTAAATTTTGCAAGAGGTTTACATTAGATTGTAATTTCTTGAATTAGCCGAGGTTCAGAAAATGCGTAATTCTTGATGGCTACGGAGCGTCGCGACGCGTGCTGGAACACACTACATCGCAGAGGATGCGAATAGAGATCGTCTTCCTTTGCTTCCTTTCGCTCGATGAATCGACCGCATATGACGAAGTGAGAGCCGGTAAATGATATTTTCGCATTATCGCCGTTAGCGGGGAACAATAGGCATCGATTAACGGTGACCGAACCGTCGTCGTCGATGGACATATTTCCAGCACGATTGTCAAATTCCGGTGTCCCTCTACCAGCTCGACGTTCGACCGTAAGTTTCCGGAAATAAAATCGCATAGCGTGTATACAATCGATTCACCGCTGCCTTTTTCCATAGAGAAACTCTTTTTTTATAGACGAATGCGTTTCAACTGGACAGAAAACGTGGAACGTTGTTTAATATCTTTTTTTAGAGCTTGTCTCGATTTAACTCCCGCGAGGTTAGCAATATTCGTGGGTGCACGCCGCGCCGATACGAGCAAGTGCATCGAAGTGCATGCTTCGAGCGATAGCTGCCGAGGAATTCAAGGATCCACCATTTTACTGATAGGAATGTTTTAGTCCCGTGTTAACGGTGAAACCCCTCTTCGGTCGCTATATGGATTTTAATTGAATCTAAAACAAAACGACTCGCCGTCGCCTTTTGAAAATTAATTTCCTACAAATTCGTTTAAAATGTCGCTCCGCATTCCAACGATTTGTGGATGCGTCAGCAATTTTTTCAATTTTTAGCACGCATTTCATTCAAATATGATTAAATTTAAACATTTTTTTTAAAATTTATCGAACCTTATTGTATGAAACATATTGTTTGCTGCACAAATAGTTATAAAATATTAATACTCGCTGAGAGATGTAAAATATTATTTGTTATGAAAAATTGATACATTAATTCAATGTTAATTCATTGAATGGCTTTATAATTTAAAAGTGAATTGAAATAGAATGCATGTTTTACATAACAAAACGTAATTATCATCACTTGCAAGATTTTTTATTGTACTTTTTGATCGATAATATGAATTTTATGCGATATTGACTTTTGAAATGGTTTTTATGCAGACACTCCGTATAATATAATAACCACTATAATTAATAACCTTCTGAAACCTTAATTTGTAAAAATCACTACAAAATCATATATTTCGCGTTATATGTACATATTACCAATTATGCCTAGACTGTGGATCTTTATGCAATTATCGCTTTTGAAAATTGTCAAAATATGCTACGATGTAAAATATTTCAGATCTAAAAAAGACTACTACCACAGATAATAAGATTTTATTTGATTCGAGTTTCTCTTAAAATTCGTCTACAAAAATTGCAAATTGTACAAACATCCGCAGTCTACTAATTACTATAAATGCTTTTATTAAAAATGATTAGCATGTATGAACAAACTCTCTTGTTCACTATAATAATTTTGAATATACATAAGTTACTATAAAAAATATCTATAAAAATGACCATAGAATATCAAGATATTTTCAATTATTTTATATGTGAGTATTGCAAATTGCAATGCAGATTAGTAAAATGAAATTTTAAAACAAATACTGTTATTTTCTACATAACCTCATATTAACCGTTTAAAAGAACGAATAATAACAAAAAGCGTGATCGCAAATGATAATATAGTCAATGCAGATTAAAAATAACTATACAAATAAATAAGTATTTACCAAATAGTCTATATTGGCGTATGTACTTGAACAATCCAATATAATACAAACAATTGCACTTTTCAAACTTCCTTAAAAACTGACACTGACCGCTGCAAAGTTTGTTTCACACTGCACATAATTATTTTTACTGTCTGCAATTTTTATGACTACTCGTATCGCATTAGTGGAATATTATCAACACTAAAACTAACTATAAACGTACGTCGTACGTCGACGGTTCGAGAACATTATACGCATTATAAATTTTTGCAATAATTTCATATGAACAGTTTATACAAAAGTGGGTAAAAATATTATACAGGGTGTCTCAACTGAGAGAGGCCACCTAAATATTTTCTTTATTTTTAATAACACGAAAAAAATATTTATAGCATGATTTAAATGGTATCGAAGGAGGAATATCATAAAAGAACAATTTTTTTTGGAAAACTTTTTTTTTATTCCATCTTGTTAATGACTTTAGCATTTTAGAATGTATTTTTTCAGCCGCTATAAGATGGAATAAAAAAAGATTAGTTCTCCCGATAAAAAAATAACGATGACTGTTTCGAGCGTTGTCGAGTACAGAATTGCTGCTGGTTCAGGAGCAATCAAACGCTCTGGTTCGCACAAACCATTGTGTATTTCGCAGTCGTAAACGAAGCACACACGTATTGTGAACTCTTGGAACGTCCAAGGTTCAATGGTACAAAGTTCAAGTTCAAAGCAAAGTTCAAGGATTATAATAAAAGTTCATAACATTGTTCGTAATGAGATTGAAAGAAAGTTCATGGAAATGACGAAAGAGAGTTCATATAAATAACGAAGGAAAGTTCATATAAATAACGAAGGAAAGTTCACAATGCACGTCACACTTCAATTTGCAACTCCCGCTCACATTCAATTCCGAATTCGATTTAAATACCGTTTTAAGACGCTTCGTACGACTCCCTCGAAAGCTCGTAAGATTCTAAAAACTATTCTCCTGCAATTCCCCACCAAAGCTCGGAAAAGATAATTTCTTTGGTAAGGATAGAAGGGGAATCAATCACCAGTTCGAGGTGTAGTCCAAATTTGTGGAACGCCTACCAAGATTGTGATTTCATTTCGCAAACTCGCAAGACGCTGCACAAAGATCCCTTGATCGACAATATATTCCTAAACTGGTGTCGCCTTTCCGCTGAGTGTGGGCCTGCGATGCGTCGCTTGTCATTGGCTGGGGTACGGTTGGTTTTCCTTTATGATACGAAACAGGACACTTAACTTTCAACCGTACCCAAGTCCGTAACTAATTTTAAGGGCAAGGATGCCAATAAATAACTCGAAAATGACGATCTTCCACTCAATCGTAGCACAAGCCCAGGCACGATGTCTTGAAAAAACTATGACAAAATAACCGGACAAAAGAAATTGTTCTTCTTTGATATTCCTCCTTCGATACCGTTTAAATTATGCCATAAATATTCTTTTTTTGCCATTAAAAATAAAGGAGATATTTAGGTGGCCTCCTTCAGTTGAGACACATCTTTGAGACATTCTTATTTTTATGTTTTTATATATTTGGTATTCCTATTTAAGCATCAGCATTTTTAATGTTTAAATTAAAATAACTTCTATATTCTATACTAATCATTTTTCGACATACATAGGTCTGTGCTTCTCATACATAACTCCTTAACGAAGCCCTGGGAAACAATTCCGCAATGGAAAAAAGTTATTTCAAATGACCTCAGGAATCACTCCCTTCAAAGAGGTGCCACATTTTTGTGCCACATTGAATTTTAAAACTTTAGCCGCGTTGAATTGAATCCGTTAGTATAATATTCATAATTCTACATGTAACAATTATCTAGAACGAGCACGTAAGAAACTAATTTGATTTCTCCACTGTTGGATTACGAAATACGAAAGAACTGAGGTAATTTTCCAGCACACATCATTTTAGTGATGTAATCTACAAAAGCGCAGTGAGAATCTTTTCTGTGGGATAAGTCTTCTTGTTTCGAACTTCATTTCGTATATGGTATTCACATTAATGAGGAACGGGGTAATTTGAGCCTGGAAAAACGAAACTGAGCTAGAATTATTCCGTGTCGCTCCACCTGACGTAAAACTGTTCTTTCTGTTTCAAAATATCATTTTCTACTTCAAACAGTCCTGTTAGATTAATTAATTCACTTATTACTAGATCATTATTACGCATTTTTGAGAAAAATGAGTACGCGTAGCTTAAAACAGTAAAATTATTAGACGAATTTAAAGCGACCGTTATATTATTTTCTATCTATTGAAAATATTAGGTATAGTCGGGCGAAATTATGCGTCAGGCTTGGGGCTTATTATACTTATCTTTATTGTAATTGTATTTTACAACAAGAATTCATTTTGTGAACTTCGAATATTTCAAAACTATTTCCTAACTAAGTTATGTGTGTGTAATAAGTTCTTATAAGTCGGTAAAGTAATTAGGTATATGCTTTCAGTACTGCGATGGATTATTCAAGTGAAATGTACGGAAGAAAATATTGTAAATACGAGAGTTACAGTTACAAATTTTAAGCAGAGCGTGAATTGTTCCGTTACAAGGAATGGTTCTTCAGGTGCATGATATTTTACACTCGGAAAACGTGGTGCGTTTGCTTCTAAGTAAACGGCGAATGTCTATGCAAATTTACGCTTTTTCAAGGTTTATTAACTGACACGGAAATTATACAAAAATTCATACCCTTTGTTGAATCTTTTATGAAGTTTAACGTAAACGAAAAACGTTATACTGTTTTCTTAAAATTTTCATTTCGTTAAATTTTCTGTTCCGTTAAATTTTCTTTTTCTTTTAAAATCTTTTTTTCCTTTTAAATTGTTTTTGCTGAGAAAGGATTCCGCTGTTTAATTGAATAGTTCTGAGAATAAGTGTTATAAATGCAATAAATCAATCATTGTACAATACAATTTCGACATAAAAATATCTTTTTTTAATTTATTTATTTAATGTTGTCTCAACATCAAAGATCTATTCTATTGTTAGGTGATTCATGTTAACTGGTACTTTACATATATCGCAGATCGTGTTTTCTTTTTTATTTAACAAAAATGAATGGGTTATTTCTGAGTGCCCAATTCTAATACTAGAAATTGAAGTTTGAATTTGACGATCTACTGGACTTGGAAACTTTTGCCACTCGAGATCCGTTCCTTCGTTATGATATTTTTGTATTGTATCCCTTTTAATTTTGTCAAATACCTGTTTCCTAAAAATTTCATTTTGGTGGTTTTTAAAATCGTTTAATCTGGTATAATGGGTGATTTGTTTGTTTGTCATTATATGTTGTAATTGTACTGGGTGCTTCTTTCTTTCGCACAGTAGTGTATATTAATTATTTCACTATTGTGCATAAACCACGCTTTCCGATTGTCAGTTTCGCAAGATCATATAATACAAATTATCAACCAGCATTTGGACTCTAATTTGGAACCGCTGTCCAAAATTAATTTCGCTAGTACACGTTTGAGTACTATTTCATAGCAGATAAATGCGTTCATTGCGTAATTCATAGGAGGTAAATGGATTCGTAATGTTCGCGACATGTAAAATAAAACTTTTAATCAAGCATTAGAGCACACATATGTAAATACTATAAATACAAACACAGTACAAACGTTAGCACAAGAAATAAAATTATATTCGATTATATATTTATAGAATTCAATTTTCAATTAATTTATTCTAATATACGTAAGGAAAAATGAAGTTGTGTATGTAATATTTCTGTTCACATTTTTGTAAGACACACTTTGGTTGAGATTTAGGGTTACACAATTTTATTTTAACAATAAGGAAGGAAAAGCAATATTTCTTCCGAAGTCTGATTTTTGTTAAATTGGGTATGGGAATTTGCTAAATTATCCGATTCATCGATAGACACCGGATCTTTATGCAAAATAGAAATTTTTTACCTAATTTGCAACACAAACTGGAGTGAAATAGAAACTTATTTTCTTTCTTAATGTGTTTAATAGGTAAATTCTTCTAATGTTTTTCTGTCTTAGATTACACCTACTCATTTTTGTCATAAATGCATAAAATCCGCTATCTACTCATCAGACAATCGATTAAATACAATGTAAACAGAATGGACAGTAGAAATGCGGTCGAAAAACAGGAGAAGATGTACAGCAGCCGCAGATAGTGCACGTAATAATGGCAGCAATGCAAATTCTTCATTAAGGGTCTCTTCGTTTTTTCAACGACATAGAAAGTAGTTCACGTTCGCGCATCGATTATCGAGCCCCTTCAGAAATTATAACTTCGGTTAATTCGAACGAGCCGAGATTCCAGAAGCGATTTAATTACGGCGAGAAGTTCCAGAAGCTGACAGACACGTAATTTGTAAGATAATAGAAAAGTCGCGGATAAAAGAAGGCGGTCCCGATGGAATCTGACTAATGCCAAGGAAAAGAAATAAAAAGGGGCACACTGTACAAAAAATAATTAAATCCATCTGGCGCCACCAAGATCCAGCAGCTTCTCGAATATATTATTCCCCTCTCCCCCTCCGGAATAATGGAACAAACCATTTATTCGTGCCCTTAGCGTAATCCGAAGATGTACAAACACTTGCATTTGCAAATCCGTAAATCTTTTGTGCCAAAACTTAGTTACTACTAGACTGCGAATCTTTATGCATTTATGAAGAAATTAGTTGGGTGAAATGTAAAACAATAACAGATTAGAAAAATTCAAGAATATTGTAATGTTGTTTTATAATTTCTCCTATAATTTATAGGAGAAAGGCAGAAATTTTGAGTCCGGTAAAGTAAAGGACTGCCAAATTTAATATTACAGAAGTCTTTGTCCAACAACATTTGGCATATAAGCATTGTACATAGTGTTGAATCCAACAGTAGAAAATAAGAACGGCATATTTCCGGAGCATAAAGGGATAATCCAACTGACAATGAGAGACGAAACACGGTGACACAAAGAGTGGTCCAATGAGTTCTCATAAAATTTCCCATAAAACTCATTCTCGCAAAACTTCGCTACGGATTTGAAAACGAAGTTCCCAGCGTCGGTATTCATTGTCGATGGGGAGCAAAGGGAACGGGAAAAGGTTTTTGCTAAAGGGATTAAGTCCGTTCGCGACTAAAGCCAGTCCACGCATTCGCGTTTGAAGGGCGCAAAGGAAATTAGCGTAGAATGGAAAGAAAGGTACAAATAAGAGAAAGGAAAGAAGCGACGACGGAAAAAGGAAGACGAGAGCGACGCAGGATAAAATCTCTGGACGGGGGGTAGTGGGGGCAAACAGTAAATCTCGCGGTGCCCGCGTCACGACGATTTGCAGTCGGCGCTGCCACTAATTGCATGTCAGCCCCAATGTTTTGCGTTTTATCTGACCGGTACGTCGCTTCTGCTATCTACCAGGTGTTAACTGCCGCGTGAAATTCCGCAGAGCAGAACCGTATGTCTCCCCGGTCGAAACGTAAATGCTCCATGGAACCATCAGCAACGATTTCACTCGTTACCGTTGACTCGTTTAAGGAACAACCTATTTACGCCGTTTTTACTCGGGCATAAAATGAATTTTTGCTCGGGGATGGTTGAAGAACGTTCAAATGCTTTGACTCGTCGTCCCTAGGAAAACACATACCGCGACATTTTATTACAAGTTGTTTGAAATTATTGGCAAATTAGAGGAACGTCGTAACACCTTACTTAGTCGGTCAAACTTATTGTAATATTGGGTTGTGTAATAAATTCCCGCGTTTTTTGTATTTTATTTTTCCCCCGCAATTTTATGTTTGTATACACGGTATTTTTTCACCTAACTGGGCTACCTTGAATATCCTTGTTGTTTTTAAAGATACGTCAAATGTCTGAAGGACAAAGTTGAATGGTAAAATGGGGCTCATACGATACCGAAAAAATTTTTGTTTTTATGTAATCTTTTTTTGATGCAGCTGGACATTCATTATAAAAAAGTACTAACCTATGTATGTCGAAAAGTTAGTAGTTCAGGAGATATCTCAATTTATATAAATAACTCTAAAACACCATTACTGTCGTACTAAGACGTTAGCGTTTACTTACTTGTGTAACGTATCGGTATGCGATCACTGTCCGTGCAGAACAGACGCTGTTGGACAGTAAACGCGACTTTACTGTATATGCAAAAATCTTTACGTTGGTCAGGATTAGGTTCGTGGCGAGATGGAGTGCGCCAGTCCGACTATGCTTGCACATCTACGTTATCGACATCACATGCGTGCATCTGGTGCCACCAGAATTTTTTAGAAACTCAATATACTTACCTGTTTCCTTTCGATTGCTGATTATAACAGCATCTGCAATTACGTCTAAACGACCCGGCATTTGCGATACGAAGGTTAACGACACACTCGAAAAAGATATCCTATAGCAGTTACGGGCAGAGTATTCCATTAGATTCGCGAGCGAGGACAAAAGGAAAAATTGGATGATGCAGTCGTCCGAGTGTCGGCAAAGAAAAATAGGAACGGAAGAAGTGCGACAGGTAGGCGTGTTCCCGCAGGAACAATTCGAGATGTAAATCAATGGCTGATAAGGGTGGCTGTCCTGCGGGAAAAGGAAGGTCGATCTTGGATCCCGCTCAACTAGAAAGGAGGATAGAGCACCGGAACGAAGTTTGTACTAGAGAAAGGTGGGTCTTCGTTCTGCAGAAATACCGCGTCCGAGAATTATTTATTTGCCGAGTTTCAACGACAATTTTCGTTCTTAAGTGGGTTTCGCATTCCCTGCTAAATCCTCCACCTCATCCACAAAATCCCCTAACCTTCTCCTCTCCTTTCCCTTTCCTTCGATCGTAATACAAGACTATTCGTTGCGGAATTAATAGAATGAGCCGAGCTCAACAACATTAATCTAGGGAAGATATGCAGCATGGTCCACTTAAGTATAACCACTTCTTCCGTTATTACTATTTATTTTTCAATTATACAGCCGCTAGCCAAAGAATTAGGACCATTCACAATATTTAACGTTCTACATGTATTGAATAACTCTTATTGATATTAACTATAAATTACCGTGATATACATATTCAGTTTTTGTTGCACAACTTAGCAGCATTACAACTGGAGACAATAGTTAAGTAGCTAACTTTGGTTGCACCACCCTGTATAATGAACTAACTTTCTTTGTGGAACGTTATGCTTGCTCTTGTTGGTTTGAAATTTGTGTTAAATTAAAGACTTGCGAGAAAAATTAATATTTTCGCACAAGGGGGCACTTTATGAATGAATAAAGAAATGATTAAATTATTGATTTTACAGCTAAAGATGTAAGTTCGGCAAAATTAGGTTAGCTTTCTCTGTTGTCGATTTTAATTTATCTCAATCAGCTTCGAAACAGTTTCAGTGGACAATAAATTTTTACTCATAAATGTATACTGTATGAAATACGCCACTTCACGCGCAATAACCTGACAATAATCAGTACATCATCGACTTTAGCAGTATGAAATCACATTTCGATGACATTTATATTCAGTTAAATAATTCTTTCGGTCGTAAACATTTCTATTGACATGCAACGATGCAATAGGTACAGTATTCAGCAAAATTCATTGGCACGGGCAAAATTTTATTATAAAATCAAAACTAAATGTGTCAAGGAAATACATTTTATTTAACTGTAATTCGCGTTGTTGACCACTCGCGCTTTAAATCAGAATAACTTTTTTTCAATGAATCAAATAATTTCTTTTTTTTTTAAAGCTAGAATCACTTTAGCATATCACGTTTAATGAAAATTTTTGAAAAATTGCATGTGGTCGGAATCACGAAATAAAATTGTAAACTATTTTACAATAAAAACGAATAATAACTTTTTACAATTTTTTTATCTGGGCTTACAATGAAAATTTAAAGAATTTGTTTTGTAGATTCATATCGGTTACACACATGTTAAACGTTTCATCGAAATTGGTAAATTGGTTTACGAGGTATAAACTATATTAAAAATTGCGTAAATAGTGAAAAACTGTAATTTTCATCATTTTTATCCGTTTTTATCTCGTAGCAACATTAACCAAATTACGATAACAAAACACATTCGTTAAATTTTTATTACAAGTCCTAATAAACAAATTGTAATAATTCTGACCAAATACAATATTTAAAAATTTTATTACGCTCCATCTACTAAACTAATCCTTCTAGCTTAGCAGAAAAATTGAAGTCATTTACTTCACTTATATAAAAAATTTTGTCCGATTTAAATTGTGTGTGTGATTTAATCATGATGTATTAAATATAAACGATAGGAAAGAGAAAAGTGTATTGGAAGCTGTCGTTTTTCTGTATTTGTATCATTCATTACTCGTGTTTACCAAATTGCCCAGAAAGTTATTTATTGTTTCATCTCGTGTTCACGAAATATATACAAATTGTAGTAACTTAATATGTAACCAGAGTAATAATTCTGGTAGAACCAAATTCGTATTTTTCAGTGATAAATTTCGCATGAGAGAAATGTACGTACGTAATCGATATCCGATACTAATGATCGCTATGTTGAACCAATCGCCCTAAAGTCGTGTAATACGTCATGCTACAATATCTTGTATTGAATTGCTGAACAAGCTTGCAACATAACTATAATTTCGTGTTTGTACTAACAACAAATATTGTCAGAAATGAAACATCTGATTGCAAGCATATCCTGCGAGAAGCGCCATGATGCGCAGAATACAATGCAATAAAAAACAATTTGACCTTGTAATTCAACCTTGATGATTTTAATAGAGGAGAAATCATACAGTGAAATCTTCAATTTTTAAAATTTTCCAACAATTTTGAATTTCGTCAACTCAATTTTGCTATAAATGCATAAAGATCCGCAGTCTAATAATTACGGAGTAATTCAATTGTATTGTGTTCAATTATGTCGTAATTTGAAATTCAGTCGCTTCTTTATATTAAATTACAATGTAATTTGTAGTTCTGGTCATTTATTACATTGTATTTCAATTACAATATTTCGATTACACTCATGACTCGCATAATCGGCAATTACATTATGGAAAAGGTTCGAATTATATAATGCAATTGCAGTATAATTCAAATTCGTAATTCTGTATATGAAATACAGTGTTATTGAATTACATAATTCAATTGCAACGTATTTAAATTCGTACAACTCTGCATGATGTAAGCGACATTTCGGTCTCGAAGTTTTCGCATATATCGAGGCATTACTGTAATAACACGCCATGTACGTAGGAAATGTAATGAATTATTCTGGTTCGCATTTTTGCCTCAAAAAAGTACTTTGAATCTTCCCGGTAAGTCTTTGTTTTTTCTCAGACGCCATCTTTTTACATGCGGCCTTGCGTCCTCGGATCTGCATACGTAAGAAACTAAGGAACAAGCGGAAGGAAGCGCACGAATTGAATATAGACGAAACGCACGCATATCCAGAAGTACAGTCGCCTTGAAAAGTAAGTTTTCTCGCTCAACAATATTGACGTACATTATCATTAGAAAATTCGAATTTCTATTTATTAATCCGTATACATTTTCCAACTTCTATTTGTTTGCTTGCACTTTCATATTAAAGCTAAAGTCATCTTTTGTATGAGCATTGCTGAAAACGGTTTAATGGAAGCATGGCTTATTTTTCAGACTGACTGTATGAACGCGCATCGATCATTCAGTTCTTCAAACCGATCAAATAGATTGTATATATTGAGCTCATAAAATACTACACAATAAAACGTATATCATACCGGTTAATTAAACCAGTTCAATTAATCACACACTTTTTATGTATTTCAAATTTTCAAATATAGGGTGAGTCACCTAACAAGGGAAGCACCCCAAGTGTCCGACTTCGATTTTGATAATTTTTTGTGAGACGATGGTATATGGATCCCTAATGATGTCTGCAAAATATTAGGTGTAGTTACTCAATAGTTTTAAAGATATAAACAATTAAACTTTCTTCAATTGTTTGGAAGTTCAATTTTGTTTATATCTTTAAAACTGAATAACTTTTACACTTTTGAGGTAGAAAGAAATGTTTCAGACAAAAGTTGTTTGTTAAGAGGTGCTTAGGAGATTTTAAATCTCCTAAGAAATAGAAAGATTTTAAATCTCCCAATCTCGACGATATAGTCATAGTCATTCAAGGTCATCGAAAGTCATAAACGTAGAAAAAGATGAAAAATATAAATTCACTGTGAATGGTTACGTAATGGCATATTCTCAGCTTTGTTAATGAAATCACTCAAAAAGTTGCTTGCAACCTCTCCACCCCTAAAAAAATTAATTTTTCTTCTACCCAAAATTTTTTTTTTATTAATCGTATAATACTCATCGCTACGAGCAAAAGTCTCAGAGGAAGCATCGGTCTCAAGTCAACTGTCCTCTTAGAAAACGACTGTAAAAAAAGGTCCGTAAACTATTTTACTATTATTTAAATTTTTTCCATTTGACTCCTCCTTTCCGAGAAATTTGAGTTTGAAAATTCGGCGGACATGCATGTTAGCGTCAACGTGTTTTAAGCAAAGTCAAGGGCTGATGTCGAGGCGACCCTTAAGATTGGAAGGATTTATGGTAGGACCTGGGCGTACGTGATGCCCTGAATAGAGACGGATGAGAATAAACAGAACCGTCCTCGGACGATGGCGGGTGGGCACTTTGGGCCATCCAGCTATCGTTCGGGAAGGTCATGTTTATGAGGACGTGACGAGTGAAACTTGCCGAGGGTATGCAACCCAAGGCCACGCTGTCCTAAAGAATTGGGACTTTGTTCCAAGAGGATCTGGCCACGGAGTGGGGAAGGCAAGGGTGCCTTTTGGTGAGAGGACTGTGTTAGACCCCACGGCACTTACCCCAGAACCTTCGAAGCGAACGAGTCCTTTTACAATTTTTAACATGCATGCTATTAAATGACAGAGTTGGGCAGAAATTTAATCAACGATTGACGAATAAATTTCTACTTCAATCGTTAATCACAATTAAAAATTAAACTCCTGCTTTAGTCGTTAATTGCGTTTAACGATTACATTCTCTTTTCAATTGTAATCGTCAATCGGATAATTGATTAATGATTAACTGCTGAAATTTCGAAATGAAATACGGAATCAAACCTGTATGCATACTGAAAAAATGTAAACTGAGTTTTTGTTGAGATATGTTTCTATCAATTCTCCATCTCCGCTCTCTCTGTCTCCCTCTCCCTCCTTATTACAATTTATGGATAGACCGTGTGGCGATCAACTTCAACAATTAATTAAATCAGTCTCCAATTTTTCGATGATTTCTCTTTTTAATCAACGATTGACGATTAACTTCATCAATCGATTGAATCAATCGTCCATTTTTCAATGATTACCTTTTTTAATCGTACACTTTAATGAATAAATCTTGGTTAAAATTTTAATTGATTAATGCCCAACTCTGTTAAATAAGAATCGTCTGACTTTTGAATGGTTTCGGTAGAATTAAGTATATTTTAATTACCGGTAAATCTAGTGTTAAATTCTCATTGTTAAATCTCATATGTTAAACTTTATTACACCTCGTGATACAATCCCTAGTGTTTTTATGTCTTGAAAAAAAACAACCGTACACGATACCTTCATTAAGGTGACATCATCATCCATCAAACTTGCACCTCGATCAACAGCTACTTGGTGCGGACCTCGTGAACGTCATTTGCCATTCACGTGTTTCAAAGTGTTCAAGCATCACTCTGTCAAACCCATAACAGAACGTCTTACCCAATATCCTCTATATTGCATACATGTAGAAGCCATTACACGATGCTTCCGTTAATTTGTCATATACTCTGCGTATCAGAAATGTCTGGAATTACGTAATAAATTAATTTAATATGAGAAAATAGAATGGATTGAATTATGTAATCAAACATAATATTACCACTTGTACAAACACATACAACATTTTATACAGGGCCTTTGATAATTTCACATAAATGCATTCCAAGTTTAATTCCAACTACACACAAAACATAAAAAGAAATACTTTGTATCGCGACGAATTAATTGAAATGCTACTTGTGTCAAGTTATACACATAAATATCAAATATACATAAAAGGGCAATGATATAAAAATATTCGTCGATAAAAAGTCATTGAACTCCCAGGGCGTATATATATTCATGCATATTTACTTGACTCATTTCGACATTTATTTAGTCATTTGTAACGATTTCAATAATCAATACTGTAATGCAAATTTAAACTGCATAGGGACAAGGATTTTAAAAAATATTCCATATACCTTGAAACAGTGAAACAGAAAAGTGTGTACTAATTGTTGTTATATTCACTTTATTTATTCTGACATTTATTTAGTCATTTGTATAATTTTCAATAATCAATACTGTAATGCAAACTTGAACTCTATAGCAACAAGCATTTTTTTTTTAGTTTTCAATCTATCTTGGAATAGTGAAACAGGAAAGTGTGTACTACTCATGTATTATTTACATAATTAAATTATTTTATTGGGACTGTAAGAATTAGATACATATTAGATACAAAAAGATTAGACACGAAAATTCCAAAAAATGATTCTGAAGTTTTCGGAAAAATCGTAAATTGTTCTCGTCGTATGATTAATCAATGTTGATAAATATCTATAGAGATCAAATAAAAAATCCACAGTCTAGATTTTATACTAATCGCTAGACTGCGTATATTCATACAATTTGCAATTTTTGTAGGCAAATTTTAAGAAAGTGAAATCATGTGAAATGTTTTTTTCAGTGGTAGTAGTCTTTGTAGATATGAAATGAATAAAAATGGTACTAAATTCTGTGGAATTTTGTCTTCTAGCATTTTTTGAAAATTTTTTGAAGCCATAACTGTATAAAGATCCGCAGTCTACATATCACCCAAAAAACACTGCAATATTATATTCGAGAACATAGTGCCATTACCGACAGTGTCCATTTTTATTTATTACAAGTGGAACGCAATGCGACAAATTGTATTAGATTTCCACCCAAAGGCTGAACGAATGGAACGGTAGTTCGTCCTAATGCTTACACTACTTCGTTATTTCCGATTGCCGTTCTGCTCTTCCAGGCAGCCCCTCAAAATTCGATTTCCTCCTTCCACGACCTGGCCCCTTCAACATTTTAACTGTTCGTTCTGTCTAGCGTCTCTATTTCCGTTTTTCTGCTATCGTTTCACAGATATGCAATTAACCTTCTGACACCTAATCTACGCTACAACATTCGATAATAAATATAAAAAGCACGGGTGATTGTGTCCGGAAACAATACAGTTCGTACCGCTTCGTTTGCTATACTCACTATCGTTCGCCATTTCCATCAGAGTCGCTAGATCTGGAGAATTTACTCGAATCGTGGAGAACAATCTTCCTCCCGCTGCCAGTACCGGATTAGTCACGTGACAATACGACACATGCACGACAGAGACGGAGAGCGTTACGTGACCGGGCCGCGGTGGAAGTATGGGGGAATAGCGTTGTAGAAGGGGAAGGTAGAGTGGGGCGATTACTGTTCCTCAACACGAGTTTGATTCATTATTATATGAGAAAGATTGAGTGCAGTTTAATGCAAAGAAAAAATCGAAAAACCGTGTAATTGTCGTCAGAAAGCGTGGGGGAATGGCGCCGTAGAAGGAGAAGGGTAGATTGGGATACGACTCTGTCATTGACACTGAATTTTAAAATTAAAATATCAGCTGGTGAATTGAATCGGTTAGTATTATACAGGGTGAGTCACCTAACGTTATCACCTCAAATATCTTCTGTTTGTTTTCAAAGATACATTAAATGTCTTGAGGACAAAGTTGAATGGTAAACTGGAGCTCATACGACACCAATAAAATTTTTGCTTTTTGTAATTTTTTTTAGAGATATCAAGGTCGCCTTCATTTTTTTTAAAATGGAACTTGAATGAATCCCTTTCATTACGAATTCAATGACTATAATTACGCAAGGTCCATTCAAGGTCACGAACAGAAAAAACCGTATAAAAGTGCGTATCAGAAGTTTAGACGCCCTATTATTTTAACAGAAACGTATCCTCTGATGAATCTTCGATCGATTTTTTTTTTCTATCGTACGTTTAGAACACTGGAAAATTATGATTACTACTGAAACTATACTATATGGCATTGCAGGGAAGAACTTGTAGCCAAAATATGAGAAAGGTCCGTATCAGAAGTTTAGACGTATGTACTTGCTTCTCTTGGTGTTTGTAACTTCATATCGTATCTTCATATTCTAAACTGTTCATTTATAAAACAGTCATTCTAATTAAAAGTGTGTGTCATTAATAGACTGCGGATGTCTATACAATTTTCAATTTTTATAGACAAATTTTAAGAAAGTGGCACGAGATAAAATCCTACTTTTAATGGGAACAGCATTTGTAGATCCAAAACAAATAAAAATCTTACTAAATTCTATCGAATTTTATATTGTAGCATTTTTGAATATTTTGATAAGCCATAAATGCATAAACATCCGCAGTCTAGTCATTAATGATCTTTGTGACTGCGGATCTTTATGCATTTATAGCAAAATTAAGTAGATGAAATTGTTGGAAAATTTTAAAAATTGAAGATGTCAGTCTATAATATCTGATTTATCAGAATCATTAAGGGAAGAAATAACATTCAATTTGGTTTCTATTTCTTGCAATCGATACAGACAATTTTTATTTTGCATAGAGATTCGCAGTCAAGAACATACTATCTGTATACGACAAGTTTAATCATTGCATTGTCTTCAACGTAAATAAAGATGACAAATATGAGTGATAATAGTGATAAACAGTGAATTTGTTTGATCGAATAATTTCCGCTTGGGGTGCAGTATATGTATTTAGTAGCTTCTCTGCCCGCATAAAACGTTACGATGCGATGATTTACGTTAACCTGGCGAATTTCGGTGTAGAGATAATGTGGGACTGATTTCATCATAAGAAAGAGAAATTGCGAGAAAACTGTTTTTAGAAAACTAATTTACTTCGGTTGGAAATGATTGCATCCATAGAAGCTGGATATCGGTCCTTGCTCTCAAGGGATTAAGAGTCTCCTATCTAGATCCTCGGCGCACATGTGTATTTCCCGTGCAATCCGTGTGCCTCCATCGGGACACCCGAAAGAAAAGAAACATCAGACCTCCACGGAAAACAAAGAGCAACACGTTTCAGCCAGAATGCACTCGGCACGTGTTACATTACATGCAACCACGCGATCGTTTCCCGATTCTCGTTGAACTCGCACTTCGGTCCATGGACAAACATCCTCCGACAATCTTCTTGAACGAAAAGGCGTTTCCATCGGGGATCCCTTTTCTTATTTACAGTAAAAGGCGTTCCGCGTGAGGTTCCTTCGCATCGGTCTACGCTTTGTGTTTTTAAACTGTTCGGACCAAATGCCGGACCCATAACCTTTCTTTTCTTTAATATTTAAGATTATGATTAAAAAATGAGTAGGTGTCATTTCAAACGGTAACAACATTAGGAGAATTTAATAATACTGTTATATTATTTTCAACATATTAGACATATTAAGAAAGAAGATTTTCTATTTTACTCCAGATTGTTGCAATTCAGCTAGAAAATTTTCATTTTTCATAAAATCCGCTGTCGTAAAGGTTGGGACACGTTTTGTTTTTCATCATGACTAACGCGCATAAAGAGTTTGTTTATAAACAGAAATAAACTTGACAAGCATGACATTGCTGTTTACACTTCTGCTTTGTCCTAACCTTTATGACTGTCCCTTAGGAATCCTTCAGAGCTTTCCTTTGCATTGAATTGCATTCAGAATCTGCCTGATTCTCCTGATTCAATGAACGGAAGAATCTGGAGAAACATACGTTCCAAGATGAAAAAAAGCTTTCTTTTTACGTATCAAATTTAAAATAATCGTACATACATCCATGATTTTGTAATTTGTTACGCTCGAACTTGTAATTAACGCTCTTATATGAGCATCACATACATTTTACAGTAAAATTTTGATTTCTCATTAAATTTTTCGATTAAAATTCATATTTCAGTAATACGAACTAAAATATTCAAAACATTTCGTATTATAAATACTTGATAAAAATTTTAATTCTCATTTAATGAATTCATATCTACGTCTAATTTACATGAAACAGTGTCCTGTGTATCAGCAATTAATATACATACATAGAATAAAGCTTGATATTTCAAACAGTTAACATAATTTATACGAAGTTTAAACGTTTCAACGTTTCAATAATAAATACCGATGAATAGTAAAACCGTAAATAATAAATGCAGTCGAATTGTGAAGTTGTAAATGATATATTCATTGAATATCGTTAATTAACTGATTAAATATAAATGTTAAATATAAATGATTAAATATAAAAATATAAATTAAATTAATATTGATTAAATACAAATGATTGAATATTGTATAAATATTTATAAATTCAGGAAATTAATACTTAATTCGATAAAATATTTTCAATTGCGAATGTGATATATTTATTGAATATCGTTAATTTACTGATTAAATATAAATGTTAAATATAAATGATTCAATATAATTGATTAAATATAAAAATATAAATTAAATTAATATAAATTAGATATAAATGTTTACAAATCCAGGAAATTAATACTTAATTCGATAATATATATTCAAAAGCTAATATTTAGAATATTGCGAAGCTATATTGAAAGGATTATATATCTGATGGTACGACAGATAAAATAAACGACGTGGAATTTAACGGGGGTGAGATATCAAAACGAAATTACTCATTATGCCTTTCATTAAGAATTCCCTCGATTTCTCTTTCCCATCGTTTCCTCCAGTTTCTAGGCACTCCTTCATTCTCTATTTCTTTGCCGCCACGCAGTCGTGAAGTTGGACGAAACTCGTTATCGGATAGAACGGCCGATTACCGCTTCGTCTCGAGTTCGTCCTCGACTTTTAACGCGATTATACGTCGCTGAAACGCTAAATTGCACAGCGCAACGAGAGTTAACGCCCACGAAAACTACAAGTTCGAACAATGTACCGACGAACAAACACGTAAGCGCGACGAAGGCAAAAATCGCCGTCGAAGCCGAATGCTATGGCGGTAAATTCGACAAAAATCGTACTGGTGACGAATCATCCTCGATAAAAAAAGAATATACACGGTGTCCTAAAAACGCTTCCTTTAAAGGGATAATTCCCGAGGTCGTTTGAAGTAACTTTTGCCTTTGCGGAAATGTTCTCTGTGGCTTTGTTAAGGCGGTAGACTCGTTTCCAGAATTGCAAGGGTGCGGAATGCGCGTTCTCATTTTTCATTTCAAAGATGGGATTTTTCAGTAGTGAAAAGCGCTAGATAAAAGATCAATCTAGGCCGCGATCGCCCTGGACAGTCCTATTTTTTCGTTTACGAGGCGTAATTTGCATTATTCGGCATCATAGCTATGAAAATAGCTACATGCGCAGTTGTATGTTTCCACAGTTTATGCAAATTACGCCTCATAAACAAAAAAATAGGACTTTTGAGGCCGATAGCGGCCTAGATCGATCTTTTATCTAGCGTTTTTTACTACTAAAAAACCCCATTTTTGTATTATTGAGAAATGAGAACGCGCATCCCACACACTTGCCATTCTGGAAAAAGGAGTCTACCCCTTTAAGGCGTTATTAACGTAAAATCAGGGACCAATCAGAGCACGGCTACTGTGGATGATTTCCAGCACGACCAATGTCAACCTCTTGCCGTATTTTAGCGCTCGGATTTACTTACTCGCGACGGCCGAGTTTCGAAGGCTACGCCCCCTCGACTCGGCCACGCGTCTCGCTCCCCGTGACGATCATAGTTCTCCTAGGCGCCACGAATAGCGAGTATGGAACGCGCTATAGCCTTCGAAACTCGGCCGCGTCGCGAGTAAATAAATCCGAGCGCTGCCGTATTTTAACGAGTGTGAAGATTTTAACAAGTCTCACAAATATGAATGTTACGCCTTTCTTTTTAAATGAAATAAAATTTGATTCATTTGTAATCAATATGTATAAGCATTCAAATAAATGTAGCCATAGAAAAATATAAACTTTCTTTTCCCTTCTACGACATCTTTGGGATAAAGACGTTCTAATAAACTATAAAATAACTATAAAATAAAATATAAAAAATATAAATAAAATAATATAAAATAAAATGGTATGCGGCAAGAGGGGTTAATAAAGTCGAATATACTATTATCATTATGTAGACTGCGGATCTTTATTCATTTATAGGAAAATTGAGTAGATGAAAGACAATGTTGTTTAAGAGAAGAAATAACATTCAATGTGGTTTCTACTTTTTGCAATCGATGCAGACAATTTTGATTTTGCATAAAGATCCGCAGTCTAATTATCATCAATCATTCCGTAGTAAAAATGACAAACGCTCGCACGAGGCAGGCGAATAACATATTTCGGAAACCGTGTCGATGAATTCTTGACGAAGAAGACTTACTTCAAATGCGAACACAATTTAAAGTTTACGGCATCGGCACAGCGCGCGGCGTGGCGTTCCGGTGAATTTGCCCATGCTATGGTATACATTTTTACGATGTTAGATGTTTAGGGAGTCAGGTGTTACCTGAATGGATTCGGAGGAGATACTTTATCCGAGCAGGTATTGCAATTCCGGTTATTTACAGATTCTGAACGGTTCAAATATTCAGGCAGGATTGATTCCTCGAGCTCTTGCCATTTTACTATCGAACAACCAGCAATTGCTTTCGTTGATACACGTTTCCACGGAACGGCGAGTATTTCACTGGAGATTCGCAGCCTTGTTTCTTTTTGAACATTAATGCGATGATTGTCGTTAAAAATTGACAAATCTCACTATACTCTTGCTTAAAGTAACACCCGAAAAACTGAAGTAAAAGTGAATTTCTTTATTTAAGCGATGATCTTTCATCAATGAAATATTTTCTTATTTATTCGTTTTGGCAAAAGATTATCAAACAAAAGGTAAAATATCTTATTTATTAAAGTTCATTGCTAAAATAAAAAAATTGGACTCTATTTCACCTTCAAATACCGAAATTATTTTCTTTCGAAACCAATATTATATTTTATCTCAATACGAACGTTAGAAGCGGAATAGTTTTATTGTCAATAATGCTGATTTGTATAATTATTTTGTATCTTAATGCTTGATAATTGTAATCTTCATTAATTTAATATTTTATCTAAAATATAAGCATAGAGTTTTATTGTCAATAATGCAGATTTGTCTTTATTTAGTTAATATTTTATCTAAAATATTCATTATATGTACATTGATTTGAAATTTGTTTTTATCCAAATGTTTCAATATCAACGTCCGTTTTTTAATAGTGTTTATTTAAAATACATATAACCGTTGAAATGTGCAACGAAAATCAGGTTCTACATGCACTTCCAATATTTGAAAAAAAATAAAAGTGATCGCACGAGTAGATTTAAGCCGAACATACTAAATTCGCGTTGTTCCCGAAACTTTTTTTTATTGCGACAAGGATAAAACTGTTTATTTCGAGCCCCGAGTAGAATGCTCGACAGTGTGCACGAATAAATGAATTTATTTACTAATTTAATCATTTTAATCCAAGAGCGCAGCTCTCGATAATAGCAATCAAGAAGAGACGTGAAATACGCCTGGTAGACCTAGTAACAAGAACACAACAGCGCTGTTCAAGTTTCTGTTGAGTGACTTCGAATGTTAATGGAAAAAAACGCACACAGCGCTTTAGATTGCCGGGCAGCGCGGCGCACTCTATCTATATACTCTGTACTCTATCCTCTAACAAAAAACGAGCGAAGAAAATTGACGACGAAATGGAAGGTGTACGTAGAACCCGAAAGATCGAAGTAGTCACTCACCTGTTCCACCAATCGCACACCTGTAAGCACACCCGATGCCGTTAAACCAATCGTCTCGTACGTATCGTTGTTTGGCCAGTTTACGAGCTCTTGCACTCCACGGCTATCGATTACCGATCGGTACGGCTACCACTTCCTTCTAATACTAAAAAATAGAGTGAAGACTTTCTACAAGCCCTAGCAAAGCTTCGGACCAGTATGGGAGAATCCTTGATATCTGGGCACGAGACGTAGAAAGAGCGAGAGGGACAGAGAGATAGAGGGGTGGCTGGGAGGAACAATGAAAAAAGAGATGGGAGAGAGAAACGGAGAAGGGAGAGCAAGAGAAAGGGGTAGGAGGAGAAACTTTGAGAAGGAATGTTCAAAAAGTTTTCGCGTATTTTGAGCCGAGGATTTCCGAAAGGTTAGATAGAATATCGGATGGTCTTTTACTTAACCTGTCCTACTTAATGTGGAATTTATTCCATTATACAAGGTGTTTTACTACACAGGTGGGAGAAAATCTAAGGGGTGGTTCTCCACGACTAGACTGCAGATCTTTATGAAAAATAAAAATGTTTTGCATTGATTGTGTGATGCAGGAATAACATGAAAACTGATTTCATCCGTTAACAATTGTGTTACATTAGAAGCAACGTTACAACATTCTTGAATTTTTAAAATCTTTGTTTAATATTTCATCCAACCAATTTCTTCATAAATGCATAAAGATCCGTTTGTCTGTCCACGACAATATGTATAAGACGAAAATAAAGGATACAAAAAATTACGATTCAGCTTCGTCTTTTTGTTATCAATAATTAAAAATCCGCCTAAAATGCGGCAAACCGATCAACATCGGTGTACATTGCTCACGTCATAGACATGCTCGACAGTTGACCTCTGTTGGTCGGGTTGCCGCATTAAGGCGGATTTTTAATTCTGAACCGTTTGGTCTAGAACCAATTTTAATTCTAAAATCAAGACATTTTTTTTTACCCAGATCGTTTTGATTCTATACAATCTTTTTTACATTGTGCACATCGAATTGAACCTGTTTCCTTATACAACAGTTAGCTTTTTACAGTTTATAGAATACAGACGAATTTAATAATATTAAAACTGTTTTGAATAATGGTATGGCCATTTTTACTGGCGCCTCGGAGTCACCATTCCAGTGCAAAGAGTCAATTATTATTTAATTGTTGAAAGACGAAACTGAAATAGCAATTTTATTATCCTTTGTTGTCGTCTTCTACTGTCATGGAGAATTCTCTTCCTGCAGTCGAACACCCTGTATACATTATATCAATTATATCATTATTCCGCAAATACAACATTATTGTCGTAAATAAAGAAATTCATTGTGTAAACTGTTTGTTTCAAATAGGTACATGATTCGAAAAAACATATCTCGATACGACGAAACGTATTTATTACAATCAAAATTAATTTAACTATACAGTTGAGTGGTTTCACATTATAATATATATAAATATTTTTAAAAATGTATTATTCATAATTTAGAATATTTCCACCGAAGGAAATCCGAAGGAAATAGAGTAATTGGAATAAAAATCGGATGATCAATGTATAACAGCAAATCCCTTCAAATGTAATAAAGATTCAACCACATATTTCACTAATAAAAGATAGCAATTATTAAAATATTTTGGCGTAACCAGGAAAATCAATTATATAATTTATATCCTCCTTCATAAATGATATTATTCTCAGCATTTGCATACGCATAATACAAAGAACGTTTGCTACAAACTATTCACAAACGCACGGAATTTGCTTTCTATGTACTACTTTCGTTTTGATTACACCACTTACGAATGATTTTAATAATTAATTATTAATTGCATGAAATTTCTTTTATTTTCGACGAAGTCTTTTTGTTAGTTCTTTGTTTTTAATTATCACCTGCTGCAACGCGACTTTGTCAAGTCATTCGAAAACCAATTCGCATATTCTACCGAGCTCACCAAGCTGTGCTGGTTCTGTAATTAGTGCAACTTTACCCTTCAAAGCGTTTCTAATGTTATACCTGAGGTATTCACCGAACTTCTGTGTAGTTTCTTGAGTATTATCGTAATTGGTAGAGAGAATGTCCCTCTGTATGTTAAGGTCTGCTTGCATGCATAATTGTGTGCTAAATTGTGTTTGTGCATAATATCTACATCGTATAAATCTCTTTTTGTAAAAGAGCTTGTGGAACAGTTTTAATCTGAAATTCGATATTTTTATTATCATATAAATTAATATCATATAAATATTAACGTTAAATATATACACGCGGTTATGCTTTTTGAAGAATAACTCTTTCGCAGGTCATGTAAAGGTCAACATATCATACATGATTGAATTTGTCTTTCCATTAGCTATAATAATGTTACACTAGTCAAAATATAAATCGTTCTATTTAAAAAACGATGATGGCCTTGATATATTAGAAAATATGACCTTGAGAAAAAAACTTCTACATCACAATAATTGCCCCACTGAACCAAACATTTTCTACCTGAAACATTTTCTTGTATTACTTAAAACAACGGAGATATTTTCGGTGTAGGTGTTAGGTGCCCTGTATACATGGTGTCCGACTACAGATGGGAGAAAAAACACTAAACCTACCACTGCCGGTCAAATGACCGGTCTTACATTTTTAATTTTATAATTATTGAAATTATGACGTTGCTTACATGGAAAATGATTCGATAAATTTCTTTATCCGAGCACATATTGCAATAAAAATTGCACGAAATCTAAATAAATAAAGACTTGTCACTTAAATCAGCTAAAACATTTTAATCTCTTTCAGTGCTCGGTAGTTTTACTGTTAAGAGGAAATTCTCCATGACAATGTAATATGAGAAATAAAAAAATTGAGATTGCTAACTATTTTATTAAAGATTTAAATTCTTTCTCTCTAGCGTGCAATTCTCTCGAGCGTGTGAATACTTTCACGCCGAATTTATTCTGGTATTGTGAGTAATCTAAACGTTAGAATTCGTTTTTGTTGCAACTATCAGAAATCATGTTAACACTAAATGTTAATTCTTCTATGATATTCCTCCTTCGATACCATTTAAATTATGCCATAAATATTTTGTGTGTCATTAAAAATAAAGGAGATATTTAGGTGGCCTCCTTCAGCTGAGACACCCTGTATATTGGAGTCAAAAAATGTATTCAATCAATTCCCATGAAAACACCTTTACAATCTCAGCAATTGTCAAATAAAAAATCTTAGATGCGTCATTTGACTCCTCGTGGTAGGTTTAGGGTTAAACCTGCAATTGAATTATAAGTCAATATTATCGAAGGGATTTAAACTTTGAATCAATTCCACCAAAGAGAATCGGTAACGTTCTAGCGAATATCCTGTGTGCGACTTGATTGCGATTAGACTTTAACCCTAGCCGAGCCGAGAGTTTCCGCGTCCCTTCCCTCTGTGTGTACACGGTGCTTTAAAGTACTCTTACAATCAGCACAGATTCAACTGATCCACCGCTATAAGCAAGAAATTTCACCTTAGTTTGAATTGCGTATAAATGAATACTGCAATTACAAGACCACAATGTAATCAGGAGACTGTTCGCAAAGTTTAGATTGATCATACTCGTCTCTGAATCCCACTTGCGATTGTTGCGAGCGTTTCTTAGCATCAAAGCAAGATCTGCGCTGCAATACAAGGTCTCACCACTGTATACAGAACAGAAGAAACGTTTTACGGAATAATTGCTATTCTTATTTCACTTTATCACTTTTATGAAGATCATATAAACGTATCAATAGACTGCGGATATTTATGCTAAATAAAAATTGTCTGCATTAATTGCAAGAAACAGGAGTTAAGTACAAAATTATTTCTTTCGTTAGTAATTTGAATATGTTGAACAAAAATATATATATGACAGCCACCTGAATAACTTTTACTTTTTTCCAGATGGGAAGAAATGTTTCAGACAACAGTTGTTCCAATTGTCCAGATTTTGCACTTATTGAAATAATAAAAATGATTTCATAAGGAATGGTATTACAATAGGGGTCGTACAAAGTCTAAATAAAGTCAATCTTGTCATTTTTCTAAGGGAACATGTGTACCAGTTACTTTTAAGGCTCGGTAGGTTTAGTGTTAAACATCACCTACCCATTTTTGTCATAAAATCCGTAGTCTATTTGTCATAATGTAAATTAACATTCATTCTACTGTCTATTTAAATGATCCAATTTGAACAACCATTGTGGAAACATTCACACATGGCAAGTTCCTTTCCATAAATAATCTGAGTGATGATTTCTGAGTGTAATCATGTTTCACCAATAAATTGTCGCCTTTAAAGATTGAAGAATTCATCCGAAGGAAGAATTTGTTTGAGATATTTAAAAACGTTTCACCTACAGACGTAAAGTTCGAAATCTACGTGACCGATCCTCCATCATTATCATGAGATGTGATCAAGCCTGTGTACACTTTATTCTGGGACAAGCTATCATCGAACTATACTATATTATAGTAATTAAAATATACAGAAACATATACTGAGCTCAAAAAGAAAGTATAGTTCAAGTTGGTTGTGGTTAGGATCAGCACAGATATTACATCTTATGGACTCTTCTGTCCAACCCTTAGGAAGCTTCAAGATCCCCCGAACCATTTCGGTGTCGCGCCCCATGTTACCGATAGTTCACGGATTTAGGTATATTAGCAGGAACTGAAATATTAGGCTACACAAGTATACATACATGTATATAATTTTATTGTTCCCCTCAGGGTTACAATCTTTACTTATTCCCCTCCCCTTCCTCCTTTCTACACTAATTCGGATTTAGACTTTGACGGTTGACTGAATTTGTTCTTTCTGCCACAGTGCCTGAGGGAAAAGGATCCATCGATTCAAAGACGACATCAATAGCCGAGATTGATAGCCGAGATCGAGAAGCATCGAATCGTGTTTTTTCACACACTATATGTACACATTTAAAATTGTATTGTATATGGTAATGAATAAAGAATATTATTACAACAACTTAATGTGTTCTTCTTTCCACACCCTGTACATGAATGTTTGAAATGTTTCGAAAATTTGGAAAAGAAACTTTCTAATTCGATAAAAGAGAGGTGGCACGAAAATGTAATGCTACCTCCTTCGATATCATGTTCTCCTAATACAAAACGGAATTTTCGAGGTTTTTGAAAATTTTCGCAAATTTTCGACTGTCTGACTTGTCGTTGAGTTGCACTACTGAATTTTGTGCCACCTACTTCGATATTATGTTCTCCCAATACTTTCTCAAAAATCGAATTTTGTGCTAGGAAAACATGATGTCGAAGGAGGTGGCACGAAATTCAGTAGTGCAACTCAACGACAAGTCAGACGGCCGAAAATTTTCAAAGATCTCGAAAATTGAGTTTTGTATTAGGAGAACATGATGCCGAAGGAGGTGGTACGAAATTCAGTAGTGCAACTCAACGACAAGTCAGACGGCCGAAAATTTTCGGAAATTCAGTAGTGTAACTCAACGGCAAGTAGGACTTCGGAAAAAGTCGGAGGGTCAATAAATATATATGCAGATATATACGCTTCTTTACTATAATGTCTTCATTTATTCATTGTAGATTCATACGTAAAATGTTTGTATTGTACACGTACATAACTTAGAATATAAGTTAGAATATAACTATTTATGACGATAATGGTGACTGGCTCAGTGAGACTCTGCACACTGTCAGACTTCTACTGCAATACTGCAATACAGGCGAGGCACAGACAATTATGTTGGATGATCTACCCACCTCGCTTACGCTGCGGCAGCCGATGAATAAACTTGCTAGCACCATTTGCCGTAAATGCTCGAGACAGTATGTTAATAATCAGTGTTGCCGTGATTGTTTCTAAACCAAAGTATCCGTATGACAAATTACCTTTGATTTGAGTCCTCTCTCAAAATGTTAAAAAATTTCTGCAGGTATGCATTCTAACAAGATCGACTCAGCCATTCCTCTTAAAATCATGCGAATTTTGTCAAAGTTGTAGGTCGCGCTTATTCGGTTTTCCAACCCCATGTGGTATTGTTTCTTTAAGACGAAAAGTGTCTTTGTGACAAGAAGTCACAATCGTACGTGCCTTACGTGTTCATTGCCTCTAAATCATATTAAAAATTCGTAATATAAATATAGTATACAAGATACTCGATTCTTACTAATATGCCCAGATTCTTGATTTATCGGTAACGACGAACGCGACACGAAATTGGTAATAAAAAAATATATAAAATGAATGCGCGAAAACGGTGCGTCGCACAGTAGTCTGGTAGCTCGCTTTTTGTGGTCAAAAATATTGTAGCGTTATTTCAAGGTTTAATGTTATATTATTATAGGTCGTTGGATTCGTCTTGATACCAGTTAGAATATTTTATGAAGTAAAAACTATATCTTAATACTTAAAACATTGAGGTGACCTTCATTTTTTATAAAACAGAGATTTTTCTTTAACTTTTTGTATTGAAGTTTGTAGAAAAGTGAATACTGATTAACTTTCGTTGAAAACATTTTTTTGTCAGATCATCGGAAATATTTGAAAAATCTTGTTAACAATTCTCACAATGCATACTGTGGTCTAGAAATTGCGGAAAAGTAGCTAAAATTGAATTCTTCATAGGAATTATACGAAATCTAGTAATGAGAGGTTTTCAGGGTCTCTCACTGGCGCAGAAAAGACATATACATACATTGTAATTCCAAGCTACTATGCAAGATTCAAGTGGAACTGCGTATCCAGGCGTCGAATAACCGCGGTCCCGTATTTGTTAAAAACCGTTTATAGTTCAAGATTGCGGGAGATTGAAGTTAAAATTTACATGGTCTTCTTAGTAAATGTTCAAGCTTTCATATAAAACAAGTCCGATGCTTAGCGGTCTTAAGCGTTTTTGTATAAATCTTTTCAAAGTTTGAAAAATGCTATTAATTTACGCTATTCGTGTATGGACTAAACAATGCTTAAAAATGGATTAAATATTTGAAATACGCTTACTAACATATATGTATAGAACCATCATTAAAATCTATTTTCTGATATTCGGCGATTGAAATTTAAAACGTTTTAATTTACTTTGAATTTTCTGACTTTGTCTTTAGAACGCTGTGTCTCATCACAGAATTATCTAATATGAATAATATTTTGGATTTGGGAGCTTTGAAGGGTTGTTACTTTATAGGAAAAAAAATTTTTTCAATGTATTAAAGTTGAAAACACGAAAACAGGGTCTCCAGACCACTGTGCGTCGTCGGCTGTGCGAGGAAACGGACGGCGCGGCGCACCTCCGTCGGGTCGGAAGGGTTAATAAAACGCCAGTGTCCGACATTAGATGAATTTCTTGCGACTTAGAGTAGCCACGTTGATCTAAGGGTCGTGTTTTCCTGGCGTTACTATGTCCAACGTGTGGGTGGTGCATAGGAGTCCGGGGTGGACTTCAAGGGGCCTGGGAACCCTTGTCGCTGGCTGTCTCATTTTTGTCATTCTGAGTGCATGCCGCGACAAGAATTAAGTAGAGCTCGCGCAGCGGGGTGGCGGAGGTCTTAAACCTCCTTAGCGCTAGACCGCGAAACGCTATCTCCGTTGGAGAAAGACAGCGTTCCTAGGCTTCGGTCTTTACTCCGAGAAGCTTGTTCTCGGAATTTTTACTCTGCGAGCTGGAACCATCGTGCTGAGCGAAAGGGCGCACTTTTCCTGGCGTTACGATGTCCAACTCTGAATTCCTACGGGCCTGGAAGGAAACCTCTGTTCCTAAGCCATCTCGCCTCTTGGAATTAGCATTATGATATTTTTTATTTTATGATTCAGTCAATGTGGCTCGACATGAAACTTTGTTTATGGCAGCAGGTCACATTTCTAAACACAGTTTTTCTTGGATTTTTGACGTCATCGACAGAAGAGACTTTAGTGCCCGTAGTCAGTACAGATTCGTAAGCTCAGTACATAATAGTAAAAATGATATTGTGGAAGTTATTGCGGCAGATATAACGTGCTGCTTTTATTACCATGTTTAGTAACAGTGAAAAATACGATACGATACTTAATCGTTTATGGTGTAAGGTCATAACAATACCACAAGAGCTAAAGCGCTCTAAGGAAAACATTGTGTGACGTCATCAACCACCATCCGCAAGCACATTTTAGCACATAATTCAGATACGTATCGAAATTGACATACTCAATTACTAATTTATGATATAAATAGACTGCGGATCTTTATGCAAAATAAAAATCGTTTGCAACGATTGCAAGGAATAGAAACTATTATAAACTGAATGTTATTTCTTCCCTTAATGATTTCAAAAGAGGACAAATATATTGAATGCTATTTCTTCCCTCAATGATTTTAATAGAGGAGACTATATTGAATGTTATTTCTTCCCTTAATGATTTTAATCGAGGAGAAATATATTGAATGTTATTTCTTCCCTTAATGATGTTAATAGAGGAGAAATCATATATTGACATTGTCAGTTTTTAAAATTTTTCAACAAGTGATGAAATTTTCGGCATGTGTGTAACAAAAACATGTATATTTTAAATTTTCATTAAGTACCCAAATAAAAGTTTTAAAAAATGCTTTTTTTATTTTTGCATGCAGCCTTGTAAGTTGTAATTTTTGGAAAATCTTTTTTGCACATCATTTAGTAAACTAATGCTTCTAACTGCTTACAAAACATCAAGTCGCGCGCGCGCGCGCGCGTTTGGTACAATTATAAAAAAATTATTCTGTTTTAAAGGGCGTACGAATACTTATGTAACTCTGAGTGTAACTATAATTTAAAGATTATTACTAGCAACAGTTGCTTCTACAATAAGCAAATAGAGTCGTCAGATAAAGACTTGGCCCTCCCCACTTTACCTTCCCCTTCCACAACGCTATTCCCCCACGCATCCGCCGCGACCCGGTCACGTGACGCGTTTCGTCTTCTCCGCGCATGCGTCCAGTACTAGCGGAAAGAGGGTAACTTTTTCCGCTCAATTTGTTCTCCCTCCCCTCACCAGGCAACTCTGTAAGGAAGAGGAACCGTACGGAACAATAATTATAGCAAAACTACTACGGAAGGTGAAAGTGCTTATATCGAAGGAAGAGAATCTATGCTTGATTATTCCATGCTAATTAACGTGCTCGGTATAAATGTTGTAACAATCTACCTTTGAAAGTAAATCTAGTAGACTGAGAATCAAGAATATGCAAAATACCTTCAAGTTCCTCATTTTCGAAAATACTATCTCGAAGATAAATCGATTGTATAATGCTTCTTCTGGAATTCCTTAGTTTCACTTTCATGATACATTCTCAAGCATTACTAGCAATTACGAAACACTCTTGAATGAATTATAACGGGACACCCGGTACGCACTAGATATAGTTCCTACTCGTAAAAAACAAACCAGACACGCGTGTAAAAAGTACATTAACACGAAAGTCGTCAGTTCAGTGGATGGATGACGAACAAAAAATATTGAAACGCGCCGCGCGCCGAGGAGAAAGTTTCGATTTGCTTGGTTGAATATGAAAGAGAAGTCGAAGATTTCCTGCATCTTCGTCGCTGCGAAAGTAAATTATTAGCTATGCTGTAATAACGTTTTTCACATCAGATTTGTAGTAAATAATACTGCAAACACCTGAAAACTTCACCACAAAGCTTAGATCACTAATTACGAGATACAGTAATACCTTGATCTAAGAAAACGGAAACCGTAGGATCCTAGAAAAACGAATATCCCCCCTCCACTGCGGTTAGGTCAAGCAGCTCAAGCTGTCTCGGTCGCCCAGCTGTGTAGAGTGTAAACAGAGTTGGGCAAATTTTTATTGAAATAATAAATAATAACGAAACGTGTGATTGTAATTGCAAATATCAACTAAACTTTTTATTTAAATAAAAGTCACTTAAATAACGCCAAAAGTGATCCATATATTACTTCTTATTTGCAAATAAAAGATTATTTCTTATTCGGATTGAGGTGGAAATCAAATAAATAATTTTTGGTTAACTCTTGTTTCTTGTATTTTGAATATACGGGTCAAAGTAACTCACAAAAGCTTCTGAAACAATGCACAACAGACGATACATTAATATTACTATCGTTACTGGGGACAGTTGGAAATAAAATTTGTTTAATGACTATGAATAATAATTTACTATTATTAATACCAAATATTTAATCGAATAATTTGTCAATACAAATAATATAATAATTTAAATTGTATTTGTAAACAACTAACTTTATTTTTTAAAATAATTTATTTAAACTTGCTCAAATAATAAATAATTATTTTTGCTTTTTATTTGAATATCCAAATAACAAGTAACTTGTTAATTAAATTTCTATTTAAATACTGCCCAACACTGAATTCAACCACTACTAAACCAGTTACAAAACTTCTTTATTTTTCATAATTTTGTCATGAAACTTTCGCCAACTTATGTCTGGCATTTTTCTGATTAAAATGATACTCAACACGATATAATTTGAACTGTATTTAGTGGTTTAATTGGCAGTGTACATATACTGAGGTCACAAAGAAATAGTAGATCTACAGGATCTAAGAAACAGCACGGACCCGTTTCGGTAGAGTTGAGGAAGGAATCGAAGTAGAATCTCAAGATATACCGCGAATAAGGTAAAATAGAATTTATTATTTACGAACACTCAAATATCTAAACACACACATGGATTACGCGCTAAACGAGGATGATGTGATTTTACGATGATATCGAGATCCCGATGCGGGACATACTAATTTCGAAGACACCTCACGGCTTTTTCACGTCGTCCTTATACCAGTCCTCACTGTAACAAATATAAATAGTTGTTAGTAATTTGTCATTTCACCAGTGCAAAGTTTGTACTCGTAATTTGCATTAGGTTGTCAAAAGTTTATCCTCTTATTAACGGAGCACTTTATGAGAGATAAAATAAATTTTCATAGAGGTACTTAATACATAATATAATTTTATGCAGTCTTCCAAAGACCAATAACTTTTGTTCAAAATAAAAATTAAGAAAAATGTGTTCTACTTCCTCTGGGGTATTTATCCTCAAAATAGCATGCACAGAGAAAGAACATCAAAAAGTAATAAACTGTATAATAATGAATCAACAAATTTTTTCGTGAAAGACAAATTAATGTGTCAACACAAGTATCATCGAACTAGCTAAAATCGTTAATTTTTAGTTGAAAATTATTGGAATTTGAAGCTGTTTTTCCGAAGTTAATGTAGGGTAATTTTATTTATCGAAATATATGTATTACCGATAAAAGCAGCACGAAGTATGAATAAACGAAGTGTTTGAAATTGTAAGAATAAATGAGAACTGTAATCAATCGCCCGATAAAATTAGAATGGCAACCAATGCAGCAATTCTGAAAAAATGTATTTTGATTGAAAAATTTGATTTCTTTCCACGTACCACCCAGCCACATTTTCAGGCGCGTCGCATCTTTGCTGTTCCTCGTTGTAAACGGTACCATCGCTGCAACCTTGTTCGCGTGGGGTCACACCATTCAGGCAAACATAGAATTTCTGGCAGTCGTCTGGATGAGCGAATTTAGGGTGATCGACGACCATTCCCCTGGTGTCGACTTGGCTTTCCTTTGGGCACTCGAAGCCGTCTTTCAGCTTCTTGTCTATCACTCCGCAGCCCTGGGTGAAATATTATTGTACGTAGGGTGTCCCAAACATGTCGGAAATCCCTGTTTGAATGGTTCCCAAGATTATTCGAAGTAATTCTTCCCTTTGCGAAAATGTTGTCCGCAGTTTCGTTAATTAGGAGTTATTAACAAAATACGCGGACCAATCAGACCGTGGGTACAGCGAAGTCCGGCTCGGCGACAGGTCTGATTGGTCGAAGCAGAAAACGTACGCTGTAGCAGAGTTCTGATAGGTTCGTATATATTTTTCGTTAATAACTCCTTAACCCTCATAAGTTCTTCAGGGTGAAAATTCACCCATTCAATATTTCCACATACTGTAAAATTATTCATCCTTTTATGTCCATGTCGTGAGATGTATTTCTTTAAAATGTGACGTTATAAATGGAACATAATGTGTTGATTTAACGTGTAAAATAAAAATGGGTGAATTGTTATCCTAGTCTCTTTTATGCAGCTATTTTTGAGGAGCGTACGAGGGTTAACTAATTGTAAGTCGAAGCTGAAATTTTCGCCAAGGAAAAAGTTCTTCAAATAACCTCGTGAACCACTTCTTGCAAGGTTTCCCGACATTTTTGGGACACCCTGAGTATAGAATTCGAATATTAGGTGCTTTGATATCACTATTGTACAATTAATACCACATTACTAATGCAACCACTTGATTCGAGTAGCAGTGAGCACGAGTTAATGTTCAATTGTAAAAATGACTGATATCATGTTAAAAAGCTATATAGATAATATCATTTCTCGATAATGCAGAAATGGGGTTTTTCAAAAAGTCAAAAGCGCTAGATAAAAGATCAATTTAGAGCGATCGCCCTCAAAAATCCTATTTTTACGTTTACATCTTTATGAAAATAGCTACGTGCGTAGCTGTATGCTTCCGAATAATGCAAATGGCGCCTCATAAACGAAAAAATAGGAGTTTTGGGATCGATCGAGGTCTAGGTCGATCTTTTATCTAGCGCTTTTGACTACTGAAAAACCCATCTTTGTATTATCTAGAAATTACTAATCCTGGAAAAAAGAGTCTACCCCTTAACCCCTTACCGTATCTTTTCTTTTACACTTACAGTGATTACAACGTCATTATCCCGAAAAATGTCGTAGAAGAGAAGAGAAAATTGATACTTAATGCTTAAATATTGATTACAAACGAATCAAATTTTATTTCATCTGAAATGAAACGCGTAACATTCGTATTTATTAGACTTTGTTAGAAACCTTCATCACGAGTCTGGCTCGTCAAAATACGGCAAAGGGTTAAATATGAAATTTTCAAAAGGTGTCCAATATGCTAAATATCGAATATATCTACCACGCGACCAGCGCTGTCGGGCCACACACAAGTCCCGCTGTATTCGTCGAAGTGCAAGCCAGTCGTACAAGTGATCTCGATAGCGTCACCATCGATGCAATTGTAAAATATGTTGCAGACAGATGGATCCGGATGAGCGAAGAAACCGTTCCTTCGCTGACACTTCTTCGTCGGTTGCGGTGGTTCTGTGAAGGTCGAAGATATAACGGGAGTTAAGAACACTTTCGCTGCCGATTGTCACTGATCTTACGCATCAAGGACACATTAACCGCAACAGCCATCGACTTGGTAAGATAAACCTCGATTTAATAATCCTAGACAATATACTTTTCACACTTGGAATATCATTCAATCGTACATAAAACTGTAAATTAATGGAAATCGATCAGTCTGCGACCAGACCTGCGTATAAATATTTGGAAATAGGTAATGAAATAATGTTCTTTGTATAAAATAATATTTCAAGATTTAAATATTTGACGTCAGAAGTTCATGTATTATTAGTATATTAATAACATGTATTGAAAATAGTTTTTAATTCACAGAAAAATGCACATCTTTCAATCGTACATAAACTGCAGATCAAACATCACTTTGTAAATTAATGGAAATCAAGATGCAAATCTGATTAGTAGACTGGGACCAGACCTGGGTAAAAATTATTTGGAAGAAGTATTAGAAATAGTTAATGAAACACTCTTGTTCGTATAAAATAATATTTCAAGATATGTTTGACGTCAGAAGTACATGTGTTGAAAATAGTTTTTTATGTCATGGTAAGGAAAATTATTATAAGTGAAATAGTATTTTCTTAAGATGTACTAATATATAGTATTTGTAAAATCAATTAAGTACTTCAACTAGTATTTCATTCAATACAGAAATAAATTGATATTTCAAATGAAGCACACGTAACACAGATGAGAGAAATAGTATTTGCAAATATTTGTATTTCCGAGTTGAAATATTTTTACCCAGGTCTGACTGCGACTCTTTATGTACCTTTCCATTTTCATACTCAATTTTGTGGAAACTAATGTAATGAGAAGATCTTTTGTATTCGATGAAAGTTTTCTTGTGAAAAAAAAAGAGTTATTAATTTGTATAGGTATGTATGTCTTCTTGCCATAAATGTCATAAGTGTAAGTGAAGATCTCAGTCTATTAATTGGATAATAATTTAAGATTGCAAGAAAAATGTTTCATGGTATGTAACTTTCATTTCTGAGAGTAAATTGTAATGATGCATTTAACTAGCAATGACGCATCATACTCGAGCTATGTAAGTTATAAATGTCAACAATTTATTGCAAATAATGGCTAATTATGTAGATGATTAAGATGTAATTGTGATTTTATTGACAAATAAAACTGATATAATGAAATAGGAATTATTTATGATTTGATTTAATATGAAAAGTAATTGTTAATGTAATTGTGACTTTATTGTGATAAATAGAACTGATATACTGAAATAGGAATTATTTATGATATGATTTAATATGGGAAAAAAGGGAGAATGTCAATTTTAACAAATTTTGAGATTAATTTTATAAGTAACAACGGTGTACAGCGCTGATAAATACAAAAATTGATCCCCGTTCTTTCAGAAATACTAAATTTTGACATTCTCCCTTTTTCTAGTGGTCTTTTCATAGTTCTACTAAAAATTAAACCATGATTCTAAATCATTTGTCGACAATTTGTAATTATAGCAATATTCTTAATAATCGTCAAAATTATTGACTATAAGAATTTACTTAATTCATTTGTTTAACTGGGATTAGTAACTACCCTGCACAAGGATGACTAAAAATATTGTGATTTCTCACGGTTGAAAAAGTTATAAAGCGATTGCACTGCAAAATCAGAAATATTGAACCAATACGCTTCGAATTTACACGTCTGAAAACGTGCAAAATGGAGTCTCTAGAGACAAAGTCTCAATTAATATTAAAGGGTAAATTATTGGAATAATTGTTGAATTTTAGTGAAAGTAAAAATGATAATCTTACGTAATTCGAGACGATCCTCGCACGCCACATTGAACACGTGATCGCATTTGTTGACCTTGCGATTTAATGGGTCAAAAACAAGACCATCTGGACAAAGTTTTTCTGTTGCAATGCCGTCAACACAGTCGTAGTATTTGTCGCATTGTGTCGCATGCTCGTATTGGCCATCTTTGCTGGGACAATTGAACGCACCATCTACAACATTAAATAACTTTCATGTAAATAAATGTTGATCATTATTTCGCCCCTACAAGATTTTTCAACTTTTCGATCACAACTGACTCTATAATAGTATTATTTACTCTCGTCACATTCAATATTTCTATAGACAAGTTTTTCCAACCAATATATTGGTACTATACCAATTTCGTATCCAGAAAATTTTAAAAATTATTATAAGTCGGAAGAAGTGTTTAATTGTCGAGTACCAATAGCTCCGAGTGCAAAGGGTTAATAAGAATAAGGAATAACCCTCCTGCTTTATATATATACGTACCAAAATTCACTTTATGTTTAACAGAGAATAACAAACTAAAATTGTGTGTTTCTAGTAATAATTGATTCAATTGACCATTTCTGCTTTAAAAATTACTTTGTACCTCAAGTTTTATTATTTTCATTAAAAAATACATGTATTTAATAATTATTTAATAATAATAGTATTTAATAATAATTATGAAATACAAAGTAGCTATCGGAGTACTTAACAGCGTCGTTAACAAAAATTATAAATATTAACTCGCTATTGTCTTCCAGCAGATTTTTTATTTTCTTCTTAATTCAATTAATAATGCTCTTACTTCATTGTGTTATAGTTAAACAGCGGATAAAATAGCTCCGAGTGGTTAATTAAAAAAAGAAACGGTACCACGGATTAAAAATCTCAGTGGCGCAATAGCTCGCACCGTATGCGATTCACTTGACAAAAAATTCGAGAGTACGTACAGCTTTGTCAGAGAGATTAAGTTATCCCCCCCCCCCCACTCTACCTTCCCCTTCCACTATTCCCCGCGCATCCGCCGCGACCCGGTCACGTGACGCGCTTCATCTCCGTCGTGCATGTATACCAGAGAGAGAGGGAAACATTTTCCCCTCGATTCGTGCTCCCTCCCCTCATCCGACGACTCTGCACACAGCGAGGAAGAAGGGAAGAAATTTCAGAAATTTCTCCACGTTACATGCGGCATTTACTTTGTAAGATATACAGGAAATCAATGCCACGCTCCAAGAAGCATATAAAGCAGCTCAGTGTGATAGTGAATGCGAGGTAGTCGAACCCGCTCTAAACTTCTCGTATCTCGAATAGTTGGCGGCCGATCGCCGGCCGTATTGTTTTGTTTCTTTATGTAATTTATTGGTTCTACATACGTATGTATAGGGACGATAACTACTCTGCCCCGATGCTTATGCAACCTTCCGAGCCGTAGATCTGACATTTACGCTTTAGAAAGTTTGGTGAGACTGTCTCTTACGCACTCTCCGCGTGAAATGAATACCTCCAGCAAGTCGGAACGCCGATACGATACGACGCGACGCGACGGGACAATATTTTTCCGATGGGATGGCCGTGTGCAGATATTTAAATCGTTACGAAATTTTACCGGTTTCAAAGCGACGATTACAATACCGGAAATTCTATTACATTTTAGAAGCTGCGGTGGACCGTGCCAAACCAGTCGGGAGAAAGTCCGAGAGTTCTGTTCCAGTGAAACCGTTCTTTTTCCTCCCGGCAATTATCATGCACCATTTTTCCTTTCGTTCGCAGCAGACTTCACATTTCTGCCACGATGCGTTATCGCATGTTTCCGCAAAATTAGGTACATTGGATGTAATTTTTACAATTTACACGTCAACCATGTGTTCCAAGACTGATTACTGTGTTTGTAAAAATTAATTGAAGTACTCGTTCGACGAGTTCTATAACCATGTAGAATATACAACAACGACATTTAGAAACTAGCAAGTTTTACAACCGTGTAGAACAATTTTTAGCAACCATTTTTTAACTAACAATTGTTACTTCAGTTTAATATAATTAAAATTAACTCTTGGCACTCGAATGGTGACCCTGCAGCGCCACTAAAAATTGCTGTACCATTATTAAAAATATTATGTACATTATTAAATGCGTCGGTATCCAATCGATTACTAAACATTTAGGTATTGTATGAGGTATTGTAATGGAAATGTTCTAGGTCGGAAAAAATCTTTAATTTTCGAGTTAAAATTTCGAGTTTAAATGTACGAATGTGATAAAATTTAAAATTCAGCCACAACAATAAGCAAATGTGTAAAGGTGTAAAGATTTAATGTGAATTATAGCAGGAAAATAAAAGATATAATCAGCTAAGTATGAGTTTGAGAATTGACGCGAAGATCAGGAGGAATACTTACGCGTCGCTGCGACCGCAGCCAGCAACATGACGACAGACGGTCTGATCATCTTCTTCGATTTCGGCCTGGCAAGAGATGGTGTCACGCAATCCGTTAGGGACTACCTCGTTCACTGGACACTGAGAGTGTAAATTTTGAATTTCCTTTTGAAATGCCGTCTCCGTCGCGAAACACTGCAGCTCTTCGGCAACTCACCACGAGGGTATACCCCATTGGTCCCCACTACACCCAATGATTCTTCCCCACTTTCGCCGCGTTTTCATCGGTGAATAACTGTCTAGAATCAGGACTGATCAGTAGGGACCACACGCTTTTACTCTTCCTTCTCTTTCCTCAGCGTGGCCACTGCCATTTGACTTCCTCCTCTTCTTCTTCACAGCACACTCTCACCTCGCGTCCTTCTCTAGTCTTCAGAGAAATATTTCAATTATCGCGATCTCCGCGAACGGTCGTTGCGGTTTTCCAGTATTTCGAAACGGAAATTATCGTCGGACCGTCGAACATTGATTTTTTGACTTTTAAATCAATTTGCTTCTTATTCCCTGAAATACGATTAAATTGTCGACGTTTATGTAAATCTGGAAATTATGTTATAAAACAGGTTATTAATGCATAATTATTTCCTTGTTGTGCGTGTCACTGCAAATTTTTAGCTGTGTCAAATAATTTAACACGTTCTGGTTTAAATATAGAAATAAACGAAGTCATGGATTTTCTTGCTTTGTGTTTATTTGTATTTATTAATCATACCTGTAAATGACGTCAAGGATTTTCTTGCTTTGTGTTTATTTGTATTTATTAATCATAGCTATAAATGAAGTCGAGGATTTACTTGTTTTGTATTTATTTGTGTTTATTTTGTATTTATTAATCATATAGAAATAAATTAAGATTGTGACAGATTTTTTGCTTTGTGCTTATTTGTATTTATTAATCATAGAAATAAACGAAGTTGCGTGGATTTGTATATTTATTTAATGTTTCATTTGATTAGGTATGTTTGTTTTGTACTGACGGCTGTGCAATTTCTACCGGTCCGTTTCTTGTTCTACTGTGACTGCAATAATTGCATTAGATCGAAACAGTTCTTGAAGTAATTGTGAAATACGCATCTTTTTCTCGAGATTGTCACTGCGTTACATAAAATTGCTTCGAGTCATTAGTTATGAAAGCGATACTAAATCGAATTTATTACCTTGAAAGCCCCGCGTTGCTAACCCACTGTCCGATCAACTAGATTTCGGAAGCGTTTCCCGTGAAATGTGAAGAACTTTCAGGCTTCTGTCGCTTTCACTCCTCACGGGAAAATTCCCGTGACAACACGCGATTCGAATTCGTAATTAAAGCGAGGGAAAAAGTTGAATATCTCTGGCCGTGTTACAATATCAAATTAACCAGCTCGTTAACCCTCGTTCCACAGAAATAGCTCCATAGAAAATCCTAGAATAAATTTCTGTTTTGCACTTTAAATCAGCAAATGATGTTTCATCCATAGGGTCTTCCATTAAGTCTTCTCTTAAATTGTAAAAAAACGCTGTTTTCTTTACAGTCGACAAATGTTCACAATTTATAATTTTTTCTTAAATTTTACAATTAACAATTTGTTACAATTTACAATCTTTGGACAATTATCAATTTTTTACAGTTTTAGTAACCACGTGTCGAAGAGTGACGACTCTAATCTTCACAAATAAAAAATAGCACAAACTTTAGAATGATACTTCTCAATGGAATATTCTTTATAACTTCATATTTCAAAGAGATACGCCTCACAACGCAGATAAAAAGAAATTAATATACAGTACGCAAAAATGGGCGAGTTTTCACCCTGAAGGACTTATGAAGGTCAAACGAATATTTAATCTGAAACTTGCGGAATAAAATGAGCAAAAGAATAAAAACCTGTATGTACACAGTGAAATATAATTATAGATAATCACGCGCGCAAACAACATATAATTAAAAATTTATTCATCCTCCAATTTTGACGTTCTTATATTGTCAAAGAATACCGATAAACACAACTGAGAACATTTTTATAAATTGATCAAAGTAACTGAATAGCTAATTTACGAACTACATTTCAATGTGCAGTAGAACCTTGTTAGTTGCAACCTAATTTATTTCCGTCACGAGGTATATACATATATTACAAAATTCTGAAACTCCGAGACAAAAGAATATCGACACTAAAAATTACTGACAGCTCAATTTTTGCACACATATTTCTGGTTTCGTGCAACGGGCGAGGTACTACTTGTATATATACAGGGTGTCCCAGTTAACTTGATTACCTCGAATAACTACAAAACGATGTGGTTAATTATTTCGATAATATCTCGTTAAGTATCAGATGTACGACGTACGAAGGTCAATACATCTTTACTCGGAAGAAGTAGGTCATTTCATTAAAAAAATTAAGGTGACTTTAAAATCTCCGGAACGCTTCCACCTACAAAAAGCAAGTATCGTATGAGATGGACCCCTCGCAGTCATTTAAATTCTGTTTTACAATTTTTCATAAAATTTATCGTTTAATACTTATTCATGTATATGCCTATATGTAGTTTGCAATCTTTTGGATCACCGACGTCAAGCAGTTGCCGCATGAAGTGAACAAACATCATTCAATTAGAAAGTAAAGCCGGCTGTATTAAAAACATTTTATTCTCCAGGTGATATGTAATGAGTCAATGTGTATTAAAATCTACATATAAATTCGCCTTAAAACTACGAAGGTTTGGCGCCCTTCCTTCTGCTGTGGCCACCAGTTGGTTTCGGTTTTGGTGGTGGATTCTCTAGTCTGTCCAATTCCTCGTCAGTCAGTTGGCCTTTGTACCAATCTTTGCTGTAATAATAAAACAAGATTTATGTCAGAGTACCAGTCTATAGACTCTTGTATAGACCAGTCTACAGACTCTATACCAGTCCCGTCGTAGCTAGCGACGGGCAAGGACATCCGCCGATGCCCGCGGGCATAGCTGAGGGCGATGTGGCGGGCAAATGTGACGACAGCTTGGACATGACCTTCGCGGTCATGCATGTATTGTTTTTACAATCAACGGTTAAAAAGGAGCAAAACAATTTTACGTTCTTACTCCAACCAATAACGATAATACGTGTGACGAAAACATGCAACGTTGCCCACCAGGTCGCTAATGCCCAGGGAGCCAAATTCTCTACTCGCACGGACGATACCTGAACGGGGCTGGTCTATAGTCTATGCCTATGTCTATGTCTATACTATAGATCAGAGCCTGGAAATTTCTTCCACTATTAATTTTCAGGTCTCCCACTCTTCAGCACCACTCCTAGCTTCACTTTATTTCCAGAGCCGGGGAACTGGCCCGCGGCCTCACGCTATTTCTTTCATAAAATAACAATCAAGTGGTGGAGGCGCTGGTAGCCACTGAGAAGAGGGGAAAGAAACAATGTGCAGCCAATGGGCCCATCGGCCGCCAGTTCCCCGGCTCTGCTATAGATTAATCATCAATCCTTGCAACAATTTAACCCAAGGGTGGCCAACCTTCTACAATACCATGCGTCAATTTTTTTCGCATACGAGTTCAGATGCGCCACATGAAACATGAAACAGATACTGGTCAACCATTGTTGTCCAAATCATTGTAACTCACCATTCGGGTATTTTTCTGGCCCAGTCACACTTGCCAGTCCTTTCGTCGAAGGCTTGCCCTAATTTGCAGCCGCTTCTCCTCGGTATTTCGCCGTTCACGCAGACATAGAAGTATTGGCAGTCCTCTGTGTCAGGGTATCGGGGATGTGTAGCGGCGACGGAATCGTCGACCTTCGGACAAGTGAAATTGAAAAGTTCCCTAGATCCGCAACCCTTCTTCTGCGCCTCGTCCGGCCAATTGCAAATGCCAGTCTTTTCGGAGAAGACCAGACCATCTGGACAGGTGATCATATTGAACTTCCCTTCGACGCAGTAGTAGAACGTGCTGCATATCCGAGGATCTTCGTGCGCGAAGTAACCGTGCATTCTGGGACAATGCGCGGACGGCTGTGGTTTCTCTGTTGGGATAATTCGTTTTTGATTAGTACAGTAAAGTCCCATTCTAAGTCCGACGGAGGAGACCGTACGGAAATGTTGATTGCTTTTCCCTTTAATTTCGCTTCTAATATTGCTATTTTATAAGCAACAGGGAATAAAAACAAAGTATTACAGTAATGTCCCATTCTAAGTCCGACGGAGGAGACCGTCTGTTCGCGTCCAAGTCTGTTCGCCTACCCCTTCCACTGAGGGGCATACCCCGAGAGGGGCCAAGAAGCTCGAGCTGCGAGCAGTGCAAACATGCCGCGTAATCCGATACCGTTCAGATATATCGGTGTGAACCACTACTAATCCAATCACAAAACTTCTTTATTTTTCATTATTTTTTTATGGGACTTTGATCAACATATTCGTCACACTTTTCTAATGAAAATTATACCAAATACGATATAATTCCGATGATATTTACTTGTGTAATGAACGATGAATGTTTCGGACAACAAGGAAGAACTGTGCCGGCGCGCCGCGACTCTCCGCGTCTCTTTCTTTCTCTCTCTTTCTTTGCGTCGGAAACTTTCATCGTTCATGACTAGACAGCAGATACATTTATAGGAAAATTGAGAAGATGAAATTCAAAATTATTGAAAAATTTTTAAAATTGAAGATGTCAGTATGTGATTTCTCCTCTTTTAAAATTATTAAGGGAAGAAATAACATTCAATTTTGTTTCTATTCCTTACAATCGATGCAAAATAAAAATCGCATGCATCGATTGCAAGAAATAGAATCTAAATTGGATGTTTTAATGATTTTAATACAGAAATTTTCCAACAAAATGTTGAATTTCATCTACTCAATTTTCCTATAAGTGTATAAAGATCCACAGTCTACTCAGCGTTGTCAATTGGAATTATATCATATTTGGTATCCTTTCCATTAGAAAAATGCAACGAATTTGTTGGTGAAGGTCCCATCAAAGAATAATGAAAAATAAAGAAGTTTTGTTATTGGATTAGTTATGTTTACACTTCTCGGCGACCGAGGCCTCTCGAGCTTCTAAAAAATAGTATCCGATCCCGATTTATGTCACAACACAGAACTCAGAATTGACTTAGATTGGGACTTTACAAGAGTTGATAAGATTGGGGCGAAAGGGTTAAAGACATGAGGAGGACATACGTAATTTGGGTCGCTTCGAGCAGTCGATCCCGAATGGTAGGTCGCATTTCTCGTGCAGAGGACTGAAGTCATTGAATACTAAACCGTCCGAGCAAAGTTTCTCGGTGGGTTTGCCATCCCTGCAGTCATAATACTTGTCACACTGTTCTGGGTCAGGGAAATAACCATTCGGTTCGGGACATTGATCCTGAAATTCGTCTTCGTCGTATTCTTCTTGCTCTTCAGGCGCTGCCTGCTTTTTGTGCAATGCTGGCAACGCTACTTTCCTACGGCTTTGCTCCGCTGCCTCCTCTTTCCTCGATAAGGAAGTAACAGCACCTAAAAAGTCACCGAATTAGCGCGGCGATACTGCAAACCTAACCTTTTTGCGCAGGGGGGAAAAAAGGCGAACAAACGTTTCAAATGTATTCCGCGGTTTGAGATCGGGAGGAAAAAGTTCTAGCAGAAAATTGGTTAAATTCACTTGAGCAACTTCGATCCGACTGTACAGCTAATAATTATAATCAGGTAAGGTGTTGTTAATGGAAATATCATTTTTTGTTTCATGGATGGATGGAGAAGTTTGGATGGAGGTTAAATGCTTTCAAAAGATGCAGATACTGGCGTTACCAGTTTTTTAATATGTGGACGCGTCAAGGACTTATGAAGGTCAACTGTGATTTTTTAAATGGAACCGTACATGTTTTTATGCACCAATCGATGCAGCTTTTTATTCTCTATAAAAATGGTATTAACCTGTGTCTGTCTAGCAGAAAGTTCTAGCAGAAAATTGGTTAAATACAGCAACTTCGATTCGACTGTACAGTTAATAATCAGACAAGGTGTAGTTAATGAAAATATTATTTTTTGTTTGCAATAGAACGTTTGAGATATTGTTACAAACACGTAATAGTAATTTTCGATGTGTACTGTACACAGGGTGGGACACCAGATATTGCCACCTTGATTTGGACGAAGTTTGGATGGAGGTTAAATGCTTTCAAAAGATGCAGATACTGGTGTCACCAGTTTTTGTTGTAAGTGGACGCTTCGAGGAATTATGAAGGTCAACTTTGATTTTTTCAGACACCGGATTTTATGCATTTATAACAAAAAATTGAGTGATCAAATACAAAACTGTAAAAACGGACTGGAAGAATTGAACGACGTTACTATTTTCAACGTACTAAATTTATTAAAAGAGGAAACACGTGTACATTTAACTTCTGTTTTTTACAATTGAACAAATTTTATTTTTTTGTTCATATAACTATAACCATACCGAGCACGAAATGTGATTGATATTACTTTGTTTCATAAGAGAATTACAGGACTGAATTTATTCAAATTTCTCACAACTTTTAGAACAGGTATTTAAAATCTTTTAAAAGATTTTTAAATAAAATAAAAACGTGAAGCCGGTCATTTAACTGGTCGTGTTAAAGAATAAATTCAATTTATATACGTTTGTTATAAGAGCAGATGATCAATGAGCTCATTGTTGATATGACCTTTATAAATAAATGGTTTATAAAATATATCGCGATTTCAGTTTCTATATATCCTTTCTTTAATCCCAGCTTGAGAATAAGTGGAATTCCCATACTTTTTCGTAAAAGAAGGTGTGGTGATGCAACGCGGATGCATTCGTGTTGGCGGTCAAGAATGACAAATGAATCGAGAGGCAAAAAAGAAAAGGAAAAAGCGAAGAAAAAGAAACGGTGAACGGTAAGAGAGGGTCAACTAGTCGGAGTATTTTCAAGGCAGCACAGCACAGCGCAGCGTCTTGGTTTTGCGTCCCTGAATAATACGCCGGTCGCACGTAAACGCCGCGCCGGTCGACCTCGCGAACGGAAGAAAGTGAGAAAGTGCCCTGGCTCCCATGTATCCGATCGGGCCAGAACTTAAATGTCGTTTAATCACTCAGACCTGTTAACTTTCCAACACTCTATAATATCGATTTCGATTAATTTTTGAGGCCCTCGGACTGGTTTATACAAGTCCGCGAGCTATACCAATTCTAAATCGACTACAAGAAACTCTTACAATTCTCCTAATACGGTTAAATAAAATTGTTGTCAGAGCACGAAAATACTGAATCACAAAATACAATTAGAATTAACCCCTTGCCGTATCAGTTTCTTTACAGTTACAGTGATTAGGACGTCTTTATCCCCAAAAATGTCGTAAAAGAGAAAAGAAAATTTATTGCGAATCAAATTTTATCTCATTTAAGAAGAAACGCGTAGCATTCCTATTTGTTAGACTTTGTTTCAAATCTTCATGACGAGTCTGACTCGTTAAAAAAGGGCAAGGGGTTAAACGCGTTCCCTACCATCGTCACAGATATATGACGTCATGAATTTGTTGGTTCAAGGTGAAAAACAAAAATGGACGAGATATTATTCCAGGATCGTTTATGCAACTATTTCCGAGGGTCGTGTTTAATAAAAACATTTTACCACCGAAGGTGAGCAACGAAATACAATAAGAACAACGTACTAGTCCGAGAAAAATGCCACAAAACGAGCGAAAGATGTTCTAGACACGCTACATTGGAAAGCGAATCCTGTTAAACGCGATCAGTTAATAAATATTAAACAATTTTTTGCTTGTCTCTCGAGCTACGTATCGGCACGTGGACTGGAGAAATGAAACTTTCTATAAAGGTGTAAGGCGAACTGATTTCTCAATAACAACCGATGGCGCAAGTTCTTTCGTAGTCGGGCCGAGATTGCGCATCTGCGTTGATCGGGACCATTAATGAATCATTTGAATTGTTTTAATTCCGTTAAAAAAATATATATGCACAATCTGCACGCCGCGTAACTCCCGTATTAGCATTCTTCGATTATTCCAGTAATCATGAATGCGTCGAAGCTGATTTAGCAGATAAATTCAAGCCGACTAACAATGTTGTAATCAAAGTATTAATAGGAATCATTGCAACAATTAAAACCTGCACCGTGACTGCAAGCAGCGAGACAATAAGTCGGCTAAAGGCCACATTCACATTCAGCGTGCCACTTTTACTTTCGGAATCCTTCGTAGACACAAAGTAGCTAACAATAAGATATGAATATTCAGCTTGTTAATGCGATTGCGTGAATGCATCGGGACTCGATTACGGAATCTATTGTCGCAGATGAACTAGTTGTGTAAATAATTGATTGATGGAATTACTCACCGAGACAGATTAGCAGACAAAAAACCTCCGTCCTCATCCTGACGGAGGATGGCGATGGCTGGAAAGGGGATAGAGTCTGATTTTAATCTTGGAATCAAATCACGGTTCTTCGAACGTGGAGGAATTGATGACTAGAGAATACTGGGCCCCATCGAGAGGGTCCCAGAGCCTTATATGCACCCCCCACTTTTCCATCGGCCAGGTTACAACACCCGACGACCGCGTAGAAGCATAGGTAGATTCATTGCTCTTGTGCATACAGGCATCGAACAGGTGATCCGTTAACGATGCATCGAGCTAACTGTACACGATAAGATTGAAATTCTATTTTTCCTCGGAATTTTTCAATGTGAATAGTGGTATGTTCATTCAGCAATGATGCCCGGATGCATCTTTGAAAGTGTAATTATATAACACAAGAATTGTTTCTATGGTAATTCTTCGCGTTCGAGCGTCTTCCAGGCATCTCAATAACACGTTTCCCTGTCCCACCATCCTTCGGGATTCCTCCTGATCCATAGCTTCCGCAGTTCGTCGTAAATCACGATAATTATAGCATACGGCACGCCCGGTAACCACCATTCGAACCACAGCGGATAGGTCTGCAGGATCTCGTCCATGTACGGCGCGTAGCAGACAATGCAGGCCATTATTAGCTCGAAAAGTATGCCGTAGTTGAGGACCCAGTTGTGCATGCCCTGATAAAAAAGAGAGTTCCGCCGTGTTTTGCAAATCATCACGTCGGCCACTTGTACGATCACTATGCTGACGAAGAAAGCGGTGTGGCAAGTGTATTCGAGTATCTTGCGTTGTTCGTACGTCCATTCTTGACCGAAACTGTCCTGCAGGTCGTTCACGGCCATGCTGTCCCAAGCCTGTCGCAAATTCACCAGTTTGCCGGGCAGAAAACCGTGCTCCGCCATTACCACGAAGTATGTGAAGAAACCGGCGCAGGCTTCTATTATACCGATCTGACCATAAGCCATGAAGATAAGGCGACGGCTGACAAGACGGTCCAGGTGGGGCACTCTGGGTTTTCTGAAATGCAACTCCACCGTGAAGTCAGCAATGTTTGTCAATTGTGTTCTTATGTATTAGGCGTAGAAATAGTCTTTTCAATTTTTCGATACAGTCGCGGCCGTCTACAGTACACGCCAAAACGTGTGATGTGGCAACACCGTAGACAACACATCAGTCCGATCAGCTGCATATGCGCAATCTTCGACCATATACACTACTGTGCAAAAGAAAGAAGCACCCGGCTATATTTAATAGAAAAGCATAAAAAGAAACTTGAAAAAGGATTTCGCTGTTTAATTGAATAGTTCTGAGAATATGTGTTATTGCAGATTATACAGGGTGAGTCACCTAACGTTGCCACCTCAAATATCTTTGTTGTTTTTAAAGATACGACAAATGTCTGAAGGACAAAGTTGAATGGTTCAGTGGGGCTCACACATGATACCAAAAATATTTTTGTTTCTATGTGATTTTTTTAGAGATATCAAGGTCACCTTCATTTTTTTTTAAATGGAAGCACCCATTTTTAAACACCTACAATGATAGTCCCTTTCATTAGGAATTCAGTGACTATAATTACCCATGCACGTATAAACTTTCTAAGTAGCTCCTAGTCCATGTAACAGACACAGAACATTATTATTTTGCATTAACAATTAATGATTCGCCGTCTACTCGTTAATCACTCACTAATTTTCGAAGCCCCTTATTTGTAGACTTCATACTTAAGCTTTAAAAACAACAAAGATATTTGAGGTGGCAACGTTAGGTGACTCACCCTGTATAACACTTTAAATGCAATAAATCAATCATTGTACAATAGAATTTCTACATAAAGATATTGTTTGTCATTATATCTTATAATTATACTGGATGGTTCTTTCTTTTTTATTTCCATTTAAACAGCCATAGTGGTTGCTCGAAGTTAAAGGGAAAGATCTAATTTCTGCGCTTAATATTTTTGTGAGATGTGAAATTTTTCGTTTTTTTTTTTTAATAGGCCTAATGATATCTTAACGATTTTTTAGACAATATCATCGACACCTAAGCATGATATCGGACGTTGACTTCTCGTATGCCAGAGACACAGCAGGCCACATGTCTGTGCCTAGATCTATGCACAATACGCAAACGACGCCTACAGGCAAAGGAATCCCGAGGATGACGAACGCCAAGAAAGGTGTTATCTCGGGAACGTTACTAGCAAGTGTGTACGCGATACTCGACTTCAGGTTGTCGAATAGTCTTCGTCCTTCTTCAATTCCGGTGGTTATCGAGGCGAAGTCGTCGTTTAACAGAATTAGGTCTGCGACTTCTCTGCTCACATCTGATCCTAACGAAATTAAACATTTCTGATTCTTGACTGTAACATTGTTCAGTAACAAAGTCAGTAAAACTTATTTACATCGATTTGCAAATTTTACAAGTTCTGATCCTAACGAAATTAAACATTTCTGATTCTTGACTGTAACATTTTTACCTGCTATGCCCATGGCGATTCCAATGTCGGCCTTCTTTAACGCCGGCGAGTCATTAACTCCGTCGCCAGTGACGGCAGTGATCAAGTGCAGTCTTTGACAACTCTCGACGATCTGCAGCTTCTGCACAGGCGAGGTTCTCGCGAACACAATCTCCGGATAACTTCTTATGATCCCGTCGAGTTCTGCCGATTCTAGATCTCGTAATTCGTTTCCTGTCACCACGATCGAACGTTCGTTCTGATTGTTATTACTTTGCGAAATATCATCGGTGATGATGCCGACGTATTTCGCGATCGCTCTTGCTGTGTCAGGGTGATCGCCAGTTACCATGATCACCTTGATTCCGGCGCAACGACACTTGTACACTGCATCCGGCACTGTTGGCCTCGGGGGATCCATCATCGAGATCAACCCAATCTAACAATGTAGAGTATCAAATTGCTTATGCAAAGTAGCCTAATTCATCAATTAGCTAATGTAATGTACTGGTAATCATTTCTGTTATCGATCCCTTAGATAATACTGTGACACAAGTTTTATCAGAAACACGTCGAGAGATGTTTTAACACAGAAATAGAACTTTCGATAAACATTTATGAGTATCCGAAAAGCTCTCGAATTATTTGCTCAGAGTTTGCCAATACATTTTGGCAATTAACCCATTGTCCTAAGGTTTACTTTACGGTTTCAGAGAATTAGATTTTTTTGTAGTTCGTAATCTCCTATAAAAGGAGAAAATTTTTATCTATTGTATATGCCTACATGTTCCCCAATAACTATACTTTAACAAAACCAAAATAGAATTTCTCGGATCAAAGGAAATTAATAATTCAGAATGTTATAAATTAATAATTCAGAATCTTCATCACGAATCTGACACGATATTGCAGGGCAAGGGGTTAAGTGGATAAAGCTGACGTCCAAATTGTAAATTTACAATTTAATTCATAATACTTTATCGTGATTGTCTTTTAAAGTTTTGGACATTAAATCTATAGTTATAATTGTTATGTCACGTAAATGGAAGACAATATGATAATGTAAACGATTTGAAAGGCTGTACACATAAAAATTAGAGATATTCAAGCTAAAATTAAATAAACAGATTATATAAAACGATCTGAAAATGCTTGCTAAATGTAATAGAATCATTAGAAGATATAATAAACTATTGATATAATATTTAATATTTCGTTTCCATCGAATGAATGACAATTTTTGTACTTGTCGTACGCTTTTGTCTTCTGTCCAACCGAATTTAGTTCATTTTTACAATTCTTTCTAAGATGTTGTGTGTCTAAAATGTACGTAAACTGTAGGGTGTGCTTAAAAATTAGAAAAATTTCGAATAGAGTGAACGACGATGTTGCTACGCTATCATTTTGTATAAATGAAATTACTAGTCTTAGGTTCTGAAGAGGAAAGTTTGGGGGATCAGCCTTGAAGATGAAACCCGGTGGAAAAGCAGAAGCGGGAAGATCGCGATCAGCAAATCCAAGTACACGTTCGCCATTGTTCGCAAGAATATAACAAGATTTCGTATAAGCTTTCTTGATTTCCTCGTCGAGCGCTCTAGTCTCGTTACCGAACGCTAGGGTGGAACATCGTTCGAGAACTTTTTCCGGCGCCCCCTTGAAAGAAATGAAATACTTCTTGTCGCACATGTGAACGTTCGCTTGGAACTTGTCCGTCGAATTGAATGGTATTTCGAACAGCTAGATTTGGAGAAAGAGAACATCAATTTTGTATCGTATCAACTAATAAAATCACGCATGACTATGCGTTAAGGCAGTGTTTCCCAACCTTTTCTGTGCTATGCCCCATCTTAGTCTTTCTAAAATTAAGTAACATACACAACATAATTTTTTATATTAAAAAATTAAATTGTTCACTGAATGCACTCGGAGATATTTTAACTCGAAAATTAAACGTTTCTTCCGACCTAAAATATTTCCATTCCCTATGATTTTTGAAAATTTATGGATATAAAATTGGTATAATCGATTAGATACCGATATATTTAATAATGTAAACAATATTTTGAGTAATGGTATAGCAATTTTTAGTGGCGCCTCAGAGTCACCATTCAAGTGCTAATGGTTAAATGGTAGGTTTTAGGAAGAAATCACTAGGAAATTGTTGAATTGCTCCTCTTAACAATCAAATTGCCCACGTTGGGAAACACTGCGTCAAAGTTTAACGGTTAAACCATGGTCTTCTTCATACAGGCCGGAACATGGTAAATTTAGTAACGCTATCTCAGTTCAATCTGAAGTAATTTTAAGACGTTTCTTTATATTTAAATTGGTAATATAAAAATATCAATTGAATAAAATTGTTATAGGAGTACAGAGGAATAATACCTTTGTACAGTTTTTCCTATAAGCAGCTGCACCCCCTTTAACCAGAACTTCCATACATTTTAGTAAAGCAGCGTCAGAAGCATCCCCTAAAATTTTTCTTTTATGCAAAGGTGGTGCAGGTATATCTGCAGCCATAGGAGCCCATACTGCACGATTACAGAGACTGGCTACTTTAGCCAAACTATGAAATCCAGGATTCTTGACATACTTCTTCCATGTGTCGGACGCCATTACTTCTCGCAATTCGCCGTCGTACCACATATGTCGAACCTAAGGTGTAGATTTTTAGATTACAAAGATTGAACGTATGCAAATATAAACGTGAGCATTGATCCTTTCAACGGCTTAGAAATAGGTGGAAACCAGATCATAAAAGTTATGGAGATTTTTAATAAGTTACATTTAAAAAAGTCGTCGGCAAGAAATACTCGTTTCGTCTTGCCCCCATGTGACAAATGGAGAGCTCGACCGACCTCAGGTGTGTAGTACACACTGTGTACCGTATAAAGTGCGCGTGGCGCATTAGGGCGACACCCGTATCGATTCATTTCCACATTACCGAGGAGATGCTATTGTTAATGCGTTTTTTCTGAATAGACTTCCCTGTTTTTCAAGGGTTTCCGATAATCTGAGGAAGTAATGTTTGCAACAACAGTTGAACAGTATTTAATCATCTACAAACTTCTATTATATATGTATATAAAATTTCGAAAAAAATAATTTTTCGACAGAAAATAAAGATCATTTTAATTTTCTAAATATTAAAATGTATTTTTGATTTTATAATATTATAGCTAACGTTAAGACGAATTCAACAACCTACTGTATTATGACTAGACTCCGGATGTTTATGCAAAATAAAAAGTTTGTGCATCGATTGTAAGACGCAGGAGCTAAATATAAATTTATATTCTTCATTAATAATTGTAATGTGGTGAAAATAAATGTATTGATACCCTTAAAGCCTTTTAATATTTTCATTATTTTAAATTGCACTTGCTCATTTTTGTTATAAATGCATAAAATCCTGAGTCTAATTATGACATTGAACCTATAAATAATGCTGAAACAGTTCTTTTTCGATTTTTCGGGCCAAATGCCCCCCTGTGGCCCGCAATAAAAAAGGAAGAAACACATTTTATAAATTTAAATTTAAGAAATCCAGCGTCGACAGGCCGCGTGTTTGACATGCCTACGCTAATGCGCCACGCGCTGTTCACACGATACGCGCCTGAGGTCGGTCAAACACTAGGGCCGGCACGTGGGGGCAAGACGTGTGGCGGGGGCCAGGGGGCGCACAGTGGTCCGGGTTGGAAAATCGAATGACATTTTGTCAAAAAATGAACTTCCTTATATTGACCTGTACAGGGTGTATAAAAAGTAATGGCCATCCGTTCTAGGAGTGAATCGGTGGACCTCTGAATCGGTGGACATTTGCAGAAAAAATTTGCCGCAAAATTTTTTATACCAAAGAAAATTGTTAAAGTTTGTTTTTACATGAACACTTTCCACTCTCATCGAGAATAGGAAAAGTTTGAAAGAAACCATACGTCGCAAACAAATTGTTATTGAGATATAAGCTGTTGAAGTTTATGCAAAATTTGAATGTGTGGAGTATGGAGTTATACGTATAGACAAAAGCCTACTACCACAGACCACCTAACTGTGTCGATGAGACAGAACATAGTCGTGTGTGTACTTCGAGCAAACGAAATTTAAAGGGACATTCATCGCTAGGAAGTTGCAAAATATGATAGAAAATCTTATATCCATTGTTACACATAAGAATATTAATCCTGCATTATGAAATACTAATGTCAAGTCTGGGTACTTACAAATTTTTCAGAAACTTCCGTTCCTCCGTTGGATCCACAGGACACTTTCCGAAATCGCGACAGCTAACGGAAAGAAGTTACTCCGACCATGGTCAAAATAGTATTGCAGTTGTCACCTCGGTTTTCTTCGTGAATGGTTAAGGGTGGATTTAGGTGGGGAAATGTAGTGTCTGCTAATTAGACGAGGGTGTGTCGGAAGGACTTTACGTTGAGAAGTGGGGAACTATCAAAGAAATTCATTTTGGTATTGTCTTCGGTCGTCAATGACGTGATTTATAAGGGTAGACCGCGCGTCGCTCGATGGGTCCGTCGCACGTGTTGTCCATCTGTCGGGGTTGAGATTGTCGGAGCGTGGTGGTTGTAAAATAATCAGCCGGTTCGGAGCTGATCCCTGCGCGTTTTTTGTCTGCTATAATAACCTTTTCAGATATACTGCCAGTGGTTGGGCGCAACCCTTCCGGAGGACGGAGGGCCTAATTAGGGAAGGTAATTGTTATTCGTATTAGATTATACATAATAGATTATCGTATTAGATTAGATTATAATTCGTAAACCTATTCACCAATTTCAATGAAATTTTGATTTTTTATTATAAAACACATCTTACAAATTTTGTTAATGGCCCAGCTAAAAAAGTTGTAAATATCAATTTTTAAACATATTTATCAGACGACATTTACTACACTAATTCTTCTAGCTTTGCAGAGAAATTGAAGTCGTTTGTCCATTCATAAAAAAGTTATTCTGATTTAAAGTGTGTGTGATCAGTTATGCTATATATCTCAATAACAATTTGTATGTGACAGGTGATTTCTTCCAAAATTATTCTCCTCTCGATGAATCGAACATATTGATATAAAAACAAACTTTGCAAACGAGTATTTCTTGCCGACCTGGTAGATAAAGTGTTTTCAAAACTTCCAAAACTCTTTCGAGCACTGATCTGAAGGGAATGCCGAAAGGAAAAAATCGACGAAATGGCAAACGAAGCTTACGGTCATTTTATTTTGCGTGAGCGTTCCTGTTTTGTCGCTGCATATAACAGCGGAGCACCCTAGCGCCTCGATAGTCTCGAGATGTTTCACCAGGCAAAATTTGTTCGCCATTCGTTTAGCCGTTAAAGTGAGGCTAACTGTCATGGTGGCTTGCAAACCTTCTGGTATATTCGCAACTATAATAGCGATCAAGAATACCGTCGAATCGAGCCAACTGTAATCCATTGATATCGACAAAATGAAAAACAGAAGTCCGAGGAAAATTGCCCAGGACGAAATGAATTTCATAAATCGACGGATTTCGCGGGAAAGCGGCGTCGGTCTGGGAGTCAATTTGGACGTCAATTTAGCTACTCTGCCCATCACAGTATGATCACCACGAGCAACTACGATCCCTTTTCCAGTGCCTGTTTATCAATTAGACTTTCAAAAAAAAACCTTAATCGCAGAAATAGTATTAAGAATCGCAGAAAATAGGTTCCAGAAACTTTATTTATTTTATCATACCTTCCACCACGTTAGTTGAAAAGAAAACCATGTTCTTAGCTTCGAGGATGTTGGTCGTTTGGTTTATATTTGCAGTTCTTATGAGTGGCGTAGATTCTCCGGTGATCGACGCATTGTCAACTTTTAGACCTGAAATTGCAACGAGAACATTTTCTAAAATGTTAATATTCAATTACAGATGGTAGCGTAAATAAATACTGTAAGAATATTAAAAGAAATCTATGTGTGTGCGTGTATGTGTAATATTATATCTAGATTGCGAAATGCATTAAATCCGTAATCTAGTTGTATCAATTAAATTTATAGACTATTTGCGACTAGTTTTATTAACAGGATTTGTAGCACATGCAGCGCCAGCAATTTATCAGACAATTTGAATAATTCTCTACGCGAGCATTTCACGGTTCTGTAAATTCGATTTATAAAACACAAAATCGATGTGATACCTCGAGCGTTAACGGAGAGAAAGGCGAGGACTTTTTTCTGGAGAAATAAGAAAGTTAAGTCTGCAACTACAACAGATACGAATTCACCTTGACATTCCAGGATCCTAATGTCAGCGGGTACGCGGTCTCCAGTTTCTAAAAGGACAATGTCCCCGACTACTAATTCGGCTACGCACAATTCCCTTTTCTCACCGTCTCTCAATACTGTTGCCTTTTGCGGAACCATTTGCTGAAATGACTCCATGATACGTGAACTTTTCGATTCTTGAAAATGACTGAACATTCCGGTAATTATGATCAAACCAATTAGCACGATACCAAGTCCCAAGTGATCGTATGATGCTACACCGTAAATCTCGTATTCCAAAATGTAAATGCCGAAACATAGAATAACTCCGATCTAAAAATTGGCAACCATTAAAATTCCATTATTATTAAGGGATATACGATAACTTTTTAAATAGTTCACTGTACGATTTGAACTTTTTTGAGAAGTTAGAGCAATTAGTTTACTACATGTTGTGAAAAGAAATTTTTTCAACAATTGCATTTCGTTGGAATAGTATAGAAAATATTAAAAGTTGCATTTTACAACTTTTTTATGTGTGCCTATATCGAAAATTTAAAAAATACATTTTGTAGATCTGTGTCAATTAAATGCATTGTAAAACTTTCATCGAAATCGATTGATGCGGCAAAAAACGACAGACATCGAAAGATGTAAGAATCCTTAGATTTATCGCAGTTAGAGGCCGAAAATCGTGAAAAACTGCAATTCCTACCATCTTTAAACGTTTGTAGCTGATTGCAACGTCGACCGATTTTTATGAAATTTTCAGAATACGTTTAATTCATACGGATCTATGAAATGTGTTTTCTAATAATAATTAAAATATTGTGTACCCATATTAAGGAAGAGAAGCCTCCGCAACATCGACGAAGAAATTTCAGCACATCAGACGCCTTTTTCGGCGGTGTCAGTGCATTGAATCCATTAATTTTTAAGAGATCACGTGCAACAGTCGTCGATAAACCGTTCACCGCATCACTTTGATGGCTTCGCAATAAATCTTCTGCTGTACGGAGGTGAACGTCTGTTTCGATATCCCGGTACAGAGAATCTAGATTACTGGTAGCTCGCCGTTTCCTTCGCTTATTAAAACACCGTGATATTCTCCAAGGAAAACCGCAATACATTGCAAGCCCTATCAAAAAGAAATGAAAAAAAGTCTAGATAACCAAAACGTGTAATTAGATATAAAATTCCATCGAGATATCGATCTACATATTTTCGAATGACCGTGTGTCACACTTCAATTGTACTCGCTTGAAATGCTTGTTGTATAAGTCATATGTATAAGTCATAATTAGACTGCAGATTTTATGCATTTGTGACAAAAATGGGTGAATGTAATTTGAATGTTTTAGCTATTTTAAATTACGCTTACTCATTTTTGTCATAAATGCATTGAATTTTCCATCGTCTTTTGTGGTACGAATTTTAACGAAACAAAGAAAAAAGAAACGTGCTAAAAACCGAGTAAAACTGAATAAAACGTTATAAAAACGACCGTGTAAAAAAATTATCACGTAAAAGGAGTCTGAAGTACATATAATATTTACGTTCAAACAATTCAATAAAATATCTCGGGCAGCAAGCTGGCCCAGAGGAAGATCGTTTCATTGCTTTCTTTACGAGCCTTCAACAATCTTTTTCGTACGTATTTAACCCTTTCAAAAATCGACAACATGGTATTTTTGGAGCCGCCAACGTTGCACGAGCTAACCTCCCTACACATTCATTTTTTATAGTCCGGTTGCAGTCGTATGTAGTTCATTAGCGACCCGTCTCAAGTTTATAGAGTGCGCTCAAATAGTAGGGCGTTTTCTGCAGCGTCGGTGAAACAGATCCGTAAACGACAAATATGGAATTAGTATAATCAGTTTTCAATTACGTAAATTAGAATGTTTAGGTGACATCTCGTCGTTGCATTAAGTCTGCGAGGAAAATTTCGTTGGTCGATTAATTAAATAAGTATTTTGAATTTGTTTTCATCTGAAGAATACGAAGTTTTACCGACGGTGAAACGAAAAGAGGTGGATGGTGGCGCTGATGTGGAAAGACCGAAGCTTGACGAGTTTCGACACACGAACGACGCCATGCAGATGAAACGGGTTCTCGTTCTCGGACCGCCATAATAGCGCCAAAGCGGTGTATACTTCGTCCCGCTCGTTTGTCGTCTGTGACGCGACGCTTACCGACGCTCGGCGTCGTTTCTTCGGAATCCGATTAATGAACGATACATTCTTAGCGTGATTGTTGGAAACAGTGTTGGAAAAGTGCGAACCCACCACGTCCGGAGAGGACTCGAGGGAAGAACGACGTGAGAGACGCGTGAGTGCGTGTTCTTCGTGGGTGTCTGTACGGACGGTAGGCAGAAAAACATGGAGAACAGACCGGCGGCACTCCGCTCCAGACGAGTATGTCGATTCTGCCTGACAGAATCGGAACCGCTAAGCTACATTTATGAAAGAGATCATAGTAAGCCATTTCAAGTGCCGCTTACCCTGCAGATCATGTCGTGTGTCGCCATCGAGGTAATTATTTTCTTTAGAGAAGGCATCGACCGCCAGAGATCCGTTCTCTCCACCTTTCATTCCATATTTTTCAGATATACATATTTTTGTGTATTCCTCCATATGTTTTTTATTTCTAACGTTAACGGTACTCCGCTCTCCCAGCTTCTTTTTATTATCGATACTTTTTATCATATTATATGCGTACTGTGCCAATGTACTGCAAACAGCTTGGATAACGCAGCTATCTTCTTTACCGGCTGAGCTATTTTCAACTAAATTTTCGCACATCTAGGATATGTTAAACAAATTGTGTTAAAATGTATACAATTGAATTTTGAATATGCATTGCCGTTTTAATGCGCTTTGACGAGTTAGATAATGTATCGGGAGTCCATATTTTCGACCGTAACGATGGTAAAACATGACGATGTTCGGTTTATTTTGAAATTATAATTTATTTTATCGACAATTGCTTATTTATAAATTTATCGATTTGTTCCCGTTGGCGGGAAAACGACCAATTTTCTCGCATGCTATATGTGGGACACGTTATCTGGAGTAGTCGAGTTTAGTTTGTGGAAAATTGTTGTAGATGAGATTTTTTTAGCTGAATTTAGCAATTATCTGTATCGATGTCACACCCTGAATGATAATTTACCGACTTTCAATTTTCAGAGACTGTATAACGTTTGATTTTTCTCTAATTGTGTTGCAGTGTTGTATACTTGAACATTTGGAATCTTGGATATGATATAACATATCCAACTAAAATCTATTATCAAACTGAGTAAAATATCATTTAAGGATGTTTTGCGTAACTTTATGCGAAGACCGTATAAGTTTTATTTGTTTGTTTTTTAAACAGACAATGTTTCCACCTTGAAATTGAAACAGCGATTCCAGGAACGATTCATTAGAACTTTATTAATATTTTCATATATTGTGTTTAAGGTTTATGCAGCGGATGGAATGCCACAAATGATCTGCAGTATGTGTCGTTGGAATCTAGATCGTTCTTACAAATTTAAACTTCAATGTAAGAAAGCAGATGAGGCGCTAAGAGCTTATCCGTTGTCTGGTGTCTTGCCAAGACCATTTCCACCAATACCTAATGATCCTCCTGAAGTGAACAACAAACGACCATTAGAACAGAGATCTTCAAATGATGGTGCAAAGAAACCTCGTGTTGACAATGGTGATAGAGAAAGACGAGAAACACGAGATAGAGAAAGGGATAGAGAAAGAGAACGAGAAAGAGACAAGGATCGCGATAGAGAAAGAGAAAGGGACAGAGATAGAGAAAGAGAGAGGGACAGGCAAGCAGAAAAACAAAGAGAAAAAGAAGATCCACATGATTTTTATGGGGAAGAACAGGATGCTGGTAGCGAGGGAGATCAAGATACGCATAGTGCTAAAGAAGAACTTAAACTAGAACCAGGTGAGATTAGGGTGCATGCGTGTGATCAATGCGATCGTACTTTCCCTCTACGCCAAGCACTTTCTCTTCACATACAGACTGCCCACAGAGAACGCAACTACAAGTGCACAGAATGTGATCGTATGTTTTTCTCTAAATATGATCTAGCGAAACACATGAGTACGCATTCAGATGAAAAACCTTTCTCTTGCCCGATCTGTAATAAACAGTTTTCAAGAGCGAATTTGTTACAGCGTCATGAAAAAGTTCACAGAGATGAATTGCGATACGGTTGTCAACATTGCGATCGCGAATTCTTTACAACTGAGGAATTAGAGAAACACGAGGATTCTGTGCATAAAAAGGAAAAACCTTTCCAGTGCAATATTTGCAACAAACGTTTCACCTACAAACAGGGGTTGGAACGACACGAGGTGCTTCACAATGAAGATAAAACATTCGTTTGTGAGTACTGTAAGGAAGCATTCCGTACAAGTACTAAATTAGCTCGTCATTTAACAAGTCATGCAGGGCACAGACCATATTTGTGCAAGCTTTGTCCTCGTTCATTCCTTTTATCTCATCATTTAACTAGACACATGCGTACCCATTCTGTAGAAAAACGTCACGTCTGCGAAGACTGTGGCAAAGCATTCAAACGCAAGGAGAGCTTAGAAGTACATCAGCTAACGCACACAAAACGCACAGGTATGGGATTAACTTGCGATGTCTGCCAGGAATCTTGCAGAAATAGGGCAGATTATGTCACTCATATTAAACAACATATTGAAGCAGGTGAAAAAATGGGACCAGATGGATTGCAGCCAGATAATAAAACTAAAATTGAACTAGACACCGACGAAGATGAAGAGGAAGAGCAATACTCGGATGGTGATGACGATTATGAACCGCCAGCATACATCGTGAAGAAGCTTCCAAAACCAAGTAAAGCCAATAGATCGGAAAGCGAGGAGGACCGTGAGAGAGAAGAGAAGGATGAAAATCAAAAAGAACGGGTAGTATATGTGAGACGTAAAGATGGAAACATGATTAAAAAGACAATTAAAACACTAATGCCTATTCAACGTAGAGAAGTACAGGATACGAAGATTAAACAAAGTCCGAATAGCAGTCAATCTCAACCAGTTGCAAAGACTCCACAGCCTAAACCGAACGAGGAGCCTGTAAAGACTACTCGTGTGGATGAAACAGAAGCGCAAGTTCAGAAAATAGTTGCATCTGTATTCAAAGAGCATAAAATTCCTTTGAAACATCAAAATGCTGGTCAAGAACAAGGTAAAGAATCGCCTACATCTACAAATCAATCGAAATCACAACCAGGGCAGAGTACTTCGCCAACTGTGGTTTCTGTGAAAGAGGAAAAGCTGGAAACTCCTACTCCGATTAGTAGTACACCAAAAGCTGTTAGTACCATTAAAGTTATAAAAAGAATCGTAGTGAGGAAACCCGGTGGAACCACCGAAACTACTACAACTCCAGTTACAACAAAAGAAGGAGAGGTACCAGGGACCACGTCCGAGTTGACCAGTTCAGGTCACAAGGTTACGAAACGTGTAATCGTTCGTAGAATTATTCGACAAGGAGACACTACAAGGGAAGTTATCATGAATCCCGATGGTACGATAATAGATCCAGCAGAATTAGCGAAACTACCTACTGGTAACGTTGTCAAAAGAGTTGTAGTGAAAAAGCCGCTCGATAAGCATTCGGGTCTGATCCAAACAGTTTTACAAGCAACCACTGAACCACGACAACAACCGACTCCGGTAAAAAGTACCGAGACTGTAGTCAGCGAATCTCCAAAATTCGAGTTGAAAACATCTCAGCCTACAGTAAGTGCACCGTCACCAGCACCAAAGACGACGGTAGCACCTGTTCAAAAGCCCGCATTAACAGGGGGCGATCAGGAAACTAAAGAAAAATTAGAACAGTTGGAAAAGAGAGTGGAACAGCAACGCCTGAAGATCGAAGAGTTAGAAGCGCGTAAACAACAAGAATTCGAGCCCATAGAGGAATTATCACCAGAGCGTCAGGACGAATCCGAAGATGAACAACAATTGCCACTGAAAAGAGTATTTGTGAAGAAAAAGCAAAGTATGTACGACGAAGAGCAAGAGTATAATGACAATGACGTAACAACCACGACTCCTATAACAACAACATCCGTAACAACAACGCCTGCGACAATACCAAAAGAGGAAACAACACCAGCTGCACCAGAAAAAGAAAAGGTTGCTCCAGTCGAAGTGAAACCAGTCGAGGTAAAACCAATCGAGGTGAAACCAGTCGAGGTGAAACCAGTTGAGGTGAAACCAGTTGAAACTGTACAGAAGGAACCCACCACAGTTGCACCAAAACCAACTATTACAACTGTAGCAATTAGAAGAGAAGGTAAACAGCCATTGATAACTAGTTCTAAAGTTTACGGAAACAAGAAAATTATCCTTGTTAAGTCGGACGAACCGTCTGAAGTGGAAGAGATGAGTCGAGAACTGTGTAGTATACTGGATTCAACTGACTCCGTAGTGAAGATGCAAGAAACAGTTTTAAGTAATCTCAGCCAAATGCCGACTGTCCCAGACGTTGTCACGAAAACCACTGATAAACCGAAACCTGGTCCCTCCAACGAGAACGACGAAACGCTAAAAGAGGAGATAGTCGAAGAACACCCCGAAGAGGAGGAGATGAATATTAAATTAGAATTCTCTGGTGGAATGGAAATAGAAGAGGATTTGCCATCGGAATCCGATGCTAAGATGGAAACTGTAACAGAAGAACCAATTATAATAGAACAACCCGAACAAAATACGACTTTAACTTTGGTAGAACAGGAACTTTCAGAGTCTACAGATATTTTCGGAACGTCGGACAACGTGTTAGAAGTCCAAAAGGGTGAGCTAGAAGAGTCTGTGATAGAACTTGATCACGAGACTCACACAATATCTTTACACGATACGAACGACAGCCAAGACAGTCTTGAAGACAAACTTCAACAAATGGAAGGCTGAATTTGTTGGATATTATTGTTGAACACTTGCGGATGTTGCTTTCGATTAAGAAATATTGGGTTAAGCTATAACAAGCTTGGACTTGGTCAAGAGTTTTGCAAATTCGGAACTTGATCTCGATGCATTTTTAACGAACATACATAGGTAAACACTTCAAACGTTTTGCCATTAGACCCCTTAAGTAAACATGTGAGTTTAAGGTAATTCATGTCTTATTACCACGCTGTATCTAAACTTCTGTATTTATCTTTTATTTTCCCCGTGTGACAGTTGTAGAGTCGCGTCTACATGTTAATTACTAATAACACCAATGAGATACGAAACAAGAAGGTAGTGCCTATTAATAATCCACGTTTCTGCATAAGAACAACAGAAAAGCTATTATTTAAAAAATAAGGAGATAATCGATAACTTTCACAGCTGCTGCAAAGAAATCTGTTTTTTATATTGTTACGTCGCGACGACGTAGAAATATCGAGGATACAATTAAAGGGACATATGTAAATTTAGGCACTCGTTTTAGATATCTCACTTACAGTCTGGTAAACATGTATTGATATATTGGACGTAAAGATGTTGTATATATATATATCGGAGTTTTACGTTTTACTGTGCTTCGAACGTTTTTCAATTACAGACAACGTCTCTTGTTCAAAGCAATGGCCCAATTTGATTTTTTTTTATTATTCACAATTAACTCCATTATTGGGAACACACAAGGTACTTTAAGGAATGAAACTTAATGTAACGCTATGAATATGTGTACGAGGTTAATGTGAAGACGGTACATAGATTATTCGATATTCTATTAACATTTGAAATTATGTATCAAATACAGACAATGGTGTGTACATGTAACATCAAGTGTTGCTTATTTATCAGAACAACCTCTTCCGCACATCAAGCATTGTACAAATGATTTGCCACTGGTACTTTTCATATTGAACATTTACATTTTATTTCACCCGACAGGATGTGTAGCATACATTCGTAATATATTATTCTTTATTCTTTTATTTTATATAATATTATTATAATATTATATAAACGCGATAGCATATGTGATAATATTATTTCCGTCGTACTTTGGATGTACAATTATATAAAAATAATATGTATCGTATGAATTTATAAATACAAGAGATGCAAAACTTCGGTATCGAATGGTTATATCAGCAATTCATCAAGGATATACAAAACACATTAAATGCTATTAGATTAGCAAGCTGCCGCAATCGGAAGTTACATAATTCATGTTACATTTTTATCGCATAAACAGTAGTATCGTAAACCGATTTTTGCAATTTTAACTTACACGTAGAATACATAGACGTATACCGATAAATGAAGCAATACAATTTTTTTAATATAATATACAACTGTTGGGATGAATTTTTAGTTACATTACAATGTAAACGTCTGACTGGATGATTTTTGATTCGTTGTATGTGTCACACAATTTTACTTCGACGATTGATCTTTGGCCTTCTGTATCTTTTGAATCATCAAATAAACCATAATATTTATAATACAACACATAGTCTCAAACCCTTCATAAATAGTACATATACTTTTTATTTAATGTAGGTGAAATTAGTGTATAAAATTGTATGAAATACGTATAAAATTATTTTCCGCTTATCAAAAACTTTACTAGTCTTCTCTTTCTAAGATCTTCAATTTCATAGACATAATACGTATTTATAATTCTAATGCAAGTGATGATTCGACAGTATTTCAAACAGGATGATGGGGAACGCCAGGCAGTTTATGCGGGGTTGACGTCCTTCTTATTGGTAAGGCTCTCCAGCTGCAAAAATAACACTTCACATATTTACGATCATTCGTATATTCGTTAAATGTATTTTAAAAAATTGCATTCCCGTCTTCGAATCTTTCTTTGTATCTTCATTTCTTAAAGTCCACCCCGTCCGCTGTCTATGTACTCGAACTGCTGTGGGAGAGAGACGAGTGACAACTTAAAAAAAAAAGATTCTACTATTTGTATTTTTGAATGCATAGAAAACATAGAAAGATTCTACAACGAGAATATATAAACATTTTCGATTCCAATGTTCGCATAATATTATTGCACTTTTATATTAACCCTTAGCACTCGCGAGTAGTGACAGAGTCACCACTAAAAATTGCTGTACCATTATTCAAAATACTGTTTACATTATTAACCCATTCCACTCCTTTATCGAGTGTAATTCGATATCAGAGGAAGAAAAATGTAAATAACACGGGTTTTACTTTATTTAATCGTCTTACTTTTTAGTTAAAAACAAATATAAATTATAACAAAGTTTGAGAGCTATATTTAATATAATTAGTGAACAAAATTGTTTAAAGTGAGTAGCAGTCAAGGAACTGACCTTTGAAGTAAATTTCAAATATATAAAACACTTAAAATAGTATAGGAATGAGTTGTTGACAACAAAATTGAAAAATAGTTCTGAGTGCAAAGGGTTAAAGAATGAACATCCGTCTCTTTGTTTATTTATTTTCGGAGAGAGAAAGACGGTGAATCTTATTCTTAACCAAATTCTACTGAATAATGATCCAATAAAGTATATTGTTATTTTTATTTATTTTGGAACATGGACATTTACGAACGTCTGCGACCTTCATATATTAAAATCAATGCACGCTTAATAAATCACTGCAATAATTGGCTTTAGGAGTTCATTGAAATCAGAAATGGTATTAACAACTGATGGAAGTACAAGCAACAAGTTCCATTGTCTTCTTCTTCACTGCCGTACCTCCTTCTCCCCCCTCGCCACAGATGCATAACCTTCCGGTTCCTTTGCAGGACCAATTGCATGTGCATACACTAATCCACCCGCCATTCCACCCAAAATCGGACCGATCCAATACAGCCAGTGATTATCGAATGCATTCATTACAACGGCGCTGCCGAATGATCGTGCTGGATTCATCCCTGCGCCAGTTCTTGGCACCTGTTGAAACGAAAAAGTTAGCTAAACTAAAATAGAGAGAGAATTTTATCAATAAGATAAAATAATAATAAACACATTACAATAATTTTCGATTCAGTAAAATACAAAACTGTAAAAACATTCAACAAATTTAAGAGCACTATTACTTTGCTTTTAGATTGTAAAAATTATTTTTTAAAAAGTACGTTTTAATTTAAACTCTGTTTATTATAATTGACTTCAAAATTTTTGATTTTGTATAAAAATACGCGGTTTAATAATAATTGTTCTTTACGAAGAAGCTTAGTGTCTCTAACAAAGCCTTCATATCATTTTGCAGTTTCTTCTTATTTTTGTACAATAGTAATAATTAAAGAAGCGTCTAAAAAAATATTTAGAGTACGAAATTGGTATTTGTAATCTACAAATAAATATTTTAAAATATTATTTCTCGTGTCTTTTGAATATTTCTCGAAATCTCTTTTGTATTATATTCACTTGTGGAAATTATTTGGATCAAAATTGTGCTATTTATAATTTGCAAATCAGTAGTTTTCTAATTTTTCAAGTTTTTTCACGTTTCCATTCATCAATCTTTCGCGTAGACTGTGGCTAGTTATACTTGACATTAACATTTTATTTAATAAAACTCTCGTTTCTTCAATTGATAAATATAAATTATGAATAAAATAGTATTTATTCATTACTAAAGACGTTTTAAAATCCTCAAAAAATACAAAACAGAAAATTCCATCCCAAATATGGTAGAGTAATCTCGTACATGTTTGAAAATGAAAATATAGCAATGTATTGTTTAATTTAATGAACTGTCTCGCGTAAGGTCTATAAATGGGTTCGGGGAGCTCCCACTTAAGCTGACCTTACCAACATATGTCGTCTACGAAAGGTTAATCAAACTATGGTGCTAAGTGCAATCTATCAAACTATACAAGATAATGCAACGCAATAATGGTTAATAGTATAATAAATATCAAATGGAGCTGAATATGTATATTACACCAACGAGATGACCGACGCTGACTGCGAGTCCAATCACGAGAGGTGCTATTCCCTGGCTATGAGGCTTAGCTGCGTCGCATGCACCACACACGACGAGAACCAATATGAACGCCAGGAAAAATTCTATTCCGAAACCTTGAACAGGTGTAACACCATCGGAAAGGCTTACTACACCCAGAGAGTCTTCCATTGATTCGGGGGACAGTGCTCTAATTGTACCAGAGCCTGCAATTGCACCTACAACTTGGGCCAAGACGTATAATAATCCTCTGATTATAGGTATCTAAAACAGAAATAAATATTTTTGAGGCACATTATACAGTAAACACTTTTTATGTGCGCGAAGGCGTTTCGGAGATTTCAAGGTCATTTTTACTTCTTTAAATGGAAAAACTCAATTTTTTGTATCGTGAATCGACATAGTTTGTCCTTGATCTAATAGTTATCCAGATATTATCTGTAGGGTTATATGTGGGCAACCTACATACTGGTAGTGGAGGAATTGTAAGGCGATAGCAGGGAAGAAGTTGCGGTAATTATTTGGAAAGTACCACTGTCCTCCGATTTTGATGAAATTTAAATATGTTATATTTATATATATATATATTGCATTTAAAAATGAGTTATTTATTTCATACTTATTTAATATTGTTTGTCGATTGAATTAGTAGAATTGAATTGTAGCTTTCTAATTTTGTTGATTTTGGTAATAAGAACAGAATATTGCTATTTCTTTCTATCATACAATTTTTAAATTTTACGAACAAATATCTCGACAAATCTGAAATAATAAAAATTTATAATAACGAAAGAAAAATAAAATATGTCTATTATGTGTCATATTGATTTGTATATGATGAAGGGTAGGTTCTCTTTAAACACTATTCATGACTGAACAACATTAGAAGACTGTAACAAGCTAAAAGCAAATTATAAAGCAAGTGTAAGCTAGGATACGAGCGATTATTACACTTTTATGATGTAGAGTGTAGACACCGTAAACTCTGTATGTATTGTAGTACAAGAAAAATCAATCTAACTGTACGTTTAAAAGTAGTGCATACACAATGATTATAACAGTTCATACTTCATTTTTTATTGTTGCAGCACAATTATTACGTTACAGCGATTTTAATCATATCTGTAGACTCAGTAATGTTCAGTACGATATACTATTATGTAACTTTTACTAACATTCAACAAAAATTAATCTAATGATAATTTTCTTAATGGGTGAAATTTATTTGCAAAAGGGTGACATTGATTTACAAAATTGAATGAGATTGATACGCCTGTCTTAGATCAAGGCTCTACTTCAACGTTCAAGTGAAGTTTCTGACCTTGCCAATAACCATCAAACCAAACGTCACCGCAGGATTGATATGGCCACCCGAAACGTGTCCTATTCCTTGAATCGCGGCAGCCACGGTCAGGCCAAAGGTTAGACTGATGGCGACGACGTTTTTGGTGATGATAGAACCGCAGCCGAAGAAGTTTAGAAGCATCGTTCCGAGAAATTCGGCGACCAGTGCCCGACAAAGATTAGCCTTCGATTCGGCGAATTCGTTTGTGCCCAGAGTCGTTTTCAAGGTGTCCATCTGCAAAATAACATAGTCAATTCATCAACCTCGGGCAGCCAAGTAAAGATGTCAGTTCGTTGTGTAACCATGCTGTATAATTAATGGTGGGATGCAGCACGTTATAAACTGTATCGAAATCTAACGACTATGTGCCTCAAACGTTATATAAGCATGATCGAAATGTAAAGCAATTGATCTTACTTTAATTATATTTAGACTGAGAACGTGTATACGTCATGACACACGCAATTCCGCGAGACATATGCGCGTATACATACATGGGTGTCCCAAAATTCTTTCTACAGCCGGAAATGGGAGGTTCCTGACGTCATTTGAAGCGACATTTTCCACAGCAAAAATTGAATTAAAAACTCAATTATTCAGCCGTAAATCCATTTGCTGCTTCGAAATGTGTATCACTGGGTCACTCGATGACGAACTGCTCAAATGTCTTCAGGTATACGACAGTACCGAAAGCTAAGGGACGTACGGCCAGGTCGACGAACTGCACAGCTGGTGGTATTTAGACCAGTTGTGTTTTTGATAGTGATTAAAGTAATCACTAGACTGCGGATCTTTATGCAAAATGAAAGTTGGCTGCTGCTATTACAAGGGACAGGAGCCAAACAAATATTTGATTCTTACTCTGTAATCATTTTAACAAGTTGAAAATAATACATTGGTGTTTTTAGATTATTTTAATCTCTCAAAATGCACCTACTCATTTTTGCTACAAATGCATGAAATCCGCTATCTAGTGATCGCATTACCTGATTGTTGTGGTTTGTACAGCATTACAAGGGATATGGCAATTATTATTAGTGCATAACTATGTGTTGATAAATGTGAACAGTGATCGTGAGTGTGGAATAATTTCGAGGCATCTGTGTGAAATAAACATACGAATTATTTATCGATTCGATAGTGCAAGTGAAATTCTGGATCGACGACTTGACCGCGCATCCCTTAGACCTTAGTATACCAACTAGGCAACTTATATACACAACGTTATTATATACGCAACGTATATACCACCAGCTGTGCAGTTCGTCGACCTGGCCGTACGTCCCTTATTAGCTTTCGGTACTGCCGTATACCTGAAGACATCTGTCCAGTTCGTCACCGAGTGACCCAGTGACACACATTTCGAAGCAGCAAATGGATTTACAGCTGAATAAGTGAGTTTTTAATTAAATTTGTGCTGAGGAAAATGTTGCTTCAAATGACGTCAGGAACCTCCCATTTCCGGCTGTTGAAAGAATTTTGGGACACCCGTATACACTGCGGAGCATAACTATAGCGCCATTAACATTTTTAACATTTTCGGCCTGTAAGAAAATAATTCGAGAAAAGCCAATTATATGGTGTAAAAGATGATTGTAAATCATGGATTGTAGATGAAATTCATTAAAGTTGTATATATCCTTGAGGAAGTGAAACCCAAAACTTTTTAAGACTTAAAAAGAAAAATATATGGAATCTCCGGCAAAATAATCTGCAATTAAAAAAGAATAAGTTCCGCAATTTTAAAAATCGCATTTTTCGCTAATGTTCATTGATCAAAGATAATGAAACCACACTTCTCAATTTTTTCAAAACCGTTTGTTTTACGAAAAAAAAATAATAGGACAAAAAAGACGCAGCCTGTCTAGTTCTACAGGTTTTATCGAACGTATATATATTTCGATGCGGTAAATAGTTTAGAAGATATTTAAGAAAAACGATTTTATGAGCATTTAATTAATAATATTTATGTTTAAGTGCCATGAGGCACGTTTTCCCGTTATACGGGAAATATTGCAATATGGTCGAAATCTCGAAGAAAAGTAAAAATTGTTTTGTACAACTTTTTTGTACAGGCAATGAAAATCGTTGAATTCCAAGAGTTTATGTTAGAACGTTTAAGAATGTTTGTTAAGACAATTGAACTAAGGAGGACAGTACTGATTGGCATCCTGTGTACTTATTGAACTTGATCCCACCACTAGATATAATAAAGAGAACGGTGACCGTTTGCAACAGTACGTGTTTAACCATAAAAAGCAATGTCTACTTTTTCACATGGTGCCTGGCGTCGTCTACAACTCCCATTTACTGGTTAATAGTCCTTGAGTCACGCTTGGCAAAGGAAAGGATTCCGAAGGGCAGGTCATACTTTTTGTGCAACGTGATAAAAAGCATCAATAATCTCGTTGATATGGAAAATATGTTAGAATTCATTCAATGAAGATAGAGCTCAGCATCATCGACTAAGAAATTAATTCACACTGAGCAGATTGCCAATTCAAAATAAAAATTGTCCAAGTTTATTGTAGGAAACAATGGTTCAATAAAAATGTATTTATTATTTTAATAAATGTAATAATATTCTTAAATTCCTCTAATGTTTTTACAATTTTGTCTGCCAATACAAAATAAACATTACATTTACCAAAATAACAAATACATTTTCATCCAATCTTTGCTTCCTACAATAAACTTGGGAAATGTTTATCTTGTTAAGTCAAATCTTAATAAATTTTGTGTTTCATCTATTCGTTTTGTTTGTCTGATTTCTCAGTGAATTATCATCGAACTATAGGACACTTGAAAAGCATGTTTTGGAAAACTAAATTCAATTGCAAGTACGTTTTGAAACACATGTGTTTGAAACGGTTACGAATCTGTTTACAAACACGCTCTTTTATACGTATACATATTTGCTTTGTAATAGCAGTTACATAAAACATAATGTAACGATTATTAATGCTACAAGAGTGGAAAAGTTACAGACAAAACTAGTTACTATCCGAACACTGAGTACTATCATAACGTTCATGCAAATTTTAATAAAAATATATAAAAACCCGAGGTCATCGTTTCTCATCGGTGCTCCCATATCTCATTAGTTATCATTAGTTCCCATATCCAAACATTTCTCGCGCGCGAGCTACGTATAATAATAGTGACGTGCATCAAGAGCCCCATTCTGTATATTATTTAAAAAATGGCTAAACATTTGGATAGACACATTCTTGTTATTTTTATAAAGTAATGTCAAATAGTCACTTCTAGTGCTTCGTAAACCTTGTTAAAAATGTTGCTCTGCATAGGTTTAGCTTATGAAAATTATAAAATAAAGAATGAAACTTGCGGTCAGTACAAATAATTTTGATATTGAACAAAGATACGCGCGCAGCCTACCGATAAGAATCGAATAAGATGTGGTTCAAGGGTCGAGCGTTTTGATAATATAATTAATCTCTCCTATCGTTTAACAACGGATCCGCCAGTTCGCACCATAGATTTAGATCGAGGACGCGTGCACGTTCAATGTTCACGCACCGTTAACAAATTACGTGCGTCGGAGAAACGAAACGTTACGTTAACGAGCGACACATCCAGGTTGCATTACGCATGTAGATCGTCACATCCTCGACAACTACGACAGCCGGTCCCGATCGTCTCGAATTACTTAATCATTCCTGCCGGAATGTACGAGTAGCTAATCGTCACCCACGCCGTTGCATTTAACGTCTTTCATACTGGACGCGAACATCTTCGCGCGGATCTAGGTCGGTCATCCTCCGTTCTTCCTTAATTTTTGTCATATTTTCACCGATGACGTCTCCTAAAGCTGTACCCACCTAGGTACATGCAACCGTTGCCACACATTGTTCACAGTAGAACGTATAATAATATTGGGTTGTCAAGAAAGTAATTTCGGTATTTTCAGGTGAAATAGAATCCAATTTTTTTATCCAAGCAATGAACTTTAACGAATAAGATATTTTCCTTTTTATTCGATGATCTTTTACCAAAAATAATAAATAAGAAAATATTTTAATGATTAAAGCTCATCGTTTGAATAAAGAAATTCGATTTTATTTCACGTTTATTTCATGTTATTCCACGTGTTTAGTGTAATTTGAATTAGAAAAGTTCCGCAAATATAAGTTGGCGAAAGTCCCATAAAAAAATAATGAAAAATTGTTATTTCTCCGAAACGGATAGACTATTAAAAATAATTTTTTTGCATAATGCATTGTCATCCAGTTCTGAACCATGTAACCGATTTCAAGTCTCTAGCTCAGCAGGAAGTTAGTTTAAAATCAATTGCAAAATTTACTACCGAACAGACAGACAGACAAACAAACAAGAAAGCGAGCTAATAAAAACGTGGTAAAATAAAAAGGTTCTGTAATTGGATTAATAGTGGTTCACACTGATACACTTGAGCCCGTATCGGATTGCGCGACATGTTTACACTTTACACTGCTCGGCGACCGAGGCATCTCGAGCTTCTCGAACTGACTAATGTAAGATCTTGTTAAATCAAGACTTTACTGTACTATTAAATTTTTGAAAATTTTTGCGGTTGCATTTATCAAAAAATTGGCTAGGATAATAACTTAAGAATATTGTAACGTTGTTTTGATTGCAAGATTTTTATTTTGCATAAAGATCCGCAGTCTAATCATGACAAAATGTCACTCGAACTGCAAGTTAAATAATTGATTTATGGACAGAAGTAAATTTATTGGCAAGATCGGGACAAGAAATATGCGAGCTATGTTGGTCTCGCAGAGAAGAACGCTTCAGGAGAGTTAATAATGGATTTAATTCGGATGAGATCATCCGTTCCCACGATGAAAGACGATTATATACCATTGTCGCATTACGGAATTTTTACATTCTGACACGCTTCATGTGCGCAATAGTATTGTCGATTGCCTTATTCCTTATTGACATCGTTTCGTTCATGAATTTATATCAGCATTCAGACGCTGTCGTTTATGTATGTACATTCTTTCCATGACATTGCACAATTATTTAAAAATTCTTCAGTATATCAATGTTGAATGATTCGACACGTTCTATTTAAATTACGTCAACTTTGTCATTATTATATTCTTTAATAACTATTTATATACATTGACTCTTACTTGACAATATTGTATTTCATGTTGAAAAATTATTGTTCTTTTTCAAACATTTACTTAAAAATGCACGGTTTTAAGAATTTCTAATATCTAAATTGATAAATATAGATTTAAAAAAATTTTTCTATATTCAGATAATGTTCCGAAAAAAATTCTGAGTAACAGAAAATAAAAAATTTTATGATTGAATACAATAACAGATTATGCCAATTGGGCTCAAAATTATATCAACTTGTTTCCATGTTCCGTGTTCATTGTGTTCATGTAAGCTTTGCTGCAGGATGCAAAATATTAATAAGTATCTGTATGCAAAATAAAAATTTTCTAAGTCGGTTCTAACGAATAAACTTGAAATAGAAATATATTTTTAAAAAATGTTTTCAATAAGACGGGAATAACCTAACAGTGTTCTCGAATTTTTCTATCTTCACAGTTTCGTACTTTCTGTATTCATTTTCGCCATAAAATTCGTCGTTCTATAATTGTTAAGTAATACATACGGAAAAGAAAATTGAATATTTTTTATCTTTATCATTAAATGAAGTAAATGTACGTTGCATACAGAAAACGTAACGTAATTTTTTTACGTTATATGCAGATATTTTTATGCAAGCTAATTGATGTATTTAAAAAAAAAAACTAACTCAATCGAAATGTCAAATGAGGATGACAGTGAGCAAAACTCTACATTAAAAAATTACGATTACGGCGTAATGAAGTTAAAATAACAATCGTAATCGTGATTCTGCCCGTGTGGCATGTCCACAGGTGGTCCACAGGACGAGAAAATCGATTATACTTACCGATCGATATAATCGAACGCACGGTAATCTAAAGATGTTGCTCATGGACCATGGAAAATAGGGATGCGTCTGGTGACAGTGTTACGTGTTGTCATATTATTATATTCTTGTAATATTAGTAGTGTTAACAGTGAAGTGTTGGTATAATACCATAGTGTTAACCCTCGATGGTGATTATTATATATTTTGTACGGACCCACGTACACACACCATAACTAAAAAATAAATAATAATAAAAGAGGTGTAACCTCTACTACTGTACGTTTAAGCAGTACAATACGTTTAATTATCGAAATAAAATGATAGATTTTATAAGAATTACTTCAAGTAGTGCAATGATCAAATAGATTTTACTTCTAATCCAGTTAAACTGCACAGTGAAATCTAAATTGGTCAAGTATGATCTCTGAAAATAAATTAACGTGGAATGACTAGATCCTTTCTGACGAGACATCTGGTAGGTGGATTACGCAAATGGGTATCATCAATGATGTCGTCTAAAGCTCGGTGTAGCGCAGCACGGGGGTGTGCGATTTTTGCGATGATATCATATCTTGAAATTACTTTTTCTGTGTGTGCAGTGTAATCCGATTTCACGGTTTACGTTCTCGAAATTTACTGTTTCGACGGCAGACTCGGTGTTTTTAAACACTCAGTCAACGAGTCCAGCTATTTCGCGCTGCTTTGAACGAAACAAAAGTTATCTTGGCATTGTGTACATCGGTGAAGACTTTATAGCTGCCTGCGAACATCCAGACGAAAAAAAAGCAATCGGCGGTTCGTGCGTCGTTCAAATTTGAATTTTGAGTTATTTACCTCGAAATTTATTCTCTAATTCAGTTGCTAAAAAATTGTACTTTTAGCATTGTACAGGGACGTTATTTTTAAAGTTCCTGTCGAACGCCACAAGTAATTTATAATTTTTTAGCTATTGGTTGGAGGACTTTATTTTCCAGTCCAATGCTAAAATCAAAAGCATATAGGCTCGTTCTATACAATTTCTTTTCTATAACATATTTCTATTATGTACATATATATAGAATAATACATAATAATATGTAAAAATACTGTGATCGGACGCATCCTTGTTTGTCATGCGCGACACCTTCTAGGTTATAGTGCGCTCGATGATAATCGTTTTTCGTTTTACTCGGATTTACGCGGATTCTTAGAAGCTAATCGGAAAAACAATACTGAACTGTGAAATTTGTTTGATTACCATGGCGGGAGCTTCGTCGGTATATATTTGACAGGAGCGAAGATAAATGATTGCTTGTGTACAGCGTAGGCATTCGCAGCTATTTACGAGTGATAAGTAGACTGCGGATGTTTATGCAATTTTCAATTTTTATAGACAAATTTTAAGAAAATGGCATGACACAAAATCTTATTTTCAATGGAAACCACCGATGTAGATCTAAAACAAATAAAAATCTTACTAAATTCTATCTAATTTTATATTCTAGCATTTTTTGTAAATTTTCATAGACCATAAATGCATAAAGATTCGCAGTCCAGTGATAAATTTTCCATGAACATAGTTGGTTTTTCGCTTTACGCGGGAAGCGTAATTAACCCCGTAAGTCGAAGTCCTACTGTAAATTGCTAAGATAATTGAAATATAATATTACCAACAATAGTAAATGTATAAGTGCTTTGATTCTACCGAAAGAAACATTCTAAAAATTAATATAATATAGAACTGTGTATGTATTTAGACACCGTGATACCCACATTTGAATATGTAGTACTAGAATTAGAGCAAAAAGGATCTTTAAAAGTTTCTGGTCAAAATGCTTGAAGTTTGCATCATCTCACCAAAGGTATCGGTAGCCATATGATATTTTCCTCTTCCGGATTCCCAGAACCCTACACGATGTATTATACTTGTTATATAATAGATTCAACGTGATCTTGTGAAGCTGTCATTTTTCGCAGAATTTTACCGCCATCTACATAATCGTTTTTCCTATCGAATTTTTTAGGCTATGACTCGATTTCCGGTTGAAAGAAAAGGCGCGAACCGGATACAGACTCCATGACTATTCTAGTCTACGTGTGCGCGTTCTACTAAGCTTCGATGAATCGGCAGTAAAAGCCGGCCGATTTCACATTAATCATTCGTTGTGTCTTCTGCAATTTATCGTCGTGCACCCATCGTGTACGACACTCGTTATCCCTATATGGTGCAGTACAGGTGCGCGATATCTCTCCTTATCTTTCCTCATCTCGGTCTGTTTTACCTTCGTTTTTATAGACGTGGATAGAGTGTTATTTAATTCTTTTCTAAGCTTCACTTGTTGCTGTAATGTAAAAGCCGAGGTACGAGAGGCCCGTTTCAAATTCATTCATCTCGGAATAATTAATTACTCGAGACTCACTAATATCGGTAACGATGAAATAAAATAAACGTTGTATGTTCAGGATAGTTTATACATATGTACACTTAACCCTTCGCATTCCTTTGTCGATTGTGACTCGACATCAGAGAAAGAAAAATGTAAATAAAACGGGTTCTTATACGTATTTGGTTCTTCCTTTAATTATTTAATTGTTTTATTTTTGAGTTAAAAACAAATGTAAGTTCCACAAACATGAATTACAACAAAGTTTGAGAGCTATATTTAAAATAAGAGCAGTCACGGAACTGGCCTTTGAAGTAAATGTTAAATAAAATACTTAGTAGAGGGAATTGTTGCCAACGAAATTGACAACTAATTCGGAGTGCAAAGTGTTAACATTTCTTCTGCAATCTATTAAGTAAACGAAATTTGATTATTAGGTTATATGAGGTGTGAGACGTTATTGTTATGATTAGAGTGCGTACCTTTATGCAAAGTAAAAAGTTTCAGTATTAATTGGAAGAAACAAGAGAGCTAAAATATATTTCTTCCATTAATAATAACTATACAGGGTGTCTCTAAAATGTTGTACTTGAAAGGGATAATTCCTCAGCTTTTTTGAAGTAACTGTTTCTTTTGCGAAAATGTTCTCCGCCATAGGTCTCGCCGAGTGTGGTGTCGGCATTGACCGAGCCGGAATTCATCCGCAGTAGCCGCGTGCTCTGATTGGTCCGCGTTTATCATTGATAACTCCTTAACGAAGCAGTGGAGAACATTTTCGTAAAGGGAAAGTTACTTCAAATGACGTCAGGAATCACCCTTCGCAGGAAGCACAATGTTTTTAGGACATTCTGTAAAATACCAATATTCTTAAATTCTTTTAACCCTTGGCACTCGGTGGTGACTCAGAGTCCTCACTAAAAATGATTATAGCATTATTCAAAATAATGTTTAAGATTATTAAATATAAAATGAAAATGTTCGACTTAAAATAGTTTCGAGTGCAAAGGGTTTTATTTTACTCATTGTCAGTCTAGTTAAAATAAATTTTATCTTTCCTATTCTGATATTATTGAATAAGTCATTTTGATTTTGTGTAACTTCTATGGACACTGGGGTGGCACTCAACGTGTTAAATAAATTTTATGCATTCATTATAGCGGATTTGTAAACTCTGAAGTGTGATACAACATTTTTTGTACATTTCTACTGAATTAATACCTAATCCATAAAGGCGGTGAAAGCTAAGTCACGTACAAAATTTGAATAACCTGTTCTCTGTTTTGAACAGTGCCCTATAATCGTCCTTCAACAGCAATTGCACAATTGTGTCAGATTTCTATATCTCGATAAAACACAAATATTGAATAACTTTGTGCAACGTACTTGTTATCTACGATGTTATATGTATACAGTATGCACAGCTAATATTGAAATCATAATCATGTGTATTATTTTCAGTATTGCAATGTGCAATTTTATGTATAAAATATTTTTCCCTGGATATTATATTTGTAGATCAATCATCTTTTTAATTGGAATATTAAATAATACCTGGAGAAAATTATTATTTCGTTTGAAATTTCTTTTCAAAGTAAATCAAAAAAAAGTCAGCTTGCCGTGGTAAATTCAAAGTAAATTCAATACAGTTATTAATTTTTTATAAATTTGGAAATGAAATTAGTAAGATTATATGGTTAAAACAATGTTATACCAATAATTATGCATTGGTCATTTCTAATTTCGATTTAGGCGGTATTATTACTAATATTATATCAATAATTTAGATTGTCTTTTGAAAAATCGGATAGAACGTTTTCTTTTCTCATGCTGCTAAAATTGAGAACTCGGTTCTCACCATGAAAATGGTTTTTCTGTCATGTTACCTTAAGAAAATGGTTACACTGTAACTTTCAACTTTCTGCAGCATCACAAATCTCAACGGTAGTTGAAGGCCTTCGTGACTCAAGCAACAGTTACACACACATACATATCGATATAATAAAAAGAATGCTTCTACAACTAGAAAAGGAATGGGAATAAAAACCACTTTTCCATTTCTCTTAACCATTTTAGGACTTGGCATTAATTTTACATTAAGTTTCTCTAGTTCTCATTTTCAGAAGACCCCATAAAATTGATGCAGCAGATAAAAAGTCCATCTTTCACATAAGTGAAAAATGTGTAACAAAATAAAACTACAAATTAAAAACAAAATCGATTCTAAAAGTTCTAAAAATGGACATGAAAATAGCTGAAAACGTGACAGTGTAAAAATACAAGATATTATTTACCGTCAAATACCATCAGTCTTATAATTCGTTATGTTATTTCCGTTCTAATAACAGATGTTTCAATTCAATAACTATTTCAGTGTAATAACAGATGTTAAGAGCTGTTTTTGGAACTGTTCCAACCCCCAGTTAATATCTTCTACATATGTTTATTAGTCTTGTCTTCAATTCGATACGGCTTTTAGAGGATGTAAAATATGCAATTCATGTTCGCTAATGATTGACATCAGTAGAAACTGAGAGGAAATTTTACAAAAAGGATCATCTTTTCAAATTTTATGTTTGTCATATTGTTCTTTACTCTTCATTTCTCTGCCTACAGCTAATTTATACAGGGCGTCCCAAAACTGTTGTATTTTCTTGAAAAGGATAATTCCTAAGGTCATTTGAAATAACTTTTTCCTTTACGAAAATGTTCTCCGCGGCCTCCTTAAGGAGTTATTAACGAAAAACACGGACCAATCAGAGCGTGGCTAGCAGACGGATTCCGGCTGAGTGACAGATCCCGCTGAGCGTGGCGTTGTCATTGGCCGAGCCGGAATCCGTCCGCATGCTCTGATTGGTCCCTGTTTTTCGTTAATAACTCTTTAACGGAATCATGGAGAACATTTTCGTAAAGGAAAAAGTTATTTCGAATGGTCTCTGGAATCACCCCTATCAAGGAAGTATGCATAAAGATCCACAATGCAGAAACATAATAGTTACTAAATTACGGATTTCATGCACATACAATAAAAAAATAAACAGGTGAATTAGAAAACGGTGGACATCAGAAAAATTTAAGAATATTTTTATTGTTATTCGAATGTGGGTCGAAAAAGTATAAAAAAACATGAATAAGTAAAATACAAAACAAATTAATTTTTTCTTATGATTTCCCAATTTTGTATTTCACGAAAAATTCATTTTTTATTTAGTTTCTGTTTGTTATAATTTTTTACTTAAAAGATTTGTATTCTGCATAAAGTTCTGCAGTCTAATTTGAGAAAGAATTTTCCATCAACATTTGTATTACTATCTTGTGTTACCTTCTTTTTCATGGAAGGTTTGGCGTCTAAAAACTGTTAAATTTTATTTTTAACAGAGGTCCAGGCATTTGCTCCCCTCCAAATTGTACACGGCGCATCGTAACGACATCTCAGAAACATGAAATTTCCCGACGCGCTGCTCCCGGTCCGACCGGTAATCCAGCCGTTCTACTTTTCAGGAGAGGTAATAAAGGCTCATTCTACTGTCACATCGCGAACTTGTCATCGAACTCACGTGTTGCAATTTTTGGAAGAGTTCGCGGGAAACGATAGCTACTGTTTACTTAACCCATTTGTCTTGCATGACACTATTCTGAGAGCCCGCGATACCGGTTCGCAGCCAACAATTTCTAATTGCAATCGTCCTTCCGTTCCACGTTCAAGTGAATGACAATTAGTAATTTTTGAACGGGATTTCCATCCTGGTTGTGTACTTTTCGACTAATTGCCACGATGTGTACACAACACGCACGCGGAAGGCGTACAAAGTGTACGTTGTATAATCGTACGCCTTTCCAATTATCATTAGCAAACTGGCGGGTCCAAATAGGGCAAAAATTATTTTTAAACGGTGGTGTGCAAAGGCGCCCACACGTAAATGGGATCACATAAATATCTTTGGCATTGATGGCGTACGATGCAACCGTTAAATACTGGAGGTGTGCGAGATCTCGAACATGTCGGATCGGGTAGAGAATTTTTTTCGGGCTCGGACTGGTCCCGAATATGTTTTGGATCTCCAAACTATCAAGATTCCCGAAAATTTCTGGAACTCGAATTACTTTTCGAGTGAAGTCCTACCCGACCCGACCCGTCTCTATTAAATACTTTTTAAATCATTTCTATGTACAGGTTGATCCCATTCGACTGGTTTATTTTTTACAATTTTACGGTTATTAATTATACTGGCTTGATCATTTTATTCAGTTCAATGATGGTAACATTTTCAATAAATATTAAGATCGAGTAAAGACGGTGAAAGATGGCTGAGCAATTCCATTCGAGTCAATAATTTTATGGTTATAAATTACATCGACTTGATCACATGGTTTTCTTATTTATTTAGTTCAGTGCTAATATTATTTTCAAGAAAAAGTATTAAAATCGAAAAAAAATCATTGAAAAGTTGGTGGAATGCATCATGTTCAGTTTAATCAAGTGGAAGTTACTTTGAAACATTGAAATTCATTAGAAGATTTATTGGCCAAGTGAATAAATAGAACAGGTGACTATGAACAAATGGTTCGTAAACTAACACGCGTACTGGAAATAGTAGGAAAAATTATAATTAACTAGTTTACATTTTTGTACTGCGTATCGCTTCACGAAAATAATATAAAAAGCATTGTTTGATCAATTATACATAGTTTCCATTGTTGTTAACTATCCTTTCCCAAGGAATGGAGAGATTACAACTTTATAATTTCTCTGTGAAACAATCAGCATTTTTGAAGACGGTAAAATTATAGTTATAAGACTTCATGCATTTATGACAATGATGATTATATAAAGTACAAGTCTGTCGAGACATTAGAAACGTTAAATCGAATTATAGTAACATTTTATTTTGCATAAAGATAAATTAATAACTAATATTTATTGAATCCCGTTTAGCTGGTTAATCCTACGCAGAATTGCCACCGAGCAACACGATACCGACCTATTGATGGTATCACGAGTTATTGATAAACATGGGTTGCATTCGCCATTGATAAATATTGTCCGAGAGCAAACATTGTTGAGCCGTGCGGCGCGGCGTTGGAAACCCGAGTCGAATGAAGTCGTAGAAAAGAGTTCGATAAACTCTGAAAAATAACGTGACTGACCTTGATGATTGATTAAGGGTAGCCCAGGGTAGTGAAGCTTTTTCAGTGAAGTTTGACGAATTTTCTGAACACTGGGCCTGATGGGACTTCTGCTGTAGCAACTGCGAGAGAGGCGAACGCTCCGTAAGAGTCACCGAGCAACAACTGTCGAGACTCAGAGCATAGAAAACAGCTGGTCTCACACATAGGGATCTAACTGCGTCTGGTACTCTGCTAGCTGGTATCAGAGTAGGGATATCACGGTTAAAGCGAACGACGATCTCCAGGTAACAGCATTGTCTCGAATCTGCAGTCGGACGAACCACACGTTGCTCTTCTTGTCGATAGAAGCTCGCCTCTGATCGCGACACTTGCGAATTTTATTCCCCGCGTCTTCTGTAGTCTAATCCTGATCAAAGCGTTGCGATGGTCAGTAACTGTTAATTATCTATTGGGACAGTTTGGAACGCGGTACACACCCCCAGAATTTAAGTGTCTGTCATTGTATGGGGTTGGAACGGAAGCTTGTAGCGAATTTAAATTAAAATTCAAAGATAATAATGATTTATTCATAGATTTACTCAGTAACATGTTTTTCATTCTGTTCTATTACATTTTTCCATTTTTGAGGTAACTTGTCATATTATTGAATAATCCTATGAGTAAATATCTTAATTTTTACTTACTCTTGAACAGTCTATATCAGTATTTTTTATTTTTTGATCATGATTGCTTGATACTGTTCTATTTTTTATTTTCAAAAGAATATTTTCAGCTAGAGGAAGTACAATTATTATTTCATAACTATGTTTGTTTATTTTTTTTTTATTTCTAATTACAACGTTACCAAATATAATATAGATAAAATTTATTCCACATGCTTTATATATAAATTTTGATTCTTCGGTATATAATAATTTTATTAGAAGTAGAAGAAAGTCCATCATTTTTTTTTTGTAATGTTCCCATTAACACTTTCTTCAACAAAGTGGATTTTCAATGTTGGAAATGCAAAGATTTCTTCCGAGTAAATATTTATAAGCGTATGTATGTAATTGATGGTTTCCCTTTCAGTTTACAAACTATAAATGATACATTAAAAGAATTTCGAATATATAAAAGATAACAAATTTTGTTTATTCATCAATGTCGGATTTTATGGACTCAGTTTTAATTCATTAATTAATATGTTTTACAGTATTATCGCATAGCATGAGGACAAATGTAGGAATGACCACAGGCTGGAGGAATGTTAAATAAAAGAATAAAAAATAGAACAGACACTGTAAATTTTTCAGGACGTTTATTCAAATTTGTAGAACACTATTTCGCAGCATTTAGTGCTAATTGCGATGAAAATAAAAACGAGTCTGTTAACAGCTGGTTATTTGCTAGAGGAGTTAAAACATCTGAACTGGAAACATGGTTTGCACGTTTGTTTTCTTGCTTCGTTGTCTGCGAATATGACCTTCTCTTCGAAGTTTGATCTATTCTTTGCAAAGCAGTTTTTTCCACGTTTAACAGTATCCTTGCAGTAATTTAAAAAATTTTTTAATTTGTTTTATTCATTTAATTAATTTAATTTTTCAATTCATAGCGTATAAATTTTCAATTGATACATTAACTGAAATTATTTATCACTGAAGTATCAAAATTATTTTAACTTTTCAAATTGGTCTTTTATTTTATGAGATTACCAAACTTGATTTATTAAATATATCTATTTTTATGAAATAATTGAATAGTCAAAATCAGTTTTATATTCCATCATCTTGTTTTCATCAGTTTAGATGCATAATTTATTATTCAAATGAAAATTAAAAGAAATGTTTATACTTCATCATCTTGTTTCCATCAATACACAATTTATTATACAATTGAAAATATTTTGTAAAGTAATATATGTATTTGATCGTAATTAACTCACAGTTTATAAATCATGCAACGTAATATTGGCAGAAGTGAAAACGATTTAAACTACACCATTCAGTGGTAAACATGTTATGTGATAATTTCCATAAGAGGGGAGATAATATCTGTATCTCCGCGTTATTTTTTTCATTTTCACTGCGGTATTGTATATCGTATGCTGACTACACTCGTTTCTACGATAATATAATTAAATACAACGGCAAGAAAAATACCGGTCCTTCACGGATTAATGAACGTAGAAGTACACCTTTTTGCAATACGAGTAAAACAATCAATGTATGCATATATGCTTCAGCCTAACGGGATTATGGCTTTCATCAAATAAAAAAACGACATGAACACATATTCTATTTATTCTTACTGTATAATACCATACAAATTGCTTTTGACACTTGAATTCATATTTCAAAACTATGTATATATTTAAAAAGTTAGTTACAAAAGTTATAAAGTTACAAAAGTTAGTTACAAAAAATTCGAGAATATGACACATGACACTCTTGAAAAGAATTCGTGGTGGACAACATTCTTTCAAGGAAAAGAATTTTGTATAATAATTAAATATTTATATTATATTAATTATATAACATATTTATAAATATATTATACAATAGGCTCGTGTACGCAAACGTTTCCCTTCTTAGGTTCCTGCGCGTAACTACGTATGTACATATATCTTTTCTCTGCTTGCTTTTCTTCGCTTTCATCGAAATCCTGCGTATATATTTGACAAACCTAAAATCATTAAAACTAGGCTCTATTTATATAAATATATAAAGAATAAATTATTTCGAGAATCCCTACTATTCCCAATAAATTCGAGAATCTCGAAATTTTCGGGTACCCGTCCCGATTCCGAAAAAATTGCGTGTTCCCGTCCCGACCCGATATTTCAGGTTCTCGCACACCCCTGGTAATAACATATTTGTACAAAATAAATTGTTTATCTCCTTGTATGCAAAGCAATTCATTCTCTCAGGTTGAAAAACGACAACGTAGGTTGCTAATTAGTTTTCCGTACGAAACCTGTGATTCAGAACATTACGAGTTCTGTATTGCCGTCTTCGTGGAAATAGTTACGTTTAAAATAATTAAACTGCAGGTGAATCGCATTTGCCTTATTCTAGATAAGCGATTGAATCGATGAATGGAAGTTTTCATAGAAAACGGTAACTCTTCTCAAAACCCGCGAAGGTCATTCAAATGATTCATGAGGCGTTATGAAATAATGTGATGAATTGTTTGATGCGGTAATTACTGAGCGTCTCGAAATTTCCAATTAATAGTCTCAATTGATGTTCGTGATATGTTTCATTATGCTTTCGACCCAGCCTCGACTTCGATCATTGAAAATCATACAAATGAATCGTGAGACCTCTAATAGATTGGTATTTGAAACGTGTAAACAATTTAATTAACATTTAAGCATGCTTTTAATTGTAAATGAATTGCATGTTCTCGTATTTGTTCGTAAAGCACATGAGAAAAGTAACAATAAGGTTAAAGAATTTATGTTCGAATTAAACATTTATTTAAATTTATTATACACAAAAACATTAAAACATTCGAATGAAAATAAACCTGGTTAGACAAATTGAAATTGAATTTCACTTTCATGCATTTTTCGAATGCATTTACTTCATAACACACAATTGCGCAATTGTTATTTATATTACGCAATTGTACTTTATTCACTTTTGAGATTTCTCGTCTTTTTTTGAGAAAAGTGTTCCTAAACCAAATTGAATTTACAATAGGCCATTCGATAGCTTGTGCCAATTTTCAATCCTATATGTCGACATGGGAGGTAGTAATGAGGTGACAAAGAAAATCTGGTTTCTCCGTAATTTCTCTTATCCTCTGCAATTGAAAATTCTAAAGAAAATCAGACATATTTTGGCTATTAGAAAGCACAACTATGAAGATCTCTGAACATCTCCACAGAAGTTTGGTGGGGACGATCCAGGAGTGGGAGGTCTAATAGAAATGATCGTTAATTGTCAATAATTTTACTTTTAAAATCGCTCTTTTTAACACCCACTTGACCGGCATTTTTCTGTAGTCATCTTTTTGTTTTTTCTTATATTTTCGAATAAATTATGACGTCATCTTTCGTTAATGTTCATGGATTATTTTATTTCATATCAATTTAAAAAGTTATTTATTTGCTGTAGGACATAAATGATTTATTTGAGTGATATTAATCAATTTGATTACTGGTTTTCCAGATTGCTGGTTTTTATGCAAAATAAACATTGAATTAATTGCAAGATACAGAAGCTGTATAGATATTTATTTCTTTCCTTAATGATTGTAATGGGTTGAAAATATATATAGGGTCTTCGATTAAGAAGCGTCGCTTTAAATTATAAAAAACGTCGTTTTTTTACAATTTACAATTTTGCTAATCACGTGTTGAAGAGTGACAAAATTTAAAATGACACCTTCGAAGGGAAGACTATTTAGTACAACAGTATGTACAAATGTTTGAAATTGGTGAAATTAAAATATGAATGTTGATACTGACTTGTGTAAAGTTCTTTTCCATTCTTGATCTAGAAATTGAACGTTTCAAAATTTCATTTTGCATAAGCATCCGCCGTCTAATCAGTCACGCTCATGCTTCAATCGAAGATTCCCCATATCTAATTGGTATGCAACAATACTTCCCTGCCGTCGTTCCTCTTATTAGATTGACAAGTTGTACTCCTTACCCCCTTATTTGCCCAGCATTCTTTCTTGACGTCCGATTGGACATGCAGAATCACAGCCTACGAATTTAACGGTTTACGTGGAAGCGTGCACAGACCGCATCTTCTGCTATGCAGACAATGCTGAACGTGATTATGGTCTTGCATAACGTTTGCAGCTATGTACATAGTGAAGGAACCGTTAACAGTCACCACCGCTTAATTCTTAAAAATCCTTTTACGTTCACAGTACAAATTATATATCTGTTAACTCTCGATAGGTTTCTCAAACACACATAAAATATTAAAGACTACTTGTTGCGTTCGAAATAGTAAAACAAGTTTTTCCTTCAAAATTATCAAAATACGTTTTTAAAAATCGTGTTCAGTTTAATAAACACATACATATATTTCTCGGAAAATCACTAAAACAAATGGCTATATTCGCAAATACGTTGCTTCGTCTTGAGACTTAGTGTTTTTTCTAATTTTTTCTCTACAAGATATAGAAATACGTTTAATTTTCAGTCTCTCGGCCCAGAGTCGCCAGATGAGGGGAAGGAGCACGAGCGGAGGGGAATTTACCCACTCTCCTACCGGACGCATGCACGACAGAGACGAAACGCGTCACGTGACCGGGCCGCGGCGGATGCGTGGGGACTATCGTCGTAGAACGCGAAGGTAAGTAGAGAAGAGACTCAGTTTACAATAATATTGTTCTCTAACGTTATACGTATGTATATTCACATCGTGTCCTTCTACAGTATTTTTTCTACTATAATTCTGTTATACAGTGACTTCCACTAATATTCGGACACCCTTAAAAACACCATAACTTTTTTAATATTGGATTATGCGATTTGAACTTTTTTTGAAAGCTAGAGCAATTAGTTTACTACAGAATGAAAAAAGAAATTTTTTGAAAAATAGCATTTGGTCGGAATTATATAGAAAACACAAAAAATTGCATTTTACAACTTTTTTGTGCGGTCCTATATTGAAATTTTAAAAAATACTGTTTATAGATCTGTGTCAATTATATGCACTGTGAAAGTTGCATCGAAATCGGTTGATGCGGGAAAAAACGACAGGCATTGAAAGATGTAAGAGTCCTTAGAATTACGTACTGCAATTGGAGGCCGAAAATAATGAAAAACTGCAATTTTTACCATCTTTAAACGTTTGGAGCTCATTACAACGTCGACAGACTTTGATGAAATTTTCAGAATATGTTTAATTGATGCAGATCTACGAACCGTGTTTTCTAAATTTTTCATATCAACCCACATAAAACAGTTGAAAAATACAACTTTTAGTATTTCCGACAACTTGCAGTTTTTCAAAAATTTTTATCACGTTGTGTAGCAAACCAATTGTTCTAACTTCTCCAAAAATTTCAAGTCGTATATTCCAATATTAAAAAGGTTATGGTGTTTTTAAGAGTGTCCGAATATTAGTGGGGGTCTCTGTATTGTATAGTTACAATAAAAATCAATAAAATACTAAAATAAAGTAAAATACTTTTTAGTTTTAGACCATAACTGCTATACATATACATGGTTTAAAACAAGGTGCTTCAATTACTTATATCAATATAAATTACTTACATATTAGATCAATATATAATCAATATAAATTACGTACTTATTAGATAATCAATTATATATAATCAGTGTAAGTTACTTACTTGTTAAATTAATATAAAGTCAATATACATTAGATACTTATATTATAGATCAATATAAAAATGAGCACACTTAAACATAAATACAATAAAAGATCAGAAGTGTTAAAAACTAGTTTCCAACAAAGTAAATTGTTCAGTGCCATTTTCAAAAAGAAAACGTTTATAAAAAGATCACTATTCTACTTGAAAACAGTGATATAATTTGCAAAGAAAATTCGATCATGCTCGATCAGAATCAGATATAGAAATGATTGTACAGGATGAATCGCTTCGTAGTATTGCGGATTGATCGTACAGCCGATTTGCATTTCTAAATGTAACGAGTAACGCCTCCGCTGATTCTCCACTTGAAAATGATTTAATTCGTTCATATATCAACTTCCCTAACAAGATTAACTTGCCGCATTATGCTAATCAAACGTGACTCGTTTGTTGCGAGAAGTATAGTATGAGTTAATCAAACGTTTCACGTCTCTTAATAACATTGTTTCATTCAGAATGATACTATAATTGGTGTATTATTAGATCTTTTTTGTCTGGGAACACGTAACTCGTAAAGAATAATTGCTGTGTAACTGAAATAGAATTGTAAACTCGAACTTGAGCTGTGTAACATTGTTACCTTGCAAAAGATAAGATTATTTCCGAGGCTAATCCATAATAAACTAAACAAATACCATTCTACACTATCTGAAGAAACCTTAAGTCTGAAGACCAGTGAAAGACATTACCGAAGAGTAGTGAAACATATTATTTATTCCTTCATGTAATAAATAAAACAACAGAAAAGTGTGAAGAATATTTCCACGTACAATACGTTTCATATACTTAAAAACAGGAGGGTCTTGTCATTAAATTAGTATTGATACACGTCGCAGTAGCGAGGCAAAACATTTTTCACAAACATCGAAGCATTACTGTATTTGTTATTTCGCGAAAATAGCAACCGGAGAAAAGTGAATGCATTCGTTACGCTAGGAAGATACAGTCATCATTAACAGCTTTTTGTTAGGTATACCATATGCGTGTTCGGGAAATGCATAAAACCGGCACAACACTATGGCCATTTCCCTTCGCCTTTATGAGCGATGCGATTTACACAACGGCACGGCACATCTATCAAGATTTAACTACAGCCGATTCCACCGACTACTGTCACAATCCGCAGATTACGATCCGAAATGACTTTACACACAGTAAGAGACACAACGCGGGGAGCATTTCATATTTCATCCCATATTAGGGCGTCGGGGTCCCCCGGTTAAGGAAAAATTGAATCCGCGAAGCGTAGTAGAGATCCTGGTATTTCATACGCACTGCGCATGCGCCTGCGCGGTAACACGATGTACTTTCTTGGAAATAGTATAACAGGATCATCATCATTACCACTCCTTTCACGAGCTCGCGGCTGTCAACCTCGGTTTTTCTCCGCGGCAAGAATCCGTCTGATAAGAAACGTATTTCTTTGCGTGTATGTATGTCTGTTAGTATATGTGTACGTGCTGTTGCGTTCCACATTTTACCCAGACGGCCGTTCTCATCGTGTGTACGCGCAGGTCATTACTAACAATTATCTTCGTTCTAGTAAGCGCGTCTTCTTCGCAGAAATCTAATTGTTCTTCAATGTCGACGACACGGCCTTTTCGTTTATTTATTCGAAACCGCTCATCAGTAGACTGCAAATCTTTATGCCAAATAAAAATTATCTGCTTCGATTGCAAGAAATAGAAACTAAATTGAATGTTATTTCTTCCCTTAATAATTATAATAAAGGAGAAATCATATATTAGCATCTTCAATTATTTAAATTTTTCAACAATTTTCAATTTCATCTTCTCAATTTTGCTATGAATGCATAAAAATCCTCAGTCTACTCATTAGAGATCCCTAGATACGAATTAAAAGATGGAATTATTTTCCCCACTCCATTATTCCCTAATCTAATTGTAAATCTAAATCGATTGAATAGAGTCTAGAATAGAATACGATTTTAGATACTATTATGAATTATAGTTGAAGCGCAATAATAAATAATTTAGTACGTATATGTACCTATATGTATGTGCGGTGCCGTATGTGCAGTGATCAATATCGAAGCTTAACACGAAATATAAGTTTCAATATATTAATTGTGCATACCAATGCAAGGTAGAATTCACCAGTCTCTTTTTTACTAGTAACAAAATTGGAAGCTCTATTCGAGAAAATTAATGATATTTTGTAGTTTCTTAACAATATTTCCATTCACTCCTCACTATTTTTAATCTGTTTAGAAAAATGTTAGCATTTTTAAGTCAGATTCATTATGAAATTTTTATATTAACCCTTATCCGTCCTCATTTCACGAACTGAATTTGTCCCTCGGTGTCAAATTGATACAGTGATAAAATAACAAAGCAAACAGTTATTTGTCGATGATTTTTTATTCAAATTGATGAATTAAATTTACATCTTAGGTTTTTTGGTTATGTGTTCCGCAGTAAAAGAATAAAAGTCACGAAGTTTCGGACTTTACGTAAAAATAACAGAACAGTATAACTTATTTCGAGAAAACTGTGTCAAATTGACACGAGGGACGGATGAGGGTTAAAAATACCATCTTATACGAAGAGATATCCGCAATTCAACAGACAATGGACAGGGTGATTGGCAATTGTGGCATAATCGAAAAGGAGATGATTCTACAGAAAAAATAAGTTTGAAAAAGTCGAATATTTTACCACATTTTTATTAGCTCGCTTTCTTGTTTGTTTGTTTGTTTATGTAGAATTACGCCCCTTCCGCTTGTACCACCAGCTACCTATCACCCCGTATGGAATTATATTAGTACGCGCCTCATATACACGGTGTCCAAAAATGTTGGAAAACCCTGAAAGGGGTGGTACCTATGATCAGTTGAAGTAACTTTTTCCTTCGCGAAAATGTTCTTCGCGGCTTTTTTAAGGAGTTATTAACGAAAAACCACGGACCAATCACTACTAGTGTACCGGTTCCCACATAGTGGGGGTATAGGTTCCCCACTATCTATAATCTCCCTAACCTCTCCCTATCCTTCATAGGAGTTTGATTGGGAGAACCTGGGAGTAGGGGGAGGAGTCATCTGTATCCGCGCACTGATTGGTCCGTGTTTTTCGTTAATAACTTCTTAACAAAGCCTCGGAGAACAATTTCGCAAAGGAAGAACTTACTTCGTATGACCTCAGGAATCTCTCCTTGCGAGGTTTTCCGACATTTGTAAGACACTCTGTGTGAACTTTGGATTGTGGAGAATTTTTATTTTACAAGAAAGACATCTCCAATTTACTTACTAAATTAACAGACGCAAAATATTCGTTGTGGATCGTCGCAACGAGTGCAAGGCACTGCAGGTGTGACGTCCCGTCGCGCCTCTTTCTCATCGAATCCATCGACTGACCTCCCGTATGCTAATTGTGCCGATTTTATCTGCACGCGAGCTCACCATTGCTGTAATATCAGTTAACGGCTTCCATATAGGACGTCTAGCAGGAAGTCTGAAAGGATTGAGTATTGATTTGCACCCGAATGGAAAGGAGTTTTTTCACATCGTTTCACTCCTCCGGGAACACCGAATTTTCCCGCCGTGAAAAAATCGGCCGTCGCTTTCCGCCGTTCACAATTCACCTGGGGGGAACCTTGTTCACATGGACGACCCAGTTGCAAATTTTATCACTAGCAAAATCTCGGCCAGGCTAGCCGGTAACAGCAAAGGTGAGCCTCGCAGGCGATGATCGGAAGCCTCGGTCGAAGACTGCTTGGCCGACCTTCAAAGAAACTCTTATCGCCGACCTTGATATCCTAACGTCAAAGACGGGATTACTTTGTGCGAAGTGATTGCGATAAACCGTTCGGGTACAATAAAGCGACTACAACTCACTGTTGCGGATGAAAACATCAATATTGCGGACAACCATTGTAAAACCATTCTCTGATGCGGCCGTCCGAGTACTCGGTACAATCGTGTGATACAATAGTTGACATTGCTTTCACCTTGGTCCTAAATACAATACAATAGTCCTCGACTTGCGCGGGTAATTCATTTCATATGAATGTATATAATGTGTTTAGTCGAAATAATTTTGTTTAATTGTAACTATCAAAAGAATGATTCTGTTCGTAATGTATCTATTTCACACTTTTGAATTAACTCGAATTGAGGGAAAATAGGGAAAGATGTTACCCAGGCCTTCGATAGAATGAGACGTACCCTCTTGTTCTTCCGCAGACTCTCGTTTTCAGGATTGCAAGGGTGCGGAATGCGCCTTCTCGTTTCTTGACAATGCATGCGATGGGTTTTTTCAGTAGTCAAAAGCGCTAGATAAAAGATCAATCTAGGCCGCGGTCGTCCTCAAAAGTCTTATTTTTACGTTTACGAGACGTAATTTGCATTACTCGGAAGCATACAGCTACGCATGTAGCTGTTTTCATAAAGCTGCGACGGCTACATGCTGTCGAACAATGCAAATTATGCCTCGTAAACGTAAAAATAGAACTTTTCACGGCGATTGCGGCCTAGACTCATTTTTTGTCTAGCGCTTTTGGCTACATAAAAACCTTATCTTTGCATTATCGAGAAATGAGAAGCAAGAAATAATATTTATATTTCGTTTAGAATATATTAAATAAAATCATAAAGTGAATTTTCCTTTATTTCGGGTACCTTGGAGTGACTTACGAAAGTGTTTGCAAAAGATTGTTTTTTTCGATAATTTGATGGAGATGTAAATTTAAATGCGCAATCAATATCACATTAGTGAACCAACATGAAAAAATGTATATAATTTTGTATATAGAGTGCACTGGCAACTGAAGAGTAAATGTGAAACAACTATAATTATGTAGAAAACTGTTGAATTTTTTATTTCTTTTCCGTCTGTGAACTGTGAATGTCACACATGATGAATTATTTATCAATTATTGACTAAAAATGATGACATGCTTCACGTTTTTAGATTTGAATATTTCACGTGCAACAGAAATGCAGGCTGTCATCGATTCTATTAATAAAATATAATTCTAGTAGTGCGCGCAACGTACATATTTCTAATATTTTTAATCATATTCTATTTACATTTAAATAAATGTACATTTAAATATAATATGATTAAAAATATTTGAAATATGTAAGTGCAATATGTAGTACGTTAAAAATAATAGACTGTTGACGTATGTAAATAATCGTGTGTGTTGCAATAATTTTAAACAGTAGTATTTAAGACCTCAGATAATATCATAAGTAATGGATTTACCATGACGTAGGTCCTACATTATGCATCAAAGTTCTAAATAACAGGAGAAATGAACTGATCTCTTGTTATACATAATAAGATTACACGTTTACGATTTGAGGAATTAGATATACAATCAAGATGTCGTCGATACGCCGAAAGTTATGTCGGAAGGTTTTAATTTTATTTAGAGAGACCACGAAATGATGGTTATACATACGTGTAGGACTTGGGTAACGATCGTGTCCACCGTCAATTGGCTCCGGTACACTAAAGGTTAAAGAAAGCTGCACGCGAGACGGAAAGTTAAACAGGTGGAGATCAACTGGTCAAAGGCGTTATACCATCGTCGCAAGAAAATTGATCGGAATACGTTTGTTTTTATGTGCCGCCATCATCTCCGCGTCAGACACGCAATTGCAGAAGGGTTGCTGTCAAGGTCAGCGTGGACAGTGTATATATACGACGGCATCAAGATCGGGTGGTCACGCTACATTCATGGTTAGTAAAGAATCCGTAGCGGCGAGGAAGCTACCGGTTCAGCACCGCCCCATAGGATTTCGCGTGTTTCCGCGCGGCTCGGACGTAAACTTTGGCACGTGGACCGTGTGGTAGTGCGCAGTGGCGAGGTTTATGACTAGAGCACAGGCCTCGGCCACGCTAAAGAGGATCGCTCGTGGTTGTGGTATAAGTCGATTGGGGGATGCAACGGTCAGTGAGCAAGAAGCCCTCCTATCTGAATCTCTGGCACGAGTTTTTGACCATCCAACCGACGGTCAAACACTGGGCCCGGAATCCTGTGAGTCCCATCATTTTTTCGATATTTCATCTCGATCATCTGTGATCCATTATACATGTGTATACCGTTGTTTCGGGTAGTTAAAAAGTTTCACATGCACCATGTCGTGCGCGAAGAAATTACGGCTGTTGCTTCACACCTTGTCTTGCTTCACAACATCGCAAAAATTCATGTTTCATGTTCGCGATATCCCTCGCAATATCAACACATTGTCGACCGAAGACACTGATTGGCGCCTTTCTTCAAACTCCATCTGCCTCTTAAAAGTTTAACAAATTTACATCAGTGATTATAATTTTATTAATCCTACGTGTCTGAACTATAATTCGCAATTTCAAATATTTATGAAGTTTACTATTGTGTATATATGATTAACACTGAACCTACCGCTGCCGGTCAAATGACCGGTTTTATATTTCTCATTTCATAATTATTGAAATTATGAAGTTGCTTACGTGGAAATTGATTCGATAAAATTCTGTATCCAAGCACATATTGTTGTAAAAATTTCAGAAAATCTAAATAAATAGAGCATCGTCATTTTTGCAAACTAAAACATGTTAATCGCTTTTAGTGCTCGGTAGGTTTAGTGTTAAAGGGTCCAGCTTTTAGGTTGAAAGATAATCCCCCAAAATTTCAAGTTGCTAACCTCTCATTTAAGGATAATATATGGTGAACACCCTCAACTTTATCATTTTTTTCTCGGTTGTTAATTATGATATTAAAACAAAAAAAGTAAAAAATACAAAATACTTATTCTCCTATTGTAAAAATATCTGTCAAATTATTTTTGGATGAATATTTACATAACTTTATATTATTTTTACATATTTATATCTACATATATGTTTACGTATTAGTAATATTAAGATAAACTAGAAATGATTAAATTATCAAACATAATCACAAAACTTAAAGAATCAAAGAACGATACCAGTTTTGTATTAGAAAGCTTATTGTACGAAGAAGTGAAACTGAATTTCTTCATTCGGCTCGGATCTGTTGAAAGTATAACGTGTAGGAAATGGTAATACAGTGATAAGAATAGCAGCGATCTTATCAAACGGTAACTTCAGAATACGAGATGGGAAAGCGTCATCGAGGTGCATTTAGGTCGCAATGAAAATTCATGCGCTACATGAGAAAAGACTGAAGTGTCCCATAAACGATGCAAATTTGACAATAAGATGCTTATAAAGGTTTCATTACAGTATGGGCAAAGGTTTTTTGGCAAACGTATCTAACATATCTGAGCTAACTGGAGTGAAATAGAAATTTATTTTCTTTTCTAATATGTTACACATTACACACAACAGTATTTCTAAATTCTTCTAATGTTTTTACTGTTTTAAATCCGCTGTCAAGTAATAACCTGTAATACGATTTTTGCAAATGTTTGTTGTTGAAAAACATATTTAGTAATTTCAAAATCATATATTACATCGTTTGTTTTATGAATTTAATAAGATCTCCATGGTTTCATGGGATGAAGAATATTAATTTATTATTTAGAACCAACTAAATAAATGAATCAACAGTATTCATTTTGTAATGTGTTTGGTCTAAATAATTTTGTTCAATTGTAACTATCAAAAAAAGTGATTCTGTTTCTAATGTATTTATTTCACACTTTTGAATTATGAATTTGAATTCGACGTACCCTCTTGTTCTGGCACTTAACGGTGTCGAAAGAGTAATTTCAAAAGAAGAAGAGGGAACAGAAATTTCCTATTGTTAAAACAAACATTGACGCCGTTTCTCGAGACAGAACCGTATTGACCAACTGAGTTCAGGTATCGGAAACCACCACTGATATTCACAACGCGAGGTTCTAATAGATTGAATTTAAACGTCAAATTAGCGACGCACCTTATACGACCCGGAAACGCGATCGGGTAAATAGAATCCGACAGTGGTGCGCAGCAGACGGGATTAAAATCTCTTAAATCGCGAGAGTTGCTCGGCCATTTCAACCCTAACAATGAGTGTGAGTCATGACAATTACAATTTTTCTTTTTAACCTGTTAACAAAGGATGGTGGGTTAATTATTTTTACACGATTTTCTACTCCAAAATGTAATACGAGATAAAAGAATTTCAAAAAATCATTGTAAAATAATGAAATTAATTTCAATCGTTTTAAAATAATGAAATTAATTTCAATCGTTTTAAAATAATGAAATTAATTTTAATCATGTTAACATAACGAAATTAATCTTGATCATTTTAAAATAATGTACTTGCTCAAGCTTCATATTACTGATTCAGCTTGTCGTCGAGTAGATGAGATTAAAAGAAAAAATCATTTTAAAATAACGAAATTAATTTTAATCATTTTAGAATAATGTACTCGCTGAAATTTCATATTACTGATTCAGCTTGGCGTCGAGTAGGAGGACAATACTATAACTAGACTGCGGATTTTATGCATTTATGACAAAAATGGATACGTACAATTTAAAGCAGTCGACATGTTAAAAATGTTTAAGGACATTGACGTATTAGTTTCAGCTTAATAGAGGATAATTAAAAGAAGAATACAATTTTTATTTGGCTCCTGTGTCCTGCAATCAATGCAAACATTTTTTATTTTGTATAAAGATCCACAGTCTAACTATAACACACACAATAGTTAATTTTACGGGAATTTCTATTTTCTTTAACATTTTCGAACGTCCTTAATTATATTTATATAATGAAAATCCCATAAAATTCTGACTGCATTAATTTCTGTTCTAAATGGGTTAACAGTTATTTGTACGTGCAAATATGCTTCAGTGCGAGCAGCAATTCAATTTTATGGATATCTAAAACTCCGTTGCTAACTTTTGACCGTTGGTAAATAAATCTGTATTACTTCCAGTTTTACAAGTCCACTGGTATTATGAACGTGTCTACCGTGTTTCCGGAGGGATACACTGAAACAGAGAGACCGCCACGACACGCATCAGCGAGCGTAAAGGATGATGAAGAAGTGCACGATAGATACAACCGTGAGTACTCGAATAGTTCAAGCTTCATGTACAAACGATTTTCTGTCGTCGTAAAACACCGTAACGATTTTTATTATAACGAAATCTCATCTCGTCATGTGCAACATTTATAATTAGCTTGCGAATCTTTATGCAAAATAAAAATTCTCTGCATTAGTTAATAATATAATTATATAAGGAATAATAAAAAATAATCAAATTTACATTTTATTTAGTTACATTTTATTTTTATGGGAATTATGAAAGTGCATTTATTTATAAAAAGTGTAGTGGGAAAAAGTTTTAACACAGATAGATTAGAAATTATTAACTATAATTCATCGTAATATTTCATTTGCAACAACTACTTTATAAATAAAAGTCGAAACTGATATTGTAGGTAAATAACTGCATAGAAAATTATGTAAGAACCATGGATAACGATAGAGGATAAGGTCAAAGATAGGGAAATTTTGATTATTAGAATAGTGAGATTGTTAGACCTTGTAATGACCTTGTAAAAAATTCGTAAAAAGATCACATACAACGTTTGAATCGAGATCCATATCTTTTATAAATATTTAGTATTTTTGTAATGCAGCTAGCATCATTTCTAAAACGATCTAAATCTTTTTGCTCAATCTTTTTTGCACAAGCCATCCTCGAGATATAAACTGTCAAAACACGTCACCGTGATTAGCACGACTCTACCTATACTGTGAGGACGTTGCTTGATTAAACTATTTACATCAACCTTGATAGTTCATGGTCTGATGTTAGATACAAAAATATGCAATGAAAATTGTAGAATTCCCTTTAGAAATTTAATATTTCATAGCGCTTCGCAAGAAGGCTGAAAGTATAAATAAGTTGTTCTATCTCATGTCATTTATTTTATTTTCGACAGTTTCAGGGTAGATATTGTCTTTGACACGTTCTGTATATGTATGTATAGTCACATAGTCCATGTCGGCTAATTTTTCATTCATATTGTGTGATTTGTATATATTATTATATTTATTATTATATTGAAAATATTTATTATATTGCAAAAGATCTAGTTTGCAATTAGTAGGCTAATAACTAATTAATAGTTTTTTGTAGTTTAAGTACTAGTAAAAGTAATTAATAACTAACTAATAAAGCTAAAAAATAATTAAATATAATCTTTTGAGTTAGCTAAATGCATACATACATGGATAGAACAATTTTGAACCTGTTTCTTTTTAAAATAAGGCTAACGGCAAAAATTTGATTCTACTTAATTTATTTATAAGCCCAACTTTAAAGGGAAATGTTGTCCAGAATTGTGACCTTGACAACATGTTTCAAGGTCATTGAAATCTGAGGGTACGACCCTACTCGACAAGTTTACCATTTTCTTAAACGAAATGTACGGATTGAACACAATTTGTTTTAGAGACAAAAGATAACCGTTTGCTTCGACCCCAATTAAACACGCTTCATAAAATTATTAATATACGATCGGATATTTTATGTGTAAGAAACTAATAATTAAATGGCGTATTCTACGCAAGGATCAGGCGTAAAGACCTCGCTTCGTATCGTAAGTACACGGTATCGTGCAGCCAGTTGCATACCGGTAAATGTATTTCCGGTGAGAAAAAGTGATTCAGTATCTGTTAGGCGCGTAGAAAATTTTTCCGCGGCAAAGAATTCCGCGAGAATCAGCGTTATTTGCGTTTATGTGAGATCCCCGTTCCTTTCCGTAAGACCATTGTGCAATTACCGTGAAATTAGCTGACACATGGTGTTTCGTCTAACGTGCGCCATTTTGTAGTGTATGTGTGTGTGTAGAATCTACTCTACCATATTTCTGAGTAGGGACCAAAAGTAACAGTTATTCTAAAATTTTCTACGATCAAAATTATTAATATAAAGTTGATTATTATGGAAATTTAAGATAATGTACACAAAATATAAAGAAAAAAATTAGAAATAAACTTCTTCCATCGATAACTGTTATGAGCGATCGAAATAAATTTCTCTCATTGATAACTGTTATAAGTGATCGAAATAAATTTCTCTGATTGATAACTGTTATAAGTGATCGAAATGAATTTTTCAATGACTTTTTTCTTTTTGGTTATAACAGTTATGGTCCCTGTTTCCGAGATAATCATGAGAAAATGGCCTCATTTTTGTTTAACAAGTTCGCCCTGCAAACACAAAAAGTTGATCAAAATATTCTGCAGTTAGTTCAATAGTCATGCTTGAATATTTAACCCTCACAGCCTTTTCTAATATTTATTAATTTAAAGTCGCATCAGCGTTTACGGCAATAGCGACCACTGTTACATTAGCCCCTTGTATTTTTACGAGTCACACTCGTCATGAAGATTTGAAACAAAGTCTAACAAATATGAATGTTACGTCTTTCTTTTTCAATGAAATAAAATTTGATTCATTCATAATCAACATTTAAGCATTCAAATAAATGTAGCCATACAAAAAATATAATTTTTCTTTTCTTTTCTACGACATTTTTCGGGATAAAGACGTTTTAATCACTGGAACTGTAAAGAAAATGATACGGCAAGGGGTTAATTTGTGTTACATACAGGGTGTCCCAAAAATGTTGCACTTCCTTACATAGGATGATTCCTGAGGTCACTTGAAGTAACTTTTTCAGTACTTCGATTGAAAATGTTTTACTCAACTGACAAGTAATTAAAACTACCTACTATAGATAGTAATTTATCGACAGAGCAGTGAGAACACAATCGCAGTTAATATAAAATTGATTGGAATGTCTCTCGGTAGGTTGCGTACTGTCCAGTCGAAATTTTAAGCTCTGTTACACCCTGTATTCATTATATTAATACTCTGAATTACAGACTACATATACTTATTATAATTATATACCTATAAAAACCATGATAAATAATTAATTATTGTGGATAATTGAAATTGAAATAAGATCTAATACAAAGTCCATTATTCCATTATATTTGGTAACAATCTATATGAGTGAATAATATTTTAATTATTTAAAAAGCACTTTTTATATTTACAAATATAATTGGTTGTAATATAACATGAATTGAAAACGTGATATACCCAATGTATATTTTTGCGTATAACATTGATGTTATCTCAGTTTTTCAATTATACGTAAATTAATGCCATTAGTTGCAGATACGTAAATCTTTGAAAAATCTAGTCAGATCTCTTATCGTAATTATTCACTGCTACTTGTGCACTCATCCATCATTCTTCGTTCCATGATCAATGTTCCTTTCACTTCATTGCATGCACATCATTTCTTTAAACTCCATCTGCTTCCTAAAAGCTTGACAAATTTTCCATGCAAACCAGACACCTTAAGATGTTATTTATTTACTTAATATTAACTAAATTATCTATTTACATCAGTGATTATGACTTCATTAATTCTATATTCTATAATCTATATTCTGAACTATAATTCTCAATATCAAATAGTTATGAAGTTGACTATATTTGTGAGTCATTAATGGGGGGGGGGGGTCCAGCGACCTGCATGATAATTTTTATCGATATCGTGTGCAAAACATAATGCTTTTAGGTTCAATGATAATCCCCTAACATTTCAAGACGCTAACCCCTTATTTAAAGATAATATGAAGGTAAACACCCTCAACTTTATCATTTTTTTTCTCGGTTGTTAATTATGATGTTAAGATGAAAAGAAACGGAAATACTCGAACTTACCTTCTGCATTTCATATATTTTTTTTACAATTGTGAGCAAATTATTAAGGGTAGAAAAAGTTTATTTTTTAGCTGTGGGTGTTGCAAGCAACCCTTTGAATGACTCCTACAAAAATATTCAAGAACAATGTGTGTGAAAGTTTCAAAATGATTGGATTGGTGGAACATAGTTGAGTAATTGTTAAACAAATGAGAAATTACGCCATTAAATTTCAAATAACACATAATCTTACTTTATTCATAATTTAATAGAACAACATAACGTTATTACGTTATAATAGATCAATTCTGAATCAAGTAAGTTTATGTGTTATTTGAACTTCAACGTAAATTTTCAAGAGAACGGTTCATTTTTTACCGATGTTTAATTTCAGAAGTATATTTCTCTGGATGAATAGAACCCTTTACAAACATAAAAAAATTGGACCTTGAAAAAATCTGTCAAGGTCAATTTTGCACAAAAATTTTGAACAGATCTTCGCCGATGCTAAGGTGTAGAATTACGCTGTAACGGTGTTTACACATAATTTCTTGACACCCTGTACAGTTAATAACAGCCCGATACATCTGTCATAAAGCTTTCAAAAAGTTGCGTGCTCGATGCCTCGATTCTCGATCCGATCTCTCTCGTTTTCTGGGGAGTAGCAGAAATCTGGTACAGGGGAATGATTCAACAACAGCATTTGGAAATTTCCAGATTTCACCTTGACTTTGATTGCACGTCGCACGCGAGCCCGATCGTGCGAATCTCTCGGATAAAACGAACTACTACGTGTTACGTGTACTAAGTAAATCTCCATTCGACGAGCTCAGAATTCTGTTTACCGTGATGCCTCGCTCATTTCTCATTCATCGACAATTACCGTTGCCCAGGAAAGAGCTCTAAGCAGTTTTTCGTGTTGCCGCCGGCGCTACAATGCAGACGCTAGAATTATCGCCGATTCACCCAATCGTTTATGCCGATGATTGATTGAGCCGATTATTCTGTCATTTGTTAATCTCCCACAACATTCAAAGTACCTTTCCGCTTGAATTTCTGCTTTTCGTATAATTTTATTCGTCAAATGTTATGTTGCTTCTATTTTTAATTTTCTACTAATGTATCGTGTACACAGGTTGAGAGAAATGGGAAAATCTTGAAATTGTTTACTTGAACTTTCTTAAAGCTAGCTTGTGAATGTGTTTCTAATCAAAAAATCTTTGGAATATAAATAATAATTATTTTTACTTTTCATTTTTATAAAATTGTTGTTTAATCATTACTTGAATTTCCTTGAAGCTAGCTTGTAAATATGTGTTCCTAATCAATCTTCGAAATATAAATAATAATTATTTTTACTTTTTATTCGTATATCATTTTTATTTAATTTATTGAATGATAAATAGTTTTAAAAACAGAACTATTTAAACAACAATGATGTATGTGCATCAAAGATGAAAGTAAAGATGTTCTTAATTTAGTTACTAATTGATAAAAAAAGATATCCCATCTGATAAGCTCTGAAACACTTTCCATGATTTTTAAACACCTCTTATCCACGATTTTTACTTTTCGTTCTATAAACTAAGCATTTTAGTAGCCATCATAAATATTCACCTTATATTTCATGGGGAACAATGCGTCGTTAGAGAGCACAGCGCAGTAGTTATTTTCCGTGGATGAAACTTACACGCGATGCGGGATAAATTATATTACTAATGCTTTGTTTGTTAATTCATATATGCGGCTTATGCTACGCGATTTCTCACATTCATTTTTCAATCAGAATTTTGTGAATATCTATCTCAGTGTCGAGTGGTATAATGTAGCCTGATACTATCACCTACAAGAGGCGGAGGTTCGAAACATAAATAATTCACAAATTTCACGGCAATTTCCGCAAATTAGCCGGCGCACGTTAATTCTATTATAAGAATTTGTGAGACAAATTAGCGAGTTTGATGAGAGACGTCTCCTATAACATTGAATCTATTTAATTAGCCAGAAACATGGAAAATAGAACAGGAAATTGTATCGTCAACATTATTATTAGACTGTGGATTTTTATGAGTCGTAAAAGTTGTTTGTATCAGTTGCAAGAAACAAAGCGGTATTCAAGAAAAAATTATATTAGCTGCACGCGTTAATTTCAGTCTTTTTCAAACGTTCGTGCATAGTGACTTAGAATTATAATGGTCACATTCTTCCACATTTTTGTACAATTGTTTATTGCTATCGAGGTATTTAAATAACCAGTTTCATTATCGACTGGTAACATACTTCATATTTCGTGCATACATAAAGAAAAATTAAAAATAGTAAGTACACTATATATACTAAGAATATACCAGAATATACAATAATATACTGGAGAATACACTGGAATATACTAGAATATACTAAAATGTACTAGAATATACTGTCTGTGCACTTAATGTACTAGAATATACAGCCTGTGTACTAGAATATACTAGAATCTACAGTCTGTGTACTCTAATGTACTAGAATATACAGTTTGTGTACACTTACGGACTTATGTACGAATAATAAGGAATCCGCAATACTAAATTTAAAATATCTCCCAAAGTAAAATAGTTTTCCGACACAAATAGATTAATACATTTTTATTCAGAGTAACGAGATGCACATCGAATAGTGAGTAAAAAATTGGGATTCCATTAAAAAAATAAAGATGACCTTCATGTGTCCTTCATGTGTACACTTACAAACAAAATAACGAAAGTTTCGTATGAAAGATTTTTTCAAATAACGAATAGTTCTCGAGTTGTATTGATTAAAATAGGACACCCTGTATATATGTAATAGACAACAGAAAATTCCATCAGATTTTCTACTCTTTTACATAGGAACAATGAGCATCTGTTGCAAGTATGATGCGAATAACCGCAAAGGTAGTTGGTGTTTTTACCCGTTCCTTCCTAAAGTGTTTAATTTAATGAGATACGTGATCCCGTATTATGGTTAAAGACATTACGTGTTTACGGTGCGTAACGTGGCTCTCGAGAAACACATCACGATAGCAAAGGTGTAAGTATACAACTGAAGCCTGCGTGCTCATTTAAAATATCACCATGAAAACGGTTTCTTTGATCTGCCATTTAATTGTTTTCATATTAAATACGGTTGCAGCAGTCAATTTTGATAATTAAGAAGGAACATGGATTACCGTTTTACGTGTCAATAAAATGATAATCAAGATACACGCGCCCGAATACATACATACGTATCAGATATTCAATGGAATAGCGTTTAATAAATATGCAGAAGAGGGAGGAACGAAAATGTATGACCTTGGATACTCAATTTACAAAACGAATGAAACTATTCATTTATTCTGCAGGTTTTTCACAGAGTATGTAATTATACGAGTTTTAGAGTCAATTAGGAGAAACAATATTTCGGAATCTTTCTTCTTGTATCGATCTGAAAATTTTGATGTAATTGTGCTTCTTAAAATTTAAAAAGTTTAACCAAAAGTATGATTAAAACTATTTAGAAGGAATCATTGAATTTTGTTTTTGTTATAATTGTTTAGTCAAATTTCTTCTTATCTTATTTTTTCCTTATGGTGTCAATCAATATGTAGATAAAAATGACTGAAGACTCAGGTCATTAAGACTTTGTAAATAGTTGAAGAAAGAAAAAAATGATTCATTTGAATGATTACAATGATTTATTTATTTAAATAGATTCGTTCAAATTTTTAAATTAAATTTCTTCTTATCTTATTTCTTCCTTATGGCGTCAATCAATAGGTAAAAATGACTGAAGACTCAGGTCATTAAGACTTTGTAAATAGTTGAAGAAAGAAAAAAATGATTCATTTGAATGATCACAATGATTTATTTATTTAAATAGATTCGTTCAAATCTTTTAATTACATTTCTTCTTATCTTATTTCTTCCTTATGGCGTCAATCAATAGGTAAAAATGACTGAAGACTCAGGTCATTAAGACTTTGTAAATAGTTGAAGAAAGAAAAAAATGATTCATTTGAAGTTTGTGTAGACGCCGTTTCCGCGCCGGAATTCCGGTTGGCTGAGTTTTAAGAGTGAACCAGCAACAGGTACACTTTTTCCCCTTATATCTCGGACAAGGTTTACCGATCTTGGTGTTCTGTAAGGTTAAGGTTACATTGACGTAAATACGCTAAACTTACGCGTTACATAAACCTATTATGTACAACCGGCATGTCTCGGCAGATTTCTCTGTGAAGTAGCATAAATTGAATGCCAAACTTTGATGTCAAAAATTATGTTCCACAAATATTCATGGAATATATTGCAGGATGTCTGAAAGTGGATTTACATATTTTATAATATGATGTATCATATAGCAAAGAACATAATCCGTGTAATATAAAATACCATTTGTTAGTTAAGTCATAGTTAAGTTAAAGTCAACTTCCATTTTGTAAAAGTATTCTGCCCAAAAGAATGATCAGAAACGAATTCTCACATGCTGAGATAATTTAAATTTTCAACGCTTCTTGATTTCATAATAAACGTGATAGAACAATGATTCCAATATTGAGAATGTGGTAATAGACATGATAGCAAAAACATTTCTTCTGTGATTAGTGAACATTGGACAATCAAGATTGTTACTTGAGTTACTCGAACGAATAAAAAAAGAAACTGCACAAAGACATTTTCATTATCAAATAAATTTTCTACTTTACAAATCAGGTTTTACAGGTTGTCTAAATACTCACACAAAGTAATTCATATTACAGACTTAAAATACAGTACAGCCTTGATCTAAGAAAACGAAAACCGTAGGATCTAAGAAACACGAATATCCCTTCCACTGCGAAGCATACCGCGATGTCACAAAAATATAGTACAATAGAACTACAGGATCTAAGAAAGTGCACTATGTGAGAAATATATTTCAAGGAATGCTAAATTAATTCTTTACCAATTGAAATGTAATCGAAGTATTTTCTTATTTTTATTGGGACTTTGTTGCGAACGCCAATGTAATCGATTTGCATTTTTGTTTACGATAAAAGGATCCGATCGAATGACGGTGAGAAGTCTTTCCTCTCGCAGGTGTTGCGCGTGTCGTGTAATGAAACACCTCGCAATCAGCAGACACCAACGCGAATCTGTCGCGTAATTACGTATTTCGCCGGTCGAGCCGGTTCAGAGCACGTGCTAAGTTAATCAATCCAGTTAGAGCGAAGACTGGTCGTTATAGCAGTCTGGCAAGCAAGGCGCGGACAGAAGCCGAATTTTAAGTCAAGGTGCTTAAAAACATTTCTTTATGCTATTGTTTTTCTTATTTAACCCCTTACCCTACAATATCGTGTCAGACTCTTGTTGAAGATTCTGAACAGTGTCTAATAAATATGTGTGTTATTAATTTCCTTTAAACCGAGATGAAATTCTATTTTGGTTTTGTTAATGTATAGTTATTGGCGGACATGTAGGCATACAATAGATATAAATTTTCTGCTTCTGTAGGAAATTACGAACTACAAAAAGAGTTCTAATCACTGAAACCGTGAAATAAATCGTAGGGCAAGGGATTAATGTGCATACGGTCCTGTGTTCCAGATCAAAGTCTACATATAGCTCTGGGGGACAAATTGAATTGTACTGATTTTTTGTCAACATAATAAATTAAAGTATTTGTTTGCAATTCTACAAATTAAATTAATACGGGATTTTTACGTTTACAAGGCGTAATTTGCATTATTCGTAAGCATAAAGCTGCACATGTAGCTTTTTTCATAAAGCTGCGACAGCTACATGCTGCCGAATAATGCAAATTACGCCTCGTAAACGTAAAAATAGGACTTTTCAGGGCGATTGCGCCCTAGATTGATCTTTTATCTAGCGCTTTTGACTACTGAAAAACTGCACCTTTGCATTACCGAGAAATGAGAAGGGGTATGCCGCACCCTTCCAATCCTGGAAACAAGTCTACCCCCTTAGCTAGATACACCTCGAACGGCAAAGTTATATCGTCGTAGAATACCAACTACAGGAAATTCGAAAGTATGTGATAAATAGACAGCGGATCTTTATGCAAAATAAGAATATTTTACCTGAATTATAACAAACTGGAGTGAAACAGACTTTTCTTTGTCAATATGGATAAAAGGTTGAAAATAATATAACAGAATTCTTAAATTCTTCTAATGTTTTCACTGTTTTAAATTACACCTACTCATTTCTCATGTAAATGCATAAACATCCGCAATCTAATGATAAATAAAGGTAGACTCTATTATATTAATATAGATTGATATGTTCTGGATTAGACTCCAGGAAATGACACTCTGAGTTTTAACGTACCTAGAAATGCGGGGGCGATCACTGACGGTATAGGTAGCGTTTGGCAAAACTGATTGACAAGAACTTTGATTACCCAATCTTGCTCGAACTAACGTCATGATACGATTCGTACACTGCGTTTGTTCACTTGAATCAACCCGATTAATAGGAGGATCCATGTCCCTTATATGTATAGCACCAAAATCATATATCTTCGAAAGGGTCAAGAGTCACCAACCGAAACGTCCGCATACGTAACAATTGTAAGAGCTTCGTCAAGCAAACGATCATGTTTGACTGTGACTCACTGATTTCACTTACGCGATCGGTTGTTATGTATCAGATTATCGTGCAACAATAGAATGCTTGCAAACGTAAATATTAACGCAAGTGGACATAATCAGAAATGGACTGATCAAAGAGTTAAATGTTCAATCTATCAATCCATGCTCAATTAATTTTAAAATTGAGAATATTAAGAGGGTTCGGAAGCCAATCAGTGTAAGTCACCGAGCATGAAAACTGAGATAATAATTAAGTGTTTTCAAACTGATTGTTAGTTGTACTATTTATTAACAAATACTACTTCAGTTATTAACTTCAGTAGTATTCAGTAATATTTATTAACTAGTACTTACACACTTAAGTAGAAAACGAAAATATTACTCTGTTGTGGTTCAAATAGATTTACTTCGGAGCCCTTCGTTTGTAAATATATGTATGTGTGACTGTATAATATATTTAAAATTTTATTTTGCGTTTCTTAATAATAATTTATAAATACCTGGTAACACACACAGAATACTTGTCAATATACGTTTTTGAATTCTCGTTTGGCTTGTCTTTTCCTGTTGTTGCCATTGCGGTGTTCACCAGACTTCGGTATGCATTTCAATTGTCATTTAACATGCATGCCAAGTCAAATGTACGTAGATGCAGTCCAGAAGTGCATTTTCAGACTGCATACGTTTCTGTTAGTTTATACTCGTGAGAATGCAATAGAACATTTCTTATCTGCACTGTTCCTAATATCACTAGAAAATAAAATCGCGTTCTTCCAACTATTGAGAACCGAACACAAGATTTGTATTATTAATAGACTGCGGATTTTTACATTTGTGAAGAAATTAACTGGGTGAAATACACACACACAACAGTGAAGAACATAAAAAATCTAAGAATATTGTCATGTTGTTTTCAACGTAAAAAGACTATTAAATGGTGAACTGAATTTTTATTTAACTACTGTTTCATCGAATTAATGCAGAATATTGTTCTTTTGTATAAATATCCGCAAAAAATAGACTGCATCAGTTAGATTTAAAAGCTTGCAACAGACATTTTATATGAGTTTTATTTAACTACAATAGTTTTATATATTTCATTTAATAAATACTTGTGAAAATAAATATAAATTTATATTTTTCTATTAAATAAATACATTTGTTTCTGTTCATGAATTAATAGAAATTAATATCACGGATTGACGACTTCTGGCACTTTTTAATAGGACCCATTGAGAACATTTAATTTTTTAAACTTTAAAACTTTTGTTTTAACATTTGAGGTATTGTCGAGACTAGATAAAAAGAAGTTTCAGTTTGAACAGAACTTGCCAAATTGAAAGAGTCATAAATATTGGTACAAATACAGAATGCTATCTAATGAATATCACTACAACGATGTTAAATAAATTTATCATAATTAAATTGATATTCTGAATACGTTATTTATTTGCAACATTCATGCAAATAATTCAGAGCTCAAAGATTGTTCGTGCTTCTTTACAAAAGCTGTATTAATAAACGTTCTAAGTAAGTTGTCAAGGAACTTCTATTATACAGATTTTTAAAGAATCTCCCGGAGGCAATATTTCTCTCTATAAAACTTCCACAGCAGCAGACATTTTCCTAAACGATAAATTTATACGAAGTTTGTTGCAAAACAAAAGATAAGTTTAATCTCTGATCAATACAGTATATAATACACGCAATAGATATGAATTCAGTAGAACAACTAAAATTTCGCGTGCCGATCCTATCGGGAATAAAATATTTTAATAGTGATTAAAGAATAGATTAGTTCCCTCACACATACACATCAGATTTTACATTTAATTTCTCATTTACCAATCTACCTGCATACACATAATAAATCGCCAAGAGAGAGATAGAGAAAGAGAGAGAGAGAGAGAGATAGAAAATTGCTTTTTCCTGAATAAAATTATAAGGGACTTTTTTGCCGAGAACATTGTCTTCAGAAATGTGGCTGTAACTTTTCATACGTTAACGCTATCATTATACTTTCTGCAACGAAAATGTAACTGAAAACTATACCTTTCCAACGGTATAAATTTTTGGCGTAATTCTCGTCCTATGAAATTTTATAGCTAAAAAAAATATATAAAAAATAACTTTTTAAAAACCACGCTTATATTAAAATGCACTAAAAAGAAGAAAATAATTTTTTTAGACATTAGTGACTATAACTAACAGCGTGGAGCGCTAAACTATATTGACGTAATCTTCGTGGGCGCTCCATGCTTTTATTTATGGTCACTAATGTCTAAAAAAATTATTTTTTCACTACATCAACCTTAAAAATGACAAGATTGATTTTATTTAGACTTTGTGCGGCTCCTATTTCAATAAGTGCTCTACTAAAGATATTTATACGATCAATTCTTATAAAATCATTTTTATTATTCCAATAATTGTAAAATAATAAATCTGGAACCGGTCATTTTGACCGATGGTGGTATTGTTAATAGAAAATCAATCAGAGCTCAGCTATTATCCCTCCGCGCTCCACCATCGAAATCACTGCCATCTCTTGATGGACGATCAGTGTTTCGTAGAAGTGACATACCGCAGACGTCAAAAAGGAAATGATTACAAGGCTCGACGGATGAAATTAGAATCTGCCGAAGAACATTGTACCCATCTGTTTAATGTCCGTGCACACGAGGCGAAAATTGCGGGCCAGGTAATTGGTGTCGATGTATAGTACATACTTGCTTCATTATCGGATTAAAGCTGCATTATTTTCGTCTTGATCTCTTACTGCGCGGTGAGAAAATACGAAATTGCCGCGATTTCTCAGTAAATTGAGTCATCGATGGAGACTTTGTAGATACAAGAAATTATTATGTTCCTCGTTATTTATTATGTAATTCAAATGAACAAGTCGATGTGTTAATCATTTGCGGTATTCATTAGCTGTGACGGATATTATTTGTATTTCCGTGGTTCACTCGAGAGGCAACTTAAACCAGATTACCACCGATTTCATTTCAGAGCTTGGCAGAATTTAGAGACAAATTGAGTATAAACTGACTGATGCTACACGGTTCGAATAAAATAATAATTAAGATATGTAATTTCATATTCTGTGGGATACCGAGATTAATTTCATACTCTGAAACAAAAATTGTTTTAATCATCTGAGACACAAAATGAATTTTGCGATTCAATTTCAAGATTCAAGTCCGGTCGCTGGAAGCGCACGTTTAAGGAGCAAATTAAGTCTTCTATTTAAAAATCACAAACAGATTCTTATATCGTGGCTCGTTAAAACCATTATCACGTAACAAGTAACCGTGTTCGTTCAGCTAGCTCATCGCGCGTGTTCAGTGTTACGTTAAGGTAATTTTCCTTCTTCCACCTTATACGCATCGCGAAGCAACCTCGCGAAAATCCACCGCCTTCTCGGCTGACATTATTCACGCAACGCTTTGTTTCTCGTTCCGCTTCCTAGAAGTCGGGCAATTCTTCGTTTTCCGTGAAATTCGTTTTCCACCGTTCCTCAATTTCGGTAGCACATAATATTCAACCGGCGATTAGGAAATTCGGAGGTTCTCTATGTTTGCACCATAACACAAAATTGGAAATACGCTGCGCCGATCTGGGCGAATTTTATTTGAAATGAAAATAAGAAATAACTATTCGAGGTAATTTGCCGTCTAGTCATGCTCGGTAGAAAACCGTAAAAATGGATCTGGTACTTTCCGTTCCCGTGAACACCTTCGTGTACCACGATCTTTTTTCCACAATCATTTACTCACGTTACAGATAACACAGTTCATTTAAGAATAAAAGATACTTTCTCTGTGCGTTCGCAAACCTCGGGCAGAATTATTTTACAATAGTTCGTTAGAAATTAAAGCTTTCACAGAGATCCCACAGGCGCGCCCAAACTATTGTTGCATTCTATTCCTTACGATTGAACATTGTTATTATTCGTTAATAATTCAGGACTGTCTCGGCACGGCGGTATGAGAACCTGTCACGTATCCTCTGTTTTCGTTTCTCCCCGATTTCTAGTCCTCGATCGTTAAAGAAGGAAAGTTTTCGTTGTAACGTAGGTTTTTGTGCTGCTGCAGGAAAGAATGACCGCGGCGCACGATATAATTGTAGCGATTTCGTGGTACATTCACCGGCCTGGCGAATACTAGAATTGTTCTCCTCCGTTAGTTGCAATCCCAAGGAGAAAAGAAAGTTCGCAACTGTTCTTGTTTACGGGATCCAGATAAATTCGCGGCGTTACCGAGAAAAGAACAAATTGGTCTGCAAAAATACGTGATCCGGCTTCGTCTTCGAAGCTGAATCACGTCGAACAAATTGAAACGTGGACGAAACTGTTCGAAGATTTTTTGTGCGCGGCCGAAGACGCGTAATTCATTTAAAATGTAATAAAAACATTATTTGTTAGTGTACTCAGGAGTTATACAAATTAATGCTTAGATAGGTAGCTTGTTTCTATACGCTCGTATATTTCAAATTCTAATCCGCAGTAATTGGCACATGGCTCTTTTTCGTCCGCAGAAATACGTACAAAATGTTACCGATTTTATTGTTAAATATTTTCTTATGCTGTTAGGTTTTGAGGATCGTTAATTTTTTTGTATTAGAACACATCATTTTTCTACAATTTAAAATGCTCTTACACATATTATTATTTCGTGATAAATGAGGAATAATATTAAAATATAAAGTACGATCGCGCGCGCGAAGCATGATACCGCAGTAATCGGTAGTTACCCTATTTGGTGAATTGTCGACGCCAGGTGAACGTCCAAAATGCTATTAGAATATTGAGCACTCGACGATTTCTATAGGGCAATAAACTATAGCTTGAAACGGAATCGGTGAATCACAATGTCAATACTTCTAAGTACTCGTTGCTCTGTGTAACGTCAGACGATGGAAATGAAGCAGCAGGTGCGCGAAACATCTATTTACAGGAGGCACATTGCTACGCTGTGACCCAATTAATGCCATTTAATTACTATCGAGGGACGTGAGTGGTGCCGCACCACGGCTCGGTTTTGCAATCCCAAAGAATTGGACGATCGTGGTTATCTACCGGTGGAATAACGCAGCTTCTAGATAACTGCTGATAACACAGCAACGAAAACACTCGGAGTAGTATGCTCGTGCATACCACACATCCCGCGATATTTACATACCATTGTTGACTCTTACGTTATAATTACCCTGTTGATACTACTGTGCTATCTATCCGATGATGTTCACCTTACGATACTCGTGGGTAAGAGGTTAGCTACGTGAGAAGCAATCAGATTATTAAAATTATGCGATCTACCGATAAATAATTCACTGCTGTGTTTGTTAATTGTGTGAGAATGTTCTTTAATGTGCAAACTGATCTATTTATAACGTGAGAATATTCTTCCGGTTTAATATTCGCAGTGTTTCCCTCTTCAAGTAAAAGTGTATAATTAATACCGAAGTTGGACTTGCAGACAGTGATGAGTAGATTGCGAATGTTTATGGAATTTTCAATTTTTATAGACAAATTTTAAGAAAGTGGCATGAAATAGTATCCTATTTTTAATGGGAACAGCCTTTGCAGATCCAAAACAACATTTTCAAAAATACACAGTTAACACTAAACATACCGACCATCAAAGCTAACTTGTATTGTGATTGTGATTGTAGTGTGACTAACGTGCATGGTATTATAAAAATAATAAGATTAAATTTATTTATATTTTGTCCGATTCTTACTATAATATATACTGGAGTCAAAAAATGTATTCAATCAATTCCCATGAAAACACCTTTACAATCTCAATAATTGTCAAATAAAAAATGTAAAATGAATCATTTGATCCCTCGTGGTAGTTTTAGTGTTAAATATTATATTCTAATGTTGTTGCAGTAGCATTAACTTTTTCATCAAGGAAATCATCAGGAAAAGCAATACACTCGACCGCCCAAACTCGTCGGTTGGCAAACTGCGGCTCTTTGGCTTCTTGACTGCGGCTTTTCCACGAATTACGTGTTTAACATAAATGTATCTTATTTTAATTGAATATAGTATTTTAATACAACTTTAATTATTAAAGCAGGTTTCTCAAAAGAAATCTAAATCGTTGTACTGCTGAAATTTCACTAATGAGTTTGCCGACCACTGCCCTAACTCAAACAGTAGCTATAGCCAAAAATTGCTTACGTAACGTAAGAGTAGCAAGAACCGTACGACAAGGAAGCTCGCAAGATAGTGATATTAAGCCGATCTCAAATTTGTAAATGCAGATTTTATGCACCGTGCAGAATTAGACAGGAAACTCGTAGTAAACAGACAGACTTATGCAACGATTCTATGTTAAGACAATAGAAAAACAATGAAGAACACTTCACGATAATAAAAACTATAAAATTTTACATAATAATCAATTTTGATTAACATACTTCTTGAATTATTTATTTAAATCAATTTCTTAGTCATTAGCAAGCCTATATTACACACTTCTAGAATATTGTGTTATTTATATTATTTTATACTACCTTGAAATATTTTCGGATGTATGCATTGGGAAAAGCTAAAATAAATTATAAAATGAATTCATTGTGAACGTCATCGTCTACTTGCCCATTCGGATCATTTTGAATGGCATTGTTACGGTCAACGTGATTTATAAGGATAGTCAGCTCGTTTTTTGCTTGCTATAACGTCCTTTACAAATTTTATAATACTGGATTAATATTCTTATAACAATGGATATAAGGTATTCTTTCATATTTTGCAATTGCAAATTTATGATGACGTCTAAAATTACGATGACGTCTACGGACCTAGCGACGAATGTCCCTTTAGATTTCGTTTGGCTTGAGGCACGCACACGATCTGTAAACACCGATGTAATACAGTAAAGTCGCGTTTACTGTCCAACAGCCTGTGTTCTGCACGGACAGTGATCGCATACCGACATTATCTTTTTTATGATTGCGTCTACCGCGCCGAGAGTTCAAAAGAAAGGCGAACGTAGAGAAAGACAGCATGACAGTGGAGTGGGTAGGCACTGGACAGTGATCGTGTACCCGATCGGGGACATTAAACGCGACTTCACTGTAGTAGGCTTTTGTCTATACGTATAATTATACACAATCAAATAACTATTTGTTTGCGACATGTGGCTCCTTTCAAACTTCTTTTCGTCTCGATGAGTAGAAGGTACTGATGTAAAAACAAACTCTGACAACAATTTTACGGCAAGTTTCTTTTACAAATGTCCACCGATCCAGAGGTATAGATTCACCCTTAGGACGGACGACCATTACTTTTTATACACCCTGTACATATGTACCGATTCATTGAAAGATACGTTTGCAAACGCTATGTTAATTATTTCATTTACGGTTCGGAGATTAGTGAATTCCAGCAAGTGAGACAAGTAATAACAAGTCTTATTAATCTCCGTTAATGCAATGCGAAAAACGGCGAGGCGCGCTCGGCGTTCCTACCGTCACGCAATGCGTGTTTCCAGTGCCGCGTCATAACAGCGCGATAAAGCATTGAACATAACCGATTTGCAATTCGCAACATGACACGCAGTTGCGAGAATTTCATTTTACAACGGTATGATGCATGCTCGGCAATGATATTTCCGGTTTTTCGTTATTTCGCGTATCAAGATAAATTATAAAGATATCATCTGAAGCTAAGTATTATAGTTTCACAATTGTGGCACGGGTCGATTAAATTGCTTTCCACGATGCGAACCGTAATCGATGTCAGTTTATGACAAACACCATTTCGCGGACTTCTCTAGCATGCAATTCGTTCTTGCGTAATTATGGCTAATCCGTTGTCGTTATGTAACTACAATACTACTTTTATTTTAATTAACTTTTACATTCTGTATCGTGTATGTAAGTACCTGTATGTATCTATCCAACTCACGGGCCGCGAGTTATATTTGGCCCCGCCCACTTCTTCATTCCGCTAAGGTGGGAGGTGACCTTCCCCCACTATTTAACTGAACTATAGTAGGGGAAAGGACTGATTGAAGGTCATAGGAAGTTAGGACGTATTATGACATATGATTTTTTCCTCTATCATTTTTTTTCTATTTTTACTTAAAAAAGATCAATAACTTGTCCCAGTTCCAAGAATCACCCTCTTTACACATTTTTTAATTATTTTGGTCATATAATGTATTTTATGATCTTTTAGATTATAAATATAGTATAAATAATTATATTATTTTATAGTATTATAACTATATTTTTTTTTTATTGTATGATATTATATATGATATATATTATTCTATAAATAATAATAAATAAATTACATTTCAAGAATGAAACAATTGATACAGTTACTGTTAGCCTGTACAATACATCTTTCAAGTCGTTTTATTATATTTATTTTATTATTATTAGTTTTATTATGTTCTTATTTATTATATTATTCCGTATCAAAAACTTTGTTCTGCATAAAGCAAACCTTGGAAATTCGCAAGTCTTCTGTAACCTCATTTGTGGTGACAAATTTTAATTATCATTAATGGAACAGTGTATCATGCGAATGTGTGGTACAAGAATACTCTTTTCCGTGTACAGTGGCGATAAGATATCCGGGTAATGCAAATGTTACATTTTATAATCGCATGGGTCAAAAATAAAGTCTGAGAATGATTATCAGATAACATTTATGTAATATAAGTGACGCCTTGTTCGATATACATACGTACATGTTCCTAAATAAGTTATTAAAAATAGGCTAATTGAGCCTTGAAAAATTGTGAACATTATGTACATATATTTGTAACAGAGAGAGAGTCGCCAGATCAGGCGAATTGACTTGAATTGAAGGGAGAAACCCTTTCTCCGTCAGTACGCAGATTAATCACGTGACATGAGACGAAACGCCTCACGTGACCGGGCTGTGGCGGAAGCGTGGGGAATAGTGACGTAGAAGGGGAAAGGTAGAGTGGGAGACATCTATGTTCTCCAGTAATAAAATTGCATTGCCTACAACAGTATTCATAATATTTTAAATAATAAATATAGGTATGGTCTTTTTTATATGTAATTACTAGACTGTGGATCTTTATGCATTTATAAAGCAATTGCTTGGGTTTAATATAAAACGGGAAAAGATTTTAAAAATTGAAGAATGCTGTAACGTTGTTTTTAATATAACGAAGTTGTTAAGGGATCAAATCAATTTTTATATTATTTCTGCTTTCCACAATCAATACAAAACATTTTTATTTTGCATAAAGATCCTTAGTCTAGTAACTACTAAGATATTGTTGCTGTAACAGTGGCAATGTGTAATAAGTCGCACTACGATTTGTTTTAATCCTTTCTTTTATCTATACATTAGAGAGATAGAATGTGTTCTGATAGTACTATTTGTTAACAACAATTTTTAAATCAACGCTAGATACAATAATAATCGTTCAGTTTCTAATATTCAGTTGATCTTCCGGATTAACTGGCTTTACGGTATCTATCCATTTCTTCAAACGTTATGTATGTTGCACAGTAGAACAATATTCTCGTAAATTAATAGTGGAACTAATAAACTCGAGTGAAATAACTAGTTTGTTGTGATTCATTAATGTTACTCGTTCATAGTGTTAATACCAAGGTTAAACATGCAATCAAATGCTGAGATTCAAAAAAATTTAATAAATTATCCAAACAGAACTCTCAAAAATATCAAAATTTATTCATAAATCCTGCAGAGTGATGTAAATCAATTATCATTGCAAGTTGACTTTATTGAACTATTTATTTATTATTTTCAATAATTGAAAAATAAGATACATGTTTATATTTTCTAGAATTCCGTAAATTGCTTACTTAGCGCTTAATTGTTATAGTACTTTTCAGAAATATAATTAGTGAACTAATTAGTAGGTGTAATTTAAAACAGTTAAACCACTAGAAAAATTTAAAAATGCTGTTATATTATTTCAACCTCTTAAACATTAAGAAAATAAATTTCTATTTCACTCCAGTTTGTTGCAAATCGGATAGAAAATTTTTATTTTGCATAAAGATCCGCTGTCTTATAATTAGTATACTGTCGTCATGGTTGAACTCAAATAAAAAAGACAAAATGTTGTATATCTGTTACTCTTCGAATATTTCGTTTTATAAGCTTTTGTTATATTTTCTTATTAATTAAAAAGTGAATTTGCAAAACGAACTTCGTTTGCCTCGGGTCATCAGTGACCCTAATAAATCAGTTGAAGGTTATTGCCGATAATATTGAGGTAATTTAACATAATATATTAATCAAAAAGAAATAAGAAACGAAATTATTTTCGGATGAACTTTAATCTAGAGGTACTGTTAGTTATCATATAATTAGACCGAGGATTTTTACGAAATTCTCTGAAATTATTGTAATACTATCCCAGTTTTCTAATTCACTGATTCAGTGTTGTCATAAACACGTAAAATCCGCAGTCTAATCGTAATAATTGAATCACCCGGTAGAACACCTGAACATTGTACTTTGCTGTTGAATAAATATATACTCATTCGAAAATATATTAATTCGGAAATATTTCCACGTGCCACGTTCAATAACAAGTTACTATTACGTCCGTATAAAACTTGCGAATTTACTTTTACCACTTTCTAATAATCTATTCCCTTTCTAATCTGAAAACTATTTCAGTGAAATGCTATTTTAATATCTCGTACACACAAATCACTTTTATGGTTCGAACCAATCCATGTCAACGACCACAATATATCAAACTGACTCTTAACGCGATTAATTCGATCATAAACTGGATCAGCTGTATGCTAAGATTCGATCTAGCCGAAATAATAATTGAGCCGATATAATCGAGCCCGTTGATTACAACATCCCAGAGGACCGAGTTTCGTTACAGTTCCATTTAATCCTTGATTCGTGGTATTAGGATCGCCATTAAAGACACACGGACCCAGGCGCTGCAGCGTGTCAAGGATACGCGGGACCTTGATCACGGGTTTGCGGATCAGACATCCTCCGGGATCGTCGTTGAAAACGCGGGCGGCTGCTTTTGAATGAGTTTTTGAGTGAACAACATTGGTGGGGTTACGATGATGAAGAGGTTGAAGGTGGCGGAGGTGAGAAAGGGGGGATCCGCGTGTCGATTGGAGGGAGGACAGCAGTGGAGAACAGCGATATATGAAGGCGAAACTGCCGCTCTACAGACTCAATAGCCCAGAAACTCCACGTGGTGTACTGTCGAATACGGTAGATTCGCGTGCGACACCGACAACAGTTTCTTTCAACCTCTGTCTACATTTTTTCTTTTCTGTTTTTACTTTTTGATTCGTTCTACGAACCTGCACGTTGCTCCAGTTGAACCGCGTACCCCTGTTGTAGTATTCGAGCCCCCAACCGACGTGATCAGCCATTGTTTCCTAGTTTTGTTGGAAATAAGTTTCTTGTGAGTCGTGATCAATGATCGATATCCTTGGGATATGCTAGGACCGTTCCAATAACAGCATCCTCAGGATCTAGTGACAAACCGGAAGAGGGGTGTTGATCGAAGCTTTCGTGTCCTTGAAGACGTGTGTGTCAACAATGGGAAAGGGGTGGAAAGGTATGTTGAGCGTTTTTCGTTTTAGAAAAGCTAGTTTTTGGTTTATCCGTGGAGTAGTATTTGGATATTTCGAGTGATTGTGTTTGGTTGTTGTCAGGGAATATTGAGGAAGTTGTTTAGAGTCTGTTATTTGTTATGATGAGACTATGACTGATTGTTATAATGATGATGATTTGTTATAATGACTATGTTGTCATTTGTTATTATGAATGTTTATAGTCTGGGTAGGTCAGGTAACGCGCCCTGATACTTTTCTATATTTATTATATTTTTGCTAGTTCTATTTACAATTTGTGTAACATTTTGAATCCTTTTTTTAAATAAAGAATATTTACAGTGATTGTGTCTTGTGCAAGTTGTTTAAGCATTTGTGCTGTCCTAGACACTATATATATTTTCTATTATTTTAATTTAGTTGACTTCTGATAAATAAAATCATTAATTCTCTTTTAATTCATTTTTATATGGAATATATTTTTGTTAGTTCTACTTAGAATTTGAGAAAACCCAATACGCTACACACATCATTGAACAGCTTGAAGATGTAAACAATTGTACGAAACCTAAACAATGCAAGTGAAATAAAAATTTAAGATTATAATCTTATTAATATATAAAAGTGTTTGATAAACGAATAAATAATAATTAATAAAGATGAATGAAGTGCAGAACGTTGTAGTTTTCGCACTCAACGAAATTGTAACAAATTCATAGTCTTCTCCGGTGTTCACAGGAGATTATAAAGAAACGTTTAAATATTTTGGAGCGTTATGATATGAATAATGTTGAACTGAGTCAACAGTGGGACACGCGTGTTGGCGACGTCGCCGTTTCAGACTGTTGGTAAGATAATAAATTACAGAGGAAATTTTTTGTCGCTTCACGGTATGCGATTCACTGCGAGCGAAGTTAGCCAGCGAAATCATTTGCACAAATGTTATGAAAGCCGGCGTGCATAAGTGTTCCTGTTTCCCTATGGCTTCCATTTCTTATCTGGATTACGCGTTAACACGTGTATTGTCTAACAATAATCATTTGTAGCTTGGCGTCGTTAATCTCGCTATAGAATCAAATCTGTTGCATGATAATAGGATTAATTAAAAAAGAATTCGGGATTAGTACACATGATACCTTATCATTCCATTCGATACTATCCGTGTATTCCCTAACATTGATTTTAAATATTGATAAAGATGTCACTTGGTTGTACAACCAATAATGACACAGCTTATGGAAACCGAAAACCGAAACATAAATATCTATGTACTCAAGCCTCGGTTCAGCTTTTGACGACTCGAGTACCCGCCCATTACTAATATCTAAAATACTGGCAACATACTGGAATGAAATAGAAATTTATTTACTGCCTAAATATATTTAATAGGTTAAAAATAATGTAACAGTATTTATAAATTCATCTCGTTTTTTTTAATGTATGAAATCATAGTTTTTCTAATTATTGTGGCAACATTGACTTTAAGTGTATGATATTGATATATGATATCGATTAATATTTGTTGTAGTATTCAACAAACTTCTTCAATTATTTATTTAACCATCACGATATAAAATTACAGTTTTTCTAATTCTTGTCTTAACTATAATGTTTATAGCTGTCAGGTAATAAAAAGATGTTGCAATTTTCATGATTTAAGATTACACATTTAATACAATGCGTGTGATTATAAAGCAAATATATTATCTTTTCTAATACAGAAATTAGTATTTATTTAAAATATTTTTTGGCTGAATTTAGCTAAATATATTAACTAGGGATTTGAAGGCAGCAAAAAAATTTTATTTCGTTCTTGAAACTATTATATTTAAATTGAAGTAGAAGAGATATTTTTATTGAATTATATAAAGTTGAAATTATTATAAATGAAGAAATAAATCCCGATTCAGCTTTCGCTTCTTGGAATTGATGCGAACAAGTTTGTATAATCCAGAAAAGCAATAGACAACAACATTCGAGAACGAAATACGAATCAGGAAACATTCTTCGTTAGCTGCGCAATTAAAAAGAAATATGGAAGCAGAAGAAGGCCTACATAACACTAATCATCATGTTAGTCATTAGAACAACACCATACTCGTATATTACGAACCCGAAGAAACTCCAGCTGTGCTAATATACACGGCTGGCCATACAGAACCCAGTAATTTTGAAAATTTGCAATACAGTCTGCAATGTATTGGTATTAGATGACTGATAAGAATAGAAATAGATGAGAATTACCGGGATCCATCATGAAAAAAAGAATGAGTGTCCTTCTTCGTTACAGGCACAATTAATAAAATAAAATTCATAGAGAGAGAAGGAAAATAAACGGAAACAGTGTTAAAGTGAACAATATTAATTTAGTTCGTACATCAGAATATTTAATATGCGATATTTGTAACAAAATATAATAATCGTTATATTATTTATGATATGAATACAATTTAAGACAAGTATTAAAATACAGAATGTCCCAAAAATGTTGTGCTTCCTTGGAAGGGGTGATTCCCGACGTCATTCGAAGTAACTTTCTCCTTTACAAAAATGTTCGCCGCGGCTTCGTTAAGGAGTTATCAATGAAAAAGACCGACCAATCAAAGCACGGCTACATCTGAGCGAGGCGTAGCGTTGGTCGAGCCGAAAACCGTCCGCAGTAGCCGCGCTCTGATTGGTCCGTGTTTTTCGTTAATAAATACGTTTTCGGTAAAGGAAAAAGTTATTGCAAGTGACCTTAGGAATCACCCTTTTCAAGGAAATAAAACATTTCTGGGACGGAAGGGGACCCTCAATATTTTTTAAAATGGAAAGTAGTATTGGTTTTTTTAATATTGCGATACCTCTCATTAAACTCAATAGAATTCAGGTACTTAATGATTTAATTGGTATGTAGTGCGTCTTTGGGCGCGCTGATCCCAATTCGGGGCAATTGCCGATCTTTGGCGATAATCGGTCGCAAGGGTCCGACCGCGGCTTCATAATATGTATACGCGAAAGTCAAAGTGTACACACGCACTTTTGGTTATCTCCGAGCGACCCTTCTGACCTTGTCAACCACGTCAGTTATTACCGGAATGCAGAAAGTATACGTCATAAAGCAAGGATCGTTACATGGTGCGTAATGTTTCCGTGTTGCATAATTCGATAGACATCAAGATTATTTACCTTAATTGTTATTAGAATTAATTCTGTGTTCAAGTGATTATCGAAGTGAAAACTTCTTTAGGCGCACCGCGTACACAATTTTTGTTGGGCAGTGAATGAGTCTGATCCGTCACGCTCCGAAGTGAAACGCTATTCGGGCGTGAGTGAGAAAGAGTCAGGTGTGTATCGCGCCATAGAAGTTCGATCATGCGGTCGAACGAGCACAGTATTGGTATGTTTTTTTATTACGCTGCGTCGCATTAGTCAGAGAATCTTTATGCAAATTTCCATTCTGATAGAACACCTTTTAAAAACAACGATAAATGTACAATTAATTTCGCCGATTAAAAAAAATTCCTTATAGGAAAAAATATCACTTAACTTTAATCAGTGTATCCTTGTATTTTACATGCATGACAATTTGCAATCGAATTATAAAAGCAAAACATTCGTAATTTATTCTTAGCTTTGAATACATAAATAAAATTTTTGTGAAAATAGAAAACCTAAAATAAATACCGATATAAGAACGAAAAATTGAAAATGAAAGCCTAAAACAAATACCATTTTTGAAGATGATAACCCAAGTAAATAATTTATTATTTGCGATACCACTATAAATCCAGCAATTTTACGCATTTCCAAATAAAATTGTGAGAGTATTCCGGAACACGTTTTTTTTTTTATTTTGATGAAGATTGTTAACCTCTCAACACATGTGTCATTTTATTTTCTGCCCTGTCCAGGTGCGAAAGATTTCGTCGGCATCGACGAGGTGACGAAGGTTGATTTTCTGGTGATGATGTTTGCCGAAGCTCTGGGAACATTCCTCCTGGTGTTGATCGGTTGCGCCTCCTGCATCAGATGGTCCGTCGACAATCCACCCACAGTGGTGCACATCGCGTTCACCTTTGGCCTTGCTGTTGCGAGTCTGGCGCACGTAAGTCAACTGCTCTTTACGTAATTATTTACTAGAAGGAAGCTTCCGAGCCTTGTCAATACCAAATTATTACGTGCTCGCTTCCTCGCGTTACATGTGTGCCAGCAATTATGAAAGTGGCGCGGCGCCACTAAAAGATACAAGGAGCGTGCTATCGGTCTTTTGCTGGATAGCCGAAAATTTAATCAATGAATTGAGTTAGTAATTGGATACGGCAGTGTATCTTGTAATTAATTAATTCGTTCTATTATAGAACCTTGTTTGTTGTGGCATTCGTTCATCATACGAATTATTCATACGTTCTCATTTTTATGTTACGTATTAAGAATGAATACGTATACGTATGCATACGTATTGTATCATACGTATATTCATTCTTAATACGAAATATATACAATGAGAGCTTACAAATGTTATTATTAGACAGCGGATTTTTATGCATTCATGGCTTCTGAATTTAGTACGATTATTATTTACTTGAAATCTATAAAGTTTACTACCACTGAAAATGGAATTTAATTCGATATTCCACTTTCTTAAAATTCGTTTACAAAAATTGCAAATTGCATAAACATCCGCAGTCTAGTTATTATATTTACATTTTATGTATATATTTATAACTATAGTGTTGTCCCTTGCGTTTCCGTGCGTTAATTAGTCTAAATACGTTCATATACTTGTTATACATATTTTTACATTCGACCTTAAGTGTTTTTCATTACGATTCCTGACGTGCGCGAAACTTCCATTTTTCATTCACGTGTCACTGCACGTAAATTCGCCTAACTTTGCACATCATTAAAATGTCATAAATAGACCACAGATTTTGTATACTTACAGTAGATCACAGTGGATCAAATACAAAATTATAAAAACGTAGGAAGTATTTAAAAATACCATTGTGCACTATTTCCAACACATTAAAATTATTAAAAAAGAAAGTTAATGTATATGGAGCTCCTGCATCCTGCATGTAATATGTACATGCAATTTTTTATTGTGCATAAAAATCCGCAGTCTACTAACAAGCACATGCTGGTGTTGAGAAAATGATCATATCAGAGTACGCGAATGATAATCGCGTCAACGATAATATTACAATATCAAATTAACCGAGAACGATTTACTAAAACTCACGGCTCCCGCGTACGGTCGCGTGATAAATTATTTGCCACCTCGCATTTATCTGATTTCATTGAATGGATAAAAGTAATCATGTTCTTTTCTCGTCCCATAAGAACTGTCCGGTATCCAGGTGGAACGGAGAAGGGGGACACGGGGGTTTCCATTCACCTCGGTAAATTACCGTGTCGAGCGGAGTTTCACGAACGGACTGATTCCATTACTCTCGCTATCGTTCGTTCACTCATCCGTGGCGTTCTGTTTTTTTTTCTCGATTAGCAAATTGGGAATTAATTTGTTGCGTTGATAAGCGGCCGTGTAGAAATTATTCAGTGTCCGAATCGAACGCAACCGAACATTATAATGCTTTTTAGTCGGATTTACTTCTTTCACGTTTTTACCGTATTTACTGTATTTTCAGTTAATTAATTATGCTTTTCGTGTGGTTTACGAGACAGTTAACCTTTTGCACTCGGAACTACTTCAACTCGAAAATTAAACATTTCTTCCGACCTAGAATAATTCCATTCTACAATATTACTTCTTTTCTTTGTATGAATACGAAATTGATATAACACCTCATACAATATTTAAATGTTTCGAAATTTTTAACTACACTTTGGGATCTGTTAATTATACTCGCAATTTGTCATTGACTTTTCCTACAGATCTTCATATCGATTATTCGTTGTTTTCCTACATCACTGAATTGCGTGCCACGCGGCATAGTGTATATAGTACAGAATTGTTTCAGTGATCCTTAAAAAAATACTTTTAGAGACTTGCTGTGATATTACTATCACTAAGAAGTTCCGACAAAACTCCAGAAACGTTCTGAATGAGTTATGCACAGCGACTGAGTTTATAAATATTCACAGCTCAAATCTCCTTGTTTTGAAACATTCAGCTACTACATTGCACGAAGAAGAGATAGCAAGAGACTGTTAACATAGAAAAGGTCGTACTGCCTCATCATCAATGTAGTAAAACTTACTTAGTGGATTCTCGGAAATAATAACGAAAAAATACAGGAAATAAGTGTGAGTTTATAATTATTCACAGCACTGTAAGTATATTAGTTAATGTACAGAATATATAAGCATACAATAGACATAAATTTTCTCCTTTTTTACGAAAGTATACGAACTACAAGAAAGTTCTAATCACTGAAATCGTAAAATAAATCGTAAAGCAAAGGGTTAAATGGAGAACTCCGGCGAGAAACGCGATCAACGATCCACGTGCGATCATCAACGAAATGAAAAGAGCCGAACGGTGACCTGGCCATGATTGCTTAACGAGGCGTAGGTAGGCTAGCACGTGGAAGGTAGACGGGTTCACCGAATCGGCGATTCGGCCAGCCTGATTCTTTTTTGGCGCGTCTAGTTTAGCAACTAGACTGCCTGTCGCTGGATGACGATCATCACCGGAAGGCATGAAGCACGGGCTCGCCTCGGCTCTTTCTCGGGAACACGCGGTCAACTCTCTCAAGCCGGCATGCCTCCGCATTCATTAACATTTAAAAAATAAAGGATCATTCAGACTCGGGACTGATCGAGTAAACGCGAATCTGAATGACTGACAAAGAGTTCCCCGCGAAACCTGTCATTACGCGAATTTAGGACGGAACTGGTTCGCCAACGTCTGTTACACAATGAATGAGTCTCTAGCATAATTCGTTCAAGAAAGAAGGTACGTTCGGTCACGGGTTGACGCAACGCGATTTTACGTGCCGATAGAAGCTGAGAAATTTGTTTCTTGTCTGCTCTGTCGATCGCTCCTTGCGATTCCATCAGCGTTGAGTGGATCTATAGGATCTATTGATCTATAGTCGATCTTGTACTCGATGTTGTAGCTTCTATTGCAAAATAATTTTATGGAAGGATGTGCATTTGGGTAGCTCTTATTCACTCTTGTTTTCTTTCCAAATTTCTTTCACGACACTCTCCAGGATTGTTCCGAATAATTACAATAAAATCTGTGTAAAGTTTGAGCTCTCAAGGCACTTAAACACTAACCCCTTACTCTACGATTGATTTTACGATTTCAGTGATTAGAGCTTTTCTGTAGATCGTAATTTCCTAAAACAGGAGAAAATTTATGTCCAATGATTAACAAAACCAAAGGGAATTTGATTTCGGTTTAAAGGAAACTGATAACTAGACTGCGGATCTTGATGCATTTATAGCAAAATTGAGAAGATGAAATTGAAAATTGTCGAAAAATTTTAGAAATCGAAGAAGTCAATATATGATTTCTCCTCTATTCAAATTATTAAGGGAAGAAATAACATTCAATTTCGTTTCTATTGCTTGCAATCGATGCAGATCATTATTATTTTGCATAATGATCCGCAGTCTACTAATAACATACATTATTTATTAGACATCCCCCTTTTTTAATTGCATATTGTTTAGCAAGAAATTGCATTTTTTTTTTATCGATTTAGATCTAAATTAGGGAATAGCAGCTTGTAATTCTATCTTTTAATCCATGTCACACTGACAGCAAGTATAATAAGTGTACGTACAAGTTTTAATCACGTACTTCTACATTAGATCAAAGTATGTCCCATCCAAAGCTGGGGAAAATAGTATTTTAAATAATAAATAATAAATAATCCTATTTATATTAATACGTGTGTACAACTTTGAAAATAAAATACCTTATTTGATGAAGTAATTCTTTAAAATGAAATAATTATTTCAGACAGGCAGTAATTTTTGAAAATAGTATTTTATTTGCAGAATATATTGCAAAAATTTGTATTTTGTCTTTATTTTTAATTTTAATTATAAATATTATTGCTGAAAATAATGGTTCGGATTCAGTGCATTTAGGAGTGTATAAACCGCATATGTGTGTTTATGCAGTTTCTCAGAGTATTATAACAATGCAAAAAGTAAAACATTTTATTTTGTGTTTCAGATTGTTAAAATTGAAATATTTTATTTTCGAAATTGTATATCTTATTTAAAATACTATTGTTTTTCAGCAAAATAAAATCGAAAATATTAAATAGTATTTGAAATATTTGTTTCGCCAAATAATGCCCACCTCTGGTCCCATCAGTATAACGCGATCAAAAAACTATTTAAGAAGACTGTATACTGTGTACTGTGTATAAATAACTTATGTGGCAGTAAATGTACGGAAAAATTGTTTAGAGAGACTGTCAACTTCTTGCTACAAAAGATACATATGCACAGCCTTTTTAAACAATTTTTTTTATCGAAGTGAGTTCACCGTCTAATATTTCAAACAAAGCGAGCTCGGTAGTGGAGCTTCATCCGCGAGGACGTGACGGCAAACAAAGACCGATAACGAGGAACGAAATCACGGATTTTTGCGCGTCCGTTGCGCACGTGTGCGGTGCGTTACGTATGCATATGCGTGTATCCCCTTTACACGTGACACGTTCGTTGATTTCAGAGAGCTGCCGGCACGTTGGTAGAAGGGTAAATAAGGCCGGTGATTCGCCCAAGGGGGTCTAACTCTCGGGATGGTGCAATTCTGCCCCGAAGGCTCCAATAACCTACTCGAGAACACTGATTCGCCTCGAACCTCAGATCAACTAGTATGACTCTTGTTCTGTTTCTTTTGATACTTTATTTTCTGACAGCTTGCAGCGCGGATATGAGTATTTATAATCTCGCGTATCGACGGGACGCGACAGTTTTGCGAGCGACGCCCGCCATATTTTCTTTTGGCTCGGCCGAGGTCTTTTCGTACAATCTGCTTTTCTCATCGAGATCCCTTTCCCCGGTACCGCTCCGTGGCATTTTTAAAGTCCACCAACTTTTAACGCTAAATGTGCCGATCACTCACGAATTATACACTACCGGCCAAAAGTTTGGAACCACTCGCTGATATTTGTAAAAATCGAAAATATATCGATCAAATATTAACTATTGGGTTGGCAAGAAAGTAATTTCGGTACTTTAAAGTGAAATAGAACTAAATTTTTTCAGAAGTTTTATGAGCGCGGAATTATGAAGCTATCGGAAAGATGGCAAAAGATCATCGATCAAAATGGAAAATATTTTATCAATTAAACTTCATTGCTTGAGTAAAAAATTGGATGTTATTTCACCTTAAACTACCGAAATGACTTTCTTGCCAACCCAATAGTTGAATAATATTGGGTTGGAACGAACGTTCGTAGCGTTTGTAAATTAAAATTGAAAGCTAAAATTCAGAGATTTGTTACCACGCTTATATTAGCTTGCCGAGTTGTCGTCGTTGTTGTTGTTGTATGCGTCAAATCATGTAATCGAATTTTAAACCGCTTCCCGATGAGCTAGAGACTTGAAACTTTAAACATAGCTCAGAACTGGATGACAATGCAATATTAAAAAACAAATTAAAGAAAAAACTGTGCGTTCAGGAGAAAAAAAGATTTCAATATTAACCGTCACACCTCGTCGCGCGACACTCGGTAGTACGTCATCGCGTTCAGCGATCCACCCTCCAAGTTTTTTTTATATATTTTTTCATAGATTTATTTAATAACATATTTTCCGTTCTGTTCTACTGCTTTTTGCTATTTTCGAGGTAACTTCTCGAGTTATTGAATAAACATATGGATAAATACCTTAATTTTATCTTCGATTCTTAATTTGAAAACGCTACGAACTTTCTTTCCAACCCAATATGTATTTCTAAACAGATTTCAGCATTTTCTTATGTCCATAATGCTGTTGTATAGTTTATACACCCAGTGTAAGACAATGTTTGGAATGCACTATTCTGAAGGAACATCTTTGACAACATCTACAAGAAGCATGGAGAAATATCGAAGTAGGAACATTCAAAATTTCTTATTAATGTTATGTAGTAAATTAATTGTTCGAACTTCTGCAAAAATATTACTGTGGTACACTGTCTACTATTCAAAGCAATTTTAATTCAGATATTCTTTTCAATGTTGCTCTTTTCTTTCGTACAATGACATTGAGACGTACTCGTAGACGCATTGAGACCGCATAAAGAGAGTAAAAAAGAAAGACCTAACATAAAAATGAACAAAGGGTACAGAAGAATTAACTGAATAAATAAAGAAAGGCGCACACTCGTCGTCAATCATTCGTATGCAAATGCTACGTTTCGAGCCCTGCATTATGCGTCATTTGTAGCAAACGAGCGGGGAATCGTTAAAGATAAAGACGTAATGTTGCATAACCGTGACGCGAACATAAATGGAAATAACATTGGGAATGATTCCAGTGTCCAAAATATTGATACACTTTCGTAAATTCAACTCCTATAAATTACGGTGCAGTGTAATTCGCGATATGATGCTTCAGGTGCGAGACGAAATTTGAATCTTGATTATCTCTACCCGGCGCCTTGTTATCGAAAAAATCAAATTTCACAGCTTGTCGAGTACTCGAAATTCCGGAGATGACTAGACGGTGACTACGATTAATTTTTCTACTGATAACACGTATCGTTTCATCAGTAGAAGATTATCTGAATGTATTGCACAAAGGATATAACCAGATGAGTTTGCCAAAACTGATGACCAAACTAAATTGATTTTTGTTGACACCCTTCAATAGAGCTCCCAAAGAAAACCCTTCGCGACAAGCTTCAAGTCGGCACCCCTACCACCAGAGTTGTGTTGAATTACAATTGAATTACTTCCCGAATTATTCGAAATTCAGTGCTTCATTCATTAAATTACAGTGTAATTTGTAATTCTGGCCTCTTATTCGATTAAATTACAATATAATTCGATTTTAATTGTGAATTTAATTCGATTTTGTAATTGTGAATTATATTATATATAAGAAGAATAAGAGGTGGAAAAAGGAAAAGATTAGTAGCAATAATGAACATGGTATTATTCGTACATGCATAGTGTGTGATCAAAATTAAACTTGTTCATTACGTTCGTTTCAGAAAAGATTGAAAGAAAACATTAATATTAAAGAGGATAATAATATTAGACATTAATACTAAAGTAGATAATAAACAACGTGAAAACCAACGTAGAAACGTAAAAATTCATTAATATAATAATTAGTAGACTGCGGATTTTATGCACTTATGCCAAAAATGAATTGGTTCCACATTTTGTTACAGAATTTTCGATTTACTAAAATGATTAAAAGGAAAATACATTTTTACAATCAAGTGAGGAAATTTTTATTTAATATAAAAATTCACAGTCTAATAAAAGAATGGAACTTTGATTAAACTTTAATTAAACCGATCATTCAATTCTACGAATTTTTATTGAAAACTACGTAAATATTTCAAGTGGCCGCTATAATTGAGACACTCTTGTATGTAACATCTTACAAACTACTGAATATTCGTACAACATTGTCGTCAATTACTTTAATTGTTCACGAAATTCGTGATAAAATCGATCTTGTCGTAAGAAGCGTGTATCCTTCGGCAAATATTAGAGTCATCTTGCTTGGAGGTCTTTTGGGAGGCCTATGAGAGACCGCTCCCTTGTCTCGGGATGTTGTGCAACGTGATCCATGAGCGAAAGATCATTGTCCCGCGTGATCGTACATACGTGAACCTTGCGGCCCGTGTGCAACCCGTGCACCCTAATTATGCGGGCGCAGTGCGAGACAACGCCATTGTCTGTGGATTTTACAACCGCGAATTTGGTTTCTGTGATAATATCTGGAAATCAATGCTTGTTAGTTGCGAAAATTTCCACACACTCCCTTTTTCGGCTAGGGCGTTACGTTACACAGCCATTTAAACAATTATTTTTATTAATATCCGATTTTTAACAGTAACGTTAAATAATCACGAGTGTCGCCATCTTCATCATTTACATTATAGGACTGCCATCTCCATTTTTGAGCTTTTTCCATTTTTATTATTACCACGCTTATATTAACTTGCCGTATTGTTGTATGCGTCAAATTTTGTAATCGAATTTTAAACTTCTTCCCATAGTCCAATCTTGCTGAAATTTTGTATACACACCTACTTCCGATGACACAATGAAAGTAGAAAATAAAATATATAAAAAAAAACTTTTAAAAAACCACGCTTATATTAAAATGCACTAAAAAGAAGAAAATATTTTTTTTCCTGGTTCTCTGTAAAATACCGAATCCAGCTAAATGATTAATAATATTTTTCTGTTGTAAAATTAGTGTCGGGATAGATAGAAAAATTTAATATAAATTTAAATAAAATCATTGCATTAGTGACTAAAAATAAAAGCGTGGAACGCTAAACTATATTGACGTAATTTTTGTGGGTGCTCCACACTTTTATTTTTATAGTCACTAGTGTCATGATTTTATTTAAATTTATATTAAATTTTTTTATCTATTCCGACACTAATTTTATAACAGAAGAAATTTTGAACTGCTTAAAATTTTGGGGAAAAATATTATTAATCATTTAACTTGATGGAAAAAATTATTTTCTCCTTCTTAGTGCATTTTAATATAAGCGTGGTTTTTAAAAAGTTTTTTTTATACAATTTTTAATAGTGCATTCATTTACCGTCACTAAAAAATACTGGAGTATTAAATTCGACAGAATTTAGTACGATTTTTATTTATTTTTACTCTATAAATGCTATTACCAATGAAAATAGGATTTTATTTGGTCCCACTTTCTAAGAATTTGTTTACATTTTGCATAATCCGTGAAAGTAAATGAAGATTAATATGTTTCACAAATATAAAATAAATATAATGTTTTCTCAATATTCGATTTATGTTATACACATCCACGTAAGATATTTCTGTTTGTCAATCCTTGACACGTGTAATTAATTAACTTTCATCCAACACGGCACGTACAACTTCACAATGAATCTCTAAGATCCGTAATTCATTTAAGCGAATGGGAGCATACTTGCGTGCAGCAAACATATCCGGAGGCTTTGGGTCACAGAAGCCCGAAGGCACAAAGTCTATGGCACTAACTCGAGATTTTACGATACTTTGAAATTACGTAGAACTCGCTTGTGCTATATTTAACTTGTAGAGAAAAGCAATTTTATTTTCTCGAAGAATGCAGACAAAACAAGGTTATATATTATAAAATTGGACGGCGGATTTTATGCATTTATGACAAATATGTATTAATCAATTTTGCTATAAACGCATAAAAATCAGCAGTCTAGTAATCAGTTTTGCTCCTAACTGTAATGTTATCAGCTTGTGAAAACTATTAAAGTAAGAATTAAACGTTTATCTGACTCTAGTGTCTTGCAAATGGTGCAGACAATTTTTATTTTGCATTAAAACCCGCAGTCTAATTAGAAGCATTTCTTCCGACTTAGAATATTTCCATTCTCCATGATTTTTTTGAAATTTCATGGATATGAAATTGGTAAAATACCTCATACAATACCTAAATGTTTCCTGATTGATTAGATACCGACATATTTAATAATGTAAACAATATTTTGAGTAATGGTACAATTAGTGGCGCCTCTCTCTGTCGGAATCGCCATTCGAGCGCTAAGGGTTTTAACCCTTCATAAAAAAAAACCCTTCATAAAATTCATCTTCGCAGATAGTTCTCCCAAAAAATCGAAAGCAACGAAGACAATTGTCTAGTGATTGTCCTTGGTCGTTCCGCTGGTAGGTATCTTCGACGAGGAACGATCGCCAGCGCGTGCCCGTTCTTCGAGGTTGGTTTCACCACCTGCGAATCCAATCGCGCAAGGTATCTAGACATTTAGCAGAATTAATAATTCAAGATTAACTGGAGATAAGACTGGGGAACGGTTGCGGGAGGCCAGGGCAGAGGACGACGATGTGTACACGGTCGAAAAGTTTTATCGAGGCGCGGGACGCCGGGGAATAAAAGTCGGGCTTCGTTTATTGCTTTTCTTGGAACAAGCGAGCGAAGCGGGTACGAAGGCCGGCCACGGAGATGAAAAGAGCAGCAACACTTTCCCCATTGTAGGCGCTCGCGAACCCGGTGCCCAAGCGCCGATCTCCGACTGTTAGGCGTGCCCATGGGACCTGCGTAATAATTAAAATCGCTCCGGGATAAGGCTCTTCATTCGGCACAAGGTCGGGGGATCACGTTGGTCCCCTGATTCCGAGAGGAAAACGAACCTACGAGAGGAGTGCAGACGTCGTTATGTCTCTGTTCTGGCCTGATATCTTTTAAAGTGAACCCCCCGAAACTTTTGAATCAGCGCGAGAAAGGATTAAAAGGACCGCCACGCGTCGCTCGTGCTCGATCTTATAATTAATAAAATCAATTAATCGATATCTTGGCGTGTGATCTCTCTGCCCCGGAGCATCGCTCGGAATTTATGCCGGAGCCTGCAACAGGTGTGTATGCGCAAGGCGACAGAACGCGCTAAGAAGAAGAAGAAGATCACGATCAAGAAGAAGAAGAAGAAGAAGAGCAAGAACAAGAAAAAGAAGAGAGGAAAAACGAACGAGTCAAGAAGTTGGGTTATGCAATCGCGGCAACCCGTCGGCGCACATGTGTTCTGATCGCCCCAGGCGAACCAAGACCTTGCCGACGTGCATGAGAACTGGGCCGCGACGGGCCCCGCCGGGTCCTCCTGACATCAGCCCGATTCTACCGGACTCATATTGGTCCGGCCACCGATCTAGACAGCATTTACACTTCCCTCTCTACACCCTCCGAGTCGAGTTTCTCTTCCTTTTGCTCCTCGACCTGTCTACATTTGTCCATTTTCCAAGCCGAGCCTTTGTGGCTCTCGCGCCTCCTCCTCTATCCTTTTAACACGGTTTGTCTCGTTGCTGACCTTCGCTCTTTTATTAGGGTCCCATGGAAATCGCCGACACAGGTCTCATCGACACAGTTTTCACCGACGATATTTCACTGACTCCGGATTTGACCGACAACCTCTTTAACCGACAACGACTTTGACCGGCGGCGAATTTAACCGGCAATGATTTCAGGCGACGACTGTATTATCCGATAGTAACATCGTTTCAGAGTTGTGTCGAATTACCATTGAATTACTTCATGAATTATAATTATTAGACTGCGGATTTTATGCATTCATGACAAAAATGGGTACATACTTGTAATTTAAAGTAGTGGTCATGCAAAAAATATTTAAGGACATCAACGTATTAGTTTCAGCTTCATAGGATAATTAAAAGTAGAATACAATTTTTATTTGGCTCCTGTGTCCTGCAGTCAATGCAAACACTTTTTATTTTGCATAAAGTTCCGCAGTCTAATAATTACAAAGTAATTCAATTAATATTGTATTAAATTATTTCGTAATCCGAAATTCATTCAATTAAATTACGATTTAATTTGTAATTCTGGTCTCTTATTCAATTAAATTGCAATATAATTTGATTTTACGATTGAAACACAATTACAAAGTGCTGTGTAAAGATCTACAGCTTATTTATGAGCAAAATATGCGAGTCAAATACAAGACTGTAAAACCCAAGATTATTAAGAGAAGAAATAAACTATCCGACACCGATTTCTTATAATTGACACACAGAAAGAGTTCATTCTGCATCAGAAGTATATTGTAGTATATTTTGAAATTTTTTTCACAATCAGTGCCACTCACACTGAAACATTTCCGAAAAACATTTCCTTGAAAGCGTTAGCATAGAATTGAACGTTTCCGCGAACACAGCCTCCGTATCTAAGACCTTGATTTCTTCACGAATGTATGTGGGCCACCGTGATTGTTAAGAAATCATTCATGCCGCGAAATAAATTTAAGATCTCTTTATCGGCGCGTATATCAACGGGCCGAGGTCCGGGAATTGAGAAACTTGAATTAGAAGCAGTGAATTTCTGCAAGAATAACAGTCATCGCTTCAGTAAGCGAATTTTAAAACGTAAACTTTTCTATTTTTCTGCGTCACACACATAACCGGTAACCTGTTAGTCAACGAATAGTAAATGTATCATGCTAGTCTTTGACTACAGTCGGTCATCTGATAAGAAATTTTCGCTCCTGTGAATTCAAAATCATACGATTACCTTCATAAAATCTTACAGGAACAATAAGAACTGTGTAATGAATGCAATTCAAGAAATTTACGGCTCTGGTTGCGCATGGCGTGAGACATTTTATAAAACCTTTTTTATTCAATTGAATTGATGTTAAATTTACTTTTCGGTTTGATGCGTTTATATGAAGTATTGTTTAATTTATAGCACAGTCGGAAAATAGTGAAAAATACGTTTGTATTTCACCAAACCAGCCTTTATTATTAAATATAGGATTTGGAAAGTAGGATAAATATTCATTATATTCACAGATTCTATGAATTGCATGCGTGAAACGTAAGAATTAAATACATTGTTACAGAAATTTTTTTCGAACACAAAGGTTGGTCCAAAAGAATTTTCAAAAGAAGTTTGCTTATTATACACATATTACAACATTAAATGTATTATGTATGTGCATATTTACAATATCTCTTATAAACTCTTGCATCTTCAAGAATAAATTCTCACGAAATTGTGATCTCGATTAAATTTTCAAACATTCCAAAATTTCTTTTACACGTTTTCTAAAAAAATTCGTAATACAGTAAATATTCGACGGACGCAAGGACCTCGGGGAGGTTCGTTTGCATAGTTCGTAGAGAGACACTATTTTCTTGTGCTTCAAAGACCGAGCCGAAGCGCAGCTTCATGCAATAAATGAAATATGTATAAATGCGGCGTTGCCCCGCAGTGGAGAGGATATTTTTTGCATGCAACGTGTACCACCTTCCTGCGTCCATAGAATATTTACTGTACGTCGAAATTCGTCCCGATCCATCGTCTTATATCGAAACGTATCTAAGCAATAATAAATCCTTGTTTTCTTTCAGGTCTTAGGTCCTGTTTCAGGATGTCACGTGAATCCAGCTGTATCAATTGGCCTCCTTATCAGCGGAAATTGCAGTTTCCTGAAAGCGATATGTTACGTAGTTTGCCAATGCTGTGGAGCAATCGCGGGTTCGGCTGTCTTGAAGGTGAGAATGTTTAATTAATTCCAACTGTACTTTAACACTAATGAATAACATCTTATCGATGTTATAATTTGATTACTTATCAAAACTCAGAAGCTACATACAGATTTATTACTTTTCTTAACCATTGTGATCAGATGAAAATAATGTAACACCATCTTTAAACTCTTCAAATGCTGTTCTATTTCGCTTTTGATCTACTCATGTTTAGCATGAACAAATAAAATCTACTATCAGTGCACCAGTTTCCCCACTATCAACTATTTCATATTGCACCTATCTTGCCTCACGTGACTGCGTGGATACGGCCTTCTCAGTGACGCCAGATTAAAACATATCCCTCGCAAGGTGAGGTCTAACAACTAGACAGGGGATTTTATGCATTTATGAAAAAAGTGAGTAAAAACATTCGAAGAATTTAAAAAAGCTACTATATTATTTTCAGCCTGTTAAACATATTAAGAAAGATATTATTTCACTCCAGTTTGTTGAAAATCGGCTAGATTATTTTGCATAAAGATCCGCTGTCTACTAATGACACATAAATAGTAAGGTGGGGTCTCTGAGACCCCGACAAATGAATTTCATGAATAGCCTCGTTTTTAATAAATTTTAGAATAAAAAATAGCACAGGATAAAAAGTAAACAAACAGATTTAATTTTATTCATATAAAAATTCTATTCAAAAATCTGAAGCTGGGGTCTCTGAGACCCCAACATTATCTTGCGAAGGATATGTCCCTAATCTACCTTCCCCTTCCGCGGCCCGGTCACGTGACCGTTCTCTCCCTCTCATCTGACAACTAGTGACAGAAGCATAAAGCGAAAGGAAAAATTGTGCTCTTGTCATTTCTATTTCTTCTCTCTGGTTATATTAGAATGTACTTTTCAATTATCGTAAGTTAATTGACGCACTCGGCAAGGTCAAGGTCTCAAGGTTTACTTTACAGGCACTGGTTGCGTCAGAAATCAACGAGAGTGAAGCAAATTAGTATGTAGACAAAATGCGTGATATCTTCCATTCGTTTGTCATAATGGTATCATTAGCCCACTAAAGTGTATTACTTTCAAACGCGACAGGATATACCGTACTATCAAAAAGATATGTAGCAAAGTGCATTTACAAATTGGCGTTACGGAAATGGTTGCGTGTGCGAGAGTCATATAACAACGCATATTTTACAACTGCACGGAAAGACTAGAAATAGAAATTTTATTTCCCAGTCACTCAGCCATTTGTAAATCGTACAGGCATCAGATATGAAAGTTGATTAAACATTAAATCCTCATCTGTAATTACTACTGGGTATTCGCGTCATTACTATTAGGTCGTTCCATATAAAATGTTCGATTTTTAGCTAAAACATTAAACAAACGGAATTTTCAACCCAATCTATTCTTGATTATATTACTAAGAGCCCGCCTTTCGAGGCCAAAAGTCAAGTTTTCAAGTTTAATGTATTGAAACAATTTTTTCCCTATCAACTGACAACCCTTTAAAACTCTGTGATGAGTAATCTGCGGATCTTTATGCATTTATAGGAAAATTGAGTAGATCAAATTCAATATTGTAAGACAATTTTTTTAATTGAATATGTATACAGGGTGTCCCAAAATTCCTTCAACAGCCGGAAATGGGAGGTTCCTGAGACCATTTGAAGCGACATTTTCCTTTGCGAAAATGTTATCCGCTGCTTTGTTTAGGAGTAATTAACGAAAAACACGGACCAACCAGAGCGCGACATAGACGCGAGTTGGCACAGTCGGCCCGGCGCGCCAACTGTCTATTGGCCGACTGTGCCAACTGGCGTCTAGGTCGCGCCCTGATTGATCCGTGTTTTTCGTTAATAACTCCTAAACAAAGCCACAGATAACATTTTTGCAAAGGAAAATGTTGCTTCAAATAATCTCAGGAACCTCCCATTTCCGGCTGTTGAAGGAATTTTGGGACATCCTGTATACAGGGTGAGGCGCCAGAAACAGGCCACCTGAATAACTCGGACGCTATTGGTGTTAGGAAGAAATGCAAGAAATTAATCTGATATTAGTAGCATTTTTGTAGGTGGACGCGTAAAGGACGTATGAAGGTCAACTTCATTTTTTTAAATGGAATGTGGTATTTTTTAATACATCAATCGATGCAGCTGGACATTCGTTATAAAAAAAGTACTAACCTATGTATGTCGAAAAATTAGTAGTTCAGGAGATATTTCAATTTAAATAACTCTAAAATACCATTACTGTCGTGCGTGTGTACTAAGACGTTACACTAGTAAGTAAACGCTTTTTTACAGGTGTTGATTCCAGGATCACACAGCAACAGTCTGGGTGCCACATCGCTTGGGACATCGGTCACCGATGGTCAAGGAGTTTTTATGGAAGCTATCGTGACATTCCTTTTGGTTCTGGTCGTCCATGCAGTGACCGATCCAAAGAGAAGCGACACGAAAGGATGGGCTCCGATGGCGATCGGATTGACTATCACCGTGGCTCATATGGCTGCCGTACCTGTAACGGGAAGCAGTATGAATCCTGCCAGAACACTTGGTCCTGCAGTCATCCTGGGTGTATGGAAAAACCTGTGGGTTTACTGGGTCGGACCCATTCTTGGAGGCTGTGCAGCTGGCGCACTATACAAGATGGCATTCAGACGTAAAAAGGAGGACGATGAGGCATCCTACGATTTCTGAAGATAAAATCTAGAACAACCTTCCTCTGCAAGTCACGACAAATCGAAATGCAAACGAAACTCGGTTAAAAGCTTGCGAAGGCTCGTTAATTTCGGCGACAGACTATCGTTCAATTTCCCAAGGAATCGAGATGTTTTAACTTGGCAATCACATTCGATAAAAATACGACGATTCATTGATAATTGGTGATCAAATTTTTATGTGAACAATTACACTACAAAAAAACTCACAACACCAAAGTATGCATCTCTCGAAACCATTGAACCTTATGTAAACATTTTTCGCTCCGAATAATGATGACGAAAATCGAGGTGGTAATATCTGGTGAATCACCCTGTATACAATACATTTGACTCAAGTTTCGTAAAACATTTCTCCCAGGAGTCGAAGCAATACGCTAATTTACGCGTAATTTACGAACTAATATTTATTAAGCCGTTTCTATTTATTCTTTACGCAAACATCAACGTGTACTTATTGCGAGTCGAGAACAATTACGTACGAGTTTATAAAAGAATTTTTCTATATAGTAGTTTACAGATAAACAAAATCCGCTAAAGAACACATCTGGTATTTTCTGATAATGTATACGATGTAATTTGATCTGTATTCGTAGTATTGTTACATTGATAAGTCACGATAGTTTTTATCGGTAGCAATTAACAATTAGAATGCAATTAGGATCTAATATAAGTACACTCAAAATGTTCAGTACTTACAATTAGATTTAGACCACGTTTCTTCACATGAATTTACAAATTTTTGAACGTATTCGCGTTTTCCGGAGTCATACCTTCTCGAGTACACATATACAGAGTGTCCCAAAATTATAGGAGAATCTTGAAATGGGTGGTTCCTGAAGCCATTTGAAGTAACTTTTTCCTTTGCGAAAATGTTCTCCGCGGCTTTGTTACTCAGTTATTAACACTTTGCACTCAGAGCTATTTTAACTCGGAAATTAAACATTTCGTCCAACATAGAATATTTCCATTCTCTATCATTTTTAAAATTTTATGCATATGAAATTGATATAATATCCCATACAATTTCACAAGAACGCGGCTATAGTGAACGGATTCCGAGTCGGCGACAGGACTCACTAAGCGTCGCGCTGCCATTGGCCAAGCCAGAGTCCATCCGCTGTATCCGCGCTCTAATTGGTCCGTGTTTTTCGTTAATAACTCCTTAACAAAGCAGCAAAGAACATTTTTGTAAACGAAAAACTTCAAATGACCTAAAAAACCACCCCTATCAAAGTTCACTGACACTTTTAGGACACCCTGTATATTTTTGAATATATATTCAACTGTAGAAAATTTAGTTGTACAATTTTGTATTTTTTTCATAAAAAAATACTGCATTCGTGTACATTTCATAGCTGTATTATCTACATTGTTTAAGTTTTGTATATATTGTACTTAAATTAACTTATAAGATCACGTCTAAATATATATGTACGTGCGTCTTATGTCAGCTTAAATGTACATAAAGAATATTTGCCTTTTAACAGCTGTATTCTAACTACTAATATACATTCATTGATCTAACATTACCCTTCTCCCACAATTTTATTTTTTAAATAATATATGAAACAATAAATTAAGAAGCTAGTCGTAAATATTGCATAATGAATCGAGGCAAGACCATCATCAAAACTAATATAACTGTTATAGATGCATATGTAATGTGTACCCTCATTTTATTGACTTAAAAAATACGAATTGGTAATTACGAGACTGCGGATCTTTATGCATTTATGGCTTCCGAATATTTTCAAAAAATGCTAGAGTATATAATTTGACAGAATTTAATACGATTTTTATTTATTCTAGACCTGCGAAAACTACTACCACTGAAATTAGCCGAAATGGTCACACACAGACACTTCTTCTACTATGGAGAACGATAAATCCCTCTTGTCTCTGTGCTGTCCCTCATCTTGTCATCTCAATATTATGAAGAACGTCGCAGTAATTAAGTGTAACTTGCCAGACGTAGAAGAATTTCGAAAATTATGTAGTGCAACTGAACGTCGAGCCAGACGGTCGAAAATTTTTAGAAAACCCCGAAAATCGACTTTTGTATTAGGAGAATATGATATCAAAGAAAGTGGCACGAAATTCAGTATTGCAACTCAACGGCAAGTCAGACGTAGAAAAATTTCGTAACAACGTCAAAGTTAACTTGCAGAATGAACTAGACCCGCTACAATTTCGCGACAATCGTTACACATGCTTCTGTCGTACTTCCTTGTTGTATCACAGAGCTATAGCTCTTGCGATGGCGAAAATAGCCGGGCACAAAAATAGATGAGAGTATAGTTTCTGGGAGAGTAGACGGTGCCAGTAGCTTCGAGCGTTGCGGGGCGTGTAGCTTCGTAGCGTTGAGCAACAACGTGTCACCCATGTGCACGTTCAATCGCAAGTTTCATTACAATTAGTTCGTTCTAGTCCATTAACACCGCATAAGGTGTTCGTAGACATCGAAATCCTAGTGGTTCAACACGACAGAGAAAGAAACCATTCGATAGATACGTTCGATGTTTCTCGAACATCAGAAAATAGATTCGTAGGAATTTCCGAGTAGAAGTTACAGAATGGTAGTAAATTGATAACAAATAAATCATCAAATTTGCAAATTGGTCGTAGAGTTACTCTGGGAGAGAAATTGTTTGAAAATGTTGAAAGACGATTCGGAGAACGTGATCAGCAGCTACTTCAGCGCTAGCCTAATGCAGCTGAAGAATGCAATCGGTCCGCAGGATATGAAAGCATTCGCGGCCTTGAACAGTAGTTCAGAAAGAATCGGCTTCCTATTGAAGTATCCCGAGGCTTATAATTTATCCTTAGAAGTAGACAATCAGGTGCTGAAGAGCAGCGAGAAAGCTCGCCAACTCAAGGACCTCGGTAACAAATACTTTGGCCGCGGCGAATTCCGAAAGGCCCTGGAACTATACTCGAACGCTGTTCTGCTGGCACCTCAGCAAGGTAATTAATGAGTCTCGATGCTATCGGTTCCATTCATTAAATTCCGTCAATATCCATTTGTTAAACATTTAAAAGCATTTACATAAGGACTTAATAAGTTTATATTCGTACAGCAAAGAATAGATGATAATATTCATGTATTTATTAGAGTATATAAAAATCTGCATTCCAGAATCAGGTGTAATACTAGCCAATCGTTCAGCGACGCTCTATCATTTGGAGCATCACGATTATGCGCTGACAGATGCCGAAGAAGCTATAAGGGTTGGTTACCCGAAAGATCTGTTCTATAAAATCGAAGAGAGACGTGCCAGGTGTTTGCTCGGTTTGAAAAGGCACGACGAGGCTGTGATGGCTTTTCGAAGTGCTTTGAAAGCTCTGGACGATACAAAATTAATTTTGGAAAAGAAACAGAAGCTTCAATCAGACATCAGAGTGATGCTTGCCGTGATGGAGAAAAGCAATCAAATGGCGCAGAAGCATGCCAAACCAATTCAGAAATTAGACAAGAGTAATGAACCACTTCAAAAGGCGATACCAAAAATAGAGGCTCGTAATCCTTTGTATTCTGCGTGCAGCTTGGCAGTTGACATTAGGGACGAAGGTGGTGACATAGGAAGACATGCTGTTGCTACGAAACATATTGAGCCTGGTGAAATATTGGTCGTAGAGAAACCACATTGCGCATTCTTGTTGGCTGAATATAGGTATAATTTTCAAAGAATTTTATTTGTAAAATTGAAGGTCTTCTATTTATATTCTATACCAGAGAGGATATGAGAATGCTCGCACAAAAAAGACAAAAGGAAAAGCAAACTATTCTATGCTAACTATAGTACTCCAAAAAAATTAAAAGATTTAATTTTGACAATTATCTTTTTTCTCTAATATACAACTGAAACAAATTATTTTGGTAAACATTTTTATCCAAGAATTATATAAATAAGTACGAGCGTTACAGAATTTATATAGTAAAAGGTGTAATATTAAAATCTATTAAATTGATTTAATATTCAGAATTTTTGGACAAAATAAATCTTCTAAATTATTTACATAAGTGAATTACTAACATTTCGAGTGATGATACGTCTATTGATTTTCAGGAAGTAAGAAGTTCCTTTCATTTCAGAGAAAAATTAAGAATGTATTTTTAACATTGTTTCAGACTTACCCATTGTCAGTTTTGTATGTCGAGAATATTCGTACCACTACCAGCTGCATGCGACATTTGCAGTTGTGTAGCATACTGCAGCATCCGTTGCAGAAATATAGATGCGAAAGTGCATCGAAATGAATGCGTATTGCTGCCTACATTGTGGATTTCAAGCACTTCGATCACGTGTTTCTTAGCTTTAAGGGCTGTCACACAGAAACCCTACGAACAGTTAATAAAACTCAAAGATAGGCTGGAGACTTCCAAGGGTAGATTCGATCTCTCGGTAGAACGGCCTTACCAAGGACACGATTTCGAAGCTTTCTATGGGATGAGTAAGCAATCATTATTTCCTACATTTCAAGCCAATAAAAATTTTAACAAATAAATCAACTGTTTCTAGATATATGAGCATTTCATTAGTAAAAGCATTTACTGCGTTTAATTTACAAGTATAATTTAATTCAGCAATATTCAAAAATATATAATTTAAGCAATATTTATATTACATACACAGGATGTCCACGTAAATGTCGCCACAATGTTTTGGGCACTTCCGGCAGCCAGATGAAAGAATGTTTGGAACAATTAACTTAATAAATAAAATTAAATTAATTGGTTTTTAATCGGCTGCAGAATGCAATAGAAAAAAAATTCAAAGATGAAGTTTGTTCAAGGAAAATGAAGATCACCTTCATTTCTTTAAATGGCACTACATATTTTTTAGTACACAATATTATTGCTTATGTCAAGAAGAGTTCAACGGCCATACTATGACCTTGGCATGACCTTAACAGTAAGGTCTTAACAGTATAGCAGACTTGAGTAGTTGACATTGGACAAGATATTGACAGTTACGTGGGACACCCTGTATACATATGACGAAGTATAATTTAACTTAGCAAAAATATACATTTAACTTCTTTTTGTGTAGTAACTCATGAACAGGAAAGAACAGTAGAAGACCTTCTCCATAGAACCTACATAGCCATGTGGCTCCTCAGACTCTTAAAGAAGGGACCATATTTTCCAGAAGATGTTAAAACTCCAGATACAGTAGAATCGAAACCTTCGGAAGGCGAATTATATATAGGCGGCTTAATTTTACATAGTTTGATGTTGCTACAATTCAATGCTCACGAGGTAATTCATACAATCATCGAAAGATAATAACGAATGAGACATAAAACCGTGGAAGATATAACAGAGAGAATAGAAGTTGCAAAGAATCGAAATATTAAATAATTTATTTATTTCAGATATCAGAATTAACAATGAGAAGAGGTGATAAAGATTTTTCGAACTCTAAAAGTATATTCATTGGTGGTGGACTTTATCCCACAGTGTCACTATTCAACCACTCATGCAATCCCGGTATCATCAGGTAATGATCCTAATGAGAGAATTATGTATATAGAAAGGAAAATCTTTGTAGAAATTATGAAACCAAGGAATAGTGTAGAAAATTGGAAAATTAAACTCCTAAACTATAGATTTAGGAGTTTTTCGAAAAACCCCATTTTTGCAGTATCAAGAAATGAGAAGGCGCATCCCGCTCAGAGAATACCTCCTTAATTATTTATGTAGATTCACTTCCTGCGGTTCGTACCACGCACCCGATCGATCACACCCTTATTGGAATTTATTAAGTAAGTCTTAAGTCTTGGCAAAACAGTAATTTATAAATATTATCCCTACACGAATAGATACTTCATCGGCACTACAATGATTGTGCATGCTATTCGCTCGATATCACCAGGAGAAGATATCTCTGAAAATTATGGTCCAATTTTTACAAGAGCTCCTGAAGCTGAAAGGAAGAGGACTTTAAGATGGCAATACTGGTTTGAATGCAAATGTGAAGCGTGCACGGGACACTGGCCACTTCTGGAAGAAATTGACCCAACCATTCTGAGGTATTATTATCTGTGTATAATCTGTGTGTACTCGTTGAATTACAAGAACTTCTATAAGATATTCTTCTTTGAACGCCATGTGTGAAAAGTTCAAATAACAAAAACAAGAAGAACATGTTAACTTCAATATTTTTTATACCATATATTATGTTTTACGTGTATTGTATTGTATATGGTGTGGAAAACCAGAGCCGCCATATTAAGACACGTATCCCCACTCTACCTTCCCCTTCTACGACGCTATTCCCCACGCTTCACGTGACGTCGCGATTCGTCTTTGTCGTGCAGTATTGGCAGAGAGAGAGAGAGAGAGAGAGGGTAACTTTTCTTCTCCTCAATTCGTGCTCTTTCCCCTCATCTGGCGACTCTGTGTAGAGTAGAACATCGGATTGAAAACAATACCATTCGATTAATCGAATCGAGAGCTTTTGATATATCCACGCAAATTTCATAGATTTTAACTAAGTTAAGTTATGCTTAACTTGAAAAATAATATTTGAATACATATACACACTTTAAACATTTTCTTCTATTCCTTCAGATTCAAGTGCGACACCGGACCTAAATGTGGTAACATTTTGCCTATCAAAGCGGATACAAACGAGTTTATGATCAAATGCTCGAAATGTGGCGACAACACGAATATTCTGAAAGGTTTGAAAGCCTTGCAGGATACAGACGCACTTTTCAAGGTTGCTTCAAGAAATTTGGAAGAAGCGAAGAGTATGGGTGCATTGAAAGCTTATTTAAAAATTTTGAAACTTTTGGACGAGACGCTCGCGTTACCCATAAGAGACTATCATATTTGCCAGCAAGGTGTTCGGTTGTGCATGCTTCTTTTGGGAAATTCTGCTTTCGTATAAAGATCTATATACGTATATATCCGTCAACCATAATTAAAAGTTTGTACAAACTGATCATTTCGAAGCAACAATCATTTCTAAGTGAAGCAATTAAATTACACCTCTGTCACATAATTTTAACTTTTAATACTTTGGAATATTTTTGTTGGAATATATATATTACCTTGGCTCTCTTATAATAAGCTGCAGAGTGGTGTAGAGCAAGGGAGTTCCAACATGAAGCTCGTGAGCCACGCATGACTCTTTCCCCGCTTAGGTACAGCCGCCACTCCTAGACTTCATCGTTGCCGTAGAACTTCGTCCTGTTCCCCCGCCGCTATGCCGCCCACTAACTCTACGGCTGTACATAGTAGTGGGGAGAGGTTTGACTAATGGTGGGGACCTTGTGATTCTCGCAGGGGAACAAGTTGGAACTTGGAACTCCTTGGTGTAGAGCATAGAAATCTTATTTGTTCAAAAAACAAATTATTCTTCCATTAATCAAGTTTATCGTACCAAATAATTGCATTTTTATTGTAATTAATCGACAGCGTGAAATTAAATATGCAAGTATAGAAGTTCTGTTTCTTCAACACTGATTTTGCAATATGTATGTACCACTCTTACAAAAACTTTTCAATGATCACATTCTGTGTTTCGTTATGCATTTAATTATCGCATTCCATTTTTTATTGACATTTCAATAATAAAGTCTGCTTTACAGTTGTGTTACTTACCGGGTCTTTCTGCCAGCAGCAAGCGTTGCCTCTGCTGACGCAGCTGCCCGGCCAAAACCGAGCATTTGGCTGACTGGGTAGATGTACGACAAAATGATTAAGTATTTTGAAGAATTTTATTGTGTACATTCAATTCTGAACTGCCAAAAAATGTACATATCTTGCTTTTTCATGAATGAAATCACTTGGATATGTTGCTTATATAAGTTTTTATCGAATGGTTTATTATATGCTAGAAGTACAATAATCATTTGGTATGACAAACTTGATGAAAAAGTTGTTTTCGTGTGTTTGAACAAATGAAATATATGCTTTGTGTGTACGCTCAAGTTCGTAACTGTATATAACACATATAATTGTCGAAAGCACAAGTGAAGTGTTACTCAGAAACGCTAAATTTCAGCACGTTTTAAAACACCATTATGTAATAGTAAAAATATGGAAAAACTTCTGATATGCTGGAATAAAAGAACGTAACGACTCCATATAATGTACTAAATAGCAGTACTAAATATAATGTCGAGACAGATGAGCAACTGTTATCAGAAATTGAAAACGCAACTGAAACTCACGCACGGAGTTTTCAAATGATGAAAAACGGAACAAGTTCTCGCACATTAACAGTCGCTGCATTTTTATAATACTAAATGAGCGCGACTAATATATACAACGACAAGGGAATGATGAATGAAAAAGACTGATGCGTCGCTACTTTAATCAATTTATTATTAAGACATGAAAAACACTACTCTTCGATAGGAAAGCCAGAAAAAAATATAATTAATACGATACAGTTTTATTTTAGAGTCTTAGATTCGTAAGAGTACAAAATAATTAATACAACATAAAATGACTGTCTTCCGTTTCCGTAACTTTTTCACGCCGAAATGTCTCTGGCCCGAATCTGCATCAATCTTCTCCCGTAAGTTAAACACTCACCGTTACGTTGATCATGGTTAATTATTCTCAATTGTAACCGAATCTCTTTTAACGCACTCGTACACTTAAAGCAATGAGCACATTTCGTAGAAGATTCAACGCACTCGAATATCTCGCGTCACAAAAGAAGTCTTATATGCGTGTATATTGCAACTATATGTGTGTTAAGTTACGCGTACGTTAAACGTGGTCGTGTATGTGTGTGTTGTGTGTGTGTTTGAATGGGTTTATACGCGCACGAATGTGTGTTACCAGTGTTTTAATAATAATCATATATTACGCACATAGGTGACATCTTATGCGTGTACAAAATTAACAAATTAAATGGGAAATGTTGCCTATGTGTTTGTTTTTTCCTTTAGCATTTCTTGAAATGTTTTACTCATTATCATTGCTTCGTCCGAGTTATACACGCATGGTAACGATTATTTTTTGTTTTTCCTTTTTTTTATGTACATATAAAATCGGTTTTCTTTTGTCTTCCATCCAGCACATTTAGTCGGTCCATTCTCTCGAACACTTTTAGCACCTAACTGTAAATAAATAGAGAACACACTTAGATAAACATTCATTTGACCCTGGTGTTTTGAATGTAGCTACACGTTGCTGCTTTGCACTGCGAATCGAAATTTTAGTATAGAGACGAGGATGATAACAGCGGACGAGTTCCATAAAAAAACCGGCAGCGATGCGTTGATTTAAGTCCATTGTTATCATAGACTGATGTAGAACGTTATCGAAGATGAACAAGAACAATCGTGCATCCTTTTTCTTTCTTTTGAACAATCTTAAAGTGAACAAAGCGTTGATTTCGTTCCGTTGTTGAGTTTCGTGTAAAGCACGTGCGATGTTTTCTCTTATGCTGTTAGAGCAAAATTCTGATTTTTGCTTCCGAAGTACTTTTGACTTTCATTGGTTTGTTAATTTGTGAGAATGTTAATACCGTCTGTCACGGGAATCCGAACGAGAACGACGATCTCGGCTGCGGCTACGGGTCAGTGATCTCCTGCGTGGGCTACGGGATCTTGACCTAAAATATTAAAAGCACATTTTATACCACTTTTACCGACATTCAAAAAATAGTTCATTTACGTGCGACTCCCCACTTCGTCTCAGGATGTCAAAGCATAACTCTGTGTCACTGTGGGACCTTCTCAATATTATACTTGCGGAAACTTGAAATCAAAGACATCGTGTCAAACTGTAAAATGAAACACGAGACGAAACGGAATGTCGCACTGAAACACATAGGTACAAAAATGATCGCAAGGCAATCATAATAGAATTAGGACTGGCTAATTCCTATTTGCCTAAGGGGTGATAAAACTAGTTAGACACAATAATTAATACAAAATGACATCTCACCAATAATGAGAAACCAATAAACGAAAGTAGGATTAATTTGGTTAAATTAAATCTTTACAATTAACCGCTCAATATATGTATATGTATGCAAATATAATATATATGTGTGTATATACCACTATATATAGACCATATATATATATCTCTTTTTTATAAATACATATTATGCACCATGCGACAGTTCCCTGGTCCAATATATAAAATCATTCACAAAATAACGGAAAACGATGATGGAAAGAAAAATTATAAAATGCTTTACAATTTCTTTCAGTAGATCTGTCGAACAAACATAAAACGATACTATTTTGCGAAACGGTTGTTCATTGGGCCCCAGAGAACGTGACGCCGTAGTAAAAAAAGATAAAAAATCTTTGAAAATCGGTGAAATACCAGACAACTGTGAACATGTAGTGGTTGGTGGTGGTGGTACTTGGTTGGGTGGTGGTGGGATGGTGTGTAGGTGGTGATCATTTTGCTTTGCTCAGTTGAAGAGAAGTGGCGGTCGCGTTGTCGGCTAAGTTTAACGTGATGGTTGACGAGTAGTAGTAGTAGTAGTAGCAGTAGTAGTAGTAGTAGAAGTTGGGACGGACGGACGGACTGACGCGCTGAGATTTTGACAGAAGTATTCGTTCATATCGCGTCGGCTGTTCGATGGATTCACGATGCTCCTAGCCGCTAGAGGTTGAGGTAGCCCGAAGAAGTCTTTTTGTAGGGGAACAGACGGACTGACGGACTGACGGACAGCATCGGACTGTCAACTGACGGACGACTTGGCTCCTACCGGTGACTGGTGGTGACTGATGGTGACTGGTTGGGAAGTTAGTGGGCAGGCAGGCTTTTTTTTTGTTCAGTTTTGATTGCTAGACTTTTTTTCACGGTGGCTGTAGTAGTAGTAGTAGTAGCAGTAGTAGTAGTGGCGGGGAGACGAGCAGAGCTAGGAGCTGACGCTGGTAGAATCTGCAAACGTCAGTTTTAGCAATATAACCATCAACGTTATCATACTCCTTGCCACTATCGGTATACACGAGAGATTTTTCTTAATCCAAATTCACAAATTTGCACATGAATTTCACTTATTAGCGATAGAGTTCCGTTATGATTAATCCTAGACTGCCCACTCTAATGCATACAAAAAGAGACTACTTGCTGCTGATCGATTAAACTTATATGATGAAAGTACAATTGTCATCTTATTCCTTCGTATACTTATCGCAACGCAAAGTACAGTACGTTCAAAGTGGTACTTTGTATTCTCTAAGCAAAAATAAAAATTCAGCTTTATAATGCTAACATACAAAACATAATTAAGATAATCAAAGGCTGCTTCGATGCGTGTACGATAAATAAAAATAGCTAAAGTATCGAGTGCATTTCAATCACTTTGATATTCAAGTTTCATTATGATATAGAAAGAAAAACTATTTAATCAAATGCAATGTTAAATTTGTACTTCATTCAATATCTGAAAGGTTTCTTAGAGACCTGAAACAACAGAATTCAATTAAGCTCTTTAAAAATTCTCCTTTAATCTCCTTTAATCAGAAAATTAAAGTTACGTTTTCAACGATCAAATAACTTTTAACTTCAGACACTTAAAAAGTAAAATCAATCAGATTCTATTTATATGGTAAGAGCACCATAAGCATTAGAAATAAATTACTTTGGAATGATAGAATTAACACCAGACACCGCTATGATTTATTTTTATATGCTACCGGTGCTACTTTATGTGCAACGAACGAGCTTCATAGTTGCCTACTAATTCTTACTCTTATACGATTCTTTTAATTATGTTTTCAACTACATCTTCGTCCTCCGTCTACCGCACTTTGTTATAGTCCTGTCCTCTCCAACTTATGCCAATCAATTAACACTCTTTGACCACCAATCGTGATTATTGCGCAATTTTCAATGTTTAAATACATTTTGACAATTATTCTACATGTTTCATATGATACATTGTGATTCTGCGTGCAAAATTGCGATGATCACAATACAAGCGGTACTTGCAAATACCTACTTGCAGCTTGTAGATTGGCTGTACGTTCTTGGTAAGGCTCTGAAAAGTTCGTAAAATTATAAAATAATGAAATTACCTGGAATTTCGGATCAGCGGTGACTTGCGTGGACTTCTTGACAGGGACCTAAAAGAAACGAAGAAAAACTGTTGTATGTTTTAGACTGCTCATAATGTTGCCAATCACCGAGATTCACTTTGATTTCTTTTGTCTAGTCGCACCTGAAAAATGGCGGTGAACAACGCGAGAAAATTCTTACCTTGGGTAACGACCCAGTGATTTCTTTCGGGGACTGCGAGATCTGGATCTATAAAGTTGTCAAAAAGATATACGGTATGTGAATCCTGTTGTTCGCTAAGCATATTCACAAAGGAGGTTACATTGGAAAAAAAAAAGAATGAGCTCAAAGTGATAACTCTACCTTTACCATAACTAAAATTTTGCCCTAGCATCTCCCATTAAGATTTCCCATGCAGTGTATTTGATTGCTCTCTTTAGCTAACATTGTGAATTGTCAAACTTAGCATGAAAACATTTTATAGTGTGCAATATGTGAATTCAAGTATTGCTTTCTAAACTTGTATTCACATACGAATAGTAGCCAAAAGAGCACGAAGATCAAATAAATGCAATATATAATATATTCTATCTGCATTCCTATACGAAATATGTAAAAAAAAGTACTGAGTTTTATATGCGCTGTGCATAAAAAAATTCACCGAAACCCGTGCATCATTTCTTGACATTCTTATTCGTTAACTGCACTGTAATACCTACTTGGCAAGACACTTAAGTCATCTGCAGCAGCTCAAATGTTGCTGTAAAATGCAGATATTTAAAGTGTTGAGATTCTTACCTGGAGTATCTTGGACCTGGTCTCCGTGCAGCGCGTCGACTCCTCCCAGACGACATCTCTACCCTTACTCTGGTTCCACAACAGCGTCTATAAATAACCATTCCATCCTTTACATATCAAAGTTGATAACGACTAATTATGAAAGAATTATTAATACGTTAAGGGCCATGGGCTTGGCATTTAACATGTTAATATTATGCAATGAAACATATTATGTAAGTAATCATTGTTTACTATACATTATGCGTAAATAGATTAGGAATACACTTACGTTCCATCTAGTCCTCTAACTGCATCTTCAGCATCTCGTGGATCTTCGAATTCCACAAAAGCAAATCCAGGTGGGTTTCTAGCAACCCAAACGTTTCTGAGGGGACCGTATTTACTGAACGCACTTTCAATTTCGTGTTTACTAGCACTGCTTCCCAAGTTGCCAACATATACTTTACACGAAAGGTCCCATTCACGGTAACGTGACATTTTGCCTCTGTAAAAATAGCATATACACTATATTGATGCTAAACAAACACACTCTGTCGTGACTAGTATAAATAAGACATATAGGTGTTCATAATACAACACATTTGGTATAAAAACGATGTTTACGAAAAAGGATTTCTGGTGACTCGAAAATTATCATCCAAAATTTGTAAAAACCCAAACCTAATCGAAACCAAAAATTCTCCTCGCAAATACTGTTTTTATCTAAAAAGAACCTGTTTTCAGAATTTCAGCAAAATTTGTAATATATTACACATTTTCACAAATAATAAATTCGTATAGATTTATGAATAGAACTACAATTATTTTTACTAATTTTGCTATCGAACACTGATTGAATTGACGACTTTGACTGTCACTTTACCTATATTAAAGAAATATCGACCGGTGACGAATATATTTATTGTTCAATACACTTATTTGCGATAAAAACTTATGCTACACGCGTAAAAGTTTTCAGATGAGAGCCAGCATAAACCACAAATGAATTATGTATGCACGAGTTACACGGAAAAGTTAGACGATTACACTGAAAAGGGAAAGTCGGAATACCGCCATGTTGTGCTCTCAATGTACTGCGGCGATAGAAATTGGCGAGACTGAAATATTTCGATTTAACGAAAGAAAACTGTATCATACTATGGAAAACGTTGTGACAGCAACTAATAATTATTGTTGAAGCATTTTTATCTTTATATATACAGAGAAATAACACAAAAGAAGTGTGTTTGCATTGGATCTAACAGAAACCGACGCCATAGAAATTTTGAGGCATTTTCCTCGTTTATCTGCTCTGCTCTTGCAAATAACTCTAAACGGATAAGTTTCAGTTAATTCTAAATAAAATACCATGTTCTACTTACGTTTTGGGTAGGTGAATTTATTAAAAAGACTTCTACAACTTCGCAACACACACAACCGCTCCTCTGAACTGCACAAGTAGAAATGCTCACAAAATGGTGGCGTGTGGCGTGTATAGTGTTATTCTTCTTCCGTGGTTCCGTGGCCTCCTTTCTAAGATGGCATTGGTGTTGCCGGTGTTGCTGTATATTGTCCCGTACTTCCTCGTCAAACGAACGTTTAATCTTTCTGTAAAATTTATATCTATCATTTTATTTAGACATTCGACTTTTAATATTTATCTACTTTGATATCTGGATTATTTCTATATTTCAAAAAGTCTCTCAACTATTGACACAAAAATGTTCGTATTATTTACCGAATTTAAAATTTACATAGAAGTTCCGTTAAATAGAACTAGCGCATGACGAATCACAACGATTTTCTTTCGATAGTAAAATATTTAATTGTTAAATTAACAAGAAAAAGTAATTTTAAATGAACATTGTACAAAAAATCAATAAATACTCTAATTTGACTCACTGTACAGACAGTGGAGTAAATACTACAATTACATATTCAATATATGCATGTATAAATAGGAAAGAGTCGTCTATTTACATATATTTTAATAACTCGAGATTTGACGTGATATATTTCTTGTTTGGCACTAATTTATGTGCAAGATAACATTAGATACTGTAGATTGATCTTTAAATCAACCTTTAGTGATTTAACCTTCCTAAACGAATTATATAAATATATCATATCATACCTGTATCCAAAATGTACCTTCTCGAAATATACTAAATAAATTTATGAATAAAAACAATAATGAATATGATTGATTTAATGGGAAAACAGTATCCGATTGTAATACTGAGAGGTTACTGCGCATGTCACAATTATGAAATTAATTGTTCACATTTATTTTATAAATTACAAAAGTATAATCAAATTTATGACTTTTCAAGTCTCGTATAACCTATAATATAGAATTTACAATTGTTTTATAAATGTGTGAAATATTTTACAATAAACCTACTGTAATTGCGGAATTGCAAAATAGAATTATCTTGTTATACAATTATCAACTAAAATAAATTGATTGCAATAAGTTATATTAGTTATAGTTAATTCTTTAAAATTATAGAATTCACAAAATTCAATATTGTTCATATTTGTCACCTACAAAAATAATAATAATGAAATACTAGGTAAGAGACAATATAAGCAACCCTGTAACATTAATATACTAATAATTCAGTTAAAAATTTGCATGTATTAGATTTATAGTAAAGATTATATATGTATAATTTATACACTGTTACATATTTTATAAAAAGACTTTATTTATAGTTTATAATGAAATTTACAGGTGTTATGAATACAATTGAAAATATAGTATTCTTTTCTGTGGAACAATATTATTAATGAACAAGCCTCTTATAATCAATTTTCTCAAGTTGAACCAAAGGTTTTAATTGTTCTGCAAAAATTCTCATATCTTCTGCTATAGCATCTTGACCACTTGGTGCTAAAACGCTTAATTCTACTAAATAGCTTTGAGATATAGCTTCCACGCTTTCAGGCATCTTTCCTTGTTGAGCCATTTTAAATATCTTAGAAACTGTGACTTTCATTCTACCTTTACGGAACATGTAACCACGGGCGATGTATTCGAAGTCTAATCTACACCCAAGTTCTGTCAGAAAGTCGACAACTGTATTACTAGTTGCTATATCTAAGCTGCTCCTAACAATTGTAGGTCGTGATTTGTCACCTAATTCTGGTTGACCGATATAACGTAATTGCCATGGCATATCCTGATAATCTAATGCTCTTCTTACACGTAGAAGTAATGGTTGTTCCGATCCTCTGAAAATAGAACATGATCAAGTATTAACATGTTTTTTATAAAAACATTGTTTACACGTTCAGTGCTGTTTTTGCTAGATTTCTTATTCAGGTCATTTGTTTTGTTCTATACTGCATTTTTTATAATGCTTCATTCTTTTGGTGAAAATATATTCTACAGTCTTGAATTTGTTATAAACTATATCTTTGTAGCACACTAAATAAATATGTCAGTGTGTACCACCAGCGGTACATGCAGTCTGAAGTTTAACGTGTACCATTGGTGGTACACATGGCACGGAACATGTTAATATCGCTATTTCTTTTATTTACCTAATACTGAAACACATCTCATGGTCGTTGAATGTTTCCGGAGCAGTATCAACATTGTCACATAAACCACGTAACCTATGCAGCAGCACTTCAACAGCACTATCTAATACTGATCCTTGTAATAGATATTCTTGATTAGGAATTATGTTCGATTTAATTGCAGCTGATAAACTGTCCATCGCTGTGCTTACTGGAGCATTCATTTTTATAATACAATTTTAATTCATAAATATAAACCTCTTTCGTGAATGTTTGACAGATATTTACGTTTAGGTTAATGTTTGGTAAGTGTTGGTAACAGTTGGTAAGCGTCAGTAAGCGTCTCGCATATGTATATATGTATTTACCTATGCATATTGTGTGTGTGTGTGCACGCGCGTAACTTTCTCATTACATATCATTCTGTACTTGTTATTTTCTGATTTAAAATAAAAAATTGATCCAATATGATCAGATATTCGGTAATAATATTTATAACAGCATAAAAAATTCCGGCATATTATATAAATAAAAAAATAACGTTCCTAGTATGGAGATAAATATAACACATATATAAAACGAATGATAAATGTATGAAATTCAATTTCGTTTATACAGTGATCGCGTGCCACGTATAAATATAAAACAAGTTGAATACAATGGAAAATATAAATTAAAAAACAAAGCGAATTATCTGCGAACAAGTATTTTCCTAAAAAATTTTATGTTTTATTTCCGAAAAAATTATTTCGGTTATATTCTGTAATCTTAGTGTACAATCTAAGACACATATGTTTAAATACCCGGCTTTACAGTTATTGGCATGTTACGCAGAAGCACATGCTACGTTTGTTGCTTCTGCTAATGAGTAGATAAAGTTGAATGCGCAAGCGCAGAAAGAAATTTACAACATGGCGGAACGCAGGAAAAGCAGGAAGCGCAAAGATGTAAGCATCACATACGGCTGTAATTATTGTAATATTACTTAACTGTATATACATATTGTTTTATTTATTTAGCGGTTATAAATATATCTATCGTTTTTATGTTCGACTGATTTTATTTTATTTATCGAAAATATGTGTCACGATTGAGAACTGTTTCAACGGAGTCCGATGACGTAGCAAACCCATCAGTCATTCTTTCTATTCAAAGTTTTGAAATTGATTCCAATTATACTAATAAGTTTCATGTTTTATAAATTACTTTATATTTATATTTACGAAAGTTAAATTAATATATAGATTGTATTGTTTATAAAGAAGGCATAGGATTGTTTCGATAGTATTCTCGTATATTTTGGGTCACCATCTGTATCTAAATTTTTAGTGCACCGTTTTTTTTAACAGTACGCGACAAATCACGTGTTTTATTTAACGCGTTGTCATTACTATGCAAAATTATGTTTCTTATTACGAATTTCAGTTCGTTTCTTAGCATTAGCAAGTCATATGTTTGGGTTTGTTGAAATTTCTAATACAATGTTTCTATTATTTCTTATAGGAAGTGGCAAATATAGATCATGATGTGGTCGAAGACAAACCATCTAAGGATGAATATGCGGTGGCTAAATGGATCCGTAATAATGTGCCGTCGAAGAAAACGAAATTCGACAGAATCCACAATGTTGAGTATTTCACTGGGAGTCGTGCAGTGGATGCACTATTGAAAAACTCACCGTGGAGCAAATTCAAGTTTGAAACGCGTGAACAGGTTACAGAATTTCTTGATTTGATGTTAAGACATAAATTCTTTCATAGAGCAAGAAAGGTAGTAATTACTGAAGAAGAATTATGTAAAATACGTGGAATAAAGAAAAAAGTGAAAGAAGTGAAGAAGGAGAAGGACAAGAAACCGAATGAAAAAGAGAAGGAATATTCTAAAGACACCAAAGATGCAACAGGTGGAAAAGATGGTGAAGATAAAGTTGAAGAGAAAAAGAAAAAGCCAAAAGTGAGTTTTGATAAACAAACTAAATATTTCGATTATTTGCAAAAGACAATTATTATTCGAGAGTAATTGAAATCACATTATTTGATTTATTTAGGTACGCCTGGAAATGCATATGGAACAATATTTTGTTGATTGTAACGATGCTTATGTTTGGATATATGAACCAATACCAGTGTACTACTGGTTCTTTGGAACTCTCGTAGTGTTAGGCGCAATTGGCGTTTGTCTGTTTCCACTGTGGCCATCAACAATTCGCCTTGGTGTATATTATCTGAGCGTTGCAGGAGCTGGATTCCTTTTATTTGTTATGACATTAGCAACTATTAGATTGATTGTGTTCTGTCTTCTTTGGGTTCCAACACTTGGCAGATGTCATCTTTGGCTTGTGCCAAACTTGACAGCAGATGTTGGATTCTTTGCGTCGTTCTGGCCACTTTACCAAGTATGTATTAATTTTGAACGCTATCTTACTCTTATGGAAACAATTATATATAAATTTATTTACAGTATGATTACTATGGTGGTTCATCATCGAAAGATAAAAAACTTAGTAAAAAGAAAAAGAAGAAAGAAAAAGACGCTGATTCCGATGATGGAGCATTACTGCAATCGTAAGTACAAATTTTAGACCATAACTAATCATTCCAATAAAGATTAAAATATCATTGTAACAGTTTGGTAATATTTTCGCTATTTTGCAGAGATGAGCAATCTAGTACGCAAGAATTCAACACAGAATATACTCAAATTGAAGAAACATCACCTAGCGAAGAAGACAAGCTGCCTTCATCTGAGCTGGTTGAGGGTGAAGAAGGTAGTGAAAGCTCAGGAAGTGAAAAATCTAATACAGGCCGGGATTTTGTGATGGTTTAAAATAGAAACTTTTGGTAATAAATAGTTTTCCTTTATTTAATACAAATGCTGTGTCAATTAATGGTTAATTTTTGCTATTTTTATTAAATAATTCAGGGATTGTAACATACAAGTTAAACAGTTATCTTAACGTTTGAAAATATGAATCGTTTTATTACATTAATATTAAGTATAGCAAGAAACAAAAGCGCGGTTCACCGATTTAGCAAATTTAATCTGCTTCTTGCTTAGATGAATATATTTAAATTTTTTGTATCTAGAAAGTGAACCAGAAGATCTAGATATATTTTACAGAAAGAAAATTTTTGTAACTATGCTATAAGGATCCATCTTCGAGATTCCAATATAAATATTATGTATGCTTATTTAATTCATTATTAATCAACATTCATTCAGATACATATTTACATGTTATTCATAAAAGTTATTGTGTCAAAACATGTACTTAGTTAATATAGGTGCCTGAAACCTTCCTGCATCAATTGAAAGCTGTTTTTAACAATTTACATTGTACGATACAGTATTGTACGATAACAAAATATTACATTTCAGTGACATAATTTCCTCAGGTGTCGTAAATGTACAGAATCGGGTAAAAAATAGAATACGAACTTTACGAGAAAGGCTACAATTATTTCTACAAACTGTTATTATACCCAGAAGTTCCTTATCAATTGTAATTTTTAATTTTCTGTACAAATTTCAATGATAACATTTATGGATCTGTTATTATTATATTTCAACATTGTCGTTGGTATTGTATTAACACCAAAAATCATTTTTATCGTTTTTAAAGCATCGACCATACTTTCTCCTATCATAAAATAAATTGTAAAAGGCATACGTGTAAAGTATTTTATTCTTTAAAATTTATACACTTTTTGTTAAATAAATAATATGTGATATCATAATGTTTAAAAATATGCTGAATATTTGTTATTTTCTACACATTTACAGCATATATATTAGCGCTGAAGGATTTGCCGAATAGTATAATAATATTACAGTACGTTTTTATCAGTTTCATAACTAAATTGATTATTTTACATATGCATTTAATAAATGATTATATGACGATAGATCATACCAGATCATGCCCACGTCTAGCATAGAACAGAACTTATATGTATCCACTTTTAACATGCTGAATATGGGAATAGGTTCTGTTCCATGTTAAAATAGGGTACAGTAAAGTCGCGATCTAGCTCGCCGAGGACGAGCGATCCCTGACTCCACGATCACTGTCCCTTCGCCTACCCCTTCCACTGGGGGCCATCCCCGCGAGGGGCCAAGAAGCTTGAGCTACCTCGGTCGCCGTGTTTACATGTTGTCCTTTTCTACATTCGGCATCTTTTGTATTTTCGGTGCGGTCGTCGAGGTAAAAATGTTTTCCCTACACGATCTATGTCCCTGCTCTGAACAGATGATGGGAGCTAGATCGCGACTTTAGTGTATAATCTATCTCTGTCTATACTGACAAAAGTGGAAACAGAAAAACCTCGGGCGTGAGCACTATATCATATCCTCTCTGGTATGACTTATTGTTAGTGGTAAATGAAGGTTAAATAGGGTTAAACAAAAATGATTTTCACAATTTCGAGGATCTATCTATCACTGCCGAGACAGCAAGGGCCTGGAGGAAATTTCATGTCAGTACTAGAATTGCGTCTATCGTCTTGCACAGGACAGGCATGTATACCGTTGCACCCTCTTTTTGCAAAAAGTATGCTGAGGGCATAATGGAATGGAGATTGCGATGCTTTCAAAGATAGAGGGTGATGCACAAAGAACTTAACGCGTTTAGTAATTAACTTGCTTACTTAATCGCTACAAATAATAATAGTCACTGTAAAATCGTGTAAAATCAGAAGTGATAAAACGATTGGCGAATGTAAAATCGAGAGTTCAGTTTTCTGACTATGTCTCGCAATTTATAGTACCTCAAAAGATTTCTTTTTATAGCGAGAGAGAAGTCTTTGATACATATATACAGTGGCTCACAAAAGTGTTCGTACGCTCTTTAAAACACAGAATACTTTTTTTGTAATTGCACCAAACAACTTGATGTTTTGTAAGCAATTAGAAGCATATTGGTTTACTAAATGATGTGCAAAAGAAAAATTTCCAAAAATTATAATTTACAAGGTTACATGCAAAAATAAAAAAGGCATTTTTTAAAACTTTTTTATTTGGTTCCTTAATGAAAATTTAAAATATATGTTTTGTAGATCTATGTTAGTTACACACATACTGAAAATTTCATCAATTTGTAAATTATAATTTTTGAAAAAATTTTTTTGCACATCATTCAGTAAACCAATACTTCTAATTGATTATAAAGAATCAGATTGTTTGGTACAATTATAAAAAAGTATTCTGTTTTAAAGGGCGTACGAACACTATTGTGGGCCACTGTAAGTATGCAGCTTTTGTATCACACAGGATCACACGTAATGCATTATCGTAATGGCATGACATTCTACAATATATAAACTCTTAACGTTCGTAATGGTGATAACCATACAAATCTGACGATTCGCGCTTTCCCATACGACGATCTTGATTCGTATGGGTGAGTTCGGGTACCGGTAAACGGGAGAAAACAACTATTTTGTTACATTCGATTCTGCGTTCGGTGGCCGCGAAGATTGTTGATCCTGTTCTTTAAATCTGTCCCAGGAAACTCGTTTCGATTTATCGTTTTGCCGTGGACTAATTATATTACGTCATTCACTGGCAAATTCTTTCGGAATGTCGCCGAACCGGCGGCAGTGGGTTTCCCTATTGCTGGGAATGATCCTGCGCATACGTAAATACTTGAGCTCTCTCTCTCTCTCTCTCTCTCTCTCTCTCTCTCTCTCTCTCTCTCTCTCTCTCTCTCTCTCTCTCTCTCTCTCTCTCTCTCTCTTTCTCTCAGTTGAATGCAAGAATTTGTCAAAAGAAAAAATCACTCGACAGGAATATAAACTCAGCCCTTTTACAGTTAATATATGGAGAAGGTCATCGACAGTTTCATCGATACATCTGCACAGTTAGAGTGCAGGAGAATTTAATTGAATTAAAATCTAATTGAGTGTGAGATAACTTTATCCGACAGTGTCGTTGCACTTTCTTATTTATTTAACCGATGAATTTGAACGATATCTTTATTAATATAAATTACATTGCCTTTGGGATTGCCATGAATATTCATTAGATTAGTATAGTTTATACCTTTGCGTATCTTTCGGTGAACATTCTATCTGGTTACGACGCTTAGTCAGGTTTCAGATCGGCGGAAGTAGTCGCTACAGAAAAATTCAATATTATTTAATAGAAAAATAATTGCATACTGTGCGACAAAAAATTCATGTATATATATTTTAGGATATCGTCGAAACAATTACGGAGGCGCCTGCAACGAGATTTTGTATTCCTTTGCCATGATAATGAGCGTCTCAGTCTCATTAATTAAGGCGCTGCAAAAACCAGATTGAAGGAGAACTATTTGCGGACGTATCATCGTACGATAACGTGTATACGTATACTACATAGAACGTTGTGGACGAGACTTCGAGGAAGTCTAACACGCATTCGATGATCCGCGGTTGGATAGAGTAGTTCTAAAAGGACTAAATTGAAAATTGATACCGTCGCATCGGGTAGGTTACACGAGCATTCCGTTTCCTCGCTATAATGCTAACGAGCGTTTAGCGTCGCGCTTTTTATCAAGAGCCTTGTAAGTTTACCGTTAAATCTGCTTAAGTGTTACGTTTGCGCCGCCTCTTTCCCACGGGCGGCATATTAAAAACTTTGATTTTCCGAATCGCCATCGTGCGTGCTCGCATGTAGAACCGAGCAATTTTTCTAGCAGGTTTTCGAATGAAATTTCTTTTCCTGCGACAAAAGCACAGTGGACTACAAAAAGCTGGACAAAATTCATGTCTCTGTTAATTATATTATTATGGTTTTAGGGGGTTTTGCGGTCGTAGAATCTAATTCTGGTATTATGCAGACAGTCGAACCCGCTTCGAGCAAATTTTGATCAATGTCTGTAGTCGTACTTCGCAAGCAAAAAGCGGTAATTTAAGTTTGAATCTATTTTATATACGACATGAAAACTCTGTTGGATTAATTAATTTTGCATGGACGAGCCTCTTTTGATTAAAAAGGAACTTTCATTTTATACAGGAACACTATTTTTTTGCAGGTGGAGCGGCGATTCGTAGGCTGGTCGGTCGCGGAACGAAGGGCCGCGTCACGAAGGCAAAGTTAACGGCCCATAATTCATAGCAGACATATAATAAATATCGTTACTCCATCGTGAGCACACGCAGACATGCTCACGGTGGTTTAACGCACACGCGCATAAACGTTCTTCCTCGTGTAATATGTGCCTAAGGATTTAAACGTTTCACGACTCCGCGTAGGTACAGACTTTCCCCGATATTATGTGGTGAGCTTTCGTCCTTGGCGAAGGTAATAAAAATTTCCTTTAACAATGCGCTCGCGTGCAGAATAAAATAATAGTTGCCCCTTTGAAACTCTTCTTCAACCCTTTGCCTTGCACCGTAAATATGTCTATGGGTTTTTTCAAAACGGAGGTCGCGTGGAACTGTTTATCCGGTTGTCCGTTTTGTGTATTTTTTAATCTTTTTAGATCGTGCTTGATTTTTTTAAATGTCACTACAAATGTTTTTGTACATAATATTGTAGCTTATGTCAAGACTAGTTTAGAATGGATTCTTTCATGCTTCGGGTCATTAAACTTTCCGAATAGTACTGTGTCCTTGAGCCAGTCTCAACGACACCTGAATGAGACATGAATGAGAATTTATAGGATGCTCATTTCCAAATATTCTTCCAAAACATTCTTCCGGTTTATTTTAGAGAATTTAATTTGATGGAAGATAACGGATGGACACCAAACTGCTCAATTAAAAATAAATATTCTAACACGTTAATCGCGAAGTTAACTAGCTATAAATAAAAATCGATAATACGATTCACAAGAGTGACTTTAATGTGGCAATCAAAATTCGTGCGTCCCAAATTTAAGATTTCTAAACAAATAAAATTTATTCTTATACATATATACATATGTATAATGAGCGATAAAATAGTCGTACATCAGATTGTACATGTACATATGTATGAAAATTTATTGGTAGAACTAAATTCCTTGAAGAATATTTTACATAAATAATGCATATGGGTATGATATTATACTAAAAACATTCTTAATTATTGAAGTAAGAGCTGGCCTCTCGCTATTACAAATCGTAGTTTTATTGATTTTCTATTAAATATTACAAAAAGAAAAGACTGAAAAGGCTGAGAACATTATTAGTAATTAAAAGTAAGAGTCTTTACCTAAATCATTATGCAAAATACAAATTTTCTACCTGATTTACAACAAACTGGACTGAAATAGAAATTTATTTTCTTCGTTAATATGTTTAATAGGTTTAATAATAGTTTAATAATATAACAGCATTTTTAAATTCTTCTTATAACAAACTGGACTGAAATAGAAATTTATTTTCTTCCTTAATATATATGTTTAGTAGGTTGAAAATAATATAACAGTATTTTAATTCTTCTTATAACAAACTGGACTGAAATAGAAATTTATTTTCTTCCTTAATATGTTTAATTGGTTGAAGATAATATAAAAGTATTTTTAAATTCTTCTAATGTTTTTACTGTTGAAATTACACCTACTACTCACTTTTTGTCATAAATGCATAAAATAAAAAGGAAAGACGTATTAAATGTTTTCGGTGGACATTTTTATGTTTCCTTATTATTGTTAACATATGGAAAGTTATGTAAAAGGCAGTGGTATGACGAAACATTCCTAGCACCCCGCGTCCTTTGAATTTATAGTAGTGTCCTGCTGGAAGGGTAGGTCTCGAAGAAGCTGCGAAAAAACGAGATGAAAAAATGAAGCACGGAGAGGAACCCAAAATAAGAGAAACAAAAAATATCCTACATGGCCGACCACCGCGGTTTGCGGTTACAATGTGCAACGAAAAAAGAATTCTTCGTTT